>NC_080832.1:142733782-143933782 GCF_030435755.1 Ochotona princeps | reverse complement strand
TCCCGCTGCCATGGAAACCAAGTGCTCTGGCAGCACATATGTGTGAAAGTGGATATGACACCTAGGGAAGGGAGTGTGTTGGTGAATGGCAACTGCCCGAAGCAGCAGCACAGCTCTTCCACTGCCAAAACAACTCCACCTGCCTCATGAACTTCACATACCATCAGCTGTCCTGGCACCTATCTAGGAAACCCTGTTGGGTCACTTCCGGTCCCATGCCCATTGAGCCCAGTGGGATGGAATCAAGCAGCTTCAGCACCCACACAAAACTAACATGGAGCTCCTCACTCAAGGCGCTCAAAACTCCACAGCCAAAGACAAGTTCAGTGCCCAAGCCATTTCCCGCTGCCATGGAAACCAAGTGCTCTGGCAGCACATATGTCTGAAAGTGGATATGACACCTAGGGAAGGGAGTGTGCTGGTGAATGGCAACTGCCCGAAGCAGCAGCACAGCTCTTCCACTGCCAAAACAACTCCACCTGCCTCATGAACTTCACATACCATCAGCTGTCCTGGCAGCTATCTAGGAAACCCTGTTGGGTCACTTCCGGTCCCATGCTAATTGAGCCCAGTGGGATGGAATCAAGCAGCTTCAGCACCCACACAGATCTAACATGGAGCTCCTCACTCAAGGCGCTCAAAACTCCACGGCCAAAGACAAGTTCAGTGCCCAAGCCATTTCCCGCTGCCATGGAAACCAAGTGCTCTGGCAGCACATATCTCTGAAAGTGGATATGACACCTAGGGAAGGGAGTGTGGTGGTGAATGACAACTGCCCGAAGCAGCAGCACAGCTCTTCCACTGCCAAAACAACTCCACCTGCCTCATGAACTTCACATACCATCAGCTGTCCTGGCAGCTATCTAGGAAACCCTGCTGGGACACTTCCGGTCCCATGCCCATTGAGCCCAGTGGGATGGAATCAAGCAGCTTCAGCACCCACACAAAACTAACATGGAGCTCCTCACTCAAGGCGCTCGAAACTCCACGGCCAAAGACAAGTTCAGTGCCCAAGCCATTTCCCGCTGCCATGGAAACCAAGTGCTCTGGCAGCACATATGTCTGAAAGTGGATATGACACCTAGGGAAGGGAGTGTGTTGGTGAATGGCAACTGCCCGAAGCAGCAGCACAGCTCTTCCACTGCCAAAACAACTCCACCTGCCTCATGCACTTCACATACCATCAGCTGTCCTGGCAGCTATCTAGGAAACCCTGTTGGCTCACTTCCGGTCCCATGCCCATTGAGCCCAGTGGGATGGAATCAAGCAGCTTCAGCACCCACACAAAACGAACATGGAGCTCCTCACTCAAGCGCTCAAATGTACATGGCGGAATACAAGTTCAGTGCCCAAGCCATTTCCCGCTGCCATGGAAACCAAGTGCTCTGGCAGCACATATGTCTGAAAGTGGATATGATACCTAGGGAAGGGAGTGTGCTGGTGAATGGCAACTGCCCGAAGCAGCAGCACAGCTCTTCCACTGCCAAAACAACTCCACCTGCCTCATGAACTTCACATACCATCAGCTGTCCTGGCAGCTATCTAGGAAACCCTGTTGGGTCACTTTCGGTCCCATGCCCATTGAGCCCAGTGGGATGGAATCAAGCAGCTTCAGCACCCACACAAAACGAGCATGGAGCTCCTCACTCAAGGCGCTCAAAACTTCACAGCCAAAGACAAGTTCAGTGCCCAAGCCATTTCCCGCTGCCATGGAAACCAAGTGCTCTGGCAGCACATATGTCTGAAAGTGGATATGACACCTAGGGAAGGGAGTGTGTTGGTGAATGGCAACTACCCGAAGCAGCAGCACAGCTCTTCCACTGCCAAAACAACTCCACCTGCCTCATGAACTTCACATACCATCAGCTGTCCTGGCAGCTATCTAGGAAACCCTGTTGGGTCACTTCCGGTCCCATGCCCATTGAGCCCAGTGGGATGGAATCAAGCAGCTTCAGCACCCACACAAATATAGCATGGAGCTCCTCACTCAAGGCGCTCAAAACTCCACAGCCAAAGACAAGTTCAGTGCCCAAGCCATTTCCCGCTGCCATGGAAACCAAGTGCTCTGGCAGCACATATGTGTGAAATTGGATATGACACCTAGGGAAGGGAGTGTGCTGGTGAATGGCAACTGCCCGAAGCAGCAGCACAGCTCTTCCACTGCCAAAACAACTCCACCTGCATCATGAACTTCACATACCATCAGCTGTTCTGGCAGCTATCTAGGAAACCCTGTTGGGTCACTTCCGGTCCCATGCCCATTGAGCCCAGTGGGATGGAAACAAGCAGCTTCAGCACCCAAACATATCTAACATGGAGCTCCTCACTCAAGGCGCTCAAATCCCGACAGCCAAAGACAAGTTCAGTGCCCAAGCCATTTCCTGCTGCCATGGAAACCAAGTGCTCTGGCAGCACATATGTCAAAGTGGATATGACACCTAGGGAAGAGAGTGTGTTGCTGAATGGCAACTGTCTGAAGCAGCAGCACAGCTCTTTCAGAGCCAAAACAACTCCACCTGCCTCATGAACTTCACATACCATCAGCTGTCCTGGCAGCTATCTAGGAACCCAAGTTGGGTCACTTCCGGTCCCATGCCCATTGAGCCCAGTGGGATGGAATCAAGCAGCTTCAGCACCCACACAAATATAGCATGGAGCTCCTCACTCAAGGCGCTCAAAATTCCATGGCGGAAGACAAGTTCAGTGCCCAAGCCATTTCCCGCTACCATGGAAACCAAGTGCTCTGGCAGCACATATGTCCGAAAGTGTATATGAGACTTAGGGAAGGGAGTGTGCTGGTGAATGGCAACTGCCCGAAGCAGCAGCACAGCTCTTCCAGTGCCAAAACAACTCCACCTGCCTCATGAACTTCACATACCATCAGCTCTCCTGGCATGTAGGTTGGACACCCTGTTGGGTCACTTCCGGTCCCATGCCCATTGAGCCCAGTGGGATGGAATCAAGCAGCTTCAGCACCCACACAAAACTAACATGGAGCTCTTCACTCCAGTCGCTGAAACGCCCACAGCCAAAGACAAGTTCAGTGCCCAAGCCATTTCCCGCTGCCATGGAAACCAAGTGCTCTGGCAGCACATATGTGTGAAAGTGGATATGACACCTAGGGAAGGGAGTGTGCTGGTGAATGGCAACTGCCCGAAGCAGCAGCACAGCTCTTCCAGTGCCAAAACAACTCCATCTGCCTCATGAACTTCACATACCATCAGCTGTCCTGGCAACTATCTAGGAAACCCTGTTGGGTGACTTCTGGTCCCACACCCATTGAGCCCAGTGGGATGGAATCCAGCAGCTTCAGCACCCACACAAAACGAACATGGAGCTCCTCACTCAAGGCGCTCCAAACTCCACAGCCAAAGACAAGTTTAGTGCCCAAGCCATTTCCCGCTGCCATGGAAACCAAGTGCTCTGGCAGCACATATGTCTGAAAGTGGATATGACACCTAGGGAAGGGAGTGTGTTGGTGAATGGCAACTGCCCGAAGCAGCAGCACAGCTCTTCCAGTGCCAAAACAACTCCACCTGCCTCATGAACTTCACATACCATCAGCTCTCCTGGCATGTATGTTGGACATCCTGGTGAGTCACTTCCGGTCCCATGCCCATTGAGCCCAGTGGGATGGAATCAAGCAGCTTCAGCACCCACACAGATCTAACATGGAGCTCCTCACTCAAGGCGCTCAAAACGCCACAGCCAAAGACAAGTTCAGTACCCAAGCCATTTCCCGCTGCCATGGAAACCAAGTGCTCTGGCAGCACATATGTCTGAAAGTGGATATCACACCTAGGGAAGGGAGTGTGTTGGTGAATGGCAACTGCCCGAAGCAGCAGCACAGCTCTTCCACTGCCAAAACAACTCCACCTGCCTCATGAACTTCACATACCATCAGCTGTCCTGGCAGCTCTCTAGGAAACCCTGTTGGGTCAATTCCGGTCCCATACCCATTGAGCCCAGTGGGATGGAATCAAGCAGCTTCAGCACCCACACAAAACTAACATGGAGCTCCTCACCCAAGGCGCTCAAAAGCCCACAGCCAAAGACAAGTTCAGTGCCCAAGCCATTTCCCGCTGCCATGGAAACCAAGTGCTCTGGCAGCACATATGTCCGAAAGTGTATATGAGACTTAGGGAAGGGAGTGTGGTGGTGAATGGCAACTGCCCGAAGCAGCAGCACAGCTCTTCCAGTGCCAAAACAACTCCACCTGCCTCATGAACTTCACATACCATCAGCTGTCCTGGCATGTAGGTTGGACACCCTGTTGGGTCACTTCCGGTCCCATGCCCATTGAGCCCAGTGGGATGGAATCAAGCAGCTTCAGCACCCACACAAAACTAACATGGAGCTCCTCACTCCAGTCGCTGAAACGCCCACAGCCAAAGACAAGTTCAGTGCCCAAGCCATTTCCCGCTGCCATGGAAACCAAGTGCTCTGGCAGCACATATGTGTGAAAGTGGATATCACACCTAGGGAAGGGAGTGAGCTGGTGAATGGCAACTGCCTGAAGCAGCAGCACAGCTCTTCCAGTGCCAAAACAACTCCACCTGCCTCATGAACTTCACATACCATCAGCTGTCCTGGCAGCTATCTAGGAAACCTTGTTGGGTCATTTCCGGTCCTATGCCCATTGAGCCCAGGGAGATGGAATCAAGCAGCTTGAGCACCCACACAAATCTAACATGGAGCCCCTCACTAAAGGCGCTCAAAATGCCACAGTCAAAGACAAGTCCAGTGCCCAAACCATTTCCCGCTGCCATGGAAACCAAGTGCTCTGGCAGCACATATGTCTGAAAGTGGATATGACACCTAGGGAAGGGAGTGTGCTGGTGAATGGCAACTGCTCGAAGCAGCAGCACAGCTCTTCCACTGCCAAAACAACTCCACCTGCCTCATGAACTTCACATACCATCAGCTGTCCTGGCAGCTATCTAGGAAACCCTGATGGGTCCCTTCCAGTCCCATGCCCATTGAACCCAGTGGGATGGAATCAAGCAGCTTCAGCACCCACACAAAACGAACATGAAGCTCCTCACTCAAGGCGCTCTAAATCCCACAGCCATAGACAAGTTCAGTGGCCAAGCCATTTCCCGCTTCCATGGAAACCAAGTGCTCTGGCAGCACATATGTCTGAAAGTGGATATGACACCTAGGGAAGGGAGTGTGCTGGTGAATGGCAACTGCCCGAAGCAGCAGCACAGCTCTTCCACTGCCAAAACAACTCCACCTGCCTCATGAACTTCACATACCATCAGCTGTCCTGGCAGCTATCTAGGAAACTCTGTTGGGTCACTTCCGGTCTCATGCCCATTGAGCCCAGTGGGATGGAATCAAGCAGCTTCAGCACCCACACAAAACTAACATGGAGCTCCTCACTCAAGGCGCTCAAAATGCCACAGAGATAGACAAGTTCAGTGCCTATACCATTTCCCACTGCCATGGAAACCAAGTGCTCTGGCAGCACATACGTCTGAAAGTGGATATAACACCTAGGGAAGGGAGTGTGCTGGTGAAGGGCAACTGCCCGAAGCAGCAGCACAGCTCTTCCACTGCCAAAACAACTCCACCTGCCTCATGAACTTCACATACCATCAGCTGTCCTGGCAGCTATCTAGAAAACCCTGTTGGGTCATTTTCGGTCCCATGCCCATTGAGCCCAGTGGGATGAAATCAAGCAGCTTGAGCACCCACACAAAACGAACATGGAGCTCCTCACTCAAGGCGCTCAAAACTCCACAGCCAAAGACAAGTTTAGTGCCTATACCATTTCCCACTGCCATGGAAACCAAGTGCTCTGGCAGCACATATGTCTGAAAGTGGATATGACACCTAGGGAAGGGAGTGTGGTGGTGAATGGCAACTGCCCGAAGCAGCAGCACAGCTCTTCCACTGCCAAAACAACTCCACCTGCCTCATGAACTTCACATACCATCAGCTGTCCTGGCAGCTATCTAGGAAACCCTGTTGGGTCACTTCCGGTACCATGCCCATTGAGCCCAGGGGGATGGAATCAAGCAGCTTGAGCACAGACACAAATCTAACATAGAGCTCCTCACTCAAGGCGCTCAAAACTCCACAGCCAAAGACAAGTTCAGTGCCCAAGCCATTTCCCGCTGCCATGGAAACCAAGTGCTCTGGCAGCACATATGTGTGAAAGTGGATATGACACCTAGGGAAGGGAGTGTGCTGGTGAATGGCAACTGCCCGAAGCAGCAGCACAGCTCTTCCACTGCCAAAACAACTCCACCTGCCTCATGAACTTCACATACCATCAGCTGTCCTGGCAGCTATCTAGGAAACCCTGTTGGGTCCCTTCCAGTCCCATGCCCTTTGAGCCCAGTGGGATGGAATCAAGCAGCTTCAGCACCCACACAAAACTAACATGGAGCTCCTCACTCAAGGCGCTCAAAAGCCCACAGCGAAAGACAAGTTTAGTGCCTATACCATTTCCCGCTGACATGGAAACCAAGTGCTCTGGCAGCACATATGTCTGAAAGTGGATATGACACCTAGGGAAGGGAGTGTGCTGGTGAATGGCAACTGCCCGAAGCAGCAGCACAGCTCTTCCACTGCCAAAACAACTCCATCTGCCTCATGAACTTCACATACCATCAGCTGTCCTGGCAACTATCTAGGAAACCCTGTTGGGTGACTTCTGGTCCCATACCCATTGAGCCCAGTGGGATGGAATCAAGCAGCTTCAGCACCCACACAAAACGAACATGGAGCTCCTCACTCAAGGCGCTCAAAAGCCCACAGCCAAAGACAAGTTTAGTGCCCAAGCCATTTCCTGCTGCCATGGAAACCAAGTGCTCTGGCAGCACATATGTCTGAAAGTGGATATGACACCTATGGAAGGGAGTATGGTGGTGAATGGCAACTGCCCGAAGGAGCAGCACAGCTCTTCCACTGCCAAAACAACTCCACCTGCCTCATGAACTTCACATACCATCAGCTGTCCTGGCATGTATGTTGGACATCCTGGTGGGTCACTTCCGGTCCCATGCCCATTGAGCCAATTGGGATGGAATCAAGCAGCTTCAGCACCCACACAAAACTAACATGGAGCTCCTCACTCCAGTCGCTGAAACGCCCACAGCCAAAGACAAGTTCAGTGCCCCAGCCATTTCCCGCTGCCATGGAAACCAAGTGCTCTGGCAGCACATATGTCTGAAAGTGGATATGACACCTAGGGAAGGGAGTGTGTTGGTGAAAGGCAACTGCCTGAAGCAGCAGCACAGCTCTTCCACTGCCAAAACAACTCCACCTGCCTCATGAACTTCACATACCATCAGCTGTCCTGGCAGCTATCTAGGAAACCTTGTTGGGTCACTTCCGGTCCCATGCCCATTGAGCCCAGGGAGATGGAATCAAGCAGATTGAGCACCCACACAAATCTAACATGGAGCCACTCACTCATGGCGCTCAAAATGCCACAGCCAAAGACAAGTTCAGTGCCCAAGCCATTTCCTTCTGCATTGGAAACCAAGTGCTCTGGCAGCACATATGTGTGAAAGTGGATATGACACCTAGGGAAGGGAGTGTGCTGGTGAATGGCAACTGCCCAAAGCAGCAGCACAGCTCTTCCACTCCCAAAACAACTCCAACTGCCTCATGAACTTCACATACCATCAGCTGTCCTGGCAGCTATCTAGGAAACCATGTTGGGTCACTTCTGGTTCCATGGCCTTTGAGCCCAGTGGGATGGAATCAAGCAGCTTCAGCACCCACACAAAACGAACATGGAGCTCCTCACTCAAGGCGCTCAAAACTTCACAGACAAACTCAAGTTCAGTGCCCAAGCCATTTCCCGCTGCCATGGAAACCAAGTGCTCTGGCAGCACATATGTCTGAAAGTGGATATGACACCTAGGGAAGGGAGTGTGCTGGTGAATGGCAACTGCCCGAAGCAGCAGCACAGCTCTTCCACTGCCAAAACAACTCCACCAGCCTCATGAACTTCACATACCATCAGCTGTCCTGGCAGCTATCTAGGAAACCCTGTTGGGTCACTTCCGGTCCCATGCCCATTGAGCCCAGTGGGATGGAATCAAGCAGCTTGAGCACAGACACAAATCTAACATGGAGCTCCTCACTCAAGGCGCTCAAAACTCCACAGCCAAAGACAAGTTCAGTGCCCAAGCCATTTCCCACTGCCATGGAAACCAAGTGCTCTGGCAGCACATATGTGTGAAAGTGGATATGACACCTAGGGAAGGGAGTGTGCGGTGGTGAATGGCAACTGCCCGAAGCAGCAGCACAGCTCTTCCAGTGCCAAAACAACTCCACCTGCCTCATGAACTTCACATACCATCAGCTGTCCCGGCAGCTATCTAGGAAACTCTGGTGGGTCACTTCCGGTCCCATGCAAATTGAGCCCAGTGGGATGGAATCAAGCAGCTTCAGCACCCACACAAAACTAACGTGGAGCTCCTCACTCAAGGCGCTCAAAACTCCACAGCCAAAGACAAGTTCGTGCCGAAGCCATTTCCCGCTGCCATGGAAACCAAGTGCTCTGGCAGCACATATGTCTGAAAGTGGATATGACACCTAGGGAAGGGAGTGCGGTGGTGAATGGCAACTGCCCGAAGCAGCAGCACAGCTCTTCCACTGCCAAAACAACTCCACCTGCCTCATGAACTTCACATACCATCAGCTGTCCTGGCAGCTATCTAGGAAACCCTGTTGGCTCACTTCCGGTCCCATGCCCATTGAGCCCAGTGGGATGGAATCAAGCAGCTTCAGCACCCACACAAAAAGAACATGGAGCTCCTCACTCAAGGCGCTCAAAACTCCACAGCCAAAGACAAGTTCAGTGCCCAAATCATTTCCCGCTGCCATGGAAACCAAGTGCTCTGGCAGCACATATGTCTGAAAGTGGATATGACACCTAGGCAAGGGAGTGTGCTGGTGAATGGCAACTGCCCGAAGCAGCAGCACAGCTCTTCCACTTCCAAAACAACTCCAACTGCCTCATGAACTTCACATACCATCAGCTGTCCTGGCAGCTATCTAGGAAACCCTGTTGGGTCACTTCCGGTCCCATGCCCATTGAGCCCAGTGGGATGGAATCAAGCTGCTTCAGCACCCACACAAAACGAACATGGAGCTCCTCACTCAAGGCGCTCAAAACTCCACGGCCAAAGACAAGTTCAGTGCCCAAACCATTTCCCGCTGCCATGGAAACCAAGTGCTCTGGCAGCACATATGTCTGAAAGTGGATATGACACCTAGGGAAGGGAGTGCGTTGGTGAATTGCAACTGCCCGAAGCAGCAGCACAGCTCTTCCACTGCCAAAACAACTCCACCTGCCTCATGAACTTCACATACCATCAGCTGTCCTGGCACCTATCTAGGAAACCATGTTGGGTCACTTCCGGTCCCATGCCCATTGAGCCCAGTGGGATGGAATCAAGCAGCTTCAGCACCCACACAAAACTAACATGGAGCTCCTCACTCAAGGCGCTCAAAACTCCACAGCCAAAGACAAGTTCAGTGCCCAAGCCATTTCCCGCTGCCATGGAAACCAAGTGCTCTGGCAGCACATATGTGTGAAATTGGATATGACACCTAGGGAAGGGAGTGTGCTGGTGAATGGCAACTGCCCGAAGCAGCAGCACAGCTCTTCCAGTGCCAAAACAACTCCACCTGCCTCATGAACTTCACATACCATCAGCTGTCCTGGCAGCTATCTAGGAAACCCTGTTGGGTCACTTCCGGTCCCATGCCCATTGAGTCCAGTGGGATGGAAACAAGCAGCTTCAGCACCCAAACATATCTAACATGGAGCTCCTCACTCAAGGAGCTCAAATCCCGACAGCCAAAGACAAGTTCAGTGCCCAAGCCATTTCCTGCTGCCATGGAAACCAAGTGCTCTGGCAGCACATATGTCTGAAAGTGGATATGACACCTAGGGAAGAGAGTGTGTTGCTGAATGGCAACTGTCTGAAGCAGCAGCACAGCTCTTTCAGAGCCAAAACAACTCCACCTGCCTCATGAACTTCACATACCATCAGCTGTCCTGGCAGCTATCTAGGAACCCAAGTTGGGTCACTTCCGGTCCCATGCCCATTGAGCCCAGTGGGATGGAATCAAGCAGCTGAGCACCCACACAAAACGAACATGGAGCTCCTCACTCAAGGCGCTCAAACCTACATGACGTAAGACAAGTTCAGTGCCCAAGCCATTTCCTGCTGCCATGGAAACCAAGTGCTCTAGCACCACATATGTCTGAAAGTGGATATGACAGCTAGGGAAGGGAGTGTGCTGGTCAATGGCAACTGCCCGAAGCAGCAGCACAGCTCTTCCACTGCCAAAACAACTCCACCTGCCTCATGAACTTCACATAGCATCAGCTGTCCAGGCAGCTATCTAGGAAACCCTGTTGGCTCACTTCTGGTCCCATGCCATTGAGCCCAGTGGGATGGAATCAAGCAGCTTCAGCACCCACACAAAACTAGCATGGAGCTCCTCACTCAAGGCGCTCAAAACTCCACAGCCAAAGACAAGTTCAGTGCCCAAGCCATTTCCCGCTGCCATGGAAACCAAGTGCTCTGGCAGCACATATGTCTGAAAGTGGATATGACACCTAGGGAAGGGAGTCTGGTGGTGAATGGCAACTGCCCGAAGCAGCAGCACAGCTCTTCCACTGCCAAAACAACTCCACCTGCCTCATGAACTTCACATACCATCAGCTGTCCTGGCAGCTATTTAGGAATCCCTGTTGGGGCACTTTCGGTCCCATGCCCATTGAGCCCAGCGGGATGGAATCAAGCAGCTTCAGCACCCACACATATCTAACATGGAGCTCCTCACTCAAGGCGCTAAAAACTCCACGGCCAAACAGAAGTTCAGTGCCGAAGCCATTTCCCGAGCCATGGAAACCAAGTGCTCTGGCAGCACATATGTCTGAAAGTGGATAAGACACCTAGGGAAGGGAGTGTGCTGGTGAATGGCAACTTCCCGAAGCAGCAGCACAGCTCTTCCACTGCCAAAACAACTCCACCTGCCTCATGAACTTCACATACCATCAGCTGTCCTGGCAGCTATCTAGTAAACCCTGTTGGCTCACTTCCGGTCCCATGCCCATTGAGCCCAGTGGGATGGAATCAAGCAGCTTCAGCACCCACACAAAACCAACATGGAGCTCCTCACTCAAGGCGCTCAAAACTTCACAGCCAAAGACAAGTTCAGTGCCCAAACCATTTCCCGCTGCCATGGAAACCAAGTGCTCTGGCAGCACATATGTCTGAAAGTGGATATGACACCTAGGGAAGGGAGTGTGGTGGTGAATGGCAACTGCCCGAAGCAGCAGCACAGCTCTTCCACTGCCAAAACAACTCCATCTGCCTCATGAACTTCACATACCATCAGCTGTCCTGGCAACTATCTAGGAAACCCTGTTGGGTCACTTCCGGTCCCATACCCATTGAGCCCAGTGGGATGGAATCAAGCAGCTTCAGCACCCACACAAAACGAACATGGAGCTCCTCACTCAAGGCGCTCAAAAGCCCACAGCCAATGACAAGTTTAGTGCCCCAGCCATTTCCTGCTGCCATGGAAACCAAGTGCTCTGGCAGCACATATGTCTGAAAGTGGATATGACACCTAGGGAAGGGAGTGTGCTGGTGAATGGCAACTGCCCGAAGCAGCAGCACAGCTCTTCCACTGCCAAAACAACTCCACCTGCCTCATGAACTTCACATACCATCAGCTGTCCTGGCAGGTATGTTGGACACCTTGTTGGGTCAATTCCGGTCCCATACCATTGAGCCCAGGGGGATGGAATCAAGCAGCTTCAGCACCCACACAAAACTAACATGGAGCTCCTCACCCACGGCGTTCAAAAGCCCACAGCCAAAGACAAGTTCAGTGCCCAAGCCATTTCCCGCTGCCATGGAAACCAAGTGCTCTGGCAGCACATATGTCCTAAAGTGTATATGAGACTTAGGGAAGGGAGTGTGGTGGTGAATATCAACTTCCTGAAGCAGCAGCACAGCTCTTCCACTGCCAAAACAAGTCCACCTGCCTCATGAACTTCACATACCATCAGCTCTCCTGGCATGTAGGTTGGACACCCTGTTGGGTCACTTCCGGTCCCATGCCCATTGAGCCCAGTGGGATGGAATCAAGCAGCTTCAGCACCCACACAAATCTAACATGGAGCTCCTCACTCCAGTCGCTGAAACGCCCACAGCCAAAGACAAGTTCAATGCCCAAGCCATTTCCCGCTGCCATGGAAACCAAGTGCTCTGGCAGCACATATGTCTGAAAGTGGATATGACACCTATGGAAGGGAGTGTGTTGGTGAATGGCAACTGCCCGAAGCAGCAGCACAGCTCTTCCAATGCCAAAACAACTCCACCTGCCTCATGAACTTCACATACCATCAGCTGTCCTGGCAGCTATCTAGGAAACCTTGTTGGGTCACTTCCGGTCCCATGCCCATTGAGCCCAGGGAGATGGAATCAAGCAGATTGAGCACCCACACAAAACTAACATGGAGCTCCTCACTCAAGGCGCTCAAAACTCCACAGCCAAAGACAAGTTCAGTGCCCAAGCCATTTCCCGCTGCCATGGAAACCAAGTGCTCTGGCAGCACATATGTGTGAAATTGGATATGACACCTAGGGAAGGGAGTGTGCTGGTGAATGGCAACTGCCCGAAGCAGCAGCACAGCTCTTCCAGTGCCAAAACAACTCCACCTGCCTCATGAACTTCACATACCATCAGCTGTCCTGGCAGCTATCTAGGAAACCCTGTTGGGTCACTTCCGGTCCCATGCCCATTGAGTCCAGTGGGATGGAAACAAGCAGCTTCAGCACCCAAACATATCTAACATGGAGCTCCTCACTCAAGGAGCTCAAATCCCGACAGCCAAAGACAAGTTCAGTGCCCAAGCCATTTCCTGCTGCCATGGAAACCAAGTGCTCTGGCAGCACATATGTCTGAAAGTGGATATGACACCTAGGGAAGAGAGTGTGTTGCTGAATGGCAACTGTCTGAAGCAGCAGCACAGCTCTTTCAGAGCCAAAACAACTCCACCTGCCTCATGAACTTCACATACCATCAGCTGTCCTGGCAGCTATCTAGGAACCCAAGTTGGGTCACTTCCGGTCCCATGCCCATTGAGCCCAGTGGGATGGAATCAAGCAGCTGAGCACCCACACAAAACGAACATGGAGCTCCTCACTCAAGGCGCTCAAACCTACATGACGTAAGACAAGTTCAGTGCCCAAGCCATTTCCTGCTGCCATGGAAACCAAGTGCTCTAGCACCACATATGTCTGAAAGTGGATATGACAGCTAGGGAAGGGAGTGTGCTGGTCAATGGCAACTGCCCGAAGCAGCAGCACAGCTCTTCCACTGCCAAAACAACTCCACCTGCCTCATGAACTTCACATAGCATCAGCTGTCCAGGCAGCTATCTAGGAAACCCTGTTGGCTCACTTCTGGTCCCATGCCATTGAGCCCAGTGGGATGGAATCAAGCAGCTTCAGCACCCACACAAAACTAGCATGGAGCTCCTCACTCAAGGCGCTCAAAACTCCACAGCCAAAGACAAGTTCAGTGCCCAAGCCATTTCCCGCTGCCATGGAAACCAAGTGCTCTGGCAGCACATATGTCTGAAAGTGGATATGACACCTAGGGAAGGGAGTCTGGTGGTGAATGGCAACTGCCCGAAGCAGCAGCACAGCTCTTCCACTGCCAAAACAACTCCACCTGCCTCATGAACTTCACATACCATCAGCTGTCCTGGCAGCTATTTAGGAATCCCTGTTGGGGCACTTTCGGTCCCATGCCCATTGAGCCCAGCGGGATGGAATCAAGCAGCTTCAGCACCCACACATATCTAACATGGAGCTCCTCACTCAAGGCGCTAAAAACTCCACGGCCAAACAGAAGTTCAGTGCCGAAGCCATTTCCCGAGCCATGGAAACCAAGTGCTCTGGCAGCACATATGTCTGAAAGTGGATAAGACACCTAGGGAAGGGAGTGTGCTGGTGAATGGCAACTTCCCGAAGCAGCAGCACAGCTCTTCCACTGCCAAAACAACTCCACCTGCCTCATGAACTTCACATACCATCAGCTGTCCTGGCAGCTATCTAGTAAACCCTGTTGGCTCACTTCCGGTCCCATGCCCATTGAGCCCAGTGGGATGGAATCAAGCAGCTTCAGCACCCACACAAAACCAACATGGAGCTCCTCACTCAAGGCGCTCAAAACTTCACAGCCAAAGACAAGTTCAGTGCCCAAACCATTTCCCGCTGCCATGGAAACCAAGTGCTCTGGCAGCACATATGTCTGAAAGTGGATATGACACCTAGGGAAGGGAGTGTGGTGGTGAATGGCAACTGCCCGAAGCAGCAGCACAGCTCTTCCACTGCCAAAACAACTCCATCTGCCTCATGAACTTCACATACCATCAGCTGTCCTGGCAACTATCTAGGAAACCCTGTTGGGTCACTTCCGGTCCCATACCCATTGAGCCCAGTGGGATGGAATCAAGCAGCTTCAGCACCCACACAAAACGAACATGGAGCTCCTCACTCAAGGCGCTCAAAAGCCCACAGCCAATGACAAGTTTAGTGCCCCAGCCATTTCCTGCTGCCATGGAAACCAAGTGCTCTGGCAGCACATATGTCTGAAAGTGGATATGACACCTAGGGAAGGGAGTGTGCTGGTGAATGGCAACTGCCCGAAGCAGCAGCACAGCTCTTCCACTGCCAAAACAACTCCACCTGCCTCATGAACTTCACATACCATCAGCTGTCCTGGCAGGTATGTTGGACACCTTGTTGGGTCAATTCCGGTCCCATACCATTGAGCCCAGGGGGATGGAATCAAGCAGCTTCAGCACCCACACAAAACTAACATGGAGCTCCTCACCCACGGCGTTCAAAAGCCCACAGCCAAAGACAAGTTCAGTGCCCAAGCCATTTCCCGCTGCCATGGAAACCAAGTGCTCTGGCAGCACATATGTCCTAAAGTGTATATGAGACTTAGGGAAGGGAGTGTGGTGGTGAATATCAACTTCCTGAAGCAGCAGCACAGCTCTTCCACTGCCAAAACAAGTCCACCTGCCTCATGAACTTCACATACCATCAGCTCTCCTGGCATGTAGGTTGGACACCCTGTTGGGTCACTTCCGGTCCCATGCCCATTGAGCCCAGTGGGATGGAATCAAGCAGCTTCAGCACCCACACAAATCTAACATGGAGCTCCTCACTCCAGTCGCTGAAACGCCCACAGCCAAAGACAAGTTCAATGCCCAAGCCATTTCCCGCTGCCATGGAAACCAAGTGCTCTGGCAGCACATATGTCTGAAAGTGGATATGACACCTATGGAAGGGAGTGTGTTGGTGAATGGCAACTGCCCGAAGCAGCAGCACAGCTCTTCCAATGCCAAAACAACTCCACCTGCCTCATGAACTTCACATACCATCAGCTGTCCTGGCAGCTATCTAGGAAACCTTGTTGGGTCACTTCCGGTCCCATGCCCATTGAGCCCAGGGAGATGGAATCAAGCAGATTGAGCACCCACACAAATCTAACATGGAGCCCCTCACTCAAGGCGCTCAAAATGCCACAGCCAAAGACAAGTCCAGTGCCCAAGCCATTTCCTTCTGCAATGGAAACCAAGTGCTCTGGCAGCACATATGTGTGAAAGTGGATATGACACCTAGGGAAGGGAGTGTGTTGGTGAATTGCAACTGCCCGAAGCAGCAGCACAGCTCTTCCACTCCCAAAACAACTCCACCTGCCTCATGAACTTCACATACCATCAGCTGTCCTGGCAGCTATCTAGGAAACCCTGTTGGGTCACTTCTGGTTCCATAGCCATTGAGCCCAGTGGGATGGAATCAAGCAGCTTCAGCACCCACACAGATCTAACATGGAGCTCGTCACTCAAGGCGCTCAAAACTCCACGGCCAAAGACAAGTTCAGTGCCCAAGCCATCTCCCGCTGCCATGGAAACCAAGTGCTCTGGCAGCACATATGTCTGAAAGTGGATATGACACCTAGGGAAGGGAGTGTGCTGGTGAATGGCAACTGCCCGAAGCAGCAGCACAGCTCTTCCAGTGCCAAAACAACTCCACCTGCCTCATGAACTTCACATACCATCAGCTGTCCAGGCAGCTATCTAGGAAACCCTGTTGGGTCACTTCCGGTCCCATGCCCATTGAGCCCAGTGGGATGGAATCAAGCAGCTTCAGCACCCACACAAAACGAACATGGAGCTCCTCACTCAAGACGCTCAAAACTCCACGGCCAAAGACAAGTTCAGTGCCCAAGCCATTTCCCACTGCCATAGAACTCAAGTACTCTGGCAGCACATATGTGTAAAAGTGGATATGACACCTAGGGAAGGGAGTGTGTTGGTGAATGGCAACTGCCCGAAGCAGCAGCACAGCTCTTCCAGTGCCAAAACAACTCCACCTGCCTCATGAACTTCACATACCATCAGCTGTCCTGGCATGTATGTTGGACATCCTGGTGGGTCACTTCCGGTCCCATGCAAATTGAGCTCAGTGGGATGGAATCAAGCAGCTTCAGCACCCACACAAATCTAACATGGAGCTCCTCACTCCAGTCGCTGAAACGCCCACAGCCAAAGACAAGTTCAATGCCCCAGCCATTTCCCGCTGCCATGGAAACCAAGTGCTCTGGCAGCACATATGTCTGAAAGTGGATATGACACCTATGGAAGGGAGTGTGTTGGTGAATGGCAACTGCCCGAAGCAGCAGCACAGCTCTTCCAATGCCAAAACAACTCCACCTGCCTCATGAACTTCACATACCATCAGCTGTCCTGGCAGCTATCTAGGAAACCTTGTTGGGTCACTTCCGGTCCCATGCCCATTGAGCCCAGGGAGATGGAATCAAGCAGATTGAGCACCCACACAAATCTAACATGGAGCCCCTCACTCAAGGCGCTCAAAATGCCACAGCCAAAGACAAGTCCAGTGCCCAAGCCATTTCCTTCTGCAATGGAAACCAAGTGCTCTGGCAGCACATATGTGTGAAAGTGGATATGACACCTAGGGAAGGGAGTGTGTTGGTGAATTGCAACTGCCCGAAGCAGCAGCTCAGCTCTTCCAGTGCCAAAACAACTCCACCTGCCTCATGAACTTCACATACCATCAGCTGTCCTGGCAGCTATCTAGGAAACCCTGTTGGGTCACTTCTGGTCCCATGCCCATTGAGCCCAGTGGGATGGAATCAAGCAGCTTCAGCACCCACACAGATCTAACATGGAGCTCCTCACTCAAGGCGCTCAAAACTCCACGGCCAAAGACAAGTTCAGTGCCCAAGCCATTTCCCGCTGCCATGGAAACCAAGTGCTCTGGCAGCACATATGTGTAAAAGTGGATATGACACCTAGGGAAGGGAGTGTGCTGGTGAATGGCAACTGCCCGAAGCAGCAGCACAGCTCTTCCACTGCCAAAACAACTCCACCTGCCTCATGAACTTCACATACCATCAGCTGTCCTGGCAGCTATCTAGGAAACCCTGTTGGGTCACTTCCGGTCCCATGCCCATTGAGCCCAGTGGGATGGAATCAAGCAGCTTCAGCACCCACACAAAACGAACATGGAGCTCCTCACTCAAGACGCTCAAAACTCCACGGCCAAAGACAAGTTCAGTGCCCAAGCCATTTCCCACTGCCATAGAACTCAAGTACTCTGGCAGCACATATGTGTAAAAGTGGATATGACACCTAGGGAAGGGAGTGTGTTGGTGAATGGCAACTGCCCGAAGCAGCAGCACAGCTCTTCCAGTGCCAAAACAACTCCACCTGCCTCATGAACTTCACATACCATCAGCTGTCCTGGCATGTATGTTGGACATCCTGGTGGGTCACTTCCGGTCCCATGCAAATTGAGCCCAGTGGGATGGAATCAAGCAGCTTCAGCACCCACACAAAACGAACATGGAGCTCCTCACTCAAGCGCTCAAATGTACATGGCCAAAGACAAGTTCAGTGCCCAAGCCATTTCCGGCTGCCATGGAAACCAAGTGCTCTGGCAGCACATATGTGTGAAAGTGGATATGACACCTAGGGAAGGGAGTGTGCTGGTGAATGGCAACTGCCCGAAGCAGCAGCACAGCTCTTCCACTGCCAAAACAACTCCACCTGCCTCATGAACTCCACATACCATCAGCTGTCCTGGCAGCTATCTAGGAAACCCTGTTGGCTCACTTCCGGTCCCATGCCCATTGAGCCCAGTGGGATGGAATCCAGCAGCTTCAGCACCCACACAAATCTAACATGGAGCTCCTCACTCAAGGCGCTCAAAACTCCACAGCCAAAAACAAGTTCAGTGCCCAAGCCATTTCCCGCTGCCATGGAAACCAAGTGCTCTGGCAGCACATATGTCTGAAAGTGGATATGACACCTAGGGAAGGGAGTGTGCTGGTGAATAGCAACTGCCCGAAGCAGCAGCTCAGCTCTTCCAGTGCCAAAACAACTCCACCTGCCTCATGAACTTCACATACCATCAGCTGTCCTGGCAGCTATCTAGGAAACCCTGTTGGGTCACTTCTGGTCCCATGCCCATTGAGCCCAGTGGGATGGAATCAAGCAGCTTCAGCACCCACACAGATCTAACATGGAGCTCCTCACTCAAGGCGCTCAAAACTCCACGGCCAAAGACAAGTTCAGTGCCCAAGCCATTTCCCGCTGCCATGGAAACCAAGTGCTCTGGCAGCACATATGTCTGAAAGTGGATATGACACCTAGGGAAGGGAGTGTGCTGGTGAATGGCAACTGCCCGAAGCAGCAGCACAGCTCTTCCACTGCCAAAACAACTCCACCTGCCTCATGAACTTCACATACCATCAGCTGTCCTGGCAGCTATCTAGGAAACCCTGTTGGGTCACTTCCGGTCCCATGCAAAATGAGCCCAGTGGGATGGAATCAAGCAGCTTCAGCACCCACACAAATCTAGCATGGAGCTGCTCATTCAAGGCGCTCAAACCTACATGGCGGAAGACAAGTTCAGTGCCCAAGCCATTTCCCGCTGCCATGGAAACCAAGTGCTCTGGCAGCACATATATCTGAAAGTGGATATGACACCTAGGGGAGCGACTGTGCTGGTGAATGTCAACTGCCCGAAGCAGCAGCACAGCTCTTCCACTGCCAAAACAACTCCACCTGCCTCATGAACTTCACATACCATCAGCTGTCCTGGCAGCTCTCTAGGAAACCCTGTTGGGTCCCTTCCAGTCCCATGCCCATTGAGCCCAGTGGGATGGAATCAAGCAGCTTCAGCACCCACACAAAAAGAACATGAAGCTCCTCACTCAAGGTGCTCTAAATCCCACAGCCAAAGACAAGTTCAGTGCCCAAGCCATTTCTGCTTCCATGGAAACCAAGTGCTCTGGCAGCACATATGTCTGAAAGTGGATATTACACCTAGGGAAGGGAGTGTGCTGGTGAATGGCAACTGCCCGAAGCAGCAGCACATTTCTTCCAGTGCCAAAACAACTCCACCTGCCTCATGAACTTCACATACCATCAGCTGTCCTGGCAGCTATCTAGGAAACTCTGTTGGGTCACTTCCGGTCCCATGCACATTGAGCCCAGTGGGATGGAATCAAGCAGCTTCAGCACCCATACAAAACTAACATGGAGCTACTCACTGAAGGCCCTCAAAAGCCCACAGCGAAAGACAAGTTCAGTGCCTATACCATTTCCCACTGCCATGGAAACCAAGTGCTCTGGCAGCACATGCGTCTGAAAGTGGATATAACACCTAGGGAAGGGAGTGTGGTGGTGAATGGCAACTGCCCGAAGCAGCAGCACAGCTCTTCCAGTGCCAAAACAACTCCACCTGCCTCATGAACTTCACATACCATCAGCTGTCCTGGCAGCTATCTAGGAAACCCTGTTGGGTCACTTCCGGTCCCATGCCCATTGAGCCCAGTGGGATGGAATCAAGCAGCTTCAGCACCCACACAAATCTAACATGGAGCTCCTCACTCAAGGCGCTCAAAACTCCACAGCCAAAAACAAGTTCAGTGCCCAAGCCATTTCCCGCTGCCATGGAAACAAAGTGCTCTGGCAGCACATATGTCTGAAAGTGGATATGACACCTAGGGAAGGGAGTGTGCTGGTGAATAGCAACTGCCCGAAGCAGCAGCTCAGCTCTTCCAGTGCCAAAACAACTCCACCTGCCTCATGAACTTCACATACCATCAGCTGTCCTGGCAGCTATCTAGGAAACCCTGTTGGGTCACTTCCGGTCCCATGCCCATTGAGCCCAGTGGGATGGAATCAAGCAGCTTCAGCACCCACAAAAAACGAACATGGAGCTCCTCACTCAAGACGCTCACAACTCCACGGCCAAAGACAAGTTCAGTGCCCAAGCCATTTCCCACTGCCATAGAACTCAAGTACTCTGGCAGCACATATGTCTGAAAGTGGATATGACACCTAGGGAAGGGAGTGTGTTGGTGAATGGCAACTGCCCGAAGCAGCAGCACAGCTCTTCCACTGCCAAAACAACTCCACCTGCCTCATGAACTTCACATACCATCAGCTGTCCTGGCAGCTATCTAGGAAACCCTGTTGGGTCACTTCCGGTCCCATGCAAATTGAGCCCAGTGGGATGGAATCAAGCAGCTTCAGCACCCACACAAAACTAACGTGGAGCTCCTCACTCAAGGCGCTCAAAACTCCACAGCCAAAGACAAGTTCGTGCCGAAGCCATTTCCCGCTGCCATGGAAACCAAGTGCTCTGGCAGCACATATGTCTGAAAGTGGATATGACACCTAGGGAAGGGAGTGCGGTGGTGAATGGCAACTGCCCGAAGCAGCAGCACAGCTCTTCCAGTGCCAAAACTACTCCACCTGCCTCATGAACTTCACATACCATCAGCTGTCCTGGCAGCTATCTAGGAAACCCTGTTGGGTCACTTCCGGTCCCATGCCCATTGAGCCCAGTGGGATGGAATCAAGCAGCTTCAGCACCCACACAAATCTAGCATGGAGCTCCTCACTCAAGGCGCTCAAACCTACATGACGTAAGACAAGTTCAGTGCCCAAGCCATTTCCCGCTGCCATGGAAACCAAGTGCTCTGGCAGCACATATGTCTGAAAGTGGATATGACAGCTAGGGAAGGGAGTGTGTTGGTGAATGGCAACTGCCCGAAGCAGCAGCACAGCTCTTCCACTGCCAAAACAACTCCACCTGCCTCATGAACTTCACATACCATCAGCTGTCCTGGCAGCTATCTAGGAAACCCTGTTGGGTCCCTTCCAGTCCCATGCCCATTGAGCCCAGGGGGATGGAATCAAGCAGCTTCAGCACCCACACAAAAAGAACATGAAGCTCCTCCCTCAAGGCGCTCTAAATCCCACAGCCAAAGACAAGTTCAGTGCCCAAGCCATTTCTGCATCCATGGAAACCAAGTGCTCTGGCAGCACATATGTCTGAAAGTGGATATTACACCTAGGGAAGGGAGTGTGCTGGTGAATGGCAACTGCCCGAAGCAGCAGCACAGCTCTTCCACTGCCAAAACAACTCCACCTGCCTCATGAACTTCACATACCATCAGCTGTCCTGGCAGCTATCTAGGAAACTCTGTTGGGTCACTTCCGGTCCCATGCACATTGAGCCCAGTGGGATGGAATCAAGCAGCTTCAGCACCCATACAAAACTAACATGGAGCTACTCACTGAAGGCGCTCAAAAGCCCACAGCGAAAGACAAGTTCAGTGCCTATACCATTTCCCACTGCCATGGAAACCAAGTGCTGTGGCAGCACATACGTCTGAAAGTGGATATAACACCTAGGGAAGGGAGTGTGGTGGTGAATGGCAACTGCCCGAAGCAGCAGCACAGCTCTTCCAGTGCCAAAACAACTCCACCTGCCTCATGAACTTCACATACCATCAGCTGTCCTGGCAGCTATCTAGGAAACCCTGTTGGGTCACTTCCGGTCCCATGCCCATTGAGCCCAGTGGGATGCAATCAAGCAGCTTCAGCACCCACACAAATCTAACATGGAGCTCCTCACTCAAGGCGCTCAAAACTCCACAGCCAAAAACAAGTTCAGTGCCCAAGCCATTTCCCGCTGCCATGGAAACCAAGTGCTCTGGAAGCACATATGTCTGAAAGTGGATATGACACCTAGGGAAGGGAGTGTGCTGGTGAATAGCAACTGCCCGAAGCAGCAGCTCAGCTCTTCCAGTGCCAAAACAACTCCACCTGCCTCATGAACTTCACATACCATCAGCTGTCCTGGCAGCTATCTAGGAAACCCTGTTGGGTCACTTCCGGTCCCATGCCCATTGAGCCCAGTGGGATGGAATCAAGCATCTTCAGCACCCACAAAAAACGAACATGGAGCTCCTCACTCAAGACGCTCACAACTCCACGGCCAAAGACAAGTTCAGTGCCCAAGCCATTTCCCACTGCCATAGAACTCAAGTACTCTGGCAGCACATATGTCTGAAAGTGGATATGACACCTAGGGAAGGGAGTGTGTTGGTGAATGGCAACTGCCCGAAGCAGCAGCACAGCTCTTCCACTGCCAAAACAACTCCACCTGCCTCATGAACTTCACATACCATCAGCTGTCCTGGCAGCTATCTAGGAAACCCTGTTGGGTCACTTCCGGTCCCATGCAAATTGAGCCCAGTGGGATGGAATCAAGCAGCTTCAGCACCCACACAAAACTAACGTGGAGCTCCTCACTCAAGGCGCTCAAAACTCCACAGCCAAAGACAAGTTCGTGCCGAAGCCATTTCCCGCTGCCATGGAAACCAAGTGCTCTGGCAGCACATATGTCTGAAAGTGGATATGACAGCTAGGGAAGGGAGTGTGTTGGTGAATAGCAACTGCCCGAAGCAGCAGCACAGCTCTTCCACTGCCAAAACAACTCCACCTGCCTCATGAACTTCACATACCATCAGCTGTCCTGGCAGCTCTCTAGGAAACCCTGTTGGGTCCCTTCCAGTCCCATGCCCATTGAGCCCAGTGGGATGGAATCAAGCAGCTTCAGCACCCACACAAAAAGAACATGAAGCTCCTCACTCAAGGCGCTCTAAATCCCACAGCCAAAGACAAGTTCAGTGCCCAAGCCATTTCTGCTTCCATGGAAACCAAGTGCTCTGGCAGCACATATGTCAAAGTGGATATGACACCTAGGGAAGGGAGTGTGCTGGTGAATGGCAACTGCCCGAAGCAGCAGCACAGCTCTTCCACTGCCAAAACAACTCCACCTGCCTCATGAACTTCACATACCATCAGCTGTCCTGGCAGCTATCTAGGAAACTCTGTTGGGTCACTTCCGGTCCCATGCACATTGAGCCCAGTGGGATGGAATCATGCAGCTTCAGCACCCACACAAAACTAACATGGAGCTCCTCACTCAAGGCGCTCAAAACTCCACGGCCAAAGACAAGTTCAGTGCCCAAGCCATTTCCCGCTGCCATGGAAACCAAGTGCTCTGGCAGCACATATGTCTGAAAGTGGATATGACACCTAGGGAAGGGAGTGTGCTGGTGAATGGCAACTGCCCGAAGCAGCAGCACAGCTCTTCCACTGCCAAAACAACTCCACCTGCCTCATGAACTTCACATACCATCAGCTGTCCTGGCAGCTATCTAGGAAACCCTGTTGGGTCACTTCCGGTCCCATGCCCATTGAGCCCAGTGGGATGGAATCAAGCAGCTTGAGCACCCACACAAATCTAACATGGAGCTCCTCACTCAAGGCGCTCAAAACTCCACAGCCAAAAACAAGTTCAGTGCCCAAGCCATTTCCCGCTGCCATGGAAACCAAGTGCTCTGGCAGCACATATGTCTGAAAGTGGATACGACACCTAGGGAAGGTAGTGTGCTGGTGAATAGCAACTGCCCTAAGAAGCAGCAGCTCAGCTCTTCCACTGCCAAAACAACTCCACCTGCCTCATGAACTTCACATACCATCAGCTGTCCTGGCAGCTATCTAGGAAACCCTGTTGGGTCACTTCCGGTCCCATGCCCATTGAGCCCAGTGGGATGGAATCAAGCAGCTTCAGCACCCACACAGATCTAACATGGAGCTCCTCACTCAAGGCGCTAAAAACTCCACGGCCAAAGACAAGTTCAGTGCCCAAGCCATTTCCCGCTGCCATGGAAACCAAGTGCTCTGGCAGCACATATGTCTGAAAGTGGATATGACACCTAGGGAAGGGAGTGTGCTGGTGAATGGCAACTGCCCGAAGCAGCAGCACAGCTCTTCCAGTGCCAAAACAACTCCACCTGCCTCATGAACTTCACATACCATCAGCTGTCCTGGCAGCTATCTAGGAAACCCTGTTGGGTCACTTCCGGTCCCATGCCCTTTGAGCCCATTGGGATGGAATCAAGCAGCCTGAGCACAGACACAAATCTAACATGGACCTCCTCACTCAAGGCGCTCAAAACTCCACAGCCAAAGACAAGTTCAGTGCCCAAGCCATTTCCCGCTGCCATGGAAACCAAGTGCTCTGGCAGCACATATGTGTGAAAGTGGATATGACACCTAGGGAAGGGAGTCTGGTGGTGAATGGCAACTGCCCGAAGCAGCAGCACAGCTCTTCCACTGCCAAAACAACTCCACCTGCATCATGAACTTCACATACCATCAGCTGTCCTGGCAGCTATCTAGTAAACCCTGTTGGGTCACTTCTGGTCCCATGCCCATTGAGCCCAGTGGGATGGAATCAAGCAGCTTCAGCACCCACACAAAACGAACATGGAGCTCCTCACTCAAGGCGCTCAAAACTCCACGGCCAAAGACAAGTTCAGTGCCCAAGCCATTTCCCACTGCCATAGAACTCAAGTACTCTGGCAGCACATATGTGTCTGAAAGTGGATATGACACCTAGGGAAGGGAGTGTGTTGGTGAATGGCAACTGCCCGAAGCAGCAGCACAGCTCTTCCACTGCCAAAACAACTCCACCTGCCTCATGAACTTCACATACCATCAGCTGTCCTGGCAGCTATCTAGGAAACCCTGTTGGGTCACTTCCGGTCCCATGCCCATTGAGCCCAGTGGGATGGAATCAAGCAGCTTCAGCACCCACACAAAACGAGCATGGAGCTCCTCACTCAAGGCACTCAAAACTTCACAGCCAAAGACAAGTTCAGTGCCGAAGCCATTTCCCGCTGCCATGGAAACCAAGTGCTCTGGCAGCACATATGTGTGAAAGTGGATATGACACCTAGGGAAGGGAGTGTGGTGGTGAATGGCAACTGCCCGAAGCATCAGCACAGCTCTTCCACTGCCAAAACAACTCCACCTGCATCATGAACTTCACATACCATCAGCTGTCCTGGCAGCTATCTAGGAAACCCTGTTGAGTCACATCCGGTCCCATGCCCATTGAGCCCAGTGGGATGGAAACAAGCAGCTTCAGCACCCACACATATCTAACATGGAGCTCCTCACTCAAGGCGCTCAAAACTCCACGGCCAAAGAGAAGTTCAGTGCCCAAGCCATTTCCCGCTGCCATGCAAAACAAGTGCTCTGGCAGCACATATGTCTGAAAGTGGATAAGACACCTAGGGAAGGGAGTGTGTTGGTGAATGGCAACTGCCCGAAGCAGCAGCACAGCTCTTCCACTGCCAAAACAACTCCACCTGCCTCATGAACTTCACATACCATCAGCTGTCCTGGCAGCTATCTAGGAAACCCTGTTGGGTCACTTCCGGTCCCATGCCCATTGAGCCCAGTGGGATGGAATCAAGCAGCTTCAGCACCCACACAAAACGAACATGGAGCTCCTCACTCAAGGCGCTCAAAACGCCACAGCCAAAGACAAGTTCAGTGCCGAAGCCATTTCCCGCTGCCATGGAAACCAAGTGCTCTGGCAGCACATATGTCTGAAAGTGGATATGACACCTAGGGAAGGGAGTGTGCTGGTGAATGGCAACTGCCCGAAGCAGCAGCACATTTCTTCCAGTGCCAAAACAACTCCACCTGCCTCATGAACTTCACATACCATCAGCTGTCCTGGCAGGTATGTTGGACACCTTGTTGGGTCAATTCCGGTCCCATACCCATTGAGCCCAGGGGGATGGAATCAAGCAGCTTCAGCACCCACACAAAATTAACATGAAGCTCCTCACCCAAGGCGCTCAAAAGACCACAGCCAAAGACAAGTTCAGTGCCCAAGCCATTTCCCGCTGCCATGAAAACCAAGTGCTCTGGCAGCACATATGTCCGAAAGTGTATATGAGACTTAGGGAAGGGAGTGTGGTGGTGAATGGCAACTGCCTGAAGCAGCAGCACAGCTCTTCCACTGCCAAAACAACTCCACCTGCCTCATGAACTTCACATACCATCAGCTCTCCTGGCATGTAGGTTGGACACCCTGTTGGGTCACTTCCGGTCCCATGCCCATTGAGCCAAGTGGGATGGAATCAAGCAGCGTCAGCACCCACACAAATCTACAATGGAGCACCTCACTAATGTCGCTGAAAGGCCCACAGCCAAAGACAAGTTCGTGCCCAACCCATTTCCCGCTGCCATGGAAACCAAGTGCTCTGGCAGCACATATGTCTGAAAGTGGATATGACACCTAGGGAAGGGAGTGTGCTGGTGAATGGAAACTGCTCGAAGCAGCAGCACAGCTCTTCCACTGCCATAAAAACTCCACCTGCCTTATGAACTTCACATACCATCAGCTGTCCTAGCAGCTATCTAGGAAACCCTGTTGGGTCACTTCCGGTCCCATGCCCATTGAGCCCAGTGGGATGGAATCAAGCAGCTTCAGCACCCACACAAACCTAACATGGAGCTCCTCACTCAAGGCGCTCAAAAGCCCACAGCGAAAGACAAGTTCAGTGCCTGTACCATTTCCCGCTGCCATGGAAACCAAGTGCTCTGGCAGCACATATGTGTGAAAGTGGATATGACACCTAGGGAAGGGAGTGTGCTGGTGAATGGCAACTGCCCGAAGCAGCAGCACAGCTCTTCCACTGCCAAAACAACTCCACCTTCCTCATGAACTTCACATACCATCAGCTGTCCTGGCAGCTATCTAGAAAACCCTGTTGGGTCATTTCCGGTCCCATGCCCATTGAGCCCAGTGGGATGAAATCAAGCAGCTTGAGCACCCACACAAAACGAACATGGAGCTCCTCACTCAAGGCGCTCAAAACTCCACAGCGAAAGACAAGTTTAGTGCCTATACCATTTCCCACTGCCATGGAAACCAAGTGCTCTGGCAGCACATATGTCTGAAAGTGGATATGACACCTAGGGAAGGGAGTGTGCTGGTGAATGGCAACTGCCAGAAGCAGCAGCACAGCTCTTCCAGTGCCAAAACAACTCCACCTGCCTCATGAACTTCACATACCATCAGCTGTCCTGGCAGCTATCTAGAAAACCCTGTTGGGTCATTTTCGGTCCCATGCCCATTGAGCCCAGTGGGATGGAATCAAGCAGCTTGAGCACCCACACAAAACGAACATGGAGCTCCTCACTCAAGGCGCTCAAATGCCCACAGCCAAAGACAAGTTTAGTGCCTATACCATTTCCCACTGCCATGGAAACCAAGTGCTCTGGCAGCACATATGTCTGAAAGTGGATATGACACCTAGGGAAGGGAGTGTGGTGGTGAATGGCAACTTCCCGAAGCAGCAGCACAGCTCTTCCACTGCCAAAACAACTCCAC
Source organism: Ochotona princeps (assembly GCF_030435755.1). Classification (NCBI taxonomy): domain Eukaryota; kingdom Metazoa; phylum Chordata; class Mammalia; order Lagomorpha; family Ochotonidae; genus Ochotona; species Ochotona princeps. The sequence continues at coordinate 143,906,117 of NC_080832.1, read as the reverse complement.
CTGCCTCATGAACTTCACATACCATTAGCTGTCCTTGAAGGTATGTTGGACACTTTGTAGGGTCACTTCCGGTCCCATGCCCTTTGAGCCCAGGGGGATGGAATCAAGCAGCTTCAGCATCCACACAAAACGAACATAGAGCTCCTCACTCAAGGTGTTCAACACTCCACAGCCAAAGACAAGTTCAGTACACAAGCCATTTCCCGCTGCCATGGAAACCAAGTACTCTGGCAGCACATATGTGTCTGAAAGTGGATATGACACCTAGGGAAGGGAGTGTGTTGGTGAATGGCAACTGCCCGAAGCAGCAGCACAGCTCTTCCACTGCCAAAACAACTCCACCTGCCTCATGAACTTCACATACCATCAGCTGTCCTGGCAGCTATCTAGGAAACCCTGTTGGGTCACTTCCGGTCCCATGCCCATTGAGCCCAGTGGGATGGAATCAAGCAGCTTCAGCACCCACACAAAACGAGCATGGAGCTCCTCACTCAAGGCACTCAAAACTTCACAGCCAAAGACAAGTTCAGTGCCGAAGCCATTTCCCGCTGCCATGGAAACCAAGTGCTCTGGCAGCACATATGTGTGAAAGTGGATATGACACCTAGGGAAGGGAGTGTGGTGGTGAATGGCAACTGCCCGAAGCATCAGCACAGCTCTTCCACTGCCAAAACAACTCCACCTGCATCATGAACTTCACATACCATCAGCTGTCCTGGCAGCTATCTAGGAAACCCTGTTGAGTCACATCCGGTCCCATGCCCATTGAGCCCAGTGGGATGGAAACAAGCAGCTTCAGCACCCACACATATCTAACATGGAGCTCCTCACTCAAGGCGCTCAAAACTCCACGGCCAAAGAGAAGTTCAGTGCCCAAGCCATTTCCCGCTGCCATGCAAAACAAGTGCTCTGGCAGCACATATGTCTGAAAGTGGATAAGACACCTAGGGAAGGGAGTGTGTTGGTGAATGGCAACTGCCCGAAGCAGCAGCACAGCTCTTCCACTGCCAAAACAACTCCACCTGCCTCATGAACTTCACATACCATCAGCTGTCCTGGCAGCTATCTAGGAAACCCTGTTGGGTCACTTCCGGTCCCATGCCCATTGAGCCCAGTGGGATGGAATCAAGCAGCTTCAGCACCCACACAAAACGAACATGGAGCTCCTCACTCAAGGCGCTCAAAACGCCACAGCCAAAGACAAGTTCAGTGCCGAAGCCATTTCCCGCTGCCATGGAAACCAAGTGCTCTGGCAGCACATATGTCTGAAAGTGGATATGACACCTAGGGAAGGGAGTGTGCTGGTGAATGGCAACTGCCCGAAGCAGCAGCACATTTCTTCCAGTGCCAAAACAACTCCACCTGCCTCATGAACTTCACATACCATCAGCTGTCCTGGCAGGTATGTTGGACACCTTGTTGGGTCAATTCCGGTCCCATACCCATTGAGCCCAGGGGGATGGAATCAAGCAGCTTCAGCACCCACACAAAATTAACATGAAGCTCCTCACCCAAGGCGCTCAAAAGACCACAGCCAAAGACAAGTTCAGTGCCCAAGCCATTTCCCGCTGCCATGAAAACCAAGTGCTCTGGCAGCACATATGTCCGAAAGTGTATATGAGACTTAAGGAAGGGAGTGTGGTGGTGAATGGCAACTGCCTGAAGCAGCAGCACAGCTCTTCCACTGCCAAAACAACTCCACCTGCCTCATGAACTTCACATACCATCAGCTCTCCTGGCATGTAGGTTGGACACCCTGTTGGGTCACTTCCGGTCCCATGCCCATTGAGCCCAGTGGGATGGAATCAAGCAGCGTCAGCACCCACACAAATCTACAATGGAGCACCTCACTAATGTCGCTGAAAGGCCCACAGCCAAAGACAAGTTCAGTGCCTGTACCATTTCCCGCTGCCATGGAAACCAAGTGCTCTGGCAGCACATATGTGTGAAAGTGGATATGACACCTAGGGAAGGGAGTGTGCTGGTGAATGGCAACTGCCCGAAGCAGCAGCACAGCTCTTCCACTGCCAAAACAACTCCACCTGCCTCATGAACTTCACATACCATCAGCTGTCCTGGCAGCTATCTAGAAAACCCTGTTGGGTCATTTCCGGTCCCATGCCCATTGAGCCCAGTGGGATGAAATCAAGCAGCTTGAGCACCCACACAAAACGAACATGGAGCTCCTCACTCAAGGCGCTCAAAACTCCACAGCCAAAGACAAGTTCAGTGCCTATACCATTTCCCACTGCCATGGAAACCAAGTGCTCTGGCAGCACATATGTCTGAAAGTGGATATGACATCTAGGGAAGGGAGTGTGCTGGTGAATGGCAACTGCCAGAAGCAGCAGCACAGCTCTTCCAGTGCCAAAACAACTCCACCTGCCTCATGAACTTCACATACCATCAGCTGTCCTGGCAGCTATCTAGAAAACCCTGTTGGGTCACTTCCGGTCCCATGCCCATTGAGCCCAGTGGGATGGAATCAAGCAGCTTGAGCACCCACACAAAACGAACATGGAGCTCCTCACTCAAGGCGCTCAAATGCCCACAGCCAAAGACAAGTTTAGTGCCTATACCATTTCCCACTGCCATGGAAACCAAGTGCTCTGGCAGCACATATGTCTGAAAGTGGATATGACACCTAGGGAAGGGAGTGTGGTGGTGAATGGCAACTTCCCGAAGCAGCAGCACAGCTCTTCCACTGCCAAAACAACTCCACCTGCCTCATGAACTTCACATACCATTAGCTGTCCTTGAAGGTATGTTGGACACTTTGTAGGGTCACTTCCGGTCCCATGCCCATTGAGCCCAGGGGGATGGAATCAAGCAGCTTCAGCATCCACACAAAACGAACATAGAGCTCCTCACTCAAGGTGTTCAACACTCCACAGCCAAAGACAAGTTCAGTACACAAGCCATTTCCCGCTGCCATGGAAACCAAGTGCTCTGGCAGCACATATGTGTGAAAGTGGATATGACACCTAGGGAAGGGGGTCTGGTGGTGAATGGCAACTGCCCGAAGCAGCAGCACAGCTCTTCCACTGCCAAAACAACTCCACCTGCATCATGAACTTCACATACCATCAGCTGTCCTGGCAGCTATCTAGTAAACCCTGTTGGGTCACTTCTGGTCCCATGCCCATTGAGCCCAGTGGGATGGAATCAAGCAGCTTCAGCACCCACACAAAACGAACATGGAGCTCCTCACTCAAGGCGCTCAAAACTCCACGGCCAAAGACAAGTTCAGTGCCCAAGCTATTTCCCACTGCCATAGAACTCAAGTACTCTGGCAGCACATATGTGTCTGAAAGTGGATATGACACCTAGGGAAGGGAGTGTGTTGGTGAATGGCAACTGCCCGAAGCAGCAGCACAGCTCTTCCAGTGCCAAAACAACTCCACCTGCCTCATGAACTTCACATACCATCAGCTGTCCTGGCAGCTATCTAGGAAACCCTGTTGGGTCACTTCCGGTCCCATGCCCATTGAGCCCAGTGGGATGGAATCAAGCAGCTTGAGCACCCACACAAAACGAGCATGGAGCTCCTCACTCAAGGCACTCAAAACTTCACAGCCAAAGACAAGTTCAGTGCCGAAGCCATTTCCCGCTGCCATGGAAACCAAGTGCTCTGGCAGCACATATGTCTGAAAGTGGATATGACACCTAGGGAAGGGAGTGTGGTGGTGAATGGCAACTGCCCGAAGCATCAGCACAGCTCTTCCACTGCCAAAACAACTCCACCTGCATCATGAACTTCACATACCATCAGCTGTCCTGGCAGCTATCTAGGAAACCCTGTTGAGTCACATCCGGTCCCATGCCCATTGAGCCCAGTGGGATGGAATCAAGCAGCGTCAGCACCCACACAAATCTACAATGGAGCACCTCACTAATGTCGCTGAAAGGCCCACAGCCAAAGACAAGTTCGTGCCCAACCCATTTCCCGCTGCCATGGAAACCAAGTGCTCTGGCAGCACATATGTCTGAAAGTGGATATGACACCTAGGGAAGGGAGTGTGCTGGTGAATGGAAACTGCTCGAAGCAGCAGCACAGCTCTTCCACTGCCATAAAAACTCCACCTGCCTTATGAACTTCACATACCATCAGCTGTCCTAGCAGCTATCTAGGAAACCCTGTTGGGTCACTTCCGGTCCCATGCCCATTGAGCCCAGTGGGATGGAATCAAGCAGCTTCAGCACCCACACAAAACGAACATGGAGCTCCTCACTCAAGGCGCTCAAAAGCCCACAGCGAAAGACAAGTTCAGTGCCTGTACCATTTCCCGCTGCCATGGAAACCAAGTGCTCTGGCAGCACATATGTCTGAAAGTGGATATGACACCTAGGGAAGGGAGTGTGCTGGTGAATGGCAACTGCCCGAAGCAGCAGCACAGCTCTTCCACTGCCAAAACAACTCCACCTTCCTCATGAACTTCACATACCATCAGCTGTCCTGGCAGCTATCTAGAAAACCCTGTTGGGTCATTTCCGGTCCCATGCCCATTGAGCCCAGTGGGATGAAATCAAGCAGCTTGAGCACCCACACAAAACGAACATGGAGCTCCTCACTCAAGGCGCTCAAAACTCCACAGCCAAAGACAAGTTCAGTGCCTATACCATTTCCCACTGCCATGGAAACCAAGTGCTCTGGCAGCACATATGTCTGAAAGTGGATATGACACCTAGGGAAGGGAGTGTGCTGGTGAATGGCAACTGCCAGAAGCAGCAGCACAGCTCTTCCACTGCCAAAACAACTCCACCTGCCTCATGAACTTCACATACCATCAGCTGTCCTGGCAGCTATCTAGAAAACCCTGTTGGGTCATTTTCGGTCCCATGCCCATTGAGCTCAGTGGGATGGAATCAAGCAGCTTGAGCACCCACACAAAACGAACATGGAGCTCCTCACTCAAGGCGCTCAAATGCCCACAGCCAAAGACAAGTTTAGTGCCTATACCATTTCCCACTGCCATGGAAACCAAGTGCTCTGGCAGCACATATGTCTGAAAGTGGATATGACACCTAGGGAAGGGAGTGTGGTGGTGAATGGCAACTGCCAGAAGCAGCAGCACAGCTCTTCCACTGCCAAAACAACTCCACCTGCCTCATGAACTTCACATACCATTAGCTGTCCTTGAAGGTATGTTGGACACTTTGTAGGGTCACTTCCGGTCCCATGCCCTTTGAGCCCAGGGGGATGGAATCAAGCAGCTTCAGCACCCACACAAAACGAACATAGAGCTCCTCACTCAAGGTGTTCAACACTCCACAGCCAAAGACAAGTTCAGTACACAAGCCATTTCCCGCTGCCATGGAAACCAAGTGCTCTGGCAGCACATATGTCTGAAAGTGGATATGACACCTAGGGAAGGGAGTGTGCTGGTGAATGGCAACTGCTCGAAACAGCAGCACAGCTCTTCCAGTGCCAAAACAACTCCACCTGCCTCATGAACTTCACATACCATCAGCTGTCCTGGCAGCTATCTAGGAAACCCTGTTGGGTCCCTTCCAGTCCCATGCCCATTGAGCCCAGTGGGATGGAATCAAGCAGCTTCAGCACCCACACAAAACTAACATGAAGCTCCTCACTCAAGGCGCTCTAAATCCCACAGCCAAAGACAAGTTCAGTGCCCAAGCCATTTCCCGCTTCCATGGAAACCAAGTGCTCTGGCAGCACATATGTCTGAAAGTGGATATGACACCTAGGGAAGGGAGTGTGCTGGTGAATGGCAACTGCCCGAAGCAGCAGCACAGCTCTTCCACTGCCAAAACAACTCCACCTGCCTCATGAACTTCACATACCATCAGCTGTCCTGGCAGCTATCTAAGAAACTCTGTTGGGTCACTTCCGGTCCCATGCCCATTGAGCCCAGTGGGATGGAATCAAGCAGCTTCAGCACCCACACAAACCTAACATGGAGCTCCTCACTCAAGGCGCACAAAAGCCCACAGCGAAAGACAAGTTCAGTGCCTATACCATTTAACACTGCCATGGAAACCAAGTGCTCTGGCAGCACATACGTCTGAAAGTGGATATAACACCTAGGGAAGGGAGTGTGGTGGTGAATTGCAACTGCCTGAAGCAGCAGCACAGCTCTTCCAGTGCAAAAACTACTCCACCTGCCTCATGAACTTCACATACCATCAGCTGTCCTTGCAGGTATGTTGGATAGCTTGTTGGGTCACTTCCGGTCCCATGCCCATTGAGCCCAGTGGGATGGAATCAAGCAGCTTCAGCACCCACACAAAACTAACATGGAGCTACTCACACAAGGCGCTAAAAACCTCACGACCAAAGACAAGTTCAGTGCCGAAGCCATTTCCCGCTGCCATGGAAACCAAGTGCTCTGGCAGCACATATGTCCGAAAGTGGATATGAGACTTAGGGAAGGGAGTGTGGGGGTGAATGGCAACTGCCTGAAGCAGCAGCACAGCTCTTCCACTGCCAAAACAACTCCACCTGCCTCATGAACTTCACATACCATCAGCTGTCCTGGTAGGTATGTTGGACACCTTTTGGGTCACTTCCAGTCCCATGCCCATTGAGCCCAGGGGGATGGATTCAAGCAGCTTCAGCACCCACACAAAACGAACATGAGGCTCCTCACTCAAGGCCCTCAAAACTCCACAGCCAACGATAAGTTCAGTGCCGAAGCCATTTCCCGCTGCCATGGAAACCAAGTGCTCTGGCAGCACATATGTGTGAAAGTGGATATGACACCTAGGGAAGGGAGTGTGCTGGTGAATGGCAACTGCCCGAAGCAGCAGCACAGCTCTTCCACTGCCAAAACAACTCCACCTGCCTCATGAACTTTACATACCATCAGCTGTCCTGACAGCTATCTAGGAAACCCTGTTGGGTCACTTCCGGTCCCATGCCCTTTGAGCCCAGTGGGATGGAATCCTGATGTTTGAGCAGCCACGCACAACAAACATGGGGCTCCTCTCTCAAGGCGTTCAAAAGCCCACAGCCAAAGACAAGTTCAGTGCCCAAGCCATTTCCCGCTGCCATGGAAACCAAGTGCTCTGGCAGCACATATGTCTGAAAGTGGATATGACACCTAGGGAAGGGAGTGTGGTGGTGAATGGCAATTGCCCGAAGCAGCAGCACAACTCTCCCAGTGCCAAAACAACTCCACTTGCCTCATGAACTTCACATACCATCAGCTGTCCTGGCAGCTATCTAGGAAACCCTGTTGGGTCACTTCCGGTCCCATGCCCATTGAACCCAGTGGGATGGAATCAAGCAGCTTCAGCACCCACACAAAATGAACATGGAGCTCCTCATTCAAGGCACTCAAAACTTTATGGCCAAAGACAAGTTCAGTGCCCATACCATTTCCCGCTGCCATGGAAACCAAGTGCTCTGGCAGCACATAGGTCTGAAAGTGGATATGACACTTAGGGAATGGAGTGTGCTGGTGAATGGCAACTGCCCGAAGGAGCAGCACAGCTCTTCCACTGCCAAAACAACTCCACCTGCCTCATGAACTTCACATACCATCAGCTGTCCTGGCAGCTATCTAGGAAACCCTGTTGGGTCACTTCCGGTCCCATGCCCATTGAGCCCAGTGGGATGGAATCAAGCAGCTTCAGCACCCACACAAAACGAACATGAACCTCCTCACTCAAGGCGCTCTAAATCCCACAGCCAAAGACAAGTTCAGTGCCCAAGCCATTTCCCGCTGCCATGGAAACCAAGTGCTCTGGCAGCACATATGTCTGAAAGTGGATATGACACCTAGGGAAGGGAGTGTGCTGGAGAATGGCAACTGCCCGAAGCAGCAGCACAGCTCTTCCAGTGCCAAAACAACTCCACCTACCTCATGAACTTCACATACCATCAGCTGTCCTGGCAGCTATCTAGGAAACCCTGATGGGTCACTTCCGGTCCCATGCCCATTGAGCCCAGGGGGATGTAATCAAGCAGTTTCAGCACCCACACAAAACGAACATGGAGCTCCTCACTCAAGGCGCTCAAAAGCCCACAGCCAAAGACAAGTTTAGTGCCCCAGCCATTTCCCGCTGCCATGGAAACCAAATGCTCTGGCAGCACATATGTCTGAAAGTGGATATGAGACTTAGGGAAGTGAGTGTGGTGGTGAATGGCAACTGCCCGAAACAGCAGCACAGCTCTTCCACTGCCAAAACAACTCCACCTTCCTCATGAACTTCACATACCATCAGCTGTCCTTGCAGGTATGTTGGACACTTTGTTGGGTCACTTCCGGTCCCATGCCCATTGAGCCCATTGGGATGGAATCAAGCAGCTTCAGCACCCACACAAAATGAACATGGAGCTCCTCACTCAAGGCACTCAAAACTTCGAGGCCAAAGACAAGTTCAGTGCCCAAACCATTTCCCGCTGCCATGGAAACCAAGTGCTCTGGCAGCACATAGGTCTGAAAGTGGATATGACACTTAGGTATGGGATTGTGCTGGTGAATGGCAACTGCTCGAAGCCGCAGCACAGCTCTTCCACTGAAAAAAAAAACTCCACCTGCCTCATGAACTTCACATACCATCAGCTGTCCTGGCAGCTATCTAGGAAACCCTGTTGGGTCACTTCCAGTTCCATGCCCATTGAGCCCAGTGGGATGGAATCAAGCAGCTTCAGCACCCACACAAAACGAACATGAAGCTCCTCACTTAAGGCGCTCTAAATCCCACAGCCAAAGACAAGTTCAGTGCCCAAGCCATTTCCCGCTGCCATGGAAACCAAGTGCTCTGGCAGCACATATGTCTGAAAGTGGATATGACACCTAGGGAAGGGAGTGTGCTGGTGAATGGCAAATGCCCGAAGCAGCAGCACAGCTCTTCCACTGCCAAAACAACTCCACCTGCCTCATGAACTTCACATACCATCAGCTGTCCTGGCAGATATCTAGGAAACCCTGTTGGGTCACTTCCGGTCCCATGCCCATTGAGCTCAGTGGGATGGAATCAAGCAGCTTCAGCACCCACACAAAACGAACATGGAGCTCCTCACTCAAGGCGCTCAAAACTCCACAGCGAAAGACAAGTTCAGTGCCTATAACATTTCCCACTGCCATGGAAACCAAGTGCTCTGGCAGCACATATGTCTGAAAGTGGATATGACACCTAGGGAAGGGAGTATGGTGGTGAATGGCAACTGCCCGAAGGAGCAGCACAGCTCTTACACTGCCAAAACAACTCCACCTGCCTCATGAACTTCACATACCGTCAGCTGTCCTGGCAGCTATCTAGGAAACCCTGTTGGGTCACTTTCGGTTACATGCGCATTGAGCCCAGTGGGATGGAATCAAGCAGCTTGAGCACCCACACAAAACGAACATGAAGCTCCTCTCTCAAGGTGCTCAAAAGCCCACAGCCAAAGACAAGTTTAGTGCCCAAGCCCTTTCCCGCTGCCATGGAAACCAAGTGCTCTGGCAGCACATATGTCTGAAAGTGGATATGAGACTTAGGGAAGTGAGTGTGGTGGTGAATGGCAACTGCCTGAAGCAGCAGCACAGCTCTTCCACTGCCAAAACAACTCCACCTGCCTCATGAACTTCACATACCATCAGCTGTCCTGGCAGGTATGTTGGACACTTTGTTGGGTCACTTCCGGTCCCATGCCCATTGAGCCCAGTGGGATGGAATCAAGCAGCTTCAGCACCCACACAAATCTAACATGGAGCACCTCACTCCTGTCGCTGAAAAGCCCACAGCCAAAGACAAGTTCAGTGCCCAAGCCATTTCCCGCTGCCATGGAAACCAAGTGCTCTGGCAGCACATATGTCTGAAAGTGGATATGACACCTAGGGAAGGGAGTGTGTTGGTGAATGGCAACTGCCCGAAGCAGCAGCACAGCTCTTCCACTGCCAAAACAACTCCACCTGCCTCATGAAATTCACATACCATCAGCTGTCCTGGCAGCTATCTAGGAAACCCTGTTGGGTCACTTCCGGTCCCATGCCCATTGAGCCCAGTGGGATGGAATCAAGCAGCTTCAGCACCCACACAAAATGAACACGGAGCTCCTCACTCAAGGCACTCAAAACTTCATGGCCAAAGACAAGTTCAGTGACCAAACCATTTCCCGCTGCCATGGAAACCAAGTGCTCTAGCAGCACATATGTCTGAAAGTGCATATGACACCTAGGGAAGGGACTGTGCTGGTGAAAGGCAAATGCCCGAAGCAGCAGCACAGCTCTTCCAGTGCCAAAACAACTCCACCTGCCTCATGAGCTTCACATACCACCAGCTGTCATGGCAGGTATGTTGGACACCCTGTTGGGTCACTTCCAGTCCCATGCCCATTGAGCCCAGTGGGATGGAATCAAGCAGCTTCAGCACCCACACAAAACTAACATGGAGCTACTCACACAAGGCGCTAAAAACCTCACGACCAAAGACAAGTTCAGTGCCCAAGCCATTTCCCGCTGCCATGGAAACCAAGTGCTCTGGCAGCACATATGTCTGAAAGTGGATATGACACCTAGGGAAGGGAGTGTGCTGGTGAATGGCAAATGCCCGAAGCAGCAGCACAGCTCTTACACTGCCAAAACAACTCCACCTGACTCATGAACTTCACATAGCATCAGCTGTCCTGGCAGCTATCTAGGAAACCCTGTTGGCTCACTTCCGGTCCCATGCCATTGAGCCCAGTGGGATGGAATCAAGCAGCTTCAGCACCCACACAAAACTAGCATGGAGCTCCTCACTCAAGGCGCTCAAAACTCCACAGCCAAAGACAAGTTTAGTGCCCAAGCCATTTCCCGCTGCCGTGGAAACCAAGTGCTCTGGCAGCACATATGTCTGAAAGTGGATATGACACCTAGGGAAGGGAGTGTGCTGGTGAATGGCATCTGCCCGAAGCAACAGCACAGCTCTTCCACTGCCAAAACAACTCCACCTGCCTCATGAACTTCACATACCATCAGCTTTCCTGGCAGCTATCTAGGAAACCCTGTTGGGTCACTTCCGGTCCCATGCCCATTGAGCCCATTGGGATGGAATCAAGCAGCTTCAGCACCAACACAAAATAAACACAGAGCTCCTCACTCCAGGCACTCAAAACTTCATGGCCAAAGACAAGTTTAGTGCCCAAACCATTTCCCGCTGCCATGGAAACCAAGTGCTCTGGCAGCACATATGTCTGAAAGTGGATATGACACCTAGGGAAGGGACTGTGCTGGTGAAAGGCAACTGCCTGAAGCAGCAGCACAGCTCTTCCAGTGCCAAAACAACTCCACCTGCCTCATGAGCTTCACATACCATCAGCTTTCCTGGCAGGTATGTTGGACACCCTGTTGGGTCACTTCCAATCCCATGCCCATTGAGCCCAGTGGGATGGAATCAAGCAGCTTCAGCACCCACACAAATCTAACATGGAGCTACTCACACAAGGCGCTAAAAACCTCACGGCCAAAGACAAGTTCAGTGCCCAAGCCATTTCCCGCTGCCATGGAAACCAAGTGCTCTGGCAGCACATATGTCTGAAAGTGGATATGACACCTAGGGAAGGGAGTGTGCTGGTTAATGGCAACTGCCCGAGGCAGCAGCACAGCTCTTCCACTGCCAAAACAACTCCACCTGCCTCATGAACTTCACATACCATCAGCTGTCCTGGCATGTATGTTGGACACCCTGTTGGCTCACTTCCAGTCCCATGCCCATTGAGCCCAGTGGGATGGAATCAAGCAGCTTCAGCACCCACACAAAACTAACATGGAGCTCCTCACTCCAGGCGCTCAAAACTCCACGGACAAAGACAAGTTCAGTTCCCAAGCCATTTCCCGCTGCCATGGAAACCAAGTGCTCTGGCAGCACATATGTCTGAAATTGGATATGACACCTATGGAAGGGAGTGTGCTGGTGAATGGCAACTGCCCGAAGCAGCAGCACAGCTCTTCCACTGCCAAAACAACTCCACCTGCCTCATGAACTTCACATACCATCAGCTGTCCTGGCAGGTAAGTTGGACACCCTGTTGGGTCACTTCCGGTCCCATGCCCATTGAGCCCAGTGGGATGGAATCAAGCAGCTTCAGCACCCACACAAAACGAACATGGAGCTCCTCACTCAAGGCGCTCAAAACTCCACAGCCAAAGACAAGTTCAGTGCCCAAGCCATTTCCCGCTGCCATGGAAACCAAGTGCTCTGGCAGCACATATGTCTGAAAGTGGATATGACACCTAGGGAAGGGAGTGTGCTGGTGAATGGCAACTGCCCGAAGCAGCAGCATAGCTCTTCCACTGCCAAAACAACTCCACCTGCCTCATGAACTTCACATACCATCAGCTGTCCTGGCAACTATCTAGAAAACCCTGTTGGGTCACTTCCGGTTCCATGCACATTGAGCCCAGTGGGATGGAATCAAGCAGCTTGAGCACCCACACAAAACTAACATGGAGCTCCTCATCAAGGAGCCTAAAAGCCCACAGCCAAAGACAAGTTCAGTGCCTACCATTTCCCGCTGCCATGGAAACCAAGTTCTTTTGCAGCACATATGTCTGAAATTGGATATGACACCTAGGGAAGGGAGTGTGCTGGTGAATGGCAACTGCCTGAAGCAGCAGCACAGCTCTTCCACTGCCAAAACAACCCCGCATGCCTCATGAACTTCACATACCATCAGCTGTCCTGGCAGCTATCTAGGAAACCCTGTTGGGTCACATCCGGTCCCATGCCCATTGAGCCCAGTGGGATGGAATCAAGCAGCTTCAGCACCCACACAAAACGAACATGGAGCTCCTCACTCAAGGCGCTCAAAACTCCACGGCCAAAGACAAGTTCAGTGCCCAAGCCATTTCCCGCTGCCATGGAAACCACGTGCTCTGGCAGTACATATATCTGAAAGTGGATATGACACCTAGGGAAGGGAGTGTGTTGGTGAATGGCAACTGTCCGAAGCAGCGGCACAGCTCTTCCACTGCCAAAACAACTCCACCTGCCTCATGAACTTCACATACCATCAGCTGTCCTGGCAGCTATCTAGGAAACCCTGTTGGGTCACTTCCGGTCCCATGCCCATTGAGCCCAGTGGGATGCAATCAAGCAGCTTCAGCACCCACACAAAACGAACATGGAGCTCCTCACTCAAGGCGCTCAAAACTCCACGGCCAAAGACAAGTTCAGTGCCCAAGCCATTTCCCGCTGCCATGGAAACCAAGTGCTCTGGCAGCACATATGTCTGAAAGTGGATATGACACCTAGGGAAGGGAGTGTGCTGGTGAATGTAAACTGCCCGAAGCAGCAGCACAGTTCTTCCAGAGCCAAAAGAACTTCACCTGCCTCATGAACTTCACATACCATCAGCTGTCCTGGCAGCTATCTAGGAAACCCTGTTGGGTCACTTCCGGTCCCATGCCCATTGAGCCCAGTGGGATGGAATCAAGCAGCTTCAGCACCCACACAAAACGAACATGGAGCTCCTCACTCAAGGCGCTCAAAACACCACAGCCAAAGACAAGTTCAGTGCCCAAGCCATTTCCCGCTGCCATGGAAACCAAGTGCTCTGGCAGCACATATGTCTGAAAGTGGATATGACACCTAGGGAAGGGAGTGTGTTGGTGAATGGCAACTGCCCGAAGCAGCAGCACAGCTCTTCCAGTGCCAAAACAACTCCACCTGCCTCATGAACTTCACATACCATCAGCTGTCCTGGCAGCTATCTAGAAAACCCTGTTGGGTCACTTCCAGTCCCATGCCCATTGAGCCCAGTGGGATGGAATCAAGCAGCTTGAGCACCCACACAAAACGAACATGGAGCTCCTCACTCAAGGCGCTCAAAACTCCATGGCCAAAGACAAGTTCAGTGCCCAAGCCATTTCCTGCTGCCATGGAAACCAAGTGCTCTGGCAGCACATATGTCTGAAAGTGGATATGACACCTAGGGAAGGGAGTGTGCTGGTGAATGGCAACTGTCCGAAGCAGCAGCACAGCTCTTCACTGCCAAAACAACTCCACCTGCCTCATGAACTTCACATACCATCAGCTGTCCTGGCAGCTATCTAGGAAACCCTGTTGGCTCACTTCCGGTCCCATGCCCATTGAGCCCAGTGGGATGCAATCAAGCAGCTTCAGCACCCACACAAAACGAACATGGAGCTCCTCACTCAAGGCACACAAAACTCCACAGCCAAAGACAAGTTCAGTGCCCAAGCCATTTCCCGCTGCCATGGAAACCAAGTGCTCTGGCAGCACATATGTCTGAAAGTGGATATGACACCTAGGGAAGGGAGTGTGCTGGTGAATGGCAACTGCCCGAAGGAGCAGCACAGCTCTTCCACTGCCAAAACAACTCCACCTGCCTCATGAACTTCACATACCATCAGCTGTCCTGGCAGCTATCTAGGAAACCTTGTTGGGTCACTTCCGGTCCCATGCCCATTGAGCCCAGTGGGATGGAATCAAGCAGCTTGAGCACCCACACAAAACGAACATGGAGCTCCTCACTCAAGGCGCTCAAAACTTCACGGCCAAAGACAAGTTCAGTGCCCAAGCCATTTCCCGCTGCCATGGAAACCAAGTGCTCTGGCAGCACATATGTCTGAAAGTGGATATGACACCTAGGGAAGGGAGTGTGTTGGTGAATGGCAACTGCCCAAAGCAGCCACACAGCTCTTTCACTGCCAAAACAACTCACCTGCCTCATGAACTTCACATACCATCAGCTGTCCTGGCAGCTATCTAGGAAACCCTGTTGGCTCACTTCCGGTCCCATGCCCATTGAGCCCAGTGGGATGGATTCAAGCAGCTTGAGCAGCCACACAAAACGAACATGGAGCTCCTCACTCAAGGCGCTCAAAACTCCACGGCCAAAGACAAGTTCAGTGCCCAAGCCATTTCCCGCTGCCATGGAAACCAAGTGCTCTGGCAGCACATATGTCTGAAAGTGGATATGACACCTAGGGAAGGGAGTGTGCTGGTGAATGGCAACTGCCTGAAGTAGCAGCACAGCTCTTCCAGTGCCAAAACAACTCACCTGCCTCATGAACTTCACATACCATCAGCTGTCCTGGCAGCTATCTAGGAAACCCTGTTGGGTCACTTCCGGTCCCATGCCCATTGAGCCCAGTGGGATGCAATCAAGCAGCTTCAGCACCCACACAAAACGAACATGGAGCTCCTCACTCAAGGCGCTCAAAACTCCACAGCCAAAGACAAGTTCAGTGCCCAAGCCATTTCCCGCTGCCATGGAAACCAAGTGCTCTGGCAGCACATATGTCTGAAAGTGGATATGACACCTAGGGAAGGGAGTGTGCTGGTGAATGGCAACTGCCCGAAGCAGCAGCACAGCTCTTCCAGTGCCAAAACAACTCCACCTGCCTCATGAACTTCACATACCATCAGCTGTCCTGGCAGCTATCTAGGAAACCATGTTGGCTCACTTCCGGTCCCATGCCCATTGAGCCCAGTGGGATGGAATCAAGCAGCTTCAGCACCCACACAAAACGAACATGGAGCTCCTCACTCAAGGCGCTCAAAACTTCACGGCCAAAGACAAGTTCATTGCCCAAGCCATTTCCCTCTGCCATGGAAACCAAGTGCTCTGGCAGCACATATGTCTGAAAGTGGATATGACACCTAGGGAAGGGAGTGTGCTGGTGAATGGCAACTGCCCGAAGCAGCAGCACAGCTCTTCCACTGCCAAAACAACTCCACCTGCCTCATGAACTTCACATACCATCAGCTGTCCTGGCAGCTATCTAGGAAACCCTGTTGGGTCACTTCCGGTCCCATGCCCATTGAGCCCAGTGGGATGGAATCAAGCAGCTTCAGCACCCACACAAAACCAACATGGAGCTCCTCACTCAAGGCGCACAAAACTCCACAGCCAAAGACAAGTTCAGTGCCCAAGCCATTTCCCTCTGCCATGGAAACCACGTGCTCTGGCAGCACATATGTCTGAAAGTGGATATGACACCTAGGCAAGGGAGTGTGTTGGTGAATGGCAACTGCCCGAAGCAGCAGCACAGCTCTTCCAGTGCCAAAACAACTCCACCTGCCTCATGAACTTCACATACCATCAGCTTTCCTGGCAGCTATCTAGGAAACCTTGTTGGGTCACTTCCGGTCCCATGCCCATTGAGCCCAGTGGGATGGAATCAAGCAGCTTGAGCACCCACACAAAACGAACATGGAGCTCCTCACTCAAGGCACACAAAACTCCACGGCCAAAGACAAGTTCAGTGCCCAAGCCATTTCCCGCTGCCATGGAAACCAAGTGCTCTGGCAGCACATATGTCTGAAAGTGGATATGACACCTAGGGAAGGGAGTGTGTTGGTGAATGGCAACTGCCAGAAGCAGCAGCACAGCTCTTCCAGTGCCAAAACAACTCCACCTGCCTCATGAACTTCACATACCATCAGCTGTCCTGGCAGCTATCTAGGAAACCCTGTTGGGTCACTTCCGGTCCCATGCCCATTGAGCCCAGTGGGATGCAATCAAGCAGCTTCAGCACCCACACAAAACGAACATGAAGCTCCTCCGTCAAGGCGCTCAAAACTGCACAGCCAAAGACAAGTTCAGTGCCCAAGCCATTTCCCGCTGCCATGGAAACCAAGTGCTCTGGCAGCACATATGTCTGAAAGTGGATATGACACCTAGGGAAGGGAGTGTGCTGGTGAATGGCAACTGCCGGAGTAGCAGCACAGCTCTTCCAGTGCCAAAACAACTCACCTGCCTCATGAACTTCACATACCATCAGCTGTCCTGGCAGCTATCTAGGAAACCCTGTTGGGTCACTTCCGGTCCCATGCCCATTGAGCCCAGTGGGATGGAATCGAGCAGCTTGAGCACCCACACAAAACGAACATGGAGCTCCTCACTCAAGGCGCTCAAAACTCCACGGCCAAAGACAAGTTTAGTGCCCAAGCCATTTCCCGCTGCCATGGAAACCAAGTGCTCTGGCAGCACATATGTCTGAAAGTGGATATGACACCTAGGGAAGGGAGTGTGCTCGTGAATGGCAACTGTCCGAAGCAGTAGCCACACAGCTCTTTCACTGCCAAAACAACTCCACCTGCCTCATGAACTTCACATACCATCAGCTGTCCTGGCAGCTATCTAGGAAACCATGTTGGGTCACTTCCGGTCCCATGCCCATTGAGCCCAGTGGGATGGAATCAAGCAGCTTGAGCACCCACACAAAACGAACATGGAGCTCCTCACTCAAGGCGCTCAAAACTCCACGGCCAAAGACAAGTTCAGTGCCCAAGCCATTTCCCGCTGCCATGGAAACCAAGTGCTCTGGCAGCACATATGTCTGAAAGTGGATATGACACCTAGGCAAGGGAGTGTGCTGGTGAATGGCAACTGCCCGAAGCAGCAGCACAGCTCTTCCACTGCCAAAACAACTCCAACTGCCTCATGAACTTCACATACCATCAGCTGTCCTGGCAGCTCTCTAGGAAACCCTGTTGGGTCACTACCGATCACATGTCCATTGAGCCCAGTGGGATGGAATCAAGCAGCTTGAGCACCCACACAAAACGAACATGAAACTCCTCACTCAAGGCGCTCAAAACTCCACGGCCAAAGACAAGTTCAGTGCCGAAACCATTTCCCGCTGCCATGGAAACCAAGTGCTCTGGCAAGCACATATGTCTGAAAGTGGATATGACACCTAGGGAAGGGAGTGTGTTGGTGAATGGCAACTGCCTGAAGCAGCAGCACACTTCTTCCACTGCCAAAACAACTCCACCTGCCTCATGAACTTCACATACCATCAGCTGTCCTGGCAGCTATCTAGGAAACCCTGTTGGGTCACTTCCGGTCCCATGCCCATTGAGCCCAGTGGGATGGAATCAAGCAGCTTGAGCACCCACACAAAACGAACATGGAGCTCCTCACTCAAGGCGCTGCAAACTCCACAGCCAAAGACAAGTTCAGTGCCCAAGCCATTTCCCGCTGCCATGGAAACCAAGTGCTCTGGCAGCACATATGTCTGAAAGTGGATATGACACCTATGGAAGGGAGTGTGTTGGTGAATGGCAACTGCCCGAAGCAGCAGCACAGCTCTTCCAATGCCAAAACAACTCCACCTGCCTCATGAACTTCACATACCATCAGCTGTCCTGGCAGCTATCTAGGAAACCCTGTTGGGTCACATCCGGTCCCATGCCCATTGAGCCCAGTGGGATGGAATCAAGCAGCTTCAGCACCCACACAAAACGAACATGGAACTCCTCACTCAAGGCGCTCAAAACTACTTGGCGAAAGACAAGTTCAGTGCCCAAGCTATTTCCTGCTGCAATGGAAACCAAGTGCTCTGGCAGCACATATGTCTGAAAGTGGATATGACACCTAGGCAAGGGAGTGTGCTGGTGAATGGCAACTGCCCGAAGCAGCAGCACAGCTCTTCCACTGCCAAAACAACTCCACCTGCCTCATGAACTTCACATACCATCAGCTGTCCTGGCAGCTATCTAGGAAACCCTGTTGGGTCACTTCCGGTCCCATGCCCATTGAGCCCAGTGGGATGCAATCAAGCAGCTTCAGCACCCACACAAAACGAACATGGAGCTCCTCACTCAAGGCGCTCAAAACTCCACGGCCAAAGACAAGTTCAGTGCCCAAGCCATTTCCCGCTGCCATGGAAACCAAGTGCTCTGGCAGCACATATGTCTGAAAGTGGATATGACACCTAGGGAAGGGAGTGTGGTGGTTAATGGCAACTGCCTGAAGCAGCAGCACAGCTCTTCCAGTGCCAAAACAACTCTGCCTGCCTCATGAACTTCACATACCATCTGCTGTCCTGGCAGCTCTCTAGGAAACCCTGTAGGGTCACTTCCGGTCCCATGCCCATTGAGCCCAGTGGGATGGAATCAAGCAGCTTCAGCACCCACACAAACCGAATATGGAGCTCCTCACTCAAGGCGCTCAAAACTAGTTGGCGAAAGACAAGTTCAGTGCCCAAGCCATTTCCCGCTGACATGGAAACCAAGTGCTCTGGCAGCACATATGTCTGAAAGTGGATATGACACCTAGGCAAGGGAGTGTGCTCGTGAATGGCAACTGCCCGAAGCAGCAGCACAGCTCTTCCAGTGCCAAAACAACTCACCTGCCTCATGAACTTCACATACCATCAGCTGTCCTGGCAGCTATCTAGGAAACCCTGTTGGGTCACTTCCGGTCCCATGCCCATTGAGCCCAGTGGGACAGAATCAAGCAGCTTCAGCACCCACACAAAACCAACATGGAGCTCCTCACTCAAGGCGCTCAAAACTGCACAGCCAAAGACAAGTTCAGTGCCCAAGCCATTTCCCGCTGCCATGGAAACCAAGTGCTCTGGCAGCACATATGTCTGAAAGTGGATATGACACCTAGGGAAGGGAGTGTGCTGGTGAATGGCAACTGCCCGAAGCAGCAGCACAGCTCTTCCAGTGCCAAAACAACTCCACCTGCCTCATGAACTTCACATACCATCAGCTGTCCTGGCAGCTATCTAGGAAACCGTGTTGGCTCACTTCCGGTCCCATGCCCATTGAGCCCAGTGGGATGGAATCAAGCAGCTTCAGCACCCACACAAAACGAACATGGAGCTCCTCACTCAAGGCGCTCAAAACTTCACGGCCAAAGACAAGTTCAGTGCCCAAGCCATTTCCCGCTGCCATGGAAACCAAGTGCTCTGGCAGCACATATGTCTGAAAGTGGATATGACACCTAGGGAAGGGAGTGTGCTGGTGAAAGGCAACTGCCCGAAGCAGCAGCACAGCTCTTCCACTGCCAAAACAACTCCACCTGCCTCATGAACTTCACATACCATCAGCTGTCCTGGCAGCTATCTAGGAAACCCTGTTGGGTCACTTCCTGCCCCATGCCCATTGAGCCCAGTGGGATGGAATCAAGCAGCTTGAGCACCCACACAAAACGAACATGGAGCTCCTCACTCAAGGCGCTCAAAACTCCACGGCCAAAGACAAGTTCAGTGCCCACGCCATTTCCCGCTGCCATGGAAACCAAGTGCTCTGGCAGCACATATGTCTGAAAGTGGATATGACACCTAGGGAAGGGAGTGTGCTGGTGAATGGCAACTGTCCGAAGCAGCAGCACAGCTCTTCCACTGCCAAAAGAACTCCAACTGCCTCATGAACTTCACATACCATCAGCTGTCCTGGCAGCTATCTAGGAAACCCTGTTGGGTCACTTCCGATCACATGTCCATTGAGCCCAGTGGGATGGAATCAAGCAGCTTGAGCACCCACACAAAACGAACATGAAGCTCCTCACTCAAGGCGCTCAAAACTCCACGGCCAAAGACAAGTTCAGTGCCGAAACCATTTCCCGCTGCCATGGAAACCAAGTGCTCTGGCAAGCACATATGTCTGAAAGTGGATATGACACCTAGGGAAGGGAGTGTGTTGGTGAATGGCAACTGCCTGAAGCAGCAGCACACTTCTTCCACTGCCAAAACAACTCCACCTGCCTCATGAACTTCACATACCATCAGCTGTCCTGGCAGCTATCTAGGAAACCCTGTTGGGTCACTTCCGGTCCCATGCCCATTGAGCCCAGTGGGATGGAATCAAGCAGCTTGAGCACCCACACAAAACGAACATGGAGCTCCTCACTCAAGGTGCTGCAAACTCCACAGCCAAAGACAAGTTCAGTGCCCAAGCCATTTCCCGCTGCCATGGAAACCAAGTGCTCTGGCAGGACATATGTCTGAAAGTGGATATGACACCTATGGAAGGGAGTGTGTTGGTGAATGGCAACTGCCCGAAGCAGCAGCACAGCTCTTCCACTGACAAAACAACTCCACCTGCCTCATGAACTTCACATACCATCAGCTGTCCTGGCAGCTATCTAGGAAACCCTGTTGGGTCACATCCGGTCCCATGCCCATTGAGCCCAGTGGGATGGAATCAAGCAGCTTCAGCACCCACACAAAACGAACATGGAACTCCTCACTCAAGGCGCTCAAAACTACTTGGCGAAAGACAAGTTCAGTGCCCAAGCTATTTCCCGCTGCCATGGAAACCAAGTGCTCTGGCAGCACATATGTCTGAAAGTGGATATGACACCTAGGCAAGGGAGTGTGTTGGTGAATGGCAACTGCCCGAAGCAGCAGCACAGCTCTTCCACTGCCAAAACAACTCCACCTGCCTCATGAACTTCACATACCATCAGCTGTCCTGGCAGCTATCTAGGAAACCCTGTTGGGTCACTTCCGGTCCCATGCCCATTGAGCCCAGTGGGATGCAATCAAGCAGCTTCAGCACCCACACAAAACGAACATGGAGCTCCTCACTCAAGGCGCTCAAAACTCCACGGCCAAAGACAAGTTCAGTGCCCAAGCCATTTCCCGCTGCCATGGAAACCAAGTGCTCTGGCAGCACATATGTCTGAAAGTGGATATGACACCTAGGGAAGGGAGTGTGTTGGTTAATGGCAACTGCCTGAAGCAGCAGCACAGCTCTTCCAGTGCCAAAACAACTCTGCCTGCCTCATGAACTTCACATACCATCTGCTGTCCTGGCAGCTCTCTAGGAAACCCTGTAGGGTCACTTCCGGTCCCATGCCCATTGAGCCCAGTGGGATGGAATCAAGCAGCTTCAGCACCCACACAAACCGAACATGGAGCTCCTCACTCAAGGCGCTCAAAACTAGTTGTCGAAAGACAAGTTCAGTGCCCAAGCCATTTCCCGCTGCCATGGAAACCAAGTGCTCTGGCAGCACATATGTCTGAAAGTGGATATGACACCTAGGCAAGGGAGTGTGCTCGTGAATGGCAACTGCCCGAAGCAGCAGCACAGCTCTTCCACTGAGAAAACAACTCCACCTGCCTCATGAACTTCACATACCATCAGCTGTCCTGGCAGCTATCTAGGAAACCCTGTTGGGTCACTTCCGGTCCCATGCCCATTGAGCCCTGTGGGATGGAATCAAGCAGCTTGAGCACCCACACAAAACGAACATGAAGCTCCTCACTCAAGGCGCTCAAAACTAGTTGGCGAAAGACAAGTTCAGTGCCCAAGCCATTTCCTGCTGCCATGGAAACCAAGTGCTCTGGCAGCACATATGTCTGAAAGTGGATATGACACCTAGGGAAGGGAGTGTGCTGGTGAATGGCAACTGTCCGAAGCAGCAGCACAGCTCTTCACTGCCAAAACAACTCCACCTGCCTCATGAACTTCACATACCATCAGCTGTCCTGGCAGCTATCTAGGAAACCCTGTTGGCTCACTTCCGGTCCCATGCCCATTGAGCCCAGTGGGATGCAATCAAGCAGCTTCAGCACCCACACAAAACGAACATGGAGCTCCTCACTCAAGGCGCACAAAACTCCACAGCCAAAGACAAGTTCAGTGCCCAAGCCATTTCCTGCTGCCATGGAAACCAAGTGCTCTGGCAGCACATATGTCTGAAAGTGGATATGACACCTAGGGAAGGGAGTGTGCTGGTGAATGTAAACTGCCCGAAGTAGCAGCACAGCTCTTCCACTGCCAAAACAACTCCACCTGCTTCATGAACTTCACATACCATCAGCTGTCCTGGCAGCTATCTAGGAAACCTTGTTGGGTCACTTCCGGTCCCATGCCCATTGAGCCCAGTGGGATGGAATCAAGCAGCTTGAGCACCCACACAAAACGAACATGGAGCTCCTCACTCAAGGCGCTCAAAACTCCACGGCCAAAGACAAGTTCAGTGCCCAAGCCATTTCCCGCTGCCATGGAAACCAAGTGCTCTGGCAGCACATATGTCTGAAAGTGGATATGACACCTAGGGAAGGGAGTGTATTGGTGAATGGCAACTGCCCAAAGCAGCAACACAGCTCTTTCACTGCCAAAACAACTCACCTGCCTCATGAACTTCACATACCATCAGCTGTCCTGGCAGCTATCTAGGAAACCCTGTTGGGTCACTTCCGGTCCCATGCCCATTGAGCCCAGTGGGATGGAATCAAGCAGCTTCAGCACCCACACAAAACGAACATGGAGCTCCTCACTCAAGGCGCTCAAAACTCCACGGCCAAAGACAAGTTCAGTGCCCAAGCCATTTCCCGCTGCCATGGAAACCAAGTGCTCTGGCAGCACATATGTCTGAAAGTGGATATGACACCTAGGGAAGGGAGTGTGCTGGTGAATGGCAACTGCCTGAAGTAGCAGCACAGCTCTTCCAGTGCCAAAACAACTCACCTGCCTCATGAACTTCACATACCATCAGCTGTCCTGGCAGCTATCTAGGAAACCCTGTTGGGTCACTTCCGGTCCCATGCCCATTGAGCCCAGTGGGATGCAATCAAGCAGCTTCAGCACCCACACAAAACGAACATGGAGCTCCTCACTCAAGGCGCTCAAAACTCCACGGCCAAAGACAAGTTCAGTGCCCAAGCCATTTCCCGCTGCCATGGAAACCAAGTGCTCTGGCAGCACATATGTCTGAAAGTGGATATGACACCTAGGGAAGGGAGTGTGCTGGTGAATGGCAACTGCCCGAAGCAGCAGCACAGCTCTTCCAGTGCCAAAACAACTCCACCTGCCTCATGAACTTCACATACCATCAGCTGTCCTGGCAGCTATCTAGGAAACCCTGTTGGCTCACTTCCGGTCCCATGCCCATTGAGCCCAGTGGGATGGAATCAAGCAGCTTCAGCACCCACACAAAACGAACATGGAGCTCCTCACTCAAGGCGCTCAAAACTTCACGGCCAAAGACAAGTTTAGTGCCCAAGCCATTTCCCGCTGCCATGGAAACCAAGTGCTCTGGCAGCACATATGTCTGAAAGTGGATATGACACCTAGGGAAGGGAGTGTGCTGGTGAATGGCAACTGCCCGAAGCAGCAGCACAGCTCTTCCACTGCCAAAACAACTCCACCTGCCTCATGAACTTCACATACCATCAGCTGTCCTGGCAGCTATCTAGGAAACCCTGTTGGGTCACTTCCGGTCCCATGCCCATTGAGCCCAGTGGGATGGAACCATGCAGCTTCAGCACCCAAACAAAACGAACATGGAGCTCCTCACTCAAGGCGCACAAAACTCCACGGCCAAAGACAAGTTCAGTGCCCAAGCCATTTCCCGCTGCCATGGAAACCACGTGCTCTGGCAGCACATATGTCTGAAAGTGGATATGACACCTAGGGAAGGGAGTGTGTTGGTGAATGGCAACTGCCCGAAGCAGCAGCACATCTCTTCCAGTGCCAAAACAACTCCACCTGCCTCATGAACTTCACATACCATCAGCTGTCCTGGCAGCTATCTAGGAAACCTTGTTGGGTCACTTCCGGTCCCATGCCCATTGAGCCCAGTGGGATGGAATCAAGCAGCTTCAGCACCCACACAAAACGAACATGGAGCTCCTAACTCAAGGCACACAAAACTCCACGGCCAAAGACAAGTTCAGTGCCCAAGCCATTTCCCGCTGCCATGGAAACCAAGTGCTCTGGCAGGACATATGTCTGAAAGTGGATATGACACCTAGGGAAGGGAGTGTGCTGGTGAATGGCAACTGCCCGAAGCAGCAGCACAGCTCTTCCACTGCCAAAACAACTCCACCTGCCTCATGAACTTCACATACCATCAGCTGTCCTGGCAGCTATCTAGGAAACCCTGTTGGGTCACTTCCGGTCCCATGCCCATTGAGCCCAGTGGGATGCAATCAAGCAGCTTGAGCACCCACACAAAACGAACATGGAGCTCCTCAGTCAAGGCGCTCAAAACTCCACGGCCAAAGACAAGTTCAGTGCCCAAGCCATTTCCCGCTGCCATGGAAACCAAGTGCTCTGGCAGCACATATGTCTGAAAGTGGATATGACACCTAGGGAAGGGAGTGTGCTGGTGAATGGCAACTGCCTGAAGTAGCAGCACAGCTCTTCCACTGCCAAAACAACTCACCTGCCTCATGAACTTCACATACCATCAGCTGTCCTGGCAGCTATCTAGGAAACCCTGTTGTGTCACTTCCGGTCCCATGCCCATTGAGCCCAGTGGGATGGAATCAAGCAGCTTCAGCACCCACACAAAACGAACATGGAGCTCCTCACTCAAGGCGCTCAAAACTCCACGGCCAAAGACAAGTTTAGTGCCCAAGCCATTTCCCGCTGCCATGGAAACCAAGTGCTCTGGCAGCACATATGTCTGAAAGTGGATATGACACCTAGGGAAGGGACTGTGCTCGTGAATGGCAACTGTCCGAAGCAGGGGCACAGCTCTTCCACTGCCAAAACAACTCCACCTGCCTCATGAACTTCACATACCATCAGCTGTCCTGGCAGCTATCTAGGAAACCCTGTTGGGTCACTTCCGGTCCCATGCCCATTGAGCCCAGTGGGATGGAATCAAGCAGCTTGAGCACCCACACAAAACGAACATGGAGCTCCTCACTCAAGGCGCTCAAAACACCACAGCCAAAGACAAGTTCAGTGCCCAAGCCATTTCCCGCTGCCATGGAAACCAAGTGCTCTGGCAGGACATATGTCTGAAAGTGGATATGACACCTAGGGAAGGGAGTGTGTTGGTGAATGGCAACTGCCCGAAGCAGCAGCACAGCTCTTTCACTGCCAAAACAACTCACCTGCCTCATGAACTTCACATACCATCAGCTGTCCTGGCAGCTATCTAGGAAACCCTGTTGGGTCACTTCCGGTCCCATGCCCATTGAGCCCAGTGGGATGGAATCAAGCAGCTTCAGCACCCACACAAAACGAACATGGAGCTCCTCACTCAAGGCGCTCAAAACTCCACGGCCAAAGACAAGTTTATTGCCCAAGCCATTTCCCGCTGCCATGGAAACCAAGTGCTCTGGCAGCACATATGTCTGAAAGTGGATATGACACCTAGGGAAGTGACTGTGCTCGTGAATGGCAACTGTCCGAAGCAGCAGCACAGCTCTTCCACTGCCAAAACAACTCCACCTGCCTCATGAACTTCACATACCATCAGCTGTCCTGGCAGCTATCTAGGAAACCCTGTTGGGTCACTTCCGGTCCCATGCCCATTGAGCCCAGTGGGATGGAATCAAGCAGCTTGAGCACCCACACAAAACGAACATGGAGCTCCTCACTCAAGGCGCTCAAAACTGCACAGCCAAAGACAAGTTCAGTGCCCAAGCCATTTCCCGCTGCCATGGAAACCAAGTGCTCTGGCAGCACATATGTCTGAAAGTGGATATGACACCTAGGGAAGGGAGTGTGTTGGTGAATGGCAACGGCCCGTAGCAGCAGCACAGCTCTTCCACTGCCAAAACAACTCACCTGCCTCATGAACTTCACATACCATCAGCTGTCCTGGCAGCTATCTAGGAAACCATGTTGGGTCACTTCCGGTCCCATGCCCATTGAGCCCAGTGGGATGGAATCAAGCAGCTTCAGCACCCACACAAAACGAACATGGAGCTCCTCACTCAAGGCGCTCAAAACTACATGGCGAAAGACAAGTTCAGTGCCCAAGCCATTTCCCGCTGGCATGGAAACCAAGTGCTCTGGCAGCACATATGTCTGAAAGTGGATGTGACACCTAGGGAAGGGAGTGTGTTGGTGAATGGCAACGGCCCGAAGCAGCAGCACAGCTCTTCCACTTCCAAAACAACTCCAACTGCCTCATGAACTTCACATACCATCAGCTGTCCTGGCAGCTATCTAGGAAACCATGTTGGCTCACTTCCGGTCCCATGCCCATTGAGCCCAGTGGGATGCAATCAAGCAGCTTGAGCACCCACACAAAACGAACATGGAGCTCCTCACTCAAGGCGCTCAAAACTACATGGCGAAAGACAAGTTCAGTGCCCAAGCCATTTCCCGCTGCCATGGAAACCAAGTGCTCTGGCAGCACATATGTCTGAAAGTGGATATGACACCTAGGGAAGGGAGTGTGTTGGTGAATGGCAACTGCCCGAAGCAGCAGCACAGCTCTTCCACTGACAAAACAACTCCAACTGCCTCATGAACTTCACATACCATCAGCTGTCCTGGCAGCTATCTAGGAAACCCTGTTGGGTCACTTCCGGTCCCATGCCCATTGAGCCCAGTGGGATGGAATCAAGCAGCTTCAGCACCCACACAAAACGAACATGGAGCTCCTCACTCAAGGCGCTCAAATCTCCACAGCCAAAGACAAGTTCAGTGCCCAAGCCATTTCCCGCTGCCATGGAAACCAAGTGCTCTGGCAGCACATATGTCTGAAAGTGGATATGACACCTAGGGAAGGGAGTGTGTTGGTGAATGGCAACTGTCCGAAGCAGCAGCACAGCTCTTTCACTGCCAAAACAACTCACCTGCCTCATGAACTTCACATACCATCAGCTGTCCTGGCAGCTATCTAGGAAACCCTGTTGGGTCACTTCCGGTCCCATGCCCATTGAGCCCAGTGGGATGCAATCAAGCAGCTTCAGCACCCACACAAAACGAACATGGAGCTCCTCACTCAAGGCGCTCAAAACTGCACAGCCAAAGAAAGTTCAGTGCCCAAGCCATTTCCCGCTGCCATGGAAACCAAGTGCTCTGGCAGCACATATGTCTGAAAGTGGATGTGACTCCTAGGGAAGGGAGTGTGTTGGTGAATGGCAACGGCCCGAAGCAGCAGCACAGCTCTTCCACTGCCAAAACAACTCCAACTGCCTCATGAACTTCACATACCATCAGCTGTCCTGGCAGCTATCTAGGAAACCCTGTTGGGTCACTTCCGGTCCCATGCCCATTGAGCCCAGTGGGATGCAATCAAGCAGCTTGAGCACCCACACAAAACGAACATGGAGCTCCTCACTCAAGGCGCTCAAAACTGCACAGCCAAAGACAAGTTCAGTGCCCAAGCCATTTCCCGCTGCCATGGAAACCAAGTGCTCTGGCAGCACATATGTCTGAAAGTGGATATGACACCTAGGGAAGGGAGTGTGCTGGTGAATGGCAACTGCCCGAAGCAGCAGCACAGCTCTTTCACTGCCAAAACAACCCCGCCTGCCTCATGAACTTCACATACCATCAGCTGTCCTGGCAGCTATCTAGGAAACCCTGTTGTGTCACTTCCGGTCCCATGCCCATTGAGCCCAGTGGGACGGAATCAAGCAGCTTCAGCACCCACACAAAACGAACATGGAGCTCCTCACTCAAGGCGCTCAAAACTCCACGGCCAAAGACAAGTTTAGTGCCCAAGCCATTTCCCGCTGCCATGGAAACCAAGTGCTCTAGCAGCACATATGTCTGAAAGTGGATATGACACCTAGGGAAGGGAGTGTGGTGGTGAATGGCAACTGTCCGAAGCAGCAGCACAGCTCTTCCACTGCCAAAACAACTCCACCTGCCTCATGAACTTCACATACCATCAGCTGTCCTGGCAGCTATCTAGGAAACCCTGTTGGGTCACTTCCGGTCCCATGCCCATTGAGCCCAGTGGGATGGAATCAAGCAGCTTCAGCACCCACACAAAACGAACATGGAGCTCCTCACTCAAGGCGCTCAAAACTACATGGCGAAAGATAAGTTCAGTGCCCAAGCCATTTCCCGCTGCCATGGAAACCAAGTGCTCTGGCAGCACATATGTCTGAAAGTGGATATGACACCTAGGGAAGGGAGTGTGGTGGTGAATGGCAACTGCCCGAAGCAGCAGCACAGCTCTTCCACTGACAAAACAACTCCACCTGCCTCATGAACTTCACATACCATCAGCTGTCCTGGCAGCTATCTAGGAAACACTGTTGGGTCACTTCCGGTCCCATGCCCATTGAGCCCAGTGGGATCGAATCAAGCAGCTTGAGCACCCACACAAAACGAACATGGAGCTCCTCACTCAAGGCGCTCAAAACTGCACGGCCAAAGACAAGTTCAGTGCCCAAGCCATTTCCCGCTGCCATGGAAACCAAGTGCTCTGGCAGCACATATGTCTGAAAGTGGATATGACACCTAGGGAAGGGAGTGTGTTGGTGAATGGCAACTGCCCGTAGCAGCAGCACAGCTCTTCCACTGCCAAAACACCTCACCTGCCTCATGAACTTCACATACCATCAGCTGTCCTGGCAGCTATCTAGGAAACCCTGTTGGGTCACTTCCGGTCCCATGCCCATTGAGCCCAGTGGGATGGAATCAAGCAGCTTGAGCACCCACACAAAACGAACATGGAGCTCCTCACTCAAGGCACACAAAACTCCACGGCCAAAGACAAGTTCAGTGCCCAAGCCATTTCCCGCTGCCATGGAAACCAAGTGCTCTGGCAGCACATATGTCTGAAAGTGGATGTGACTCCTAGGGAAGGGAGTGTGTTGGTGAATGGCAACGGCCCGAAG
Organism: Ochotona princeps; assembly: GCF_030435755.1. Classification (NCBI taxonomy): domain Eukaryota; kingdom Metazoa; phylum Chordata; class Mammalia; order Lagomorpha; family Ochotonidae; genus Ochotona; species Ochotona princeps. The sequence goes on along the minus strand of NC_080832.1, from coordinate 143,876,925 downwards.
CAGCAGCACAGCTCTTCCACTGCCAAAACAACTCCAACTGCCTCATGAACTTCACATACCATCAGCTGTCCTGGCAGCTATCTAGGAAACCCTGTTGGGTCACTTCCGGTCCCATGCCCATTGAGCCCAGTGGGATGCAATCAAGCAGCTTCAGCACCCACACAAAACGAACATGGAGCTCCTCACTCAAGGCGCTCAAAACTGCACAGCCAAAGACAAGTTCAGTGCCCAAGCCATTTCCCGCTGCCATGGAAACCAAGTGCTCTGGCAGCACATATGTCTGAAAGTGGATATGACACCTAGGGAAGGGAGTGTGCTGGTGAATGGCAACTGCCCGAAGCAGCAGCACAGCTCTTTCACTGCCAAAACAACCCCGCCTGCCTCATGAACTTCACATACCATCAGCTGTCCTGGCAGCTATCTAGGAAACCGTGTTGGCTCACTTCCGGTCCCATGCCCATTGAGCCCAGTGGGACGGAATCAAGCAGCTTCAGCACCCACACAAAACGAACATGGAGCTCCTCACTCAAGGCGCTCAAAACTCCACGGCCAAAGACAAGTTTAGTGCCCAAGCCATTTCCCGCTGCCATGGAAACCAAGTGCTCTAGCAGCACATATGTCTGAAAGTGGATATGACACCTAGGGAAGGGAGTGTGGTGGTGAATGGCAACTGCCCGAAGCAGCAGCACAGCTCTTCCACTGCCAAAACAACTCCACCTGCCTCATGAACTTCACATACCATCAGCTGTCCTGGCAGCTATCTAGGAAACCCTGTTGGGTCACTTCCGGTCCCATGCCCATTGAGCCCAGTGGGATGGAATCAAGCAGCTTCAGCACCCACACAAAACGAACATGGAGCTCCTCACTCAAGGCGCTCAAAACTACATGGCGAAAGATAAGTTCAGTGCCCAAGCCATTTCCCGCTGCCATGGAAACCAAGTGCTCTGGCAGCACATATGTCTGAAAGTGGATATGACACCTAGGGAAGGGAGTGTGGTGGTGAATGGCAACTGCCCGAAGCAGCAGCACAGCTCTTCCACTGACAAAACAACTCCACCTGCCTCATGAACTTCACATACCATCAGCTGTCCTGGCAGCTATCTAGGAAACACTGTTGGGTCACTTCCGGTCCCATGCCCATTGAGCCCAGTGGGATCGAATCAAGCAGCTTGAGCACCCACACAAAACGAACATGGAGCTCCTCACTCAAGGCGCTCAAAACTGCACGGCCAAAGACAAGTTCAGTGCCCAAGCCATTTCCCGCTGCCATGGAAACCAAGTGCTCTGGCAGCACATATGTCTGAAAGTGGATATGACACCTAGGGAAGGGAGTGTGTTGGTGAATGGCAACTGCCCGTAGCAGCAGCACAGCTCTTCCACTGCCAAAACACCTCACCTGCCTCATGAACTTCACATACCATCAGCTGTCCTGGCAGCTATCTAGGAAACCCTGTTGGGTCACTTCCGGTCCCATGCCCATTGAGCCCAGTGGGATGGAATCAAGCAGCTTGAGCACCCACACAAAACGAACATGGAGCTCCTCACTCAAGGCACACAAAACTCCACGGCCAAAGACAAGTTCAGTGCCCAAGCCATTTCCCGCTGCCATGGAAACCAAGTGCTCTGGCAGCACATATGTCTGAAAGTGGATATGACACCTAGGGAAGGGAGTGTGTTGGTGAATGGCAACTGCCCGAAGCAGCAGCACAGCTCTTCCACTGCCAAAACAACTCCACCTGCCTCATGAACTTCACATACCATCAGCTGAACTGGCAGCTATCTAGGAAACCCTGTTGGGTCACTTCCGGTCCCATGCCCATTGAGCCCAGTGGGATGGAATCAAGCAGCTTCAGCACCCACACAAAACGAACATGGAGCTCCTCACTCAAGGCACACAAAACTCCACGGCCAAAGACAAGTTCAGTGCCCAAGCCATTTCCCGCTGCCATGGAAACCAAGTGCTCTGGCAGCACATATGTCTGAAAGTGGATATGACACCTAGGGAAGGGAGTGTGTTGGTGAATGGCAACTGCCCGAAGCAGCAGCACAGCTCTTCCACTGCCAAAACAACTCCACCTGCCTCATGAACTTCACATACCATCAGCTGTCCTGGCAGCTATCTAGGAAACCCTGTTGGGTCACTTCCGGTCCCATGCCCATTGAGCCCAGTGGGATGCAATCAAGCAGCTTCAGCACCCACACAAAACGAACATGGAGCTCCTCACTCAAGGCGCTCAAAACTGCACAGCCAAAGACAAGTTCAGTGCCCAAGCCATTTCCCGCTGCCATGGAAACCAAGTGCTCTGGCAGCACATATGTCTGAAAGTGGATGTGACTCCTAGGGAAGGGAGTGTGTTGGTGAATGGCAACGGCCCGAAGCAGCAGCACAGCTCTTCCACTGCCAAAACAACTCCAACTGCCTCATGAACTTCACATACCATCAGCTGTCCTGGCAGCTATCTAGGAAACCCTGTTGGCTCACTTCCGGTCCCATGCCCATTGAGCCCAGTGGGATGGAATCAAGCAGCTTCAGCACCCACACAAAACGAACATGGAGCTCCTCACTCAAGGCGCTCAAAACTGCACAGCCAAAGACAAGTTCAGTGCCCAAGCCATTTCCCGCTGCCATGGAAACCAAGTGCTCTGGCAGCACATATGTCTGAAAGTGGATATGACACCTAGGGAAGGGAGTGTGCTGGTGAATGGCAACTGCCCGAAGCAGCAGCACAGCTCTTTCACTGCCAAAACAACTCACCTGCCTCATGAACTTCACATACCATCAGCTGTCCTGGCAGCTATCTAGGAAACCCTGTTGGGTCACTTCCGGTCCCATGCCCATTGAGCCCAGTGGGACGGAATCAAGCAGCTTCAGCACCCACACAAAACGAACATGGAGCTCCTCACTCAAGGCGCTCAAAACTCCACGGCCAAAGACAAGTTTAGTGCCCAAGCCATTTCCCGCTGCCATGGAAACCAAGTGCTCTGGCAGCACATATGTCTGAAAGTGGATATGACACCTAGGGAAGGGAGTGTGCTGGTGAATGGCAACTGCCCGAAGCAGCAGCACAGCTCTTCCACTGACAAAACAACTCCACCTGCCTCATGAACTTCACATACCATCAGCTGTCCTGGCAGCTATCTAGGAAACACTGTTGGGTCACTTCCGGTCCCATGCCCATTGAGCCCAGTGGGATGGAATCAAGCAGCTTGAGCACCCACACAAAACGAACATGGAGCTCCTCACTCAAGGCACACAAAACTCCACGGCCAAAGACAAGTTCAGTGCCCAAGCCATTTCCCGCTGCCATGGAAACCAAGTGCTCTGGCAGCACATATGTCTGAAAGTGGATATGACACCTAGGGAAGGGAGTGTGTTGGTGAATGGCAACTGCCCGAAGCAGCAGCACAGCTCTTCCACTGCCAAAACAACTCCAACTGCCTCATGAACTTCACATACCATCAGCTGAACTGGCAGCTATCTAGGAAACCCTGTTGGGTCACTTCCGGTCCCATGCCCATTGAGCCCAGTGGGATGGAATCAAGCAGCTTCAGCACCCACACAAAACGAACATGGAGCTTCTCACTCAAGGCGCTCAAAACTGCACAGCCAAAGACAAGTTCAGTGCCCAAGCCATTTCCCGCTGCCATGGAAACCAAGTGCTCTGGCAGCACATATGTCTGAAAGTGGATGTGACACCATTGGAAGGGAGTGTGTTGGTGAATGGCAACGGCCCGAAGCAGCAGCACAGCTCTTCCACTTCCAAAACAACTCCAACTGCCTCATGAACTTCACATACCATCAGCTGTCCTGGCAGCTATCTAGGAAACCCTGTTGGGTCACTTCCGGTCCCATGCCCATTGAGCCCAGTGGGATGCAATCAAGCAGCTTCAGCACCCACACAAAACGAACATGGAGCTCCTCACTCAAGGCGCTCAAAACTCACAGCCAAAGACAAGTTCAGTGCCCAAGCCATTTCCCGCTGCCATGGAAACCAAGTGCTCTGGCAGCACATATGTCTGAAAGTGGATATGACACCTAGGGAAGGGAGTGTGTTGGTGAATGGCAACGGTCCGAAGCAGCAGCACAGCTCTTTCACTGCCAAAACAACTCACCTGCCTCATGAACTTCACATACCATCAGCTGTCCTGGCAGCTATCTAGGAAACCCTGTTGGGTCACTTCCGATCCCATGCCCATTGAGCCCAGTGGGACGGAATCAAGCAGCTTCAGCACCCACACAAAAGGAACATGGAGCTCCTCACTCAAGGCGCTCAAAACTCCACGGCCAAAGAGAAGTTCAGTGCCCAAGCCATTTCCCGCTGCCATGGAAACCAAGTGCTCTGGCAGCACATATGTCTGAAAGTGGATATGACACCTAGGGAAGGGAGTGTGCTGGTGAATGGCAACTGTCCGAAGCAGCAGCACAGCTCTTCCACTTCCAAAACAACTCCACCTGCCTCATGAACTTCACATACCATCAGCTGTCCTGGCAGCTATCTAGGAAACCCTGTTGGGTCACTTCCGGTCCCATGCCCATTGAGCCCAGTGGGATGGAATCAAGCAGCTTCAGCACCCACACAAAACGAACATGGAGCTCCTCACTCAAGGCGCTCAAAACTGCACAGCCAAAGACAAGTTCAGTGCCCAAGCCATTTCCCGCTGCCATGGAAACCAAGTGCTCTGGCAGCACATATGTCTGAAAGTGGATATGACACCTAGGGAAGGGAGTGTGCTGGTGAATGGCAACTGCCCGAAGCAGCAGCACAGCTCTTTCACTGCCAAAACAACTCACCTGCCTCATGAACTTCACATACCATCAGCTGTCCTGGCAGCTATCTAGGAAACCCTGTTGGGTCACTTCCGGTCCCATGCCCATTGAGCCCAGTGGGACGGAATCAAGCAGCTTCAGCACCCACACAAAACGAACATGGAGCTCCTCACTCAAGGCGCTCAAAACTCCACGGCCAAAGACAAGTTTAGTGCCCAAGCCATTTCCCGCTGCCATGGAAACCAAGTGCTCTGGCAGCACATATGTCTGAAAGTGGATATGACACCTAGGGAAGGGAGTGTGGTGGTGAATGGCAACTGCCCGAAGCAGCAGCACAGCTCTTCCACTGACAAAACAACTCCACCTGCCTCATGAACTTCACATACCATCAGCTGTCCTGGCAGCTATCTAGGAAACACTGTTGGGTCACTTCCGGTCCCATGCCCATTGAGCCCAGTGGGATCGAATCAAGCAGCTTGAGCACCCACACAAAACGAACATGGAGCTCCTCACTCAAGGCGCTCAAAACTGCACGGCCAAAGACAAGTTCAGTGCCCAAGCCATTTCCCGCTGCCATGGAAACCAAGTGCTCTGGCAGCACATATGTCTGAAAGTGGATATGACACCTAGGGAAGGGAGTGTGTTGGTGAATGGCAACTGCCCGAAGCAGCAGCACAGCTCTTCCACTGCCAAAACAACTCCAACTGCCTCATGAACTTCACATACCATCAGCTGAACTGGCAGCTATCTAGGAAACCCTGTTGGGTCACTTCCGGTCCCATGCCCATTGAGCCCAGTGGGATGGAATCAAGCAGCTTCAGCACCCACACAAAACGAACATGGAGCTTCTCACTCAAGGCGCTCAAAACTGCACAGCCAAAGACAAGTTCAGTGCCCAAGCCATTTCCCGCTGCCATGGAAACCAAGTGCTCTGGCAGCACATATGTCTGAAAGTGGATGTGACACCATTGGAAGGGAGTGTGTTGGTGAATGGCAACGGCCCGAAGCAGCAGCACAGCTCTTCCACTTCCAAAACAACTCCAACTGCCTCATGAACTTCACATACCATCAGCTGTCCTGGCAGCTATCTAGGAAACCCTGTTGGGTCACTTCCGGTCCCATGCCCATTGAGCCCAGTGGGATGCAATCAAGCAGCTTCAGCACCCACACAAAACGAACATGGAGCTCCTCACTCAAGGCGCTCAAAACTCACAGCCAAAGACAAGTTCAGTGCCCAAGCCATTTCCCGCTGCCATGGAAACCAAGTGCTCTGGCAGCACATATGTCTGAAAGTGGATATGACACCTAGGGAAGGGAGTGTGTTGGTGAATGGCAACGGTCCGAAGCAGCAGCACAGCTCTTTCACTGCCAAAACAACTCACCTGCCTCATGAACTTCACATACCATCAGCTGTCCTGGCAGCTATCTAGGAAACCCTGTTGGGTCACTTCCGATCCCATGCCCATTGAGCCCAGTGGGACGGAATCAAGCAGCTTCAGCACCCACACAAAAGGAACATGGAGCTCCTCACTCAAGGCGCTCAAAACTCCACGGCCAAAGACAAGTTCAGTGCCCAAGCCATTTCCCGCTGCCATGGAAACCAAGTGCTCTGGCAGCACATATGTCTGAAAGTGGATATGACACCTAGGGAAGGGAGTGTGCTGGTGAATGGCAACTGTCCGAAGCAGCAGCACAGCTCTTCCACTTCCAAAACAACTCCACCTGCCTCATGAACTTCACATACCATCAGCTGTCCTGGCAGCTATCTAGGAAACACTGTTGGGTCACTTCCGGTCCCATGCCCATTGAGCCCAGTGGGATCGAATCAAGCAGCTTGAGCACCCACACAAAACGAACATGGAGCTCCTCACTCAAGGCGCTCAAAACTGCACGGCCAAAGACAAGTTCAGTGCCCAAGCCATTTCCCGCTGCCATGGAAACCAAGTGCTCTGGCAGCACATATGTCTGAAAGTGGATATGACACCTAGGGAAGGGAGTGTGTTGGTGAATGGCAACTGCCCGTAGCAGCAGCACAGCTCTTCCACTGCCAAAACACCTCACCTGCCTCATGAACTTCACATACCATCAGCTGTCCTGGCAGCTATCTAGGAAACCCTGTTGGGTCACTTCCGGTCCCATGCCCATTGAGCCCAGTGGGATGGAATCAAGCAGCTTGAGCACCCACACAAAACGAACATGGAGCTCCTCACTCAAGGCACACAAAACTCCACGGCCAAAGACAAGTTCAGTGCCCAAGCCATTTCCCGCTGCCATGGAAACCAAGTGCTCTGGCAGCACATATGTCTGAAAGTGGATATGACACCTAGGGAAGGGAGTGTGTTGGTGAATGGCAACTGCCCGAAGCAGCAGCACAGCTCTTCCACTGCCAAAACAACTCCACCTGCCTCATGAACTTCACATACCATCAGCTGAACTGGCAGCTATCTAGGAAACCCTGTTGGGTCACTTCCGGTCCCATGCCCATTGAGCCCAGTGGGATGGAATCAAGCAGCTTCAGCACCCACACAAAACGAACATGGAGCTCCTCACTCAAGGCACACAAAACTCCACGGCCAAAGACAAGTTCAGTGCCCAAGCCATTTCCCGCTGCCATGGAAACCAAGTGCTCTGGCAGCACATATGTCTGAAAGTGGATATGACACCTAGGGAAGGGAGTGTGTTGGTGAATGGCAACTGCCCGAAGCAGCAGCACAGCTCTTCCACTGCCAAAACAACTCCACCTGCCTCATGAACTTCACATACCATCAGCTGTCCTGGCAGCTATCTAGGAAACCCTGTTGGGTCACTTCCGGTCCCATGCCCATTGAGCCCAGTGGGATGCAATCAAGCAGCTTCAGCACCCACACAAAACGAACATGGAGCTCCTCACTCAAGGCGCTCAAAACTGCACAGCCAAAGACAAGTTCAGTGCCCAAGCCATTTCCCGCTGCCATGGAAACCAAGTGCTCTGGCAGCACATATGTCTGAAAGTGGATGTGACTCCTAGGGAAGGGAGTGTGTTGGTGAATGGCAACTGCCTGAAGCAGCAGCACAGCTCTTCCACTGCCAAAACAACTCCAACTGCCTCATGAACTTCACATACCATCAGCTGTCCTGGCAGCTATCTAGGAAACCCTGTTGGGTCACTTCCGGTCCCATGCCCATTGAGCCCAGTGGGATGGAATCAAGCAGCTTCAGCACCCACACAAAACGAACATGGAGCTCCTCACTCAAGGCGCTCAAAACTGCACAGCCAAAGACAAGTTCAGTGCCCAAGCCATTTCCCGCTGCCATGGAAACCAAGTGCTCTGGCAGCACATATGTCTGAAAGTGGATATGACACCTAGGGAAGGGAGTGTGCTGGTGAATGGCAACTGCCCGAAGCAGCAGCACAGCTTTTTCACTGCCAAAACAACTCACCTGCCTCATGAACTTCACATACCATCAGCTGTCCTGGCAGCTATCTAGGAAACCCTGTTGGGTCACTTCCGGTCCCATGACCATTGAGCCCAGTGGGATCGAATCAAGCAGCTTGAGCACCCACACAAAACGAACATGGAGCTCCTCACTCAAGGCACACAAAACTCCACGGCCAAAGACAAGTTCAGTGCCCAAGCCATTTCCCGCTGCCATGGAAACCAAGTGCTCTGGCAGCACATATGTCTGAAAGTGGATATGACACCTAGGGAAGGGAGTGTGTTGGTGAATGGCAACTGCCCGAAGCAGCAGCACAGCTCTTCCACTGCCAAAACAACTCCAACTGCCTCATGAACTTCACATACCATCAGCTGAACTGGCAGCTATCTAGGAAACCCTGTTGGGTCACTTCCGGTCCCATGCCCATTGAGCCCAGTGGGATGGAATCAAGCAGCTTCAGCACCCACACAAAACGAACATGGAGCTTCTCACTCAAGGCGCTCAAAACTGCACAGCCAAAGACAAGTTCAGTGCCCAAGCCATTTCCCGCTGCCATGGAAACCAAGTGCTCTGGCAGCACATATGTCTGAAAGTGGATGTGACACCATTGGAAGGGAGTGTGTTGGTGAATGGCAACGGCCCGAAGCAGCAGCACAGCTCTTCCACTTCCAAAACAACTCCAACTGCCTCATGAACTTCACATACCATCAGCTGTCCTGGCAGCTATCTAGGAAACCCTGTTGGGTCACTTCCGGTCCCATGCCCATTGAGCCCAGTGGGATGCAATCAAGCAGCTTCAGCACCCACACAAAACGAACATAGAGCTCCTCACTCAAGGCGCTCAAAACTCACAGCCAAAGACAAGTTCAGTGCCCAAGCCATTTCCCGCTGCCATGGAAACCAAGTGCTCTGGCAGCACATATGTCTGAAAGTGGATATGACACCTAGGGAAGGGAGTGTGTTGGTGAATGGCAACGGTCCGAAGCAGCAGCACAGCTCTTTCACTGCCAAAACAACTCACCTGCCTCATGAACTTCACATACCATCAGCTGTCCTGGCAGCTATCTAGGAAACCCTGTTGGGTCACTTCCGATCCCATGCCCATTGAGCCCAGTGGGACGGAATCAAGCAGCTTCAGCACCCACACAAAAGGAACATGGAGCTCCTCACTCAAGGCGCTCAAAACTCCACGGCCAAAGACAAGTTCAGTGCCCAAGCCATTTCCCGCTGCCATGGAAACCAAGTGCTCTGGCAGCACATATGTCTGAAAGTGGATATGACACCTAGGGAAGGGAGTGTGGTGGTGAATGGCAACTGCCCGAAGCAGCAGCACAGCTCTTCCACTGACAAAACAACTCCACCTGCCTCATGAACTTCACATACCATCAGCTGTCCTGGCAGCTATCTAGGAAACACTGTTGGGTCACTTCCGGTCCCATGCCCATTGAGCCCAGTGGGATCGAATCAAGCAGCTTGAGCACCCACACAAAACGAACATGGAGCTCCTCACTCAAGGCGCTCAAAACTGCACGGCCAAAGACAAGTTCAGTGCCCAAGCCATTTCCCGCTGCCATGGAAACCAAGTGCTCTGGCAGCACATATGTCTGAAAGTGGATATGACACCTAGGGAAGGGAGTGTGTTGGTGAATGGCAACTGCCCGTAGCAGCAGCACAGCTCTTCCACTGCCAAAACACCTCACAAGCCTCATGAACTTCACATACCATCAGCTGTCCTGGCAGCTATCTAGGAAACCCTGTTGGGTCACTTCCGGTCCCATGCCCATTGAGCCCAGTGGGATGGAATCAAGCAGCTTGAGCACCCACACAAAACGAACATGGAGCTCCTCACTCAAGGCACACAAAACTCCACGGCCAAAGACAAGTTCAGTGCCCAAGCCATTTCCCGCTGCCATGGAAACCAAGTGCTCTGGCAGCACATATGTCTGAAAGTGGATATGACACCTAGGGAAGGGAGTGTGCTGGTGAATGGCAACTGCCCGAAGCAGCAGCACAGCTCTTTCACTGCCAAAACAACTCACCTGCCTCATGAACTTCACATACCATCAGCTGTCCTGGCAGCTATCTAGGAAACCCTGTTGGGTCACTTCCGGTCCCATGCCCATTGAGCCCAGTGGGATGGAATCAAGCAGCTTCAGCACCCACACAAAACGAACATGGAGCTCCTCACTCAAGGCGCTCAAAATTCCACGGCCAAAGACAAGTTCAGTGCCCAAGCCATTTCCCGCTGCCATGGAAACCAAGTGCTCTGGCAGCACATATGTCTGAAAGTGGATATGACACCTAGGGAAGGGAGTGTGCTGGTGAATGGCAACTGCCCAAAGCAGCAGCACAACTCTTTCACTGCCAAAACAACTCACCTGCCTCATGAACTTCACATACCATCAGCTGTCCTGGAAGCTATCTAGGAAACCCTGTTGGGTCACTTCCAGTCCCATGCCCATTGAGCCCAGTGGGATGGAATCAAGCAGCTTCAGCACCCACACAAAACGAACATGGAGCTCCTCACTCAAGGCGCTCAAAACTCCACGGCCAAAGACAAGTTCAGTGCACAAGCCATTTCCCGCTGCCATGGAAACCAAGTGCTGTGGCAGCACATATGTCTGAAAGTGGATATGACACCTAGGGAAGGGACTGTGCTCGTGAATGGCAACTGCCCGAAGCAGCAGCACAGCTCTTCCACTGCCAAACCAATCCCGCCTACCTCATGAACTTCACATACCATCAGCTGTCCTGGCAGCTATCTAGGAAACCCTGTTGGCTCACTTCCAGCCCCATGCCCATTGAGCCCAGTGGGATGGAATCAAGCAGCTTCAGCACCCACAAAAAACGAACATGGAGCTCCTCACTCAAGGCGCTCAAAACTCCACAGCCAAAGACAAGTTCAGTGCCCAAGCCATTTCCCGCTGCCATGGAAACCAAGTGCTCTGGCAGCACATATGTCTGAAAGTGGATATGACACCTAGGGAAGGGAGTGTGCTGGTGAATGGCAACTGTCCGAAGCAGCGGCACAGCTCTTCAAGTGCCAAAACAACCCCGCCTGCCTCATGAACTTCACATACCATCAGCTGTCCTGGCAGCTATCTAGGAAACCCTGTTGGGTGTCTTCCGGTCCCATGCCCATTGAGCCCAGTGGGATGGAATCAAGCAGCTTCAGCACCCACACAAAACGAACATGGAGCTCCTCACTCAAGGCGCTCAAAATTCCACAGCCAAAGACAAGTTCAGTGCCCAAGCCATTTCCCGCTGCTATGGAAACCAAGTGCTCTGGCAGCACATATGTCTGAAAGTGGATATGACACCTAGGGAAGGGAGTGTGCTGGTGAATGGCAACTGTCCGAAGCAGCGGCACAGCTCTTCCAGTGCCAAAACAACTCCACCTGCCTCATGAACTTCACATACCATCAGCTGTCCTGGCAGCTATCTAGGAAACCCTGTTGGGTCACTTCCGGTCCCATGCCCATTGAGCCCAGTGGGATGCAATCAAGCAGCTTGAGCACCCACACAAAACGAACATGGAGCTCCTCACTCAAGGCGCTCAAAACTCCACGGCCAAAGACAAGTTCAGTGCCCAAGCCATTTCCCGCTGCCATGGAAACCAAGTGCTCTGGCAGCACATATGTCTTAAAGTGGATATGACACCTAGGGAAGGGAGTGTGCTGGTGAATGGCAACTGCCCGAAGCAGCAGCACAGCTCTTCCACTGCCAAAACAACCCCGCCTGCCTCATGAACTTCACATACCATCAGCTGTCCTGGCAGCTATCAAGGAAACCCTGTTGGCTCACTTCCGGTCCCATGCCCATTGAGCCCAGTGGGATGGAATCAAGCAGCTTCAGCACCCACACAAAACGAACATGGAGCTCCTCACTCAAGGCGCTCAAAACTACATGGCGAAAGATAAGTTCAGTGCCCAAGCCATTTCCCGCTGCCATGGAAACCAAGTGCTCTGGCAGCACATATGTCTGAAAGTGGATATGACACCTAGGGAAGGGAGTGTGCTGGTGAATGGCAACTGCCCGAAGCAGCAGCACAGCTCTTCCACTTCCAAAACAACTCCACCTGCCTCATGAACTTCACGTGCCATCAGCTGTCCTGGCAGCTATCTAGGAAACCCTATTGGCTCACTTCCGGTCCCATGCCCATTGAGCCCAGTGGGACAGAATCAAGCAGCTTCAGCACCCACACAAAACGAACATGGAGCTCCTCACTCAAGGCGTTCAAAACTGCACAGCCAAAGACAAGTTCAGTGCCCAAGCCATTTCCCGCTGCCATGGAAACCAAGTGCTCTGGCAGCACATATGTCTGAAAGTGGATATGACACCTAGGGAAGGGAGTGTGCTGGTGAATGGCAACTGCCCGAAGCAGCAGCACAGCTCTTTCACTGCCAAAACAACTCACCTGCCTCATGAACTTCACATACCATCAGCTGTCCTGGCAGCTATCTAGGAAACCCTGTTGGGTCACTTCCGGTCCCATGCCCATTGAGCCCAGTGGGATGGAATCAAGCAGCTTCAGCACCCACACAAAACGAACATGGAGCTCCTCACTCAAGGCGCTCAAAACTCCACGGCCAAAGACAAGTTCAGTGCCCAAGCCATTTCCCGCTGCCATGGAAACCAAGTGCTCTGGCAGCACATATGTCTGAAAGTGGATATGACACCTAGGGAAGGGAGTGTGCTGGTGAATGGCAACTGCCCAAAGCAGCAGCACAACTCTTTCACTGCCAAAACAACTCACCTGCCTCATGAACTTCACATACCATCAGCTGTCCTGGAAGCTATCTAGGAAACCCTGTTGGGTCACTTCCAGTCCCATGCCCATTGAGCCCAGTGGGATGGAATCAAGCAGCTTCAGCACCCACACAAAACGAACATGGAGCTCCTCACTCAAGGCGCTCAAAACTCCGCGGCCAAAGACAAGTTCAGTGCACAAGCCATTTCCCGCTGCCATGGAAACCACGTGCTCTGGCAGCACATATGTCTGAAAGTGGATATGACACCTAGGGAAGGGACTTTGCTCGTGAATGGCAACTGCCCGAAGCAGCAGCACAGCTCTTCCACTGCCAAACCAATCCCGCCTACCTCATGAACTTCACATACCATCAGCTGTCCTGGCAGCTATCTAGGAAACCCTGTTGGCTCACTTCCAGCCCCATGCCCATTGAGCCCAGTGGGATGGAATCAAGCAGCTTCAGCACCCACACAAAACGAACATGGAGCTCCTCACTCAAGGCGCTCAAAACTCCACAGCCAAAGACAAGTTCAGTGCCCAAGCCATTTCCCGCTGCCATGGAAACCAAGTGCTCTGGCAGCACATATGTCTGAAAGTGGATATGACACCTAGGGAAGGGAGTGTGCTGGTGAATGGCAACTGTCCGAAGCAGCGGCACAGCTCTTCAAGTGCCAAAACAACCCCGCCTGCCTCATGAACTTCACATACCATCAGCTGTCCTGGCAGCTATCTAGGAAACCCTGTTGGGTCACTTCCGGTCCCATGCCCATTGAGCCCAGTGGGATGGAATCAAGCAGCTTGAGCACCCACACAAAACGAACATGGAGCTCCTCACTCAAGGCGCTCAAAACTCCACGGCCAAAGACAAGTTCAGTGCCCAAGCCATTTCCCGCTGCCATGGAAACCAAGTGCTCTGGCAGCACATATGTCTGAAAGTGGATATGACACCTATGGAAGGGAGTGTGCTGGTGAATGGCAACTGCCCGAAGCAGCAGCACAGCTCTTCCACTGCCAAAACAACTCCACCTGCCTCATGAACTTCACATACCATCAGCTGTCCTGGCAGCTACCTAGGAAACCCTGTTGGCTCACTTCCGGTCCCATGCCCATTGAGCCCAGTGGGATGCAATCAAGCAGCTTCAGCACCCACACAAAACGAACATGGAGCTTCTCACTCAAGGCGCTCAAAACTCCACGGCCAAAGACAAGTTCAGTGCCCAAGCCATTTCCCGCTGCCATGGAAACCAAGTGCTCTGGCAGCACATATGTCTGAAAGTGGATATGACACCTATGGAAGGGAGTGTGCTGGTGAATGGCAACTGCCCGAAGCTGCAGCAGCACAGCTCTTCCACTGCCAAAACAACCCCGCCTGCCTCATGAACTTCACATACCATCAGCTGTCCTGGCAGCTATCTAGGAAACCCTGTTGGCTCACTTCCGGTCCCATGCCCATTGAGCCCAGTGGGATGGAATCAAGCAGCTTCAGCACCCACACAAAACGAACATGGAGCTCCTCACTCAAGGCGCTCAAAACTCCACGGCCAAAGACAAATTCATTGCCCAAGCCATTTCCCTCTGCCATGGAAACCAAGTGCTCTGGCAGCACATATGTCTGAAAGTGGATATGACACCTATGGAAGGGAGTGTGCTGGAGAATGGCAACTGCCCGAAGCAGCAGCACAGCTCTTCCAGTGCCAAAACAACCCCGCCTGCCTCATGAACTTCACATACCATCAGCTGTCTTGGCAGCTATCTAGGAAACCCTGTTGGGTCACTTCCGGTCCCATGCCCATTGAGCCCAGTGGGATGGAATCAAGCAGCTTGAGCACCCACACAAAACGAACATGGAGCTCCTCACTCAAGGCGCTCAAAACTGCACAGCCAAAGACAAGTTCAGTGCCCAAGCCATTTCCCGCTGCCATGGAAACCAAGTGCTCTGGCAGCACATATGTCTGAAAGTGGATATGACACCTAGGGAAGGGAGTGTGCTGGTGAATGGCAACTGTCCGAAGCAGCGGCACATCTCTTCCACTGCCAAAACAACTCCACCTGCCTCATGAACTTCACATGCCATCAGCTGTCCTGGCAGCTATCTAGGAAACCCTGTTGGGTCACTTCCGGTCCCATGCCCATTGAGCCCAGTGGGATGGAATCAAGCAGCTTCAGCACCCACACAAAACGAACATGGAGCTCCTCACTCAAGGCGCTCAAAACTCCACAACCAAAGACAAGTTCAGTGCCCAAGCCATTTCCCGCTGCCACGGAAACCAAGTACTCTGGCAGCACATATGTTTGAAAGTGGATATGACACCTAGGGAAGGGAGTGTGCTGGTGAATGGCAACTGCCCGAAGCAGCAGCACAGCTCTTCTAGTGCCAAAACAACTCCACCTGCCTCATGAACTTCACATACCATCAGCTGTCTTTGCAGCTGTCTAGGAAACCATGTAGGGTCACTTCCGGTCCCATGCCCATTGAGCCCAGTGGGATGGAATCAAGCAGCTTCAGCACCCACACAAAACGAACATGGAGCTCCTCACTCAAGGCGCTCAAAACTCCACGGCCAAAGACAAGTTCAGTGCCCAAGCCATTTCCCGCTGCCATGGAAACCAAGTGCTCTGGCAGGACATATGTCTGAAAGTGGATATGACACCTATGGAAGGGAGTGTGCTGGTGAATGGCAACTGCCCGAAGCAGCAGCACAGCTCTTCCACTGCCAAAACAACCCCGCCTGCCTCATGAACTTCACATACCATCAGCTGTCCTGGCAGCTATCTAGGAAACCCTGTTGGGTCACTTCCGGTCCCATGCCCATTGAGCCCAGTGGGATGGAATCAAGCAGCTTCAGCACCCACACAAAACGAACATGGAGCTCCTCACTCAAGGCGCTCAAAACTGCACAGCCAAAGACAAGTTCAGTGCCCAAGCCATTTCCCGCTGCCATGGAAACCAAGTGCTCTGGCAGCACATATGTCTGAAAGTGGATATGACACCTAGGGAAGGGAGTGTGCTGGTGAATGGTAACTGTCCGAAGCAGCGGCACAGCTCTTCCACTGCCAAAACAACTCCACCTGCCTCATGAACTTCACATACCATCAGCTGTCCTGGCAGCTATCTAGGAAACCCTGTTGGGTCACTTCCGGTCCCATGCCCATTGAGCCCAGTGGGATGGAATCAAGCAGCTTGAGCACCCACACAAAACGAACA
Source organism: Ochotona princeps (assembly GCF_030435755.1). NCBI lineage: Eukaryota > Metazoa > Chordata > Mammalia > Lagomorpha > Ochotonidae > Ochotona > Ochotona princeps. The sequence continues at coordinate 143,860,785 of NC_080832.1, read as the reverse complement.
TGGAGCTCCTCACTCAAGGCGCTCAAAACTCCACAGCCAAAGACAAGTTCAGTGCCCAAATCATTTCCCGCTGCCATGGAAACCAAGTGCTCTGGCAGCACATATGTCTGAAAGTGGATATGACACCTAGGGAAGGGAGTGTGCTGGTGAATGGCAACTGCCCGAAGCAGCAGCACAGCTCTTTCACTGCCAAAACAACTCACCTGCCTCATGAACTTCACATACCATCAGCTGTCCTGGCAGCTATCTAGGAAACCCTGTTGGGTCACTTCCGGTCCCATGCCCATTGAGCCCAGTGGGATGGAATCAAGCAGCTTCAGCACCCACAAAAAACGAACATGGAGCTCCTCACTCAAGGCGCTCAAAACACCACAGCCAAAGACAAGTTTAGTGCCGAAGCCATTTCCCGCTGCCATGGAAACCAAGTGCTCTGGCAGCACATATGTCTGAAAGTGGATATGACACCTAGGGAAGGGAGTGTGTTGGTGAATGGCAACTGCCCGAAGCAGCAGCACAGCTCTTCCAGTGCCAAAACAACTCCACCTGCCTCATGAACTTCACATACCATCAGCTGTCCTGGCAGCTATTAGGAAACCCTGTTGGGTCACTTCCGGTCCCATGCCCATTGAACGCAGTGGGATGGAATCAAGCAGCTTGAGCACCCACACAAAACGAACATGGAGCTCCTCACTCAAGGCGCTCAAAACTCCACAGCCAAAGACAAGTTCAGTGCCCAAGCCATTTCCCGCTGCCATGGAAACCAAGTGCTCTGGCAGCACATATGTCTGAAAGTGGATATGACACCTAGGGAAGGGAGTGTGGTGGAGAATGGCAACTGCCCGAAGCAGCAGCACAGCTCTTCCACTGCCAAAACAACTCACCTGCCTCATGAACTTCACATACCATCAGCTGTCCTGGCAGCTGTCTAGGAAACCCTGTTGGCTCACTTCTGGTCCCATGCCCATTGAGCCCAGTGGGATGGAATCAAGCAGCTTCAGCACCCACACAAAACGAACATGGAGCTCCTCACTCAAGGCGCTCAAAACTCCACAGCCAAAGACAAGTTCAGTGCCCAAGCCATTTCCCGCTGCCATGGAAACCAAGTGCTCTGGCAGCACATATGTCTGAAAGTGGATATGACACCTAGGGAAGGGAGTGTGCTGGTGAATGGCAACTGCCCGAAGCAGCAGCACAGCTCTTCCACTGCCAAAACAACTCCACATGCCTCATGAACTTCACATACCATCAGCTGTCCTGGCAGCTATCTAGGAAACCCTGTTGGCTCACTTCCGGTCCCATGCCCATTGAGCCCAGTGGGATGCAAACAAGCAGCTTCAGCACCCACACAAAACGAACATGGAGCTTCTCACTCAAGGCGCTCAAAACTCCACAGCCAAAGACAAGTTCAGTGCCCAAGCCATTTCCCGCTGCCATGGAAACCAAGTGCTCTGGCAGCACATATGTCTGAAAGTGGATATGACACCTATGGAAGGGAGTGTGCTGGTGAATGGCAACTGCCCGAAGCTGCAGCAGCACAGCTCTTCCACTGCCAAAACAACCCCGCCTGCCTCATGAACTTCACATACCATCAGCTGTCCTGGCAGCTATCTAGGAAACCCTGTTGGCTCACTTCCGGTCACATGCCCATTGAGCCCAGTGGGATGGAATCAAGCAGCTTCAGCACCCACACAAAACCAACATGGAGCTCCTCACTCAAGGCGCTCAAAACTCCACGGCCAAAGACAAGTTCAGTGCCCAAGCCATTTCCCGCTGCCATGGAAACCAAGTGCTCTGGCAGCACATATGTCTGAAAGTGGATATGACACCTAGGGAAGGGAGTGTGCTGGTGAATGGCAACTGCCCGAAGCAGCAGCACAGCTCTTCCAGTGCCAAAACAACTCCAACTGCCTCATGAACTTCACATACCATCAGCTGTCCTGGCAGCTATCTAGGAAACCCTGTTGGGTCACTTCCGGTCCCATGCCCATTGAGCCCAGTGGGATGGAATCAAGCAGCTTCAGCACCCACACAAAACCAACATGGAGCTCCTCACTCAAGGCGCTCAAAACTCCACGGCCAAAGACAAGTTCACTGCCCAAGCCATTTCCCGCTGCCATGGAAACCAAGTGCTCTGGCAGCACATATGTCTGAAAGTGGATATGACACCTAGGGAACGGAGTGTGCTGGTGAATGGCAACTGCCTGAAGCAGCAGCGCAGTTCTTCCAGTGCCAAAAGAACTCCACCTGCCTCATGAACTTCACATACCATCAGCTGTCCTGGCAGCTGTCTAGGAAACCCTGTTGGGTCACTTCCGGTCCCATGCCCATTGAGCCCCGTGGGATGGAATCAAGCAGCTTGAGCACCCACACAAAACGAACATGGAGCTCCTCACTCAAGGCGCTCAAAACTCCACGGCCAAAGACAAGTTCAGTGCCCAAGCCATTTCCCGCTGCCATGGAAACCAAGTGCTCTGGCAGCACATATGTCTGAAAGTGGATATGACACCTAGGGAAGGGAGTGTGCTGGTGAATGGCAACTGCCCGAAGCAGCAGCACAGCTCTTCCAGTGCCAAAACAACCCCGCCTGCCTCATGAACTTCACATACCATCAGCTGTCCTGGCAGCTATCTAGGAAACCCTGTTGGGTCACTTCCGGTCCCATGCCCATTGAGCCCAGTGGGATGGAATCAAGCAGCTTCAGCACCCACACAAAACGAACATGGAGCTCCTCACTCAAGGCGCTCAAAACTCCACGGCCAAAGACAAGTTCAGTGCCCAAGCCATTTCCCGCTGCCATGGAAACCAAGTGCTCTGGCAGCACATATGTCTGAAAGTGGATATGACACCTAGGGAAGGGAGTGTGCTGGTGAATGGCAACTGCCTGAAGCAGCAGCACAGCTCTTCCACTGCCTAAACAACCCCGCCTGCCTCATGAACTTCACATACCATCAGCTGTCCTGGCAGCTATCTAGGAAACCCTGTTGGGTCACTTCCGGTCCCATGCCCATTGAGCCCAGTGGGATGGAATCAAGCAGCTTGAGCACCCACACAAAACGAACATGGAGCTCCTCACTCAAGGCGCTCAAAACTTCACGGCCAAAGACAAGTTCAGTGCCCAAGCCATTTCCCGCTGCCATGGAAACCAAGTGCTCTGGCAGTACATAAGTCTGAAAGTGGATATGACACCTAGGGAAGGGAGTGTGCTGGTGAATGGCAACTGCCCGAAGCTGCAGCACAGCTCTTCCACTGCCAAAACAACTCACCTGCCTCATGAACTTCACATACCATCAGCTGTCCTGGCAGCTATCTAGGAAACCCTGTTGGGTCACTTCCGGTCCCATGACCTTTGAGCCCAGTGGGATGGAATCAAGCAGCTTCAGCACCCACACAAAACCAACATGGAGCTCCTCACTCAAGACGCTCAAAACTCCACGGCCAAAGACAAGTTCAGTGCCCAAGCCATTTCCCGCTGCCATGGAAACCAAGTGCTCTGGCAGCACATATGTCTGAAAGTGGATATGACACCTAGGGAAGGGAGTGTGCTGGTGAATGGCAACTGTCCGAAGCAGCGGCACAGCTCTTCCACTGCCAAAACAACTCCACCTGCCTCATGAACTTCACATACCATCAGCTGTCCTGGCAGCTATCTAGGAAACCCTGTTGGGTCACTTCCGGTCCCATGCCCATTGAGCCCAGTGGGATGGAATCAAGCAGCTTCAGCACCCACACAAAACTAACATGGAGCTCCTCACTCAAGGCGCTCAAAACTCCACGGCCAAAGACAAGTTCAGTGCCCAAGCCATTTCCCGCTGCCATGGAAACCAAGTGCTCTGGCAGCACATATGTCTGAAAGTGGATATGACACCTAGGGAAGGGAGTGTGCTGGTAAATGGCAACTACCCGAAGCAGCAGCACAGCTCTTCCACTGCCAAAACAACTCCACCTGCCTCATGAACTTCACATACCATCAGCTGTCCTGGCAGCTCTCTATGAAACCCTGTAGGGTCACTTCCGGTCCCATGCCCATTGAGCCCTGTGGGATGGAATCAAGCAGCTTCAGCACCCACACAAAACGAACATGGAGCTCCTCACTCAAGGCGCTCAAAACTCCACGGCCAAAGACAAGTTCAGTGCCCAAGCCATTTCCCGCTGCCATGGAAACCAAGTGCTCTGGCAGCACATATGTCTGAAAGTGGATATGACACCTAGGGAAGGGAGTGTGCTGGTGAATGGCAACTGCCTGAAGCAGCAGCACAGCTCTTCCACTGCCAAAACAACCCCGCCTGCCTCATGAACTTCACATACCATCAGCTGTCCTGGCAGCTATCTAGGAAACCCTGTTGGGTCACTTCCGGTCCCATGCCCATTGAGCCCAGTGGGATGGAATCAAGCAGCTTGAGCACCCACACAAAACGAACATGGAGCTCCTCACTCAAGGCGCTCAAAACTTCACAGCCAAAGACAAGTTCAGTGCCCAAGCCATTTCCTGCTGCCATGGAAACCAAGTGCTCTGGCAGCACATATGTCTGAAAGTGGATATGACACCTAGGGAAGGGAGTGTGCTGGTGAATGGCAACTGTCCGAAGCAGCGGCACAGCTCTTCAAGTGCCAAAACAACTCCACCTGCCTCATGAACTTCACATACCATCAGCTGTCCTGGCAGCTATCTAGGAAACCCTGTTGGGTCACTTCCGGTCCCATGACCATTGAGCCCAGTGGGATCGAATCAAGCAGCTTCAGCACCCACACAAAACGAACATGGAGCTCCTCACTCCAGGCGCTCAAACCTCCACGGCCAAAGACAAGTTCAGTGCCCAAGCCATTTCCCGCTGCCATGGAAACCAAGTGCTCTGGCAGCACATATGTCTGAAAGAGGATATGACACCTAGGGAAGGGAGTGTGCTCGTGAATGGCAACTGTCCGAAGCAGCGGCATAGCTCTTCCAGTGCCAAAACAACCCCGCCTGCCTCATGAACTTCACATACCATCAGCTGTCCTGGCAGCTATCTAGGAAACCCTGTTGGGTCACTTCCGGTCCCATGCCCATTGAGCCCAGTGGGATGGAATCAAGCAGCTTCAGCACCCACACAATACGAACATGAAGCTCCTCACTCCAGGCGCTCAAAACTCCACGGCCAAAGACAAGTTCAGTGCCCAAGCCATTTCCCGCTGCCATGGAAACCAAGTGCTCTGGCAGCACATATGTCTGAAAGTGGATATGACACCTAGGGAAGGGAGTGTGCTGGTGAATGGCAACTGCCCGAAGCTGCAGCAGCACAGCTCTTCCACTGCCAGAACAACCCCGCCTGCCTCATGAACTTCACATACCATCAGCTGTCCTGGCAGCTATCTAGGAAACCCTGTTGGCTCACTTCCAGTCCCATGCCCATTGAGCCCAGTGGGATGGAATCAAGCAGCTTCAGCACCCACACAAAACGAACATGGAGCTTCTCACTCAAGGCGCTCAAAATTCCACAGCCAAAGACAAGTTCAGTGCCCAAGCCATTTCCCGCTGCCATGGAAACCAAGTGCTCTGGCAGCACATATGTCTGAAAGTGGATATGACACCTAGGGAAGGGAGTGTGCTGGTGAATGGCAACTGCCTGAAGCAGCAGCACAGCTCTTCCAGTGCCAAAATAACCCCGCCTGCCTCATGAACTTCACATACCATCAGCTGTCATGGCAGCTATCTAGGAAACCCTGTTGGGTCACTTCCGGTCCCATGCCCATTGAGCCCAGTGGGATGGAATCAAGCAGCTTGAGCACCCACACAAAACGAACATGGAGCTCCTCACTCAAGGCGCTCAAAACTCCACGGCCAAAGACAAGTTCAGTGCCCAAGCCATTTCCCGCTGCCATGGAAACCAAGTGCTCTGGCAGCACATATGTCTGAAAGTGGATATGACACCTATGGAAGGGAGTGTGTTGGTGAATGGCAACTGCCCGAAGCTGCAGCAGCACAGCTCTTCCAGTGCCAAAACAACCCCGCCTGCCTCATGAACTTCACATACCATCAGCTGTCCTGGCAGCTATCTAGGAAACCCTGTTGGCTCACTTCCGGTCCCATGCCCATTGAGCCCAGTGGGATGGAATCAAGCAGCTTCAGCACCCACACAAAACGAACATGGAGCTCCTCACTCAAGGCGCTCAAAACTACACAGCCAAAGACAAGTTCAGTGCCCAAGCCATTTCCCTCTGCCATGGAAACCAAGTGCTGTGGCAGCACATATGTCTGAAAGTGGATATGACACCTAGGGAAGGGAGTGTGCTGGTGAATGGCAACTGTCCGAAGCAGCGGCACAGCTCTTCCACTGCCAAAACAACTCCACCTGCCTCATGAACTTCACATACCATCAGCTGTCCTGGCAGCTATCTAGGAAACCCTGTTGGGTCACTTCCGGTCCCATGCCCATTGAGCCCAGTGGGATGGAATCAAGCAGCTTCAGCACCCACACAAAACGAACATGGAGCTCCTCACTCAAGGCGCTCAAAACTCCACGGCCAAAGACAAGTTCAGTGCCGAAGCCATTTCCCGCTGCCACGGAAACCAAGTGCTCTGGCAGCACATATGTCTGAAAGCGGATATGACACCTAGGGAAGGGAGTGTGCTGGTGAATGGCAACTGCCTGAAGCAGCAGCACAGTTCTTCCAGTGCCAAAAGAACTCCACCTGCCTCATGAACTTCACATACCATCAGCTGTCCTGGCAGCTATCTAGGAAACCCTGTTGGGTCACTTCCGGTCCCATGCCCATTGAGCCCAGTGGGATGGAATCAAGCAGCTTCAGCACCCACACAAAACGAACATGGAGCTCCTCACTCCAGGCGCTCAAAACTCCACGGCCAAAGACAAGTTCAGTGCCCAAGCCATTTCCCGCTGCCATGGAAACCAAGTGCTCTGGCAGCACATATGTTTGAAAGTGGATATGACACCTAGGGAAGGGAGTGTGCTGGTAAATGGAAACTGCCCAAAGCAGCAGCACAGCTCTTCCACTGCAAAAACAACTCCACCTGCCTCATGAACTTCACATACCATCAGCTGTCTCTTTCAGCTATCTAGGAAACCCTGTTGGGTCACTTCCGGTCCCATGCCCATTGAGCCCAGTGGGATGGAATCAAGCAACTTGAGCACCCACACAAAACGAACATGGAGCTCCTCACTCAAGGCGCTCAAAACTCCACGGCCAAAGACAAGTTCAGTGCCCAAGCCATTTCCCGCTGCCATGGAAACCAAGTGCTCTGGCAGCACATATGTCTGAAAGTGGATATGACACCTAGGGAAGGGAGTGTGCTGGTGAATGGCAACTGCCTGAAGCAGCAGCACAGCTCTTCCACTGCCAAAACAACCCCGCCTGCCTCATGAACTTCACATACCATCAGCTGTCATGGCAGCTATCTAGGAAACCCTGTTGGCTCACTTCCGGTCCCATGCCCATTGAGCCCAGTGGGATGGAATCAAGCAGCTTGAGCACCCACACAAAACGAACATGGAGCTCCTCACTCCAGGCGCTCAAAACTCCACGGCCAAAGACAAGTTCAGTGCCCAAGCCATTTCCCGCTGCCATGGAAACCAAGTGCTCTGGCAGCACATATGTCTGAAAGTGGATATGACACCTATGGAAGGGAGTGTGCTGGTGAATGGCAACTGCCCGAAGCTGCAGCAGCACAGCTCTTCCACTGCCAGAACAACCCCGCCTGCCTCATGAACTTCACATACCATCAGCTGTCCTGGCAGCTATCTAGGAAACCCTGTTGGCTCACTTCCGGTCCCATGCCCATTGAGCCCAGTGGGATGGAATCAAGCAGCTTGAGCACCCACACAAAACGAACATGGAGCTCCTCACTCAAGGCGCTCATAACTCCACGGCCAAAGACAAGTTCAGTGCCCAAGCCATTTCCCGCTGCCATGGAAACCAAGTGCTCTGGCAGCACATATGTCTGAAAGTGGATATGACACCTATGGAAGGGAGTGTGTTGGTGAATGGCAACTGCCCGAAGCTGCAGCAGCACAGCTCTTCCAGTGCAAAAACAACCCCGCCTGCCTCATGAACTTCACATACCATCAGCTGTCCTGGCAGCTATCTAGGAAACCCTGTTGGCTCACTTCCGGTCCCATGCCCATTGAGCCCAGTGGGATGGAATCAAGCAGCTTCAGCACCCACACAAAACGAACATGGAGCTCCTCACTCAAGGCGCTCAAAACTACACAGCCAAAGACAAGTTCAGTGCCCAAGCCATTTCCCTCTGCCATGGAAACCACGTGCTCTGGCAGCACATATGTCTGAAAGTGGATATGACACCTAGGGAAGGGAGTGTGCTGGTGAATGGCAACTGCCCGAAGCAGCAGCACAGCTCTTCCAGTGCCAAAACAACTCCACCTGCCTCATGAACTTCACATACCATCAGCTGTCCTGGCAGCTATCTAGGAAACCCTGTTGGCTCACTTCCGGTCCCATGCCCATTGAGCCCAGTGGGATGGAATCAAGCAGCTTCAGCACCCACACAAAACGAACATGGAGCTCCTCACTCAAGGCGCTCAAAACTACACGGCCAAAGACAAGTTCAGTGCCCAAGCCATTTCCCGCTGCCATGGAAACCAAGTGCTCTGGCAGCACATATGTCTGAAAGTGGATATGACACCTAGGGAAGGGAGTGTGCTGGTGAATGGCAACTGCCTGAAACAGCAGCACAGCTCTTCCACTGCCAAAACAACCCCGCCTGCCTCATGATCTTCACATACCATCAGCTGTCCTGGCAGCTATCTAGGAAACCCTGTTGGCTCACTTCCGGTCCCATGCCCATTGAGCCCAGTGGGATGGAATCAAGCAGCTTGAGCACCCACACAAAAAGAACATGGAGCTCCTCACTCAAGGCGCTCAAAACTTCACGGCCAAAGACAAGTTCAGTGCCCAAGCCATTTCCCGCTGCCATGGAAACCAAGTGCTCTGGCAGTACATATGTCTGAAAGTGGATATGACACCTAGGGAAGGGAGTGTGCTGGTGAATGGCAACTGCCCGAAGCTGCAGCACAGCTCTGGCAGTACATATGTCTGAAAGTGGATATGACACCTAGGGAAGGGAGTGTGCTGGTGAATGGCAACTGCCCGAAGCTGCAGCACAGCTCTTCCACTGCAAAAACAACTCACCTGCCTCATGAACTTCACATACCATCAGCTGTCTCTTTCAGCTATCTAGGAAACCCTGTTGGGTCACTTCCGGTCCCATGACCATTGAGCCCAGTGGGATGGAATCAAGCAGCTTCAGCACCCACACAAAACGAACATGGAGCTCCTCACTCCAGGCGCTCAAAACTCCACGGCCAAAGACAAGTTCAGTGCCCAAGCCATTTCCCGCTGCCATGGAAACCAAGTGCTCTGGCAGCACATATGTCTGAAAGTGGATATGACACCTAGGGAAGGGAGTGTGCTGGTGAATGGCAACTGTCCGAAGCAGCAGCATAGCTCTTCCAGTGCCAAAACAACCCCGCCTGCCTCATGAACTTCACATACCATCAGCTGTCCTGGCAGCTATCTAGGAAACCCTGTTGGGTCACTTCCGGTCCCATGCCCATTGAGCCCAGTGGGATGGAATCAAGCAGCTTGAGCACCCACACAATACGAACATGGAGCTCCTCACTCAAGGCGCTCAAAACTCCACGGCCAAAGACAAGTTCAGTGCCCAAGCCATTTCCCGCTGCCATGGAAACCAAGTGCTCTGGCAGCACATATGTCTGAAAGTGGATATGACACCTAGGGAAGGGAGTGTGCTGGTGAATGGCAACTGCCCGAAGCAGTAGCACAGCTCTTCCACTGCCAAAACAACCCCGCCTGCCTCATGAACTTCACATACCATCAGCTGTCCTGGCAGCTATCTAGGAAACCCTGTTGGGTCACTTCCGGTCCCATGCCCATTGAGCCCAGTGGGATGGAATCAAGCAGCTTCAGCACCCACACAAAACGCACATGGAGCTCCTCACTCAAGGCGCTCAAAACTCCACGGCCAAAGACAAGTTCAGTGCCCAAGCCATTTCCCGCTGCCATGGATACCAAGTGCTCTGGCAGCACATATGTCTGAAAGTGGATATGACACCTAGGGAAGGGAGTGTGCTGGTGAATGGCAACTGTCCGAAGCAGCGGCACAGCTCTTCCACTGCCAAAACAACTCCACCTGCCTCATGAACTTCACATACCATCAGCTGTCCTGGCAGCTATCTAGGAAACCCTGTTGGGTCACTTCCGGTCCCATGCCCATTGAGCCCAGTGGGATGGAATCAAGCAGCTTCAGCACCCACACAAAACGAACATGGAGCTCCTCACTCAAGGCGCTCAAAACTCCACGGCCAAAGACAAGTTCACTGCCCAAGCCATTTCCCGCTGCCATGGAAACCAAGTGCTCTGGCAGCACATATGTCTGAAAGTGGATATGACACCTAGGGAAGGGAGTGTGCTGGTGAATGGCAACTGCCCAAAGCAGCAGCACAGCTCTTCCACTGCCAAAACAACCCCGCCTGCCTCATGAACTTCACATACCATCAGCTGTCCTGGCAGCTATCTAGGAAATCCTGTTGGGTCACTTCCGGTCCCATGCCCATTGAGCCCAGGGGGATGGAATCAAGCAGCTTGAGCACCCACACAAAACGAACATGGAGCTCCTCACTCAAGGCGCTCAAAACTCCACGGCCAAAGACAAGTTCAGTGCCCAATCCATTTCCCGCTGCCATGGAAACCAAGTGCTCTGGCAGCACATATGTCTGAAAGTGGATATGACACCTAGGGAAGGGAGTGTGCTGGTGAATGGTAACTGTCCGAAGCAGCGGCACAGCTCTTCCACTGCCAAAACAACTCCACCTGCCTCATGAACTTCACATACCATCAGCTGTCCTGGCAGCTATCTAGGAAACCCTGTTGGGTCACTTCCGGTCCCATGCCCATTGAGCCCAGTGGGATGGAATCAAGCAACTTGAGCACCCACACAAAACGAACATGGAGCTCCTCACCCAAGGCGCTCAAAACTCCACGGCCAAAGACAAGTTCAGTGCCCAAGCCATTTCCCGCTGCCATGGAAACCAAGTGCTCTGGCAGCACATATGTCTGAAAGTGGATATGACACCTAGGGAAGGGAGTGTGCTGGTGAATGGCAACTGCCTGAAGCAGCAGCACAGCTCTTCCAGTGCCAAAACAACCCCGCCTGCCTCATGAACTTCACATACCATCAGCTGTCCTGGCAGCTATCTAGGAAACCCTGTTGGGTCACTTCCGGTCCCATGCCCATTGAGCCCAGTGGGATGGAATCAAGCAGCTTGAGCACCCACACAAAACGAACATGGAGCTCCTCACTCAAGGCGCTCATAACTCCACGGCCAAAGACAAGTTCAGTGCCCAAGCCATTTCCCGCTGCCATGGAAACCAAGTGCTCTGGCAGCACATATGTCTGAAAGTGGATATGACACCTAGGCAAGGGAGTGTGCTGGTGAATGGCAACTGCCCGAAGCAGCAGCACAGCTCTTCCACTTCCAAAACAACTCCAACTGCCTCATGAACTTCACATACCATCAGCTGTCCTGGCAGCTATCTAGGAAACCCTGTTGGGTCACTTCCGGTCCCATGCCCATTGAGCCCAGTGGGATGGAATCAAGCTGCTTGAGCACCCACACAAAACGAACATGGAGCTCCTCACTCAAGGCGCTCAAAACTCCACGGCCAAAGACAAGTTCAGTGCCCAAACCATTTCCCGCTGCCATGGAAACCAAGTGCTCTGGCAGCACATATGTCTGAAAGTGGATATGACACCTAGGGAAGGGAGTGCGTTGGTGAATTGCAACTGCCCGAAGCAGCAGCACAGCTCTTCCACTGCCAAAACAACTCCACCTGCCTCATGAACTTCACATACCATCAGCTGTCCTGGCAGCTATCTAGGAAACCATGTTGGGTCACTTCCGGTCCCATGCCCATTGAGCCCAGTGGGATGGAATCAAGCAGCTTGAGCACCCACACAAAACGAACATGGAGCTCCTCACTCAAGGCGCTCAAAACTCCACAGCCAAAGACAAGTTCAGTGCCCAAGCCATTTCCCGCTGCCATGGAAACCAAGTGCTCTGGCAGCACATATGTCTGAAAGTGGATATGACACCTAGGGAAGGGATTGTGTTGGTGAATGGCAACTGCCCGAAGCAGCAGCACAGCTCTTCCAGTGCCAAAACAACTCACCTGCCTCATGAACTTCACATACCATCAGCTGTCCTGGCAGCTGTCTAGGAAACCCTGTTGGGTCACTTCCGGTCCCATGCCCATTGAGCCCAGTGGGATGGAATCAAGCAGCTTCAGCACCCACACAAAACGAACATGGAGCTCCTCACTCAAGGCGCTCAAAACTCCACGGCCAAAGACAAGTTCAGTGCCCAAGCCATTTCCCGCTGCCATGGAAACCAAGTGCTTTGGCAGCACATATGTCTGAAAGTGGATATGACACCTAGGAAAGGGAGTGTGCTGGTGAATGGCAACTGCCCGAAGCAGCAGCACAGCTCTTCCACTGCCAAAACAACCCCGCCTGCCTCATGAACTTCACATACCATCAGCTGTCCTGGCAGCTATCTAGGAAACCCTGTTGGGTCACTTCCGGTCCCATGCCCATTGAGCCCAGTGGGATGGAATCAAGCAGCTTGAGCACCCACACAAAACGAACATGGAGCTCCTCACTCCAGGCGCTCAAAACTCCACGGCCAAAGACAAGTTCAGTGCCGAAGCCATTTCCCGCTGCCATGGAAACCAAGTGCTCTGGCAGCACATATGTCTGAAAGTGGATATGACACCTAGGGAAGGGAGTGTGCTGGTGAATGGTAACTGTCCGAAGCAGCGGCACAGCTCTTCCACTGCCAAAACAACCCCGCCTGCCTCATGAACTTCACATACCATCAGCTGTCCTGGCAGCTATCTAGGAAACCCTGTTGGGTCACTTCCGGTCCCATGCCCATTGAGCCCAGTGGGATGGAATCAAGCAGCTTCAGCACCCACACAAAACGAACATGGAGCTCCTCACTCCAGGCGCTCAAAACTCCATGGCCAAAGACAAGTTCAGTGCCGAAGCCATTTCCCGCTGCCATGGAAACCAAGTGCTCTGGCAGCACATATGTCTGAAAGTGGATATGACACCTAGGGAAGGGAGTGTGCTGGTGAATGGTAACTGTCCGAAGCAGCGGCACAGCTCTTCCACTGCCAAAACAACCCCGCCTGCCTCATGAACTTCACATACCATCAGCTGTCCTGGCAGCTATCTAGGAAACCCTGTTGGGTCACTTCCGGTCCCATGCCCATTGAGCCCAGGGGGATGGAATCAAGCAGCTTGAGCACCCACACAAAACGAACATGGAGCTCCTCACTCAAGGCGCTCAAAACTGCACAGCCAAAGACAAGTTCAGTGCCCAAGCCATTTCCCGCTGCCATGGAAACCAAGTGCTCTGGCAGTACATATGTCTGAAAGTGGATATGACACCTAGGGAAGGGAGTGTGCTGGTGAATGGCAACTGCCCGAAGCTGCAGCACAGCTCTTCCACTGCCAAAACAACTCACCTGCCTCATGAACTTCACATACCATCAGCTGTCCTGGCAGCTATCTAGGAAACCCTGTTGGGTCACTTCCGGTCCCATGACCTTTGAGCCCAGTGGGATGGAATCAAGCAGCTTCAGCACCCACACAAAACGAACATGGAGCTCCTCACTCAAGGCGCTCAAAACTCCACAGCCAAAGACAAGTTCAGTGCCCAAGCCATTTCCCGCTGCCATGGAAACCACGTGCTCTGGCAGCACATATGTCTGAAAGTGGATATGACACCTATGGAAGGGAGTGTGCTGGTGAATGGCAACTGCCCGAAGCAGCAGCACAGCTCTTTCACTGCCAAAACAACCCCGCCTGCCTCATGAACTTCACATACCATCAGCTGTCCTGGCAGCTATCTAGGAAACCCTGTTGGGTCACTTCCGGTCCCATGCCCATTGAGCCCAGTGGGATGGAATCAAGCAGCTTCAGCACCCACACAAAACGAACATGGAGCTCCTCACTCAAGGCGCTCAAAACTCCACAGCCAAAGACAAGTTCAGTGCCCAAGCCATTTCCCGCTGCCATGGAAACCAAGTGCTCTGGCAGCACATATGTCTGAAAGTGGATATGACACCTAGGGAAGGGAGTGTGCTGGTGAATGGCAACTGTCCGAAGCAGCGGCACAGCTCTTCCACTGCCAAAACAACTCCACCTGCCTCATGAACTTCACATACCATCAGCTGTCCTGGCAGCTATCTAGGAAACCCTGTTGGGTCACTTCCGGTCCCATGCCCATTGAGCCCAGTGGGATGGAATCAAGCAGCTTCAGCACCCACACAAAAAGAACATGGAGCTCCTCACTCAAGGCGCTCAAAACTCCACAGCCAAAGACAAGTTCAGTGCCCAAATCCTTTCCCGCTGCCATGGAAACCAAGTGCTCTGGCAGCACATATGTCTGAAAGTGGATATGACACCTAGGCAAGGGAGTGTGCTGGTGAATGGCAACTGCCCGAAGCAGCAGCACAGCTCTTCCACTTCCAAAACAACTCCAACTGCCTCATGAACTTCACATACCATCAGCTGTCCTGGCAGCTATCTAGGAAACCCTGTTGGGTCACTTCCGGTCCCATGCCCATTGAGCCCAGTGGGATGGAATCAAGCTGCTTGAGCACCCACACAAAACGAACATGGAGCTCCTCACTCAAGGCGCTCAAAACTCCACGGCCAAAGACAAGTTCAGTGCCCAAACCATTTCCCGCTGCCATGGAAACCAAGTGCTCTGGCAGCACATATGTCTGAAAGTGGATATGACACCTAGGGAAGGGAGTGCGTTGGTGAATTGCAACTGCCCGAAGCAGCAGCACAGCTCTTCCACTGCCAAAACAACTCCACCTGCCTCATGAACTTCACATACCATCAGCTGTCCTGGCAGCTATCTAGGAAACCATGTTGGGTCACTTCCGGTCCCATGCCCATTGAGCCCAGTGGGATGGAATCAAGCAGCTTCAGCACCCACACAAAACGAACATGGAGCTCCTCACTCAAGGCGCTCAAAACTCCACAGCCAAAGACAAGTTCAGTGCCCAAGCCATTTCCCGCTGCCATGGAAACCAAGTGCTCTGGCAGCACATATGTCTGAAAGTGGATATGACACCTAGGGAAGGGATTGTGTTGGTGAATGGCAACTGCCCGAAGCTGCAGCACAGCTCTTCCAGTGCCAAAACAACTCCAACTGCCTCATGAACTTCACATACCATCAGCTGTCCTGGCAGCTATCTAGGAAACCCTGTTGGGTCACTTCCGGTCCCATGCCCATTGAGCCCAGTGGGATGGAATCAAGCAGCTTCAGCACCCACACAAAAAGAACATGGAGCTCCTCACTCAAGGCGCTCAAAACTCCACATCCAAAGACAAGTTCAGTGCCCAAATCCTTTCCCGCTGCCATGGAAACCAAGTGCTCTGGCAGCACATATGTCTGAAAGTGGATATGACACCTAGGCAAGGGAGTGTGCTGGTGAATGGCAACTGCCCGAAGCAGCAGCACAGCTCTTCCACTTCCAAAACAACTCCAACTGCCTCATGAACTTCACATACCATCAGCTGTCCTGGCAGCTATCTAGGAAACCCTGTTGGGTCACTTCCGGTCCCATGCCCATTGAGCCCAGTGGGATGGAATCAAGCTGCTTGAGCACCCACACAAAACGAACATGGAGCTCCTCACTCAAGGCGCTCAAAACTCCACGGCCAAAGACAAGTTCAGTGCCCAAACCATTTCCCGCTGCCATGGAAACCAAGTGCTCTGGCAGCACATATGTCTGAAAGTGGATATGACACCTAGGGAAGGGAGTGCGTTGGTGAATTGCAACTGCCCGAAGCAGCAGCACAGCTCTTCCACTGCCAAAACAACTCCACCTGCCTCATGAACTTCACATACCATCAGCTGTCCTGGCAGCTATCTAGGAAACCATGTTGGGTCACTTCCGGTCCCATGCCCATTGAGCCCAGTGGGATGGAATCAAGCAGCTTGAGCACCCACACAAAACGAACATGGAGCTCCTCACTCAAGGCGCTCAAAACTCCACAGCCAAAGACAAGTTCAGTGCCCAAGCCATTTCCCGCTGCCATGGAAACCAAGTGCTCTGGCAGCACATATGTCTGAAAGTGGATATGACACCTAGGGAAGGGATTGTGTTGGTGAATGGCAACTGCCCGAAGCAGCAGCACAGCTCTTCCAGTGCCAAAACAACTCACCTGCCTCATGAACTTCACATACCATCAGCTGTCCTGGCAGCTGTCTAGGAAACCCTGTTGGGTCACTTCCGGTCCCATGCCCATTGAGCCCAGTGGGATGGAATCAAGCAGCTTCAGCACCCACACAAAACGAACATGGAGCTCCTCACTCAAGGCGCTCAAAACTCCACGGCCAAAGACAAGTTCAGTGCCCAAGCCATTTCCCGCTGCCATGGAAACCAAGTGCTTTGGCAGCACATATGTCTGAAAGTGGATATGACACCTAGGAAAGGGAGTGTGCTGGTGAATGGCAACTGCCCGAAGCAGCAGCACAGCTCTTCCACTGCCAAAACAACTCCACCTGCCTCATGAACTTCACATACCTTCAGCTGTCCTGGCAGCTATCTAGGAAACCCTGTTGGGTCACTTCCGGTCCCATGCCCATTGAGCCCAGTGGGATGGAATCAAGCAGCTTCAGCACCCACACAAAACGAACATGGAGCTCCTCACTCAAGGCGCTCAAAACTCCACGGCCAAAGACAAGTTCAGTGCCCAAACCATTTCCCGCTGCCATGGAAACCAAGTGCTCTGGCAGCACATATGTCTGAAAGTGGATATGACACCTAGGGAAGGGAGTGCGTTGGTGAATGGTAACTGTCCGAAGCAGCAGCACAGCTCTTCCACTGCCAAAACAACTCCACCTGCCTCATGAACTTCACATACCATCAGCTGTCCTGGCAGCTATCTAGGAAACCCTGTTGGGTCACTTCCGGTCCCATGCCCATTGAGCCCAGTGGGATGGAATCAAGCAGCTTCAGCACCCACACAAAACGAACATGGAGCTCCTCACTCAAGGCGCTCCAAACTCCACAGCCAAAGACAAGTTCAGTGCCCAAGCCATTTCCCGCTGCCATGGAAACCAAGTGCTCTGGCAGCACATATGTCTGAAAGTGGATATGACACCTAGGGAAGGGAGTGTGGTGGTGAATGGCAACTGCCCGAAGCAGCAGCACAGCTCTTCCAGTGCCAAAACAACTCACCTGCCTCATGAACTTCACATACCATCAGCTGTCCTGGCAACTGTCTAGGAAACCCTGTTGGGTCACTTCCGGTCCCATGCCCATTGAGCCCAGTGGGATGGAATCAAGCAGCTTCAGCACCCACACAAAACGAACATGGAGCTCCTCACTCAAGGCGCTCAAAACTCCACAGCCAAAGACAAGTTCAGTGCCCAAGCCATTTCCCGCTGCCATGGAAACCAAGTGCTCTGGCAGCACATATGTCTGAAAGTGGATATGACACCTAGGGAAGGGAGTGTGCTGGTGAATGGCAACTTTCCGAAGCAGCAGCACAGCTCTTCCACTGCCAAAACAACCCCGCCTGCCTCATGAACTTCACATACCATCAGCTGTCCTGGCAGCTATCTAGGAAACCCTGTTGGGTCACTTCCGGTCCCATGCCCATTGAGCCCAGTGGGATGGAATCAAGCAGCTTCAGCACCCACACAAAACGAACATGGAGCTCCTCACTCCAGGCGCTCAAAACTCCACGGCCAAAGACAAGTTCAGTGCCGAAGCCATTTCCCGCTGCCATGGAAACCAAGTGCTCTGGCAGCACATATGTCTGAAAGTGGATATGACACCTAGGGAAGGGAGTGTGCTGGTGAATGGTAACTGTCCGAAGCAGCGGCACAGCTCTTCCACTGCCAAAACAACCCCGCCTGCCTCATGAACTTCACATACCATCAGCTGTCCTGGCAGCTATCTAGGAAACCCTGTTGGGTCACTTCCGGTCCCATGCCCATTGAGCCCAGTGGGATGGAATCAAGCAGCTTCAGCACCCACACAAAACGAACATGGAGCTCCTCACTCCAGGCGCTCAAAACTCCACGGCCAAAGACAAGTTCAGTGCCGAAGCCATTTCCCGCTGCCATGGAAACCAAGTGCTCTGGCAGCACATATGTCTGAAAGTGGATATGACACCTAGGGAAGGGAGTGTGCTGGTGAATGGTAACTGTCCGAAGCAGCGGCACAGCTCTTCCACTGCCAAAACAACCCCGCCTGCCTCATGAACTTCACATACCATCAGCTGTCCTGGCAGCTATCTAGGAAACCCTGTTGGGTCACTTCCGGTCCCATGCCCATTGAGCCCAGGGGGATGGAATCAAGCAGCTTGAGCACCCACACAAAACGAACATGGAGCTCCTCACTCAAGGCGCTCAAAACTTCACAGCCAAAGACAAGTTCAGTGCCCAAGCCATTTCCCGCTGCCATGGAAACCAAGTGCTCTGGCAGTACATATGTCTGAAAGTGGATATGACACCTAGGGAAGGGAGTGTGCTGGTGAATGGCAACTGCCCGAAGCTGCAGCACAGCTCTTCCACTGCCAAAACAACCCCGCCTGCCTCATGAACTTCACATACCATCAGCTGTCCTGGCAGCTATCTAGGAAACCCTGTTGGGTCACTTCCGGTCCCATGACCTTTGAGCCCAGTGGGATGGAATCAAGCAGCTTCAGCACCCACACAAAACGAACATGGAGCTCCTCACTCAAGGCGCTCAAAACTCCACAGCCAAAGACAAGTTCAGTGCCCAAGCCATTTCCCGCTGCCATGGAAACCACGTGCTCTGGCAGCACATATGTCTGAAAGTGGATATGACACCTATGGAAGGGAGTGTGCTGGTGAATGGCAACTGCCCGAAGCAGCAGCACAGCTCTTTCACTGCCAAAACAACCCCGCCTGCCTCATGAACTTCACATACCATCAGCTGTCCTGGCAGCTATCTAGGAAACCCTGTTGGGTCACTTCCGGTCCCATGCCCATTGAGCCCAGTGGGATGGAATCAAGCAGCTTCAGCACCCACACAAAACGAACATGGAGCTCCTCACTCAAGGCGCTCAAAACTCCACAGCCAAAGACAAGTTCAGTGCCCAAGCCATTTCCCGCTGCCATGGAAACCAAGTGCTCTGGCAGCACATATGTCTGAAAGTGGATATGACACCTAGGGAAGGGAGTGTGCTGGTGAATGGCAACTGTCCGAAGCAGCGGCACAGCTCTTCCACTGCCAAAACAACTCCACCTGCCTCATGAACTTCACATACCATCAGCTGTCCTGGCAGCTATCTAGGAAACCCTGTTGGGTCACTTCCGGTCCCATGCCCATTGAGCCCAGTGGGATGGAATCAAGCAGCTTCAGCACCCACACAAAAAGAACATGGAGCTCCTCACTCAAGGCGCTCAAAACTCCACAGCCAAAGACAAGTTCAGTGCCCAAATCATTTCCCGCTGCCATGGAAACCAAGTGCTCTGGCAGCACATATGTCTGAAAGTGGATATGACACCTAGGCAAGGGAGTGTGCTGGTGAATGGCAACTGCCCGAAGCAGCAGCACAGCTCTTCCACTTCCAAAACAACTCCAACTGCCTCATGAACTTCACATACCATCAGCTGTCCTGGCAGCTATCTAGGAAACCCTGTTGGGTCACTTCCGGTCCCATGCCCATTGAGCCCAGTGGGATGGAATCAAGCTGCTTGAGCACCCACACAAAACGAACATGGAGCTCCTCACTCAAGGCGCTCAAAACTCCACGGCCAAAGACAAGTTCAGTGCCCAAACCATTTCCCGCTGCCATGGAAACCAAGTGCTCTGGCAGCACATATGTCTGAAAGTGGATATGACACCTAGGGAAGGGAGTGCGTTGGTGAATTGCAACTGCCCGAAGCAGCAGCACAGCTCTTCCACTGCCAAAACAACTCCACCTGCCTCATGAACTTCACATACCATCAGCTGTCCTGGCAGCTATCTAGGAAACCATGTTGGGTCACTTCCGGTCCCATGCCCATTGAGCCCAGTGGGATGGAATCAAGCAGCTTGAGCACCCACACAAAACGAACATGGAGCTCCTCACTCAAGGCGCTCAAAACTCCACAGCCAAAGACAAGTTCAGTGCCGAAGCCATTTCCCGCTGCCATGGAAACCAAGTGCTCTGGCAGCACATATGTCTGAAAGTGGATATGACACCTAGGGAAGGGATTGTGTTGGTGAATGGCAACTGCCCGAAGCAGCAGCACAGCTCTTCCAGTGCCAAAACAACTCACCTGCCTCATGAACTTCACATACCATCAGCTGTCCTGGCAGCTGTCTAGGAAACCCTGTTGGGTCACTTCCGGTCCCATGCCCATTGAGCCCAGTGGGATGGAATCAAGCAGCTTCAGCACCCACACAAAACGAACATGGAGCTCCTCACTCAAGGCGCTCAAAACTCCACGGCCAAAGACAAGTTCAGTGCCCAAGCCATTTCCCGCTGCCATGGAAACCAAGTGCTTTGGCAGCACATATGTCTGAAAGTGGATATGACACCTAGGAAAGGGAGTGTGCTGGTGAATGGCAACTGCCCGAAGCAGCAGCACAGCTCTTCCACTGCCAAAACAACTCCACCTGCCTCATGAACTTCACATACCATCAGCTGTCCTGGCAGCTATCTAGGAAACCCTGTTGGGTCACTTCCGGTCCCATGCCCATTGAGCCCAGTGGGATGGAATCAAGCAGCTTCAGCACCCACACAAAACGAACATGGAGCTCCTCACTCAAGGCGCTCAAAACTCCACGGCCAAAGACAAGTTCAGTGCCCAAACCATTTCCCGCTGCCATGGAAACCAAGTGCTCTGGCAGCACATATGTCTGAAAGTGGATATGACACCTAGGGAAGGGAGTGCGTTGGTGAATGGTAACTGTCCGAAGCAGCAGCACAGCTCTTCCACTGCCAAAACAACTCCACCTGCCTCATGAACTTCACATACCATCAGCTGTCCTGGCAGCTATCTAGGAAACCCTGTTGGGTCACTTCCGGTCCCATGCCCATTGAGCCCAGTGGGATGGAATCAAGCAGCTTCAGCACCCACACAAAACGAACATGGAGCTCCTCACTCAAGGCGCTCCAAACTCCACAGCCAAAGACAAGTTCAGTGCCCAAGCCATTTCCCGCTGCCATGGAAACCAAGTGCTCTGGCAGCACATATGTCTGAAAGTGGATATGACACCTAGGGAAGGGAGTGTGGTGGTGAATGGCAACTGCCCGAAGCAGCAGCACAGCTCTTCCAGTGCCAAAACAACTCACCTGCCTCATGAACTTCACATACCATCAGCTGTCCTGGCAACTGTCTAGGAAACCCTGTTGGCTCACTTCCGGTCCCATGCCCATTGAGCCCAGTGGGATGGAATCAAGCAGCTTCAGCACCCACACAAAACGAACATGGAGCTCCTCACTCAAGGCGCTCAAAACTCCACAGCCAAAGACAAGTTCAGTGCCCAAGCCATTTCCCGCTGCCATGGAAACCAAGTGCTCTGGCAGCACATATGTCTGAAAGTGGATATGACACCTAGGGAAGGGAGTGTGCTGGTGAATGGCAACTTTCCGAAGCAGCAGCACAGCTCTTCCACTGCCAAAACAACTCCACCTGCCTCATGAACTTCACATACCATCAGCTGTCCTGGCAGCTATCTAGGAAACCCTGTTGGCTCACTTCCGGTCCCATGCCCATTGAGCCCAGTGGGATGCAATCAAGCAGCTTCAGCACCCACACAAAACGAACATGGAGCTTCTCACTCAAGGCGCTCAAAACTCCACGGCCAAAGACAAGTTCAGTGCCCAAGCCATTTCCCGCTGCCATGGAAACCAAGTGCTCTGGCAGCACATATGTCTGAAAGTGGATATGACACCTATGGAAGGGAGTGTGCTGGTGAATGGCAACTGCCCGAAGCTGCAGCAGCACAGCTCTTCCACTGCCAAAACAACCCCGCCTGCCTCATGAACTTCACATACCATCAGCTGTCCTGGCAGCTATCTAGGAAACCCTGTTGGGTCACTTCCGGTCCCATGCCCATTGAGCCCAGTGGGATGGAATCAAGCAGCTTCAGCACCCACACAAAACGAACATGGAGCTCCTCACTCAAGGCGCTCAAAACTCCACGGCCAAAGACAAGTTCAGTGCCCAAGCCATTTCCCGCTGCCATGGAAACCAAGTGCTTTGGCAGCACATATGTCTGAAAGTGGATATGACACCTAGGGAAGGGAGTGTGCTCGTGAATGGCAACTGCCCGAAGCAGCAGCACAGCTCTTCCACTGCCAAAACAACTCCACCTGCCTCATGAACTTCACATACCATCAGCTGTCCTGGCAGCTATCTAGGAAACCCTGTTGGGTCACTTCCGGTCCCATGCCCATTGAGCCCAGTGGGATGGAATCAAGCAGCTTCAGCACCCACACAAAACGAACATGGAGCTCCTCACTCAAGGCGCTCAAAACTCCACGGCCAAAGACAAGTTCAGTGCCCAAACCATTTCCCGCTGCCATGGAAACCAAGTGCTCTGGCAGCACATATGTCTGAAAGTGGATATGACACCTAGGGAAGGGAGTGCGTTGGTGAATGGCAACTGCCCGAACGCAGCAGCACAGCTCTTCCACTGCCAAAACAACTCCACCTGCCTCATGAACTTCACATACCATCAGCTGTCCTGGCAGCTATCTAGGAAACCATGTTGGGTCACTTCCGGTCCCATGCCCATTGAGCCCAGTGGGATGGAATCAAGCAGCACAGCACCCACACAAAACGAACATGGAGCTCCTCACTCAAGGCGCACAAAACTCCACAGCCAAAGACAAGTTCAGTGCCCAAGCCATTTCCCGCTGCCATGGAAACCAAGTGCTCTGGCAGCACATATGTCTGAAAGTGGACATGACACCTAGGGAAGGGAGTGTGGTGGTGAATGGCAACTGCCCGAAGCAGCAGCACAGCTCTTCCAGTGCCAAAACAACTCCACCTGCCTCATGAACTTCACATACCATCAGCTGTCCTGGCAGCTGTCTAGGAAACCCTGTTGGGTCACTTCCGGTCCCATGCCCATTGAGCCCAGTGGGATGGAATCAAGCAGCTTCAGCACCCACACAAAACGAACATGGAGCTCCTCACTCCAGGCGCTCAAAACTCCACAGCCAAAGACAAGTTCAGTGCCCAAGCCATTTCCCGCTGCCATGGAAACCAAGTGCTCTGGCAGCACATATGTCTGAAAGTGGATATGACATCTAGGGAAGGGAGTGTGCTGGTGAATGGCAACTGCCCGAAGCAGCAGCACAGCTCTTCCACTGCCAAAACAACTCCACCTGCCTCATGAACTTCACATACCATCAGCTGTCCTGGCAGCTATCTAGGAAACCCTGTTGGCTCACTTCCGGTCCCATGCCCATTGAGCCCAGTGGGATGCAATCAAGCAGCTTCAGCACCCACACAAAACGAACATGGAGCTCCTCACTCCAGGCGCTCAAAACTCCACGGCCAAAGACAAGTTCAGTGCCCAAGCCATTTCCCGCTGCCATGGAAACCAAGTGCTCTGGCAGCACATATGTCTGAAAGTGGATATGACACCTAGGGAAGGGAGTGTGGTGGTGAATGGCAACTGCCCGAAGCAGCAGCACAGCTCTTCCAGTGCCAAAACAACCCCGCCTGCCTCATGAACTTCACATACCATCAGCTGTCCTGGCAGCTATCAAGGAAACCCTGTTGGCTCACTTCCGGTCCCATGCCCATTGAGCCCAGTGGGATGGAATCAAGCAGCTTCAGCACCCACACAAAACGAACATGGAGCTCCTCGCTCAAGGCGCTCAAAACTCCACGGCCAAAGACAAGTTCAGTGCCCAAGCCATTTCCCGCTGCCATGGAAACCAAGTGCTCTGGCAGCACATATGTCTGAAAGTGGATATGACACCTATGGAAGGGAGTGTGCTGGTGAATGGCAACTGCCCGAAGCAGCAGCACAGCTCTTCCACTGCCAAAACAACTCCACCTGCCTCATGAACTTCACATACCATCAGCTGTCCTGGCAGCTATCTAGGAAACCCTGTTGGCTCACTTCCGGTCCCATGCCCATTGAGCCCAGTGGGATGGAATCAAGCAGCTTCAGCACCCACACAAAACGAACATGGAGCTTCTCACTCAAGGCGCTCAAAACTGCACAGCCAAAGACAAGTTCAGTGCCCAAGCCATTTCCCGCTGCCATGGAAACCAAGTACTCCTGCAGCACATATGTTTGAAAGTGGATATGACACCTAGGGAAGGGAGTGTGCTGGTGAATGGCAACTGCCCGAAGCAGCAGCACAGCTCTTCCACTGCCAAAACAACTCCACCTGCCTCATGAACTTCACATACCATCAGCTGTCCTGGCAGCTCTCTATGAAACCCTGCAGGGTCACTTCCGGTCCCATGCCCTTTGAGCCCAGTGGGATGGAATCAAGCAGCTTCAGCACCCACACAAAACGAACATGGAGCTCCTCACTCCAGGCGCTCAAAACTCCACGGCCAAAGACAAGTTCAGTGCCCAAGCCATTTCCCGCTGCCATGGAAACCAAGTGCTCTGGCAGCACATATGTCTGAAAGTGGATATGACACCTAGGGAAGGGAGTGTGCTGGTGAATGGCAACTGCCTGAAGCAGCAGCACAGCTCTTCCACTGCCAAAACAACTCACCTGCCTCATGAACTTCACATACCATCAGCTGTCCTGGCAGCTATCTAGGAAACCCTGTTGGGTCACTTCCGGTCCCATGCCCATTGAGCCCAGTGGGATGGAATCAAGCAGCTTCAGCACCCACACAAAACGAACATGGAGCTGCTCACTCAAGGCGCACAAAACTGCACAGCCAAAGACAAGTTCAGTGCCCAAGCCATTTCCCGCTGCCATGGAAACCACGTGCTCTGGCAGCACATATGTCTGAAAGTGGATATGACACCTATGGAAGGGAGTGTGTTGGTGAATGGCAACTGCCCGAAGCAGCAACACAGTTCTTCCACTGCCAAAACAACTCCACCTGCCTCATGAACTTCACATACCATCAGCTGTCCTGGCAGCTATCTAGGAAACCCTGTTGGCTCACTTCCGGTCCCATGCCCATTGAGCCCAGTGGGATGCAATCAAGCAGCTTCAGCACCCACACAAAACGAACATGGAGCTCCTCACTCAAGGCGCTCAAAACTGCACAGCCAAAGACAAGTTCAGTGCCCAAGCCATTTCCCGCTGCCATGGAAACCAAGTGCTCTGGCAGCACATATGTCTGAAAGTGGATATGACACCTAGGGAAGGGAGTGTGCTGGTGAATGGCAACTGTCCGAAGCAGCGGCACAGCTCTTCAAGTGCCAAAACAACTCCACCTGCCTCATGAACTTCACATACCATCAGCTGTCCTGGCAGCTATCTAGGAAACCCTGTTGGGTCACTTCCGGTCCCATGCCCATTGAGCCCAGTGGGATGGAATCAAGCAGCTTCAGCACCCACACAAAACGAACATGGAGCTCCTCACTCCAGACGCTCAAAACTCCACGGCCAAAGACAAGTTCAGTGCCCAAGCCATTTCCCGCTGCCATGGAAACCAAGTGCTCTGGCAGCACATATGTCTGAAAGTGGATATGACACCTAGGGAAGGGAGTGTGCTGGTAAATGGCAACTGCCCAAAGCAGCAGCACAGCTCTTCCACTGCCAAAACAACTCCACCTGCCTCATGAACTTCACATACCATCAGCTGTCCTGGCAGCTATCTAGGAAACCCTGTTGGGTCACTTCCGGTCCCATGCCCATTGAGCCCAGTGGGATGGAATCAAGCAGCTTGAGCACCCACACAAAACGAACATGGAGCTCCTCACTCAAGGCGCTCAAAACTCCACGGCCAAAGACAAGTTCAGTGCCCAAGCCATTTCCCGCTGCCATGGAAACCAAGTGCTCTGGCAGCACATATGTCTGAAAGAGGATATGACACCTAGGGAAGAGAGTGTGCTGGTGAATGGCAACTGCCCGAAGCAGCAGCATAGCTCTTCCACTGCCAAAACAACCCCGCCTGCCTCATGAACTTCACATACCATCAGCTGTCCTGGCAGCTATCTAGGAAACCCTGTTGGGTCACTTCCGGTCCCATGCCCATTGAGCCCAGTGGGATGGAATCAAGCAGCTTGAGCACCCACACAAAACGAACATGGAGCTCCTCACTCAAGGCGCTCAAAACTCCACGGCCAAAGACAAGTTCAGTGCCCAAGCCATTTCCCGCTGCCATGGAAACCAAGTGCTCTGGCAGCACATATGTCTGAAAGTGGATATGACACCTATGGAAGGGAGTGTGCTGGTGAATGGCAACTGTCCGAAGCAGTAGCACAGCTCTTCCAGTGCCAAAACAACCCCGCCTGCCTCATGAACTTCACATACCATCAGCTGTCCTGGCAGCTATCTAGGAAACCCTGTTGGGTCACTTCCGGTCTCATGCCCATTGAGCCCAGTGGGATGGAATCAAGCAGCTTGAGCACCCACACAAAACGAACATGGAGCTCCTCACTCAAGGCACTCAAAACTCCACGGCCAAAGACAAGTTCAGTGCCCAAGCCATTTCCCGCTGCCATGGAAACCAAGTGCTCTGGCAGCACATATGTCTGAAAGTGGATATGACACCTAGGGAAGGGAGTGTGCTGGTGAATGGCAACTGCCCGAAGCAGCGGCACAGCTCTTCCACTGCCAAAACAACTCCACCTGCCTCATGAACTTCACATACCATCAGCTGTCCTGGCAGCTGTCTAGGAAACCCTGTTGGGTCACTTCCGGTCCCATGCCCATTGAGCCCAGTGGGATGGAATCAAGCAGCTTCAGCACCCACACAAAATGAACATGGAGCTCCTCACTCAAGGCGCTCAAAACTCCACGGCCAAAGACAAGTTCAGTGCCCAAGCCATTTCCCGCTGCCATGGAAACCAAGTGCTCTGGCAGCACATATGTTTGAAAGTGGATATGACACCTAGGGAAGGGAGTGTGCTGGTAAATGGAAACTGCCCAAAGCAGCAGCACAGCTCTTCCACTGCCAAAACAACTCCACCTGCCTCATGAACTTCACATACCATCAGCTGTCTCTTTCAGCTATCTAGGAAACCCTGTTGGGTCACTTCCGGTCCCATGCCCATTGAGCCCAGTGGGATGGAATCAAGCAGCTTCAGCACCCACACAAAACGAACATGGAGCTTCTCACTCAAGGCGCTCAAAACTCCACGGCCAAAGACAAGTTCAGTGCCCAAGCCATTTCCCGCTGCCATGGAAACCAAGTGCTCTGGCAGCACATATGTCTGAAAGTGGATATGACACCTAGGGAAGGGAGTGTGCTGGTGAATGGCAACTGCCCGAAGCTGCAGCACAGCTCTTCCACTGCCAAAACAACTCACCTGCCTCATGAACTTCACATACCATCAGCTGTCCTGGCAGCTATCTAGGAAACCCTGTTGGGACACTTCCGGTCCCATGACCTTTGAGCCCAGTGGGATGGAATCAAGCAGCTTGAGCACCCACACAAAACGAACATGGAGCTCCTCACTCAAGGCGCTCAAAACTCCACAGCCAAAGACAAGTTCAGTGCCCAAGCCATTTCCCGCTGCCATGGAAACCACGTGCTCTGGCAGCACATATGTCTGAAAGTGGATATGACACCTATGGAAGGGAGTGTGTTGGTGAATGGCAACTGCCCGAAGCAGCAACACAGTTCTTCCACTGCCAAAACAACTCCACCTGCCTCATGAACTTCACATACCATCAGCTGTCCTGGCAGCTATCTAGGAAACCCTGTTGGGTCACTTCCGGTCCCATGCCCATTGAGCCCAGTGGGATGGAATCAAGCAGCTTGAGCACCCACACAAAACGAACATGGAGCTCCTCACTCAAGGCGCTCAAAACTCCACGGCCAAAGACAAGTTCAGTGCCCAAGCCATTTCCCGCTGCCATGGAAACCAAGTGCTCTGGCAGCACATATGTCTGAAAGTGGATATGACACCTATGGAAGGGAGTTTGCTGGTGAATGGCAACTGTCCGAAGCAGCGGCACAGCTCTTCAAGTGCCAAAACAACTCCAGCTGCCTCATGAACTTCACATACCATCAGCTGTCCTCGCAGCTATCTAGGAAACCCTGTTGGGTCACTTCCGGTCCCATGCCCATTGAGCCCAGTGGGATGGAATCAAGCAGCTTGAGCACCCACACAAAACGAACATGGAGCTCCTCACTCAAGGCGCTCAAAACTCCACGGCCAAAGACAAGTTCAGTGCCCAAGCCATTTCCCGCTGCCATGGAAACCAAGTGCTCTGGCAGCACATATGTCTGAAAGTGGATATGACACCTAGGGAAGGGAGTGTGTTGGTGAATGGCAACTGCCCGAAGCAGCAGCACAGCTCTTCCACTGCCAAAACAACCCCGCCTGCCTCATGAACTTCACATACCATCAGCTGTCCTGGCAGCCATCTAAGAAACCCTGTTGGGTCACTTCCGGTCCCATGCCCATTGAGCCCAGTGGGATGGAATCAAGCAGCTTCAGCACCCACACAAAACGAACATGGAGCTCCTCACTCAAGGCGCACAAAACTCCACAGCCAAAGACAAGTTCAGTGCCCAAGCCATTTCCCGCTGCCATGGAAACCAAGTGCTCTGGCAGCACATATGTCTGAAAGTGGATATGACACCTAGGCAAAGGAGTGTGTTGGTGAATGGGGAATGTCTGAAGCAGCAGCACAGCTCTTCCAGTGCCAAAACAACTCCACCTGCCTCATGAACTTCACATACCATCAGCTGTCCTGGCAGCTATCTAGGAAACCCTGTTGGGTCACTTCCGGTCCCATGCCCATTGAGCCCAGTGGGATGGAATCAAGCAGCTTCAGCACCCACACAAAACGAACATGGAGCTCCTCACTCAAGGCGCTCAAAACTACATGGCGAAAGACAAGTTCAGTGCCCAAGCCATTTCCCGCTGCCATGGAAACCAAGTGCTCTGGCAGCACATATGTCTGAAAGTGGATATGACACCTAGGGAAGGGAGTGTGCTGGTGAATGGCAACTGCCCGAAGCAGCAGCACAGCTCTTCCAGTGCCAAAACAACTCCACCTGCCTCATGAACTTCACATACCATCAGCTGTCCTGGCAGCTATCTAGGAAACCCTGTTGGGTCACTTCCGGTCCCATGCCCATTGAGCCCAGTGGGATGGAATCAAGCAGCTTCAGCACCCACACAAAACGAACATGGAGCTCCTCACTCCAGGCGCTCAAAACTCCACGGCCAAAGACAAGTTCAGTGCCCAAGCCATTTCCCGCTGCCATGGAAACCAAGTGCTCTGGCAGCACATATGTCTGAAAGTGGATATGACACCTAGGGAACGGAGTGTGCTGGTGAATGGCAACTGCTTGAAGCAGCAGCACAGTTCTTCCACTGCCAAAACAACTCCACCTGCCTCATGAACTTCACATACCATCAGCTGTCCTGGCAGCTATCTAGGAAACCCTGTTGGGTCACTTCCGGTCCCATGCCCATTGAGCCCAGTGGGATGGAATCAAGCAGCTTCAGCACCCACACAAAACGAACATGGAGCTCCTCACTCAAGGCGCTCAAAACTAGTTGGCGAAAGACAAGTTCAGTGCCCAAGCCATTTCCCGCTGCCATGGAAACCAAGTGCTCTGGCAGCACATATGTCTGAAAGTGGATATGACACCTATGGAAGGGAGTGTGCTGGTGAATGGCAACTGCCCGAAGCTGCAGCAGCACAGCTCTTCCACTGCCAAAACAACCCCGCTTGCCTCATGAACTTCACATACCATCAGCTGTCCTGGCAGCTATCTAGGAAACCCTGTTGGCTCACTTCCGGTCCCATGCCCATTGAGCCCAGTGGGATGGAATCAAGCAGCTTCAGCACCCACACAAAACGAACATGGAGCTCCTCACTCAAGGCGCTCAAAACTCCACAGCCAAAGACAAGTTCAGTGCCCAAGCCATTTCCCGCTGCCATGGAAACCACGTGCTCTGGCAGCACATATGTCTGAAAGTGGATATGACACCTAGGGAAGGGAGTGTGTTGGTGAATGGCAACTGCCCGAAGCAGCAACACAGTTCTTCCACTGCCAAAACAACTCCACCTGCCTCATGAACTTCACATACCATCAGCTGTCTTGGCAGCTATCTAGGAAACCCTGTTGGGTCACTTCCGGTCCCATGCCCATTGAGCCCAGTGGGATGGAATCAAGCAGCTTCAGCACCCACACAAAACGAACATGGAGCTCCTCACTCCAGGCGCTCAAAACTCCACGGCCAAAGACAAGTTCAGTGCCGAAGCCATTTCCCGCTGCCATGGAAACCAAGTGCTCTGGCAGCACATATGTCTGAAAGTGGATATGACACCTAGGGAAGGGAGTGTGTTGGTGAATGGCAACTGCCCGAAGCAGCAGCACAGCTCTTCCAGTGCCAAAACAACCCCGCCTGCCTCATGAACTTCACATACCATCAGCTGTCCTGGCAGCCATCTAAGAAACCCTGTTGGCTCACTTCCGGTCCCATGCCCATTGAGCCCAGTGGGATAGAATCAAGCAGCTTCAGCACCCACACAAAACCAACATGGAGCTCCTCACTCCAGGCGCTCAAAACTCCACGGCCAAAGACAAATTCAATGCCCAAGCCATTTCCCGCTGCCATGGAAACCAAGTGCTCTGGCAGCACATATGTCTGAAAGTGGATATGACACCTAGGCAAAGGAGTGTGTTGGTGAATGGGAAATGTCCGAAGCAGCAGCACAGCTCTTCCACTGCCAAAACAACTCCACCTGCCTCATGAACTTCACATACCATCAGCTGTCCTGGCAGCTATCTAGGAAACCCTGTTGGGTCACTTCCGGTCCCATGCCCATTGAGCCCAGTGGGATGGAATCAAGCAACTTGAGCACCCACACAAAACGAACATGGAGCTCCTCACCCAAGGCGCTCAAAACTCCACAGCCAAAGACAAGTTCAGTGCCCAAGCCATTTCCCGCTGCCATGGAAACCAAGTGCTCTGGCAGCACATATGTCTGAAAGTGGATATGACACCTAGGGAAGGGAGTGTGCTGGTGAATGGCAACTGCCTGAAGCAGCAGCACAGCTCTTCCAGTGCCAAAACAACCCCGCCTGCCTCATGAACTTCACATACCATCAGCTGTCCTGGCAGCTATCTAGGAAACCCTGTTGGGTCACTTCCGGTCCCATGCCCATTGAGCCCAGTGGGATGGAATCAAGCAGCTTGAGCACCCACACAAAACGAACATGGAGCTCCTCACTCAAGGCGCTCATAACTCCACGGCCAAAGACAAGTTCAGTGCCCAAGCCATTTCCCGCTGCCATGGAAACCAAGTGCTCTGGCAGCACATATGTCTGAAAGTGGATATGACACCTAGGGAAGGGAGTGTGCTGGTGAATGGCAACTGCCCGAAGCTGCAGCAGCACAGCTCTTCCACTGCCAAAACAACCCCGCCTGCCTCATGAACTTCACATACCATCAGCTGTCCTGGCAGCTATCTAGGAAACCCTGTTGGGTCACTTCCGGTCCCATGCCCATTGAGCCCAGTGGGATGGAATCAAGCAGCTTCAGCACCCACACAAAACCAACATGGAGCTCCTCACTCAAGGCTCTCAAAACTCCACGGCCAAAGACAAATTCATTGCCCAAGCCATTTCCCTCTGCCATGGAAACCAAGTGCTCTGGCAGCACATATGTCTGAAAGTGGATATGACACCTATGAAAGGGAGTGTGCTGGTGAATGGCAACTGCCCGAAGCAGCAGCACAGCTCTTCCACTGCCAAAACAACCCCGCCTGCCTCATGAACTTCACATACCATCAGCTGTCTTGGCAGCTATCTAGGAAACCCTGTTGGGTCACTTCCGGTCCCATGCCCATTGAGCCCAGTGGGATGGAATCAAGCAGCTTCAGCACCCACACAAAACGAACATGGAGCTCCTCACTCCAGGCGCTCAAAACTCCACGGCCAAAGACAAGTTCAGTGCCGAAGCCATTTCCCGCTGCCATGGAAACCAAGTGCTCTGGCAGCACATATGTCTGAAAGTGGATATGACACCTAGGGAAGGGAGTGTGCTGGTGAATGGTAACTGTCCGAAGCAGCGGCACAGCTCTTCCACTGCCAAAACAACCCCGCCTGCCTCATGAACTTCACATACCATCAGCTGTCCTGGCAGCTATCTAGGAAACCCTGTTGGGTCACTTCCGGTCCCATGCCCATTGAGCCCAGTGGGATGGAATCAAGCAGCTTCAGCACCCACACAAAACGAACATGGAGCTCCTCACTCCAGGCGCTCAAAACTCCACGGCCAAAGACAAGTTCAGTGCCGAAGCCATTTCCCGCTGCCATGGAAACCAAGTGCTCTGGCAGCACATATGTCTGAAAGTGGATATGACACCTAGGGAAGGGAGTGTGCTGGTGAATGGTAACTGTCCGAAGCAGCGGCACAGCTCTTCCACTGCCAAAACAACCCCGCCTGCCTCATGAACTTCACATACCATCAGCTGTCCTGGCAGCTATCTAGGAAACCCTGTTGGGTCACTTCCGGTCCCATGCCCATTGAGCCCAGTGGGATGGAATCAAGCAGCTTGAGCACCCACACAAAACGAACATGGAGCTCCTCACTCAAGGCGCTCAAAACTTCACAGCCAAAGACAAGTTCAGTGCCCAAGCCATTTCCCGCTGCCATGGAAACCAAGTACTCTGGCAGTACATATGTCTGAAAGTGGATATGACACCTAGGGAAGGGAGTGTGCTGGTGAATGGCAACTGCCCGAAGCTGCAGCACAGCTCTTCCACTGCCAAAACAACTCACCTGCCTCATGAACTTCACATACCATCAGCTGTCCTGGCAGCTATCTAGGAAACCCTGTTGGGTCACTTCCGGTCCCATGACCTTTGAGCCCAGTGGGATGGAATCAAGCAGCTTCAGCACCCACACAAAACGAACATGGAGCTCCTCACTCAAGGCGCTCAAAACTCCACAGCCAAAGACAAGTTCAGTGCCCAAGCCATTTCCCGCTGCCATGGAAACCACGTGCTCTGGCAGCACATATGTCTGAAAGTGGATATGACACCTATGGAAGGGAGTGTGCTGGTGAATGGCAACTGCCCGAAGCAGCAGCACAGCTCTTTCACTGCCAAAACAACCCCGCCTGCCTCATGAACTTCACATACCATCAGCTGTCCTGGCAGCTATCTAGGAAACCCTGTTGGGTCACTTCCGGTCCCATGCCCATTGAGCCCAGTGGGATGGAATCAAGCAGCTTCAGCACCCACACAAAACGAACATGGAGCTCCTCACTCAAGGCGCTCAAAACTCCACAGCCAAAGACAAGTTCAGTGCCCAAGCCATTTCCCGCTGCCATGGAAACCAAGTGCTCTGGCAGCACATATGTCTGAAAGTGGATATGACACCTAGGGAAGGGAGTGTGCTGGTGAATGGCAACTGTCCGAAGCAGCGGCACAGCTCTTCCACTGCCAAAACAACTCCACCTGCCTCATGAACTTCACATACCATCAGCTGTCCTGGCAGCTATCTAGGAAACCCTGTTGGGTCACTTCCGGTCCCATGCCCATTGAGCCCAGTGGGATGGAATCAAGCAGCTTCAGCACCCACACAAAAAGAACATGGAGCTCCTCACTCAAGGCGCTCAAAACTCCACAGCCAAAGACAAGTTCAGTGCCCAAATCATTTCCCGCTGCCATGGAAACCAAGTGCTCTGGCAGCACATATGTCTGAAAGTGGATATGACACCTAGGCAAGGGAGTGTGCTGGTGAATGGCAACTGCCCGAAGCAGCAGCACAGCTCTTCCACTTCCAAAACAACTCCAACTGCCTCATGAACTTCACATACCATCAGCTGTCCTGGCAGCTGTCTAGGAAACCCTGTTGGGTCACTTCCGGTCCCATGCCCATTGAGCCCAGTGGGATGGAATCAAGCAGCTTCAGCACCCACACAAAATGAACATGGAGCTCCTCACTCAAGGCGCTCATAACTCCACGGCCAAAGACAAGTTCAGTGCCCAAGCCATTTCCCGCTGCCATGGAAACCAAGTGCTCTGGCAGCACATATGTCTGAAAGTGGATATGACACCTAGGGAAGGGAGTGTGCTGGTGAATGGCAACTGCCCGAAGCTGCAGCAGCACAGCTCTTCCACTGCCAAAACAACCCCGCCTGCCTCATGAACTTCACATACCATCAGCTGTCCTGGCAGCTATCTAGGAAACCCTGTTGGGTCACTTCCGGTCCCATGCCCATTGAGCCCAGTGGGATGGAATCAAGCAGCTTCAGCACCCACACAAAACCAACATGGAGCTCCTCACTCAAGGCTCTCAAAACTCCACGGCCAAAGACAAATTCATTGCCCAAGCCATTTCCCTCTGCCATGGAAACCAAGTGCTCTGGCAGCACATATGTCTGAAAGTGGATATGACACCTATGGAAGGGAGTGTGCTGGTGAATGGCAACTGCCCGAAGCAGCAGCACAGCTCTTCCACTGCCAAAACAACCCCGCCTGCCTCATGAACTTCACATACCATCAGCTGTCTTGGCAGCTATCTAGGAAACCCTGTTGGGTCACTTCCGGTCCCATGCCCATTGAGCCCAGTGGGATGGAATCAAGCAGCTTCAGCACCCACACAAAACGAACATGGAGCTCCTCACTCCAGGCGCTCAAAACTCCACGGCCAAAGACAAGTTCAGTGCCGAAGCCATTTCCCGCTGCCATGGAAACCAAGTGCTCTGGCAGCACATATGTCTGAAAGTGGATATGACACCTAGGGAAGGGAGTGTGCTGGTGAATGGTAACTGTCCGAAGCAGCGGCACAGCTCTTCCACTGCCAAAACAACCCCGCCTGCCTCATGAACTTCACATACCATCAGCTGTCCTGGCAGCTATCTAGGAAACCCTGTTGGGTCACTTCCGGTCCCATGCCCATTGAGCCCAGTGGGATGGAATCAAGCAGCTTCAGCACCCACACAAAACGAACATGGAGCTCCTCACTCCAGGCGCTCAAAACTCCACGGCCAAAGACAAGTTCAGTGCCGAAGCCATTTCCCGCTGCCATGGAAACCAAGTGCTCTGGCAGCACATATGTCTGAAAGTGGATATGACACCTAGGGAAGGGAGTGTGTTGGTGAATGGTAACTGTCCGAAGCAGCGGCACAGCTCTTCCACTGCCAAAACAACCCCGCCTGCCTCATGAACTTCACATACCATCAGCTGTCCTGGCAGCTATCTAGGAAACCCTGTTGGGTCACTTCCGGTCCCATGCCCATTGAGCCCAGGGGGATGGAATCAAGCAGCTTGAGCACCCACACAAAACGAACATGGAGCTCCTCACTCAAGGCGCTCAAAACTTCACAGCCAAAGACAAGTTCAGTGCCCAAGCCATTTCCCGCTGCCATGGAAACCAAGTACTCTGGCAGTACATATGTCTGAAAGTGGATATGACACCTAGGGAAGGGAGTGTGCTGGTGAATGGCAACTGCCCGAAGCTGCAGCACAGCTCTTCCACTGCCAAAACAACTCACCTGCCTCATGAACTTCACATACCATCAGCTGTCCTGGCAGCTATCTAGGAAACCCTGTTGGGTCACTTCCGGTCCCATGACCTTTGAGCCCAGTGGGATGGAATCAAGCAGCTTCAGCACCCACACAAAACGAACATGGAGCTCCTCACTCAAGGCGCTCAAAACTCCACAGCCAAAGACAAGTTCAGTGCCCAAGCCATTTCCCGCTGCCATGGAAACCACGTGCTCTGGCAGCACATATGTCTGAAAGTGGATATGACACCTATGGAAGGGAGTGTGCTGGTGAATGGCAACTGCCCGAAGCAGCAGCACAGCTCTTTCACTGCCAAAACAACCCCGCCTGCCTCATGAACTTCACATACCATCAGCTGTCCTGGCAGCTATCTAGGAAACCCTGTTGGGTCACTTCCGGTCCCATGCCCATTGAGCCCAGTGGGATGGAATCAAGCAGCTTCAGCACCCACACAAAACGAACATGGAGCTCCTCACTCAAGGCGCTCAAAACTCCACAGCCAAAGACAAGTTCAGTGCCCAAGCCATTTCCCGCTGCCATGGAAACCAAGTGCTCTGGCAGCACATATGTCTGAAAGTGGATATGACACCTAGGCAAGGGAGTGTGCTGGTGAATGGCAACTGCCCGAAGCAGCAGCACAGCTCTTCCACTTCCAAAACAACTCCAACTGCCTCATGAACTTCACATACCATCAGCTGTCCTGGCAGCTGTCTAGGAAACCCTGTTGGGTCACTTCCGGTCCCATGCCCATTGAGCCCAGTGGGATGGAATCAAGCAGCTTCAGCACCCACACAAAATGAACATGGAGCTCCTCACTCAAGGCGCTCAAAACTCCACGGCCAAAGACAAGTTCAGTGCCCAAGCCATTTCCCGCTGCCATGGAAACCAAGTGCTCTGGCAGCACATATGTTTGAAAGTGGATATGACACCTAGGGAAGGGAGTGTGCTGGTAAATGGAAACTGCCCAAAGCAGCAGCACAGCTCTTCCACTGCAAAAACAACTCCACCTGCCTCATGAACTTCACATACCATCAGCTGTCTCTTTCAGCTATCTAGGAAACCCTGTTGGGTCACTTCCGGTCCCATGCCCATTGAGCCCAGTGGGATGGAATCAAGCAGCTTGAGCACCCACACAAAACCAACATGGAGCTTCTCACTCAAGGCGCTCAAAACTCCACGGCCAAAGACAAGTTCAGTGCCCAAGCCATTTCCCGCTGCCATGGAAACCAAGTGCTCTGGCAGCACATATGTCTGAAAGTGGATATGACACCTAGGGAAGGGAGTGTGCTGGTGAATGGCAACTGCCCGAAGCTGCAGCACAGCTCTTCCACTGCCAAAACAACTCACCTGCCTCATGAACTTCACATACCATCAGCTGTCCTGGCAGCTATCTAGGAAACCCTGTTGGGACACTTCCGGTCCCATGACCTTTGAGCCCAGTGGGATGGAATCAAGCAGCTTGAGCACCCACACAAAACGAACATGGAGCTCCTCACTCAAGGCGCTCAAAACTCCACAGCCAAAGACAAGTTCAGTGCCCAAGCCATTTCCCGCTGCCATGGAAACCAAGTGCTCTGGCAGCACATATGTCTGAAAGTGGATATGACACCTAGGGAAGGGAGTGTGCTGGTGAATGGCAACTGCCCGAAGCAGCAGCACAGCTCTTCCAGTGCCAAAACAACTCCACCTGCCTCATGAACTTCACATACCATCAGCTGTCCTGGCAGCTATCTAGGAAACCCTGTTGGCTCACTTCCGGTCCCATGCCCATTGAGCCCAGTGGGATGGAATCAAGCAGCTTCAGCACCCACACAAAACGAACATGGAGCTCCTCACTCAAGACGCTCAAAACTCCACGGCCAAAGACAAGTTCAGTGCCCAAGCCATTTCCCGCTGCCATGGAAACCAAGTGCTCTGGCAGCACATATGTCTGAAAGTGGATATGACACCTATGGAAGGGAGTTTGCTGGTGAATGGCAACTGTCCGAAGCAGCGGCACAGCTCTTCAAGTGCCAAAACAACTCCACCTGCCTCATGAACTTCACATACCATCAGCTGTCCTCGCAGCTATCTAGGAAACCCTGTTGGGTCACTTCCGGTCCCATGCCCATTGAGCCCAGTGGGATGGAATCAAGCAGCTTGAGCACCCACACAAAACGAACATGGAGCTCCTCACTCAAGGCGCTCAAAACTCCACGGCCAAAGACAAGTTCAGTGCCCAAGCCATTTCCCGCTGCCATGGAAACCAAGTGCTCTGGCAGCACATATGTCTGAAAGTGGATATGACACCTAGGGAAGGGAGTGTGTTGGTGAATGGCAACTGCCCGAAGCAGCAGCACAGCTCTTCCACTGCCAAAACAACCCCGCCTGCCTCATGAACTTCACATACCATCAGCTGTCCTGGCAGCCATCTAAGAAACCCTGTTGGGTCACTTCCGGTCCCATGCCCATTGAGCCCAGTGGGATGGAATCAAGCAGCTTCAGCACCCACACAAAACGAACATGGAGCTCCTCACTCAAGGCGCACAAAACTCCACAGCCAAAGACAAGTTCAGTGCCCAAGCCATTTCCCGCTGCCATGGAAACCAAGTGCTCTGGCAGCACATATGTCTGAAAGTGGATATGACACCTAGGCAAGGGAGTGTGCTGGTGAATGGCAACTGCCTGAAGCAGCAGCACAGTTCTTCCACTGAGAAAACAACTCCACCTGCCTCATGAACTTCACATACCATCAGCTGTCCTGGCAGCTATCTAGGAAACCCTGTTGGGTCACTTCCGGTCCCATGCCCATTGAGCCCAGGGGGATGGAATCAAGCAGCTTCAGCACCCACACAAAACGAACATGGAGCTCCTCACTCAAGGCGCTCAAAACACCACAGGCAAAGACAAGTTCAGTGCCCAAGCCATTTCCCGCTGCCATGGAAACCACGTGCGTTGGCAGCACATATGTCTGAAAGTGGATATGACACCTAGGGAAGGGAGTGTGCTGGTGAATGGCAACTGCCCGAAGCAGCAGCACAGCTCTTCCAGTGCCAAAACAACTCCACCTGCCTCATGAACTTCACATACCATCAGCTGTCCTGGCAGCTATCTAGGAAACCCTGTTGGGTCACTTCCGGTCCCATGCCCATTGAGCCCAGTGGGATGGAATCAAGCAGCTTCAGCACCCACACAAAACGAACATGGAGCTCCTCACTCCAGGCGCTCAAAACTCCACGGCCAAAGACAAGTTCAGTGCCCAAGCCATTTCCCGCTGCCATGGAAACCAAGTGCTCTGGCAGCACATATGTCTGAAAGTGGATATGACACCTAGGGAACGGAGTGTGCTGGTGAATGGCAACTGCTTGAAGCAGCAGCACAGTTCTTCCACTGCCAAAACAACTCCACCTGCCTCATGAACTTCACATACCATCAGCTGTCCTGGCAGCTATCTAGGAAACCCTGTTGGGTCACTTCCGGTCCCATGCCCATTGAGCCCAGTGGGATGGAATCAAGCAGCTTCAGCACCCACACAAAACGAACATGGAGCTCCTCACTCAAGGCGCTCAAAACTAGTTGGCGAAAGACAAGTTCAGTGCCCAAGCCATTTCCCGCTGCCATGGAAACCAAGTGCTCTGGCAGCACATATGTCTGAAAGTGGATATGACACCTATGGAAGGGAGTGTGCTGGTGAATGGCAACTGCCCGAAGCTGCAGCAGCACAGCTCTTCCACTGCCAAAACAACCCCGCTTGCCTCATGAACTTCACATACCATCAGCTGTCCTGGCAGCTATCTAGGAAACCCTGTTGGCTCACTTCCGGTCCCATGCCCATTGAGCCCAGTGGGATGGAATCAAGCAGCTTCAGCACCCACACAAAACGAACATGGAGCTCCTCACTCAAGGCGCTCAAAACTCCACAGCCAAAGACAAGTTCAGTGCCCAAGCCATTTCCCGCTGCCATGGAAACCACGTGCTCTGGCAGCACATATGTCTGAAAGTGGATATGACACCTAGGGAAGGGAGTGTGTTGGTGAATGGCAACTGCCCGAAGCAGCAACACAGTTCTTCCACTGCCAAAACAACTCCACCTGCCTCATGAACTTCACATACCATCAGCTGTCTTGGCAGCTATCTAGGAAACCCTGTTGGGTCACTTCCGGTCCCATGCCCATTGAGCCCAGTGGGATGGAATCAAGCAGCTTCAGCACCCACACAAAACGAACATGGAGCTCCTCACCCAAGGCGCTCAAAACTCCACGGCCAAAGACAAGTTCAGTGCCGAAGCCATTTCCCGCTGCCATGGAAACCAAGTGCTCTGGCAGCACATATGTCTGAAAGTGGATATGACACCTAGGGAAGGGAGTGTGTTGGTGAATGGCAACTGCCTGAAGTAGCAGCACAGCTCTTCCAGTGCCAAAACAACCCCGCCTGCCTCATGAACTTCACATACCATCAGCTGTCCTGGCAGCCATCTAAGAAACCCTGTTGGGTCACTTCCGGTCCCATGCCCATTGAGCCCAGTGGGATGGAATCAAGCAGCTTCAGCACCCACACAAAACCAACATGGAGCTCCTCACTCCAGGCGCTCAAAACTCCACGGCCAAAGACAAATTCAATGCCCAAGCCATTTCCCGCTGCCAGGGAAACCAAGTGCTCTGGCAGCACATATGTCTGAAAGTGGATATGACACCTAGGGAAGGGAGTGTGCTGGTGAATGGCAACTGCCCGAAGCTGCAGCACAGCTCTTCCACTGCCAAAACAACTCCACCTGCCTCATGAACTTCACATACCATCAGCTGTCCTGGCAGCTATCTAGGAAACCCTGTTGGGTGACTTCCGGTCCCATGCCCATTGAGCCCAGCGGGATGGAATCAAGCAGCTTCAGCACCCACACAAAACGAACATGGAGCTCCTCACTCAAGACGCTCAAAACTCCACAGCCAAAGACAAGTTCAGTGCCCAAGCCATTTCCCGCTGCCATGGAAACCAAGTGCTCTGGCAGCACATATGTCTGAAAGTGGATATGACACCTATGGAAGGGAGTGTGCTGGTGAATGGCAACTGTCCGAAGCAGCGGCACAGCTCTTCAAGTGCCAAAACAACTCCACCTGCCTCATGAACTTCACATACCATCAGCTGTCTTCGCAGCTATCTAGGAAACCCTGTTGGGTCACTTCCGGTCCCATGCCCATTGAGCCCAGTGGGATGGAATCAAGCAGCTTCAGCACCCACACAAAACCAACATGGAGCTCCTCATTCAAGGCGCTCAAAACTCCACGGCCAAAGACAAGTTCAGTGCCGAAGCCATTTCCCGCTGCCATGGAAACCAAGTGCTCTGGCAGCACATATGTCTGAAAGTGGATATGACACCTAGGGAAGGGAGTGTGTTGGTGAATGGCAACTGCCCGAAGCAGCAGCACAGCTCTTCCAGTGCCAAAACAACCCCGCCTGCCTCATGAACTTCACATACCATCAGCTGTACTGGCAGCCATCTAAGAAACCCTGTTGGGTCACTTCGGGTCCCATGCCCATTGAGCCCAGTGGGATGGAATCAAGCAGCTTCAGCACCCACACAAAACGAACATGGAGCTCCTCACTCCAGGCGCTCAAAACTCCACGGCCAAAGACAAATTCAATGCCCAAGCCATTTCCCGCTGCCATGGAAACCAAGTGCTCTGGCAGCACATATGTCTGAAAGTGGATATGACACCTAGGCAAAGGAGTGTGTTGGTGAATGGGAAATGTCCGAAGCAGCAGCACAGCTCTTCCACTGCCAAAACAACTCCACCTGCCTCATGAACTTCACATACCATCAGCTGTCCTGGCAGCTATCTAGGAAACCCTGTTGGGTCACTTCCGGTCCCATGCCCATTGAGCCCAGTGGGATGGAATCAAGCAACTTGAGCACCCACACAAAACCAACATGGAGCTCCTCACCCAAGGCGCTCAAAACTCCACAGCCAAAGACAAGTTCAGTGCCCAAGCCATTTCCCGCTGCCATGGAAACCAAGTGCTCTGGCAGCACATATGTCTGAAAGTGGATATGACACCTAGGGAAGGGAGTGTGCTGGTGAATGGCAACTGCCTGAAGCAGCAGCACAGCTCTTCCAGTGCCAAAACAACCCCGCCTGCCTCATGAACTTCACATACCATCAGCTGTCCTGGCAGCTATCTAGGAAACCCTGTTGGGTCACTTCCGGTCCCATGCCCATTGAGCCCAGTGGGATGGAATCAAGCAGCTTGAGCACCCACACAAAACGAACATGGAGCTCCTCACTCAAGGCGCTCATAACTCCACGGCCAAAGACAAGTTCAGTGCCCAAGCCATTTCCCGCTGCCATGGAAACCAAGTGCTCTGGCAGCACATATGTCTGAAAGTGGATATGACACCTAGGGAAGGGAGTGTGCTGGTGAATGGCAACTGCCCGAAGCTGCAGCAGCACAGCTCTTCCACTGCCAAAACAACCCCGCCTGCCTCATGAACTTCACATACCATCAGCTGTCCTGGCAGCTATCTAGGAAACCCTGTTGGGTCACTTCCGGTCCCATGCCCATTGAGCCCAGTGGGATGGAATCAAGCAGCTTCAGCACCCACACAAAACCAACATGGAGCTCCTCACTCAAGGCTCTCAAAACTCCACGGCCAAAGACAAATTCATTGCCCAAGCCATTTCCCTCTGCCATGGAAACCAAGTGCTCTGGCAGCACATATGTCTGAAAGTGGATATGACACCTATGGAAGGGAGTGTGCTGGTGAATGGCAACTGCCCGAAGCAGCAGCACAGCTCTTCCACTGCCAAAACAACCCCGCCTGCCTCATGAACTTCACATACCATCAGCTGTCTTGGCAGCTATCTAGGAAACCCTGTTGGGTCACTTCCGGTCCCATGCCCATTGAGCCCAGTGGGATGGAATCAAGCAGCTTCAGCACCCACACAAAACGAACATGGAGCTCCTCACTCCAGGCGCTCAAAACTCCACGGCCAAAGACAAGTTCAGTGCCCAAGCCATTTCCCGCTGCCATGGAAACCAAGTGCTCTGGCAGCACATATGTCTGAAAGTGGATATGACACCTAGGGAAGGGAGTGTGCTGGTGAATGGTAACTGTCCGAAGCAGCGGCACAGCTCTTCCACTGCCAAAACAACCCCGCCTGCCTCATGAACTTCACATACCATCAGCTGTCCTGGCAGCTATCTAGGAAACCCTGTTGGGTCACTTCCGGTCCCATGCCCATTGAGCCCAGTGGGATGGAATCAAGCAGCTTCAGCACCCACACAAAACGAACATGGAGCTCCTCACTCCAGGCGCTCAAAACTC
Organism: Ochotona princeps; assembly: GCF_030435755.1. Lineage (NCBI taxonomy): Eukaryota > Metazoa > Chordata > Mammalia > Lagomorpha > Ochotonidae > Ochotona > Ochotona princeps. Next base: position 143,817,804 of record NC_080832.1, on the reverse strand, counting down.
CACGGCCAAAGACAAGTTCAGTGCCGAAGCCATTTCCCGCTGCCATGGAAACCAAGTGCTCTGGCAGCACATATGTCTGAAAGTGGATATGACACCTAGGGAAGGGAGTGTGCTGGTGAATGGTAACTGTCCGAAGCAGCGGCACAGCTCTTCCACTGCCAAAACAACCCCGCCTGCCTCATGAACTTCACATACCATCAGCTGTCCTGGCAGCTATCTAGGAAACCCTGTTGGGTCACTTCCGGTCCGATGCCCATTGAGCCCAGGGGGATGGAATCAAGCAGCTTGAGCACCCACACAAAACGAACATGGAGCTCCTCACTCAAGGCGCTCAAAACTTCACAGCCAAAGACAAGTTCAGTGCCCAAGCCATTTCCCGCTGCCATGGAAACCAAGTACTCTGGCAGTACATATGTCTGAAAGTGGATATGACACCTAGGGAAGGGAGTGTGCTGGTGAATGGCAACTGCCCGAAGCTGCAGCACAGCTCTTCCACTGCCAAAACAACTCACCTGCCTCATGAACTTCACATACCATCAGCTGTCCTGGCAGCTATCTAGGAAACCCTGTTGGGTCACTTCCGGTCCCATGACCTTTGAGCCCAGTGGGATGGAATCAAGCAGCTCAGCACCCACACAAAACGAACATGGAGCTCCTCACTCAAGGCGCTCAAAACTCCACAGCCAAAGACAAGTTCAGTGCCCAAGCCATTTCCCGCTGCCATGGAAACCAAGTGCTCTGGCAGCACATATGTCTGAAAGTGGATATGACACCTATGGAAGGGAGTGTGCTGGTGAATGGCAACTGCCCGAAGCAGCAGCACAGCTCTTTCACTGCCAAAACAACCCCGCCTGCCTCATGAACTTCACATACCATCAGCTGTCCTGGCAGCTATCTAGGAAACCCTGTTGGGTCACTTCCGGTCCCATGCCCATTGAGCCCAGTGGGATGGAATCAAGCAGCTTCAGCACCCACACAAAAAGAACATGGAGCTCCTCACTCAAGGCGCTCAAAACTCCACAGCCAAAGACAAGTTCAGTGCCCAAGCCATTTCCCGCTGCCATGGAAACCAAGTGCTCTGGCAGCACATATGTCTGAAAGTGGATATGACACCTAGGGAAGGGAGTGTGCTGGTGAATGGCAACTGTCCGAAGCAGCGGCACAGCTCTTCCACTGCCAAAACAACTCCACCTGCCTCATGAACTTCACATACCATCAGCTGTCCTGGCAGCTATCTAGGAAACCCTGTTGGGTCACTTCCGGTCCCATGCCCATTGAGCCCAGTGGGATGGAATCAAGCAGCTTCAGCACCCACACAAAAAGAACATGGAGCTCCTCACTCAAGGCGCTCAAAACTCCACAGCCAAAGACAAGTTCAGTGCCCAAATCATTTCCCGCTGCCATGGAAACCAAGTGCTCTGGCAGCACATATGTCTGAAAGTGGATATGACACCTAGGCAAGGGAGTGTGCTGGTGAATGGCAACTGCCCGAAGCAGCAGCACAGCTCTTCCACTTCCAAAACAACTCCAACTGCCTCATGAACTTCACATACCATCAGCTGTCCTGGCAGCTATCTAGGAAACCCTGTTGGGTCACTTCCGGTCCCATGCCCATTGAGCCCAGTGGGATGGAATCAAGCTGCTTGAGCACCCACACAAAACGAACATGGAGCTCCTCACTCAAGGCGCTCAAAACTCCACGGCCAAAGACAAGTTCAGTGCCCAAACCATTTCCCGCTGCCATGGAAACCAAGTGCTCTGGCAGCACATATGTCTGAAAGTGGATATGACACCTAGGGAAGGGAGTGCGTTGGTGAATTGCAACTGCCCGAAGCAGCAGCACAGCTCTTCCACTGCCAAAACAACTCCACCTGCCTCATGAACTTCACATACCATCAGCTGTCCTGGCAGCTATCTAGGAAACCATGTTGGGTCACTTCCGGTCCCATGCCCATTGAGCCCAGTGGGATGGAATCAAGCAGCTTGAGCACCCACACAAAACGAACATGGAGCTCCTCACTCAAGGCGCTCAAAACTCCACAGCCAAAGACAAGTTCAGTGCCCAAGCCATTTCCCGCTGCCATGGAAACCAAGTGCTCTGGCAGCACATATGTCTGAAAGTGGATATGACACCTAGGGAAGGGATTGTGTTGGTGAATGGCAACTGCCCGAAGCAGCAGCACAGCTCTTCCAGTGCCAAAACAACTCACCTGCCTCATGAACTTCACATACCATCAGCTGTCCTGGCAGCTGTCTAGGAAACCCTGTTGGGTCACTTCCGGTCCCATGCCCATTGAGCCCAGTGGGATGGAATCAAGCAGCTTCAGCACCCACACAAAACGAACATGGAGCTCCTCACTCAAGGCGCTCAAAACTCCACGGCCAAAGACAAGTTCAGTGCCCAAGCCATTTCCCGCTGCCATGGAAACCAAGTGCTTTGGCAGCACATATGTCTGAAAGTGGATATGACACCTAGGAAAGGGAGTGTGCTGGTGAATGGCAACTGCCCGAAGCAGCAGCACAGCTCTTCCACTGCCAAAACAACTCCACCTGCCTCATGAACTTCACATACCATCAGCTGTCCTGGCAGCTATCTAGGAAACCCTGTTGGGTCACTTCCGGTCCCATGCCCATTGAGCCCAGTGGGATGGAATCAAGCAGCTTCAGCACCCACACAAAACGAACATGGAGCTCCTCACTCAAGGCGCTCAAAACTCCACGGCCAAAGACAAGTTCAGTGCCCAAACCATTTCCCGCTGCCATGGAAACCAAGTGCTCTGGCAGCACATATGTCTGAAAGTGGATATGACACCTAGGGAAGGGAGTGCGTTGGTGAATGGTAACTGTCCGAAGCAGCAGCACAGCTCTTCCACTGCCAAAACAACTCCACCTGCCTCATGAACTTCACATACCATCAGCTGTCCTGGCAGCTATCTAGGAAACCCTGTTGGGTCACTTCCGGTCCCATGCCCATTGAGCCCAGTGGGATGGAATCAAGCAGCTTCAGCACCCACACAAAACGAACATGGAGCTCCTCACTCAAGGCGCTCCAAACTCCACAGCCAAAGACAAGTTCAGTGCCCAAGCCATTTCCCGCTGCCATGGAAACCAAGTGCTCTGGCAGCACATATGTCTGAAAGTGGATATGACACCTAGGGAAGGGAGTGTGGTGGTGAATGGCAACTGCCCGAAGCAGCAGCACAGCTCTTCCACTGCCAAAACAACTCACCTGCCTCATGAACTTCACATACCATCAGCTGTCCTGGCAACTGTCTAGGAAACCCTGTTGGCTCACTTCCGGTCCCATGCCCATTGAGCCCAGTGGGATGGAATCAAGCAGCTTCAGCACCCACACAAAACGAACATGGAGCTCCTCACTCAAGGCGCTCAAAACTCCACAGCCAAAGACAAGTTCAGTGCCCAAGCCATTTCCCGCTGCCATGGAAACCAAGTGCTCTGGCAGCACATATGTCTGAAAGTGGATATGACACCTAGGGAAGGGAGTGTGCTGGTGAATGGCAACTTTCCGAAGCAGCAGCACAGCTCTTCCACTGCCAAAACAACTCCACCTGCCTCATGAACTTCACATACCATCAGCTGTCCTGGCAGCTATCTAGGAAACCCTGTTGGCTCACTTCCGGTCCCATGCCCATTGAGCCCAGTGGGATGCAATCAAGCAGCTTCAGCACCCACACAAAACGAACATGGAGCTTCTCACTCAAGGCGCTCAAAACTCCACGGCCAAAGACAAGTTCAGTGCCCAAGCCATTTCCCGCTGCCATGGAAACCAAGTGCTCTGGCAGCACATATGTCTGAAAGTGGATATGACACCTATGGAAGGGAGTGTGCTGGTGAATGGCAACTGCCCGAAGATGCAGCAGCACAGCTCTTCCACTGCCAAAACAACCCCGCCTGCCTCATGAACTTCACATACCATCAGCTGTCCTGGCAGCTATCTAGGAAACCCTGTTGGGTCACTTCCGGTCCCATGCCCATTGAGCCCAGTGGGATGGAATCAAGCAGCTTCAGCACCCACACAAAACGAACATGGAGCTCCTCACTCAAGGCGCTCAAAACTCCACGGCCAAAGACAAGTTCAGTGCCCAAGCCATTTCCCGCTGCCATGGAAACCAAGTGCTTTGGCAGCACATATGTCTGAAAGTGGATATGACACCTAGGGAAGGGAGTGTGCTCGTGAATGGCAACTGCCCGAAGCAGCAGCACAGCTCTTCCACTGCCAAAACAACTCCACCTGCCTCATGAACTTCACATACCATCAGCTGTCCTGGCAGCTATCTAGGAAACCCTGTTGGGTCACTTCCGGTCCCATGCCCATTGAGCCCAGTGGGATGGAATCAAGCAGCTTCAGCACACACACAAAACGAACATGGAGCTCCTCACTCAAGGCGCTCAAAACTCCACGGCCAAAGACAAGTTCAGTGCCCAAACCATTTCCCGCTGCCATGGAAACCAAGTGCTCTGGCAGCACATATGTCTGAAAGTGGATATGACACCTAGGGAAGGGAGTGCGTTGGTGAATGGCAACTGCCCGAACGCAGCAGCACAGCTCTTCCACTGCCAAAACAACTCCACCTGCCTCATGAACTTCACATACCATCAGCTGTCCTGGCAGCTATCTAGGAAACCATGTTGGGTCACTTCCGGTCCCATGCCCATTGAGCCCAGTGGGATGGAATCAAGCAGCACAGCACCCACACAAAACGAACATGGAGCTCCTCACTCAAGGCGCACAAAACTCCACAGCCAAAGACAAGTTCAGTGCCCAAGCCATTTCCCGCTGCCATGGAAACCAAGTGCTCTGGCAGCACATATGTCTGAAAGTGGACATGACACCTAGGGAAGGGAGTGTGGTGGTGAATGGCAACTGCCCGAAGCAGCAGCACAGCTCTTCCAGTGCCAAAACAACTCACCTGCCTCATGAACTTCACATACCATCAGCTGTCCTGGCAGCTGTCTAGGAAACCCTGTTGGGTCACTTCCGGTCCCATGCCCATTGAGCCCAGTGGGATGGAATCAAGCAGCTTCAGCACCCACACAAAACGAACATGGAGCTCCTCACTCAAGGCGCTCAAAACTCCACAGCCAAAGACAAGTTCAGTGCCCAAGCCATTTCCCGCTGCCATGGAAACCAAGTGCTCTGGCAGCACATATGTCTGAAAGTGGATATGACATCTAGGGAAGGGAGTGTGCTGGTGAATGGCAACTGCCCGAAGCAGCAGCACAGCTCTTCCACTGCCAAAACAACTCCACCTGCCTCATGAACTTCACATACCATCAGCTGTCCTGGCAGCTATCTAGGAAACCCTGTTGGCTCACTTCCGGTCCCATGCCCATTGAGCCCAGTGGGATGCAATCAAGCAGCTTCAGCACCCACACAAAACGAACATGGAGCTCCTCACTCCAGGCGCTCAAAACTCCACGGCCAAAGACAAGTTCAGTGCCCAAGCCATTTCCCGCTGCCATGGAAACCAAGTGCTCTGGCAGCACATATGTCTGAAAGTGGATATGACACCTAGGGAAGGGAGTGTGGTGGTGAATGGCAACTGCCCGAAGCAGCAGCACAGCTCTTCCAGTGCCAAAACAACCCCGCCTGCCTCATGAACTTCACATACCATCAGCTGTCCTGGCAGCTATCAAGGAAACCCTGTTGGCTCACTTCCGGTCCCATGCCCATTGAGCCCAGTGGGATGGAATCAAGCAGCTTCAGCACCCACACAAAACGAACATGGAGCTTCTCACTCAAGGCGCTCAAAACTGCACAGCCAAAGACAAGTTCAGTGCCCAAGCCATTTCCCGCTGCCATGGAAACCAAGTACTCCTGCAGCAAATATGTTTGAAAGTGGATATGACACCTAGGGAAGGGAGTGTGCTGGTGAATGGCAACTGCCCGAAGCAGCAGCACAGCTCTTCCACTGCCAAAACAACTCCACCTGCCTCATGAACTTCACATACCATCAGCTGTCCTGGCAGCTCTCTATGAAACCCTGCAGGGTCACTTCCGGTCCCATGCCCTTTGAGCCCAGTGGGATGGAATCAAGCAGCTTCAGCACCCACACAAAACGAACATGGAGCTCCTCACTCCAGGCGCTCAAAACTCCACGGCCAAAGACAAGTTCAGTGCCCAAGCCATTTCCCGCTGCCATGGAAACCAAGTGCTCTGGCAGCACATATGTCTGAAAGTGGATATGACACCTAGGGAAGGGAGTGTGCTGGTGAATGGCAACTGCCTGAAGCAGCAGCACAGCTCTTCCACTGCCAAAACAACTCACCTGCCTCATGAACTTCACATACCATCAGCTGTCCTGGCAGCTATCTAGGAAACCCTGTTGGGTCACTTCCGGTCCCATGCCCATTGAGCCCAGTGGGATGGAATCAAGCAGCTTCAGCACCCACACAAAACGAACATGGAGCTCCTCACTCAAGGCGCACAAAACTGCACAGCCAAAGACAAGTTCAGTGCCCAAGCCATTTCCCGCTGCCATGGAAACCACGTGCTCTGGCAGCACATATGTCTGAAAGTGGATATGACACCTATGGAAGGGAGTGTGTTGGTGAATGGCAACTGCCCGAAGCAGCAACACAGTTCTTCCACTGCCAAAACAACTCCACCTGCCTCATGAACTTCACATACCATCAGCTGTCCTGGCAGCTATCTAGGAAACCCTGTTGGCTCACTTCCGGTCCCATGCCCATTGAGCCCAGTGGGATGGAATCAAGCAGCTTCAGCACCCACACAAAACGAACATGGAGCTCCTCACTCAAGACGCTCAAAACTCCACAGCCAAAGACAAGTTCAGTGCCGAAGCCATTTCCCGCTGCCATGGAAACCAAGTGCTCTGGCAGCACATATGTCTGAAAGTGGATATGACACCTAGGGAAGGGAGTGTGCTGGTGAATGGCAACTGTCCGAAGCAGCGGCACAGCTCTTCAAGTGCCAAAACAACTCCACCTGCCTCATGAACTTCACATACCATCAGCTGTCCTGGCAGCTATCTAGGAAACCCTGTTGGGTCACTTCCGGTCCCATGCCCATTGAGCCCAGTGGGATGGAATCAAGCAGCTTCAGCACCCACACAAAACGAACATGGAGCTCCTCACTCCAGGCGCTCAAAACTCCACGGCCAAAGACAAGTTCAGTGCCCAAGCCATTTCCCGCTGCCATGGAAACCAAGTGCTCTGGCAGCACATATGTCTGAAAGTGGATATGACACCTAGGGAAGGGAGTGTGCTGGTAAATGGCAACTGCCCAAAGCAGCAGCACAGCTCTTCCACTGCCAAAACAACTCCACCTGCCTCATGAACTTCACATACCATCAGCTGTCCTGGCAGCTATCTAGGAAACCCTGTTGGGTCACTTCCGGTCCCATGCCCATTGAGCCCAGTGGGATGGAATCAAGCAGCTTGAGCACCCACACAAAACGAACATGGAGCTCCTCACTCAAGGCGCTCAAAACTCCACGGCCAAAGACAAGTTCAGTGCCCAAGCCATTTCCCGCTGCCATGGAAACCAAGTGCTCTGGCAGCACATATGTCTGAAAGAGGATATGACACCTAGGGAAGGGAGTGTGCTGGTGAATGGCAACTGCCCGAAGCAGCAGCATAGCTCTTCCACTGCCAAAACAACCCCGCCTGCCTCATGAACTTCACATACCATCAGCTGTCCTGGCAGCTATCTAGGAAACCCTGTTGGGTCACTTCCGGTCCCATGCCCATTGAGCCCAGTGGGATGGAATCAAGCAGCTTCAGCACCCACACAAAACGAACATGGAGCTCCTCACTCAAGGCGCTCAAAACTCCACGGCCAAAGACAAGTTCAGTGCCCAAGCCATTTCCCGCTGCCATGGAAACCAAGTGCTCTGGCAGCACATATGTCTGAAAGTGGATATGACACCTATGGAAGGGAGTGTGCTGGTGAATGGCAACTGTCCGAAGCAGTAGCACAGCTCTTCCACTGCCAAAACAACCCCGCCTGCCTCATGAACTTCACATACCATCAGCTGTCCTGGCAGCTATCTAGGAAACCCTGTTGGGTCACTTCCGGTCTCATGCCCATTGAGCCCAGTGGGATGGAATCAAGCAGCTTCAGCACCCACACAAAACGAACATGGAGCTCCTCACTCAAGGCACTCAAAACTCCACGGCCAAAGACAAGTTCAGTGCCCAAGCCATTTCCCGCTGCCATGGAAACCAAGTGCTCTGGCAGCACATATGTCTGAAAGTGGATATGACACCTAGGGAAGGGAGTGTGCTGGTGAATGGCAACTTTCCGAAGCAGCGGCACAGCTCTTCCACTGCCAAAACAACTCCACCTGCCTCATGAACTTCACATACCATCAGCTGTCCTGGCAGCTGTCTAGGAAACCCTGTTGGGTCACTTCCGGTCCCATGCCCATTGAGCCCAGTGGGATGGAATCAAGCAGCTTCAGCACCCACACAAAATGAACATGGAGCTCCTCACTCAAGGCGCTCAAAACTCCACGGCCAAAGACAAGTTCAGTGCCCAAGCCATTTCCCGCTGCCATGGAAACCAAGTGCTCTGGCAGCACATATGTTTGAAAGTGGATATGACACCTAGGGAAGGGAGTGTGCTGGTAAATGGAAACTGCCCAAAGCAGCAGCACAGCTCTTCCACTGCAAAAACAACTCCACCTGCCTCATGAACTTCACATACCATCAGCTGTCTCTTTCAGCTATCTAGGAAACCCTGTTGGGTCACTTCCGGTCCCATGCCCATTGAGCCCAGTGGGATGGAATCAAGCAGCTTGAGCACCCACACAAAACGAACATGGAGCTTCTCACTCAAGGCGCTCAAAACTCCACGGCCAAAGACAAGTTCAGTGCCCAAGCCATTTCCCGCTGCCATGGAAACCAAGTGCTCTGGCAGCACATATGTCTGAAAGTGGATATGACACCTAGGGAAGGGAGTGTGCTGGTGAATGGCAACTGCCCGAAGCTGCAGCACAGCTCTTCCACTGCCAAAACAACTCACCTGCCTCATGAACTTCACATACCATCAGCTGTCCTGGCAGCTATCTAGGAAACCCTGTTGGGACACTTCCGGTCCCATGACCTTTGAGCCCAGTGGGATGGAATCAAGCAGCTTGAGCACCCACACAAAACGAACATGGAGCTCCTCACTCAAGGCGCTCAAAACTTCACAGCCAAAGACAAGTTCAGTGCCCAAGCCATTTCCCGCTGCCATGGAAACCACGTGCTCTGGCAGCACATATGTCTGAAAGTGGATATGACACCTATGGAAGGGAGTGTGTTGGTGAATGGCAACTGCCCGAAGCAGCAACACAGTTCTTCCACTGCCAAAACAACTCCACCTGCCTCATGAACTTCACATACCATCAGCTGTCCTGGCAGCTATCTAGGAAACCCTGTTGGCTCACTTCCGGTCCCATGCCCATTGAGCCCAGTGGGATGGAATCAAGCAGCTTCAGCACCCACACAAAACGAACATGGAGCTCCTCACTCAAGACGCTCAAAACTCCACGGCCAAAGACAAGTTCAGTGCCCAAGCCATTTCCCGCTGCCATGGAAACCAAGTGCTCTGGCAGCACATATGTCTGAAAGTGGATATGACACCTATGGAAGGGAGTTTGCTGGTGAATGGCAACTGTCCGAAGCAGCGGCACAGCTCTTCAAGTGCCAAAACAACTCCACCTGCCTCATGAACTTCACATACCATCAGCTGTCCTCGCAGCTATCTAGGAAACCCTGTTGGGTCACTTCCGGTCCCATGCCCATTGAGCCCAGTGGGATGGAATCAAGCAGCTTCAGCACACACACAAAACGAACATGGAGCTCCTCACTCAAGGCGCTCAAAACTCCACGGCCAAAGACAAGTTCAGTGCCCAAGCCATTTCCCGCTGCCATGGAAACCAAGTGCTCTGGCAGCACATATGTCTGAAAGTGGATATGACACCTAGGGAAGGGAGTGTGTTGGTGAATGGCAACTGCCCGAAGCAGCAGCACAGCTCTTCCACTGCCAAAACAACCCCGCCTGCCTCATGAACTTCACATACCATCAGCTGTCCTGGCAGCCATCTAAGAAACCCTGTTGGGTCACTTCCGGTCCCATGCCCATTGAGCCCAGTGGGATGGAATCAAGCAGCTTCAGCACCCACACAAAACGAACATGGAGCTCCTCACTCAAGGCGCTCAAAACTCCACAGCCAAAGACAAGTTCAGTGCCCAAGCCATTTCCCGCTGCCATGGAAACCAAGTGCTCTGGCAGCACATATGTCTGAAAGTGGATATGACACCTAGGCAAAGGAGTGTGTTGGTGAATGGGGAATGTCTGAAGCAGCAGCACAGCTCTTCCACTGCCAAAACAACTCCACCTGCCTCATGAACTTCACATACCATCAGCTGTCCTGGCAGCTATCTAGGAAACCCTGTTGGGTCACTTCCGGTCCCATGCCCATTGAGCCCAGTGGGATGGAATCAAGCAGCTTCAGCACCCACACAAAACGAACATGGAGCTCCTCACTCAAGGCGCTCAAAACTACATGGCGAAAGACAAGTTCAGTGCCCAAGCCATTTCCCGCTGCCATGGAAACCAAGTGCTCTGGCAGCACATATGTCTGAAAGTGGATATGACACCTAGGGAAGGGAGTGTGCTGGTGAATGGCAACTGCCCGAAGCAGCAGCACAGCTCTTCCAGTGCCAAAACAACTCCACCTGCCTCATGAACTTCACATACCATCAGCTGTCCTGGCAGCTATCTAGGAAACCCTGTTGGGTCACTTCCGGTCCCATGCCCATTGAGCCCAGTGGGATGGAATCAAGCAGCTTCAGCACCCACACAAAACGAACATGGAGCTCCTCACTCCAGGCGCTCAAAACTCCACGGCCAAAGACAAGTTCAGTGCCCAAGCCATTTCCCGCTGCCATGGAAACCAAGTGCTCTGGCAGCACATATGTCTGAAAGTGGATATGACACCTAGGGAACGGAGTGTGCTGGTGAATGGCAACTGCTTGAAGCAGCAGCACAGTTCTTCCACTGCCAAAACAACTCCACCTGCCTCATGAACTTCACATACCATCAGCTGTCCTGGCAGCTATCTAGGAAACCCTGTTGGGTCACTTCCGGTCCCATGCCCATTGAGCCCAGTGCGATGGAATCAAGCAGCTTCAGCACCCACACAAAACGAACATGGAGCTCCTCACTCAAGGCGCTCAAAACTCCACGGCCAAAGACAAGTTCAGTGCCCAAGCCATTTCCCGCTGCCATGGAAACCAAGTGCTCTGGCAGCACATATGTCTGAAAGTGGATATGACACCTATGGAAGGGAGTGTGCTGGTGAATGGCAACTGCCCGAAGCTGCAGCAGCACAGCTCTTCCACTGCCAAAACAACCCCGCCTGCCTCATGAACTTCACATACCATCAGCTGTCCTGGCAGCTATCTAGGAAACCCTGTTGGCTCACTTCCGGTCCCATGCCCATTGAGCCCAGTGGGATGGAATCAAGCAGCTTCAGCACCCACACAAAACGAACATGGAGCTCCTCACTCAAGGCGCACAAAACTCCACAGCCAAAGACAAGTTCAGTGCCCAAGCCATTTCCCGCTGCCATGGAAACCACGTGCTCTGGCAGCACATATGTCTGAAAGTGGATATGACACCTAGGGAAGGGAGTGTGTTGGTGAATGGCAACTGCCCGAAGCAGCAACACAGTTCTTCCACTGCCAAAACAACTCCACCTGCCTCATGAACTTCACATACCATCAGCTGTCTTGGCAGCTATCTAGGAAACCCTGTTGGGTCACTTCCGGTCCCATGCCCATTGAGCCCAGTGGGATGGAATCAAGCAGCTTCAGCACCCACACAAAACGAACATGGAGCTCCTCACTCAAGGCGCTCAAAACTCCACGGCCAAAGACAAGTTCAGTGCCGAAGCCATTTCCCGCTGCCATGGAAACCAAGTGCTCTGGCAGCACATATGTCTGAAAGTGGATATGACACCTAGGGAAGGGAGTGTGTTGGTGAATGGCAACTGCCCGAAGCAGCAGCACAGCTCTTCCAGTGCCAAAACAACCCCGCCTGCCTCATGAACTTCACATACCATCAGCTGTCCTGGCAGCCATCTAAGAAACCCTGTTGGCTCACTTCCGGTCCCATGCCCATTGAGCCCAGTGGGATGGAATCAAGCAGCTTCAGCACCCACACAAAACCAACATGGAGCTCCTCACTCCAGGCGCTCAAAACTCCACGGCCAAAGACAAATTCAATGCCCAAGCCATTTCCCGCTGCCAGGGAAACCAAGTGCTCTGGCAGCACATATGTCTGAAAGTGGATATGACACCTAGGGAAGGGAGTGTGCTGGTGAATGGCAACTGCCCGAAGCTGCAGCACAGCTCTTCCACTGCCAAAACAACTCCACCTGCCTCATGAACTTCACATACCATCAGCTGTCCTGGCAGCTATCTAGGAAACCCTGTTGGGTCACTTCCGGTCCCATGCCCATTGAGCCCAGTGGGATGGAATCAAGCAGCTTCAGCACCCACACAAAACGAACATGGAGCTCCTCACTCAAGACGCTCAAAACTCCACAGCCAAAGACAAGTTCAGTGCCCAAGCCATTTCCCGCTGCCATGGAAACCAAGTGCTCTGGCAGCACATATGTCTGAAAGTGGATATGACACCTATGGAAGGGAGTGTGCTGGTGAATGGCAACTGTCCGAAGCAGCGGCACAGCTCTTCAAGTGCCAAAACAACTCCACCTGCCTCATGAACTTCACATACCATCAGCTGTCTTCGCAGCTATCTAGGAAACCCTGTTGGGTCACTTCCGGTCCCATGCCCATTGAGCCCAGTGGGATGGAATCAAGCAGCTTCAGCACCCACACAAAACGAACATGGAGCTCCTCATTCAAGGCGCTCAAAACTCCACGGCCAAAGACAAGTTCAGTGCCGAAGCCATTTCCCGCTGCCATGGAAACCAAGTGCTCTGGCAGCACATATGTCTGAAAGTGGATATGACACCTAGGGAAGGGAGTGTGTTGGTGAATGGCAACTGCCCGAAGCAGCAGCACAGCTCTTCCAGTGCCAAAACAACCCCGCCTGCCTCATGAACTTCACATACCATCAGCTGTACTGGCAGCCATCTAAGAAACCCTGTTGGGTCACTTCGGGTCCCATGCCCATTGAGCCCAGTGGGATGGAATCAAGCAGCTTCAGCACCCACACAAAACGAACATGGAGCTCCTCACTCCAGGCGCTCAAAACTCCACGGCCAAAGACAAATTCAATGCCCAAGCCATTTCCCGCTGCCATGGAAACCAAGTGCTCTGGCAGCACATATGTCTGAAAGTGGATATGACACCTAGGCAAAGGAGTGTGTTGGTGAATGGGAAATGTCCGAAGCAGCAGCACAGCTCTTCCAGTGCCAAAACAACTCCACCTGCCTCATGAACTTCACATACCATCAGCTGTCCTTGCAGCTATCTAGGAAACCCTGTTGGGTCACTTCCGGTCCCATGCCCATTGAGCCCAGTGGGATGGAATCAAGCAGCTTCAGCACCCACACAAAACGAACATGGAGCTCCTCACTCAAGGCGCTCAAAACTTCACAGCCAAAGACAAGTTCAGTGCCCAAGCCATTTCCCGCTGCCATGGAAACCAGGTGCTCTGGCAGCACATATGTCTGAAAGTGGATATGACACCTAGGGAAGGGAGTGTGCTGGTGAATGGCAACTGTCCGAGCAGCAACACAGTTCTTCCAGTGCCAAAACAACTCCACCTGCCTCATGAACTTCACATACCATCAGCTGTCCTGGCAGCTGTCTAGGAAACCCTGTTGGCTCACTTCCGGTCCCATGCCCATTGAGCCCAGCGGGATGGAATCAAGCAGCTTCAGCACCCACACAAAACGAACATGGAGCTCCTCACTCCAGGCGCTCAAAACTCCACAGCCAAAGACAAGTTCAGTGCCCAAGCCATTTCCCGCTGCCATGGAAACCAAGTGCTCTGGCAGCACATATGTCTGAAAGTGGATATGACACCTAGGGAAGGGAGTGTGCTGGTGAATGGTAACTGTCCGAAGCAGCGGCACAGCTCTTCCACTGCCAAAACAACTCCACCTGCCTCATGAACTTCACATACCATCAGCTGTCCTGGCAGCTATCTAGGAAACCCTGTTGGGTCACTTCCGGTCCCATGCCCATTGAGCCCAGTGGGATGGAATCAAGCAGCTTGAGCACCCACACAAAACGAACATGGAGCTCCTCACTCAAGGCGCTCAAAACTCCACGGCCAAAGACAAGTTCACTGCCCAAGCCATTTCCCGCTGCCATGGAAACCAAGTGCTCTGGCAGCACATATGTCTGAAAGTGGATATGACACCTAGGGAAGGGAGTGTGCTGGTGAATGGTAACTGCCCGAAGCAGCGGCACAGCTCTTCCACTGCCAAAACAACTCCACCTGCCTCATGAACTTCACATACCATCAGCTGTCCTGGCAGCTATCTAGGAAACCCTGTTGGGTCACTTCCGGTCCCATGCCCATTGAGCCCAGTGGGATGGAATCAAGCAGCTTCAGCACCCACACAAAACGAACATGGAGCTCCTCACTCAAGGCCCTAAAAACTTCACAGCCAAAGACAAGTTCAGTGCCCAAGCCATTTCCCGCTGCCATGGAAACCAAGTGCTCTGGCAGCACATATGTCTGAAAGTGGATATGACACCTAGGGAAGGGAGTGTGCTGGTGAATGGCAACTGCCCGAAGCTGCAGCACAGCTCTTCCACTACCAAAACAACTCACCTGCCTCATGAACTTCACATACCATCAGCTGTCCTGGCAGCTATCTAGGAAACCCTGTTGGGTCACTTCCGGTCCCATGACCTTTGAGCCCAGTGGGATGGAATCAAGCAGCTTGAGCACCCACACAAAACGAACATGGAGCTCCTCATTCAAGGCGCACAAAACTCCACAGCCAAAGACAAGTTCAGTGCCCAAGCCATTTCCCGCTGCCATGGAAACCACGTGCTCTGGCAGCACATATGTCTGAAAGTGGATATGACACCTAGGGAAGGGAGTGTGCTGGTGAATGGCAACTGCCCGAAGCAGCAGCACAGCTCTTCCACTGCCAAAACAACCCCGCCTACCTCATGAACTTCACATACCATCAGCTGTCCTGGCAGCTATCTAGGAAACCCTGTTGGGTCACTTCCGGTCCCATGCCCATTGAGCCCAGTGGGATGGAATCAAGCAGCTTCAGCACCCACACAAAATGAACATGGAGCTCCTCACTCAAGGCGCTCAAAACTCCACGGCCAAAGACAAGTTCAGTGCCCAAGCCATTTCCCTCTGCCATGGAAACCACGTGCGCTGGCAGCACATATGTCTGAAAGTGGATATGACACCTAGGGAAGGGAGTGTGTTGGTGAATGGAAACTGTCCGAGCAGCAACACAGTTCTTCCAGTGCCAAAACAACTCCACCTGCCTCATGAACTTCACATACCATCAGCTGTCTTGGCAGCTATCTAGGAAACCCTGTTGGCTCACTTCCGGTCCCATGCCCATTGAGCCCAGGGGGATGGAATCAAGCAGCTTGAGCACCCACACAAAACGAACATGGAGCTCCTCACTCAAGGCGCTCAAAACTCCACGGCCAAAGACAAGTTCACTGCCCAAGCCATTTCCCGCTGCCATGGAAACCAAGTGCTCTGGCAGCACATATGTCTGAAAGTGGATATGACACCTAGGGAAGGGAGTGTGCTGGTGAATGGTAACTGTCCGAAGCAGCGGCACAGCTCTTCCACTGCCGAAACAACTCCACCTGCCTCATGAACTTCACATACCATCAGCTGTCCTGGCAGCTATCTAGGAAACGCTGTTGGGTCACTTCCGGTCCCATGCCCATTGAGCCCAGTGGGATGGAATCAAGCAACTTGAGCACCCACACAAAACGAACATGGAGCTCCTCACTCAAGGCGCTCAAAACTCCACGGCCAAAGACAAGTTCAGTGCCCAAGCCATTTCCCGCTGCCATGGAAACCAAGTGCTCTGGCAGCACATATGTCTGAAAGTGGATATGACACCTAGGGAAGGGAGTGTGCTGGTGAATGGCAACTGCCTGAAGCAGCAGCACAGCTCTTCCACTGCCAAAACAACCCCGCCTGCCTCATGAACTTCACATACCATCAGCTGTCCTGGCAGCTATCTAGGAAACCCTGTTGGGTCACTTCCGGTCCCATGCCCATTGAGCCCAGTGGGATGGAATCAAGCAGCTTCAGCACCCACACAAAACGAACATGGAGCTCCTCACTCAAGGCGCTCAAAACTTCACAGCCAAAGACAAGTTCAGTGCCGAAGCCATTTCCCGCTGCCATGGAAACCAAGTGCTCTGGCAGCACATATGTCTTAAAGTGGATATGACACCTAGGGAAGGGAGTGTGCTGGTGAATGGCAACTGCCCGAAGCTGCAGCACAGCTCTTCCACTGCCAAAACAACTCACCTGCCTCATGAACTTCACATACCATCAGCTGTCCTGGCAGCTATCTAGGAAACCCTGTTGGGTCACTTCCGGTCCCATGACCTTTGAGCCCAGTGGGATGGAATCAAGCAGCTTGAGCACCCACACAAAACGAACATGGAGCTCCTCACTCAAGGCGCACAAAACTCCACAGCCAAATACAAGTTCAGTGCCCAAGCCATTTCCCGCTGCCATGGAAACCACGTGTTCTGGCAGCACATATGTCTGAAAGTGGATATGACACCTAGGGAAGGGAGTGTGCTGGTGAATGGCAACTGCCCGAAGCAGCAACACAGTTCTTCCACTGCCAGAACAACTCCAACTGCCTCATGAACTTCACATACCATCAGCTGTCCTGGCAGCTATCTAGGAAACCCTGTTGGGTCACTTCCGGTCCCATGCCCATTGAGCCCAGTGGGATGCAATCAAGCAGCTTCAGCACCCACACAAAACGAACATGGAGCTCCTCACTCAAGGAGCTCAAAACTTCACAGCCAAAGACAAGTTCAGTGCCCAAGCCATTTCCCGCTGCCATGGAAACCAGGTGCTCTGGCAGCACATATGTCTGAAAGTGGATATGACACCTAGGGAAGGGAGTGTGGTGGTGAATGGCAACTGCCCGAAGCAGCAGCACAGCTCTTCCAGTGCCAAAACAACTCCACCTGCCTCATGAACTTCACATACCATCAGCTGTCTTGGCAGCTATCTAGGAAACCCTGTTGGGTCACTTCCGGTCCCATGCCAATTGAGTCCAGTGGGATGGAATCGAGCAGCTTCAGCACCCACACAAAACGAACATGGAGCTCCTCACTCAAGGCGCTCAAAACTCCACAGCCAAAGACAAGTTCAGTGCCCAAGCCATTTCCCTCTGCCATGGAAACCAAGTGCTCTGGCAGCACATATGTCTGAAAGTGGATATGACACCTAGGGAAGGGAGTGTGCTGGTGAATGGCAACTGTCCGAAGCAGCAGCACACCTCTTCCACTGCCAAAACAACTCCACCTGCCTCATGAACTTCACATACCATCAGCTGTCCTGGCAGCTATCTAGGAAACCCTGTTGGGTCACTTCCGGTCCCATGCCCATTGAGCCCAGTGGGATGGAATCAAGCAGCTTGAGCACCCACACAAAATGAACATGGAGCTCCTCACTCAAGGCGCTCAAAACTCCACGGCCAAAGACAAGTTCAGTGCCCAAGCCATTTCCCGCTGCCATGGAAACCAAGTGCTCTGGCAGCACATATGTCTTAAAGTGGATATGACACCTAGGGAAGGGAGTGTGTTGGTGAATGGGAAATGTCCGAAGCAGCAGCACAGCTCTTCCAGTGCCAAAACAACTCCACCTGCCTCATGAACTTCACATACCATCAGCTGTCCTCGCAGCTATCTAGGAAACCCTGTTGGGTCACTTCCGGTCCCATGCCCATTGAGCCCAGTGGGATGGAATCAAGCAGCTTCAGCACCCACACAAAACGAACATGGAGCTCCTCACTCAAGGCGCTCAAAACTTCACAGCCAAAGACAAGTTCAGTGCCCAAGCCATTTCCCGCTGCCATGGAAACCAGGTGCTCTGGCAGCACATATGTCTGAAAGTGGATATGACACCTAGGGAAGGGAGTGTGTTGGTGAATGGCAACTGCCCGAAGCAGCAGCACAGCTCTTCCACTGCCAAAACAACTCCACCTGCCTCATGAACTTCACATACCATCAGCTGTCTTGGCAGCTATCTAGGAAACCCTGTTGGGTCACTTCCGGTCCCATGCCAATTGAGCCCAGTGGGATGGAATCGAGCAGCTTCAGCACCCACACAAAACGAACATGGAGCTCCTGACTCAAGGCTCTCAAAACTCCACAGCCAAAGACAAGCTCAGTGCCCAAGCCATTTCCCGCTGCCATGGAAACCAAGTGCTCTGGCAGCACATATGTCTGAAAGTGGATATGACACCTAGGGAAGGGAGTGTGCTGGTGAATGGCAACTGCCCGAAGCAGCAGCACAGCTCTTCCACTGCCAAAACAACCCCGCCTACCTCATGAACTTCACATACCATCAGCTGTCCTGGCAGCTATCTAGGAAACCCTGTTGGCTCACTTCCGGTCCCATGCCCATTGAGCCCAGTGGGATGGAATCAAGCAGCTTCAGCACCCACACAAAATGAACATGGAGCTCCTCACTCAAGGCGCTCAAAACTCCACGGCCAAAGACAAGTTCAGTGCCCAAGCCATTTCCCGCTGCCATGGAAACCAAGTGCTCTGGCAGCACATATGTCTGAAAGTGGATATGACACCTAGGGAAGGGAGTGTGTTGGTGAATGGCAACTGTCCGAGCAGCAACACAGCTCTTCCACTGCCAAAACAACTCCAGCTGCCTCATGAACTTCACATACCATCAGCTGTCCTGGCAGCTATCTAGGAAACCCTGTTGGGTCACTTCCGGTCCCATGCCCATTGAGCCCAGTGGGATGGAATCAAGCAACTTGAGCACCCACACAAAACGAACATGGAGCTCCTCACTCAAGGCGCTCAAAACTTCACAGCCAAAGACAAGTTCAGTGCCCAAGCCATTTCCCGCTGCCATGGAAACCAGGTGCTCTGGCAGCACATATGTCTGAAAGTGGATATGACACCTAGGGAAGGGAGTGTGTTGGTGAATGGCAACTGTCCGAGCAGCAACACAGTTCTTCCAGTGCCAAAACAACTCCACCTGCCTCATGAACTTCACATACCATCAGCTGTCCTGGCAGCTGTCTAGGAAACCCTGTTGGCTCACTTCCGGTCCCATGCCCATTGAGCCCAGTGGGATGGAATCAAGCAGCTTGAGCACCCACACAAAACGAACATGGAGCTCCTCACTCAAGGCGCTCAAAACTCCACAGCCAAAGACAAGTTCAGTGCCCAAGCCATTTCCCTCTGCCATGGAAACCAAGTGCTCTGGCAGCACATATGTCTGAAAGTGGATATGACACCTAGGGAAGGGAGTGTGCTGGTGAATGGCAACTGTCCGAAGCAGCAGCACACCTCTTCCACTGCCAAAACAACTCCACCTGCCTCATGAACTTCACATACCATCAGCTGTCCTGGCAGCTATCTAGGAAACCCTGTTGGGTCACTTCCGGTCCCATGCCCATTGAGCCCAGTGGGATGGAATCAAGCAGCTTCAGCACCCACACAAAATGAACATGGAGCTCCTCACTCAAGGCGCTCAAAACTCCACGGCCAAAGACAAGTTCAGTGCCCAAGCCATTTCCCGCTGCCATGGAAACCAAGTGCTCTGGCAGCACATATGTCTTAAAGTGGATATGACACCTAGGGAAGGGAGTGTGTTGGTGAATGGGAAATGTCCGAAGCAGCAGCACAGCTCTTCCAGTGCCAAAACAACTCCACCTGCCTCATGAACTTCACATACCATCAGCTGTCCTGGCAGCTATCTAGGAAACCCTGTTGGGTCACTTCCGGTCCCATGCCCATTGAGCCCAGTGGGATGGAATCAAGCAGCTTCAGCACCCACACAAAACGAACATGGAGCTCCTCACTCAAGGCGCTCAAAACTTCACAGCCAAAGACAAGTTCAGTGCCCAAGCCATTTCCCGCTGCCATGGAAACCAGGTGCTCTGGCAGCACATATGTCTGAAAGTGGATATGACACCTAGGGAAGGGAGTGTGGTGGTGAATGGCAACTGCCCGAAGCAGCAGCACAGCTCTTCCAGTGCCAAAACAACTCCACCTGCCTCATGAACTTCACATACCATCAGCTGTCTTGGCAGCTATCTAGGAAACCCTGTTGGGTCACTTCCGGTCCCATGCCAATTGAGTCCAGTGGGATGGAATCGAGCAGCTTCAGCACCCACACAAAACGAACATGGAGCTCCTCACTCAAGGCGCTCAAAACTCCACAGCCAAAGACAAGTTCAGTGCCCAAGCCATTTCCCTCTGCCATGGAAACCAAGTGCTCTGGCAGCACATATGTCTGAAAGTGGATATGACACCTAGGGAAGGGAGTGTGCTGGTGAATGGCAACTGTCCGAAGCAGCAGCACACCTCTTCCACTGCCAAAACAACTCCACCTGCCTCATGAACTTCACATACCATCAGCTGTCCTCGCAGCTATCTAGGAAACCCTGTTGGGTCAATTCCGGTCCCATGCCCATTGAGCCCAGTGGGATGGAATCAAGCAGCTTCAGCACCCACACAAAATGAACATGGAGCTCCTCACTCAAGGCGCTCAAAACTCCACGGCCAAAGACAAGTTCAGTGCCCAAGCCATTTCCCGCTGCCATGGAAACCAAGTGCTCTGGCAGCACATATGTCTTAAAGTGGATATGACACCTAGGGAAGGGAGTGTGTTGGTGAATGGGAAATGTCCGAAGCAGCAGCACAGCTCTTCCAGTGCCAAAAGAACTCCACCTGCCTCATGAACTTCACATACCATCAGCTGTCCTCGCAGCTATCTAGGAAACCCTGTTGGGTCACTTCCGGTCCCATGCCCATTGAGCCCAGTGGGATGGAATCAAGCAGCTTCAGCACCCACACAAAACGAACATGGAGCTCCTCACTCAAGGCGCTCAAAACTTCACAGCCAAAGACAAGTTCAGTGCCCAAGCCATTTCCCGCTGCCATGGAAACCAGGTGCTCTGGCAGCACATATGTCTGAAAGTGGATATGACACCTAGGGAAGGGAGTGTGTTGGTGAATGGCAACTGCCCGAAGCAGCAGCACAGCTCTTCCACTGCCAAAACAACTCCACCTGCCTCATGAACTTCACATACCATCAGCTGTCTTGGCAGCTATCTAGGAAACCCTGTTGGGTCACTTCCGGTCCCATGCCAATTGAGTCCAGTGGGATGGAATCGAGCAGCTTCAGCACCCACACAAAACGAACATGGAGCTCCTGACTCAAGGCTCTCAAAACTCCACAGCCAAAGACAAGCTCAGTGCCCAAGCCATTTCCCGCTGCCATGGAAACCAAGTGCTCTGGCAGCACATATGTCTGAAAGTGGATATGACACCTAGGGAAGGGAGTGTGCTGGTGAATGGCAACTGCCCGAAGCAGCAGCACAGCTCTTCCACTGCCAAAACAACCCCGCCTACCTCATGAACTTCACATACCATCAGCTGTCCTGGCAGCTATCTAGGAAACCCTGTTGGGTCACTTCCGGTCCCATGCCCATTGAGCCCAGTGGGATGGAATCAAGCAGCTTCAGCACCCACACAAAATGAACATGGAGCTTCTCACTCAAGGCGCTCAAAACTCCACGGCCAAAGACAAGTTCAGTGCCCAAGCCATTTCCCTCTGCCATGGAAACCAAGTGCTCTGGCAGCACATATGTCTGAAAGTGGATATGACACCTAGGAAGGGAGTGTGTTGGTGAATGGCAACTGTCCGAGCAGCAACACAGCTCTTCCACTGCCAAAACAACTCCAGCTGCCTCATGAACTTCACATACCATCAGCTGTCCTGGCAGCTATCTAGGAAACCCTGTTGGCTCACTTCCGGTCCCATGCCCATTGAGCCCAGTGGGATGGAATCAAGCAACTTGAGCACCCACACAAAACGAACATGGAGCTCCTCACTCAAGGCGCTCAAAACTCCACGGCCAAAGACAAGTTCAGTGCCCAAGCCATTTCCCGCTGCCATGGAAACCAAGTGCTCTGGCAGCACATATGTCTGAAAGTGGATATGACACCTAGGGAAGGGAGTGTGCTGGTGAATGGCAACTGCCTGAAGCAGCAGCACAGCTCTTCCACTGCCAAAACAACCCCGCCTGCCTCATGAACTTCACATACCATCAGCTGTCCTGGCAGCTATCTAGGAAACCCTGTTGGCTCACTTCCGGTCCCATGCCCATTGAGCCCAGTGGGATGGAATCAAGCAGCTTGAGCACCCACACAAAACGAACATGGAGCTCCTCACTCAAGGCGCTCAAAACTCCACGGCCAAAGACAAGTTCACTGCCCAAGCCATTTCCCGCTGCCATGGAAACCAAGTGCTCTGGCAGCACATATGTCTGAAAGTGGATATGACACCTAGGGAAGGGAGTGTGCTGGTGAATGGTAACTGTCCGAAGCAGCGGCACAGCTCTTCCACTGCCAAAACAACTCCACCTGCCTCATGAACTTCACATACCATCAGCTGTCTTCGCAGCTATCTAGGAAACCCTGTTGGGTCACTTCCGGTCCCATGCCCATTGAGCCCAGTGGGATGGAATCAAGCAGCTTCAGCACCCACACAAAACGAACATGGAGCTCCTCACTCAAGGCGCTCAAAACTTCACAGCCAAAGACAAGTTCAGTGCCCAAGCCATTTCCCGCTGCCATGGAAACCAAGTGCTCTGGCAGCACATATGTCTTAAAGTGGATATGACACCTAGGGAAGGGAGTGTGCTGGTGAATGGCAACTGCCCGAAGCAGCAGCACAGCTCTTCCACTACCAAAACAACTCACCTGCCTCATGAACTTCACATACCATCAGCTGTCCTGGCAGCTATCTAGGAAACCCTGTTGGGTCACTTCCGGTCCCATGACCTTTGAGCCCAGTGGGATGGAATCAAGCAGCTTGAGCACCCACACAAAACGAACATGGAGCTCCTCACTCAAGGCGCACAAAACTCCACAGCCAAAGACAAGTTCAGTGCCCAAGCCATTTCCCGCTGCCATGGAAACCAGGTGCTCTGGCAGCACATATGTCTGAAAGTGGATATGACACCTAGGGAAGGGAGTGTGCTGGTGAATGGCAACTGCCCGAAGCAGCAGCACAGCTCTTCCACTGCCAAAACAACCCCGCCTACCTCATGAACTTCACATACCATCAGCTGTCCTGGCAGCTATCTAGGAAACCCTGTTGGGTCACTTCTGGTCCCATGCCCATTGAGCCCAGTGGGATGGAATCAAGCAGCTTCAGCACCCACACAAAATGAACATGGAGCTCCTCAATCAAGGCGCTCAAAACTCCACGGCCAAAGACAAGTTCAGTGCCCAAGCCATTTCCCTCTGCCATGGAAACCACGTGCGCTGGCAGCACATATGTCTGAAAGTGGATATGACACCTAGGGAAGGGAGTGTGTTGGTGAATGGCAACTGTCCGAGCAGCAACACAGTTCTTCCAGTGCCAAAACAACTCCACCTGCCTCATGAACTTCACATACCATCAGCTGTCCTGGCAGCTGTCTAGGAAACCCTGTTGGCTCACTTCCGGTCCCATGCCCATTGAGCCCAGGGGGATGGAATCAAGCAGCTTGAGCACCCACACAAAACGAACATGGAGCTCCTCACTCAAGGCGCTCAAAACTCCACGGCCAAAGACAAGTTCAGTGCCCAAGCCATTTCCCGCTGCCATGGAAACCAAGTGCTCTGGCAGCACATATGTCTGAAAGTGGATATGACACCTAGGGAAGGGAGTGTGCTGGTGAATGGTAACTGTCCGAAGCAGCGGCACAGCTCTTCCACTGCCGAAACAACTCCACCTGCCTCATGAACTTCACATACCATCAGCTGTCCTGGCAGCTATCTAGGAAACCCTGTTGGGTCACTTCCGGTCCCATGCCCATTGAGCCCAGTGGGATGGAATCAAGCAACTTGAGCACCCACACAAAACGAACATGGAGCTCCTCACTCAAGGCGCTCAAAACTCCACGGCCAAAGACAAGTTCAGTGCCCAAGCCATTTCCCGCTGCCATGGAAACCAAGTGCTCTGGCAGCACATATGTCTGAAAGTGGATATGACACCTAGGGAAGGGAGTGTGCTGGTGAATGGCAACTGCCCGAAGCAGCAGCACAGCTCTTCCACTACCAAAACAACCCCGCCTGCCTCATGAACTTCACATACCATCAGCTGTCCTGGCAGCTATCTAGGAAACCCTGTTGGGTCACTTCCGGTCCCATGCCCATTGAGCCCAGTGGGATGGAATCAAGCAGCTTCAGCACCCACACAAAACGAACATGGAGCTCCTCACTCAAGGCGCTCAAAATTTCACAGCCAAAGACAAGTTCAGTGCCCAAGCCATTTCCCGCTGCCATGGAAACCAAGTGCTCTGGCAGCACATATGTCTGAAAGTGGATATGACACCTAGGCAAGGGAGTGTGTTGGTGAATGGGAAATGTCCGAAGCAGCAGCACAGCTCTTCCAGTGCCAAAACAACTCCACCTGCCTCATGAACTTCACATACCATCAGCTGTCCTCGCAGCTATCTAGGAAACCCTGTTGGGTCACTTCCGGTCCCATGCCCATTGAGCCCAGTGGGATGGAATCAAGCAGCTTCAGCACCCACACAAAACGAACATGGAGCTCCTCACTCAAGGCGCTCAAAACTTCACAGCCAAAGACAAGTTCAGTGCCCAAGCCATTTCCCGCTGCCATGGAAACCAGGTGCTCTGGCAGCACATATGTCTGAAAGTGGATATGACACCTAGGGAAGGGAGTGTGTTGGTGAATGGCAACTGTCCGAGCAGCAACACAGTTCTTCCAGTGCCAAAACAACTCCACCTGCCTCATGAACTTCACATACCATCAGCTGTCCTGGCAGCTGTCTAGGAAACCCTGTTGGCTCACTTCCGGTCCCATGCCCATTGAGCCCAGTGGGATGGAATCAAGCAGCTTGAGCACCCACACAAAACGAACATGGAGCTCCTCACTCAAGGCGCTCAAAACTCCACGGCCAAAGACAAGTTCACTGCCCAAGCCATTTCCCGCTGCCATGGAAACCAAGTGCTCTGGCAGCACATATGTCTGAAAGTGGATATGACACCTAGGGAAGGGAGTGTGCTGGTGAATGGTAACTGTCCGAAGCAGCGGCACAGCTCTTCCACTGCCGAAACAACTCCACCTGCCTCATGAACTTCACATACCATCAGCTGTCCTGGCAGCTATCTAGGAAACGCTGTTGGGTCACTTCTGGTCCCATGCCCATTGAGCCCAGTGGGATGGAATCAAGCAACTTGAGCACCCACACAAAACGAACATGGAGCTCCTCACTCAAGGCGCTCAAAACTCCACGGCCAAAGACAAGTTCAGTGCCCAAGCCATTTCCCGCTGCCATGGAAACCAAGTGCTCTGGCAGCACATATGTCTGAAAGTGGATATGACACCTATGGAAGGGAGTGTGCTGGTGAATGGCAACTGCCTGAAGCAGCAGCACAGCTCTTCCACTGCCAAAACAACCCCGCCTGCCTCATGAACTTCACATACCATCAGCTGTCCTGGCAGCTATCTAGGAAACCCTGTTGGGTCACTTCCGGTCCCATGCCCATTGAGCCCAGT
This sequence comes from Ochotona princeps, assembly GCF_030435755.1. Taxonomy (NCBI): domain Eukaryota; kingdom Metazoa; phylum Chordata; class Mammalia; order Lagomorpha; family Ochotonidae; genus Ochotona; species Ochotona princeps. The sequence continues at coordinate 143,792,048 of NC_080832.1, read as the reverse complement.
GGGATGGAATCAAGCAGCTTCAGCACCCACACAAAACGAACATGGAGCTCCTCACTCAAGGCGCTCAAAACTTCACAGCCAAAGACAAGTTCAGTGCCCAAGCCATTTCCCGCTGCCATGGAAACCAAGTGCTCTGGCAGCACATATGTCTGAAAGTGGATATGACACCTAAGGAAGGGAGTGTGCTGGTGAATGGCAACTGCCCGAAGCAGCAGCACAGCTCTTCCACTGCCAAAACAACTCACCTGCCTCATGAACTTCACATACCATCAGCTGTCCTGGCAGCTATCTAGGAAACCCTGTTGGGTCACTTCCGGTCCCATGACCTTTGAGCCCAGTGGGATGGAATCAAGCAGCTTGAGCACCCACACAAAACGAACATGGAGCTCCTCACTCAAGGCGCACAAAACTCCACAGCCAAATACAAGTTCAGTGCCCAAGCCATTTCCCGCTGCCATGGAAACCACGTGCTCTGGCAGCACATATGTCTGAAAGTGGATATGACACCTAGGGAAGGGAGTGTGTTGGTGAATGGCAACTGCCCGAAGCAGCAGCACAGCTCTTCCACTGCCAAAACAACTCCACCTGCCTCATGAACTTCACATACCATCAGCTGTCCTGGCAGCTATCTAGGAAACCCTGTTGGCTCACTTCCGGTCCCATGCCCATTGAGCCCAGTGGGATGGAATCAAGCAGCTTCAGCACCCACACAAAACGAACATGGAGCTCCTCACTCAAGACGCTCAAAACTCCACAGCCAAAGACAAGTTCAGTGCCCAAGCCATTTCCCGCTGCCATGGAAACCAAGTGCTCTGGCAGCACATATGTCTGAAAGTGGATATGACACCTAGGGAAGGGAGTGTGTTGGTGAATGGGAAATGTCCGAAGCAGCAGCACAGCTCTTCCAGTGCCAAAACAACTCCACCTGCCTCATGAACTTCACATACCATCAGCTGTCCTGGCAGCTATCTAGGAAACCCTGTTGGGTCACTTCCGGTCCCATGCCCATTGAGCCCAGTGGGATGCAATCAAGCAGCTTCAGCACCCACACAAAACGAACATGGAGCTCCTCACTCAAGGCGCTCAAAACTTCACAGCCAAAGACAAGTTCAGTGCCCAAGCCATTTCCCGCTGCCATGGAAACCAGGTGCTCTGGCAGCACATATGTCTGAAAGTGGATATGACACCTAGGGAAGGGAGTGTGGTGGTGAATGGCAACTGCCCGAAGCAGCAGCACAGCTCTTCCACTGCCAAAACAACTCCACCTGCCTCATGAACTTCACATACCATCAGCTGTCTTGGCAGCTATCTAGGAAACCCTGTTGGGTCACTTCCGGTCCCATGCCAATTGAGTCCAGTGGGATGGAATCGAGCAGCTTCAGCACCCACACAAAACGAACATGGAGCTCCTCACTCAAGGCGCTCAAAACTCCACAGCCAAAGACAAGTTCAGTGCCCAAGCCATTTCCCGCTGCCATGGAAACCAAGTGCTCTGGCAGCACATATGTCTGAAAGTGGATATGACACCTAGGGAAGGGAGTGTGCTGGTGAATGGCAACTGTCCGAAGCAGCAGTACACCTCTTCCACTGCCAAAACAACTCCACCTGCCTCATGAACTTCACATACCATCAGCTGTCCTGGCAGCTATCTAGGAAACCCTGTTGGGTCACTTCCGGTCCCATGACCTTTGAGCCCAGTGGGATGGAATCAAGCAGCTTGAGCACCCACACAAAACGAACATGGAGCTCCTCACTCAAGGCGCACAAAACTCCACAGCCAAATACAAGTTCAGTGCCCAAGCCATTTCCCGCTGCCATGGAAACCACGTGCTCTGGCAGCACATATGTCTGAAAGTGGATATGACACCTAGGGAAGGGAGTGTGTTGGTGAATGGCAACTGCCCGAAGCAGCAGCACAGCTCTTCCAGTGCCAAAACAACTCCACCTGCCTCATGAACTTCACATACCATCAGCTGTCCTGGCAGCTATCTAGGAAACCCTGTTGGCTCACTTCCGGTCCCATGCCCATTGAGCCCAGTGGGATGGAATCAAGCAGCTTCAGCACCCACACAAAACGAACATGGAGCTCCTCACTCAAGACGCTCAAAACTCCACAGCCAAAGACAAGTTCAGTGCCCAAGCCATTTCCCGCTGCCATGGAAACCAAGTGCTCTGGCAGCACATATGTCTGAAAGTGGATATGACACCTAGGGAAGGGAGTGTGTTGGTGAATGGGAAATGTCCGAAGCAGCAGCACAGCTCTTCCAGTGCCAAAACAACTCCACCTGCCTCATGAACTTCACATACCATCAGCTGTCCTGGCAGCTATCTAGGAAACCCTGTTGGGTCACTTCCGGTCCCATGCCCATTGAGCCCAGTGGGATGCAATCAAGCAGCTTCAGCACCCACACAAAACGAACATGGAGCTCCTCACTCAAGGCGCTCAAAACTTCACAGCCAAAGACAAGTTCAGTGCCCAAGCCATTTCCCGCTGCCATGGAAACCAGGTGCTCTGGCAGCACATATGTCTGAAAGTGGATATGACACCTAGGGAAGGGAGTGTGGTGGTGAATGGCAACTGCCCGAAGCAGCAGCACAGCTCTTCCAGTGCCAAAACAACTCCACCTGCCTCATGAACTTCACATACCATCAGCTGTCTTGGCAGCTATCTAGGAAACCCTGTTGGGTCACTTCCGGTCCCATGCCAATTGAGTCCAGTGGGATGGAATCGAGCAGCTTCAGCACCCACACAAAACGAACATGGAGCTCCTCACTCAAGGCGCTCAAAACTCCACAGCCAAAGACAAGTTCAGTGCCCAAGCCATTTCCCGCTGCCATGGAAACCAAGTGCTCTGGCAGCACATATGTCTGAAAGTGGATATGACACCTAGGGAAGGGAGTGTGCTGGTGAATGGCAACTGTCCGAAGCAGCAGTACACCTCTTCCACTGCCAAAACAACTCCACCTGCCTCATGAACTTCACATACCATCAGCTGTCCTGGCAGCTATCTAGGAAACCCTGTTGGGTCACTTCCGGTCCCATGCCCATTGAGCCCAGTGGGATGGAATCAAGCAGCTTCAGCACCCACACAAAATGAACATGGAGCTCCTCACTCAAGGCGCTCAAAACTCCACGGCCAAAGACAAGTTCAGTGCCCAAGCCATTTCCCGCTGCCATGGAAACCAAGTGCTCTGGCAGCACATATGTCTGAAAGTGGATATGACACCTAGGCAAGGGAGTGTGTTGGTGAATGGGAAATGTCCGAAGCAGCAGCACAGCTCTTCCAGTGCCAAAACAACTCCACCTGCCTCATGAACTTCATATACCATCAGCTGTCCTCGCAGCTATCTAGGAAACCCTGTTGGGTCACTTCCGGTCCCATGCCAATTGAGTCCAGTGGGATGGAATCGAGCAGCTTCAGCACCCACACAAAACGAACATGGAGCTCCTGACTCAAGGCTCTCAAAACTCCACAGCCAAAGACAAGTTCAGTGCCCAAGCCATTTCCCGCTGCCATGGAAACCAAGTGCTCTGGCAGCACATATGTCTGAAAGTGGATATGACACCTAGGGAAGGGAGTGTGCTGGTGAATGGCAACTGCCCGAAGCAGCAGCACAGCTCTTCCACTGCCAAAACAACCCCGCCTACCTCATGAACTTCACATACCATCAGCTGTCCTGGCAGCTATCTAGGAAACCCTGTTGGCTCACTTCCGGTCCCATGCCCATTGAGCCCAGTGGGATGGAATCAAGCAGCTTCAGCACCCACACAAAATGAACATGGAGCTCCTCACTCAAGGCGCTCAAAACTCCACGGCCAAAGACAAGTTCAGTGCCCAAGCCATTTCCCTCTGCCATGGAAACCACGTGCGCTGGCAGCACATATGTCTGAAAGTGGATATGACACCTAGGGAAGGGAGTGTGTTGGTGAATGGTAACTGTCCGAAGCAGCGGCACAGCTCTTCCACTGCCGAAACAACTCCACCTGCCTCATGAACTTCACATACCATCAGCTGTCCTGGCAGCTATCTAGGAAACCCTGTTGGGTCACTTCCGGTCCCATGCCCATTGAGCCCAGTGGGATGGAATCAAGCAACTTGAGCACCCACACAAAACGAACATGGAGCTCCTCACTCAAGGCGCTCAAAACTCCACGGCCAAAGACAAGTTCAGTGCCCAAGCCATTTCCCGCTGCCATGGAAACCAAGTGCTCTGGCAGCACATATGTCTGAAAGTGGATATGACACCTAGGGAAGGGAGTGTGCTGGTGAATGGCAACTGCCCGAAGCAGCAGCACAGCTCTTCCACTGCCAAAACAACCCCGCCTGCCTCATGAACTTCACATACCATCAGCTGTCCTGGCAGCTATCTAGGAAACCCTGTTGGCTCACTTCCGGTCCCATGCCCATTGAGCCCAGTGGGATGGAATCAAGCAGCTTGAGCACCCACACAAAACGAACATGGAGCTCCTCACTCAAGGCGCTCAAAACTCCACGGCCAAAGACAAGTTCACTGCCCAAGCCATTTCCCGCTGCCATGGAAACCAAGTGCTCTGGCAGCACATATGTCTGAAAATGGATATGACACCTAGGGAAGGGAGTGTGCTGGTGAATGGTAACTGTCCGAAGCAGCGGCACAGCTCTTCCACTGCCAAAACAACTCCACCTGCCTCATGAACTTCACATACCATCAGCTGTCCTCGCAGCTATCTAGGAAACCCTGTTGGGTCACTTCCGGTCCCATGCCCATTGAGCCCAGTGGGATGGAATCAAGCAGCTTCAGCACCCACACAAAACGAACATGGAGCTCCTCACTCAAGGCGCTCAAAACTTCACAGCCAAAGACAAGTTCAGTGCCCAAGCCATTTCCCGCTGCCATGGAAACCAGGTGCTCTGGCAGCACATATGTCTGAAAGTGGATATGACACCTAGGGAAGGGAGTGTGCTGGTGAATGGCAACTGCCCGAAGCAGCAGCACAGCTCTTCCACTGCCAAAACAACTCCACCTGCCTCATGAACTTCACATACCATCAGCTGTCTTGGCAGCTATCTAGGAAACCCTGTTGGGTCACTTCCGGTCCCATGCCAATTGAGTCCAGTGGGATGGAATCGAGCAGCTTCAGCACCCACACAAAACGAACATGGAGCTCCTGACTCAAGGCTCTCAAAACTCCACAGCCAAAGACAAGTTTAGTGCCCAAGCCATTTCCCGCTGCCATGGAAACCAAGTGCTCTGGCAGCACATATGTCTGAAAGTGGATATGACACCTAGGGAAGGGAGTGTGCTGGTGAATGGCAACTGCCCGAAGCAGCAGCACAGCTCTTCCACTACCAAAACAACCCCGCCTACCTCATGAACTTCACATACCATCAGCTGTCCTGGCAGCTATCTAGGAAACCCTGTTGGCTCACTTCCGGTCCCATGCCCATTGAGCCCAGTGGGATGGAATCAAGCAGCTTCAGCACCCACACAAAATGAACATGGAGCTCCTCACTCAAGGCGCTCAAAACTCCACGGCCAAAGACAAGTTCAGTGCCCAAGCCATTTCCCTCTGCCATGGAAACCACGTGCGCTGGCAGCACATATGTCTGAAAGTGGATATGACACCTAGGGAAGGGAGTGTGTTGGTGAATGGCAACTGTCCGAGCAGCAACACAGCTCTTCCACTGCCAAAACAACTCCACCTGCCTCATGAACTTCACATACCATCAGCTGTCCTGGCAGCTATCTAGGAAACCCTGTTGGGTCACTTCCGGTCCCATGCCCATTGAGCCCAGTGGGATGGAATCAAGCAACTTGAGCACCCACACAAAACGAACATGGAGCTCCTCACTCAAGGCGCTCAAAACTCCACGGCCAAAGACAAGTTCAGTGCCCAAGCCATTTCCCGCTGCCATGGAAACCAAGTGCTCTGGCAGCACATATGTCTGAAAGTGGATATGACACCTAGGGAAGGGAGTGTGCTGGTGAATGGCAACTGCCTGAAGCAGCAGCACAGCTCTTCCACTGCCAAAACAACCCCGCCTGCCTCATGAACTTCACATACCATCAGCTGTCCTCGCAGCTATCTAGGAAACCCTGTTGGCTCACTTCCGGTCCCATGCCCATTGAGCCCAGTGGGATGGAATCAAGCAGCTTGAGCACCCACACAAAACGAACATGGAGCTCCTCACTCAAGGCGCTCAAAACTCCACGGCCAAAGACAAGTTCACTGCCCAAGCCATTTCCCGCTGCCATGGAAACCAAGTGCTCTGGCAGCACATATGTCTGAAAGTGGATATGACACCTAGGGAAGGGAGTGTGCTGGTGAATGGTAACTGTCCGAAGCAGCGGCACAGCTCTTCCACTGCCAAAACAACTCCACCTGCCTCATGAACTTCACATACCATCAGCTGTCCTGGCAGCTATCTAGGAAACCCTGTTGGGTCACTTCCGGTCCCATGCCCATTGAGCCCAGTGGGATGGAATCAAGCAGCTTCAGCACCCACACAAAACGAACATGGAGCTCCTCACTCAAGGCGCTCAAAACTTCACAGCCAAAGACAAGTTCAGTGCCCAAGCCATTTCCCGCTGCCATGGAAACCAAGTGCTCTGGCAGCACATATGTCTTAAAGTGGATATGACACCTAGGGAAGGGAGTGTGCTGGTGAATGGCAACTGCCCGAAGCAGCAGCACAGCTCTTCCACTACCAAAACAACTCACCTGCCTCATGAACTTCACATACCATCAGCTGTCCTGGCAGCTATCTAGGAAACCCTGTTGGGTCACTTCCGGTCCCATGACCTTTGAGCCCAGTGGGATGGAATCAAGCAGCTTGAGCACCCACACAAAACGAACATGGAGCTCCTCACTCAAGGCGCACAAAACTCCACAGCCAAAGACAAGTTCAGTGCCCAAGCCATTTCCCGCTGCCATGGAAACCAGGTGCTCTGGCAGCACATATGTCTGAAAGTGGATATGACACCTAGGGAAGGGAGTGTGCTGGTGAATGGCAACTGCCCGAAGCAGCAGCACAGCTCTTCCACTGCCAAAACAACCCCGCCTACCTCATGAACTTCACATACCATCAGCTGTCCTGGCAGCTATCTAGGAAACCCTGTTGGGTCACTTCCGGTCCCATGCCCATTGAGCCCAGTGGGAAGGAATCAAGCAGCTTCAGCACCCACACAAAATGAACATGGAGCTCCTCACTCAAGGCGCTCAAAACTCCACGGCCAAAGACAAGTTCAGTGCCCAAGCCATTTCCCTCTGCCATGGAAACCACGTGCGCTGGCAGCACATATGTCTGAAAGTGGATATGACACCTAGGGAAGTGAGTGTGTTGGTGAATGGCAACTGTCCGAGCAGCAACACAGCTCTTCCACTGCCAAAACAACTCCAGCTGCCTCATGAACTTCACATACCATCAGCTGTCCTGGCAGCTATCTAGGAAACCCTGTTGGGTCACTTCCGGTCCCATGCCCATTGAGCCCAGTGGGATGGAATCAAGCAACTTGAGCACCCACACAAAACGAACATGGAGCTCCTCACTCAAGGCGCTCAAAACTCCACGGCCAAAGACAAGTTCAGTGCCCAAGCCATTTCCCGCTGCCATGGAAACCAAGTGCTCTGGCAGCACATATGTCTGAAAGTGGATATGACACCTAGGGAAGGGAGTGTGCTGGTGAATGGCAACTGCCTGAAGCAGCAGCACAGCTCTTCCACTGCCAAAACAACCCCGCCTGCCTCATGAACTTCACATACCATCAGCTGTCCTGGCAGCTATCTAGGAAACCCTGTTGGCTCACTTCCGGTCCCATGCCCATTGAGCCCAGTGGGATGGAATCAAGCAGCTTGAGCACCCACACAAAACGAACATGGAGCTCCTCACTCAAGGCGCTCAAAACTCCACGGCCAAAGACAAGTTCACTGCCCAAGCCATTTCCCGCTGCCATGGAAACCAAGTGCTCTGGCAGCACATATGTCTGAAAGTGGATATGACACCTAGGGAAGGGAGTGTGCTGGTGAATGGTAACTGTCCGAAGCAGCGGCACAGCTCTTCCACTGCCAAAACAACTCCACCTGCCTCATGAACTTCACATACCATCAGCTGTCCTGGCAGCTATCTAGGAAACCCTGTTGGGTCACTTCCGGTCCCATGCCCATTGAGCCCAGTGGGATGGAATCAAGCAGCTTCAGCACCCACACAAAACGAACATGGAGCTCCTCACTCAAGGCGCTCAAAACTTCACAGCCAAAGACAAGTTCAGTGCCCAAGCCATTTCCCGCTGCCATGGAAACCAAGTGCTCTGGCAGCACATATGTCTGAAAGTGGATATGACACCTAGGGAAGGGAGTGTGCTGGTGAATGGCAACTGCCCGAAGCAGCAGCACAGCTCTTCCACTACCAAAACAACTCACCTGCCTCATGAACTTCACATACCATCAGCTGTCCTGGCAGCTATCTAGGAAACCCTGTTGGGTCACTTCCGGTCCCATGACCTTTGAGCCCAGTGGGATGGAATCAAGCAGCTTGAGCACCCACACAAAACGAACATGGAGCTCCTCACTCAAGGCGCACAAAACTCCACAGCCAAAGACAAGTTCAGTGCCCAAGCCATTTCCCGCTGCCATGGAAACCAGGTGCTCTGGCAGCACATATGTCTGAAAGTGGATATGACACCTAGGGAAGGGAGTGTGCTGGTGAATGGCAACTGCCCGAAGCAGCAGCACAGCTCTTCCACTGCCAAAACAACCCCGCCTACCTCATGAACTTCACATACCATCAGCTGTCCTGGCAGCTATCTAGGAAACCCTGTTGGGTCACTTCCGGTCCCATGCCCATTGAGCCCAGTGGGATGGAATCAAGCAGCTTCAGCACCCACACAAAATGAACATGGAGCTCCTCACTCAAGGCGCTCAAAACTCCACGGCCAAAGACAAGTTCAGTGCCCAAGCCATTTCCCTCTGCCATGGAAACCACGTGCGCTGGCAGCACATATGTCTGAAAGTGGATATGACACCTAGGGAAGGGAGTGTGTTGGTGAATGGCAACTGTCCGAGCAGCAACACAGTTCTTCCAGTGCCAAAACAACTCCACCTGCCTCATGAACTTCACATACCATCAGCTGTCCTGGCAGCTGTCTAGGAAACCCTGTTGGCTCACTTCCGGTCCCATGCCCATTGAGCCCAGGGGGATGGAATCAAGCAGCTTGAGCACCCACACAAAACGAACATGGAGCTCCTCACTCAAGGCGCTCAAAACTCCACGGCCAAAGACAAGTTCACTGCCCAAGCCATTTCCCGCTGCCATGGAAACCAAGTGCTCTGGCAGCACATATGTCTGAAAGTGGATATGACACCTAGGCAAGGGAGTGTGTTGGAGAATGGGAAATGTCCGAAGCAGCAGCACAGCTCTTCCAGTGCCAAAACAACTCCACCTGCCTCATGAACTTCACATACCATCAGCTGTCTTGGTAGCTATCTAGGAAACCCTGTTGGGTCACTTCCGGTCCCATGCCAATTGAGTCCAGTGGGATGGAATCGAGCAGCTTCAGCACCCACACAAAACGAACATGGAGCTCCTGACTCAAGGCGCTCAAAACTCCACAGCCAAAGACAAGTTCAGTGCCCAAGCCATTTCCCGCTGCCATGGAAACCAAGTGCTCTGGCAGCACATATGTCTGAAAGTGGATATGACACCTAGGGAAGGGAGTGTGCTGGTGAATGGCAACTGCCCGAAGCAGCAGCACAGCTCTTCCACTGCCAAAACAACCCCGCCTACCTCATGAACTTCACATACCATCAGCTGTCCTGGCAGCTATCTAGGAAACCCTGTTGGCTCACTTCCGGTCCCATGCCCATTGAGCCCAGTGGGATGGAATCAAGCAGCTTCAGCACCCACACAAAATGAACATGGAGCTCCTCACTCAAGGCGCTCAAAACTCCACGGCCAAAGACAAGTTCAGTGCCCAAGCCATTTCCCTCTGCCATGGAAACCACGTGCGCTGGCAGCACATATGTCTGAAAGTGGATATGACACCTAGGGAAGGGAGTGTGTTGGTGAATGGCAACTGTCCGAGCAGCAACACAGTTCTTCCAGTGCCAAAACAACTCCACCTGCCTCATGAACTTCACATACCATCAGCTGTCCTGGTAGCTGTCTAGGAAACCCTGTTGGCTCACTTCCGGTCCCATGCCCATTGAGCCCAGCGGGATGGAATCAAGCAGCTTCAGCACCCACACAAAACGAACATGGAGCTCCTCACTCAAGGCGCTCAAAACTCCACGGCCAAAGACAAGTTCAGTGCCCAAGCCATTTCCCGCTGCCATGGAAACCAAGTGCTCTGGCAGCACATATGTCTGAAAGTGGATATGACACCTAGGGAAGGGAGTGTGCTGGTGAATGGTAACTGTCCGAAGCAGCGGCACAGCTCTTCCACTGCCAAAACAACTCCACCTACCTCATGAACTTCACATACCATCAGCTGTCCAGGCAGCTATCTAGGAAACCCTGTTGGGTCACTTCCGGTCCCATGCCCATTGAGCCCAGTGGGATGGAATCAAGCAGCTTGAGCACCCACACAAAACGAACATGGAGCTCCTCACTCAAGGCGCTCAAAACTCCACGGCCAAAGACAAGTTCAGTGCCCAAGCCATTTCCCGCTGCCATGGAAACCAAGTGCTCTGGCAGCACATATGTCTGAAAGTGGATATGACACCTAGGGAAGGGAGTGTGCTGGTGAATGGCAACTGCCTGAAGCAGCAGCACAGCTCTTCCACTGCCAAAACAACCACGCCTGCCTCATGAACTTCACATACCATCAGCTGTCCTGGCAGCTATCTAGAAAACCCTGTTGGCTCACTTCCGGTCCCATGCCCATTCAGCCCAGTGGGATGGAATCAAGCAGCTTGAGCACCCACACAAAACGAACATGGAGCTCCTCACTCAAGGCGCTCAAAACTCCACGGCCAAAGACAAGTTCACTGCCCAAGCCATTTCCCGCTGCCATGGAAACCAAGTGCTCTGGCAGCACATATGTCTGAAAGTGGATATGACACCTATGGAAGGGAGTGTGCTGGTGAATGGCAACTGCCTGAAGCAGCAGCACAGCTCTTCCACTGCCAAAACAACCCCGCCTGCCTCATGAACTTCACATACCATCAGCTGTCCTGGCAGCTATCTAGGAAACCCTGTTGGGTCACTTCCGGTCCCATGCCCATTGAGCCCAGTGGGATGGAATCAAGCAGCTTCAGCACCCACACAAAACGAACATGGAGCTCCTCACTCAAGGCGCTCAAAATTCCACGGCCAAAGACAAGTTCAGTGCCCAAGCCATTTCCCGCTGCCATGGAAACCAAGTGCTCTGGCAGCACATATGTCTGAAAGTGGATATGACACCTAGGGAAGGGAGTGTGCTGGTGAATGGCAACTGCCCGAAGCAGCAGCACAGCTCTTCCACTGCCAAAACAACTCACCTGCCTCATGAACTTCACATACCATCAGCTGTCCTGGCAGCTATCTAGGAAACCCTGTTGGGTCACTTCCGGTCCCATGACCTTTGAGCCCAGTGGGATGGAATCAAGCAGCTTGAGCACCCACACAAAACGAACATGGAGCTTCTCACTCAAGGCGCACAAAACTCCACAGCCAAATACAAGTTCAGTGCCCAAGCCATTTCCCGCTGCCATGGAAACCACGTGCTCTGGCAGCACATATGTCTGAAAGTGGATATGACACCTAGGGAAGGGAGTGTGTTGGTGAATGGCAACTGCCCGAAGCAGCAACACAGTTCTTCCACTGCCAAAACAACTCCAACTGCCTCATGAACTTCACATACCATCAGCTGTCCTGGCAGCTATCTAGGAAACCCTGTTGGCTCACTTCCGGTCCCATGCCCATTGAGCCCAGTGGGATGGAATCAAGCAGCTTCAGCACCCACACAAAACGAACATGGAGCTCCTCACTCAAGACGCTCAAAACTCCACGGCCAAAGACAAGTTCAGTGCCCAAGCCATTTCCCGCTGCCATGGAAACCAAGTGCTCTGGCAGCACATATGTCTGAAAGAGGATATGACACCTAGGCAAGGGAGTGTGTTGGTGAATGGGAAATGTCCGAAGCAGCAGCACAGCTCTTCCAGTGCCAAAACAACTCCACCTGCCTCATGAACTTCACATACCATCAGCTGTCCTCGCAGCTATCTAGGAAACCCTGTTGGGTCACTTCCGGTCCCATGCCCATTGAGCCCAGTGGGATGCAATCAAGCAGCTTCAGCACCCACACAAAACGAACATGGAGCTCCTCACTCAAGGCGCTCAAAACTTCACAGCCAAAGACAAGTTCAGTGCCCAAGCCATTTCCCGCTGCCATGGAAACCAGGTGCTCTGGCAGCACATATGTCTGAAAGTGGATATGACACCTAGGGAAGGGAGTGTGCTGGTGAATGGCAACTGCCCGAAGCAGCAGCACAGCTCTTCCAGTGCCAAAACAACTCCACCTGCCTCATGAACTTCACATACCATCAGCTGTCTTGGCAGCTATCTAGGAAACCCTGTTGGGTCACTTCCGGTCCCATGCCAATTGAGTCCAGTGGGATGGAATCGAGCAGCTTCAGCACCCACACAAAACGAACATGGAGCTCCTCACTCAAGGCGCTCAAAACTCCACGGCCAAAGACAAGTTCAGTGCCCAAGCCATTTCCCGCTGCCATGGAAACCAAGTGCTCTGGCAGCACATATGTCTGAAAGTGGATATGACACCTAGGGAAGGGAGTTTGTTGGTGAATGGCAACTGCCCGAAGCAGCAGCACAGCTCTTCCAGTGCCAAAACAACTCCACCTGCCTCATGAACTTCACATACTATCAGTTTTCCTGGCATATATCTATGGAACCCTGTTGGGTCACTTCCGGTCCCATGCCCATTCAGCCCAGTGGGATGGAAACAAGCAGCTTGAGCACCCACACAAAACGAACATGGAGCTCCTCACTCAAGGCGCTCAAAACTCCACGGCCAAAGACAAGTTCAGTGCCCAAGCCATTTCCCGCTGCCATGGAAACCAAGTGCTCTAGCAGCACATATGTCTGAAAGTGGATATGACACCTAGGGAAGGGAGTGTGCTGGTGAATGGCAACTGCCCGAAGCAGCAGCACAGCTCTTCCACTGCCAAAACAACCCCGCCTGCCTCATGAACTTCACATACCATCAGCTGTCCTGGCAGCTATCTAGGAAACCCTGTTGGGTCACTTCCGGTCCCATGCCCATTGAGCCCAGTGGGATGGAATCAAGCAGCTTCAGCACCCACACAAAACGAACATGGAGCTCCTCACTCAAGGCGCTCAAAACTCCACGGCCAAAGACAAGTTCAGTGCCCAAGCCATTTCCCGCTGCCATGGAAACCAAGTGCTCTGGCAGCACATATGTCTGAAAGTGGATATGACACCTAGGGAAGGGAGTGTGCTGGTGAATGGCAACTGCCTGAAGCAGCAGCACAGCTCTTCCACTGCCAAAACAACCACGCCTGCCTCATGAACTTCACATACCATCAGCTGTCCTGGCAGCTATCTAGAAAACCCTGTTGGCTCACTTCCGGTCCCATGCCCATTCAGCCCAGTGGGATGGAATCAAGCAGCTTCAGCACCCACACAAAACGAACATGGAGCTCCTCACTCAAGGCGCTCAAAACTCCACGGCCAAAGACAAGTTCACTGCCCAAGCCATTTCCCGCTGCCATGGAAACCAAGTGCTCTGGCAGCACATATGTCTGAAAGTGGATATGACACCTATGGAAGGGAGTGTGCTGGTGAATGGCAACTGCCTGAAGCAGCAGCACAGCTCTTCCACTGCCAAAACAAACCCGCCTGCCTCATGAACTTCACATACCATCAGCTGTCCTGGCAGCTATCTAGGAAACCCTGTTGGGTCACTTCCGGTCCCATGCCCATTGAGCCCAGTGGGATGGAATCAAGCAGCTTCAGCACCCACACAAAACGAACATGGAGCTCCTCACTCAAGGCGCTCAAAACTTCACAGCCAAAGACAAGTTCAGTGCCCAAGCCATTTCCCGCTGCCATGGAAACCAAGTGCTCTGGCAGCACATATGTCTTAAAGTGGATATGACACCTAGGGAAGGGAGTGTGCTGGTGAATGGCAACTGCCCGAAGCAGCAGCACAGCTCTTCCACTGCCAAAACAACTCACCTGCCTCATGAACTTCACATACCATCAGCTGTCCTGGCAGCTATCTAGGAAACCCTGTTGGGTCACCTCCGGTCCCATGACCTTTGAGCCCAGTGGGATGGAATCAAGCAGCTTGAGCACCCACACAAAACGAACATGGAGCTCCTCACTCAAGGCGCACAAAACTCCACAGCCAAATACAAGTTCAGTGCCCAAGCCATTTCCCGCTGCCATGGAAACCACGTGCTCTGGCAGCACATATGTCTGAAAGTGGATATGACACCTAGGGAAGGGAGTGTGTTGGTGAATGGCAACTGCCCGAAGCAGCAACACAGTTCTTCCACTGCCAAAACAACTCCAACTGCCTCATGAACTTCACATACCATCAGCTGTCCTGGCAGCTATCTAGGAAACCCTGTTGGCTCACTTCCGGTCCCATGCCCATTGAGCCCAGTGGGATGGAATCAAGCAGCTTCAGCACCCACACAAAACGAACATGGAGCTCCTCACTCAAGACGCTCAAAACTCCACGGCCAAAGACAAGTTCAGTGCCCAAGCCATTTCCCGCTGCCATGGAAACCAAGTGCTCTGGCAGCACATATGTCTGAAAGAGGATATGACACCTAGGCAAGGGAGTGTGTTGGTGAATGGGAAATGTCCGAAGCAGCAGCACAGCTCTTCCAGTGCCAAAACAACCCCGCCTGCCTCATGAACTTCACATACCATCAGCTGTCCTGGCAGCCATCTAAGAAACCCTGTTGGGTCACTTCCGGTCCCATGCCCATTGAGCCCAGTGGGATGGAATCAAGCAGCTTCAGCACCCACACAAAACGAACATGGAGCTCCTCACTCAAGGCGCTCAAAACTCCACGGCCAAAGACAAATTCAATGCCCAAGCCATTTCCCGCTGCCATGGAAACCAGGTGCTCTGGCAGCACATATGTCTGAAAGTGGATATGACACCTAGGGAAGGGAGTGTGCTGGTGAATGGCAACTGCCCGAAGCAGCAGCACAGCTCTTCCAGTGCCAAAACAACTCCACCTGCCTCATGAACTTCACATACCATCAGCTGTCTTGGCAGCTATCTAGGAAACCCTGTTGGGTCACTTCCGGTCCCATGCCCATTGAGCCCAGTGGGATGGAATCAAGCAGCTTCAGCACCCACACAAAACGAACATGGAGCTCCTCACTCAAGGCGCTCAAAACTCCACGGCCAAAGACAAGTTCAGTGCCCAAGCCATTTCCCGCTGCCATGGAAACCAAGTGCTCTGGCAGCACATATGTCTGAAAGTGGATATGACACCTAGGGAAGGGAGTGTGCTGGTGAATGGCAACTGCCCGAAGCAGCAGCACAGCTCTTCCACTGCCAAAACAACTCCACCTGCCTCATGAACTTCACATACTATCAGTTTTCCTGGCATATATCTATGGAACCCTGTTGGGTCTCTTCCGGTCCCATGCCCATTGAGCCCAGTGGGATGGAAACAAGCAGCTTGAGCACCCACACAAAACGAACATGGAGCTCCTCACTCAAGGCGCTCAAAACTCCACGGCCAAAGACAAGTTCAGTGCCCAAGCCATTTCCCGCTGCAATGGAAACCAAGTGCTCTGGCAGCACATATGTCTTAAAGTGGATATGACACCTAGGGAAGGGAGTGTGCTGGTGAATGGCAACTGCCAGAAGCAGCAGCACAGCTCTTCCACTACCAAAACAACTCACCTGCCTCATGAACTTCACATACCATCAGCTGTCCTGGCAGCAATCTAGGAAACCCTGTTGGGTCACTTCCGGTCCCATGACCTTTGAGCCCGTGGGATGGAATCAAGCAGCTTGAGCACCCACACAAAACGAACATGGAGCTCCTCACTCAAGGCGCACAAAACTCCACAGCCAAAGACAAGTTCAGTGCCCAAGCCATTTCCCGCTGCCATGGAAACCACGTGCTCTGGCAGCACATATGTCTGAAAGTGGATATGACACCTAGGGAAGGGAGTGTGTTGGTGAATGGCAACTGCCCGAAGCAGCAACACAGTTCTTCCACTGCCAAAACAACTCCAACTGCCTCATGAACTTCACATACCATCAGCTGTCCTGGCAGCTATCTAGGAAACCCTGTTGGCTCACTTCCGGTCCCATGCCCATTGAGCCCAGTGGGATGGAACCAAGCAGCTTCAGCACCCACACAAAACGAACATGGAGCTCCTCACTCAAGACGCTCAAAACTCCATGGCCAAAGACAAGTTCAGTGCCCAAGCCATTTCCCGCTGCCATGGAAACCAAGTGCTCTGGCAGCACATATGTCTGAAAGTGGATATGACACCTAGGCAAGGGAGTGTGTTGGTGAATGGGAAATGTCCGAAGCAGCAGCACAGCTCTTCCAGTGCCAAAACAACTCCACCTGCCTCATGAACTTCACATACCATCAGCTGTCCTGGCAGCTATCTAGGAAACCCTGTTGGGTCACTTCCGGTCCCATGCCCATTGAGCCCAGTGGGATGCAATCAAGCAGCTTCAGCACCCACACAAAACGAACATGGAGCTCCTCACTCAAGGCGCTCAAAACTTCACAGCCAAAGACAAGTTCAGTGCCCAAGCCATTTCCCGCTGCCATGGAAACCAGGTGCTCTGGCAGCACATATGTCTGAAAGTGGATATGACACCTAGGGAAGGGAGTGTGCTGGTGAATGGTAACTGTCCGAAGCAGCAGCACAGCTCTTCCACTGCCAAAACAACTCCACCTACCTCATGAACTTCACATACCATCAGCTGTCCAGGCAGCTATCTAGGAAACACTGTTGGGTCACTTCCGGTCCCATGCCCATTGAGCCCAGTGGGATGGAATCAAGCAGCTTGAGCACCCACACAAAACGAACATGGAGCTCCTCACTCAAGGCGCTCAAAACTCCACGGCCAAAGACAAGTTCAGTGCCCAAGCCATTTCCCGCTGCCATGGAAACCAAGTGCTCTGGCAGCACATATGTCTGAAAGTGGATATGACACCTATGGAAGGGAGTGTGCTGGTGAATGGCAACTGCCTGAAGCAGCAGCACAGCTCTTCCACTGCCAAAACAACCACGCCTGCCTCATGAACTTCACATACCATCAGCTGTCCTGGCAGCTATCTAGAAAACCCTGTTGGCTCACTTCCGGTCCCATGCCCATTGAGCCCAGTGGGATGGAATCAAGCAGCTTCAGCACCCACACAAAACGAACATGGAGCTCCTCACTCAAGGCGCACAAAACTCCACAGCCAAATACAAGTTCAGTGCCCAAGCCATTTCCCGCTGCCATGGAAACCACGTGCTCTGGCAGCACATATGTCTGAAAGTGGATATGACACCTAGGGAAGGGAGTGTGTTGGTGAATGGCAACTGCCCGAAGCAGCAACACAGCTCTTCAAGTGCCAAAACAACTCCACCTGCCTCATGAACTTCACATACCATCAGCTGTCCTGGCAGCTATCTAGGAAACCCTGTTGGCTCACTTCCGGTCCCATGCCCATTGAGCCCAGTGGGATGGAATCAAGCAGCTTCAGCACCCACACAAAACGAACATGGAGCTCCTCACTCAAGGCGCTCAAAACTCCACGGCCAAAGACAAGTTCAGTGCCCAAGCCATTTCCCGCTGCCATGGAAACCAAGTGCTCTGGCAGCACATATGTCTGAAAGTGGATATGACACCTAGGGAAGGGAGTTTGTTGGTGAATGGCACCTGCCCGAAGCAGCAGCACAGCTCTTCCAGTGCCAAAACAACTCCACCTGCCTCATGAACTTCACATACTATCAGTTTTCCTTGCATATATCTATGGAACCCTGTTGGGTCACTTCCGGTCACATGCCCATTCAGCCCAGTGGGATGCAATCAAGCAGCTTGAGCACCCACACAAAACGAACATGGAGCTCCTCACTCAAGGCGCTCAAAACTCCACGGCCAAAGACAAGTTCAGTGCCCAAGCCATTTCCCGCTGCCATGGAAACCAAGTGCTCTGGCAGCACATATGTCTGAAAGTGGATATGACACCTAGGGAAGGGAGTGTGCTGGTGAATGGCAACTGCCCGAAGCAGCAGCACAGCTCTTCCACTGCCAAAACAACCCCGCCTGCCTCATGAACTTCACATACCATCAGCTGTCCTGGCAGCTATCTAGGAAACCCTGTTGGGTCACTTCCGGTCCCATGCCCATTGAGCCCAGTGGGATGGAATCAAGCAGCTTCAGCACCCACACAAACCTAACATGGAGCTCCTCACTCAAGGCGCTCAAAACTCCACGGCCAAAGACAAGTTCACTGCCCAAGCCATTTCCCGCTGCCATGGAAACCAAGTGCTCTGGCAGCACATATGTCTGAAAGTGGATATGACACCTAGGGAAGGGAGTGTGCTGGTGAATGGCAACTGCCTGAAGCAGCAGCACAGCTCTTCCACTGCCAAAACAACCCCGCCTGCCTCATGAACTTCACATACCATCAGCTGTCCTGGCAGCTATCTAGGAAACCGTGTTGGGTCACTTCCGGTCCCATGCCCATTGAGCCCAGTGGGATGGAATCAAGCAGCTTGAGCACCCACACAAAACGAACATGGAGCTCCTCACTCAAGGCGCTCAAAACTCCACGGCCAAAGACAAGTTCAGTGCCCAAGCCATTTCCCGCTGCCATGGAAACCAAGTGCTCTGGCAGCACATATGTCTGAAAGTGGATATGACACCTAGGGAAGGGAGTGTGCTGGTGAATGGTAACTGTCTGAATCAGCGGCACAGCTCTTCCACTGCCAAAACAACTCCACCTGCCTCATGAACTTCACATACCATCAGCTGTCCTGGCAGCTATCTAGGAAACCCTGTTGGGTCACTTCCGGTCCCATGCCCATTGAGCCCAGTGGGATGGAATCAAGCAGCTTCAGCACCCACACAAAACGAACATGGAGCTCCTCACTCAAGACGCTCAAAACTCCACAGCCAAAGACAAGTTCAGTGCCCAAGCCATTTCCCGCTGCCATGGAAACCAAGTGCTCTGGCAGCACATATGTCTGAAAGTGGATATGACACCTAGGGAAGGGAGTGTGCTGGTGAATGGCAACTGCCTGAAGCAGCAGCACAGTTCTTCCACTGCCAAAACAACCACGCCTGCCTCATGAACTTCACATACCATCAGCTGTCCTGGCAGCTATCTAGGAAACCCTGTTGGGTCACTTCCGGTCCCATGCCCATTGAACCCAGTGGGATGGAATCAAGCAGCTTGAGCACCCACACAAAACGAACATGGAGCTCCTCACTCAAGGCGCTGAAAACTTCACAGCCAAAGACAAGTTCAGTGATCAAGCCATTTCCCGCTGCCATGGAAACCAAGTGCTCTGGCAGCACATATGTCTGAAAGTGGATATGACACCTAGGGAAGGGAGTGTGTTGGTGAATGGCAACTGCCCGAAGCAGCAGCACAGCTCTTCCAGTGCCAAAACAACCCCGCCTGCCTCATGAACTTCACATACCATCAGCTGTCCTGGCAGCCATCTAAGAAACCCTGTTGGGTCACTTCCGGTCCCATGCCCATTGAGCCCAGTGGGATGGAATCAAGCAGCTTGAGCACCCACACAAAACGAACATGGAGCTCCTCACTCAAGGCGCTCAAAACTCCACGGCCAAAGACAAATTCAATGCCCAAGCCATTTCCCGCTGCCATGGAAACCAAGTGCTCTGGCAGCACATATGTCTGAAAGTGGATATGACACCTAGGCAAAGGAGTGTGTTGGTGAATGGGAAATGTCCGAAGCAGCAGCACAGCTCTTCCAGTGCCAAAACAACTCCACCTGCCTCATGAACTTCACATACCATCAGCTGTCCTTGCAGCTATCTAGGAAACCCTGTTGGGTCACTTCCGGTCCCATGCCCATTGAGCCCAGTGGGATGGAATCAAGCAGCTTGAGCACCCACACAAAACGAACATGGAGCTCCTCACTCAAGGCGCTCAAAACTCCACGGCCAAAGACAAGTTCAGTGCCCAAGCCATTTCCCGCTGCCATGGAAACCAAGTGCTCTGGCAGCACATATGTCTTAAAGTGGATATGACACCTAGGGAAGGGAGTGTGCTGGTGAATGGCAACTGCCCGAAGCTGCAGCACAGCTCTTCCACTGCCAAAACAACTCACCTGCCTCATGAACTTCACATACCATCAGCTGTCCTGGCAGCTATCTAGGAAACCCTGTTGGGTCACTTCCGGTCCCATGCCCATTGAGCCCAGTGGGATGGAATCAAGCAGCTTGAGCACCCACACAAAACGAACATGGAGCTCCTCACTCAAGGCGCTCAAAACTCCACGGCCAAAGACAAGTTCAGTGCCCAAGCCATTTCCCGCTGCCATGGAAACCAAGTGCTCTGGCAGCACATATGTCTGAAAGTGGATATGACACCTAGGGAAGGGAGTGTGCTGGTGAATGGCAACTGCCCGAAGCAGCAGCACAGCTCTTCCACTGCCAAAACAACCCCGCCTTCCTCATGAACTTCACATACCATCAGCTGTCCTGGCAGCTATCTAGGAAACCCTGTTGGGTCACTTCCGGTCCCATGCCCATTGAGCCCAGTGGGATGGAATCAAGCAGCTTGAGCACCCACACAAAACGAACATGGAGCTCCTCACTCAAGGCGCTCAAAACTTCACAGCCAAAGACAAGTTCAGTGCCCAAGCCATTTCCCGCTGCCATGGAAACCAGGTGCTCTGGCAGCACATATGTCTGAAAGTGGATATGACACCTAGGGAAGGGAGTGTGCTGGTGAATGGCAACTGCCCGAAGCAGCAGCACAGCTCTTCCAGTGCCAAAACAACTCCACCTGCCTCATGAACTTCACATACCATCAGCTGTCTTGGCAGCTATCTAGGAAACCCTGTTGGGTCACTTCCGGTCCCATGCCAATTGAGTCCAGTGGGATGGAATCGAGCAGCTTCAGCACCCACACAAAACGAACATGGAGCTCCTCACTCAAGGCGCTCAAAACTCCACAGCCAAAGACAAGTTCAGTGCCCAAGCCATTTCCCGCTGCCATGGAAACCAAGTGCTCTGGCAGCACATATGTCTGAAAGTGGATATGACACCTAGGGAAGGGAGTGTGCTGGTGAATGGCAACTGTCCGAAGCAGCGGCACAGCTCTTCAAGTGCCAAAACAACTCCACCTGCCTCATGAACTTCACATACCATCAGCTGTCCTGGCAGCTATCTAGGAAACCCTGTTGGGTCACTTCCGGTCCCATGCCCATTGAGCCCAGTGTGATGGAATCAAGCAGCTTCAGCACCCACACAAAACGAACATGGAGCTCCTCACTCAAGGCGCTCAAAACTCCACGGCCAAAGACAAGTTCAGTGCCCAAGCCATTTCCCGCTGCCATGGAAACCAAGTGCTCTGGCAGCACATATGTCTGAAAGTGGATATGACACCTAGGGAAGGGAGTGTGCTGGTGAATGGCAACTGCCCGAAGCAGCAGCACAGCTCTTCCACTGCCAAAACAACTCCACCTGCCTCATGAACTTCACATACTATCAGTTTTCCTGGCATATATCTATGGAACCCTGTTGGGTCTCTTCCGGTCCCATGCCCATTGAGCCCAGTGGGATGGAAACAAGCAGCTTGAGCACCCACACAAAACGAACATGGAGCTCCTCACTCAAGGCGCTCAAAACTCCACGGCCAAAGACAAGTTCAGTGCCCAAGCCATTTCCCGCTGCCATGGAAACCAAGTGCTCTAGCAGCACATATGTCTGAAAGTGGATATGACACCTAGGGAAGGGAGTGTGCTGGTGAATGGCAACTGTCCGAAGCAGCAGCACAGCTCTTCCACTGCCAAAACAATCCCGCCTGCCTCATGAACTTCACATACCATCAGCTGTCCTGGCAGCTATCTAGGAAACCCTGTTGGGTCACTTCCGGTCCCATGCCCATTGAGCCCAGTGGGATGGAATCAAGCAGCTTCAGCACCCACACAAAACGAACATGGAGCTCCTCACTCAAGGCGCTCAAAACTCCACGGCCAAAGACAAGTTCAGTGCCCAAGCCATTTCCCGCTGCCATGGAAACCAAGTGCTCTGGCAGCACATATGTCTGAAAGTGGATATGACACCTAGGGAAGGGAGTGTGCTGGTGAATGGCAACTGCCCGAAGCAGCAGCACAGCTCTTCCACTGCCAAAACAACCCCGCCTACCTCATGAACTTCACATACCATCAGCTGTCCTGGCAGCTATCTAGGAAACCCTGTTGGGTCACTTCCGGTCCCATGCCCATTGAGCCCAGTGGGATGGAATCAAGCAGCTTCAGCACCCACACAAAATGAACATGGAGCTCCTCACTCAAGGCGCTCAAAACTCCACGGCCAAAGACAAGTTCAGTGCCCAAGCCATTTCCCTCTGCCATGGAAACCAAGTGCTCTGGCAGCACATATGTCTGAAAGTGGATATGACACCTAGGGAAGGGAGTGTGTTGGTGAATGGCAACTGTCCGAGCAGCAACACAGTTCTTCCAGTGCCAAAACAACTCCACCTGCCTCATGAACTTCACATACCATCAGCTGTCCTGGCAGCTATCTAGGAAACCCTGTTGGGTCACTTCCGGTCCCATGCCCATTGAGCCCAGGGGGATGGAATCAAGCAGCTTGAGCACCCACACAAAACGAACATGGAGCTCCTCACTCAAGGCGCTCAAAACTCCACGGCCAAAGACAAGTTCAGTGCCCAAGCCATTTCCCGCTGCCATGGAAACCAAGTGCTCTGGCAGCACATATGTCTGAAAGTGGATATGACACCTAGGGAAGGGAGTGTGCTGGTGAATGATAACTGTCCGAAGCAGCGGCACAGCTCTTCCACTGCCAAAACAACTCCACCTACCTCATGAACTTCACATACCATCAGCTGTCCTGGCAGCTATCTAGGAAACCCTGTTGGGTCACTTCCGGTCCCATGCCCATTGAGCCCAGTGGGATGGAATCAAGCAACTTGAGCACCCACACAAAACGAACATGGAGCTCCTCACTCAAGGCGCTCAAAACTCCACGGCCAAAGACAAGTTCAGTGCCCAAGCCATTTCCCGCTGCCATGGAAACCAAGTGCTCTGGCAGCACATATGTCTGAAAGTGGATATGACACCTAGGGAAGGGAGTGTGCTGGTGAATGGCAACTGCCCGAAGCAGCAGCACAGCTCTTCCACTACCAAAACAACTCACCTGCCTCATGAACTTCACATACCATCAGCTGTCCTCGCAGCTATCTAGGAAACCCTGTTGGGTCACTTCCGGTCCCATGACCTTTGAGCCCAGTGGGATGGAATCAAGCAGCTTGAGCACCCACACAAAACGAACATGGAGCTCCTCACTCAAGGCGCACAAAACTCCACAGCCAAAGACAAGTTCAGTGCCCAAGCCATTTCCCGCTGCCATGGAAACCAAGTGCTCTGGCAGCACATATGTCTGAAAGTGGATATGACACCTAGGGAAGGGAGTGTGCTGGTGAATGGCAACTGCCCGAAGCAGCAGCACAGCTCTTCCACTGCCAAAACAACCCCGCCTACCTCATGAACTTCACATACCATCAGCTGTCCTGGCAGCTATCTAGGAAACCCTGTTGGGTCACTTCCGGTCCCATGCCCATTGAGCCCAGTGGGATGGAATCAAGCAGCTTCAGCACCCACACAAAATGAACATGGAGCTCCTCACTCAAGGCGCTCAAAACTCCACGGCCAAAGACAAGTTCAGTGCCCAAGCCATTTCCCTCTGCCATGGAAACCACGTGCGCTGGCAGCACATATGTCTGAAAGTGGATATGACACCTAGGGAAGGGAGTGTGTTGGTGAATGGCAACTGTCCGAGCAGCAACACAGTTCTTCCAGTGCCAAAACAACTCCACCTGCCTCATGAACTTCACATACCATCAGCTGTCCTGGCAGCTGTCTAGGAAACCCTGTTGGCTCACTTCCGGTCCCATGCCCATTGAGCCCAGTGGGATGGAATCAAGCAGCTTCAGCACCCACACAAAACGAACATGGAGCTCCTCACTCAAGGCGCTCAAAACTCCACGGCCAAAGACAAGTTCAGTGCCCAAGCCATTTCCCGCTGCCATGGAAGCCAAGTGCTCTGGCAGCACATATGTCTGAAAGTGGATATGACACCTAGGGAAGGGAGTGTGCTGGTGAATGGCAACTGCCCGAAGCTGCAGCCCAGCTCTTCCACTGCCAAAACAACTCACCTGCCTCATGAACTTCACATACCATCAGCTGTCCTGGCAGCTATCTAGGAAACCCTGTTGGGTCACTTCCGGTCCCATGCCCATTGAGCCCAGTGAGATGGAATCAAGCAGCTTCAGCACCCACAGAAAATGAACATGGAGCTCCTCACTCAAGGCGCTCAAAACTCCACGGCCAAAGACAAGTTCAGTGCCCAAGCCATTTCCCTCTGCCATGGAAACCACGTGCGCTGGCAGCACATATGTCTTAAAGTGGATATGACACCTAGGGAAGGGAGTGTGTTGGTGAATGGCAACTGTCCGAGCAGCAACACAGTTCTTCTAGTGCCAAAACAACTCCACCTGCCTCATGAACTTCACATACCATCAGCTGTCCTGGCAGCTGTCTAGGAAACCCTGTTGGCTCACTTCCGGTCCCATGCCCATTGAGCCCAGGGGGATGGAAACAAGCAGCTTGAGCACCCACACAAAACGAACATGGAGCTCCTCACTCAAGGCGCTCAAAACTCCACGGCCAAAGACAAGTTCAGTGCCCAAGCCATTTCCCGCTGCCATGGAAACCAAGTGCTCTGGCAGCACATATGTCTGAAAGTGGATATGACACCTAGGGAAGGGAGTGTGCTGGTGAATGGCAACTGTCCGAAGCAGCGGCACAGCTCTTCCACTGCCAAAACAACTCCACCTGCCTCATGAACTTCACATACCATCAGCTGTCCTGGCAGCTATCTAGGAAACCCTGTTGGGTCACTTCCGGTCCCATGCCCATTGAGCCCATTGGGATGGAATCAAGCAGCTTGAGCACCCACACAAAACGAACATGGAGCTCCTCACTCAAGGCGCTCAAAACTCCACGGCCAAAGACAAGTTCAGTGCCCAAGCCATTTCCCGCTGCCATGGAAACCAAGTGCTCTGGCAGCACATATGTCTGAAAGTGGATATGACACCTAGGGAAGGGAGTGTGCTGGTGAATGGCAACTGCCCGAAGCAGCAGCACAGCTCTTCCACTGCCAAAACAACTCCACCTGCCTCATGAACTTCACATACCATCAGCTGTCCTGGCAGCTATCTAGGAAACCCTGTTGGGTCACTTCCGGTCCCATGCCCATTGAGCCCAGTGGGATGGAATCAAGCAGCTTCAGCACCCACACAAAACGAACATGGAGCTCCTCACTCAAGGCGCTCAAAACTCCACAGCCAAAGACAAGTTCAGTGCCCAAGCCATTTCCCGCTGCCATGGAAACCAAGTGCTCTGGCAGCACATATGTCTGAAAGTGGATATGACACCTAGGGAAGGGAGTGTGCTGGTGAATGGCAACTGCCTGAAGCAGCAGCACAGCTCTTCCACTGCCAAAACAACCCCGCCTGCCTCATGAACTTCACATACCATCAGCTGTCCTGGCAGCTATCTAGGAAACCCTGTTGGGTCACTTCCGGTCCCATGCCCATTGAGACCAGTGGGATGGAATCAAGCAGCTTCAGCACCCACACAAAACGAACATGGAGCTCCTCACTCAAGGCGCTCAAAACTTCACAGCCAAAGATAAGTTCAGTGCCCAAGCCATTTCCGCTGCCATGGAAACCAAGTGTTCTGGCAAGCACATATGTCTGAAAGTGGATATGACACCTAGGCAAGGGAGTGTGCTGGTGAATGGCAACTGCCCGAAGCTGCAGCACAGCTCTTCCAGTGCCAAAACAACTCCACCTGCCTCATGAACTTCACATACCATCAGCTGTCCTGGCAGCTATCTAGGAAACCCTGTTGGGTCACTTCCGGTCCCATGACCTTTGAGCCCAGTGGGATGGAATCAAGCAGCTTCAGCACCCACACAAAACGAACATGGAGCTAATCACTCAAGGCGCACAAAACTCCACGGCCAAAGACAAGTTCAGTGCCCAAGCCATTTCCCGCTGCCATGGAAACCACGTGCTCTGGCAGTACATATGTCTGAAAGTGGATATGACACCTAGGGAAGGGAGTGTGTTGGTGAATGGCAACTGTCCGAAGCAGCGGCACAGCTCTTCCAGTGCCAAAACAACTCCACCTGCCTCATGAACTTCACATACCATCAGCTGTCCTGGCAGCTATCTAGGAAACCCTGTTGGCTCACTTCCGGTCCCATGCCCATTGAGCCCAGTGGGATGGAATCAAGCAGCTTCAGCACCCACACAAAACGAAAATGGAGCTCCTCACTCAAGGCGCTCAAAACTCCACGGCCAAAGACAAGTTCCGTGCCCAAGCCATTTCCCGCTGCCATGGAAACCAAGTGCTCTGGCAGCACATATGTCTGAAAGTGGATATGACACCTAGGCAAGGGAGTGTGCTGGTGAATGGCAACTGCCTGAAGCAGCAGCACAGTTCTTCCACTGAGAAAACAACTCCACCTGCCTCATGAACTTCACATACCATCAGCTGTCCTGGCAGCTATCTAGGAAACCCTGTTGGGTCACTTCCGGTCCCATGCCCATTGAGCCCAGTGGGATGGAATCAAGCAGCTTCAGCACCCACACAAAACGAACATGGAGCTCCTCACTCAAGGCGCTCAAAACACCACAGGCAAAGACAAGTTCAGTGCCCAAGCCATTTCCCGCTGCCATGGAAACCACGTGCGCTGGCAGCACATATGTCTGAAAGTGGATATGACACCTAGGGAAGGGAGTGTGTTGGTGAATGGCAACTGTCCGAGCAGCAACACAGTTCTTCCAGTGCCAAAACAACTCCACCTGCCTCATGCACTTCACATACCATCAGCTGTCCTGGCAGCTGTCTAGGAAACCCTGTTGGCTCACTTCCGGTCCCATGCCCATTGAGCCCAGTGGGATGGAATCAAGCAGCTTGAGCACCCACACAAAACGAACATGGAGCTCCTCACTCAAGGCGCTCAAAACTCCACGGCCAAAGACAAGTTCAGTGCCCAAGCCATTTCCCGCTGCCATGGAAACCAAGTGCTCTGGCAGCACATATGTCTGAAAGTGGATATGACACCTAGGGAAGGGAGTGTGCTGGTGAATGGCAACTGCCCGAAGCAGCAGCACAGCTCTTCCACTGCCAAAACAACTCCACCTGCCTCATGAACTTCACATACCATCAGCTGTCCTGGCAGCTATCTAGGAAACCCTGTTGGGTCACTTCCGGTCCCATGCCCATTGAGCCCAGTGGGATGGAATCAAGCAGCTTCAGCACCCACACAAAACGAACATGGAGCTCCTCACTCAAGGCGCTCAAA
The DNA here is from genome assembly GCF_030435755.1 of Ochotona princeps. Classification (NCBI taxonomy): domain Eukaryota; kingdom Metazoa; phylum Chordata; class Mammalia; order Lagomorpha; family Ochotonidae; genus Ochotona; species Ochotona princeps. The sequence continues at coordinate 143,764,457 of NC_080832.1, read as the reverse complement.
ACTCCACAGCCAAAGACAAGTTCAGTGCCCAAGCCATTTCCCGCTGCCATGGAAACCAAGTGCTCTGGCAGCACATATGTCTGAAAGTGGATATGACACCTAGGGAAGGGAGTGTGCTGGTGAATGGCAACTGCCTGAAGCAGCAGCACAGCTCTTCCACTGCCAAAACAACCCCGCCTGCCTCATGAACTTCACATACCATCAGCTGTCCTGGCAGCTATCTAGGAAACCCTGTTGGGTCACTTCCGGTCCCATGCCCATTGAGACCAGTGGGATGGAATCAAGCAGCTTCAGCACCCACACAAAACGAACATGGAGCTCCTCACTCAAGGCGCTCAAAACTTCACAGCCAAAGATAAGTTCAGTGCCCAAGCCATTTCCGCTGCCATGGAAACCAAGTGTTCTGGCAAGCACATATGTCTGAAAGTGGATATGACACCTAGGCAAGGGAGTGTGCTGGTGAATGGCAACTGCCCGAAGCTGCAGCACAGCTCTTCCAGTGCCAAAACAACTCCACCTGCCTCATGAACTTCACATACCATCAGCTGTCCTGGCAGCTATCTAGGAAACCCTGTTGGGTCACTTCCGGTCCCATGACCTTTGAGCCCAGTGGGATGGAATCAAGCAGCTTCAGCACCCACACAAAACGAACATGGAGCTAATCACTCAAGGCGCACAAAACTCCACGGCCAAAGACAAGTTCAGTGCCCAAGCCATTTCCCGCTGCCATGGAAACCACGTGCTCTGGCAGTACATATGTCTGAAAGTGGATATGACACCTAGGGAAGGGAGTGTGTTGGTGAATGGCAACTGTCCGAAGCAGCGGCACAGCTCTTCCACTGCCAAAACAACTCCACCTGCCTCATGAACTTCACATACCATCAGCTGTCCTGGCAGCTATCTAGGAAACCCTGTTGGCTCACTTCCGGTCCCATGCCCATTGAGCCCAGTGGGATGGAATCAAGCAGCTTCAGCACCCACACAAAACGAAAATGGAGCTCCTCACTCAAGGCGCTCAAAACTCCACGGCCAAAGACAAGTTCCGTGCCCAAGCCATTTCCCGCTGCCATGGAAACCAAGTGCTCTGGCAGCACATATGTCTGAAAGTGGATATGACACCTAGGCAAGGGAGTGTGCTGGTGAATGGCAACTGCCTGAAGCAGCAGCACAGTTCTTCCACTGAGAAAACAACTCCACCTGCCTCATGAACTTCACATACCATCAGCTGTCCTGGCAGCTATCTAGGAAACCCTGTTGGGTCACTTCCGGTCCCATGCCCATTGAGCCCAGTGGGATGGAATCAAGCAGCTTCAGCACCCACACAAAACGAACATGGAGCTCCTCACTCAAGGCGCTCAAAACACCACAGGCAAAGACAAGTTCAGTGCCCAAGCCATTTCCCGCTGCCATGGAAACCACGTGCGCTGGCAGCACATATGTCTGAAAGTGGATATGACACCTAGGGAAGGGAGTGTGTTGGTGAATGGCAACTGTCCGAGCAGCAACACAGTTCTTCCAGTGCCAAAACAACTCCACCTGCCTCATGCACTTCACATACCATCAGCTGTCCTGGCAGCTGTCTAGGAAACCCTGTTGGCTCACTTCCGGTCCCATGCCCATTGAGCCCAGGGGGATGGAATCAAGCAGCTTCAGCACCCACACAAAACGAACATGGAGCTCCTCACTCAAGGCGCTCAAAACTCCACGGCCAAAGACAAGTTCAGTGCCCAAGCCATTTCCCGCTGCCATGGAAACCAAGTGCTCTGGCAGCACATATGTCTGAAAGTGGATATGACACCTAGGGAAGGGAGTGTGCTGGTGAATGGCAACTGTCCGAAGCAGCGGCACAGCTCTTCCACTGCCAAAACAACTCCACCTGCCTCATGAACTTCACATACCATCAGCTGTCCTGGCAGCTATCTAGGAAACCCTGTTGGGTCACTTCCGGTCCCATGCCCATTGAGACCAGTGGGATGGAATCAAGCAGCTTCAGCACCCACACAAAACGAACATGGAGCTCCTCACTCAAGGCGCTCAAAACTTCACAGCCAAAGATAAGTTCAGTGCCCAAGCCATTTCCCGCTGCCATGGAAACCAAGTGCTCTGGCAAGCACATATGTCTGAAAGTGGATATGACACCTAGGCAAGGGAGTGTGCTGGTGAATGGCAACTGCCCGAAGCAGCAGCACAGCTCTTCCACTGAGAAAACAACTCCACCTGCCTCATGAACTTCACATACCATCAGCTGTCCTGGCAGCTATCTAGGAAACCCTGTTGGGTCACTTCCGGTCCCATGACCTTTGAGCCCAGTGGGATGGAATCAAGCAGCTTCAGCACCCACACAAAACGAACATGGAGCTAATCACTCAAGGCGCACAAAACTCCACGGCCAAAGACAAGTTCAGTGCCCAAGCCATTTCCCGCTGCCATGGAAACCACGTGCTCTGGCAGGACATATATCTGAAAGTGGATATGACACCTAGGGAAGGGAGTGTGTTGGTGAATGGCAACTGTCCGAAGCAGCGGCACAGCTCTTCCACTGCCAAAACAACTCCACCTGCCTCATGAACTTCACATACCATCAGCTGTCCTGGCAGCTATCTAGGAAACCCTGTTGGCTCACTTCCGGTCCCATGCCCATTGAGCCCAGTGGGATGGAATCAAGCAGCTTCAGCACCCACACAAAACGAAAATGGAGCTCCTCACTCAAGGCGCTCAAAACTCCACGGCCAAAGACAAGTTCCGTGCCCAAGCCATTTCCCGCTGCCATGGAAACCAAGTGCTCTGGCAGCACATATGTCTGAAAGTGGATATGACACCTAGGCAAGGGAGTGTGCTGGTGAATGGCAACTGCCTGAAGCAGCAGCACAGTTCTTCCACTGCCAAAACAACTCCACCTGCCTCATGAACTTCACATACCATCAGCTGTCCTGGCAGCTATCTAGGAAACCCTGTTGGGTCACTTCCGGTCCCATGCCCATTGAGCCCAGTGGGATGGAATCAAGCAGCTTCAGCACCCACACAAAACGAACATGGAGCTCCTCACTCAAGACGCTCAAAACACCACAGCCAAAGACAAGTTCAGTGCCCAAGCCATTTCCCGCTGCCATGGAAACCAAGTGCTCTGGCAGCACATATGTCTGAAAGTGGATATGACACCTAGGCAAGGGAGTGTGCTGGTGAATGGCAACTGCCCGAAGCAGCAGCACAGCTCTTCCACTGCCAAAACAACTCCACCTGCCTCATGAACTTCACATACCATCAGCTGTCCTGGCAGCTATCTAGGAAACCCTGTTGGGTCACTTCCGGTCCCATGCCCATTGAGCCCAGTGGGATGGAATCAAGCAGCTTCAGCACCCACACAAAACGAACATGGAGCTCCTCACTCAAGGCGCTCAAAACTCCACGGCCAAAGACAAGTTCAGTGCCCAAGCCATTTCCCTCTGCCATGGAAACCAAGTGCTCTGGCAGCACATATGTCTGAAAGTGGATATGACACCTAGGGAAGGGAGTGTGTTGGTTAATGGCAACTGCCTGAAGCAGAAGCACAGCTCTTCCAGTGCCAAAACAACTCTGCATGCCTCATGAACTTCACATACCATCTGCTGTCCTGGCAGCTCTCTAGGAAACCCTGTAGGGTCACTTCCGGTCCCATGCCCATTGAGCCCAGTGGGATGGAATCAAGCAGCTTGAGCACCCACACAAAACGAACATGGAGCTCCTCACTCAAGGCGCTCAAAACTAGTTGGCGAAAGACAAGTTCAGTGCCCAAGCCATTTCCCGCTGCCATGGAAACCAAGTGCTCTGGCAGCACATATGTCTGAAAGTGGATATGACACCTAGGCAAGGGAGTGTGCTCGTGAATGGCAACTGCCCGAAGCAGCAGCACAGCTCTTCCACTGAGAAAACAACTCCACCTGCCTCATGAACTTCACATACCATCAGCTGTCCTGGCAGCTATCTAGGAAACCCTGTTGGGTCACTTCCGGTCCCATGCCCATTGAGCCCAGTGGGATGGAATCAAGCAGCTTCAGCACCCACACAAAACGAACATGGAGCTCCTCACTCAAGGCGCTCAAAACTAGTTGGCGAAAGACAAGTTCAGTGCCCAAGCCATTTCCTGCTGCCATGGAAACCAAGTGCTCTGGCAGCACATATGTCTGAAAGTGGATATGACACCTAGGGAAGGGAGTGTGCTGGTGAATGGCAACTGTCCGAAGCAGCAGCACAGCTCTTCACTGCCAAAACAACTCCACCTGCCTCATGAACTTCACATACCATCAGCTGTCCTGGCAGCTATCTAGGAAACCCTGTTGGGTCACTTCCGGTCCCATGCCCTTTGAGCCCCATGGGATGCAATCAAGCAGCTTGAGCACCCACACAAAACGAACATGGAGCTCCTCACTCCAGGCGCTCAAAACTCCACGGCCAAAGACAAGTTCAGTGCCCAAGCTATTTCCCGCTGCCATGGAAACCAAGCACTCTGGCAGCACATATGTCTGAAAGTGGATATGACACCTAGGGAACGGAGTGTGCTGGTGAATGGCAACTGCCCGAAGCAACAGCACAGCTCTTCCACTGCCAAAACAACTCCACCTGCCTCATGAACTTCGCATACCATCAGCTGTCCTGGCAGCTATCTAGGAAACCCTGTTGGGTCACTTCCGTTCCCATGCCCATTGAGCCCAGTGGGATGGAATCAAGCAGCTTGAGCACCCACACAAAACGAACATGGAGCTCCTCACTCAAGGCGCTCAAAACTAGTTGGCGAAAGACAAGTTCAGTGCCCAAGCCATTTCCCGCTGCCATGGAAACCAAGTGCTCTGGCAGCACATATGTCTGAAAGTGGATATGACACCTAGGCAAGGGAGTGTGCTGGTGAATGGCAACTGCCCGAAGCAGCAGCACAGCTCTTCCACTGAGAAAACAACTGCACCTGCCTCATGAACTTCACATACCATCAGCTGTCCTGGCAGCTATCTAGGAAACCCTGTTGGGTCACTTCCGGTCCCATGCCCATTGAGCCCAGTGGGATGGAATCAAGCAGCTTCAGCACCCACACAAAACGAACATGGAGCTCCTCACTCAAGGCGCTCAAAACTCCACAGCCAAAGACAAGTTCAGTGCCCAAGCCATTTCCCGCTGCTATGGAAACCAAGTGCTCTGGCAGCACATATGTCTGAAAGTGGATATGACACCTAGGGAAGGGAGTGTGCTCGTGAATGGGTACTGTCCGAAACAGCAGCACAGCTCTTCCAGTGCCAAAACAACTCCACCTGCCTCATGAACTTCACTTACCATCAGCTGTCCTGGCAGCTATCTAGGAAACCCTGTTGGGTCACTTCCGGTCCCATGCCCATTGAGCCCAGTGGGATGGAATCAAGCAGCTTCAGCACCCACACAAAACGAACATGGAGCTCCTCACTCAAGGCGCTCAAAACTCCACAGCCAAAGACAAGTTCAGTGCCCAAGCCATTTCCCTCTGCCATGGAAACCAAGTGCTCTGGCAGCACATATGTCTGAAAGTGGATATGACACCTAGGGAACGGAGTGTGCTGGTGAATGGCAACTGCCCGAAGCAGCAGCACAGCTCTTCCAGTGCCAAAACAACTCAACCTGCCTCATGAACTTCACATACCATCAGCTGTCCTGGCAGCTATCTAGGAAAACCTGTTGGGTCACTTCTGGTCCCATGCCCATTGAGCCCAGTGGGATGGAATCAAGCAGCTTGAACAGCCACACAAAACGAACATGGAGCTCCTCACTCAAGGCGCTCAAAACTCCACAGCCAAAGACAAGTTCAGTGCCCAAGCCATTTCCCGCTGCCATGGAAACCAGGTGCTCTGGCAGCACATATGTCTGAAAGTGGATATGACACCTAGGGAAGGGAGTGTGCTCGTGAATGGCAACTGCCCGAAGCAGCAGCACAGCTCTTCCACTGACAAAAAAACTCCACCTGCCTCATGAACTTCACATACCATCAGCTGTCCTGGCAGCTATCTAGGAAACCCTGTTGGCTCACTTCCGGTCCCATGCCCATTGAGCCCAGTGGGATGGAATCAAGCAGCTTGAGCACCCACACAAAACGAACATGGAGTTCCTCACTCAAGGCGCTCAAAACTCCACAGCCAAACACAAGTTCAGTGCCCAAGCCATTTCCCGCTGCCATGGAAACCAAGTGCTCTGGCAGCACATATGTCTGAAAGTGGATATGACACCTAGGAAAGGGAGTGTGCTCGTGAATGGCAAGTGCCCGAAGCAGCAGCACAGCTCTTCCACTGAGAAAACAACTCCACCTGCCTCATGAACTTCACATACCATCAGCTGTCCTGGCAGCTATCTAGGAAACCCTGTTGGGTCACTTCTGGTCCCATGCCCATTGAGCCCAGTGGGATGGAATCAAGCAGCTTCAGCACCCACACAAAACGAACATGGAGCTCCTCACTCAAGGCGCTCAAAACTCCACGGCCAAAGACAAGTTCAGTGCCGAAGCCATTTCCCGCTGCCATGGAAACCAAGTGCTCTGGCAGCACATATGTCTGAAAGTGGATATGACACCTAGGGAAGGGAGTGTGTTGGTGAATGGCAACTGCCCGAAACAGCGGCACAGCTCTTCCAGTGCCAAAATAACTCCACCTGCCTCATGAACTTCACATACCATCAGCTGTCCTGGCAGCTATCTAGGAAACCCTGTTGGGTCACTTCCGGTCCCATGCCCATTGAGCCCAGTGGGATGGAATCAAGCAGCTTCAGCACCCACACAAAACGAACATGGAGCTCCTCACTCAAGGCGCTCAAAACTCCACAGCCAAAGACAAGTTCAGTGCCCAAGCCATTTCCCGCTGCTATGGAAACCAAGTGCTCTGGCAGCACATATGTCTGAAAGTGGATATGACACCTAGGCAAGGGAGTGTGTTGGTGAATGGCAACTGCCTGAAGCAGCAGCACAGCTCTTCCAGTGCCAAAACAACTCCACCTGCCTCATGAACTTCACATACCATCAGCTGTCCTGGCAGCTATCTAGGAAACCCTGTTGGGTCACTTCCGGTCCCATGCCCATTGAGCCCAGTGGGATGGAATCAAGCAGCTTGAGCACCCACACAAAACGAACATGGAGCTCCTCACTCAAGGCGCTCAAAACTAGTTCGCGAATGACAAGTTCAGTGCCCAAGCCATTTCCCGCTGCCATGGAAACCAAGTGCTCTGGCAGCACATATGTCTGAAAGTGGATATGACACCTAGGGAACGGAGTGTGCTGGTGAATGGCAACTGCCCGAAGCAGCAGCACAGCTCTTCCACTGCCAAAACAACTCAACCTGCCTCATGAACTTCACATACCATCAGCTGTCCTGGCAGCTATCTAGGAAAACCTGTTGGGTCACTTCTGGTCCCATGCCCATTGAGCCCAGTGGGATGGAATCAAGCAGCTTGAACACCCACACAAAACGAACATGGAGCTCCTCACTCAAGGCGCTCAAAACTCCACAGCCAAAGACAAGTTCAGTACCCAAGCCATTTCCCGCTGCCATAGAAACCAGGTGCTCTGGCAGCACATATGTCTGAAAGTGGATATGACACCTAGGGAAGGGAGTGTGCTCGTGAATGGCAACTGCCCGAAGCAGCAGCACAGCTCTTCCACTGACAAAAAAACTCCACCTGCCTTATGAACTTCACATACCATCAGCTGTCCTGGCAGCTATCTAGGAAACCCTGTTGGGTCACTTCCGGTCCCATGCCCATTGAGCCCAGTGGGATGGAATCAAGCAGCTTGAGCACCCACACAAAACGAACATGGAGTTCCTCACTCAAGGCGCTCAAAACTCCACAGCCAAAGACAAGTTCAGTGCCCAAGCCATTTCCCGCTGCCATGGAAACCAGGTGCTCTGGCAGCACATATGTCTGAAAGTGGATATGACACCTAGGCAAGGGAGTGTGGTGGTGAATGGGAACTTTCCGAAAGAGCAGCACAGCTCTTCCAGTGCCAAAATAATTCTGCCTGCCTCATGAACTTCACATACCATCAGCTGTCCTGGCAGCTATCTAGGAAACCCTGTAGGGTCACTTCTGGTCCCATGCCCATTGATCCCCATGGGATGGAATCAAGCAGCTTCAGCACCCACACAAAACGAACATGGAGCTCCTCACTCGAGGCGCTCAAAACTCCACGGCCAAAGACAAGGTCAGTGCCCAAGCCATTTCCCGCTGCCATGGAAACCAAGTGCTCTGGAAGCACATATGTCTGAAAGTGGATATGACACCTAGGGAAGGGAGTGTGCTGGTGAATGGCAACTGCCCGAAGCAGCAGCACAGCTCTTCCACTGCCAAAACAACTCCACCTGCCTCATGAACTTCACATACCATCAGCTGTCCTGGCAGCTATCTAGGAAACCCTGTTGGGTCACTTCTGGTCCCATGCCCATTGAGCCCCATGGGATGGAATCAAGCAGCTTGAGCACCCACACAAAACGAACATGGAGCTCCTCACTCGAGGCGCTCAAAACTCCACGGCCAAAGACAAGTTCAGTGCCCAAGCCATTTCCCGCTGCCATGGAAACCAAGTGCTCTGGCAGCACATATGTCTGAAAGTGGATATGACAGCTAGGGAAGGGAGTGTGTTGGTTAATGGCAACTGCCTGAAGCAGAAGCACAGCTCTTCCAGTGCCAAAACAACTCTGCATGCCTCATGAACTTCACATACCATCTGCTGTCCTGGCAGCTCTCTAGGAAACCCTGTAGGGTCACTTCCGGTCCCATGCCCATTGAGCCCAGTGGGATGGAATCAAGCAGCTTGAGCACCCACACAAAACGAACATGCAGCTCCTCACTCAAGGTGCTCAAAACTAGTTGGCGAAAGACAAGTTCAGTGCCCAAGCCATTTCCCGCTGCCATGGAAACCAAGTGCTCTGGCAGCACATATGTCTGAAAGTGGATATGACACCTAGGCAAGGGAGTGTGCTCGTGAATGGCAACTGCCCGAAGCAGCAGCACAGCTCTTCCACTGAGAAAACAACTCCACCTGCCTCATGAACTTCACATACCATCAGCTGTCCTGGCAGCTATCTAGGAAAACCTGTTGGGTCACTTCCGGTCCCATGCCCATTGAGCCCAGTGGGATGGAATCAAGCAGCTTCAGCACCCACACAAAACGAACATGGAGCTCCTCACTCAAGGCGCTCAAAACTAGTTGGCGAAAGACAAGTTCAGTGCCCAAGCCATTTCCTGCTGCCATGGAAACCAAGTGCTCTGGCAGCACATATGTCTGAAAGTGGATATGACACCTAGGGAAGGGAGTGTGCTGGTGAATGGCAACTGTCCGAAGCAGCAGCACAGCTCTTCCACTGCCAAAACAACTCCACCTGCCTCATGAACTTCACATACCATCAGCTGTCCTGGCAGCTATCTAGGAAACCCTGTTGGGTCACTTCCGGTCCCATGCCCTTTGAGCCCCATGGGATGCAATCAAGCAGCTTGAGCACCCACACAAAACGAACATGGAGCTCCTCACTCCAGGCGCTCAAAACTCCACGGCCAAAGACAAGTTCAGTGCCCAAGCTATTTCCCGCTGCCATGGAAACCAAGCACTCTGGCAGCACATATGTCTGAAAGTGGATATGACACCTAGGGAACGGAGTGTGCTGGTGAATGGCAACTGCCCGAAGCAACAGCACAGCTCTTCCACTGCCAAAACAACTCCACCTGCCTCATGAACTTCGCATACCATCAGCTGTCCTGGCAGCTATCTAGGAAACCCTGTTGGGTCACTTCCGGTCCCATGCCCATTGAGCCCAGTGGGATGGAATCAAGCAGCTTCAGCACCCACACAAAACGAACATGGAGCTCCTCACTCAAGGCGCTCAAAACTCCACAGCCAAAGACAAGTTCAGTGCCCAAGCCATTTCCCGCTGCCATGGAAACCAAGTGCTCTGGCAGCACATATGTCTGAAAGTGGATATGACACCTAGGCAAGGGAGTGTGCTGGTGAATGGCAACTGCCCGAAGCAGCAGCACAGCTCTTCCACTGAGAAAACAACTGCACCTGCCTCATGAACTTCACATACCATCAGCTGTCCTGGCAGCTATCTAGGAAACCCTGTTGGGTCACTTCCGGTCCCATGCCCATTGAGCCCAGTGGGATGGAATCAAGCAGCTTCAGCACCCACACAAAACGAACATGGAGCTCCTCACTCAAGGCGCTCAAAACTCCACAGCCAAAGACAAGTTCAGTGCCCAAGCCATTTCCCGCTGCTATGGAAACCAAGTGCTCTGGCAGCACATATGTCTGAAAGTGGATATGACACCTAGGCAAGGGAGTGTGCTCGTGAATGGGTACTGTCCGAAACAGCAGCACAGCTCTTCCAGTGCCAAAACAACTCCACCTGCCTCATGAACTTCACATACCATCAGCTGTCCTGGCAGCTATCTAGGAAACCCTGTTGGCTCACTTCCGGTCCCATGCCCATTGAGCCCAGTGGGATGGAATCAAGCAGCTTCAGCACCCACACAAAACGAACATGGAGCTCCTCACTCAAGGCGCTCAAAACTAGTTCGCGAATGACAAGTTCAGTGCCCAAGCCATTTCCCGCTGCCATGGAAACCAAGTGCTCTGGCAGCACATATGTCTGAAAGTGGATATGACACCTAGGGAACGGAGTGTGCTGGTGAATGGCAACTGCCCAAAGCAGCAGCACAGCTCTTCCACTGCCAAAACAACTCAACCTGCCTCATGAACTTCACATACCATCAGCTGTCCTGGCAGCTATCTAGGAAAACCTGTTGGGTCACTTCTGGTCCCATGCCCATTGAGCCCAGTGGGATGGAATCAAGCAGCTTGAACACCCACACAAAACGAACATGGAGCTCCTCACTCAAGGCGCTCAAAACTCCACAGCCAAAGACAAGTTCAGTGCCCAAGCCATTTCCCGCTGCCATAGAAACCAGGTGCTCTGGCAGCACATATGTCTGAAAGTGGATATGACACCTAGGGAAGGGAGTGTGCTCGTGAATGGCAACTGCCCGAAGCAGCAGCACAGCTCTTCCACTGACAAAAAAACTCCACCTGCCTTATGAACTTCACATACCATCAGCTGTCCTGGCAGCTATCTAGGAAACCCTGTTGGGTCACTTCCGGTCCCATGCCCATTGAGCCCAGTGGGATGGAATCAAGCAGCTTGAGCACCCACACAAAACGAACATGGAGTTCCTCACTCAAGGCGCTCAAAACTCCACAGCCAAAGACAAGTTCAGTGCCCAAGCCATTTCCCGCTGCCATGGAAACCAGGTGCTTTGGCAGCACATATGTCTGAAAGTGGATATGACACCTAGGCAAGGGAGTGTGGTGGTGAATGGGAACTTTCCGAAAGAGCAGCACAGCTCTTCCAGTGCCAAAATAATTCTGCCTGCCTCATGAACTTCACATACCATCAGCTGTCCTGGCAGCTATCTAGGAAACCCTGTAGGGTCACTTCTGGTCCCATGCCCATTGATCCCCATGGGATGGAATCAAGCAGCTTCAGCACCCACACAAAACGAACATGGAGCTCCTCACTCGAGGCGCTCAAAACTCCACGGCCAAAGACAAGGTCAGTGCCCAAGCCATTTCCCGCTGCCATGGAAACCAAGTGCTCTGGCAGCACATATGTCTGAAAGTGGATATGACACCTAGGGAAGGGAGTGTGCTGGTGAATGGCAACTGCCCGAAGCAGCAGCACAGCTCTTCCAGTGCCAAAACAACTCCACCTGCCTCATGAACTTCACATACCATCAGCTGTCCTGGCAGCTATCTAGGAAACCCTGTTGGGTCACTTCTGGTCCCATGCCCATTGAGCCCCATGGGATGGAATCAAGCAGCTTCAGGACCCACACAAAACGAACATGGAGCTCCTCACTCCAGGCGCTCAAAACTCCACGGCCAAAGACAAGTTCAGTGCCCAAGCCATTTCCCGCTGCCATGGAAACCAAGTGCTCTGGCAGCACATATGTCTGAAAGTGGATATGACACCTAGGCAAGGGAGTGTGCTGGTGAATGGCAACTGCCCGAAGCAGCAGCACAGCTCTTCCACTGCCAAAACAACTCCACCTGCCTCATGAACTTCACATACCATCAGCTGTCCTGGCAGCTATCTAGGAAACCCTGTTGGGTCACTTCCGGTCCCATGCCCATTGAGCCCAGTGGGATGGAAACAAGCAGCTTCAGCACCCACACAAAACGAACATGGAGCTCCTCACTCAAGGCGCTCAAAACTAGTTGGAGAAAGACAAGTTCAGTGCCCAAGCCATTTCCCGCTGCCATGGAAACCAAGTGCTCTGGCAGCACATATGTCTGAAAGTGGATATGACACCTAGGGAAGGGAGTGTGTTGGTGAATGGCAACTGCCCGAAGCAGCAGCACAGCTCTTCCAGTGCCAAAATAATTCCGCCTGCCTCATGAACTTCACATACCATCAGCTGTCCTGGCAGCTATCTAGGAAACCCTGTTGGGTCACTTCTGGTCCCATGCACATTGAGCCCAGTGGGATGGAATCAAGCAGCTTGAGCACCCACACAAAACGAACATGGAGCTCCTCACTCGAGGCGCTCAAAACTCCACGGCCACAGACAAGTTCAGTGCCCAAGCCATTTCCCGCTGCCATGGAAACCAAGTGCTCTGGCAGCACATATGTCTGAAAGTGGATATGACACCTAGGCAAGGGAGTGTGCTGGTGAATGGCAACTGCCCGAAGCAGCAGCACAGCTCTTCCACTGCCAAAACAACTCCACCTGCCTCATGAACTTCACATACCATCAGCTGTTTTGGCAGCTATCTAGGAAACCCTGTTGGGTCACTTCCGGTCCCATGCCCATTGAGCCCAGTGGGATGGAATCAAGCAGCTTCAGCACCCACACAAAACGAACATGGAGCTCCTCACTCAAGGCGCTCAAAACTAGTTGGCGAAAGACAAGTTCAGTGCCCAAGCCATTTCCCGCTGCCATGGAAACCAAGTGCTCTGGCAGCACATATGTCTGAAAGTGGATATGACACCTAGGGAAGGGAGTGTGTTGGTGAATGGCAATTGCCCGAAGCAGCAGCACAGCTCTTCCACTGAGAAAACAACTCCACCTGCCTCATGAACTTCACATACCATCAGCTGTCCTGGCAGCTATCTAGGAAACCCTGTTGGGTCACTTCCGGTCCCATGCCCATTGAGCCCAGTGGGATGGAATCAAGCAGCTTGAGCACCCACACAAAACGAACATGGAGCTCCTCACTCAAGGCGCTCAAAACTCCACAGCCAAAGACAAGTTCAGTGCCCAAGCCATTTCCCGCTGCCATGGAAACCAAGTGTTCTGGCAGCACATATGTCTGAAAGTGGATATGACACCTAGGGAAGGGAGTGTGTTGGTGAATGGCAACTGCCCGAAGCAGCAGCACAGCTCTTCCACTGACAAAACAACTCCACCTGCCTCATGAACTTCACATACCATCAGCTGTCCTGGCAGCTATCTAGGAAACCCTGTTGGGTCACTTCCGGTCCCATGCCCATTGAGCCCAGTGGGATGGAATCAAGCAGCTTCAGCACCCACACAAAACGAACATGGAGCTCCTCACTCAAGGCGCTCAAAACTCCACAGCCAAAGACAAGTTCAGTGCCCAAGCCATTTCCCGCTGCCATGGAAACCAAGTGCTCTGGCAGCACATATGTCTGAAAGTGGATATGACACCTAGGGAAGGGAGTGTGGTGGTGAATGGGAACTGCCCGAAGCAGCAGCACAGCTCTTCCACTGCCAAAACAACTCCACCTGCCTCATGAACTTCACATACCATCAGCTGTCCTGGCAGCTATCTAGGAAACCATGTTGGGTCACTTCCGGTCCCATGCCCATTGAGCCCAGTGGGATGGAATCAAGCAGCTTGAGCACCCACACAAAACGAACATGGAGCTCCTCACTCAAGGCACTCAAAACTCCACAGCCAAAGACAAGTTCAGTGCCCAAGCCATTTCCCGCTGCCATGGAAACCAAGTGCTCTGGCAGCACATATGCCTGAAAGTGGATATGACACCTAGGGAAGGGAGTGTGCTGGTGAATGGCAACTGCCCGAAGCAGCAGCACAGCTCTTCCACTGCCAAAACAACTCCACCTGCCTCATGAACTTCACATACCATCAGCTGTCCTGGCAGCTATCTAGGAAACCCTGTTGGGTCACTTCCGGTCCCATGCCCATTGAGCCCAGTGGGATGGAATCAAGCAGCTTCAGCACCCACACAAAACGAACATGGATCTCCTCACTCAAGGCGCTCAAAACTCCACAGCCAAAGACAAGTTCAGTGCCCAAGCCATTTCCCGCTGCCATGGAAACCAAGTGCTCTGGCAGCACATATGTCTGAAAGTGGATATGACACCTAGGGAAGGGAGTGTGCTGGTGAATGGCAACTGCCCGAAGCAGCAGCACAGCTCTTCCACTGCCAAAACAACTCCACCTGCCTCATGAACTTCACATACCATCAGCTGTCCTGGCAGCTATCTAGGAAACCCTGTTGGGTCACTTCCGGTCCCATGCCCATTGAGCCCAGGGGGATGGAATCAAGCAGCTTCAGCACCCACACAGAACGAACATGGAGCTCCTCACTCAAGGCGCTCAAAACTGCACAGCCAAAGACAAGTTCAGTGCCCAGGCCATTTCCCGCTGCCATGGAAACCAAGTGCTCTGGCAGCACATATGTCTGAAAGTGGATATGACACCTAGGGAAGGGAGTGTGCTGATGAATGGCAACTGCCCGAAGCAGCAGCACAGCTCTTCCACTGACAAAAAAACTCCACCTGCCTCATGAACTTCACATACCATCAGCTGTCCTGGCAGCTATCTAGGAAACCCTGTTGGGTCACTTCCGGTCCCATGCCCATTGAGCCCAGTGGGATGGAATCAAGCAGCTTGAGCACCCACACAAAACGAACATGGAGCTCCTCACTCAAGGCACTCAAAACTACATGGCGAAAGACAAGTTCAGTGCCCAAGCCATTTCCCGCTGCCATGGAAACCAAGTGCTCTGGCAGCACATATGTCTGAAAGTGGATATGACACCTAGGGAAGGGAGTGTGCTGGTGAATGGCAACTGCCCGAAGCAGCAGCACAGCTCTTCCAGTGCCAAAACAACTCCACCTGCCTCATGAACTTCACATACCATCAGCTGTCCTGGCAGCTATCTAGGAAACCCTGTTGGGTCACTTCCGGTCCCATGCCCATTGAGCCCAGTGGGATGGAATCAAGCAGCTTCAGCACCCACACAAAACGAACATGGAGCTCCTCACTCAAGGCGCTCAAAACTGCACAGCCAAAGACAAGTTCAGTGCCCAAGCCATTTCCCGCTGCCATGGAAACCAAGTGCTCTGGCAGCACATATGTCTGAAAGTGGATATGACACCTAGGGAAGGGAGTGTGGTGGTGAATGCAACTGCCTGAAGCAGCAGCACAGCTCTTCCACTGCAAAAACAACTCCTCCTGCCTCATGAACTTCACATACCATCAGCTGTCCTGGCAGCTATCTAGGAAACCCTGTTGGGTCACTTCCGGTCCCATGCCCATTGAGCCCAGTGGGATGGAATCAAGCAGCTTCAGCACCCACACAAAACGAACATGGAGCTCCTCACTCAAGGCGCTCAAAACTGCACAGCCAAAGACAAGTTCAGTGCCCAAGCCATTTCCCGCTGCCATGGAAACCAAGTGCTCTGGCAGCACATATGTCTGAAAGTGGATATGACACCTAGGGAAGGGAGTGTGTTGGTGAATGGCAACTGCCTGAAGCAGCAGCACAGCTCTTCCACTGCAAAAACAACTCCGCCTTCCTGATGAACTTCACATACCATCAGCTGTCCTGGCAGCTATCTAGGAAACCCTGTAGGGTCACTTCCGGTCCCATGCCCATTGAGCCCAGTGGGATGGAATCAAGCAGCTTCAGCACCCACACAAAACGAACATGGAGCTCCTCACTCAAGGCACTCAAAATTACATGGCCAAAGACAAGTTCAGTGCCCAAGCCATTTCCCGCTGCCATGGAAACCAAGTGCTCTGGCAGCACATATATCTGAAAGTGGATATGACACCTAGGGAAGGGAGTGTGGTGGTGAATGGCAACTGCCCGAAGCAGCAGCACAGCTCTTCCACTGCCAGAACAACTCCACCTGCCTCATGAACTTCACATACCGTCAGCTGTCCTGGCAGCTATCTAGGAAACCCTGTTGGGTCACTTCCGGTCCCATGCCCATTGAGCCCAGTGGGATGGAATCAAGCAGCTTCAGCACCCACACAAAACGAACATGGAGCTCCTCACTCAAGGCCCTAAAAACTACACGGCCAAAGACAAGTTCAGTGCCCAAGCCATTTCCCGCTGCCATGGAAACCAAGTGCTCTGGCAGCACATATGTCTGAAAGTGGATATGACACCTAGGGTAGGGAGTGTGCTTGGGAATGGCAACTGCCTGAAGCAGCAGCACAGCTCTTCCAGTGCCAAAACAACTCCACCTGCCTCATGAACTTCACATACCATCAGCTGTCCTGGCAGCTATCTAGGAAACCCTGTTGGGTCACTTCCTGCCCCATGCCCATTGAGCCCAGTGGGATGGAATCAAGCAGCTTCAGCACCCACACAAAACAAACATGGAGCTCCTCACTCAAGGCGCTCAAAACTTCACGGCCAAAGACAAGTTCAGTGCCGAAGCCATTTCCTGCTGCCATGGAAACCAAGTGCTCTGGCAACACATATATCTGAAAGTGGATATGACACCTAGGCAAGGGAGTGTGCTGGTGAATGGCAACTGCCCGAAGCAGCAGCACAGCTCTTCCACTGCCAAAACAACTCCACCTGCCTCATGAACTTCACATACCATCAGCTGTCCTGGCAGCTATCTAGGAAACCCTGTTGCGTCACTTCCGGTCCCATGCCCTTTGAGCCCAGTGGGATGGAATCAAGCAGCTTCAGCACACACACAAAACAAACATGGAGCTCCTCACTCAAGGCACTCAAAACTCCACGGCCAAAGACAAGTTCAGTGCCCAAGCCATTTCCTGCTGCCATATAAACCAAGTGCTCTGGCAGCACATATGTCTGAAAGTGGATATGACACCTAGGGAAGGGAGTGTGCTGGTGAATGGCAACTGCAAAAGCAGCAGCACAGCTCTTCCACTGCCAAAACAACTCCATCTGCCTCACGAAATTCACATACCATCAGCTGTCCTGGCAGCTATCTAGGAAACCCTGTTGGGTCACTTCCTGCCCCATGCCCATTGAGCCCAGTGGGATGGAATCAAGCAGCTTCAGCACCCACACAAAACGAACATGGAGCTCCTCACTCAAGGCGCTCAAAACTCCACAGCCAAAGACAAGTTCAGTGCCCAAGCCATTTCCCGCTGCCATGGAAACCAAGTGCTCTGGCAGCACATATGTCTGAAAGTGGATATGACACCTAGGGAAGGGAGTGTGCTGGTGAATGGCAACTGCCTGAAGCAGCAGCACAGCTCTTCCACTGCCAAAACAACTCCACCTGCCTCATGAACTTCACATACCATCAGCTGTCCTGGCAGCTATCTAGGAAACCCTGTTGGGTGACTTGCGGTCCCATGCCCTTTGAGCCCAGTGGGATGGAATCAAGCAGCTTCAGCACCCACACAAAACAAACATGGAGCTCCTCACTCAAGGCGCTCAAAATTCCACAGCCAAAGACAAGTTCAGTGCCCAAGCCATTTCCCGCTGCCATGGAAACCAAGTGCTCTGGCAGCACATATGTCTGAAAGTGGATATGACACCTAGGGAAGGGAGTGTGGTGGTGAATGGCAACTGCCCGAAGCAGCAGCACAGCTCTTCCACTGCCAAAACAACTCCACCTGCCTCATGAACTTCACATACCATCAGCTGTCCTGGCAGCTATCTAGGAAACCCTGTTGGGTCACTTCCGGTCCCATGCCCATTGAGCCCAGGGGGATGGAATCAAGCAGCTTCAGCACCCACACAGAACGAACATGGAGCTCCTCACTCAAGGCGCTCAAAACTGCACAGCCAAAGACAAGTTCAGTGCCCAGGCCATTTCCCGCTGCCATGGAAACCAAGTGCTCTGGCAGCACATATGTCTGAAAGTGGATATGACACCTAGGGAAGGGAGTGTGCTGATGAATGGCAACTGCCCGAAGCAGCAGCACAGCTCTTCCAGTGCCAAAACAACTCCACCTGCCTCATGAACTTCACATACCATCAGCTGTCCTGGCAGCTATCTAGGAAACCCTGTTGGGTCACTTCCGGTCCCATGCCCATTGAGCCCAGTGGGATGGAATCAAGCAGCTTGAGCACCCACACAAAACGAACATGGAGCTCCTCACTCAAGGCACTCAAAACTACATGGCGAAAGACAAGTTCAGTGCCCAAGCCATTTCCCGCTGCCATGGAAACCAAGTGCTCTGGCAGCACATATGTCTGAAAGTGGATATGACACCTAGGGAAGGGAGTGTGCTGGTGAATGGCAACTGCCCGAAGCAGCAGCACAGCTCTTCCAGTGCCAAAACAACTCCACCTGCCTCATGAACTTCACATACCATCAGCTGTCCTGGCAGCTATCTAGGAAACCCTGTTGGGTCACTTCCGGTCCCATGCCCATTGAGCCCAGTGGGATGGAATCAAGCAGCTTGAGCACCCACACAAAACGAACATGGAGCTCCTCACTCAAGGCGCTCAAAACTGCACAGCCAAAGACAAGTTCAGTGCCCAAGCCATTTCCCGCTGCCATGGAAACCAAGTGCTCTGGCAGCACATATGTCTGAAAGTGGATATGACACCTAGGGAAGGGAGTGTGGTGGTGAATGCAACTGCCTGAAGCAGCAGCACAGCTCTTCCACTGCAAAAACAACTCCTCCTGCCTCATGAACTTCACATACCATCAGCTGTCCTGGCAGCTATCTAGGAAACCCTGTTGGGTCACTTCCGGTCCCATGCCCATTGAGCCCAGTGGGATGGAATCAAGCAGCTTCAGCACCCACACAAAACGAACATGGAGCTCCTCACTCAAGGCGCTCAAAACTCCACAGCCAAAGACAAGTTCAGTGCCCAAGCCATTTCCCGCTGCCATGGAAACCAAGTGCTCTGGCAGCACATATGTCTGAAAGTGGATATGACACCTAGGGAAGGGAGTGTGTTGGTGAATGGCAACTGCCTGAAGCAGCAGCACAGCTCTTCCACTGCAAAAACAACTCCACCTGCCTCATGAACTTCACATACCGTCAGCTGTCCTGGCAGCTATCTAGGAAACCCTGTAGGGTCACTTCCGGTCCCATGCCCATTGAGCCCAGTGGGATGGAATCAAGCAGCTTCAGCACCCACACAAAACGAACATGGAGCTTCTCACTCAAGGCGCTCCAAATTCCACAGCCAAAGGCAAGTTCAGTGCCCAAGCCATTTCCCGCTGCCATGGAAACAAGTGCTCTGGCAGCACATATGTCTGAAAGTGGATATGACACCTAGGGAAGGGAGTGTGTTGGTGAATGGGAACTGTCCGAAGCAGCAGCACAGCTCTTCCAGTGCCAAAACAACTCCACCTGCCTCATGAACTTCACATACCATCAGCTGTCCTGGCAGCTATCTAGGAAACCCTGTTGGGTCACTTCCGGTCCCATGCCCATTGAGCCCAGTGGGATGGAATCAAGCAGCTTGAGCACCCACACAAAACGAACATAGAGCTCCTCACTCAAGGCGCTCAAAACTCCACAGCCAAAGACAAGTTCAGTGCCCAAGCCATTTCCCGCTGCCATGGAAACCAAGTGCTCTGGCAGCACATATGTCTGAAAGTGGATATGACACCTAGGGAAGGGAGTGTGCTGGTGAATGGCAACTGCCCGAAGCAGCAGCACAGCTCTTCCACTGCCAAAACAACTCCACCTGCCTCATGAACTTCACATACCATCAGCTGTCCTGGCAGCTATCTAGGAAACCCTGTTGGGTCACTTCCGCTCCCATGCCCATTGAGCCCAGTGGGATGGAATCAAGCAGCTTCAGCACCCACACAAAACGAACATGGAGCTCCTCACTCAAGGCACTCAAAATTACATGGCCAAAGACAAGTTCAGTGCCCAAGCCATTTCCCGCTGCCATGGAAACCAAGTGCTCTGGCAGCACATATATCTGAAAGTGGATATGACACCTAGGGAAGGGAGTGTGGTGGTGAATGGCAACTGCCCGAAGCAGCAGCACAGCTCTTCCACTGCCAGAACAACTCCACCTGCCTCATGAACTTCACATACCGTCAGCTGTCCTGGCAGCTATCTAGGAAACCCTGTTGGGTCACTTCCGGTCCCATGCCCATTGAGCCCAGTGGGATGGAATCAAGCAGCTTCAGCACCCACACAAAACGAACATGGAGCTCCTCACTCAAGGCCCTAAAAACTACACGGCCAAAGACAAGTTCAGTGCCCAAGCCATTTCCCGCTGCCATGGAAACCAAGTGCTCTGGCAGCACATATGTCTGAAAGTGGATATGACACCTAGGGTAGGGAGTGTGCTTGGGAATGGCAACTGCCTGAAGCAGCAGCACAGCTCTTCCAGTGCCAAAACAACTCCACCTGCCTCATGAACTTCACATACCATCAGCTGTCCTGGCAGCTATCTAGGAAACCCTGTTGGGTCACTTCCTGCCCCATGCCCATTGAGCCCAGTGGGATGGAATCAAGCAGCTTCAGCACCCACACAAAACAAACATGGAGCTCCTCACTCAAGGCGCTCAAAACTTCACGGCCAAAGACAAGTTCAGTGCCGAAGCCATTTCCTGCTGCCATGGAAACCAAGTGCTCTGGCAACACATATATCTGAAAGTGGATATGACACCTAGGCAAGGGAGTGTGCTGGTGAATGGCAACTGCAAAAGCAGCAGCACAGCTCTTCCACTGCCAAAACAACTCCATCTGCCTCACGAAATTCACATACCATCAGCTGTCCTGGCAGCTATCTAGGAAACCCTGTTGGGTCACTTCCTGCCCCATGCCCATTGAGCCCAGTGGGATGGAATCAAGCAGCTTCAGCACCCACACAAAACGAACATGGAGCTCCTCACTCAAGGCGCTCAAAACTCCACGGCCAAAGACAAGTTCAGTGCCCAAGCCATTTCCCGCTGCCATGGAAACCAAGTGCTCTGGCAGCACATATGTCTGAAAGTGGATATGACACCTAGGGAAGGGAGTGTGCTGGTGAATGGCAACTGCCTGAAGCAGCAGCACAGCTCTTCCACTGCCAAAACAACTCCACCTGCCTCATGAACTTCACATACCATCAGCTGTCCTGGCAGCTATCTAGGAAACCCTGTTGGGTGACTTCCGGTCCCATGCCCTTTGAGCCCAGTGGGATGGAATCAAGCAGCTTGAACACCCACACAAAACAAACATGGAGCTCCTCACTCAAGGCGCTCAAAATTCCACAGCCAAAGACAAGTTCAGTGCCCAAGCCATTTCCCGCTGCCATGGAAACCAAGTGCTCTGGCAGCACATATGTCTGAAAGTGGATATGACACCTAGGGAAGGGAGTGTGGTGGTGAATGGCAACTGCCCGAAGCAGCAGCACAGCTCTTCCACTGCCAAAACAACTCCACTTGCCTCATGAACTTCACATACCATCAGCTGTCCTGGCAGCTATCTAGGAAACCCTGTTGGGTCACTTCCGGTCCCATGCCCATTGAGCCCAGTGGGATGGAATCAAGCAGCTTCAGCACCCACACAAAACCAACATGGAGCTCCTCACTCAAGGCGCTGAAAACTCCACAACCAAAGACAAGTTCAGTGTCGAAGCCATTTCCTGCTGCCATGGAAACCAAGTGCTCTGGCAGCACATATGTCTGAAAGTGGATATGACACCTAGGGAAGGGAGTGTGCTCGTGAATGGCAACTGCCCGAAGGAGCAGCACAGCTCTTCCACTGCCAAAACAACTCCACCTGCCTCATGAACTTCACATACCATCAGCTGTCATGGCAGCTATCTAGGAAACCCTGTTTGGTCACTTCTGGTCCCATGCCCATTGAGCCCAGTCGGATGGAAACAAGCAGCTTCAGCACCCACACAAAACGAACATGGAGCTCCTCACTCAAGGCGCTAAAAACTCCGCAGCTGAAGACAAGTTCAGTGCCCAAGCCATTTCCCTCTGCAATGGAAGCCAAGTGCTCTGGCAGCACATATGTCTGAAAGTGGATATGACACCTAGGGAAAGGAGTGTGTTGGTGAATGGCAACTGTCCGAAGCAGCAGCACAGCTCTTCCACTGCCAAAACAACTCCATCTGCCTCATGAACTTCACATACCATCAGCTGTCCTGGCAGCTATCTAGGAAACCCTGTTGGGTCACTTCCGGTCCCATGCCCTTTGAGCCCAGTGGGATGGAATCAAGCAGCTTCAGCACACAGACAAAACGAACATGGAGCTCCTCACTCAAGGCGCTCAAAATTCCACGGCCAAAGGCAAGTTCAGTGCCCAAGCCATTTCCTGCTGCCATGGAAACGAAGTGCTCTGGCAGCACATATGTCTTAAAGTGGATATGACACCTAGGGAAGGGAGTGTGCTGGTGAATGGCAACTGCCTGAAGCAGCAGCACAGCTCTTCCAGTGCCAAAACAACTCCACCTGCCTCATGAACTTCACATACCATCAGCTGTCCTGGCAGCTATCTAGGAAACCCTGTTGGGTCACTTCCTGCCCCATGCCCATTGATCCCAGTGGGATGGAATCAAGCAGCTTCAGCACCCACAAAAAAAAACATGGAGCTCCTCACTCAAGGCGCTCAAAGCTACATGGCGAAAGACAAGTTCAGTGCCCAAGCCATTTCCCGCTGCCATGGAAACCAAGTGCTCTGGCAGCACATATGTCTGAAAGTGGATATGACACCTAGGGAAGGGAGTGTGCTGGTGAATGGCAACTGCCCGAAGCAGCAGCACAGCTCTTCCACTGTCAAAACAACTCCATCTTCCTCATGAACTTCACATACCATCAGCTGTCCTGGCAGCTATCTAGGAAACCCTGTTGGGTCACTTCCGGTCCCATGCCCATTGAGCCCAGTGGGATGGAATCAAGCAGCTTCAGCACCCACACAAAACGAACATGGAGCTCCTCACTCAAGGCGCTCAAAACTCCACGGCCAAAGACAAGTTCAGTGCCCAAGCCATTTCCTGCTGCCATGGAAACCAAGTGCTCTGGCAGCACATATGTCTGAAAGTGGATATGACACCTAGGGAAGGGAGTGTGCTGGTGAATGGCAACTGCCCGAAGCAGCAGCACTGCTCTTCCACTGCCAAAACAACTCCACCTGCCTCATGAACTTCACATACCATCAGCTCTCCTGGCAGCTATCTAGGAAACCCTGTTGGGTCACTTCTGGTCCCATGCCCATTGAGCCCAGTGGGATGGAATCAAGCAGCTTCAGCACCCACACAAAACGAACATGGAGCTCCTCACTCAAGGCGCTCAAAGCTCCACAGCCAAAGACAAGTTCAGTGCCCAAGCCATTTCCCGCTGCCATGGAAACCAAGTGCTCTGGCAGCACATATGTCTGAAAGTGGATATGACACCTAGGGAAGGGAGTGTGGTGGTGAATGGCAACTGCCCGAAGCAGCAGCACAGCTCTTCCACTGCCAAAACAACTCCACCGGCCTCATGAACTTCACATACCATCAGCTGTCCTGGCAGCTATCTAGGAAACTCTTCTGGGTCACTTCCGGTCCCATGCCCTTTGAGCCCAGTGGGATGGAATCAAGCAGCTTCAGCACACACACAAAACGAACATGGAGCTCCTCACTCAAGGCGCTCAAAATTCCACGGCCAAAGGCAAGTTCAGTGCCCAAGCCATTTCCCGCTGCCATGGAAACGAAGTGCTCTGGCAGCACATATGTCTGAAAGTGGATATGACACCTAGGGAAGGGAGTGTGCTGGTGAATGGCAACTGCCTGAAGCAGCAGCACAGCTCTTCCAGTTCCAAAACAACTCCACCTGCCTCATGAACTTCACATACCATCAGCTGTCCTGGCAGCTATCTAGGAAACCCTGTTGGGTCACTTTCGTTCCCATGCCCATTGAGCCCAGTGGGATGGAATCAAGCAGCTTGAGCACCCACACAAAACAAACATCGAGCTCCTCACTCAAGGCGCTCAAAACTCCACGGCCAAAGACAAGTTCAGTGCCCAAGCCATTTCCCTCTGCAATGGAAACCAAGTGCTCTGGCAGCACATATGTCTGAAAGTGGATATGACACCTATGGAAGGGAGTGTGGTGGTGAATGGCAACTGCCCGAAGCAGAGGCACAGTTCTTCCAGTGCCAAAACAACTCCACCTGCCTCATGAACTTCACATACCATCAGCTGTCCTGGCAGCTATCTAGGAAACCCTGTTGGGTCACTTCCAGTCCCATGCCCATTGAGCCCAGTGGGATGGAATCAAGCAGCTTCAGCACCCACACAAAACGAACATGGAGCTCCTCACTCAAGGCGCTCAAAACTCCACGACCCAAGACAAGTTCACTGCCCAAGCCATTTCCTGCTGCCATGGAAACCAAGTGCTCTGGCAGCACATATGTCTGAAAGTGGATATGACTCCTAGGGAAGGGAGTGTGCTGGTGAATGGCAACTGCCCGAAGCAGCAGCACAGCTCTTCCACTGCCAAAACAACTCCACCTGCCTCATGAACTTCACATACCATCAGCTGTCCTGGCAGCTATCTAGGAAACCCTGTTGGGTCACTTCCGCTCCCATGCCCATTGAGCCCAGTGGGATGGAATCAAGCAGCTTCAGCACCCACAGAAAATGAACATGGAGCTCCTAACTCAAGGCGCGCAAAATTACATGGCGAAAGACAAGTTCAGTGCCCAAGCCATTTCCCGCTGCCATGGAAACCAAGTGCTCTGGCAGCACATATGTCTGAAAGTGGATATGACACCTAGGGAAGGGAGTGTGCTGGTGAATGGCAACTGCCCCAAGCAGCAGCACAGCTCTTCCACTGCCAAAACAACTCCACCTGCCTCATGAACTTCACATACCATCAGCTGTCCTGGCAGCTATCTAGGAAACCCTGTTGGGTCACATTCGGTCCCATGCCCATTGAGCCCAGTGGGATGGAATCAAGCAGCTTCAGCACCCACACAAAACGAACATGGAGCTCCTCACTCAAGGCGCTCAAAACTCCACGACCAAAAACAAGTTCAGTGCCAAAGCCATTTCCTACTGCCATGGAAACCAAGTGCTCTGGCAGCACATATGTCTGAAAGTGGATATGACACCTAGGGAAGGGATTGTGCTCGTGAATGGCAACTGCCCGAAGCAGCAGCACAGCTCTTCCACTGCCAAAACAACTCCACCTGCCTCATGAACTTCACATACCATCAGCTGTCCTGGCAGCTATCTAGGAAACCCTGTGGGGTCACTTCCGGTCCCATGCCCATTGAGCCCAGTGGGATGGAATCAAGCAGCTTCAGCACCCACACAAAATGAACATGGAGCTCCTCACTCAAGGCGCTCAAAACTACACGGCCAAAGACAAGTTCAGTGCCCAAGCCATTTCCCGCTGCCATGGAAACCAAGTGCTCTGGCAGCACATATGTCTGAAAGTGGATATGACACCTAGGGAAGGGAGTTTTTGGATGAATGGCAACTGCCCGAAGCAGCAGCACAGCTCTTCCAGTGCCAAAACAACTCCACCTGCCTCATGAACTTCACATACCATCAGCTGTCCTGGCAGCTATCTAGGAATCCCTGTTGGGTCACTTCCGGTCCCATGCCCATTGAGCCCAGTGGGATGGAATCAAGCAGCTTCAGCACCCACACAAAACGAACATGGAGCTCCTCACTCAAGGCGCTCAAAATTACATGGCGAAAGACAAGTTCAGTGCCCAAGCCATTTCCCGCTGCCATGGAAACCAAGTGCTCTGGCAGCACATACGTCTGAAAGTGGATATGACACCTAGGGAAGGGAGTGTGCTGGTGAAT
This sequence comes from Ochotona princeps, assembly GCF_030435755.1. Classification (NCBI taxonomy): domain Eukaryota; kingdom Metazoa; phylum Chordata; class Mammalia; order Lagomorpha; family Ochotonidae; genus Ochotona; species Ochotona princeps. The sequence continues at coordinate 143,738,499 of NC_080832.1, read as the reverse complement.
GGCAACTGCCCGAAGCAGCAGCACAGCTCTTCCACTGCCAAAACAACTCCACCTGCCTCATGAACTTCACATACCAGCAGCTGTCCTGGCAGCTATCTAGGAAACCCTGTTGGGTCACTTCCGGTCCCATGCCCATTGAGCCCAGTGGGATGGAATCAAGCAGCTTCAGCACCCACACAAAACGAACATGGAGCTCCTCACTCAAGGCGCAAAAAACTCCACGGCCAAAGACAAGTTCAGTGCCCAAGCCATTTCCCGCTGCCATGGAAACCAAGTGCTCTGGCAGCACATATGTCTGAAAGTGGATATGACACCTAGGGAAGGGAGTGTGCTGGTGAATGGCAACTGCCCGAAGCAGCAGCACAGCTCTTCCACTGCCAAAACAACTCCACCTGCCTCATGAACTTCACATACCATCAGCTGTCCTGGCAGCTATCTAGGAAACCCTGTTGGGTCACTTCCGGTCCCATGCCCATTGAGCCCAGGGGGATGGAATCAAGCAGCTTCAGCACCCACACAAAACGAACATGAAGCTCCTCACTCAAGGCGCTCAAAACTCCACAGCCAAATGCAAGTTCACTACCCAAGCCATTTCCCGCTGCCATGGAAACCAAGTGCTCTGGCAGCACATATGTCTGAAAGTGGATATGACACCTAGGGAAGGGAGTGTGGTGGTGAATGGCAACTGCCCGAAGCAGCAGCACAGCTCTTCCACTGCCAAAACAACTCCACCTGCCTCATGAACTTCACATACCATCAGCTGTCCTGGCAGCTATCTAGGAAACCCTGTTGGGTCACTTCCGGTCCCATGCCCATTGAGCCCAGTGGGATGGAATCAAGCAGCTTCAGCACCCACAGAAAACGAACATGGAGCTCCTCACTCAAGGCGCTCAAAACTCCACAGCCAAAGACAAGTTCAGTGCCCAAGCCATTTCCCGCTGCCATGGAAACCAAGTGCTCTGGCAGCACATATGTGTGAAAGTGGATATAACACCTAGGGAAGGGAGTGTGCTGGTGAATGGCAACTGCCCGAAGCAGCAGCACAGCTCTTCCAGTGCCAAAACAACTCCACCTGCCTCATGAACTTCACATACCATCAGCTGTCCTGGCAGCTATCTAGGAAACCCTGTTGGGTCACTTCCGGTCCCATGCCCATTGAGCCCAGTGGGATGGAATCAAGCAGCTTCAGCACCCACACAAAACGAACATGAAGCTCCTCACTCAAGGCGCTCAAAACTCCACGGCCAAAGACAAGTTCACTACCCAAGCCATTTCCCGCTGCCATGGAAACCAAGTGCTCTGGCAGCACATATGTCTGAAAGTGGATATGACACCTAGGGAAGGGAGTGTGGTGGTGAATGGCAACTGCCCGAAGCAGCAGCACAGCTCTTCCACTGCCAAAACAACTCCACCTGCCTCATGAACTTCACATACCATCAGCTGTCCTGGCAGCTATCTAGGAAACCCTGTTGGGTCACTTCCAGTCCCATGCCCATTGAGCCCAGTGGGATGGAATCAAGCAGCTTCAGCACCCACACAAAACGAACATGGAGCTCCTCACTCAAGGTGCTCAAAACTCCACGGCCAAAGACAAGTTCAGTGCCCAAGCTATTTCCCGCTGCCATGGAAACCAAGTGCTCTGGCAGCACATAGGTCTGAAAGTGGATATGACACCTAGGGAAGGGAGTGTGCTGGTGAATGGCAACTGCCCGAAGCAGCAGCACAGCTCTTCCACTGCCAAAACAACTCCACCTGCCTCATGAACTTCACATACCATCAGCTGTCCTGGCAGCTATCTAGGAAACCCTGTTGGGTCACTTCCGGTCCCATGCCCATTGAGCCCAGTGGGATGGAATCAAGCAGCTTCAGCACCCACACAAAACGAACATGGAGCTCCTCACTCAAGGCGCTCAAAACTACACGGCCAAAGACAAGTTCAGTGCCCAAGCCATTTCCCGCTGCCATGGAAACCAAGTGCTCTGGCAGCACATATGTCTGAAAGTGGATATGACACCTAGGGAAGGGAGTGTGCTGGTGAATGGCAACTGCCCGAAGCAGCAGCACAGCTCTTCCACTGCCAAAACAACTCCACCTGCCTCATGAACTTCACATACCATCAGCTGTCCTGGCAGCTATCTAGGAAACCTTTTGGGTCACTCCCGGTCCCATGCCCATTGAGCCCAGTGGGATGGAATCAAGCAGCTTCAGCACCCACACAAAACGAACATGGAGCTCCTCACTCAAGGCGCTCAAAACTCCACGGCCAAAGACAAGTTCAGTGCCCAAGCTATTTCCCGCTGCCATGGAAACCAAGTGCTCTGGCAGCACATATGTCTGAAAGTGGATATGACACCTAGGGAAGGGAGTTTGGGGATGAATGGCAACTGCCCGAAGCAGCAGCACAGCTCTTCCAGTGAAAAAACAACTCCACCTGCCTCATGAACTTCACATACCATCAGCTGTCCTGGCAGCTATCTAGGAAACCCTGTTGGGTCACTTCCGGTCCCATGCCCATTGAGCACAGTGGGATGGAATCAAGCAGCTTCAGCACCCACACAAAACGAACATGGAGCTCCTCACTCAAGGCGCTCAAAATTACATGGCGAAAGACAAGTTCAGTGCCCAAGCCATTTCCCGCTGCCATGGAAACCAAGTGCTCTGGCAGCACATATGTCTGAAAGTGGATATGACACCTAGGGAAGGGAGTGTGCTGGTGAATGGCAACTGCCAGAAGCAGCAGCACAGCTCTTCCAATGCCAAAACAACTCCACCTGCCTCATGAACTTCACATACCATCAGCTGTCCTGGCAGCTATCTAGGAAACCCTGTTGGGTCACTTCCGGTCCCATGCCCATTGAGCCCAGTGGGATGGAATCAAGCAGCTTCAGCACCCACACAAAACGAACATGGAGCTCCTCACTCAAGGCGCAAAAAACTCCACGGCCAAAGACAAGTTCAGTGCCCAAGCCATTTCCCGGTGCCATGGAAACCAAGTGCTCTGGCAGCACATATGTCTGAAAGTGGATATGACACCTAGGGAAGGGAGTGTGCTGGTGAATGGCAACTGCCCCAAGCAGCAGCACAGCTCTTCCAGTGCCAAAACAACTCCACCTGCCTCATGAACTTCACATACCATCAGCTGTCCTGGCAGCTATCTAGGAAACCCTGTGGGGTCACTTCCGGTCCCATGCCCATTGAGCCCAGTGGGATGGAATCAAGCAGCTTCAGCACCCACACAAAACGAACATGGAGCTCCTCACTCAAGGCGCTCAAAACTCCACGGCCAAAGACAAGTTCAGTGCCCAAGCCATTTCCCGCTGCCATGGAAACCAAGTGCTCTGGCAGCACATATGTCTGAAAGTGGATATGACACCTAGGGAAGGGAGTTTGGGGATGAATGGCAACTGCCCGAAGCAGCAGCACAGCTCTTCCACTGCCAAAACAACTCCACCTGCCTCATGAACTTCACATACCATCAGCTGTCCTGGCAGCTATCTAGGAAACCCTGTTGGGTCACTTCCGGTCCCATGCCCATTGAGCCCAGTGGGATGGAATCAAGCAGCTTCAGCACCCACACAAAACGAACATGGAGCTCCTCACTCAAGGCGCTCAAAACTCCACAGCCAAAGACAAGTTCAGTGCCCAAGCCATTTCCCGCTGCCATGGAAACCAAGTGCTCTGGCAACACATATGTCTGAAAGTGGATATAACACCTAGGGAAGGGAGTGTGCTGGTGAATGGCAACTGCCCGAAGCAGCAGCACAGCTCTTCCACTGCCAAAACAACTCCACCTGCCTCATGAACTTCACATACCATCAGCTGTCCTGGCAGCTATCTAGGAAACCCTGCTGGGTCACTTCTGGTCCCATGGCCATTGAGCCCAGTGGGATGGAATCAAGCAGCTTCAGCACCCACACAAAACGAACAGGAAGCTCCTCACTCAAGGCGCTCAAAACTAGTTGGCGAAAGACAAGTTCAGTGCCCAAGCCATTTCCTGCTGCCATGGAAACCAAGTGCTCTGGCAGCACATATGTCTGAAAGTGGATATGACACCTAGGGAAGGGAGTGTGCTGGTGAATGGCAACTGCCCGAAGCAGCAGCACAGCTCTTCCACTGCCAAAACAACTCCACCTGCCTCATGAACTTCACATACCATCAGCTGTCCTGGCAGCTATCTAGGAAACCCTGTTGGGTGACTTCCGGTCCCATGCCCATTGAGCCCAGTGGGATGGAATCAAGCAGCTTCAGCACCCACACAAAATGAACATGGAGCTCCTCACTCAAGGCGCTCAAAACTCCACAGCCAAAGACAAGTTCAGTGCCCAAGCCATTTCCCGCTGCCATGGAAACCAAGTGCTCTGGCAGCACATATGTGTGAAAGTGGATATAACACCTAGGGAAGGGAGTTTGGGGATGAATGGCAACTGCCCGAAGCAGCAGCACAGCTCTTCCAGTGCCAAAACAACTCCACCTGCCTCATGAACTTCACATACCATCAGCTGTCCTGGCAGCTATCTAGGAAACCCTGTTGGGTCACTTCCGGTCCCATGCCCATTGAGCCCAGTGGGATGGAATCAAGCAGCTTCAGCACCCACACAAAACGAACATGAAGCTCCTCACTCAAGGCGCTCAAAACTCCACGGCCAAAGACAAGTTCAGTGCCCAAGCCATTTCCCGCTGCCATGGAAACCAAGTGCTCTGGCAGCACATATGTCTGAAAGTGGATATGACACCTAGGGAAGGGAGTTTGGGGATGAATGGCAACTGCCCGAAGCAGCAGCACAGCTCTTCCACTGCCAAAACAACTCCACCTGCCTCATGAACTTCACATACCATCAGCTGTCCTGGCAGCTATCTAGGAAACCCTGTTGGGTCACTTCCGGTCCCATGCCCATTGAGTCCAGTGGGATGGAATCAAGCAGCTTCAGCACCCACACAAAACGAACATGGAGCTCCTCACTCAAGGCGCTCAAAACTCCACAGCCAAATGCAAGTTCAGTGCCCAAGCCATTTCCCGCTGCCATGGAAACCAAGTGCTCTGGCAGCACATATGTCTGAAAGTGGATATGACACCTAGGGAAGGGAGTGTGGTGGTGAATGGCAACTGCCAGAAGCAGCAGCACAGCTCTTCCACTGCCAAAACACCTCCACCTGCCTCATGAACTTCACATACCAGCAGCTGTCCTGGCAGCTATCTAGGAAACCCTGTTGGGTCACTTCCGGTCCCATGCCCATTGAGCCCAGTGGGATGGAATCAAGCAGCTTCAGCACCCACACAAAACGAACATGGAGCTCCTCACTCAAGGCGCAAAAAACTCCACGGCCAAAGACAAGTTCAGTGCCCAAGCCATTTCCCGCTGCCATGGAAACCAAGTGCTCTGGCAGCACATATGTCTGAAAGTGGATATGACACCTAGGGAAGGGACTGTGGTGGTGAATGGCAACTGCCCGAAGCAGCAGCACAGCTCTTCCACTGCCAAAACAACTCCACCTGCCTCATGAACTTCACATACCATCAGCTGTCCTGGCAGCTATCTAGGAAACCCTGTTGGGTCACTTCCGGTCCCATGCCCATTGAGCCCAGTGGGATGGAATCAAGCAGCTTCAGCACCCACAGAAAACGAACATGGAGCTCCTCACTCAAGGCGCTCAAAACTCCACAGCCAAAGACAAGTTCAGTGCCCAAGCCATTTCCCGCTGCCATGGAAACCAAGTGCTCTGGCAGCACATATGTGTGAAAGTGGATATGACACCTAGGGAAGGGAGTGTGCTGGTGAATGGCAACTGCCCGAAGCAGCAGCACAGCTCTTCCACTGCCAAAACAACTCCACCTGCCTCATGAACTTCACATACCATCAGCTGTCCTGGCAGCTATCTAGGAAACCCTGTTGGGTCACTTCCGGTCCCATGCCCATTGAGCCCAGTGGGATGGAATCAAGCAGCTTCAGCACCCACACAAAACGAACATGGAGCTCCTCACTCAAGGCGCAAAAAACTCCACGGCCAAAGACAAGTTCAGTGCCCAAGCCATTTCCCGCTGCCATGGAAACCAAGTGCTCTGGCAGCACATATGTCTGAAAGTGGATATGACACCTAGGGAAGGGAGTGTGCTGGTGAATGGCAACTGCCCCAAGCAGCAGCACAGCTCTTCCAGTGCCAAAACAACTCCACCTGCCTCATGAACTTCACATACCATCAGCTGTCCTGGCAGCTATCTAGGAAACCCTGTGGGGTCACTTCCGGTCCCATGCCCATTGAGCCCAGTGGGATGGAATCAAGCAGCTTCAGCACCCACACAAAACGAACATGAAGCTCCTCACTCAAGGCGCTCAAAACTCCACGGCCAAAGACAAGTTCAGTGCCCAAGCCATTTCCCGCTGCCATGGAAACCAAGTGCTCTGGCAGCACATATGTCTGAAAGTGGATATGACACCTAGGGAAGGGAGTGTGCTGGTGAATGGCAACTGCCCGAAGCAGCAGCACAGCTCTTCCACTGCCAAATAACTCCACCTGCCTCATGAACTTCACATACCATCAGCTGTCCTGGCAGCTATCTAGGAAACCCTGTGGGGTCACTTCCGGTCCCATGCCCATTGAGCCCAGTGGGATGGAATCAAGCAGCTTCAGCACCCACACAAAACGAACATGGAGCTCCTCACTCAAGGCGCTCAAAACTCCACGGCCAAAGACATGTTCAGTGCCGAAGCCATTTCCCGCTGCCATGGAAACCAAGTGCTCTGGCAGCACATATGTCTGAAAGTGGATATGACACCTAGGGAAGGGAGTGTGCTGGTGAATGGCAACTGCCCGAAGCAGCAGCACAGCTCTTCCACTGCCAAAACAACTCCACCTGCCTCATGAACTTCACATACCATCAGCTGTCCTGGCAGCTATCTAGGAAACCCTATTGGGTCACTTCCGGTCCCATGCCCATTGAGCCCAGTGGGATGGAATCAAGCAGCTTCAGCACCCACACAAAACGAACATGGAGCTCCTCACTCAAGGCGCTCAAAACTCCACAGCCAAAGACAAGTTCAGTGCCCAAGCCATTTCCCGCTGCCATGGAAACCAAGTGTTCTGGCAACACATATGTCTGAAAGTGGATATAACACCTAGGGAAGGGAGTGTGCTGGTGAATGGCAACTGCCCGAAGCAGCAGCACAGCTCTTCCACTGCCAAAACAACTCCACCTGCCTCATGAACTTCACATACCATCAGCTGTCCTGGCAGCTATCTAGGAAACCCTGCTGGGTCACTTCTGGTCCCATGGCCATTGAGCCCAGTGGGATGGAATCAAGCAGCTTCAGCACCGACACAAAACGAACATGGAGCTCCTCACTCAAGGCGCTCAAAACTCCACGGCCAAAGACAAGTTCACTACCCAAGCCATTTCCCGCTGCCATGGAAACCAAGTGCTCTGGCAGCACATATGTCTGAAAGTGGATATGACACCTAGGGAAGGGAGTGTGCTGGTGAATGGCAACTGCCCGAAGCAGCAGCACAGCTCTTCCACTGCCAAAACAACTCCACCTGCCTCATGAACTTCACATACCATCAGCTGTCCTGGCAGCTATCTAGGAAACCCTGTTGGGTGACTTCCGGTCCCATGCCCATTGAGCCCAGTGGGATGGAATCAAGCAGCTTCAGCACCCACACAAAACGAACATGGAGCTCCTCACTCAAGGCGCTCAAAACTCCACAGCCAAAGACAAGTTCAGTGCCCAAGCCATTTCCCGCTGCCATGGAAACCAAGTGCTCTGGCAGCACATATGTGTGAAAGTGGATATAACACCTAGGGAAGGGAGTGTGCTGGTGAATGGCAACTGCCCGAAGCAGCAGCACAGCTCTTCCACTGCCAAAACAACTCCACCTGCCTCATGAACTTCACATACCATCAGCTGTCCTGGCAGCTATCTAGGAAACCCTGTTGGGTCACTCCCGGTCCCATGCCCATTGAGCCCAGTGGGATGGAATCAAGCAGCTTCAGCACCCACACAAAACGAACATGGAGCTCCTCACTCAAGGCGCTCAAAACTCCACGGCGAAAGACAAGTTCAGTGCCCAAGCCATTTCCCGCTGCCATGGAAACCAAGTGCTCTGGCAGCACATATGTCTGAAAGTGGATATGACACCTAGGGAAGGGAGTGTGGTGGTGAATGGCAACTGCCCGAAGCAGCAGCACAGCTCTTCCACTGCCAAAACAACTCCACCTGCCTCATGAACTTCACATACCATCAGCTGTCCTGGCAGCTATCTAGGAAACCCTGTTGGGTCACTTCCGGTCCCATGCCCATTGAGCCCAGTGGGATGGAATCAAGCAGCTTCAGCACCCACACAAAACGAACATGGAGCTCCTCACTCAAGGCACTCAAAACTCCACGACCCAAGACAAGTTCAGTGCCCAAGCCATTTCCTGCTGCCATGGAAACCAAGTGCTCTGGCAGCACATATGTCTGAAAGTGGATATGACACCTAGGGAAGGGAGTGTGGTGGTGAATGGCAACTGCCCGAAGCAGCAGCACAGCTCTTCCACTGCCAAAACAACTCCACCTGCCTCATGAACTTCACATACCATCAGCTGTCCTGGCAGCTATCTAGGAAACCCTGTTGGGTCACTTCCGGTCCCATGCCCATTGAGCCCAGTGGGATGGAATCAAGCAGCTTCAGCACCCACACAAAACGAACATGGAGCTCCTCACTCAAGGCACTCAAAACTCCACAGCCAAAGACAAGTTCAGTGCCCAAGCCATTTCCTGCTGCCATGGAAACCAAGTGCTCTGGCAGCACATATGTCTGAAAGTGGATATGACACCTAGGGAAGGGAGTGTGGTGGTGAATGGCAACTGCCCGAAGCAGCAGCACAGCTCTTCCACTGCCAAAACAACTCCACCTGTCTCATGAACTTCACATACCATCAGCTGTCCTGGCAGCTATCTAGGAAACCCTGTTGGGTCACTTCCGGTCCCATGCCCATTGAGCCCAGTGGGATGGAATCAAGCAGCTTCAGCACCCACACAAAACGAACATGGGGCTCCTCACTCAAGGCGCTCAAAACTCCACGGCCAAACTCAAGTTCAGTGCCCAAGCCATTTCCCGCTGCCATGGAAACCAAGTGCTCTGGCAACACATATGTCTGAAAGTGGATATGACACCTAGGAAAGGGAGTGTGGTGATGAATGGCAACTGCCCGAAGCAGCAGCACAGCTTTTCCAGTGCCAAAACAACTCCACCTGCCTCATGAACTTCACATACCATCAGCTGTCCTGGCAGGTATGTTGGACACCCTGTTGGGTCACTTACGGTCCCATGCCCATTGAGCCCAGTGGGATGGAATCAAGCAGCTTCAGAACCCACACAAAATGAACATGGAGCTCCTCACTCAAGGCGCCCAAAATTACATGGCGAAAGACAAGTTCAGTGCCCAAGCCATTTCCCGCTGCCATGGAAACCAAGTGCTCTGGCAGCACATATGTCTGAAAGTGGATATGACACCTAGGGAAGGGAGTGTGCTGGTGAATGGCAACTGCCTGAAGCAGCAGCACAGCTCTTCCACTGCCAAAACAACTCCACCTGCCTCATGAACTTCACATACCATCAGCTGTCCTGGCAGCTATCTAGGAAAACCTGTTGGGTCATTTCCGGTCCCATGATCATTGAGCCCAGTGGGATGAAATCAAGCAGCTTCAGGACCCACACAAAACGAACATGGAGCTCCTTACTCAAGGCGCTCAAAACTCCACAGCCAAAGACAAGTTCAGTGCCCAAGCCATTTCCCGCTGCCATGGAAACCAAGTGCTCTGACAGCACATATGTCTGAAAGTGGATATGACACCTAGAGAAGGGAGTGTGCTGGTGAATGGCAACTGCCCGAAGCAGCAGCACAGCTCTTCCACTGCCAAAACAACTCCATCTGCCTCATGAACTTCACATACCATCAGCTGTCTTGGCAGCTATCTAGGAAACCCTGTGGGGTGACTTCCGGTCCCATGCCCATTGAGCCCAGTGGGATGGAATCAAGCAGCTTCAGCACCCACACAAAACGAACCTGGAGCTCCTCACTCAAGGCACTCAAAACTCCACGACCCAAGACAAGTTCAGTGCCCAAGCCATTTCCCGCTGGCATGGAAACCAAGTGCTCTGGCAGCACATATGTCTGAAAGTGGATATGACACCTAGGGAAGGGAGTGTGCTGGTGAATGGCAACTGCCCGAAGCAGCAGCACAGCTCTTCCACTGCCAAAACAACTCCACCTGCCTCATGAACTTCACATACCATCAGCTGTCCTGGCAGCTATCTAGGAAACCCTGTTGGCTCACTTCCGGTCCCATGCCCATTGAGCCCAGTGGGATGGAATCAAGCAGCTTCAGTACCCACACAAAACGAACATGGAGCTCCTCACTCAAGGCGCTCAAAACTACATGGCGAAAGACAAGTTCAGTGCCCAAGCCATTTCCCGCTGCCATGGAAACCAAGTGCTCTGGCAGCACATATGTCTGAAAGTGGATATGACACCTAGGGAAGGGGGTGTGGTTGTGGTGAATGGCAACTGCCCGAAGCAGCAGCACAGCTCTTCCACTGCCAAAACAACTCCACCTGCCTCATGAACTTCACATACCATCAGCTGTCCTGGCAGCTATCTAGGAAACCCTGTTGGGTCACTTCGGGTCCCTTGCCCATTGAGCCCAGTGGGATAGAATCAAGCAGCTTCAGCACCCACACAAAACGAACATGGAGCTCCTCACTCAAGGCACTCAAAACTCCACGACCCAAGACAAGTTCAGTGCCCAAGCCATTTCCCGCTGCCATGGAAACCAAGTGCTCTGGCAGCACATATGTCTGAAAGTGGATATGACACCTAGGGAAGGGAGTGTGGTGGTGAATGGTAACTGTCCGAAGCAGCAGCACAGCTCTTCCACTGCCAAAACAACTCCACCTGCCTCATGAACTTCACATACCATCAGCTGTCCTGGCAGCTATCTAGGAAACCCTGTTGGGTCATTTCCGGTCCCATGCCCATTGAGCCCAGTGGGATGGAATCAAGCAGCTTCAGCACCCGCACAAAACGAACATGGGGCTCCTCACTCAAGGCGCTCAAAACTCCACGGCCAAACTCAAGTTCAGTGCCCAAGCCATTTCCCGCTGCCATGGAAACCAAGTGCTCTGGCAACACATATGTCTGAAAGTGGATATGACACCTAGGAAAGGGAGTGTGGTGATGAATGGCAACTGCCCGAAGCAGCAGCACAGCTCTTCCAGAGCCAAAACAACTCCACCTGCCTCATGAACTTCACATACCATCAGCTGTCCTGGCAGCTATCTAGGAAACCCTGTTGGGTCACTTCCGGTCCCATGCCCATTGAGCCCAGTGGGATGGAATCAAGCAGCTTCAGAACCCACACAAAATGAACATGGAGCTCCTCACTCAAGGCGCTCAAAACTCCACGGCCAAAGACAAGTTCAGTGCCCAAGCCATTTCCCGCTGCCATGGAAACCAAGTGCTCTGGCAGCACATATGTCTGAAAGTGGATATGACACCTAGGGAAGGGAGTGTGCTGGTGAATGGCAACTGCCTGAAGCAGCAGCACAGCGCTTCCACTGCCAAAACAACTCCATCTTCCTCATGAACTTCACATACCATCAGCTGTCTTGGCAGCTATCTAGGAAACCCTGTTGGGTCACTTCCGGTCCCATGCCCATTGAGCCCAGTGGGATGGAATCAAGCAGCTTGAGCACCCACACAAAACGAACATGGAGCTCCTCACTCAAGGCGCTCAAAACTCCACACCCAAGACAAGTTCAGTGCCCAAGCCATTTCCCGCTGCCATGGAAACCAAGTGCTCTGGCAGCACATATGTCTGAAAGTGGATATGACACCTAGGGAAGGGAGTGTGCTGGTGAATGGCAACTGCCCGAAACAGCAGCACAGCTCTTCCACTGCCAAAACAACTCCACCTGCCTCATGAACTTCACATACCATCAGCTGTCCTGGCAGCTATCTAGGAAACCTGTGGGTTCACTTCCGGTCCCATGCCCATTGAGCCCAGTGGGATGGAATCAAGCAGCTTCAGCACCCACACAAAACTAACATGGAGCTCCACAATCAAGGCGCTCAAAACTCCACAGCCAAAGACAAGTTCAGTGCCCAAGCCATTTCCCGCTGCCATGGAAACCAAGTGCTCTGGCAGCACATATGTCTGAAAGTGGATATGACACCTAGGGAAGGGAGTGTGCTGGTGAATGGCAACTGCCCGAAGCAGCAGCACAGCTCTTCCACTGCCAAAACAACTCCATCTGCCTCATGAACTTCACATACCATCAGCTGTCCTGGCAGCTATCTAGGAAACCCTGTTGGGTCATTTCCGGTCCCATGCCCATTGAGCCCAGTGGGATGGAATCAAGCAGCTTCAGCACCCACACAAAACGAACATGGAGCTCCTCACTCAAGGCGCTCAAAACTCCGCAGCCAAAGACAAGTTCAGTGCCCAAGCCATTTCCCGCTGCCATGGAAACCAAGTGCTCTGGCAGCACATATGTCTGAAAGTGGATATGACACCTAGGGAAGGGAGTGTGCTGGTGAATGGCAACTGCCCGAAGCAGCAGCACAGCTCTTCCAGTTCCAAAACAACTCCACCTGCCTCATGAACTTCACATACCATCAGCTGTCCTGGCAGCTATCTAGGAAACCCTGTTGGGTCACTTCGGGTCCCTTGCCCATTGAGCCCAGTGGGATAGAATCAAGCAGCTTCAGCACCCACACAAAACGAACATGGAGCTCCTCACTCAAGGCGCTGAAAACTCCGCAGCCAAAGACAAGTTCAGTGCCCAAGCCATTTCCCGCTGCCATGGAAACCAAGTGCTCTGGCAACACATATGTCTGAAAGTGGATATGACACCTAGGAAAGGGAGTGTGGTGATGAATGGCAACTGCCCGAAGCAGCAGCACAGCTCTTCCAGAGCCAAAACAACTCCACCTGCCTCATGAACTTCACATACCATCAGCTGTCCTGGCAGCTATCTAGGAAACCCTATTGGGTCACTTCCGGTCCCATGCCCATTGAGCCCAGTGGGATGGAATCAAGCAGCTTCAGCACCCACACAAATCTAACATGGAGCTCCTCACTCAAGGCGCCCAAAATTACATGGCGAAAGACAAGTTCAGTGCCCAAGCCATTTCCCGCTGCTATGGAAACCAAGTGCTCTGGCAGCACATATGTCTGAAAGTGGATATGACACCTAGGGAAGGGAGTGTGCTGGTGAATGGCAACTACCTGAAGCAGCAGCACAGCTCTTCCACTGCCAAAACAACTCCACCTGCCTCATGAACTTCACATACCATCAGCTGTCCTGGCAGCTATCTAGGAAACCCTGTTGGGTCACTTCCGGTCCCATGCCCATTGAGCCCAGTGGGATAGAATCAAGCAGCTTGAGCACCCACACAAAATGAACATGGAGCTCCTCACTCAAGGCGCCCAAAATTACATGCGAAAGACAAGTTCAGTGCACAAGCCATTTCCTGCTGCCATATAAACCAAGTGCCCTGGCAGCACATATGTCTGAAAGTGGATATGACACCTAGGGAAGGGAGTGTGCTGGTGAATGGCAACTGCCCCAAGCAGCAGCACAGCTCTTCCAGTGCCAAAACAACTCCACCTGCCTCATAAACTTCGCATAGCATCAGCTGTCCTGGCAGCTATCTAGGAAACCCTGTTGGGTCACTTCCGGTCCCATGCCCATTGAGCCCAGTGGGATGGAATCAAGCAGCTTGAGCACCCACACAAAACGAACATGGAGCTCCTCACTCAAGGCGCTCAAAACTCCACAGCCAAAGACAAGTTCAGTGCCCAAGCCATTTCCCGCTGCCATGGAAACCAAGTGCTCTGGCAGCACATATGTCTGAAAGTGGATATGACACCTAGGGAAGGGAGTGTGCTGGTGAATGGCAACTGCCAGAAGCAGCAGCACAGCTCTTCCACTGCCAAAACAACTCCATCTGCCTCATGAACTTCACATACCATCAGCTGTCCTGGCAGCTATCTAGGAAACCCTGTTGGGTCACTTCCGGTCCCATGCCCATTGAGCCCAGTGGGATGGAATCAAGCAGCTTCAGCACCCACACAAAACGAACATGGAGCTCCTCACTCAAGGCGCTGAAAACTCCGCAGCCAAAGACAGGTTCAGTGCACAAGCCATTTCCCGCTGCCATGGAAACCAAGTGCTCTGGCAGCACATATGTCTGAAAGTGGATATGACACCTAGGGAAGGGGGTGTGGTTGTGGTGAATGGCAACTGCCCGAAGCAGCAGCACAGCTCTTCCACTGCCAAAACTGCTCCACCTGCCTCATGAACTTCACATACCATCAGCTGTCCTGGCAGCTATCTAGGAAACCCTGTTGGGTCACTTCCGGTCCCATGCCCATTGAGCCCAGTGGGATGGAATCAAGCAGCTTCAGCACCCACACAAATCGAACATGGAGCTCCTCACTCAAGGCGCTCAAAAATCCACGGCCAAAGACAACTTCAGTGCCCAAGCCATTTCCCGCTGCCATGGAAACCAAGTGCTCTGGCAGCACATATGTGTGAAAGTGGATATGACACCTTGGGAAGGGAGTGTGGTGGTGAATGGAAACTGCCCGAAGCAGCAGCACAGCTCTTCCAGTGCCAAAACAACTCCACCTGCCTCATGAACTTCACATACCATCAGCTGTCCTGGCAGCTATCTAGGAAACACTATTGGGTCACTTCCGGTCCAATGGCCTTGAGCCCAGTGGGATGGAATCAAGCAGCTTCAGCACCCACACAAAACGAACATGGAGCTCCTCACTCAAGGCGCTCAAAACCCCACAGACAAAGACAAGTTCAGTGCCCAAGCCATTTCCCGCTGCCATGAAAACCAAGTGCTCTGGCAGCACATATGTCTGAAAGTGGATATGACACCTAGGGAAGGGAGTGTGCTGGTGAATGGCAACTGCCCGAAGCAGCAGCACAGCTCTTCCAGTGCCAAAACAACTCCACCTGCCTCATGAACTTCACATACCATCAGCTGTCCTGGCAGCTATCTAGGAAACCCTGTTGGGTCACTTCTGGTCCAATGGCCTTGAGCCCAGTGGGATGGAATCAAGCAGCTTCAGCACCCACACAAAACTAACATGGAGCTCCTCACTCAAGGCGCTCAAAACTACATGGCGAAAGACAAGTTCAGTGCCCAAGCCATTTCCCGCTGCCATGGAAACCAAGTGCTCTGGCAGCACATAGGTCTGAAAGTGAATATGACACCTAGGGAAGGGAGTGTGCTGGTGCTGAATGGCAACTGCCCGAAGCAGCAGCACAGCTCTTCCACTGCCAAAACAACTCCACCTACCTCATGAACTTCACATACCATCAGCTGTCTTGGCAGCTATCTAGGAAACCCTGTTGGCTCACTTCCGGTCCCATGCCCATTGAGCCCAGTGGGATGGAATCAAGCAGCTTCAGCACCCACACAAAACGAACATGGAGCTCCTCACTCAAGGCACTCAAAACTCCACGACCCAAGACAAGTTCAGTGCCCAAGCCATTTCCTGCTGCCATGGAAACCAAGTGCTCTGGCAGCACATATGTCTGAAAGTGGATATGACACCTAGGGAAGGGAGTGTGGTGGTGAATGGCAACTGCCCGAAGCAGCAGCACAGCTCTTCCACTGCCAAAACAACTCCACCTGCCTCATGAACTTCACATACCATCAGCTGTCCTCGCAGCTATCTAGGAAACCTGTGGGTTCACTTCCGGTCCCATGCACATTGAGCCCAGTGGGATGGAATCAAGCAGCTTCAGCACCCACACAAAACTAACATGGAGCTCCTCACTCAAGGCGCTCAAAACTCCACAGCCAAAGACAAGTTCAGTGCCCAAGCCATTTCCCGCTGCCATGGAAACCAAGTGCTCTGGCAGCACATATGTCTGAAAGTGGATAAGACACCTAGGGAAAGGAGTGTGCTGGTGAATGGCAACTGCCCCAAGCAGCAGCACAGCTCTTCCACTGCCAAAACAACTCCACCTGTCTCATGAACTTCACATACCATCAGCTGTCCTGGCAGCTATCTAGGAAACCCTGTTGGGTCACTTCCGGTCCCATGCCCATTGAGCCCAGTGGGATGGAATCAAGCAGCTTCAGCACCCACACAAAACGAACATGGAGCTCCTCACTCAAGGCGCTCAAAACTCCGCAGCCAAAGACAAGTTCAGTGCCCAAGCCATTTCCCACTGCCATGGAAACCAAGTGCTCTGGCAGCACATATGTCTGAAAGTGGATATGACACCTAGGGAAGGGACTGTGGTGGTGAATGGCAACTGCCCGAAGCAGCAGCACAGCTCTTCCACTGCCAAAACAACTCCACCTGCCTCATGAACTTCACATGCCATCAGCTGTCCTGGCAGCTATCTACGAAACCCTGTTGGGTCACTTCTGGTCCCATGCCCATTGAGCCCAGTGGGATGGAATCAAGCAGCTTCAGCACCCACACAAAACGAACATGGAGCTCCTCACTCAAGGCGCTGAAAACTCCGCAGCCAAAGACAAGTTCAGTGCCCAAGCCATTTCCCGCTGCCATGGAAACCAAGTGCTCTGGCAGCACATATGTCTGAAAGTGGATATGACACCTAGGGATGGGGGTGTGGTTGTGGTGAATGGCAAATGCCCGAAGCAGCAGCACAGCTCTTCCACTGCCAAAACAACTCCACCTGCCTCATGAACTTCACATACCATCAGCTGTCCTGGCAGCTATCTAGGAAACCCTGTTGGGTCACTTCCGGTCCCATGCCCATTGAGCCCAGTGGGATAGAATCAAGCAGCTTGAGCACCCACACAAAATGAACATGGAGCTCCTCACTCAAGGCGCCCAAAATTACATGCAAAAGACAAGTTCAGTGCCCAAGCCATTTCCTGCTGCCATGGAAACCAAGTGCCCTGGCAGCACATATGTCTGAAAGTGGATATGACACCTAGGGAAGGGAGTGTGCTGGTGAATGGCAACAGCCCCAAGCAGCAGCACAGCTCTTCCACTGCCAAAACAACTCCACCTGCCTCATAAACTTCACATAGCATCAGCTGTCCTGGCAGCTATCTAGGAAACCCTGTTGGGTCACTTCCGGTCCCATGCCCATTGAGCCCAGTGGGATGGAATCAAGCAGCTTGAGCACCCACACAAAACGAACATGGAGCTCCTCACTCAAGGCGCTCAAAACTCCACAGCCAAAGACAAGTTCAGTGCCCAAGCCATTTCCCGCTGCCATGGAAACCAAGTGCTCTGGCAGCACATATGTCTGAAAGTGGATATGACACCTAGGGAAGGGAGTGTGCTGGTGAATGGCAACTGCCCGAAGCAGCAGCACAGCTCTTCCACTGCCAAAACAACTCCATCTGCCTCATGAACTTCACATACCATCAGCTGTCCTGGCAGCTATCTACGAAACCCTGTTGGGTCACTTCCGGTCCCATGCCCATTGAGCCCAGTGGGATGGAATCAAGCAGCTTCAGCACCCACACAAAACGAACATGGAGCTCCTCACTCAAGGCGCTGAAAACTCCGCAGCCAAAGACAAGTTCAGGGCACAAGCCATTTCCCGCTGCCATGGAAACCAAGTGCTCTGGCAGCACATATGTCTGAAAGTGGATATGACACCTAGGGAAGGGGTGTGGTTGTGGTGAATGGCAACTGCCCGAAGCAGCAGCACAGCTCTTCCACTGCCAAAACTACTCCACCTGCCTCATGAACTTCACATACCATCAGCTGTCCTGGCAGCTATCTAGGAAACCCTGTTGGGTCACTTCCGGTCCCATGCCCATTGAGCCCAGTGGGATGGAATCAAGCAGCTTCAGCACCCACACAAATCGAACATGGAGCTCCTCACTCAAGGCGCTCAAAAATCCACGGCCAAAGACAACTTCAGTGCCCAAGCCATTTCCCGCTGCCATGGAAACCAAGTGCTCTGGCAGCACATATGTGTGAAAGTGGATATGACACCTTGGGAAGGGAGTGTGGTGGTGAATGGAAACTGCCCGAAGCAGCAGCACAGCTCTTCCACTGCCAAAACAACTCCACCTGCCTCATGAACTTCACATACCATCAGCTGTCCTGGCAGCTATCTAGGAAACACTATTGGGTCACTTCCGGTCCAATGGCCTTGAGCCCAGTGGGATGGAATCAAGCAGCTTCAGCACCCACACAAAACGAACATGGAGCTCCTCACTCAAGGCGCTCAAAACCCCACAGACAAAGACAAGTTCAGTGCCCAAGCCATTTCCCGCTGCCATGGAAACCAAGTGCTCTGGCAGCACATATGTGTGAAAGTGGATATGACACCTAGGGAAGGGAGTGTGCTGGTGAATGGCAACTGCCCGAAGCAGCAGCACAGCTCTTCCAGTGCCAAAACAACTCCACCTGCCTCATGAACTTCACATACCATCAGCTGTCCTGGCAGCTATCTAGGAAACCCTGTTGGGTCACTTCCGGTCCCATGCCCATTGAGCCCAGTGGGATGGAATCAAGCAGCTTGAGCACCCACACAAAACGAACATGGAGCTCCTCACTCAAGGCGCTCAAAACTCCACAGCCAAAAACAAGTTCAGTGCCCAAGCCATTTCCCGCTGCCATGGAAACCAAGTGCTCTGGCAGCACATAGGTCTGAAAGTGAATATGACACCTAGGGAAGGGAGTGTGCTGGTGCTGAATGGCAACTGCCCGAAGCAGCAGCACAGCTCTTCCACTGCCAAAACAACTCCACCTACCTCATGAACTTCACATACCATCAGCTGTCCTGGCAGCTATCTAGGAAACCCTGTTGGGTCACTTCGGGTCCCTTGCCCATTGAGCTCAGTGGGATGGAATCAAGCAGCTTCAGCACCCACACAAAACGAACATGGAGCTCCTCACTCAAGGCGCTCAAAACTCCACGGCCAAAGACAAGTTCAGTGCCCAAGCCATTTCCCGCTGCCATGGAAACCAAGTGCTCTGGCAGCACATATGTCTGAAAGTGGATATGACACCTAGGGAAGGGAGTGTGCTGGTGAATGGCAACTGCCCGAAGCAGCAGCACAGCTCTTCCACTGCCAAAACAACTCCATCTGCCTCATGAACTTCACATACCATCAGCTGTCCTGGCAGCTATCTAGGAAACCCTGTTGGGTCACTTCCGGTCCCATGCCCATTGAGCCCAGTGGGATGGAATCAAGCAGCTTCAGCACCGACACAAAACGAACATGGAGCTCCTCACTCAAGGCGCACAAAACTCCACGGCCAAAGACAAGTTCAGTGCCCAAGCTATTTCCCGCTGCCATGGAAACCAAGTGCTCTGGCAGCACATAGGTCTGAAAGTGGATATGACACCTAGGGAAGGGAGTGTGTTGGTGAATGGCAACTGCCCGAAGCAGCAGCACAGCTCTTCCACTGCCAAAACAACTCCACCTGCCTCATGAACTTCACATACCATCAGCTGTCCTGGCAGCTATCTCGGAAACCCTGTGGGGTCACTTCCGGTCCCATGCCCATTGAGCCCAGTGGGATGGAATCAAGCAGCTTGAGCACCCACACAAAACGAACATGGAGCTCCTCACTCAAGGCGCTCAAAACTACATGGCGAAAGACAAGTTCAGTGCCCAAGCAATTTCTCGATGCCATGGAAACCAAGTGCTCTGGCAGCACATATGTCTGAAAGTGGATATGACACCTAGGGAAGGGAGTGTGTTGGTGAATGGCAACTGCCCGAAGCAGCAGCACAGCTCTTCCACTGCCAAAACAACTCCACCTGCCTCATGAACTTCACATACCATCAGCTGTCCTGGCAGCTATCTAGGAAACCCTGCTTGGTCACTTCCGGTCCCATGCCCATTGAGCCCAGTGGGATGGAATCAAGCAGCTTCAGCACCCACACAAAACGAACATGGAGCTCCTCACTTAAGGCGCTCAAAACTCAACAGACAAAGACAAGTTCAGTGCCCAAGCCATTTCCCGCTGCCATGGAAACCAAGTGCTCTGGCAGCACATATGTCTGAAAGTGGATATGACACCTAGGGAAGGGAGTGTGGTGGTGAATGGCAACTGCCCGAAGCAGCAGCACAGCTCTTCCACTGCCAAAACAACTCCACCTGCCTCATGAACTTCACATACCATCAGCTGTCCTGGCAGCTATCTACGAAACCCTGTTGGGTCACTTCTGGTCCCATGCCCATTGAGCCCAGTGGGATGGAATCAAGCAGCTTCAGCACCCACACAAAACGAACATGGAGCTCCTCACTTAAGGCGCTCAAAACTCCACAGACAAAGACAAGTTCAGTGCCCAAGCCATTTCCCGCTGCCATGGAAACCAAGTGCTCTGGCAGCACAATTGTCTGAAAGTGGATATGACACCTAGGGAAGGGAGTCTGGTGCTGAAAGGCAACTGCCCAAAGCAGCAGCACAGCTCTTCCACTGCCAAAACAACTCCACCTGCCTCATGAACTTCACATACCATCAGCTGTCCTGGCAGCTATCTAGGAAACCCTGTTGGGTCACTTCCGGTCCCATGCCCATTGAGCCCAGTGGGATGGAATCAAGCAACTTCAGCACCCACACAAAACGAACATGGAGCTCCTCACTCAAGGCGCTCAAAACTACATGGCGAAAGACAAGTTCAGTGCCCAAGCCATTTCCTGCTGCCATGGAAACCAAGTGCTCTGGCAGCACATATGTCTGAAAGTGGATATGACACCTAAGGAAGGGAGTGTGTTGGTGAATGGCAACTGCCCGAAGCAGCAGCACAGCTCTTCCACTGCCAAAACAACTCCACCTGCCTCATGAACTTCACATACCAGCAGCTGTCCTGGCAGCTATCTAGGAAACCCTGTTGGGTCACTTCCGGTCCCATGCCCATTGAGCCCCGGGGGATGGAATCAAGCAGCTTCAGCACCCACACAAATCTAACATGGAGCTCCTCACTCAAGGCGCTCAAAACTCCACGGCCAAAGACAAGTTCAGTGCCCAAGCTATTTCCCGCTGCCATGGAAACCAAGTGCTCTGGCAGCACATAGGTCTGAAAGTGGATATGACACCTAGGGAAGGGAGTGTGGTGATGAATGGCAACTGCCCGAAGCAGCAGCACAGCTCTTCCACTGCCAAAACAACTCCACCTGCCTCATGAACTTCACATACCATCAGCTGTCCTGGCAGCTATCTAGGAAACCCTGTGGGGTCACTTCCGGTCCCATGCCCATTGAGCCCAGTGGGATGGAATCAAGCAGCTTGAGCACCCACACAAAACGAACATGGAGCTCCTCACTCAAGGCTCTCAAAATTACATGGCGAAAGACAAGTTCAGTGCCCAAGCCATTTCCCTCTGCAATGGAAACCAAGTGCTCTGGCAGCACATATGTCTGAAAGTGGATATGACACCTAGGGAAGGGAGTGTGCTGGTGAATGGCAACTGCCCGAAGCAGCAGCACAGCTCTTCCACTGCCAAAACAACTCCATCTGCCTCATGAACTTCACATACCATCAGCTGTCCTGGCAGCTATCTAGGAAACCCTGTTGGGTCACTTCCGGTCCCATGCCCATTGAGCCCAGTGGGATGGAATCAAGCAGCTTCAGCACCCACACAAAACGAACATGGAGCTCCTCACTCAAGGCGCTCAAAACTCCACGGCCAAAGACAAGTTCAGTGCCCAAGCTATTTCCCGCTGCCATGGAAACCAAGTGCTGTGGCAGCACATATGTCTGAAAGTGGATATGACACCTAGGGAAGGGAGTGTGGTGATGAATGGCAACTGCCCGAAGCAGCAGCACAGCTCTTCCACTGCCAAAACAACTCCACCTGCCTCATGAACTTCACATACCATCAGCTGTCCTGGCAGCTATCTCGGAAACCCTGTGGGGTCACTTCCGGTCCCATGCCCATTGAGCCCAGTGGGATGGAATCAAGCAGCTTGAGCACCCACACAAAACGAACATGGAGCTCCTCACTCAAGGCGCTGAAAACTCCACGGCCAAAGACAAGTTCAGTGCCCAAGCCATTTCCCGCTGCCATGGAAACCAAGTGCTCTGGCAGCACATATGTCTGAAAGTGGATATGACACCTAGGGAAGGGAGTGTGTTGGTGAATGGCAACTGCCCGAAGCAGCAGCACAGCTCTTCCACTGCCAAAACAACTCCACCTGCCTCATGAACTTCACATACCATCAGCTGTCCTGGCAGCTATCTAGGAAACCCTGTTGGGTCACTTCCGGTCCCATGCCCATTGAGCTCAGTGGGATGGAATCAAGCAGCTTGAGCACCCACACAAAACGAACATGGAGCTCCTCACTCAAGGCGCTCAAAACTACATGGAGAAAGACAAGTTCAGTGCCCAAGCAATTTCTCGATGCCATGGAAACCAAGTGCTCTGGCAGCACATATGTCTGAAAGTGGATATGACACCTAGGGAAGGGAGTGTGTTGGTGAATGGCAACTGCCCGAAGCAGCAGCACAGCTCTTCCAGTGCCAAAACAACTCAACCTGCCTCATGAACTTCACATACCATCAGCTGTCCTGGCAGCTATCTAGGAAACCCTGTTGGGTCACTTCCGGTCCCATGCCCATTGAGCCCAGTGGGATGGAATCAAGCAGCTTCAGCACCCACACAAAACTAACATGGAGCTCCTCACTCAAGGCGCTCAAAACTCCACAGCCAAAGACAAGTTCAGTGCCCAAGCCATTTCCCGCTGCCATGGAAACCAAGTGCTCTGGCAGCACATATGTGTGAAAGTGGATATGACACCTAGGGAAGGGAGTCTGGTGCTGAAAGGCAACTGCCCAAAGCAGCACAACAGCTCTTC
Organism: Ochotona princeps; assembly: GCF_030435755.1. Lineage (NCBI taxonomy): Eukaryota > Metazoa > Chordata > Mammalia > Lagomorpha > Ochotonidae > Ochotona > Ochotona princeps. The sequence continues at coordinate 143,715,680 of NC_080832.1, read as the reverse complement.
CACTGCCAAAACAACTCCACCTGCCTCATGAACTTCACATACCATCAGCTGTCCTGGCAGCTATCTAGGAAACCCTGTGGGGTCACTTCCGGTCCCATGCCCATTGAGCTCAGTGTGATGGAATCATGCAGCTTGAGCACCCACACAAAACGAACATGGAGCTCCTCACTCAAGGCGCTCAAAACTACATGGCGAAAGACAAGTTCAGTGCCCAAGCAATTTCTCGATGCCATGGAAACCAAGTGCTCTGGCAGCACATATGTCTGAAAGTGGATATGACACCTAGGGAAGGGAGTGTGTTGGTGAATGGCAACTGCCCGAAGCAGCAGCACAGCTCTTCCACTGCCAAAACAACTCCACCTGCCTCATGAACTTCACATACCATCAGCTGTCCTGGCAGCTATCTAGGAAACCCTGCTTGGTCACTTCCGGTCCCATGCCCATTGAGCCCAGTGGGATGGAATCAAGCAGCTTCAGCACCCACACAAAACGAACATGGAGCTCCTCACTTAAGGCGCTCAAAACTCCACAGACAAAGACAAGTTCAGTGCCCAAGCCATTTCCCGCTGCCATGGAAACCAAGTGCTCTGGCAGCACATATGTCTGAAAGTGGATATGACACCTAGGGAAGGGAGTGTGGTGGTGAATGGCAACTGCCCGAAGCAGCAGCACAGCTCTTCCACTGCCAAAACAACTCCACCTGCCTCATGAACTTCACATACCATCAGCTGTCCTGGCAGCTATCTACGAAACCCTGTTGGGTCACTTCTGGTCCCATGCCCATTGAGCCCAGTGGGATGGAATCAAGCAGCTTCAGCACCCACACAAAACGAACATGGAGCTCCTCACTTAAGGCACTCAAAACTCCACAGACAAAGACAAGTTCAGTGCCCAAGCCATTTCCCGCTGCCATGGAAACCAAGTGCTCTGGCAGCACAATTGTCTGAAAGTGGATATGACACCTAGGGAAGGGAGTCTGGTGCTGAAAGGCAACTGTCCAAAGCAGCAGCACAGCTCTTCCACTGCCAAAACAACTCCACCTGCCTCATGAACTTCACATACCATCAGCTGTCCTGGCAGCTATCTAGGAAACCCTGTTGGGTCACTTCCGGTCCCATGCCCATTGAGCCCAGTGGGATGGAATCAAGCAGCTTCAGCACCCACACAAAACTAACATGGAGCTCCTCACTCAAGGCGCTCAAAACTACATGGCGAAAGACAAGTTCAGTGCCCAAGCCATTTCCTGCTGCCATGGAAACCAAGTGCTCTGGCAGCACATATGTCTGAAAGTGGATATGACACCTAAGGAAGGGAGTGTGTTGGTGAATGGCAACTGCCCGAAGCAGCAGCACAGCTCTTCCACTGCCAAAACAACTCCACCTGCCTCATGAACTTCACATACCAGCAGCTGTCCTGGCAGCTATCTAGGAAACCCTGTTGGGTCACTTCCGGTCCCATGCCCATTGAGCCCCGGGGGATGGAATCAAGCAGCTTCAGCACCCACACAAATCTAACATGGAGCTCCTCACTCAAGGCGCTCAAAACTCCACGGCCAAAGACAAGTTCAGTGCCCAAGCTATTTTTCGCTGCCATGGAAACCAAGTGCTCTGGCAGCACATAGGTCTGAAAGTGGATATGACACCTAGGGAAGGGAGTGTGGTGATGAATGGCAACTGCCCGAAGCAGCAGCACAGCTCTTCCACTGCCAAAACAACTCCACCTGCCTCATGAACTTCACATACCATCAGCTGTCCTGGCAGCTATCTAGGAAACCCTGTGGGGTCACTTCCGGTCCCATGCCCATTGAGCCCAGTGGGATGGAATCAAGCAGCTTCAGCACCCACACAAAACGAACATGGAGCTCCTCACTCAAGGCTCTCAAAATTACATGGCGAAAGACAAGTTCAGTGCCCAAGCCATTTCCCTCTGCAATGGAAACCAAGTGCTCTGGCAGCACATATGTCTGAAAGTGGATATGACACCTAGGGAAGGGAGTGTGCTGGTGAATGGCAACTGCCCGAAGCAGCAGCACAGCTCTTCCACTGCCAAAACAACTCCATCTGCCTCATGAACTTCACATACCATCAGCTGTCCTGGCAGCTATCTAGGAAACCCTGTTGGGTCACTTCCGGTCCCATGCCCATTGAGCCCAGTGGGATGGAATCAAGCAGCTTCAGCACCCACACAAAACGAACATGGAGCTCCTCACTCAAGGCGCTCAAAACTCCACGGCCAAAGACAAGTTCAGTGCCCAAGCTATTTCCCGCTGCCATGGAAACCAAGTGCTGTGGCAGCACATATGTCTGAAAGTGGATATGACACCTAGGGAAGGGAGTGTGCTGGTGAATGGCAACTGCCCGAAGCAGCAGCACAGCTCTTCCACTGCCAAAACAACTCCACCTGCCTCATGAACTTCACATACCATCAGCTGTCCTGGCAGCTATCTCGGAAACCCTGTGGGGTCACTTCCGGTCCCATGCCCATTGAGCCCAGTGGGATGGAATCAAGCAGCTTGAGCACCCACACAAAACGAACATGGAGCTCCTCACTCAAGGCGCTCAAAACTCCACGGCCAAAGACAAGTTCAGTGCCCAAGCCATTTCCCGCTGCCATGGAAACCAAGTGCTCTGGCAGCACATAGGTCTGAAAGTGGATATGACACCTAGGGAAGGGAGTGTGTTGGTGAATGGCAACTGCCCGAAGCAGCAGCACAGCTCTTCCACTGCCAAAACAACTCCACCTGCCTCATGAACTTCACATACCATCAGCTGTCCTGGCAGCTATCTAGGAAACCCTGTTGGGTCACTTCCGGTCCCATGCCCATTGAGCCCAGTGGGATGGAATCAAGCAGCTTCAGCACCCACACAAAACGAACATGGAGCTCCTCACTCAAGGCGCTCAAAACTCCACAGCCAAAGACAAGTTCAGTGCCCAAGCCATTTCCCGCTGCCATGGAAACCAAGTGCTCTGGCAGCACATATGTGTGAAAGTGGATATGACACCTAGGGAAGGGAGTCTGGTGCTGAAAGGCAACTGCCCAAAGCAGCACAACAGCTCTTCCACTGCCAAAACAACTCCACCTGCCTCATGAACTTCACATACCATCAGCTGTCCTGGCAGCTATCTAGGAAACCCTGTTGGGTCACTTCCGGTCCCATGCCCATTGAGCCCAGTGGGATGGAATCAAGCAGCTTCAGCACCCACACAAAACCAACATGGAGCTCCTCACTCAAGGCGCTCAAAACTACATGGCAAAAGACAAGTTCAGTGCCCAAGCCATTTCCTGCTGCCATGGAAACCAAGTGCTCTGGCAGCACATATGTCTGAAAGTGGATATGACACCTAAGGAAGGGAGTGTGTTGGTGAATGGCAACTGCCTGAAGCAGCAGCACAGCTCTTCCACTGCCAAAACAACTCCACCTGCCTCATGAACTTCACATACCATCAGCTGTCCTGGCAGCTATCTAGGAAACCCTGTTGGGTCACTTCCGGTCCCATGCCCATTGAGTCCAGTGGGATGGAATCAAGCAGCTTCAGCACACACACAAAACGAACATGGAGCTCCTCACTCAAGGCGCTCAAAACTCCACGGCCAAAGACAAGTTCAGTGCCCAAGGCATTTCCCGCTGCCATGGAAACCAAGTGCTCTGGCAGCACATAGGTCTGAAAGTGGATATGACACCTAGGGAAGGGAGTGTGCTGGTGAATGGCAACTGCCCGAAGCAGCAGCACAGCTCTTCCACTGCCAAAACAACTCCACCTGCCTCATGAACTTCACATACCATCAGCTGTCCTGGCAGCTATCTAGGAAACCCTGTTGGGTCACTTCCTGTCCCATGCCCATTGAGCCCAGTGGGATGGAATCAAGCAGCTTGAGCACCCACACAAAACGAACATGGAGCTCCTCACTCAAGGCGCTAAAAACTCCGCAGCCAAAGACAAGTTCAGTGCCCATGCCATTTCCAGCTGCCATGGAAACCAAGTGCTCTGGCAGCACATATGTCTGAAAGTGGATATGACACCTAGGGAAGGGAGTGTGCTGGTGAATGGCAAATGCCCGAAGCAGCAGCACAGCTCTTCCAGTGCCAAAACAACTCCACCTGCCTCATGAACTTCACATACCATCAGCTCTACTGGCAGCTATCTAGGAAACCCTGTTGGGTCACTTCCGGTCCCATGCCCATTGAGCCCAGTGGGATGGAATCATGCAGCTTGAGCACCCACACAAAACGAACATGAAGCTCCTCACTCAAGGCGCTGAAAATTCCATGGCCAAAGACAAGTTCAGTGCCCAAGCCATTTCCCGCTGCCATGGAAACCAAGTGCTCTGGCAGCACATATGTCTGAAAGTGGATATGACACCTAGGGAAGGGAGTGTGCTGGTGAATGGCAACTGCCCGAAGCAGTAGCACAGCTCTTCCACTGCCAAAACAACTCCACCTGCCTCATGAACTTCACATACCATCAGCTGTCCTGGCAGCTATCTAGGAAACCCTGTTGGGTCACTTCCGGTCCCATGCCCATTGAGCCCAGTGGGATGGAATCAAGCAGCTTCAGCACCCACACAAAACTAACATGGAGCTCCTCACTCAAGGCGCTCAAAACTCCACAGCCAAAGACAAGTTCAGTGCCCAAGCCATTTCCCGCTGCCATGGAAACCAAGTGCTCTGGCAGCACATAGGTCTGAAAGTGGATATGACACCTAGGGAAGGGAGTGTGCTGGTGAATGGCAACTGCCCGAAGCAGCAGCACAGCTCTTCCACTGCCAAAACAACTCCAACTGCCTCATGAACTTCACATACCATCAGCTGTCCTGGCAGCTATCTAGGAAACCCTGTTGGGTCACTTCCGGTCCCATGCCCATTGAGCCCAGTGGGATGGAATCATGCAGCTTGACCATCCCACACAAAACGAACATGGAGCTCCTCACTCAAGGCGCTCAAAACTCCACGGCCAAAGACAAGTTCAGTGCCTAAGCCATTTCCCGCTGCCATGGAAACCAAGTGCTCTGGCAGCACATATGTCTGAAAGTGGATATGACACCTAGGGAAGGGAGTGTGCTGGTGAATGGCAACTGCCCCAAGCAGCAGCACAGCTCTTCCACTGCCAAAACAACTCCACCTGCCTCATGAACTTCACATACCATCAGCTGTCCTGGCAGCTATCTAGGAAACCCTGTTGGGTCACTTCCGGTCCCATGCCCATTGAGCCCAGTGGGATGGAAGCAAGCAGCTTCAGCACCCACACAAAACTAACATGGAGCTCCTCACACAAGGCGCTAAAAATTCCACGGCCAAAGACAAGTTCAGTGCCCAAGCCATTTCCTGCTTCCATGGAAACCAAGTGCTCTGGCAGCACATATGTGTGAAAGTGGATATGACACCTAGGGAAGGGAGTGTGTTGGTGAATGGCAACTGCCTGAAGCAGCAGCACAGCTCTTCCACTGCCAAAACAACTCCACCTGCCTCATGAACTTCACATACCATCAGCTGTCCTGGCAGCTATCTAGGAAACCCTGTTGGGTCACTTCCGGTCCCATGCCCATTGAGCCCAGTGGGATGGAATCAAGCAGCTTCAGCACCCACACAAAACGAACATGGAGCTCCTCACTCAAGGCGCTCAAAACTCCACAGCCAAAGACGAGTTCAGTGCCCAAGCCATTTCCCGCTGCCATGGAAACCAAGTGCTCTGGCAGCACATATATCTGAAAGTGGATATGACACCTAGGGAAGGGAGTGTGCTGGTGAATGGCAACTGCCCGAAGCAGCAGCACAGCTCTTCCAGTGCCAAAACAACTCCGCCTACCTCATGAACTTCACATACCATCAGCTGTCCTGGCAGCTATCTAGGAAACCCTGTTGGGTCACTTCCGGTCCCATGCCCATTGAGCCCAGTGGGATGGAATCAAGCAGCTTCAGCACCCACACAAAACGAACATGGAGCTCCTCATTCAAGGCGCTCAAAGCTCCACAGACAAAGACAAGTTCAGTGCCCAAGCCATTTCCCGCTGCCATGGAAACCAAGTGCTCTGGCAGCACATATGTCTGAAAGTGGATATGACACCTAGGGAAGGGAGTGTGCTGGTGAATGGCAATTGTCCGAAGCAGCAGCACAGCTCTTCCACTGCCAAAACAACTCCACCTGCCTCATGAATTTCACATACCATCAGCTGTCCTCGCAGCTATCTAGGAAACCCTGTTGGGTCACTTCCGGTCCCATGCCCATTGAGCCCAGTGGGATGGAATCAAGCAGCTTGAGCACCCACACAAAACGAACATGGAGCTCCTCACTCAAGGCGCTCAAAACTCCACGGCCAAAGACAAGTTCAGTGCCCAAGCCATTTCCTGCTGCTATGGAAACCAAGTGCTCTGGCAGCACATATGTCTGAAAGTGGATATGACACCTAGGGAAGGGAGTGTGTTGGTGAATGGCAACTGCCCGAAGCAGCAGCACAGCTCTTCCACTGCCAAAACAACTCCACCTGCCTCATGAACTTCACATACCATCAGCTGTCCTGGCAGCTATCTAGGAAACCCTGTTGGGTCACTTCCGGTCCCATGCCCATTGAGCCCAGTGGGATGGAATCAAGCAGCTTGAGCACCCACACAAAACGAACATGGAGCTCCTCACTCAAGACGCTCAAAACTACATGGCGAAAGACAAGTTCAGTGCCCAAGCCATTTCCCGCTGCCATGGAAACCAAGTGCTCTGGCAGCACATATGTGTCTGAAAGTGGATATGACACCTAGGGAAGGGAGTGTGCTGGTGAATGGCAACTGCCCGAAGCAGCAGCACAGCTCTTCCACTGCCAAAACAACTCCACCTGCCTCATGAACTTCACATACCATCAGCTGTCCTGGCAGCTATCTAGGAAACCCTGTTGGGTCACTTCCGGTCCCATGCCCATTGAGCCCAGTGGGATGGAATCAAGCAGCTTGAGCACCCACACAAAACGAACATGGAGCTCCTCACTCAAGGCGCTAAAAACTCCATGGCCAAAGACAAGTTCAGTGCCCATGCCATTTCCCGCTGCCATGGAAACCAAGTGCTCTGGCAGCACATAAATGTGAAAGTGGATATGACACCTAGGGAAGGGAGTGTGGTGATGTATGGCAACTGCCCGAAGCAGCAGCCCAGCTCTTCCACTGCCAAAACAACTCCAACTGCCTCATGAACTTCACATACCATCAGCTGTCCTGGCAGCTATCTAGGAAACCCTGTTGGGTCACTTCCGGTCCCATGCCCATTGAGCCCAGTGGGATGGAATCAAGCAGCTTCAGCACCCACACAAAACGAACATGGAGCTCCTCACTCAAGGCGCTCAAAACTCCACGGCCAAAGATGAGTTCAGTGCCCAAGACATTTCCCGCTGCCATGGAAACCAAGTGCTCTGGCAGCACATAGGTCTGAAAGTGGATATGACACCTAGGGAAGGGAGTGTGCTGGTGAATGGCAACTGCCCGAAGCAGCAGCACAGCTCTTCCACTGCCAAAACAACTCCACCTGCCTCATGAACTTCACATACCATCAGCTGTCCTGGCAGCTATCTAGGAAACCCTGTTGGGTCACTTCCGGTCCCATGCCCATTGAGCCCAGTGGGATGGAATCAAGCAGCTTCAGCACCCACACAAAACGAACATGGAGCTCCTCACTCAAGACGCTTAAAATTCCATGGCCAAAGACAAGTTCAGTGCCCAAGCCATTTCCCGCTGCCATGGAAACCAAGTGCTCTGGCAGCACATATGTCTGAAAGTGGATATGACACCTAGGGAAGGGAGTGTGCTGGTGAATGGCAACTGCCCGAAGCAGCAGCACAGCTCTTCCACTGCCAAAACAACTCCACCTGCCTCATGAACTTCACATACCATCAGCTGTCCTGGCAGCTATCTAGGAAACCCTGTTGGGTCACTTCCGGTCCCATGCCCATTGAGCCCAGTGGGATGGAATCAAGCAGCTTCAGCACCCACACAAAACGAACATGGAGCTCCTCACTCAAGGCGCTCAAAACTCCACAGCCAAAGACAAGTTCAGTGCCTAAGCCATTTCCCGCTGCCATGGAAACCAAGTGCTCTGGCAGCACATATGTCTGAAAGTGGATATGACACCTAGGGAAGGGAGTGTGCTGGTGAATGGCAACTGCCCGAAGCAGCACAACAGCTCTTCCACTGCCAAAACAACTCCACCTGCCTCATGAACTTCACATACCATCAGCTGTCCTGGCAGCTATCTAGGAAACCCTGTTGGGTCACTTCCGGTCCCATGCCCATTGAGCCCAGTGGGGTGGAATCAAGCAGCTTCAGCACCCACACAAAACGAACATGGAGCTCCTCACTCAAGGCGCTCAAAGCTCCACAGACAAAGACAAGTTCAGTGCCCAAGCCATTTCCCGCTGCCATGGAAACCAAGTGCTCTGGCAGCACATATATCTGAAAGTGGATATGACACCTAGGGAAGGGAGTGTGCTGGTGAATGGCAACTGCCCGAAGCAGCAGCACAGCTCTTCACTGCCAAAACAACTCCACCTGCCTCATGAACTTCACATACCATCAGCTGTCCTGGCAGCTATCTAGGAAACCCTGTTGGGTCACTTCCGGTCCCATGCCCATTGAGCCCAGTGGGATGGAATCAAGCAGCTTCAGCACCCACACAAAACGAACATGGAGCTCCTCACTCAAGGCGCTCAAAACTACATGGCGAAAGACAAGTTCAGTGCCCAAGCCATTTCCCGCTGCCATGGAAGCCAAGTGCTCTGGCAGCACATAGGTCTGAAAGTGGATATGACACCTAGGGAAGGGAGTGTGCTGGTGAATGGCAACTGCCCGAAGCAGCAGCACAGCTCTTCCACTGCCAAAACGACTCCAACTGCCTCATGAACTTCACATACCATCAGCTGTCCTGGCAGCTATCTAGGAAACCCTGTTGGCTCACTTCCGGTCCCATGCCCATTGAGCCCAGTGGGATGGAATCAAGCAGCTTCAGCACCCACACAAAACGAACATGGAGCTCTTCACTCAAGGCGCTCAAAACTCCACAGCCAAAGACAAGTTCAGTGCCTAAGCCATTTCCCGCTGCCATGGAAACCAAGTGCTCTGGCAGCACATATGTCTGAAAGTGGATATGACACCTAGGGAAGGGAGTCTGGTGCTGAAAGGAAACTGCCCGAAGCAGCACAACAGCTCTTCCACTGCCAAAACAACTCCACCTGCCTCATGAACCTCACATACCATCAGCTGTCCTGGCAGCTATCTAGGAAACCCTGTTGGGTCACTTCCGGTCCCATGCCCATTGAGCCCAGTGGGATGGAATCAAGCAGCTTCAGCACCCACACAAAACTAAGATGGAGCTCCTCACTCAAGGCGCTCAAAACTCCACAGCGAAAGACGAGTTCAGTGCCCAAGCCATTTCCCGCTGCCATGGAAACCAAGTGCTCTGGCAGCACATATGTCTGAAAGTGGATATGACACCTAGGGAAGGGAGTGTGCTGGTGAATGGCAACTGCCCGAAGCAGCAGCACAGCTCTTCCAGTGCCAAAACAACTCCACCTGCCTCATGAACTTCACATACCATCAGCTGTCCTGGCAGCTATCTAGGAAACCCTGTTGGGTCACTTCCGGTCCCATGCCCATTGAGCCCAGTGGGATGGAATCAAGCAGCTTCAGCACCCACACAAAACTAAGATGGAGCTCCTCACTCAAGGCGCTCAAAACTCCACAGACAAAGACAAGTTCAGTGCCAGAGCGATTTCCCGCTGCCATGGAAACCAAGTGCTCTGGCAGCACATATATCTGAAAGTGGATATGACACCTAGGGAAGGGAGTGTGGTGGTGAATGGCAACTGCCTGAAGCAGCAGCACAGCTCTTCCAGTGCCAAAACAACTCCACCTGCCTCATGAACTTCACATACCATCAGCTGTCCTGGCAGCTATCTAGGAAACCCTGTTGGGTCACTTCCGGTCCCATGCCCATTGAGCCCAGTGGGATGGAATCAAGCAGCTTCAGCCCCCACACAAAACGAACATGCAGCTCCTCACTCAAGGCGCTCAAAACTCCACAGACAAAGACAAGTTCAGTGCTAGAGCGATTTCCCGCTGCCATGGAAACCAAGTGCTCTGGCAGCACATATGTCTGAAAGTGGATATGACACCTAGGGAAGGGAGTGTGCTGGTGAATGGCAACTGCCCGAAGCAGCAGCACAGCTCTTCCACTGCCAAAACAACTCCACCTGCCTCATGAACTTCACATACCATCAGCTGTCCTGGCAGATATCTAGGAAACCCTGTTGGGTCACTTCCGGTCCCATGCCCATTGAGCCCAGTGGGATGGAATCAAGCAGCTTCAGCACCCACACAAAACGAACATGGAGCTCCTCACTCAAGACGCTCAAAACTACATGGCCAAAGACAAGTTCAGTGCCCAAGCCATTTCCCGCTGCCATGGAAACCAAGTGCTCTGGCAGCACATATGTCTGAAAGTGGATATGACACCTAGGGAAGGGAGTGTGCTGGTGAATGGCAACTGCCCGAAGCAGCAGCACAGCTCTTCCACTGCCAAAACAACTCCACCTGCCTCATGAACTTCAAATACCATCAGCTGTCCTCGCAGATATCTAGGAAACCCTGTTGGGTCACTTCCGGTCCCATGCCCATTGAGCCCAGTGGGATGGAATCAAGCAGCTTCAGCACCCACACAAAACGAACATGGAGCTCCTCACTCAAGGCGCTCAAAACTACATGGCGAAAGACAAGTTCAGTGCCCAAGCCATTTCCCGCTGCCATGGAAACCAAGTGCTCTGGCAGCACATAGGTCTGAAAGTGGATATGACACCTAGGGAAGGGAGTGTGGTGATGTATGGCAACTGCCGGAAGCAGCACAACAGCTCTTCCACTGCCAAAACAACTCCATCTGCCTCATGAACTTCACATACCATCAGCTGTCCTGGCAGCTATCTAGGAAACCCTGTTGGGTCACTTCCGGTCCCATGCCCATTGAGCCCAGTGAGATGGAATCAAGCAGCTTCAGCACCCACACAAAACGAACATGGAGCTCCTCACTCAAGACGCTCAAAACTCCACAGCCAAAGACGAGTTCAGTGCCCAAGCCATTTCCCGCTGCCATGGAAACCAAGTGCTCTGGCAGCACATATGTCTGAAAGTGGATATGACACCTAGGGAAGGGAGTGTGCTGGTGAATGGCAATTGCCCGAAGCAGCAGCACAGCTCTTCCACTGCCAAAACAACTCCCACTGCCTCATGAATTTCACATACCATCAGCTGTCCTGGCAGCTATCTAGGAAACCCTGTTGGGACACTTACGGTCCCATGCCCATTGAGCCCAGTGGGATGGAATCAAGCAGCTTCAGCACCCACACAAAACGAACATGGAGCTCCTCACTCAAGGCGCTCAAAACTCCATGGCCAAAGACAAGTTCAGTGCCCAAGCCATTTCCTGCTTCCATGGAAACCAAGTGCTCTGGCAGCACATATGTCTGAAAGTGGATATGACACCTAGGGAAGGGAGTGTGCTGGTGAATGGCAACTGCCCGAAGCAGCAGCACAGCTCTTCCACTGCCAAAACAACTCCACCTGCCTCATGAACTTCACATACCATCAGCTGTCCTGGCAGCTATCTAGGAAACCCTGTTGGGTCACTTCCGGTCCCATGCCCATTGAGCCCAGTGGGATGGAATCAAGCAGCTTCAGCACCCACACAAAACGAACATGGAGCTCCTCACTCAAGGCGCTCAAAACTCCACAGCCAAAGACAAGTTCAGTGCCCAAGCCATTTCCCGCTGCCATGGAAACCAAGTGCTCTGGCAGCACATATGTCTGAAAGTGGATATGACACCTAGGGAAGGGAGTGTGCTGGTGAATGGCAACTGCCCGAAGCAGCAGCACAGCTCTTCCACTGCCAAAACAACTCCCACTGCCTCATGAATTTCACATACCATCAGCTGTCCTGGCCTCTATCTAGGAAACCCTGTTGGGTCACTTCCGGTCCCATGCCCATTGAGCCCAGTGGGATGGAATCAAGCAGCTTCAGCACCCACACAAAACGAACATGGGGCTCCTCATTCAAGGCGCTCAAAACTCCACGGCCAAACTCAAGTTCAGTGCCCAAGCCATTTCCCGCTGCCATGGAAACCAAGTGCTCTGGCAGCACATATGTCTGAAAGTGGATATGACACCTAGGGAAGGGAGTGTGCTGGTGAATGGCAACTGCCCGGAGCAGCAGCACAGCTCTTCCAGTGCCAAAACAACTCCACCTGCCTCATGAACTTCACATACCATCAGCTGTCCTGGCAGCTATCTAGGAAACCCTGTTGGCTCACTTCCGGTCCCATGCCCATTGAGTCCAGTGGGATGGAATCAAGCAGCTTCAGCACCCACACAAAACTAAGATGGAGCTCCTCACTCAAGGCGCTCAAAACTCCACAAAGACAAGTTCAGTGCCCAAGCCATTTCCCGCTGCCAAGGAAACCAAGTGCTCTGGCAGCACATATATCTGAAAGTGGATATGACACCTAGGGAAGGGAGTGTGGTGATGTATGGCAACTGCCCGAAGCAGCAGCACAGCTCTTCCACTGCCAAAACAACTCCACCGGCCTCATGAACTTCACATACCATCAGCTGTCCTGGCAGCTATCTAGGAAACCCTGTTGGGTCACTTCCGGTCCCATGCCCATTGAGCCCAGTGGGATGGAATCAAGCAGCTTCAGCACCCACACAAAACGAACATGGAGCTCCTCACTCAAGACGCTCAAAACTCCACAGCCAAAGACGAGTTCAGTGCCCAAGCCATTTCCCGCTGCCATGGAAACCAAGTGCTCTGGCAGCACATAGGTCTGAAAGTGGATATGACACCTAGGGAAGGGAGTGTGCTGGTGAATGGCAACTGCCCGAAGCAGCAGCACAGCTCTTCCACTGCCAAAACGACTCCAACTGCCTCATGAACTTCACATACCATCAGCTGTCCTCGCAGCTATCTAGGAAACCCTGTTGGGTCACTTCCGGTCCCATGCCCATTGAGCCCAGTGGGATGGAATCAAGCAGCTTCAGCACCCACACAAAACGAACATGGAGCTCTTCACTCAAGGCGCTCAAAACTCCACGGCCAAAGACAAGTTCAGTGCCTAAGCCATTTCCCGCTGCCATGGAAACCAAGTGCTCTGGCAGCACATATGTCTGAAAGTGTATATGACACCTAGGGAAGGGAGTCTGGTGCTGAAAGGAAACTGCCCGAAGCAGCACAACAGCTCTTCCACTGCCAAAACAACTCCACCTGCCTCATGAACCTCACATACCATCAGCTGTCCTGGCAGCTATCTAGGAAACCCTGTTGGGTCACTTCCGGTCCCATGCCCATTGAGCCCAGTGGGATGGAATCAAGCAGCTTCAGCACCCACACAAAACTAAGATGGAGCTCCTCACTCAAGGCGCTCAAAACTCCACAGCGAAAGACGAGTTCAGTGCCCAAGCCATTTCCCGCTGCCATGGAAACCAAGTGCTCTGGCAGCACATATGTCTGAAAGTGGATATGACACCTAGGGAAGGGAGTGTGCTGGTGAATGGCAACTGCCCGAAGCAGCAGCACAGCTCTTCCACTGCCAAAACAACTCCACCTGCCTCATGAACTTCACATACCATCAGCTGTCCTGGCAGCTATCTAGGAAACCCTGTTGGGTCACTTCCGGTCCCATGCCCATTGAGCCCAGTGGGATGGAATCAAGCAGCTTCAGCACCCACACAAAACTAAGATGGAGCTCCTCACTCAAGGCGCTCAAAACTCCACAGAAAAAGACAAGTTCAGTGCCAGAGCGATTTCCCTCTGCCATGGAAACCAAGTGCTCTGGCAGCACATATATCTGAAAGTGGATATGACACCTAGGGAAGGGAGTGTGGTGGTGAATGGCAACTGCCTGAAGCAGCAGCACAGCTCTTCCAGTGCCAAAACAACTCCACCTGCCTCATGAACTTCACATACCATCAGCTGTCCTGGCAGCTATCTAGGAAACCCTGTTGGGTCACTTCCGGTCCCATGCCCATTGAGCCCAGTGGGATGGAATCAAGCAGCTTCAGCCCCCACACAAAACGAACATGCAGCTCCTCACTCAAGACGCTCAAAACTACATGGCGAAAGACAAGTTCAGTGCCCAAGCCATTTCCCGCTGCCATGGAAACCAAGTGCTCTGGCAGCACATATGTCTGAAAGTGGATATGACACCTAGGGAAGGGAGTGTGCTGGTGAATGGCAACTGCCCGAAGCAGCAGCACAGCTCTTCCACTGCCAAAACAACTCCACCTGCCTCATGAACTTCACATACCATCAGCTGTCCTGGCAGATATCTAGGAAACCCTGTTGGGTCACTTCCGGTCCCATGCCCATTGAGCCCAGGGGGATGGAATCAAGCAGCTTCAGCACCCACACAAAACGAACATGGAGCTCCTCACTCAAGACGCTCAAAACTACATGGCGAAAGACAAGTTCAGTGCCCAAGCCATTTCCCGCTGCCATGGAAACCAAGTGCTCTGGCAGCACATATGTCTGAAAGTGGATATGACACCTAGGGAAGGGAGTGTGCTGGTGAATGGCAATTGCCCGAAGCAGCAGCACAGCTCTTCCACTGCCAAAACAACTCCACCTGCCTCATGAACTTCACATACCATCAGCTGTCCTGGCAGATATCTAGGAAACCCTGTTGGGTCACTTCCGGTCCCATGCCCATTGAGCCCAGTGGGATGGAATCAAGCAGCTTCAGCACCCACACAAAACGAACATGGAGCTCCTCACTCAAGGCGCTCAAAACTCCACAGACAAAGACAAGTTCAGTGCCCAAGCCATTTCCCGCTGCCATGGAAACCAAGTGCTCTGGCAGCACATAGGTCTGAAAGTGGATATGACACCTATGGAAGGGAGTGTGGTGATGTATGGCAACTGCCGGAAGCAGCAGCCCAGCTCTTCCACTGCCAAAACAACTCCATCTGCCTCATGAACTTCACATACCATCAGCTGTCCTGGCAGCTATCTAGGAAACCCTGTTGGGTCACTTCCGGTCCCATGCCCATTGAGCCCAGTGGGATGGAATCAAGCAGCTTCAGCACCCACACAAAACGAACATGGAGCTCCTCACTCAAGACGCTCAAAACTCCACAACCAAAGACGAGTTCAGTGCCCAAGCCATTTCCCGCTGCCATGGAAACCAAGTGCTCTGGCAGCACATAGGTCTGAAAGTGGATATGACACCTAGGGAAGGGAGTGTGCTGGTGAATGGCAACTGCCCGAAGCAGCAGCACAGCTCTTGAACTGCCAAAACGACTCCAACTGCCTCATGAACTTCACATACCATCAGCTGTCCTCGCAGCTATCTAGGAAACCCTGTTGGGTCACTTCCGGTCCCATGCCCATTGAGCCCAGTGGGATGGAATCAAGCAGCTTCAGCACCCACACAAAACGAACATGGAGCTCCTCACTCAAGACGCTAAAAATTCCACGGCCAAAGACAAGTTCAGTGCCCAAGCCATTTCCCGCTGCCATGGAAACCAAGTGCTCTGGCAGCACATATGTCTGAAAGTGGATATGACACCTAGGGAAGGGAGTGTGCTGGTGAATGGCAACTGCCCGAAGCAGCAGCACAGCTCTTCCACTGCCAAAACAACTCCACCTGCCTCATGAACTTCACATACCATCAGCTGTCCTGGCAGCTATCTAGGAAACCCTGTTGGGTCACTTCCGGTCCCATGCCCATTGAGCCCAGTGGGATGGAATCAAGCAGCTTCAGCACCCACACAAAACGAACATGGAGCTCCTCACTCAAGGCGCTCAAAACTCCACAGAAAAAGACAAGTTCAGTGCCCAAGCCATTTCCCGCTGCCATGGAAACCAAGTGCTCTGGCAGCACATATGTCTGAAAGTGGATATGACACCTAGGGAAGGGAGTGTGCTGGTGAATGGCAACTGCCCCAAGCAGCAGCACAGCTCTTCCAGTGCCAAAACAACTCCACCTACCTCATGAACTTCACATACCATCAGCTGTCCTGGCAGCTATCTAGGAAACCCTGTTGGGTCACTTCCGGTCCCATGGCCATTGAGCCCAGTGGGGTGGAATCAAGCAGCTTCAGCACCCACACAAAACGAACATGGAGCTCCTCACTCAAGGCACTCAAAGCTCCACAGACAAAGACAAGTTCAGTGCCCAAGCCATTTCCCGCTGCCATGGAAACCAAGTGCTCTGGCAGCACATATGTCTGAAAGTGGATATGACACCTAGGGAAGGGAGTGTGGTGGTGAATGGCAACTGCCCGAAGCAGCAGCACAGCTCTTCCACTGCCAAAACAACTCCACCTGCCTCATGAACTTCACATACCATCAGCTGTCCTGGCAGCTATCTAGGAAACCCTGTTGGGTCACTTCCGGTCCCATGCCCATTGAGCCCAGTGGGATGGAATCAAGCAGCTTCAGCACCCACACAAAACGAACATGGAGCTCCTCACTCAAGGCGCTCAAAACCCCACAGACAAAGACAAGTTCAGTGCCCAAGCCATTTCCCGCTGCCATGGAAACCAAGTGCTCTGGCAGCACATATGTCTGAAAGTGGATATGACACCTAGGGAAGGGAGTGGTGATGAATGGCAACTGCCCAAAGCAGCAGCACAGCTCTTCCACTGCCAAAACAAGTCCACCTGCCTCATGAACTTCACATACCATCAGCTGTCCTGGCAGCTATCTAGGAAACCCTGTTGGGTCACTTCCGGTCCCATGCCCATTGAGCCCAGTGGGATGGAATCAAGCAGCTTCAGCACCCACACAAAACGAACATGGAGCTCCTCACTCAAGGCGCTCAAAACTCCACAGCCAAAGACAAGTTCAGTGCCCAAGCCATTTCCCGCTGCCATGGAAACCAAGTGCTCTGGCAGCACATATGTCTGAAAGTGGATATGACACCTAGGGAAGGGAGTGTGCTGGTGAATGGCAACTGCCCGAAGCAGCAGCACAGCTCTTCCACTGCCAAAACAACTCCACCTGCCTCATGAACTTCACATACCATCAGCTGTCCTGGCAGCTATCTAGGAAACCCTGTTGGGTCACTTCCGGTCCCATGCCCATTGAGCCCAGTGGGATGGAATCAAGCAGCTTCAGCACCCACACAAAACGAACATGGAGCTCCTCACTCAAGGCGCTCAAAACTCCATGGCCAAAGACAAGTTCAGTGCCCAAGCCATTTCCCGCTGCCATGGAAACCAAGTGCTCTGGCAGAACATATATCTGAAAGTGGATATGACACCTAGGGAAGGGAGTGTGCTGGTGAATGGCAACTGCCCGAAGCAGCAGCACAGCTCTTCCACTGCCAAAACAACTCCACCTGCCTCATGAACTTCACATACCAGCAGCTGTCCTGGCAGCTATCTAGGAAACCCTGTTGGGTCACTTCCGGTCCCATGCCCATTGAGCCCAGTGGGATGGAATCAAGCAGCTTCAGCACCCACACAAAATGAACATGGAGCTCCTCACTCAAGGCGCTCAAAACTCCACGGCCAAAGACAAGTTCAGTGCCCAAGCCATTTCCCGCTGCCATGGAAACCAAGTGCTCTGGCAGCACATATGTCTGAAAGTGGATATGACACCTAGGGAAGGGAGTGTGCTGGTGAATGGCAACTGCCCGAAGCAGCAGCACAGCTCTTCCAGTGCAAAAACAACTCCACCTGCCTCATGAACTTCACATACCATCAGCTGTCCTGGCAGCTATCTAGGAAACCCTGTTGGGTCACTTCCGGTCCCATGCCCATTGAGCCCAGGGGGATGGAATCAAGCAGCTTCAGCACCCACACAAAACGAACATGGAGCTCCTCACTCAAGGCGCTCAAAACTCCGCAGCCAAAGACAAGTTCAGTGCCCAAGCCATTTCCCGCTGCCATGGAAACCCAGTGCTCTGGCAGCACATATGTCTGAAAGTGGATATGACACCTAGGGAAGGGAGTGTGCTGGTGAATGGCAACTGCCCGAAGCAGCAGCACAGCTCTTCCACTGCCAAAACAACTCCACCTGCCTCATGAACTTCACATACCATCAGCTGTCCTGGCAGCTATCTCGGAAACCCTGTGGGGTCACTTCCGGTCCCATGCCCATTGAGCCCAGTGGGATGGAATCAAGCAGCTTCAGCACACACACAAAACTAACATCGATCTCCTCACTCAAGGCGCTCAAAATTACATGGCGAAAGACAAGTTCAGTGCCGAAGCCATTTCCCGCTGCCATGGAAACCAAGTGCTCTGGCAGCACATATGTCTGAAAGTGGATATGACACCTAGGGAAGGGAGTGTGGTGGTGAATGGCAACTGCCCGAAGCAGCAGCACAGCTCTTCCACTGCCAAAACAACTCCACCTGCCTCATGAACTTCACATACCATCAGCTGTCCTGGCAGCTATCTAGGAAACCCTGTTGGGTCACTTCCGGTCCCATGCCCATTGAGCCCAGTGGGATGGAATCAAGCAGCTTCAGCACCCACACAAAACGAACATGGAGCTCCTCACTCAAGGCGCTCAAAACTCCATGGCCAAACACAAGTTCAGTGCCCAAGCCATTTCCCGCTGCCATGGAAACCAAGTGCTCTGGCAGAACATATATCTGAAAGTGGATATGACACCTAGGGAAGGGAGTGTGCTGGTGAATGGCAACTGCCCGAAGCAGCAGCACAGCTCTTCCACTGCCAAAACAACTCCACCTGCCTCATGAACTTCACATACCAGCAGCTGTCCTGGCACCTATCTAGGAAACCCTGTTGGCTCACTTCCGGTCCCATGCCCATTGAGCCCAGTGGGATGGAATCAAGCAGCTTCAGCACCCACACAAAACGAACATGGAGCTCCTCACTCAAGGCGCTCAAAACTCCACGGCCAAAGACAAGTTCAGTGCCCAAGCCATTTCCCGCTGCCATGGAAACCAAGTGCTCTGGCAGCACATATGTCTGAAAGTGGATATGACACCTAGGGAAGGGAGTGTGTTGGTGAATGGCAACTGCCCGAAGCAGCAGCACAGCTCTTCCAGTGCCAAAACAACTCCACCTGCCTCATGAACTTCACATACCATCAGCTGTCCTGGCAGCTATCTAGGAAACCCTGTTGGGTCACTTCCGGTCCCATGCCCATTGAGCCCAGTGGGATGGAATCAAGCAGCTTCAGCACCCACACAAAACGAACATGGAGCTCCTCACTCAAGGCGCTCAAAACTCCATGGCCAAAGACAAGTTCAGTGCCAGAGCCATTTCCCGCTGCCATGGAAACCAAGTGCTCTGGCAGAACATATATCTGAAAGTGGATATGACACCTAGGGAAGGGAGTGTGCTGGTGAATGGCAACTGCCCGAAGCAGCAGCACAGCTCTTCCACTGCCAAAACAACTCCACCTGCCTCATGAACTTCACATACCAGCAGCTGTCCTGGCAGCTATCTAGGAAACCCTGTTGGGTCACTTCCGGTCCCATGCCCATTGAGCCCAGTGGGATGGAATCAAGCAGCTTCAGCACCCACACAAAACGAACATGGAGCTCCTCACTCAAGGCGCTCAAAACTCCACAGCCAAAGACAAGTTCAGTGCCCAAGCCATTTCCCGCTGCCAAGGAAACCAAGTGCTCTGGCAGCACATATGTCTGAAAGTGGATATGACACCTAGGGAAGGGAGTGTGCTGGTGAATGGCAACTGCCCGAAGCAGCAGCACAGCTCTTCCACTGCCAAAACAACTCCACCTGCCTCATGAACTTCACATACCATCAGCTGTCCTGGCAGCTATCTAGGAAACCCTGTTGGGTCACTTCCGGTCCCATGCCCATTGAGCCCAGTGGGATGGAATCAAGCAGCTTCAGCACCCACACAAAACGAACATGGAGCTCCTCACTCAAGGCGCTCAAAGCTCCACAGCCAAAGACAAGTTCAGTGCCCAAGCCATTTCTCGATGCCATGGAAACCAAGTGCTCTGGCAGCACATATGTCTGAAAGTGGATATGACACCTGGGGAAGGGAATGTGCTGGTGAATGGCATCTGCCCGAAGCAGCAGCACAGCTCTTCCAGTGCCAAAACAACTCCACCTGCCTCATGAACTTCACATACCATCAGCTGTCCTGGCAGCTATCTAGGAAACTCTGTTGGGTCACTTCCGGTCCCATGCCCATTGAGCCCAGTGGGATGGAATCAAGCAGCTTCAGCACCCACACAAAACGAACATGGAGCTCCTCACTCAAGGCGCTCAAAACTACACGGCGAAAGACAAGTTCAGTGCCGAAGCCATTTCCCGCTGCCATTTAAACCAAGTGCTCTGGCAGCACATATGTCTGAAAGTGGATATGACACCTAGGGAAGGGAGTGTGCTGGTGAATGGCAACTGCCCGAAGCAGCAGCACAGCTCTTCCACTGCCAAAACAACTCCACCTACCTCATGAACTTCACATACCATCAGCTGTCCTGGCAGCTATCTAGGAAACCCTGTTGGGTCACTTCCGGTCCCATGCCCATTGAGCCCAGTGGGATGGAATCAAGCAGCTTCAGCACCCACACAAAACGAACATGGAGCTCCTCACTCAAGGCGCTAGAAACTCCACAGCCAAAGACAAGTTCAGTGCCCAGGCCATTTCCCGCTGCCATGGAAACCAAGTGCTCTGGCAGCACATATGTGTGAAAGTGGATATGACACCTAGGGAAGGGAGTGTGCTGGTGAATGGCAACTGCCCGAAGCAGCAGCACAGCTCTTCCACTGCCAAAACAACTCCACCTACCTCATGAACTTCACATACCATCAGCTGTCCTGGCAGCTATCTAGGAAACCCTGTTGGGTCACTTCCGGTCCCATGCCCATTGAGCCCAGTGGGATGGAATCAAGCAGCTTCAGCACCCACAGAAAACGAACATGGAGCTCCTCACTCAAGGCGCGAGAAGCTCCACAGCCAAAGACAAGTTCAGTGCCCAAGCCATTTCCCGCTGCCATGGAAACCAAGTGCTCTGGCAGCACATATGTGTGAAAGTGGATATGACACCTAGGGAAGGGAGTGTGCTGGTGAATGGCAACTGCCCGAAGCAGCAGCACAGCTCTTCCACTGCCAAAACAACTCCACCTACCTCATGAACTTCACATACCATCAGCTGTCCTGGCAGCTATCTAGGAAACCCTGTTGGGTCACTTCCGGTCCCATGGCCATTGAGCTCAGTGGGATGGAATCAAGCAGCTTCAGCACCCACACAAAACGAACATGGAGCTCCTCACTCAAGGCGCTCAAAACTACACGGCGAAAGACAAGTTCAGTGCCGAAGCCATTTCCCGCTGCCATGGAAACCAAGTGCTCTGGCAGCACATATGTCTGAAAGTGGATATGACACCTAGGGAAGGGAGTGTGCTGGTGAATGGCAACTGCCCGAAGCAGCAGCACAGCTCTTCCAGTGCCAAAACAACTCCACCTGCCTCATGAACTTCACATACCATCAGCTGTCCTGGCAGCTATCTAGGAAACCCTGTTGGGTCACTTCCGGTCCCATGCCCATTGAGCACAGTGGGATGGAATCAAGCAGCTTCAGCACCCACACAAAACAAACATGGAGCTCCTCACTCAAGGCGCTCAAAACTCCACAGCCAAAGACTAGTTCAGTGCCGAAGCCATTTCCCGCTGCCATTTAAACCAAGTGCTCTGGCAGCACATATGTCTGAAAGTGGATATGACACCTAGGGAAGGGAGTGTGCTGGTGAATGGCAACTGACCGAAGA
Organism: Ochotona princeps; assembly: GCF_030435755.1. Lineage (NCBI taxonomy): Eukaryota > Metazoa > Chordata > Mammalia > Lagomorpha > Ochotonidae > Ochotona > Ochotona princeps. The sequence continues at coordinate 143,693,940 of NC_080832.1, read as the reverse complement.
AGCAGCACAGCTCTTCCACTGCCAAAACAACTCCACCTACCTCATGAACTTCAGATACCATCAGCTGTCCTGGCAGCTATCTAGGAAACCCTGTTGGGTCACTTCCGGTCCCATGCCCATTGAGCCCAGTGGGATGGAATCAAGCAGCTTCAGCACCCACACAAAACGAACATGGAGCTCCTCACTCAAGGCGCTAGAAACTCCACAGCCAAAGACAAGTTCAGTGCCCAGGCCATTTCCCGCTGCCATGGAAACCAAGTGCTCTGGCAGCACATATGTCTGAAAGTGGATATGACACCTAGGGAAGGGAGTGTGCTGGTGAATGGCAACTGCCCGAAGCAGCAGCACAGCTCTTCCACTGCAAAAAACAACTCCACCTACCTTATGAACTTCACATACCATCAGCTGTCCTGGCAGCTATCTAGGAAACCCTGTTGGGTCACTTCCGGTCCCATGCCCATTGAGCCCAGTGGGATGGAATCAAGCAGCTTCAGCACCCACACAAAACGAACATGGAGCTCCTCACTCAAGGCGCTCAAAACTACATGGCGAAAGACAAGTTCAGTGCCCAAGCCATTTCCCGCTGCCATGGAAACCAAGTGCTCTGGCAGCACATATGTCTGAAAGTGGATATGACACCTAGGGAAGGGAGTGTGGTGATGTATGGCAACTGCCCGAAGCAGCAGCACAGCTCTTCCAGTGCCAAAACAACTCCACCTGCCTCATGAACTTCACATACCATCAGCTGTCCTGGCAGCTATCTAGGAAACCCTGTTGGGTCACTTCCGGTCCCATGCCCATTGAGCCCAGTGGGATGCAATCAAGCAGCTTCAGCACCCACACAAAACTAAGATGGAGCTCCTCACTCAAGACGCTCAAAACTCCACAGCCAAAGACGAGTTCAGTGCCCAAGCCATTTCCCGCTGCCATGGAAACCAAGTGCTCTGGCAGCACATAGGTCTGAAAGTGGATATGACACCTAGGGAAGGGAGTGTGCTGGTGAATGGCAACTGCCCGAAGCAGCAGCACAGCTCTTCCACTGCCAAAACGACTCCAACTGCCTCATGAACTTCACATACCATCAGCTGTCCTGGCAGCTATCTAGGAAACCCTGTTGGGTCACTTCCGGTCCCATGCCCATTGAGCCCAGTGGGATGGAATCAAGCAGCTTCAGCACCCACACAAAACGAACATGGAGCTCCTCACTCAAAACGCTAAAAATTCCATGGCCAAAGACAAGTTCAGTGCCCAAGCCATTTCCCGCTGCCATGGAAACCAAGTGCTCTGGCAGCACATATGTCTGAAAGTGGATATGACACCTAGGGAAGGGAGTGTGCTGGTGAATGGCAACTGCCCGAAGCAGCAGCACAGCTCTTCCACTGCCAAAACAACTCCACCTGCCTTATGAACTTCACATACCATCAGCTGTCCTGGCAGCTATCTAGGAAACCCTGTTGGGTCACTTCCGGTCCCATGCCCATTGAGCCCAGTGGGATGGAATCAAGCAGCTTCAGCACCCACACAAAACGAACATGGAGCTCCTCACTCAAGGCGCTCAAAACTCCACAGCCAAAGACAAGTTCAGTGCCTAAGCCATTTCCCGCTGCCATGGAAACCAAGTGCTCTGGCAGCACATATGTCTGAAAGTGGATATGACACCTAGGGAAGGGAGTCTGGTGCTGAAAGGAAACTGCCCGAAGCAGCACAACAGCTCTTCCAGTGCCAAAACAACTCCACCTGCCTCATGAACTTCACATACCATCAGCTGTCCTGGCAGCTATCTAGGAAACCCTGTTGGGTCACTTCCGGTCCCATGCCCATTGAGCCCAGTGGGATGGAATCAAGCAGCTTCAGCACCCACACAAAACTAACATGGAGCTCCTCACTCAAGGCGCTCAAAACTCCACAGCGAAAGACAAGTTCAGTGCCCAAGCCATTTCCCGCTGCCATGGAAACCAAGTGCTCTGGCAGCACATATGTGTGAAAGTGGATATGACACCTAGGGAAGGGAGTGTGCTGGTGAATGGCAACTGCCCGAAGCAGCAGCACAGCTCTTCCACTGCAAAAAACAACTCCACATACCTCATGAACTTCACATACCATCAGCTGTCCTGGCAGCTATCTAGGAAACCCTGTTGGGTCACTTCCGGTCCCATGCCCATTGAGCCCAGTGGGATGGAATCAAGCAGCTTCAGCACCCACACAAAACGAACATGGAGCTCCTCACTCAAGGCGCTCAAAGCTCCACAGCCAAAGACAAGTTCAGTGCCCAAGCCATTTCCCGCTGCCATGGAAACCAAGTGCTCTGGCAGCACATATGTCTGAAAGTGGATATGACACCTAGGGAAGGGAGTGTGCTGGTGAATGGCAACTGCCCGAAGCAGCAGCACAGCTCTTCCACTGCAAAAAACAACTCCGCCTACCTCATGAACTTCACATACCATCAGCTGTCCTGGCAGCTATCTAGGATTGCCTGTTGGGTCACTTCCGGTCCCATGCCCATTGAGCCCAGAGGGATGGAATCAAGCAGCTTCAGCACCCACACAAAACGAACATGGAGCTCCTCACTCAAGGCGCGCAAATCTACATGGCGAAAGACAAGTTCAGTGCCCAAGCCATTTCCCGCTGCCATGGAAACCAAGGTCTCTGGCAGCACATATGTCTGAAAGTGGATATGACACCTAGGGAAGGGAGTGTGCTGGTGAATGGCAACTGACCGAAGCAGCAGCACAGCTCTTCCACTGCCAAAACAACTCCACCTACCTCATGAACTTCACATACCATCAGCTGTCCTGGCAGCTATCTAGGAAACCCTGTTGGGTCACTTCCGGTCCCATGGCCATTGAGCTCAGTGGGATGGAATCAAGCAGCTTCAGCACCCACACAAAACGAACATGGAGCTCCTCACTCAAGGCGCTCAAAACTACACGGCGAAAGACAAGTTCAGTGCCTAAGCCATTTCCCGCTGCCATGGAAACCAAGTGCTCTGGCAGCACATATGTCTGAAAGTGGATATGACACCTAGGGAAGGGAGTGTGCTGGTGAATGGCAACTGCCCGAAGCAGCAGCACAGCTCTTCCAGTGCCAAAACAACTCCACCTGCCTCATGAACTTCACATACCATCAGCTGTCCTGGCAGCTATCTAGGAAACCCTGTTGGGTCACTTCCGGTCCCATGCCCATTGAGCACAGTGGGATGGAATCAAGCAGCTTCAGCACCCACACAAAACAAACATGGAGCTTCTCACTCAAGGCGCTCAAAACTCCACAGCCAAAGACTAGTTCAGTGCCGAAGCCATTTCCCGCTGCCATTTAAACCAAGTGCTCTGGCAGCACATAAGTCTGAAAGTGGATATGACACCTAGGGAAGGGAGTGTGCTGGTGAATGGCAACTGCCCGAAGCAGCAGCACAGCTCTTCCAGTGCCAAAACAACTCCACCTGCCTCATGAACTTCACATACCATCAGCTGTCCTGGCAGCTATCTAGGAAACCCTGTTGGGTCACTTCCGGTCCCATGCCCATTGAGCCCAGTGGGATGGAATCAAGCAGCTTCAGCACCCACACAAAACTAAGATGGAGCTCCTCACTCAAGACGCTCAAAACTCCACAGCCAAAGACGAGTTCAGTGCCCAAGCCATTTCCCGCTGCCATGGAAACCAAGTGCTCTGGCAGCACATAGGTCTGAAAGTGGATATGACACCTAGGGAAGGGAGTGTGCTGGTGAATGGCAACTGCCCGAAGCAGCAGCACAGCTCTTCCACTGCCAAAACGACTCCAACTGCCTCATGAACTTCACATACCATCAGCTGTCCTGGCAGCTATCTAGGAAACCCTGTTGGGTCACTTCCGGTCCCATGCCCATTGAGCCCAGTGGGATGGAATCAAGCAGCTTCAGCACCCACACAAAACGAACATGGAGCTCCTCACTCAAAACGCTAAAAATTCCATGGCCAAAGACAAGTAGAGTGCCCAAGCCATTTCCCGCTGCCATGGAAACCAAGTGCTCTGGCAGCACATATGTCTGAAAGTGGATATGACACCTAGGGAAGGGAGTGTGCTGGTGAATGGCAACTGCCCGAAGCAGCAGCACAGCTCTTCCACTGCCAAAACAACTCCACCTGCCTTATGAACTTCACATACCATCAGCTGTCCTGGCAGCTATCTAGGAAACCCTGTTGGGTCACTTCCGGTCCCATGCCCATTGAGCCCAGTGGGATGCAATCAAGCAGCTTCAGCACCCACACAAAACGAACATGGAGCTCCTCACTCAAGGCGCTCAAAACTCCACAGCCAAAGACAAGTTCAGTGCCTAAGCCATTTCCCGCTGCCATGGAAACCAAGTGCTCTGGCAGCACATATGTCTGAAAGTGGATATGACACCTAGGGAAGGGAGTGTGCTGGTGAATGGCAACTGCCCGAAGCAGCAGCACAGCTCTTCCAGTGCCAAAACAACTCCCACTGTCTCATGAATTTCACATACCATCAGCTGTCCTGGCAGCTATCTAGGAAACCCTGTTGGGTCACTTCCGGTCCCATGCCCATTGAGCCCAGTGGGATGGAATCAAGCATCTTGAGCACCCACACAAAACGATCATGGAGCTCCTCACTCAAGGCGCTCAAAACTCCACGGCCAAAGACAAGTTCAGTGCCCAAGCCATTTCCTGCTGCCATGGAAACCAAGTGCTCTGGCAGCACATATGTCTGAAAGTGGATATGACACCTAGGGAAGGGAGTGTGTTGGTGAATGGCAACTGCCCGAAGCAGCAGCACAGCTCTTGAACTGCCAAAACGACTCCAACTGCCTCATGAACTTCACATACCATCAGCTGTCCTGGCAGCTATCTAGGAAACCCTGTTGGGTCACTTCCGGTCCCATGCCCATTGAGCCCAGTGGGATGGAATCAAGCAGCTTGAGCATCCACACAAAACGAACATGGAGCTCCTCACTCAAGACGCTCAAAACTACATGGCGAAAGACAAGTTCAGTGCCCAAGCCATTTCCCGGTGCCATGGAAACCAAGTGCTCTGGCAGCACATATGTGTCTGAAAGTGGATATGACACCTAGGGAAGGGAGTGTGGTGATGTATGGCAACTGCCCGAAGCAGCAGCCCAGCTCTTCCACTGCCAAAACAACTCCACCTGCCTCATGAACTTCACATACCATCAGCTGTCCTGGCAGCTATCTAGGAAACCCTGTTGGGTCACTTCCGGTCCCATGCCCATTGAGCCCAGTGGGATGGAATCAAGCAGCTTCAGCACCCACACAAAACTAAGATGGAGCTCCTCACACAAGACGCTCAAAACTCCACAGCCAAAGACGAGTTCAGTGCCCAAGCCATTTCCCGCTGCCATGGAAACCAAGTGCTCTGGCAGCACATAGGTCTGAAAGTGGATATGACACCTAGGGAAGGGAGTGTGCTGGTGAATGGCAACTGCCCGAAGCAGCAGCACAGCTCTGCCACTGCCAAAACAACTCCACCTGCCTCATGAACTTCACATACCATCAGCTGTCCTGGCAGCTATCTAGGAAACCCTGTTGGGTCACTTCCGGTCCCATGCCCATTGAGCCCAGTGGGATGGAATCAAGCAGCTTGAGCACCCACACAAAACGAACATGGAGCTCCTCACTCAAGGCGCTCAAAACTCCACAGCCAAAGACAAGTTCAGTGCCTAAGCCATTTCCCGCTGCCATGGAAACCAAGTGCTCTGGCAGCACATATGTCTGAAAGTGTATATGACACCTAGGGAAGGGAATGTGGTGGTGTATGGCAACTGCCTGAAGCAGCACAACAGCTCTTCCACTGCCAAAACAACTCCACCTGCCTCATGAACTTCACATACCATCAGCTGTCCTGGCAGCTATCTAGGAAACCCTGTTGGCTCACTTCCGGTCCCATGCCCATTGAGCCCAGTGGGATGGAATCAAGCAGCTTCAGCACAAACACAAAACTAACATGGAGCTCCTCACTCAAGGCGCTCAAAACTCCACAGCGAAAGACGAGTTCAGTGCCCAAGCCATTTCCCGCTGCCATGGAAACCAAGTGCTCTGGCAGCACATAGGTCTGAAAGTGGATATGACACCTAGGGAAGGGAGTGTGCTGGTGAATGGCAACTGCCCGAAGCAGCAGCACAGCTCTTCCACTGCCAAAACAACTCCACCTGCCTCATGAACTTCACATACCATCAGCTGTCCTGGCAGCTATCTAGGAAACCCTGTTGGGTCACTTCCGGTCCCATGCCCATTGAGCCCAGTGGGGTGGAATCAAGCAGCTTCAGCACCCACACAAAACTAACATGGAGCTCCTCACTCAAGGCGCTCAAAGCTCCACAGACAAAGACAAGTTCAGTGCCCAAGCCATTTCCCGCTGCCATGGAAACCAAGTGCTCTGGCAGCACATATGTCTGAAAGTGGATATGACACCTAGGGAAGGGAGTGTGCTGGTGAATGGCAATTGCCCGAAGCAGCAGCACAGCTCTTCCACTGCCAAAACAACTCCCACTGCCTCATGAATTTCACATACCATCAGCTGTCCTGGCAGCTATCTAGGAAACCCTGTTGGGACACTTACGGTCCCATGCCCATTGAGCCCAGTGGGATGGAATCAAGCAGCTTGAGCACCCACACAAAACGAACATGGAGCTCCTCACTCAAGGCGCTCAAAACTCCACGGCCAAAGACAAGTTCAGTGCCCAAGCCATTTCCTGCTGCTATGGAAACCAAGTGCTCTGGCAACACATATGTCTGAAAGTGGATATGACACCTAGGGAAGGGAGTGTGTTGGTGAATGGCAACTGCCCGAAGCAGCAGCACAGCTCTTCCACTGCCAAAACAACTCCACCTGCCTCATGAACTTCACATACCATCAGCTGTCCTGGCAGCTATCTAGGAAACCCTGTTGGGTCACTTCCGGTCCCATGCCCATTGAGCCCAGTGGGATGGAATCAAGCAGCTTCAGCACCCACACAAAACGAACATGGAGCTCCTCATTCAAGGCGCTCAAAGCTCCACAGCCAAAGACAAGTTCAGTGCCCAAGCCATTTCCCGCTGCCATGGAAACCAAGTGCTCTGGCAGCACATATGTCTGAAAGTGGATATGACACCTAGGGAAGGGAGTGTGCTGGTGAATGGCAACTGCCCGAAGCAGCAGCACAGCTCTTACACTGCCAAAACAACTCCCACTGCCTCATGAATTTCACATACCATCAGCTGTCCTGGCAGCTATCTAGGAAACCCTGTTAGGACACTTACGGTCCCATGCCCATTGAGCCCAGTGGGATGGAATCAAGCATCTTGAGCACCCACACAAAACGAACATGGAGCTCCTCACTCAAGGCGCTCAAAACTCCACGGCCAAAGACAAGTTCAGTGCCCAAGCCATTTCCTGCTGCCATGGAAACCAAGTGCTCTGGCAGCACATATGTCTTTAAGTGGATATGACACCTAGGGAAGGGAGTGTGTTGGTGAATGGCAACTGCCCGAATCAGCAGCACAGCTCTTCCAGTGCCAAAACAACTCCACCTGCCTCATGAACTTCACATACCATCAGCTGTCCTGGCAGCTATCTAGGAAACCCTGTTGGGTCACTTCCGGTCCCATGCCCATTGAGCCCAGTGGGATGGAATCAAGCAGCTTGAGCATCCACACAAAACGAACATGGAGCTCCTCACTCAAGACGCTCAAAACTACATGGCGAAAGACAAGTTCAGTGCCCAAGCCATTTCCCGGTGCCATGGAAACCAAGTGCTCTGGCAGCACATATGTGTCTGAAAGTGGATATGATACCTAGGGAAGGGAGTGTGGTGATGTATGGCAACTGCCCGAAGCAGCAGCCCAGCTCTTCCACTGCCTAAACAACTCCACCTGCCTCATGAACTTCACATACCATCAGCTGTCCTGGCAGCTATCTAGGAAACCCTGTTGGGTCACTTCCGGTCCCATGCCCATTGAGCCCAGTGGGATGGAATCAAGCAGCTTCAGCACCCACACAAAACGAACATGGAGCTCCTCACACAAGACGCTCAAAACTCCACAGCCAAAGACGAGTTCAGTGCCCAAGCCATTTCCCGCTGCCATGGAAACCAAGTGCTCTGGCAGCACATAGGTCTGAAAGTGGATATGACACCTAGGGAAGGGAGTGTGCTGGTGAATGGCAACTGCCCGAAGCAGCAGCACAGCTCTTCCACTGCCAAAACAACTCCAACTGCCTCATGAACTTCACATACCATCAGCTGTCCTGGCAGCTATCTAGGAAACCCTGTTGGGTCACTTCCGGTCCCATGCCCATTGAGCCCAGTGGGATGGAATCAAGCAGCTTCAGCACCCACACAAAACGAACATGGAGCTCCTCACTCAAGGCGCTCAAAACTCCACGGCCAAAGACGAGTTCAGTGCCCAAGACATTTCCCGCTGCCATGGAAACCAAGTGCTCTGGCAGCACATATGTCTGAAAGTGGATATGACACCTAGGGAAGGGAGTGTGCTGGTGAATGGCAACTGCCCGAAGCAGCAGCACAGCTCTGCCACTGCCAAAACAACTCCACCTGCCTCATGAACTTCACATACCATCAGCTGTCCTGGCAGCTATCTAGGAAACCCTGTTGGGTCACTTCCGGTCCCATGCCCATTGAGCCCAGTGGGATGCAATCAAGCAGCTTCAGCACCCACACAAAACGAACATGGAGCTCCTCACTCAAGGCGCTCAAAACTCCACAGCCAAAGACAAGTTCAGTGCCTAAGCCATTTCCCGCTGCCATGGAAACCAAGTGCTCTGGCAGCACATATGTCTGAAAGTGTATATGACACCTAGGGAAGGGAGTGTGGTGGTGTATGGCAACTGCCTGAAGCAGCACAACAGCTCTTCCACTGCCAAAACAACTCCACCTGCCTCATGAACTTCACATACCATCAGCTGTCCTGGCAGCTATCTAGGAAACCCTGTTGGGTCACTTCCGGTCCCATGCCCATTGAGCCCAGTGGGATGGAATCAAGCAGCTTCAGCACAAACACAAAACTAACATGGAGCTCCTCACTCAAGGCGCTCAAAACTCCACAGCCAAAGACAAGTTCAGTGCCCAAGCCATTTCCCGCTGCCATGGAAACCAAGGTCTCTGGCAGCACATATGTCTGAAAGTGGATATGACACCTAGGGAAGGGAGTGTGCTGGTGAATGGCAACTGCCCGAAGCAGTACCACAGCTCTTCCAGTGCCAAAACAACTCCACCTGCCTCATGAACTTCACATACCATCAGCTGTCCTGGCAGCTATCTAGGAAACCTGTTGGGTCACTTCCGGTCCCATGCCCATTGAGCCCAGTGGGATGGAATCAAGCAGCTTCAGCACCCACACAAAACGAACATGGAGCTCCTCACTCAAGGCGCTCAAAACGACATGTCGAAAAACAAGTTCAGTGCCCAAACCATTTCCCGCTGCCATGGAAACCAAGTGCTCTTGCAGCACATATGTCTGAAAGTGGATATGACACCTAGGGAAGGGAGTGTGCTGGTGAATGGCAACTGCCCGAAGCAGCAGCACAGCTCTTCCACTGCCAAAACAACTCCACCTGCCTCATGAACTTCACATACCATCAGCTGTCCTGGCAGCTATCTAGGAAACCCTGTTGGGTCACTTCCGGTCCCATGCCCATTGAGCCCAGTGGGATGGAATCAAGCAGCTTCAGCACCCACACAAAACGAACATGGAGCTCCTCACTCAAGGCGCTCAAAACTCCACAGCCAAAGACAAGTTCAGTGCCCAAGCCATTTCCCGCTGCCATGGAAACCAAGTGCTCTGGCAGCACATATGTCTGAAAGTGGATATGACACCTAGGGAAGGGAGTGTGCTGGTGAATGGCAACTGCCCGAAGCAGCAGCACAGCTCTTCCAGTGCCAAAACAACTCCACCTGCCTCATGAACTTCACATACCATCAGCTGTCCTGGCAGCTATCTAGGAAACCCTGTTGGGTCACTTCCGGCCCCATGCCGATTGAGCCCAGTGGGATGGAATCAAGCAGCTTGAGCACCCACACAAAACGAACATGGAGCTCCTCACTCAAGGCGCTCAAAACTCCACAGCCAAAGACAAGTTCAGTGCCCAAGCCATTTCCCGCTGCCATGGAAACCAAGGTCTCTGGCAGCACATATGTCTGAAAGTGGATATGACACCTAGGGAAGGGAGTGTGCTGGTGAATGGCAACTGCCCGAAGAAGCAGCACAGCTCTTCCACTTCCAAAACAACTCCACCTGCCTCATGAACTTCACATACCATCAGCTGTCCTGGCAGCTATCTAGGAAACCCTGTTGGGTCACTTCCGGTCCCATGCCCATTGAGCCCAGTGGGATGGAATCAAGCAGCTTCAGCATCCACACAAAACGAACATGGAGCTCCTCACTCAAGGCGCTCAAAACTCCACAGCCAAAGACAAGTTCAGTGCCCAAGCCATTTCCCGCTGCCATGGAAACCAAGTGCTCTGGCAGCACATATGTCTGAAAGTGGATATGACACCTAAGGAAGGGAGTGTTGTGGTGAAAGGCAACTGCCCGAAGCAGCAGCACAGCTCTTCCACTGCCAAAACAACTCCACCTGCCTCATGAACTTCACATACCATCAGCTGTCCTGGCAGCTATCTAGGAAACCCTGTTGGGTCACTTCCGGTCCCATGCCCATTGAGCCCAGTGGGATGGAATCAAGCAGCTTCAGCACACACACAAAACGAACATGGAACTCCTCACTCAAGGCGCTCAAAACTCCACAGCCAAAGACAAGTTCAGTGCCCAAGCCATTTCCCGCTGCCATGGAAACCAAGGTCTCTGGCAGCACATATGTCTGAAAGTGGATATGACACCTAGGGAAGGGAGTGTGCTGCTGAATGGCAACTGCCCGAAGCAGCAGCACAGCTCTTCCACTGCCAAAACAACTCCACCTGCCTCATGAACTTCACATACCATCAGCTGTCCTGGCAGCTATCTAGGAAACCCTGTTGGGTCACTTCCGGTCCCATGCCCATTGAGCCCAGTGGGATGGAATCAAGCAGCTTCAGCACCCACACAAAACGAACATGGAGCTCCTCACTCAAGGCGCTCAAAACTCCACAGCCAAAGACAAGTTCAGTGCCCAAGCCATTTCCCGCTGCCATGGAAACCAAGGTCTCTGGCAGCACATATGTCTGAAAGTGGATATGACACCTAGGGAAGGGAGTGTGCTGGTGAATGGCAAGTGCCTGAAGCAGCAGCACAGCTCTTCCAGTGCCAAAACAACTCCACCTGCCTCATGAACTTCACATACCATCAGCTGTCCTGGCAGCTATCTAGGAAACCCTGTTGGGTCACTTCCGGTCCCATGCCCATTGAGCCCAGTGTGATGGAATCAAGCAGCTTCAGCACCCACACAAAACGAACATGGAGCTCCTCACTCAAGGCGCTCAAAATTCCACAGCCAAAGACAAGTTCAGTGCCCAAGCCATTTCCCGCTGCCATGGAAACCAAGGTCTCTTGCAGCACGTATGTCTGAAAGTGGATATGACACCTAGGGAAGGGAGTGTGCTGGTGAATGGCAACTGCCTGAAGCATCAGCACAGCTCTTCCAGTGCCAAAACAACTCCACCTGCCTCATGAACTTCACATACCATCAGCTGTCCTGGCAGCTATCTAGGAAACCCTGTTGGGTCACTTCCGGTCCCATGCCAATTCAGCCCAGTTGGATGGAATCAAGCAGCTTCAGCACCCACACAAAACGAACACGGAGCTCCTCACTCAAGGCGCTCAAAACTCCACAGCCAAAGACAAGTTCAGTGCCCAAGCCATTTCCCGCTGCCATGGAAACCAAGTGCTCTGGCAGCACATATGTCTGAAAGTGGATATGACACCTAGGGAAGGGAGTGTGCTGCTGAATGGCAACTGCCCGAAGCAGCACAACAGCTCTTCCACTGCCAAAACAACTCCACCTGCCTCATGAACTTCACATACCATCAGCTGTCCTGGCAGCTATCTAGGAAACCCTGTTGGGTCACTTCCGGTCCCATGCCCATTGAGCCCAGTGGGATGGAATCAAGCAGCTTCAGCACCCACACAAAACGAACATGGAGCTCCTCACTCAAGGCGCTCAAAACTACATGTCGAAAAACAAGTTCAGTGCCCAAACCATTTCCCGCTGCCATGGAAACCAAGTGCTCTGGCAGCACATATGTCTGAAAGTGGATATGACACCTAGGGAAGGGAGTGTGCCGGTGAATGGCAACTGCCCGAATCAGCAGCACAGCTCTTCCACTGCCAAAACAACTCCACCTGCCTCATGAACTTCACATACCATCAGCTGTCCTGGCAGCTATCTAGGAAACCCTGTTGGGTCACTTCCGGTCCCATGCCCATTGAGCCCAGTGGGATGGAATCAAGCAGCTTCAGCACCCACACAAAACGAACATGGAGCTCCTCACTCAAGGCGCTCAAAACTCCACAGCCAAAGACAAGTTCAGTGCCCAAGCCATTTCCCGCTGCCATGGAAACCAAGGTCTCTGGCAGCACATATGTCTGAAAGTGGATATGACACCTAGGGAAGGGAGTGTGCTGGTGAATGGCAACTGCCCGAAGCAGCAGCACAGCTCTTCCACTGCCAAAACAACTCCACCTGCCTCATGAACTTCACATACCGTCAGCTGTCCTGGCAGCTATCTAGGAAACCCTGTTGGGTCACTTCCGGTCCCATGCCCATTGAGCCCAGTGGGATGGAATCAAGCAGCTTGAGCACCCACACAAAACGAACATGGAGCTCCTCACTCAAGGCGCTCAAAACTCCACAGCCAAAGACAAGTTCAGTGCCCAAGCCATTTCCCGCTGCCATGGAAACCAAGGTCTCTGGCAGCACATATGTCTGAAAGTGGATATGACACCTAGGGAAGGGAGTGTGCTGGTGAATGGCAACTGCCCGAAGCAGCAGCACAGCTCTTCCACTGCCAAAACAACTCCACCTGCCTCATGAACTTCACATACCATCAGCTGTCCTGGCAGCTATCTAGGAAACCCTGTTGGGTCACTTCCGGTCCCATGCCCATTGAGCCCAGTGGGATGGAATCAAGCAGCTTCAGCACCCACACAAAACGAACATGGAGCTCCTCACTCAAGGCGCTCAAAACTCCACAGCCAAAGACAAGTTCAGTGCCCAAGCCATTTCCCGCTGCCATGGAAACCAAGTGCTCTGGCAGCACATATGTCTGAAAGTGGATATGACACCTAAGGAAGGGAGTGTTGTGGTGAAAGGCAACTGCCCGAAGCAGCAGCACAGCTCTTCCACTGCCAAAACAACTCCACCTGCCTCATGAACTTCACATACCATCAGCTGTCCTGGCAGCTATCTAGGAAACCCTGTTGGGTCACTTCCGGTCCCATGCCCATTGAGCCCAGTGGGATGGAATCAAGCAGCTTCAGCACCCACACAAAACGAACATGGAGCTCCTCACTCAAGGCGCTCAAAACTCCACAGCCAAAGACAAGTTCAGTGCCCAAGCCATTTCCCGCTGCCATGGAAACCAAGGTCTCTGGCAGCACATATGTCTGAAAGTGGATATGACACCTAGGGAAGGGAGTGTGCTGGTGAATGGCAACTGCCCGAAGCAGCAGCACAGCTCTTCCACTGCCAAAACAACTCCACCTGCCTCATGAACTTCACATACCATCAGCTGTCCTGGCAGCTATCTAGGAAACCCTGTTGGGTCACTTCCGGTCCCATGCCCATTGAGCCCAGTGGGATGGAATCAAGCAGCTTGAGCACGCACACAAAACGAACATCGAGCTCCTCACTCAAGGCGCTCAAAACTACATGGCGAAAGACAAGTTCAGTGCCCAAGCCATTTCCCGCTGCCATGGAAACCAAGGTCTCTGGCAGCACATATGTCTGAAAGTGGATATGACACCTAGGGAAGGGAGTGTGCTGCTGAATGGCAACTGCCTGAAGCAGCAGCACAGCTCTTCCAGTGCCAAAACAACTCCACCTGCCTCATGAACTTCACATACCATCAGCTGTCCTGGCAGCTATCTAGGAAACCCTGTTGGGTCACTTCCGGTCCCATGCCCATTGAGCCCAGTGGGATGGAATCAAGCAGCTTCAGCACCCACACAAAACGAACATGGAGCTCCTCACTCAAGGCGCTCAAAACTCCACAGCCAAAGACAAGTTCAGTGCCCAAGCCATTTCCCGCTGCCATGGAAACCAAGTGATCTGGCAGCACATATGTCTGAAAGTGGATATGACACCTAAGGAAGGGAGTGTTGTGGTGAAAGGCAACTGCCCGAAGCAGCAGCACAGCTCTTCCACTGCCAAAACAACTCCACCTGCCTCATGAACTTCACATACCATCAGCTGTCCTGGCAGCTATCTAGGAAACCCTGTTGGGTCACTTCCGGTCCCATGCCCATTGAGCCCAGTGGGATGGAATCAAGCAGCTTCAGCACACACACAAAACGAACATGGAGCTCCTCACTCAAGGCGCTCAAAACTCCACAGCCAAAGACAAGTTCAGTGCCCAAGCCATTTCCCGCTGCCATGGAAACCAAGGTCTCTGGCAGCACATATGTCTGAAAGTGGATATGACACCTAGGGAAGGGAGTGTGCTGCTGAATGGCAACTGCCCGAAGCAGCAGCACAGCTCTTCCAGTGCCAAAACAACTCCACCTGCCTCATGAACTTCACATACCATCAGCTGTCCTGGCAGCTATCTAGGAAACCCTGTTGGGTCACTTCCGGTCCCATGCCCATTGAGCCCAGTGGGATGGAATCAAGCAGCTTCAGCACCCACACAAAACGAACATGGAGCTCCTCACTCAAGGCGCTCAAAACTCCACAGCCAAAGACAAGTTCAGTGCCCAAGCCATTTCCCGCTGCCATGGAAACCAAGTGATCTGGCAGCACATATGTCTGAAAGTGGATATGACACCTAAGGAAGGGAGTGTTGTGGTGAAAGGCAACTGCCCGAAGCAGCAGCACAGCTCTTCCACTGCCAAAACAACTCCACCTGCCTCATGAACTTCACATACCATCAGCTGTCCTGGCAGCTATCTAGGAAACCCTGTTGGGTCACTTCCGGTCCCATGCCCATTGAGCCCAGTGGGATGGAATCAAGCAGCTTCAGCACCCACACAAAACGAACATGGAGCTCCTCACTCAAGGCGCTCAAAACTCCACAGCCAAAGACAAGTTCAGTGCCCAAGCCATTTCCCGCTGCCATGGAAACCAAGGTCTCTGGCAGCACATATGTCTGAAAGTGGATATGACACCTAAGGAAGGGAGTGTTGTGGTGAATGGCAACTGCCCGAAGCAGCAGCACAGCTCTTCCAGTGCCAAAACAACTCCACCTGCCTCATGAACTTCACATACCATCAGCTGTCCTGGCAGCTATCTAGGAAACCCTGTTGGGTCACTTCCGGTCCCATGCCCATTGAGCCCAGTGGGATGGAATCAAGCAGCTTGAGCACGCACACAAAACGAACATCGAGCTCCTCACTCAAGGCGCTCAAAACTACATGGCGAAAGACAAGTTCAGTGCCCAAGCCATTTCCCGCTGCCATGGAAACCAAGGTCTCTGGCAGCACATATGTCTGAAAGTGGATATGACACCTAGGGAAGGGAGTGTGCTGGTGAATGGCAAGTGCCCGAAGCAGCAGCACAGCTCTTCCACTGCCAAAACAACTCCACCTGCCTCATGAACTTCACATACCATCAGCTGTCCTGGCAGCTATCTAGGAAACCCTGTTGGGTCACTTCCGGTCCCATGCCCATTGAGCCCAGTGGGATGGAATCAAGCAGCTTGAGCACCCACACAAAACGAACATGGAGCTCCTCACTCAAGGCGCTCAAAACTCCACAGCCAAAGACAAGTTCAGTGCCCAAGCCATTTCCCGCTGCCATGGAAACCAAGGTCTCTGGCAGCACATATGTCTGAAAGTGGATATGACACCTAGGGAAGGGAGTGTGCTGGTGAATGGCAACTGCCCGAAGCAGCAGCACAGCTCTTCCACTGCCAAAACAACTCCACCTGCCTCATGAACTTCACATACCATCAGCTGTCCTGGCAGCTATCTAGGAAACCCTGTTGGGTCACTTCCGGTCCCATGCCCATTGAGCCCAGTGGGATGGAATCAAGCAGCTTCAGCACCCACACAAAACGAACATGGAGCTCCTCACTCAAGGCGCTCAAAACTACATGGCCAAAGACAAGTTCAGTGCCCAAGCCATTTCCCGCTGCCATGGAAACCAAGTGCTCTGGCAGCACATATGTCTGAAAGTGGATATGACACCTAGGGAAGGGAGTGTGCTGGTGAATGGCAACTGCCCGAAGCAGCAGCACAGCTCTTCCACTGCCAAAACAACTCCACCTGCCTCATGAACTTCACATACCATCAGCTGTCCTGGCAGCTATCTAGGAAACCCTGTTGGGTCACTTCCGGTCCCATGCCCATTGAGCCCAGTGGGATGGAATCAAGCAGCTTGAGCACCCACACAAAACGAACATGGAGCTCCTCACTCAAGGCGCTCAAAACTCCACAGCCAAAGACAAGTTCAGTGCCCAAGCCATTTCCCGCTGCCATGGAAACCAAGGTCTCTGGCAGCACATATGTCTGAAAGTGGATATGACACCTAGGGAAGGGAGTGTGCTGCTGAATGGCAACTGCCCGAAGCAGCAGCACAGCTCTTCCAGTGCCAAAACAACTCCACCTGCCTCATGAACTTCACATACCATCAGCTGTCCTGGCAGCTATCTAGGAAACCCTGTTGGGTCACTGCCGGTCCCATGCCCATTGAGCCCAGTGGGATGGAATCAAGCAGCTTCAGCACACACACAAAACGAACATGGAGCTCCTCACTCAAGGCGCTCAAAACTCCACAGCCAAAGACAAGTTCAGTGCCCAAGCCATTTCCCGCTGCCATGGAAACCAAGTGATCTGGCAGCACATATGTCTGAAAGTGGATATGACACCTAAGGAAGGGAGTGTTGTGGTGAAAGGCAACTGCCCGAAGCAGCAGCACAGCTCTTCCACTGCCAAAACAACTCCACCTGCCTCATGAACTTCACATACCATCAGCTGTCCTGGCAGCTATCTAGGAAACCCTGTTGGGTCACTTCCGGTCCCATGCCCATTGAGCCCAGTGGGATGGAATCAAGCAGCTTCAGCACCCACACAAAACGAACATGGAGCTCCTCACTCAAGGCGCTCAAAACTCCACAGCCAAAGACAAGTTCAGTGCCCAAGCCATTTCCCGCTGCCATGGAAACCAAGGTCTCTGGCAGCACATATGTCTGAAAGTGGATATGACACCTAAGGAAGGGAGTGTTGTGGTGAATGGCAACTGCCCGAAGCAGCAGCACAGCTCTTCCAGTGCCAAAACAACTCCACCTGCCTCATGAACTTCACATACCATCAGCTGTCCTGGCAGCTATCTAGGAAACCCTGTTGGGTCACTTCCGGTCCCATGCCCATTGAGCCCAGTGGGATGGAATCAAGCAGCTTGAGCACGCACACAAAACGAACATCGAGCTCCTCACTCAAGGCGCTCAAAACTACATGGCGAAAGACAAGTTCAGTGCCCAAGCCATTTCCCGCTGCCATGGAAACCAAGGTCTCTGGCAGCACATATGTCTGAAAGTGGATATGACACCTAGGGAAGGGAGTGTGCTGGTGAATGGCAAGTGCCTGAAGCAGCAGCACAGCTCTTCCACTGCCAAAACAACTCCACCTGCCTCATGAACTTCACATACCATCAGCTGTCCTGGCAGCTATCTAGGAAACCCTGTTGGGTCACTTCCGGTCCCATGCCCATTGAGCCCAGTGGGATGGAATCAAGCAGCTTCAGCACCCACACAAAACGAACATGGAGCTCCTCACTCAAGGCGCTCAAAACTCCACAGCCAAAGACAAGTTCAGTGCCCAAGCCATTTCCCGCTGCCATGGAAACCAAGGTCTCTGGCAGCACATATGTCTGAAAGTGGATATGACACCTAGGGAAGGGAGTGTGCTGGTGAATGGCAACTGCCCGAAGCAGCAGCACAGCTCTTCCACTGCCAAAACAACTCCACCTGCCTCATGAACTTCACATACCATCAGCTGTCCTGGCAGCTATCTAGGAAACCCTGTTGGGTCACTTCCGGTCCCATGCCCATTGAGCCCAGTGGGATGGAATCAAGCAGCTTGAGCACCCACACAAAACGAACATGGAGCTCCTCACTCAAGGCGCTCAAAACTCCACAGCCAAAGACAAGTTCAGTGCCCAAGCCATTTCCCGCTGCCATGGAAACCAAGGTCTCTGGCAGCACATATGTCTGAAAGTGGATATGACACCTAGGGAAGGGAGTGTGCTGGTGAATGGCAACTGCCCGAAGCAGCAGCACAGCTCTTCCACTGCCAAAACAACTCCACCTGCCTCATGAACTTCACATACCATCAGCTGTCCTGGCAGCTATCTAGGAAACCCTGTTGGGTCACTTCCGGTCCCATGCCGATTGAGCCCAGTGGGATGGAATCAAGCAGCTTGAGCACGCACACAAAACGAACATCGAGCTCCTCACTCAAGGCGCTCAAAACTCCACAGCCAAAGACAAGTTCAGTGCCGAAGCCATTTCCCGCTGCCATGGAAACCAAGGTCTCTGGCAGCACATATGTCTGTAAGTGGATATGACACCTAGGGAAGGGAGTGTGCTGGTGAATGGCAAGTGCCTGAAGCAGCAGCACAGCTCTTCCAGTGCCAAAACAACTCCACCTGCCTCATGAACTTCACATACCATCAGCTGTCCTGGCAGCTATCTAGGAAACCCTGTTGGGTCACTTCCGGTCCCATGCCCATTGAGCCCAGTGGGATGGAATCAAGCAGCTTCAGCACCCACACAAAACGAACATGGAGCTCCTCACTCAAGGCGCTCAAAACTCCACAGCCAAAGACAAGTTCAGTGCCCAAGCCATTTCCCGCTGCCATGGAAACCAAGGTCTCTGGCAGCACATATGTCTGAAAGTGGATATGACACCTAGGGAAGGGAGTGCTGGTGAATGGCAACTGCCCGAACCAGCAGCACAGCTCTTCCACTGCCAAAACAACTCCACCTGCCTCATGAACTTCACATACCATCAGCTGTCCTGGCAGCTATCTAGGAAACCCTGTTGGGTCACTTCCGGTCCCATGCCCATTGAGCCCAGTGGGATGGAATCAAGCAGCTTCAGCACCCACACAAAACGAACATGGAGCTCCTCACTCAAGGCGCTCAAAACTCCACAGCCAAAGACAAGTTCAGTGCCCAAGCCATTTCCCGCTGCCATGGAAACCAAGTGATCTGGCAGCACATATGTCTGAAAGTGGATATGACACCTAGGGAAGGGAGTGCTGGTGAATGGCAACTGCCCGAAGCAGCAGCACAGCTCTTCCACTGCCAAAACAACTCCACCTGCCTCATGAACTTCACATACCATCAGCTGTCCTGGCAGCTATCTAGGAAACCCTGTTGGGTCACTTCCGGTCCCATGCCCATTGAGCCCAGTGGGATGGAATCAAGCAGCTTCAGCACCCACACAAAACGAACATGGAGCTCCTCACTCAAGGCGCTCAAAACTACATGGCCAAAGACAAGTTCAGTGCCCAAGCCATTTCCCGCTGCCATGGAAACCAAGTGCTCTGGCAGCACATATGTCTGAAAGTGGATATGACACCTAGGGAAGGGAGTGTGCTGGTGAATGGCAACTGCCCGAAGCAGCAGCACAGCTCTTCCACTGCCAAAACAACTCCACCTGCCTCATGAACTTCACATACCATCAGCTGTCCTGGCAGCTATCTAGGAAACCCTGTTGGGTCACTTCCGGTCCCATGCCCATTGAGCCCAGTGGGATGGAATCAAGCAGCTTGAGCACCCACACAAAACGAACATGGAGCTCCTCACTCAAGGCGCTCAAAACTCCACAGCCAAAGACAAGTTCAGTGCCCAAGCCATTTCCCGCTGCCATGGAAACCAAGGTCTCTGGCAGCACATATGTCTGAAAGTGGATATGACACCTAGGGAAGGGAGTGTGCTGGTGAATGGCAAGTGCCTGAAGCAGCAGCACAGCTCTTCCAGTGCCAAAACAACTCCACCTGCCTCATGAACTTCACATACCATCAGCTGTCCTGGCAGCTATCTAGGAAACCCTGTTGGGTCACTTCCGGTCCCATGCCCATTGAGCCCAGTGGGATGGAATCAAGCAGCTTCAGCACCCACACAAAACGAACATGGAGCTCCTCACTCAAGGCGCTCAAAACTCCACAGCCAAAGACAAGTTCAGTGCCCAAGCCATTTCCCGCTGCCATGGAAACCAAGTGCTCTGGCAGCACATATGTCTGAAAGTGGATATGACACCTAGGGAAGGGAGTGTGCTGGTGAATGGCAACTGCCTGAAGCATCAGCACAGCTCTTCCAGTGCCAAAACAACTCCACCTGCCTCATGAACTTCACATACCATCAGCTGTCCTGGCAGCTATCTAGGAAACCCTGTTGGGTCACTTCCGGTCCCATGCCCATTGAGCCCAGTGGGATGGAATCAAGCAGCTTCAGCACACACACAAAACGAACATGGAGCTCCTCACTCAAGGCGCCCAAAATTACATGGCGAAAGACAAGTTCAGTGCCCAAGCCATTTCCCGCTGCCATGGAAACCAAGGTCTCTGGCAGCACATATGTCTGAAAGTGGATATGACACCTAGGGAAGGGAGTGTGCTGGTGAATGGCAAGTGCCTGAAGCAGCAGCACAGCTCTTCCAGTGCCAAAACAACTCCACCTGCCTCATGAACTTCACATACCATCAGCTGTCCTGGCAGCTATCTAGGAAACCCTGTTGGGTCACTTCCGGTCCCATGCCCATTGAGCCCAGTGTGATGGAATCAAGCAGCTTCAGCACCCACACAAAACGAACATGGAGCTCCTCACTCAAGGCGCTCAAAACTCCACAGCCAAAGACAAGTTCAGTGCCCAAGCCATTTCCCGCTGCCATGGAAACCAAGGTCTCTGGCAGCACGTATGTCTGAAAGTGGATATGACACCTAGGGAAGGGAGTGTGCTGGTGAATGGCAACTGCCTGAAGCATCAGCACAGCTCTTCCACTGCCAAAACAACTCCACCTGCCTCATGAACTTCACATACCATCAGCTGTCCTGGCAGCTATCTAGGAAACCCTGTTGGGTCACTTCCGGTCCCATGCCCATTGAGCCCAGTGGGATGGAATCAAGCAGCTTCAGCACCCACACAAAACGAACATGGAGCTCCTCACTCAAGGCGCTAGAAACTCCACAGCCAAAGACAAGTTCAGTGCCCAAGCCATTTCCCGCTGCCATGGAAACCAAGTGCTCTGGCAGCACATATGTCTGAAAGTGGATATGACACCTAAGGAAGGGAGTGTTGTGGTGAATGGCAACTGCCCGAAGCATCAGCACAGCTCTTCCAGTGCCAAAACAACTCCACCTGCCTCATGAACTTCACATACCATCAGCTGTCCTGGCAGCTATCTAGGAAACCCTGTTGGGTCACTTCCGGTCCCATGTTCATTGAGCCCAGTGGGATGGAATCAAGCAGCTTGAGCACCCACACAAAACGAACATGGAGCTCCTCACTCAAGGCTCTCAAAACTACATGGCGAAAGACAAGTTCAGTGCCCAAGCCATTTCCCGCTGCCATGGAAACCAAGGTCTCTGGCAGCACATATGTCTGAAAGCGGATATGACACCTAGGGAAGGGAGTGTGCTGGTGAATGGCAACTGCCCGAAGCAGCAGCACAGCTCTTCCAGTGCCAAAACAACTCCACCTGCCTCATGAACTTCACATACCATCAGCTGTCCTGGCAGCTATCTAGGAAACCCTGTTGGGTCACTTCCGGTCCCATGCCCATTGAGCCCAGTGGGATGGAATCAAGCAGCTTCAGCACCCACACAAAACGAACATGGAGCTCCTCACTCAAGGCGCTCAAAACTACATGGCCAAAGACAAGTTCAGTGCCCAAGCCATTTCCCGCTGCCATGGAAACCAAGTGCTCTGGCAGCACATATGTCTGAAAGTGGATATGACACCTAGGGAAGGGAGTGTGCTGGTGAATGGCAACTTCCCGAAGCAGCAGCACAGCTCTTCCACTGCCAAAACAACTCCACCTGCCTCATGAACTTCACATACCATCAGCTGTCCTGGCAGCTATCTAGGAAACCCTGTTGGGTCACTTCCGGTCCCATGCCCATTGAGTCCAGTGGGATGGAATCAAGCAGCTTGAGCACCCACACAAAACGAACATGGAGCTCCTCACTCAAGGCGCTCAAAACTCCACAGCCAAAGACAAGTTCAGTGCCCAAGCCATTTCCCGCTGCCATGGAAACCAATGTCTCTGGCAGCACATATGTCTGAAAGTGGATATGACACCTAGGGAAGGGAGTGTGCTGGTGAATGGCACCTCCCGAAGCAGCAGCACAGCTCTTCCACTGCCAAAACAACTCCACCTGCCTCATGAACTTCACATACCATCAGCTGTCCTGGCAGCTATCTAGGAAACCCTGTTGGGTCACTTCCGGTCCCATGCCGATTGAGCCCAGTGGGATGGAATCAAGCAGCTTGAGCACGCACACAAAACGAACATCGAGCTCCTCACTCAAGGCGCTCAAAACTACATTGCGAAAGACAAGTTCAGTGCCCAAGCCATTTCCCGCTGCCATGGAAACCAAGGTCTCTGGCAGCACATATGTCTGAAAGTGGATATGACACCTAGGGAAGGGAGTGTGCTGGTGAATGGCAACTGCCTGAAGCATCAGCACAGCTCTTCCAGTGCCAAAACAACTCCACCTGCCTCATGAACTTCACATACCATCAGCTGTCCTGGCAGCTATCTAGGAAACCCTGTTGGGTCACTTCCGGTCCCATGCCCATTGAGCCCAGTGGGATGGAATCAAGCAGCTTCAGCACCCACACAAAACGAACATGGAGCTCCTCACTCAAGGCGCTCAAAACTCCACAGCCAAAGACAAGTTCAGTGCCCAAGCCAATTCCCGCTGCCATGGAAACCAAGTGCTCTGGCAGCACATATGTCTGAAAGTGGATATGACACCTAGGGAAGGGAGTGTGCTGGTGAATGCCAACTGCCTGAAGCATCAGCACAGCTCTTCCAGTGCCAAAACAACTCCACCTGCCTCATGAACTTCACATACCATCAGCTGTCCTGGCAGCTATCTAGGAAACCCTGTTGGGTCACTTCCGGTCCCATGCCCATTGAGCCCAGTGGGATGGAATCAAGCAGCTTCAGCACCCACACAAAACGAACATGGAGCTCCTCACTCAAGGCGCTCAAAACTCCACAGCCAAAGACAAGTTCAGTGCCCAAGCCATTTCCCGCTGCCATGGAAACCAAGTGCTCTGGCAGCACATATGTCTGAAAGTGGATATGACACCTAGGGAAGGGAGTGTGCTGGTGAATGGCAACTGCCCGAAGCAGCAGCACAGCTCTTCCACTGCCAAAACAACTCCATCTGCCTCATGAACTTCACATACCATCAGCTGTCCTGGCAGCTATCTAGGAAACCCTGTTGGGTCACTTCCGGTCCCATGCCCATTGAGCCCAGTGGGATGGAATCAAGCAGCTTCAGCACCCACACAAAACGAACATGGAGCTCCTCACTCAAGGCGCTCAAAACTCCACAGCCAAAGACAAGTTCAGTGCCCAAGCCATTTCCCGCTGCCATGGAAACCAAGGTCTCTGGCAGCACATATGTCTGAAAGTGGATATGACACCTAGGGAAGGGAGTGCTGGTGAATGGCAACTGCCCGAACCAGCAGCACAGCTCTTCCAGTGCCAAAACAACTCCACCTGCCTCATGAACTTCACATACCATCAGCTGTCCTGGCAGCTATCTAGGAAACCCTGTTGGGTCACTTCCGGTCCCATGCCCATTGAGCCCAGTGGGATGGAATCAAGCAGCTTCAGCACCCACACAAAACGAACATGGAGCTCCTCACTCAAGGCGCTCAAAACTCCACAGCCAAAGACAAGTTCAGTGCCCAAGCCATTTCCCGCTGCCATGGAAACCAAGGTCTCTGGCAGCACATATGTCTGAAAGTGGATATGACACCTAAGGAAGGGAGTGTTGTGGTGAATGGCAACTGCCCGAAGCAGCAGCACAGCTCTTCCACTTCCAAAACAACTCCACCTGCCTCATGAACTTCACATACCATCAGCTGTCCTGGCAGCTATCTAGGAAACCCTGTTGGGTCACTTCCGGTCCCATGCCCATTGAGCCCAGTGGGATGGAATCAAGCAGCTTGAGCACCCACACAAAACGAACATGGAGCTCCTCACTCAAGGCGCTCAAAACTCCACAGCCAAAGACAAGTTCAGTGCCCAAGCCATTTCCGGCTGCCATGGAAACCAAGGTCTCTGGCAGCACATATGTCTGAAAGTGGATATGACACCTAGGGAAGGGAGTGTGCTGGTGAATGGCAACTGCCCGAAGCAGCAGCGCAGCTCTTCCACTGCCAAAACAACTCCACCTGCCTCATGAACTTCACATACCATCAGCTGTCCTGGCAGCTATCTAGGAAACCCTGTTGGGTCACTTCCGGTCCCATGCCCATTGAGCCCAGTGGGATGGAATCAAGCAGCTTCAGCACCCACACAAAACGAACATGGAGCTCCTCACTCAAGGCGCTCAAAACTACATGGCCAAAGACAAGTTCAGTGCCCAAGCCATTTCCCGCTGCCATGGAAACCAAGGTCTCTGGCAGCACATATGTCTGAAAGTGGATATGACACCTAGGGAAGGGAGTGTGCTGGTGAATGGCAACTGCCCAAAGCAGCAGCACAGCTCTTCCACTGCCAAAACAACTCCACCTGCCTCATGAACTTCACATACCATCAGCTGTCCTGGCAGCTATCTAGGAAACCCTGTTGGGTCACTTCCGGTCCCATGCCCATTGAGCCCAGTGGGATGGAATCAAGCAGCTTCAGCACCCACACAAAACGAACATGGAGCTCCTCACTCAAGGCGCTCAAAACTCCACAGCCAAAGACAAGTTCAGTGCCCAAGCCATTTCCCGCTGCCATGGAAACCAAGTGCTCTGGCAGCACATATGTCTGAAAGTGGATATGACACCTAGGGAAGGGAGTGTGCTGGTGAATGGCAACTGCCCGAAGCAGCAGCGCAGCTCTTCCACTGCCAAAACAACTCCACCTGCCTCATGAACTTCACATACCATCAGCTGTCCTGGCAGCTATCTAGGAAACCCTGTTGGGTCACTTCCGGTCCCATGCCCATTGAGCCCAGTGGGATGGAATCAAGCAGCTTCAGCACCCACACAAAACGAACATGGAGCTCCTCACTCAAGGCGCTCAAAACTCCACAGCCAAAGACAAGTTCAGTGCCCAAGCCATTTCCCGCTGCCATGGAAACCAAGTGCTCTGGCAGCACATATGTCTGAAAGTGGATATGACACCTAGGGAAGGGAGTGTGCTGGTGAATGGCAACTGCCCGAAGCAGCAGCACAGCTCTTCCACTGCCAAAACAACTCCACCTGCCTCATGAACTTCACATACCATCAGCTGTCCTGGCAGCTATCTAGGAAACCCTGTTGGGTCACTTCCGGTCCCATGCCCATTGAGCCCAGTGGGATGGAATCAAGCAGCTTCAGCACCCACACAAAACGAACATGGAGCTCCTCACTCAAGGCGCTCAAAACTCCACAGCCAAAGACAAGTTCAGTGCCCAAGCCACTTCCCGCTGCCATGGAAACCAAGTGCTCTGGCAGCACATAAGTCTGAAAGTGGATATGACACCTAGGGAAGGGAGTGTGCTGGTGAATGGCAACTGCCCGAAGCAGCAGCACAGCTCTTCCAGTGCCAAAACAACTCCACCTGCCTCATGAACTTCACATACCATCAGCTGTCCTGGCAGCTATCTAGGAAACCCTGTTGGGTCACTTCCGGTCCCATGCCCATTGAGCCCAGTGGGATGGAATCAAGCAGCTTCAGCACCCACACAAAACGAACATGGAGCTCCTCACTCAAGGCGCTCAAAACTCCACAGCCAAAGACAAGTTCAGTGCCCAAGCCATTTCCGGCTGCCATGGAAACCAAGTGATCTGGCAGCACATATGTCTGAAAGTGGATATGACACCTAGGGAAGGGAGTGTTGTGGTGAATGGCAACTGCCCGAAGCAGCAGCACAGCTCTTCCACTGCCAAAACAACTCCACCTGCCTCATGAACTTCACATACCATCAGCTGTCCTGGCAGCTATCTAGGAAACCCTGTTGGGTCACTTCCGGTCCCATGCCCATTGAGCCCAGTGGGATGGAATCAAGCAGCTTCAGCACCCACACAAAACGAACATGGAGCTCCTCACTCAAGGCGCTCAAAACTACATGGCCAAAGACAAGTTCAGTGCCCAAGCCATTTCCCGCTGCCATGGAAACCAAGTGCTCTGGCAGCACATATGTCTGAAAGTGGATATGACACCTAGGGAAGGGAGTGTGCTGGTGAATGGCAACTGCCCAAAGCAGCAGCACAGCTCTTCCACTGCCAAAACAACTCCACCTGCCTCATGAACTTCACATACCATCAGCTGTCCTGGCAGCTATCTAGGAAACCCTGTTGGGTCACTTCCGGTCCCATGCCCATTGAGCCCAGTGGGATGGAATCAAGCAGCTTCAGCACCCACACAAAACGAACATGGAGCTCCTCACTCAAGGCGCTCAAAACTCCACAGCCAAAGACAAGTTCAGTGCCCAAGCCATTTCCCGCTGCCATGGAAACCAAGTGCTCTGGCAGCACATATGTCTGAAAGTGGATATGACACCTAGGGAAGGGAGTGTGCTGGTGAATGGAAAGTGCCTGAAGCAGCAGCACAGCACTTCCAGTGCCAAAACAACTCCACCTGCCTCATGAACTTCACATACCATCAGCTGTCCTGGCAGCTATCTAGGAAACCCTGTTGGGTCACTTCCGGTCCCATGCCCATTGAGCCCAGTGGGATGGAATCAAGCAGCTTCAGCACCCACACAAAACGAACATGGAGCTCCTCACTCAAGGCGCTCAAAACTCCACAGCCAAAGACAAGTTCAGTGCCCAAGCCATTTCCCGCTGCCATGGAAACCAAGTGCTCTGGCAGCACATATGTCTGAAAGTGGATATGACACCTAGGGAAGGGAGTGTGCTGGTGAATGGCAACTGCCCAAAGCAGCAGCACAGCTCTTCCACTGCCAAAACAACTCCACCTGCCTCATGAACTTCACATACCATCAGCTGTCCTGGCAGCTATCTAGGAAACCCTGTTGGGTCACTTCCGGTCCCATGCCCATTGAGCCCAGTGGGATGGAATCAAGCAGCTTCAGCACCCACACAAAACGAACATGGAGCTCCTCACTCAAGGCGCTCAAAACTCCACAGCCAAAGACAAGTTCAGTGCCCAAGCCATTTCCCGCTGCCATGGAAACCAAGTGCTCTGGCAGCACATATGTCTGAAAGTGGATATGACACCTAGGGAAGGGAGTGTGCTGGTGAATGGCAAGTGCCTGAAGCAGCAGCACAGCTCTTCCAGTGCCAAAACAACTCCACCTGCCTCATGAACTTCACATACCATCAGCTGTCCTGGCAGCTATCTAGGAAACCCTGTTGGGTCACTTCCGGTCCCATGCCCATTGAGCCCAGTGGGATGGAATCAAGCAGCTTCAGCACCCACACAAAACGAACATGGAGCTCCTCACTCAAGGCGCTCAAAACTCCACAGCCAAAGACAAGTTCAGTGCCCAAGCCATTTCCCGCTGCCATGGAAACCAAGTGCTCTGGCAGCACATATGTCTGAAAGTGGATATGACACCTGGGAAGGGAGTGTGCTGGTGAATGGCAACTGCCCGAAGCAGCAGCACAGCTCTTCCACTGCCAAAACAACTCCACCTGCCTCATGAACTTCACATACCATCAGCTGTCCTGGCAGCTATCTAGGAAACCCTGTTGGGTCACTTCCGGTCCCATGCCCATTGAGCCCAGTGGGATGGAATCAAGCAGCTTCAGCACCCACACAAAACGAACATGGAGCTCCTCACTCAAGGCGCTCAAAACTCCACAGCCAAAGACAAGTTCAGTGCCCAAGCCACTTCCCGCTGCCATGGAAACCAAGTGCTCTGGCAGCACATAAGTCTGAAAGTGGATATGACACCTAGGGAAGGGAGTGTGCTGGTGAATGGCAACTGCCCGAAGCAGCAGCACAGCTCTTCCAGTGCCAAAACAACTCCACCTGCCTCATGAACTTCACATACCATCAGCTGTCCTGGCAGCTATCTAGGAAACCCTGTTGGGTCACTTCCGGTCCCATGCCCATTGAGCCCAGTGGGATGGAATCAAGCAGCTTCAGCACCCACACAAAACGAACATGGAGCTCCTCACTCAAGGCGCTCAAAACTCCACAGCCAAAGACAAGTTCAGTGCCCAAGCCATTTCCGGCTGCCATGGAAACCAAGTGATCTGGCAGCACATATGTCTGAAAGTGGATATGACACCTAGGGAAGGGAGTGTTGTGGTGAATGGCAACTGCCCGAAGCAGCAGCACAGCTCTTCCACTGCCAAAACAACTCCACCTGCCTCATGAACTTCACATACCATCAGCTGTCCTGGCAGCTATCTAGGAAACCCTGTTGGGTCACTTCCGGTCCCATGCCCATTGAGCCCAGTGGGATGGAATCAAGCAGCTTCAGCACCCACACAAAACGAACATGGAGCTCCTCACTCAAGGCGCTCAAAACTCCACAGCCAAAGACAAGTTCAGTGCCCAAGCCATTTCCCGCTGCCATGGAAACCAAGTGCTCTGGCAGCACATATGTCTGAAAGTGGATATGACACCTAGGGAAGGGAGTGTGCTGGTGAATGGCAACTGCCCGAAGCAGCAGCACAGCTCTTCCACTGCCAAAACAACTCCACCTGCCTCATGAACTTCACATACCATCAGCTGTCCTGGCAGCTATCTAGGAAACCCTGTTGGGTCACTTCCGGTCCCATGCCCATTGAGCCCAGTGGGATGGAATCAAGCAGCTTCAGCACCCACACAAAACGAACATGGAGCTCCTCACTCAAGGCGCTCAAAACTCCACAGCCAAAGACAAGTTCAGTGCCCAAGCCATTTCCCGCTGCCATGGAAACCAAGGTCTCTGGCAGCACATATGTCTGAAAGTGGATATGACACCTAGGGAAGGGAGTGTGCTGGTGAATGGCACCTCCCGAAGCAGCAGCACAGCTCTTCCACTGCAAAAACAACTCCACCTGCCTCATGAACTTCACATACCATCAGCTGTCCTGGCAGCTATCTAGGAAACCCTGTTGGGTCACTTCCGGTCCCATGCCCATTGAGCCCAGTGGGATGGAATCAAGCAGCTTCAGCACCCACACAAAACGAACATGGAGCTCCTCACTCAAGGCGCTCAAAACTCCACAGCCAAAGACAAGTTCAGTGCCCAAGCCATTTCCCGCTGCCATGGAAACCAAGGTCTCTGGCAGCACATATGTCTGAAAGTTGATATGACACCTAGGGAAGGGAGTGCTGGTGAATGGCAACTGCCCGAAGCATCAGCACAGCTCTTCCACTGCCAAAACAACTCCACCTGCCTCATGAACTTCACATACCATCAGCTGTCCTGGCAGCTATCTAGGAAACCCTGTTGGGTCACTTCCGGTCCCATGCCCATTGAGCCCAGTGGGATGGAATCAAGCAGCTTCAGCACCCACACAAAACGAACATGGAGCTCCTCACTCAAGGCGCTCAAAACTCCACAGCCAAAGACAAGTTCAGTGCCCAAGCCATTTCCCGCTGCCATGGAAACCAAGTGCTCTGGCAGCACATATGTCTGAAAGTGGATATGACACCTAGGGAAGGGAGTGTGCTGGTGAATGGCAACTGCCCGAAGCAGCAGCACAGCTCTTCCACTGCCAAAACAACTCCACCTGCCTCATGAACTTCACATACCATCAGCTGTCCTGGCAGCTATCTAGGAAACCCTGTTGGGTCACTTCCGGTCCCATGTCCATTGAGCCCAGTGGGATGGAATCAAGCAGCTTGAGCACCCACACAAAACGAACATGGAGCTCCTCACTCAAGGCTCTCAAAACTACATGGCCAAAGACAAGTTCAGTGCCCAAGCCATTTCTCGCTGCCATGGAAACCAAGGTCTCTGGCAGCACATATGTCTGAAAGTGGATATGACACCTAGGGAAGGGAGTGTTGTGGTGAATGGCAACTGCACGAAGCAGCAGCACAGCTCTTCCACTGCCAAAACAACTCCACCTGCCTCATGAACTTCACATACCATCAGCTGTCCTGGCAGCTATCTAGGAAACCCTGTTGGGTCACTTCCGGTCCCATGCCCATTGAGCCCAGTGGGATGGAATCAAGCAGCTTCAGCACCCACACAAAACGAACATGGAGCTCCTCACTCAAGGCGCTCAAAACTACATGGCCAAAGACAAGTTCAGTGCCCAAGCCATTTCCCGCTGCCATGGAAACCAAGGTCTCTGGCAGCACATATGTCTGAAAGTGGATATGACACCTAGGGAAGGGAGTGTGCTGGTGAATGGCAACTGCCCGAAGCAGCAGCACAGCTCTTCCAGTGCCAAAACAACTCCACCTGCCTCATGAACTTCACATACCATCAGCTGTCCTGGCAGCTATCTAGGAAACCCTGTTGGGTCACTTCCGGTCCCATGCCCATTGAGCCCAGTGGGATGGAATCAAGCAGCTTCAGCACCCACACAAAACGAACATGGAGCTCCTCACTCAAGGCGCTCAAAACTACATGGCCAAAGACAACTTCAGTGCCCAAGCCATTTCCCGCTGCCATGGAAACCAAGTGCTCTGGCAGCACATATGTCTGAAAGTTTATATGACACCTAGGGAAGGGAGTGTGCTGGTGAATGGCAACTGCCCGAAGCAGCAGCACAGCTCTTCCACTGCCAAAACAACTCCACCTGCCTCATGAACTTCACATACCATCAGCTGTGCTGGCAGCTATCTAGGAAACCCTGTTGGGTCACTTCCGGTCCCATGCCCATTGAGCCCAGTGGGATGGAATCAAGCAGCTTCAGCACCCACACAAAACGAACATGGAGCTCCTCACTCAAGGCGCTCAAAACTCCACAGCCAAAGACAAGTTCAGTGCCCAAGCCAGTTCCCGCTGCCATGGAAACCAAGGTCTCTGGCAGCACATATGTCTGAAAGTGGATATGACACCTAGGGAAGGGAGTGTGCTGGTGAATGGCAACTGCCCGAAGCAGCAGCACAGCTCTTCCACTGCCAAAACAACTCCACCTGCCTCATGAACTTCACATACCATCAGCTGTCCTGGCAGCTATCTAGGAAACCCTGTTGGGTCACTTCCGGTCCCATGCCCATTCAGCCCAGTGGGATGGAATCAAGCAGCTTCAGCACCCACACAAAACGAACATGGAGCTCCTCACTCAAGGCGCTCAAAACTCCACAGCCAAAGACAAGTTCAGTGCCCAAGCCATTTCCCGCTGCCATGGAAACCAAGTGCTCTGGCAGCACATATGTCTGAAAGTGGATATGACACCTAGGGAAGGGAGTGTGCTGGTGAATGGCAACTGCCCGAAGCAGCAGCACAGCTCTTCCACTGCCAAAACAACTCCAACTGCCTCATGAACTTCACATACCATCAGCTGTCCTGGCAGCTATCTAGGAAACCCTGTTGGGTCACTTCCGGTCCCATGCCCATTGAGCCCAGTGGGATGGAATCAAGCAGCTTGAGCACGCACACAAAACGAACATGGAGCTCCTCACTCAAGGCGCTCAAAACTACATGGCGAAAGACAAGTTCAGTGCCCAAGCCATTTCCCGCTGCCATGGAAACCAAGTGATCTGGCAGCACATATGTCTGAAAGTGGATATGACACCTAGGGAAGGGAGTGTGCTGGTGAATGGCAACTGCCTGAAGCAGCAGCACAGCTCTTCCAGTGCCAAAACAACTCCACCTGCCTCATGAACTTCACATACCATCAGCTGTCCTGGCAGCTATCTAGGAAACCCTGTTGGGTCACTTCCGGTCCCATGCCCATTGAGCCCAGTGGGATGGAATCAAGCAGCTTCAGCACCCACAGAAAACGAACATGGAGCTCCTCACTCAAGGCGCTCAAAACTCCACAGCCAAAGACAAGTTCAGTGCCCAAGCCATTTCCCGCTGCCATGGAAACCAAGGTCTCTGGCAGCACATATGTCTGAAAGTGGATATGACACCTAGGGAAGTGAGTGTGCTGGTGAATGGCAACTGCCCGAAGCAGCAGCACAGCTCTTCCACTGCCAAAACAACTCCACCTGCCTCATGAACTTCACATACCATCAGCTGTCCTGGCAGCTATCTAGGAAACCCTGTTGGGTCACTTCCGGTCCCATGCCCATTGAGCCCAGTGGGATGGAATCAAGCAGCTTGAGCACCCACACAAAACGAACATGGAGCTCCTCACTCAAGGCGCTCAAAACTCCACAGCCAAAGACAAGTTCAGTGCCCAAGCCATTTCCCGCTGCCATGGAAACCAAGTGATCTGGCAGCACATATGTCTGAAAGTGGATATGACACCTAGGGAAGGGAGTGTGCTGGTGAATGGCAACTGCCTGAAGCAGCAGCACAGCTCTTCCACTGCCAAAACAACTCCACCTGCCTCATGAACTTCACATACCATCAGCTGTCCTGGCAGCTATCTAGGAAACCCTGTTGGGTCACTTCCGGTCCCATGCCCATTGAGCCCAGTGGGATGGAATCAAGCAGCTTCAGCACCCACACAAAACGAACATGGAGCTCCTCACTCAAGGCGCTCAAAACTCCACAGCCAAAGACAAGTTCAGTGCCCAAGCCATTTCCCGCTGCCATGGAAACCATGTGCTCTGGCAGCACATATGTCTGAAAGTGGATATGACACCTAGGGAAGGGAGTGTGCTGGTGAATGGCAACTGCCCGAAGCAGCAGCACAGCTCTTCCACTGCCAAAACAACTCCACCTGCCTTATGAACTTCACATACCATCAGCTGTCCTGGCAGCTATCTAGGAAACCCTGTTGGGTCACTTCCGGTCCCATGCCCATTGAGCCCAGTGGGATGGAATCAAGCAGCTTCAGCACCCACACAAAACGAACATGGAGCTCCTCACTCAAGGCGCTCAAAACTACATGGCGAAAGACAAGTTCAGTGCCGAAGCCATTTCCCGCTGCCATGGAAACCAAGTGCTCTGGCAGCACATATGTCTGAAAGTGGATATGACACCTAGGGAAGGGAGTGTGCTGGTGAATGGCAACTGCCCGAAGCAGCAGCACAGCTCTTCCACTGCCAAAACAACTCCACCTACCTCATGAACTTCACATACCATCAGCTGTCCTGGCAGCTATCTAGGAATCCCTGTTGGGTCACTTCCGGTCCCATGCCCATTGAGCCCAGTGGGATGGAATCATGCAGCTTCAGCACCCACACAAAACGAACATGGAGCTCCTCACTCAAGGCGCTAAAAACTCCACAGCCAAAGACAAGTTCAGTGCCCAAGCCATTTCCTGCTGCCATGGAAACCAAGGTCTCTGGCAGCACATATGTCTGAAAGTGGATATGACACCTAGGGAAGGGAGTGTGCTGGTGAATGGCAACTGCCCGAAGCAGCAGCACAGCTCTTCCACTGCCAAAACAACTCCACCTGCCTCATGAACTTCACATACCATCAGCTGTCCTGGCAGCTATCTAGGAAACCCTGTTGGGTCACTTCCGGTCCCATGCCCATTGAGCCCAGTGGGATGGAATCAAGCAGCTTGAGCACCCACACAAAACGAACATGGAGCTCCTCACTCAAGGCTCTCAAAACTACATGGCCAAAGACAAGTTCAGTGCCCAAGCCATTTCCCGCTGCCATGGAAACCAAGGTCTCTGGCAGCACATATGTCTGAAAGTGGATATGACACCTAGGGAAGGGAGTGTGCTGGTGAATGGCAACTGCACGAAGCAGCAGCACAGCTCTTCCACTGCCAAAAGAACTCCACCTGCCTCATGAACTTCACATACCATCAGCTGTCCTGGCAGCTATCTAGGAAACCCTGTTGGGTCACTTCCGGTCCCATGCCCATTGAGCCCAGTGGGATGGAATCAAGCAGCTTCAGCACCCACACAAAACGAACATGGAGCTCCTCACTCAAGGCGCTGAAAACTACATGGCCAAAGACAAGTTCAGTGCCCAAGCCATTTCCCGCTGCCATGGAAACCAAGTGCTCTGGCAGCACATATGTCTGAAAGTGGATATGACACCTAGGGAAGGGAGTGTGCTGGTGAATGGCAACTGCCCGAAGCAGCAGCACAGCTCTTCCACTGCCAAAACAACTCCACCTGCCTCATGAACTTCACATACCATCAGCTGTCCTGGCAGCTATCTAGGAAACCCTGTTGGGTCACTTCCGGTCCCATGCCCATTGAGCCCAGTGGGATGGAATCAAGCAGCTTCAGCACCCACAGAAAACGAACATGGAGCTCCTCACTCAAGGCGCTCAAAACTCCACAGCCAAAGACAACTTCAGTGCCCAAGCCATTTCCCGCTGCCATGGAAACCAAGTGCTCTGGCAGCACATATGTCTGAAAGTGGATATGACACCTAGGGAAGGGAGTGTGCTGGTGAATGGCAACTGCCCGAAGCAGCAGCACAGCTCTTCCACTGCCAAAACAACTCCACCTGCCTCATGAACTTCACATACCATCAGCTGTCCTGGCAGCTATCTAGGAAACCCTGTTGGGTCACTTCCGGTCCCATGCCCATTGAGCCCAGTGGGATGGAATCAAGCAGCTTCAGCACCCACACAAAACGAACATGGAGCTCCTCACTCAAGGCGCTCAAAACTCCACAGCCAAAGACAAGTTCAGTGCCCAAGCCAGTTCCCGCTGCCATGGAAACCAAGGTCTCTGGCAGCACATATATCTGAAAGTGGATATGACACCTAGGGAAGGGAGTGTGCTGGTGAATGGCAACTGCCCGAAGCAGCAGCACAGCTCTTCCACTGCCAAAACAACTCCACCTGCCTCATGAACTTCACATACCATCAGCTGTCCTGGCAGCTATCTAGGAAACCCTGTTGGGTCACTTCCGGTCCCATGCCCATTGAGCCCAGTGGGATGGAATCAAGCAGCTTGAGCACCCACACAAAACGAACATGGAGCTCCTCACTCAAGGCGCTCAAAACTCCACAGCCAAAGACAAGTTCAGTGCCCAAGCCATTTCCCGCTGCCATGGAAACCAAGGTCTCTGGCAGCACATATGTCTGAAAGTGGATATGACACCTAGGGAAGGGAGTGTGCTGGTGAATGGCAACTGCCCGAAGCAGCAGCACAGCTCTTCCAGTGCCAAAACAACTCCACCTGCCTCATGAACTTCACATACCATCAGCTGTCCTGGCAGCTATCTAGGAAACCCTGTTGGGTCACTTCCGGTCCCATGCCCATTGAGCCCAGTGGGATGGAATCAAGCAGCTTGAGCACGCACACAAAACGAACATGGAGCTCCTCACTCAAGGCGCTCAAAACTACATGGCGAAAGACAAGTTCAGTGCCCAAGCCATTTCCCGCTGCCATGGAAACCAAGTGATCTGGCAGCACATATGTCTGAAAGTGGATATGACACCTAGGGAAGGGAGTGTGCTGGTGAATGGCAACTGCCTGAAGCAGCAGCACAGCTCTTCCACTGCCAAAACAACTCCACCTGCCTCATGAACTTCACATACCATCAGCTGTCCTGGCAGCTATCTAGGAAACCCTGTTGGGTCACTTCCGGTCCCATGCCCATTGAGCCCAGTGGGATGGAATCAAGCAGCTTCAGCACCCACAGAAAACAAACATGGAGCTCCTCACTCAAGGCGCTCAAAACTCCACAGCCAAAGACAAGTTCAGTGCCCAAGCCATTTCCCGCTGCCATGGAAACCAAGGTCTCTGGCAGCACATATGTCTGAAAGTGGATATGACACCTAGGGAAGTGAGTGTGCTGGTGAATGGCAACTGCCCGAAGCAGCAGCACAGCTCTTCCACTGCCAAAACAACTCCACCTGCCTCATAAACTTCACATACCATCAGCTGTCCTGGCAGCTATCTAGGAAACCCTGTTGGGTCACTTCCGGTCCCATGCCCATTGAGCCCAGTGGGATGGAATCAAGCAGCTTCAGCACACACACAAAACGAACATGGAGCTCCTCACTCAAGGCGCTCAAAACTCCACAGCCAAAGACAAGTTCAGTGCCCAAGCCATTTCCCGCTGCCATGGAAACCAAGTGATCTGGCAGCACATATGTCTGAAAGTGGATATGGCACCTAGGGAAGGGAGTGTGCTGGTGAATGGCAACTGCCCGAAGCAGCAGC
Source organism: Ochotona princeps (assembly GCF_030435755.1). Classification (NCBI taxonomy): domain Eukaryota; kingdom Metazoa; phylum Chordata; class Mammalia; order Lagomorpha; family Ochotonidae; genus Ochotona; species Ochotona princeps. The sequence continues at coordinate 143,657,559 of NC_080832.1, read as the reverse complement.
ACAGCTCTTCCACTGCCAAAACAACTCCACCTGCCTCATGAACTTCACATACCATCAGCTGTCCTGGCAGCTATCTAGGAAACCCTGTTGGGTCACTTCCGGTCCCATGCCCATTGAGCCCAGTGGGATGGAATCAAGCAGCTTCAGCACCCACACAAAACGAACATGGAGCTCCTCACTCAAGGCGCTAAAAACTCCACAGCCAAAGACAAGTTCAGTGCCCAAGCCATTTCCCGCTGCCATGGAAACCAAGTGCTCTGGCAGCACATATGTCTGAAAGTGGATATGACACCTAGGGAAGGGAGTGTGCTGGTGAATGGCAACTGCCCGAAGCAGCAGCACAGCTCTTCCACTGCCAAAACAACTCCACCTACCTCATGAACTTCACATACCATCAGCTGTCCTGGCAGCTATCTAGGAATCCCTGTTGGGTCACTTCCGGTCCCATGCCCATTGAGCCCAGTGGGATGGAATCATGCAGCTTCAGCACCCACACAAAACGAACATGGAGCTCCTCACTCAAGGCACTAAAAACTCCACAGCCAAAGACAAGTTCAGTGCCCAAGCCATTTCCTGCTGCCATGGAAACCAAGGTCTCTGGCAGCACATATGTCTGAAAGTGGATATGACACCTAGGGAAGGGAGTGTGCTGGTGAATGGCAACTGCACGAAGCAGCAGCACAGCTCTTCCACTGCCAAAAGAACTCCACCTGCCTCATGAACTTCACATACCATCAGCTGTCCTGGCAGCTATCTAGGAAACCCTGTTGGGTCACTTCCGGTCCCATGCCCATTGAGCCCAGTGGGATGGAATCAAGCAGCTTCAGCACCCACACAAAACGAACATGGAGCTCCTCACTCAAGGCGCTCAAAACTACATGGCCAAAGACAAGTTCAGTGCCCAAGCCATTTCCCGCTGCCATGGAAACCAAAGTCTCTGGCAGCACATATGTCTGAAAGTGGATATGACACCTAGGGAAGGGAGTGTGCTGGTGAATGGCAACTGCCCGAAGCAGCAGCACAGCTCTTCCACTGCCAAAACAACTCCACCTGCCTCATGAACTTCACATACCATCAGCTGTCCTGGCAGCTATCTAGGAAACCCTGTTGGGTCACTTCCGGTCCCATGCCCATTGAGCCCAGTGGGATGGAATCAAGCAGCTTCAGCACCCACACAAAACGAACATGGAGCTCCTCACTCAAGGCGCTCAAAACTACATGGCCAAAGACAACTTCAGTGCCCAAGCCATTTCCCGCTGCCATGGAAACCAAGTGCTCTGGCAGCACATATGTCTGAAAGTGGATATGACACCTAGGGAAGGGAGTGTGCTGGTGAATGGCAACTGCCCGAAGCAGCAGCACAGCTCTTCCACTGCCAAAACAACTCCACCTGCCTCATGAACTTCACATACCATCAGCTGTGCTGGCAGCTATCTAGGAAACCCTGTTGGGTCACTTCCGGTCCCATGCCCATTGAGCCCAGTGGGATGGAATCAAGCAGCTTCAGCACCCACACAAAACGAACATGGAGCTCCTCACTCAAGGCGCTCAAAACTCCACAGCCAAAGACAAGTTCAGTGCCCAAGCCAGTTCCCGCTGCCATGGAAACCAAGGTCTCTGGCAGCACATATATCTGAAAGTGGATATGACACCTAGGGAAGGGAGTGCTGGTGAATGGCAACTGCCCGAAGCAGCAGCACAGCTCTTCCAGTGCCAAAACAACTCCACCTGCCTCATGAACTTCACATACCATCAGCTGTCCTGGCAGCTATCTAGGAAACCCTGTTGGGTCACTTCCGGTCCCATGCCCATTGAGCCCAGTGGGATGGAATCAAGCAGCTTGAGCACCCACACAAAACGAACATGGAGCTCCTCACTCAAGGCGCTCAAAACTCCACAGCCAAAGACAAGTTCAGTGCCCAAGCCATTTCCCGCTGCCATGGAAACCAAGGTCTCTGGCAGCACATATGTCTGAAAGTGGATATGACACCTAGGGAAGGGAGTGTGCTGGTGAATGGCAACTGCCCGAAGCAGCAGCACAGCTCTTCCACTGCCAAAACAACTCCACCTGCCTCATGAACTTCACATACCATCAGCTGTCCTGGCAGCTATCTAGGAAACCCTGTTGGGTCACTTCCGGTCCCATGCCCATTGAGCCCAGTGGGATGGAATCAAGCAGCTTGAGCACCCACACAAAACGAACATGGAGCTCCTCACTCAAGGCGCTCAAAACTACATGGCGAAAGACAAGTTCAGTGCCGAAGCCATTTCCCGCTGCCATGGAAACCAAGTGATCTGGCAGCACATATGTCTGAAAGTGGATATGACACCTAGGGAAGGGAGTGTGCTGGTGAATGGCAACTGCCTGAAGCAGCAGCAAAGCTCTTCCAGTGCCAAAACAACTCCACCTGCCTCATGAACTTCACATACCATCAGCTGTCCTGGCAGCTATCTAGGAAACCCTGTTGGGTCACTTCCGGTCCCATGCCCATTGAGCCCAGTGGGATGGAATCAAGCAGCTTCAGCACCCACAGAAAACGAACATGGAGCTCCTCACTCAAGGCGCTCAAAACTCCACAGCCAAAGACAAGTTCAGTGCCCAAGCCATTTCCCGCTGCCATGGAAACCAAGGTCTCTGGCAGCACATATGTCTGAAAGTGGATATGACACCTAGGGAAGTGAGTGTGCTGGTGAATGGCAACTGCCCGAAGCAGCAGCACAGCTCTTCCACTGCCAAAACAACTCCACCTGCCTCATGAACTTCACATACCATCAGCTGTCCTGGCAGCTATCTAGGAAACCCTGTTGGGTCACTTCCGGTCCCATGCCCATTGAGCCCAGTGGGATGGAATCAAGCAGCTTGAGCACCCACACAAAACGAACATGGAGCTCCTCACTCAAGGCGCTCAAAACTCCACAGCCAAAGACAACTTCAGTGCCCAAGCCATTTCCCGCTGCCATGGAAACCAAGTGCTCTGGCAGCACATATGTCTGAAAGTGGATATGACACCTAGGGAAGGGAGTGTGCTGGTGAATGGCAACTGCCCGAAGCAGCAGCACAGCCCTTCCACTGCCAAAACAACTCCACCTGCCTTATGAACTTCACATACCATCAGCTGTCCTGGCAGCTATCTAGGAAACCCTGTTGGGTCACTTCCGGTCCCATGCCCATTGAGCCCAGTGGGATGGAATCAAGCAGCTTGAGCACCCACACAAAACGAACATGGAGCTCCTCACTCAAGGCGCTCAAAACTCCACAGCCAAAGACAAGTTCAGTGCCCAAGCCATTTCCCGCTGCCATGGAAACCAAGGTCTCTGGCAGCACATATGTCTGAAAGTGGATATGACACCTAGGGAAGGGAGTGTGCTGGTGAATGGCAACTGCCCGAAGCAGCAGCACAGCTCTTCCACTGCCAAAAATAACTTCACCTGCCTCATGAACTTCACATACCATCAGCTGTCCTGGCAGCTACCTAGGAAACCCTGTTGGGTCACTTCCGGTCCCATGCCCATTGAGCCCAGTGGGATGGAATCAAGCAGCTTGAGCACGCACACAAAACGAACATGGAGCTCCTCACTCAAGGCGCTCAAAACTACATGGCGAAAGACAAGTTCAGTGCCCAAGCCATTTCCCGCTGCCATGGAAACCAAGTGATCTGGCAGCACATATGTCTGAAAGTGGATATGACACCTAGGGAAGGGAGTGTGCTGGTGAATGGCAACTGCCTGAAGCAGCAGCACAGCTCTTCCAGTGCCAAAACAACTCCACCTGCCTTATGAACTTCACATACCATCAGCTGTCCTGGCAGCTATCTAGGAAACCCTGTTGGGTCACTTCCGGTCCCATGCCCATTGAGCCCAGTGGGATGGAATCAAGCAGCTTCAGCACCCACACAAAACGAACATGGAGCTCCTCACTCAAGGCGCTCAACACTTCACAGCGAAAGACAAGTTCAGTGCCCAAGCCATTTCCCGCTGCCATGGAAACCAAGTGCTCTGGCAGCACATATGTCTGAAAGTGGATATGACACCTAGGGAAGGGAGTGTGCTGGTGAATGGCAACTGCCTGAAGCAGCAGCACAGCTCTTCCACTGCCAAAACAACTCCACCTGCCTCATGAACTTCACATACCATCAGCTGTCCTGGCAGCTATCTAGGAAAACCTGTTGGGTCACTTCCGGTCCCATGCCCATTGAGCCCAGTGGGATGGAATCAAGCAGCTTCAGCACCAACACAAAACGAACATGGAGCTCCTCACTCAAGGCGCTCAAAACTCCACAGCCAAAGACAAGTTCAGTGCCCAAGCCATTTCCCGCTGCCATGGAAACCAAGGTCTCTGGCAGCACATATGTCTGAAAGTGGATATGACACCTAGGGAAGGGAGTGTGCTGGTGAATGGCAACTGCCCGAAGCAGCAGCACAGCTCTTCCACTGCCAAAACAACTCCACCTGCCTCATGAACTTCACATACCATCAGCTGTCCTGGCAGCTATCTAGGAAACCCTGTTGGGTCACTTCCGGTCCCATGCCCATTGAGCCCAGTGGGATGGAATCAAGCAGCTTCAGCACCCACACAAAACGAACATGGAGCTCCTCACTCAAGGCGCTCAACACTTCACAAAGACAAGTTCAGTGCCCAAGCCATTTCCCGCTGCCATGGAAACCAAGGTCTCTGGCAGCACATATGTCTGAAAGTGGATATGACACCTAGGGAAGGGAGTGTTGTGGTGAATGGCAACTGCCCGAAGCAGCAGCACAGCTCTTCCAGTGCCAAAACAACTCCACCTGCCTTATGAACTTCACATACCATCAGCTGTCCTGGCAGCTATCTAGGAAACCCTGTTGGGTCACTTCCGGTCCCATGCCGATTGAGCCCAGTGGGATGGAATCAAGCAGCTTCAGCACCCACACAAAACGAACATGGAGCTCCTCACTCAAGGCGCTCAAAACTCCACAGCGAAAGACAAGTTCAGTGCCCAAGCCATTTCCCGCTGCCATGGAAACCAAGTGCTCTGGCAGCACATATGTCTGAAAGTGGATATGACACCTAGGGAAGGGAGTGTGCTGGTGAATGGCAACTGCCTGAAGCAGCAGCACAGCTCTTCCACTGCCAAAACAACTCCACCTGCCTCATGAACTTCACATACCATCAGCTGTCCTGGCAGCTATCTAGGAAAACCTGTTGGGTCACTTCCGGTCCCATGCCCATTGAGCCCAGTGGGATGGAATCAAGCAGCTTCAGCACCAACACAAAACGAACATGGAGCTCCTCACTCAAGGCGCTCAAAACTCCACAGCCAAAGACAAGTTCAGTGCCCAAGCCATTTCCCGCTGCCATGGAAACCAAGGTCTCTGGCAGCACATATGTCTGAAAGTGGATATGACACCTAGGGAAGGGAGTGTGCTGGTGAATGGCAACTGCCCGAAGCAGCAGCACAGCTCTTCCACTGCCAAAACAACTCCACCTGCCTCATGAACTTCACATACCATCAGCTGTCCTGGCAGCTATCTAGGAAACCCTGTTGGGTCACTTCCGGTCCCATGCCCATTGAGCCCAGTGGGATGGAATCAAGCAGCTTCAGCACCCACACAAAACGAACATGGAGCTCCTCACTCAAGGCGCTCAACACTTCACAAAGACAAGTTCAGTGCCCAAGCCATTTCCCGCTGCCATGGAAACCAAGGTCTCTGGCAGCACATATGTCTGAAAGTGGATATGACACCTAGGGAAGGGAGTGTTGTGGTGAATGGCAACTGCCCGAAGCAGCAGCACAGCTCTTCCACTGCCAAAACAACTCCACCTGCCTCATGAACTTCACATACCATCAGCTGTCCTGGCAGCTATCTAGGAAACCCTGTTGGGTCACTTCCGGTCCCATGTCCATTGAGCCCAGTGGGATGGAATCAAGCAGCTTGAGCACCCACACAAAACGAACATGGAGCTCCTCACTCAAGGCGCTCAAAACTACATGGCGAAAGACAAGTTCAGTGCCCAAGCCATTTCCCGCTGCCATGGAAACCAAGTGCTCTGGCAGCACATATGTCTGAAAGTGGATATGACACCTAGGGAAGGGAGTGTGCTGGTGAATGGCAACTGCCTGAAGCAGCAGCACAGCTCTTCCACTGCCAAAACAACTCCACCTGCCTCATGAACTTCACATACCATCAGCTGTCCTGGCAGCTATCTAGGAAACCCTGTTGGGTCACTTCCGGTCCCATGTCCATTGAGCCCAGTGGGATGGAATCAAGCAGCTTGAGCACCCACACAAAACGAACATGGAGCTCCTCACTCAAGGCGCTCAAAACTACATGGCGAAAGACAAGTTCAGTGCCCAAGCCATTTCCCGCTGCCATGGAAACCAAGGTCTCTGGCAGCACATATGTCTGAAAGTGGATATGACACCTAGGGAAGGGAGTGTGCTGGTGAATGGCAACTGCCCGAAGCAGCAGCACAGCTCTTCCACTGCCAAAACAACTCCACCTGCCTCATGAACTTCACATACCATCAGCTGTCCTGGCAGCTATCTAGGAAACCCTGTTGGGTCACTTCCGGTCCCATGCCCATTGAGCCCAGTGGGATGGAATCAAGCAGCTTCAGCACCCACACAAAACGAACATGGAGCTCCTCACTCAAGGCGCTCAAAACTCCACAGCCAAAGACAACTTCAGTGCCCAAGCCATTTCCCGCTGCCATGGAAACCAAGTGCTCTGGCAGCACATATGTCTGAAAGTGGATATGACACCTAGGGAAGGGAGTGTGCTGGTGAATGGCAACTGCCCGAAGCAGCAGCACAGCTCTTCCACTGCCAAAACAACTCCACCTGCCTCATGAACTTCACATACCATCAGCTGTCCTGGCAGCTATCTAGGAAACCCTGTTGGGTCACTTCCGGTCCCATGCCCATTGAGCCCAGGGGGATGGAATCAAGCAGCTTCAGCACCCACACAAAACGAACATGGAGCTCCTCACTCAAGGCGCTCAAAACTCCACAGCCAAAGACAACTTCAGTGCCCAAGCCATTTCCCGCTGCCATGGAAACCAAGTGCTCTGGCAGCACATATGTCTGAAAGTGGATATGACACCTAGGGAAGGGAGTCTGGTGGTGAATGGCAACTGCCCGAAGCAGCAGCACAGCTCTTCCACTGCCAAAACAACTCCACCTGCCTCATGAACTTCACATACCATCAGCTGTCCTGGCAGCTATCTAGGAAACCCTGTTGGGTCACTTCCGGTCCCATGCCCATTGAGCCCAGTGGGATGGAATCAAGCAGCTTCAGCACCCACACAAAACGAACATGGAGCTCCTCACTCAAGGCGCTAAAAACTCCACAGCCAAAGACAAGTTCAGTGCCCAAGCCATTTCCTGCTGCCGTGGAAACCAAGTGCTCTGGCAGCACATATGTCTGAAAGTGGATATGACACCTAGGGAAGGGAGTGTGCTGGTGAATGGCAACTGCCCGAAGCAGCAGCACAGCTCTTCCACTGCCAAAACAACTCCACCTGCCTCATGAACTTCACATACCATCAGCTGTCCTGGCAGCTATCTAGGAAACCCTGTTGGGTCACTTCCGGTCCCATGCCCATTGAGCCCAGTGGGATGGAATCAAGCAGCTTGAGCACCCACACAAAACTAACATGGAGCTCCTCACTCAAGGTGCTCAAAACTACATGGCGAAAGACAAGTTCAGTGCCCAAGCCATTTCCCGCTGCCATGGAAACCAAGTGCTCTGGCAGCACATATGTCTGAAAGTGGATATGACACCTAGGGAAGGGAGTGTGCTGGTGAATGGCAACTGCCCGAAGCAGCAGCACAGCTCTTCCAGTGCCAAAAAAACTCCACCTGCCTCATGAACTTCACATACCATCAGCTGTGCTGGCAGCTATCTAGGAAACCCTGTTGGGTCACTTCCGGTCCCATGCCCATTCAGCCCAGTGGGATGGAATCAAGCAGCTTGAGCACCCACACAAATCTAACATGGAGCTCCTCACTCAAGGTGCTCAAGACTCCACAGCCAAAGACAAGTTCAGTACCCAAGCCATTTCCCGCTGCCATGGAAACCAAGTGCTCTGGCAGCACATATGTCTGAAAGTGGATATGACACCTAGGGAAGTGAGTGTGGTGGTGAATGGCAACTGCCCGAAGCAGCAGCACAGCTCTTCCACTGCCAAAACAACTCCACCTGCCTCATGAACTTCACATACCATCAGCTGTCCTGGCAGCTATCTAGGAAACCCTGTTGGGTCACTTCCGGTCCCATGCCCATTGAGCCCAGTGGGATAGAATCAAACAGCTTGAGCACCCACACAAAACTAACATGGAGCTCCTCACTCAAGGCTCTCAAAACTACATGGCCAAAGACAAGTTCAGTGCCCAAGCCATTTCCCGCTGCCATGGAAACCAAGTGCTCTGGCAGCACATATGTCTGAAAGTGCATATGACACCTAGGGAAATGAGCGTGCTGGTGAATGGCAACTGCCCGAAGCAGCAGCACAGCTCTTCCACTGCCAAAACAACTCCACCTGCCTCATGAACTTCACATACCATCAGCTGTCCTGGCAGCTATCTAGGAAACCCTGTTGGGTCACTTCCGGTCCCATGCCCATTGAGCCCAGTGGGATGGAATCAAGCAGCTTCAGCACCCACACAAAACGAACATGGAGCTCCTCACTCAAGGCGCTCAAAACTACATGGCGAAAGACAAGTTCAGTGCCCAAGCCATTTCCCGCTGCCATGGAAACCAAGTGCTCTGGCAGCACATATGTCTGAAAGTGGATATGACACCTAGGGAAGGGAGTGTGCTGGTGAATGGCAACTGCCCGAAGCAGCAGCACAGCTCTTCCACTGCCAAAACAACTCCACCTGCCTCATGAACTTCACATACCATCAGCTGTCCTGGCAGCTATCTAGGAAACCCTGTTGGGTCACTTCCGGTCCCATGCCCATTGAGCCCAGTGGGATGGAATCAAGCAGCTTGAGCACCCACACAAAACTAACATGGAGCTCCTCACTCAAGGCGCTCAAAACTACATGGCGAAAGACAAGTTCAGTGCCCAAGCCATTTCCCGCTGCCATGGAAACCAAGTGCTCTGGCAGCACATATGTCTGAAAGTGGATATGACACCTAGGGAAGGGAGTGTGCTGGTGAATGGCAACTGCCCGAAGCAGCAGCACAGCTCTTCCACTGCCAAAAAAACTCCACCTGCCTCATGAACTTCACATACCATCAGCTGTGCTGGCAGCTATCTAGGAAACCCTGTTGGGTCACTTCCGGTCCCATGCCCATTCAGCCCAGTGGGATGGAATCAAGCAGCTTGAGCACCCACACAAATCTAACATGGAGCTCCTCACTCAAGGTGCTCAAGACTCCACAGCCAAAGACAAGTTCAGTACCCAAGCCATTTCCCGCTGCCATGGAAACCAAGTGCTCTGGCAGCACATATGTCTGAAAGTGGATATGACACCTAGGGAAGTGAGTGTGGTGGTGAATGGCAACTGCCCGAAGCAGCAGCACAGCTCTTCCACTGCCAAAACAACTCCACCTGCCTCATGAACTTCACATACCATCAGCTGTCCTGGCAGCTATCTAGGAAACCCTGTTGGGTCACTTCCGGTCCCATGCCCATTGAGCCCAGTGGGATAGAATCAAACAGCTTGAGCACCCACACAAAACTAACATGGAGCTCCTCACTCAAGGCTCTCAAAACTACATGGCCAAAGACAAGTTCAGTGCCCAAGCCATTTCCCGCTGCCATGGAAAGCAAGTGCTCTGGCAGCACATATGTCTGAAAGTGCATATGACACCTAGGGAAATGAGCGTGCTGGTGAATGGCAACTGCCCGAAGCAGCAGCACAGCTCTTCCAGTGCCAAAACAACTCCACCTGCCTCATGAACTTCACATACCATCAGCTGTCCTGGCAGCTATCTAGGAAACCCTGTTGGGTCACTTCCGGTCCCATGTCCATTGAGCCCAGTGGGATGGAATCAAGCAGCTTCAGCACCCACAGAAAACGAACATGGAGCTCCTCACTCAAGGCGCTAAAAACTCCACAGCCAAAGACAAGTTCAGTGCCCAAGCCATTTCCCGCTGCCATGGAAACCAAGTGCTCTGGCAGCACATATGTCTGAAAGTGGATATGACACCTAGGGAAGGGAGTGTGCTGGTGAATGGCAACTGCCCGAAGCAGCAGCACAGCTCTTCCACTGCCAAAACAACTCCACCTGCCTCATGAACTTCACATACCATCAGCTGTCCTGGCAGCTATCTAGGAAACCCTGTTGGGTCACTTCCGGTCCCATGCCCATTGAGCCCAGTGGGATGGAATCAAGCAGCTTGAGCACCCACACAAAACTAACATGGAGCTCCTCACTCAAGGTGCTCAAAACTACATGGCGAAAGACAAGTTCAGTGCCCAAGCCATTTCCCGCTGCCATGGAAACCAAGTGCTCTGGCAGCACATATGTCTGAAAGTGGATATGACACCTAGGGAAGGGAGTGTGCTGGTGAATGGCAACTGCCCGAAGCAGCAGCACAGCTCTTCCAGTGCCAAAAAAACTCCACCTGCCTCATGAACTTCACATACCATCAGCTGTGCTGGCAGCTATCTAGGAAACCCTGTTGGGTCACTTCCGGTCCCATGCCCATTGAGCCCAGTGGGATGGAATCAAGCAGCTTGAGCACCCACACAAAACAAACATGGAGCTCCTCACTCAAGGCGCTCAAAACTCCATAGCCAAAGACAGCTTCAGTGCCCAAGCCATTTCCCGCTGCCATGGAAACCAAGTGCTCTGGCAGCACATATGTCTGAAAGTGGATATGACACCTAGGGAAGGGAGTGTGCTGGTGAATGGCAACTTCCCGAAGCAGCAGCACAGCTCTTCCACTGCCAAAACAACTCCATCTACATCATGAACTTCACATACCATCAGCTGTCCTGGCAGCTATCTAGGAAACCCTGTTGGGTCATTTCCGGCCCCATGCTCATTGAGCCCAGTGGGATGGAATCAAGCAGCTTCAGCACCCACACAAATCTAACATGGAGCTCCTCACTCAAGGTGCTCAAGACTCCACAGCCAAAGACAAGTTCAGTGCCCAAGCCATTTCCCGCTGCCATGGAAACCAAGTGCTCTGGCAGCACATATGTCTGAAAGTGGATATGACACCTAGGGAAGTGAGTGTGGTGGTGAATGGCAACTGCCCGAAGCAGCAGCACAGCTCTTCCACTGCCAAAACAACTCCACCTGCCTCATGAACTTCACATACCATCAGCTGTCCTGGCAGCTATCTAGGAAACCCTGTTGGGTCACTTCCGGTCCCATGCCCATTGAGCCCAGTGGGATAGAATCAAACAGCTTGAGCACCCACACAAAACGAACATGGAGCTCCTCACTCAAGGCGCTCAAAACTACAAAGCCAAAGACAAGTTCAGTGCCCAAGCCATTTCCCGCTGCCATGGAAACCAAGTGCTCTGGCAGCACATATGTCTGAAAGTGGATATGACACCTAGGGAAATGAGTGTGCTGGTGAATGGCAACTGCCCGAAGCAGCAGCACAGCTCTTCCACTGCCAAAACAACTCCACCTGCCTCATGAACTTCACATACCATCAGCTGTCCTGGCAGCTATCTAGGAAACCCTGTTGGGTCACTTCCGGTCCCATGCCCATTGAGCCCAGTGGGATGGAATCAAGCAGCTTGAGCACCCACACAAAACTAACATGGAGCTCCTCACTCAAGGTGCTCAAAACTACATGGCGAAAGACAAGTTCAGTGCCCAAGCCATTTCCCGCTGCCATGGAAACCAAGTGCTCTGGCAGCACATATGTCTGAAAGTGGATATGACACCTAGGGAAGGGAGTGTGCTGGTGAATGGCAACTGCCCGAAGCAGCAGCACAGCTCTTCCAGTGCCAAAAAAACTCCACCTGCCTCATGAACTTCACATACCATCAGCTGTGCTGGCAGCTATCTAGGAAACCCTGTTGGGTCACTTCCGGTCCCATGCCCATTCAGCCCAGTGGGATGGAATCAAGCAGCTTGAGCACCCACACAAATCTAACATGGAGCTCCTCACTCAAGGTGCTCAAGACTCCACAGCCAAAGACAAGTTCAGTACCCAAGCCATTTCCCGCTGCCATGGAAACCAAGTGCTCTGGCAGCACATATGTCTGAAAGTGGATATGACACCTAGGGAAGTGAGTGTGGTGGTGAATGGCAACTGCCCGAAGCAGCAGCACAGCTCTTCCACTGCCAAAACAACTCCACCTGCCTCATGAACTTCACATACCATCAGCTGTCCTGGCAGCTATCTAGGAAACCCTGTTGGGTCACTTCCGGTCCCATGCCCATTGAGCCCAGTGGGATAGAATCAAACAGCTTGAGCACCCACACAAAACTAACATGGAGCTCCTCACTCAAGGCTCTCAAAACTACATGGCCAAAGACAAGTTCAGTGCCCAAGCCATTTCCCGCTGCCATGGAAACCAAGTGCTCTGGCAGCACATATGTCTGAAAGTGCATATGACACCTAGGGAAATGAGCGTGCTGGTGAATGGCAACTGCCCGAAGCAGCAGCACAGCTCTTCCACTGCCAAAACAACTCCACCTGCCTCATGAACTTCACATACCATCAGCTGTCCTGGCAGCTATCTAGGAAACCCTGTTGGGTCACTTCCGGTCCCATGCCCATTGAGCCCAGTGGGATGGAATCAAGCAGCTTCAGCACCCACACAAAACGAACATGGAGCTCCTCACTCAAGGCGCTCAAAACTACATGGCGAAAGACAAGTTCAGTGCCCAAGCCATTTCCCGCTGCCATGGAAACCAAGTGCTCTGGCAGCACATATGTCTGAAAGTGGATATGACACCTAGGGAAGGGAGTGTGCTGGTGAATGGCAACTGCCCGAAGCAGCAGCACAGCTCTTCCACTGCCAAAACAACTCCACCTGCCTCATGAACTTCACATACCATCAGCTGTCCTGGCAGCTATCTAGGAAACCCTGTTGGGTCACTTCCGGTCCCATGCCCATTGAGCCCAGTGGGATGGAATCAAGCAGCTTGAGCACCCACACAAAACTAACATGGAGCTCCTCACTCAAGGCGCTCAAAACTACATGGCGAAAGACAAGTTCAGTGCCCAAGCCATTTCCCGCTGCCATGGAAACCAAGTGCTCTGGCAGCACATATGTCTGAAAGTGGATATGACACCTAGGGAAGGGAGTGTGCTGGTGAATGGCAACTGCCCGAAGCAGCAGCACAGCTCTTCCACTGCCAAAAAAACTCCACCTGCCTCATGAACTTCACATACCATCAGCTGTGCTGGCAGCTATCTAGGAAACCCTGTTGGGTCACTTCCGGTCCCATGCCCATTCAGCCCAGTGGGATGGAATCAAGCAGCTTGAGCACCCACACAAATCTAACATGGAGCTCCTCACTCAAGGTGCTCAAGACTCCACAGCCAAAGACAAGTTCAGTACCCAAGCCATTTCCCGCTGCCATGGAAACCAAGTGCTCTGGCAGCACATATGTCTGAAAGTGGATATGACACCTAGGGAAGTGAGTGTGGTGGTGAATGGCAACTGCCCGAAGCAGCAGCACAGCTCTTCCACTGCCAAAACAACTCCACCTGCCTCATGAACTTCACATACCATCAGCTGTCCTGGCAGCTATCTAGGAAACCCTGTTGGGTCACTTCCGGTCCCATGCCCATTGAGCCCAGTGGGATAGAATCAAACAGCTTGAGCACCCACACAAAACTAACATGGAGCTCCTCACTCAAGGCTCTCAAAACTACATGGCCAAAGACAAGTTCAGTGCCCAAGCCATTTCCCGCTGCCATGGAAAGCAAGTGCTCTGGCAGCACATATGTCTGAAAGTGCATATGACACCTAGGGAAATGAGCGTGCTGGTGAATGGCAACTGCCCGAAGCAGCAGCACAGCTCTTCCACTGCCAAAACAACTCCACCTGCCTCATGAACTTCACATACCATCAGCTGTCCTGGCAGCTATCTAGGAAACCCTGTTGGGTCACTTCCGGTCCCATGTCCATTGAGCCCAGTGGGATGGAATCAAGCAGCTTCAGCACCCACAGAAAACGAACATGGAGCTCCTCACTCAAGGCGCTAAAAACTCCACAGCCAAAGACAAGTTCAGTGCCCAAGCCATTTCCCGCTGCCATGGAAACCAAGTGCTCTGGCAGCACATATGTCTGAAAGTGGATATGACACCTAGGGAAGGGAGTGTGCTGGTGAATGGCAACTGCCCGAAGCAGCAGCACAGCTCTTCCACTGCCAAAACAACTCCACCTGCCTCATGAACTTCACATACCATCAGCTGTCCTGGCAGCTATCTAGGAAACCCTGTTGGGTCACTTCCGGTCCCATGCCCATTGAGCCCAGTGGGATGGAATCAAGCAGCTTGAGCACCCACACAAAACTAACATGGAGCTCCTCACTCAAGGTGCTCAAAACTACATGGCGAAAGACAAGTTCAGTGCCCAAGCCATTTCCCGCTGCCATGGAAACCAAGTGCTCTGGCAGCACATATGTCTGAAAGTGGATATGACACCTAGGGAAGGGAGTGTGCTGGTGAATGGCAACTGCCCGAAGCAGCAGCACAGCTCTTCCAGTGCCAAAAAAACTCCACCTGCCTCATGAACTTCACATACCATCAGCTGTGCTGGCAGCTATCTAGGAAACCCTGTTGGGTCACTTCCGGTCCCATGCCCATTGAGCCCAGTGGGATGGAATCAAGCAGCTTGAGCACCCACACAAAACAAACATGGAGCTCCTCACTCAAGGCGCTCAAAACTCCATAGCCAAAGACAGCTTCAGTGCCCAAGCCATTTCCCGCTGCCATGGAAACCAAGTGCTCTGGCAGCACATATGTCTGAAAGTGGATATGACACCTAGGGAAGGGAGTGTGCTGGTGAATGGCAACTTCCCGAAGCAGCAGCACAGCTCTTCCACTGCCAAAACAACTCCATCTACATCATGAACTTCACATACCATCAGCTGTCCTGGCAGCTATCTAGGAAACCCTGTTGGGTCATTTCCGGCCCCATGCTCATTGAGCCCAGTGGGATGGAATCAAGCAGCTTCAGCACCCACACAAATCTAACATGGAGCTCCTCACTCAAGGTGCTCAAGACTCCACAGCCAAAGACAAGTTCAGTGCCCAAGCCATTTCCCGCTGCCATGGAAACCAAGTGCTCTGGCAGCACATATGTCTGAAAGTGGATATGACACCTAGGGAAGTGAGTGTGGTGGTGAATGGCAACTGCCCGAAGCAGCAGCACAGCTCTTCCACTGCCAAAACAACTCCACCTGCCTCATGAACTTCACATACCATCAGCTGTCCTGGCAGCTATCTAGGAAACCCTGTTGGGTCACTTCCGGTCCCATGCCCATTGAGCCCAGTGGGATAGAATCAAACAGCTTCAGCACCCACACAAAACGAACATGGAGCTCCTCACTCAAGGCGCTCAAAACTACAAAGCCAAAGACAAGTTCAGTGCCCAAGCCATTTCCCGCTGCCATGGAAACCAAGTGCTCTGGCAGCACATATGTCTGAAAGTGGATATGACACCTAGGGAAATGAGTGTGCTGGTGAATGGCAACTGCCCGAAGCAGCAGCACAGCTCTTCCACTGCCAAAACAACTCCACCTGCCTCATGAACTTCACATACCATCAGCTGTCCTGGCAGCTATCTAGGAAACCCTGTTGGGTCACTTCCGGTCCCATGTCCATTGAGCCCAGTGGGATGGAATCAAGCAGCTTGAGCACCCATACAAAACGAACATGGAGCTCCTCACTCAAGGCGCTCAAAACTCCACAGCCAAAGACAAGTTCAGTGCCCAAGCCATTTCCCGCTGCCATGGAAACCAAGTGCTCTGGCAGCACATATGTCTGAAAGTGGATATGACACCTAGGGAAGGGAGTGTGCTGGTGAATGGCAACTGCCCGAAGCAGCAGCACAGCTCTTCCACTGCCAAAACAACTCCACCTGCCTCATGAACTTCACATACCATCAGCTGTCCTGGCAGCTATCTAGGAAACCCTGTTGGGTCACTTCCGGTCCCATGCCCATTGAGCCCAGTGGGATGGAATCAAGCAGCTTCAGCACCCACACAAAACTAACATGGAGCTCCTCACTCAAGGCTCTCAAAACTACATGGCCAAAGACAAGTTCAGTGCCCAAGCCATTTCCCGCTGCCATGGAAACCAAGTGCTCTGGCAGCACATATGTCTGAAAGTGGATATGACACCTAGGGAAGGGAGTGTGCTGGTGAATGGCAACTGCCCGAAGCAGCAGCACAGCTCTTCCACTGCCAAAACAACTCCACCTGCCTCATGAACTTCACATACCATCAGCTGTCCTGGCAGCTATCTAGGAAACCCTGTTGGGTCACTTCCGGTCCCATGCCCATTGAGCCCAGTGGGATGGAATCAAGCAGCTTCAGCACCCACACAAAACGAACATGGAGCTCCTCACTCAAAGCGCTCAAAACTACATGTCAAAAAACAAGTTCAGTGCCCAAACCATTTCCCGCTGCCATGGAAACCAAGTGCTCTGGCAGCACATATGTCTGAAAGTGGATATGACACCTAGGGAAGGGAGTGTGCTGGTGAATGGCAACTGCCCGAAGCAGCAGCACAGCTCTTCCACAGCAAAAATAACTCCACCTGCCTCATGAACTTCACATACCATCAGCTGTCCTGGCAGCTATCTAGGAAACCCTGTTGGGTCACTTCCGGTCCCATGCCCATTGAGCCCAGTGGGATGGAATCAAGCAGCTTCAGCACCCACACAAAACTAACATGGAGCTCCTCACTCAAGGCTCTCAAAACTACATGGCCAAAGACAAGTTCAGTGCCCAAGCCATTTCCCGCTGCCATGGAAACCAAGTGCTCTGGCAGCACATATGTCTGAAAGTGGATATGACACCTAGGGAAATGAGTGTGCTGGTGAATGGCAACTGCCCGAAGCAGCAGCACAGCTCTTCCACTGCCAAAACAACTCCACCTGCCTCATGAACTTCACATACCATCAGCTGTCCTGGCAGCTATCTAGGAAACCCTGTTGGGTCACTTCCGGTCCCATGCCCATTGAGCCCAGTGGGATGGAATCAAGCAGCTTCAGCACCCACACAAAACTAACATGGAGCTCCTCACTCAAGGCGCTAAAAACTCCACAGCCAAAGACAAGTTCAGTGCCCAAGCCATTTCCCGCTGCCATGGAAACCAAGTGCTCTGGCAGCACATATGTCTGAAAGTGGATATGACACCTAGGGAAGGGAGTGTGTTGGTGAATGGCAACTGCCCGAAGCAGCAGCACAGCTCTTCCACTGCCAAAACAACTCCACCTGCCTCATGAACTTCACATACCATCAGCTGTCCTGGCAGCTATCTAGGAAACCCTGTTGGGTCACTTCCGGTCCCATGTCCATTGAGCCCAGTGGGATGGAATCAAGCAGCTTCAGCACCCACACAAAACGAACATGGAGCTCCTCACTCAAGGCGCTCAAAACTACATGGCGAAAGACAAGTTCAGTGCCCAAGCCATTTCCCGCAGCCATGGAAACCAAGTGCTCTGGCAGCACATATGTCTGAAAGTGGATATGACACCTAGGGAAGGGAGTGTGCTGGTGAATGGCAACTGCCCGAAGCAGCAGCACAGCTCTTCCACTGCCAAAACAACTCCACCTGCCTCATGAACTTCACATACCATCAGCTGTCCTGGCAGCTATCTAGGAAACCCTGTTGGGTCACTTCCGGTCCCATGCCCATTGAGCCCAGTGGGATGGAATCAAGCAGCTTCAGCACCCACACAAAACGAACATGGAGCTCCTCACTCAAGGCGCTCAAAACTCCACAGCCAAAGACAAGTTCAGTGCCCAAGCCATTTCCCGCTGCCATGGAAACCAAGTGCTCTGGCAGCACATATGTCTGAAAGTGGATATGACACCTAGGGAAGGGAGTGCTGGTGAATGGCAACTGCCCGAAGCAGCAGCACAGCTCTTCCACTGCCAAAACAACTCCACCTGCCTCATGAACTTCACATACCATCAGCTGTCCTGGCAGCTATCTAGGAAACCCTGTTGGGTCACTTCCGGTCCCATGCCCATTGAGCCCAGTGGGATGGAATCAAGCAGCTTCAGCACCCACACAAAACTAACATGGAGCTCCTCACTCAAGGCGCTAAAAACTCCACAGCCAAAGACAAGTTCAGTGCCCAAGCCATTTCCCGCTGCCATGGAAACCAAGTGCTCTGGCAGCACATATGTCTGAAAGTGGATATGACACCTAGGGAAGGGAGTGTGCTGGTGAATGGCAACTGCCCGAAGCAGCAGCACAGCTCTTCCACTGCCAAAACAACTCCACCTGCCTCATGAACTTCACATACCATCAGCTGTCCTGGCAGCTATCTAGGAAACCCTGTTGGGTCACTTCCGGTCCCATGCCCATTGAGCCCAGTGGGATGGAATCAAGCAGCTTGAGCACCCACACAAAACGAACATGGAGCTCCTCACTCAAGGCGCTAAAAACTCCACAGCCAAAGACAAGTTCAGTGCCCAAGCCATTTCCCGCTGCCATGGAAACCAAGTGCTCTGGCAGCACATATGTCTGAAAGTGGATATGACACCTAGGGAAGGGAGTGTGCTGGTGAATGGCAACTGCCCGAAGCAGCAGCACAGCTCTTCCACTGCCAAAACAACTCCACCTGCCTCATGAACTTCACATACCATCAGCTGTCCTGGCAGCTATCTAGGAAACCCTGTTGGGTCACTTCCGGTCCCATGCCCATTGAGCCCAGTGGGATGGAATCAAGCAGCTTCAGCACCCACACAAAACGAACATGGAGCTCCTCACTCAAGGCGCTCAAAACTACATGGCGAAAGACAAGTTCAGTGCCCAAGCCATTTCCTGCTGCCATGGAAACCAAGGTCTCTGGCAGCACATATGTCTGAAAGTGGATATGACACCTAGGGAAGGGAGTGTGCTGGTGAATGGCAACTGCCCGAAGCAGCAGCACAGCTCTTCCACTGCCAAAACAACTCCACCTGCCTCATGAACTTCACATACCATCAGCTGTCCTGGCAGCTATCTAGGAAACCCTGTTGGGTCACTTCCGGTCCCATGCCCATTGAGCCCAGTGGGATGGAATCAAGCAGCTTCAGCACCCACACAAAACTAACATGGAGCTCCTCACTCAAGGCGCTCAAAACTCCACAGCCAAAGACAAGTTCAGTGCCCAAGCCATTTCCCGCTGCCATGGAAACCAAGGTCTCTGGCAGCACATATGTCTGAAAGTGGATATGACACCTAGGGAAGGGAGTGCTGGTGAATGGCAACTGCCCGAAGCAGCAGCACAGCTCTTCCACTGCCAAAACAACTCCACCTGCCTCATGAACTTCACATACCATCAGCTGTCCTGGCAGCTATCTAGGAAACCCTGTTGGGTCACTTCCGGTCCCATGCCCATTGAGCCCAGTGGGATGGAATCAAGCAGCTTCAGCACCCACACAAAACGAACATGGAGCTCCTCACTCAAGGCTCTCAAAACTACATGGCCAAAGACAAGTTCAGTGCCCAAGCCATTTCCCGCTGCCATGGAAACCAAGTGCTCTGGCAGCACATATGTCTGAAAGTGGATATGACACCTAGGGAAGGGAGTGTCCTGGTGAATGGCAACTGCCCGAAGCAGCAGCACAGCTCTTCCACTGCCAAAACAACTCCACCTGCCTCATGAACTTCACATACCATCAGCTGTCCTGGCAGCTATCTAGGAAACCCTGTTGGGTCACTTCCGGTCCCATGCCCATTGAGCCCAGTGGGATGGAATCAAGCAGCTTGAGCACCCACACAAAGCTAACATGGAGCTCCTCACTCAAGGCGCTCAAAACTCCACAGCCAAAGACAAGTTCAGTGCCCAAGCCATTTCCCGCTGCCATGGAAACCAAGTGCTCTGGCAGCACATATGTCTGAAAGTGGATATGACACCTAGGGAAGGGAGTGTGCTGGTGAATGGCAACTGCCCGAAGCAGCAGCACAGCTCTTCCACTGC
This sequence comes from Ochotona princeps, assembly GCF_030435755.1. Taxonomy (NCBI): domain Eukaryota; kingdom Metazoa; phylum Chordata; class Mammalia; order Lagomorpha; family Ochotonidae; genus Ochotona; species Ochotona princeps. Next base: position 143,637,496 of record NC_080832.1, on the reverse strand, counting down.
CAAAACAACTCCACCTGCCTCATGAACTTCACATACCATCAGCTGTCCTGGCAGCTATCTAGGAAACCCTGTTGGGTCACTTCCGGTCCCATGCCCATTGAGCCCAGTGGGATGGAATCAAGCAGCTTCAGCACCCACACAAAACGAACATGGAGCTCCTCACTCAAGGCGCTAAAAACTCCACAGCCAAAGACAACTTCAGTGCCCAAGCCATTTCCTGCTGCCGTGGAAACCAAGTGCTCTGGCAGCACATATGTCTGAAAGTGGATATGACACCTAGGGAAGGGAGTGTGCTGGTGAATGGCAACTGCCCGAAGCAGCAGCACAGCTCTTCCTGTGCCAAAACAATTCCACCTGCTTGATGAACTTCACATACCATCAGCTGTCCTGGCAGCTATCTAGGAAACCCTGTTGAGTCACTTCCGGTCCCATGCCCATTGAGCCCAGTGGGATGGAATCAAGCAGCTTGAGCACCCACACAAAACTAACATGGAGCTCCTCACTCAAGGTGCTCAAAACTACATGGCGAAAGACAAGTTCAGTGCCCAAGCCATTTCCCGCTGCCATGGAAACCAAGTGCTCTGGCAGCACATATGTCTGAAAGTGGATATGACACCTAGGGAAGGGAGTGTGGTGGTGAATGGCAACTGCCCGAAGCAGCAGCACAGCTCTTCCAGTGCCAAAACAACTCCACCTGCCTCATGAACTTCACATACCATCAGCTGTGCTGGCAGCTATCTAGGAAACCCTGTTGGGTCACTTCCGGTCCCATGCCCATTGAGCCCAGTGGGATGGAATCAAGCAGCTTCAGCACCCACACAAAACGAACATGGAGCTCCTCACTCAAGGCGCTCAATACTACAAAGCCAAAGACAAGTTCAGTGCCCAAGCCATTTCCCGCTGCCATGGAAACCAAGTGCTCTGGCAGCACATATGTCTGAAAGTGGATATGACACCTAAGGAAGGGAGTGTTGTGGTGAATGGCAACTGCCCGAAGCAGCAGCACAGCTCTTCCACTGCCAAAACAACTCCACCTGCCTCATGAACTTCACATACCATCAGCTGTGCTGGCAGCTATCTAGGAAACCCTGTTGGGTCACTTCCGGTCCCATGTCCATTGAGCCCAGTGGGATGGAATCAAGCAGCTTGAGCACCAACACAAAACTAACATGGAGCTCCTCACTCAAGGCGCTCAAAACTCCACAGCCAAAGACAAGTTCAGTGCCCAAGCCATTTCCCGCTGCCATGGAAACCAAGTGCTCTGGCAGCACATATGTCTGAAAGTGGATATGACACCTAGGGAAGGGAGTGCTGGTGAATGGCAACTGCCCGAAGCAGCAGCACAGCTCTTCCACTGCCAAAACAACTCCACCTGCCTCATGAACTTCACATACCATCAGCTGTCCTGGCAGCTATCTAGGAAACCCTGTTGGGTGACTTCCGGTCCCATGCCCATTGAGCCCAGTGGGATGGAATCAAGCAGCTTCAGCACCCACACAAAACGAACATGGAGCTCCTCACTCAAGGCGCTCAAAACTCAACAGCCAAAGACAAGTTCAGTGCCCAAGCCATTTCCCGCTGCCATGGAAACCAAGGTCTCTGGCAGCACATATGTCTGAAAGTGGATATGACACCTAGGGAAGGGAGTGTTGTGGTGAATGGCAACTGCCCGAAGCAGCAGCACAGCTCTTCCAGTGCCAAAACAACTCCACCTGCCTCATGAACTTCACATACCATCAGCTGTCCTGGCAGCTATCTAGGAAACCCTGTTGGGTCACTTCCGGTCCCATGCCCATTGAGCCCAGTGGGATGGAATCAAGCAGCTTCAGCACCCACACAAAACGAACATGGAGCTCCTCACTCAAGGCGCTCAAAACTCCACAGCCAAAGACAAGTTCAGTGCCCAAGCCATTTCCTGCTGCCATGGAAATCAAGTGCTCTGGCAGCACATATGTCTGAAAGTGGATATGACACCTAGGGAAGGGAGTGTGCGGGTGAATGGCAACTGCCCGAAGCAGCAGCACAGCTCTTCCACTGCCAAAACAACTCCACCTGCCTCATGAACTTCACATACCATCAGCTGTCCTGGCAGCTATCTAGGAAACCCTGTTGGGTCACTTCCGGTCCCATGCCCATTGAGCCCAGTGGGATGGAATCAAGCAGCTTCAGCACCCACACAAAACGAACATGGAGCTCCTCACTCAAGGCGCTCAAAACTACATGTCAAAAAACAAGTTCAGTGCCCAAACCATTTCCCGCTGCCATGGAAACCAAGTGCTCTGGCAGCACATATGTCTGAAAGTGGATATGACACCTAGGGAAGGGAGTGTGCTGGTGAATGGCAACTGCCCGAAGCAGCAGCACAGCTCTTCCCCAGCAAAAATAACTCCACCTGCCTCATGAACTTCACATACCATCAGCTGTCCTGGCAGCTATCTAGGAAACCCTGTTGGGTCACTTCCGGTCCCATGCCCATTGAGCCCAGTGGGATGGAATCAAGCAGCTTGAACACCCGCACAAAACGAACATGGAGCTCCTCACTCAAGGCTCTCAAAACTACATGGCCAAAGACAAGTTCAGTGCCCAAGCCATTTCCCGCTGCCATGGAAACCAAGTGCTCTGGCAGCACATATGTCTGAAAGTGGATATGACACCTAGGGAAATGAGTGTGCTGGTGAATGGCAACTGCCCGAAGCAGCAGCACAGCTCTTCCACTGCCAAAACAACTCCACCTGCCTCATGAACTTCACGTACCATCAGCTGTCCTGGCAGCTATCTAGGAAACCCTGTTGGGTGACTTCCGGTCCCATGCCCATTGAGCCCAGTGGGATGGAATCAAGCAGCTTGAGCACCCACACAAAACGAACATGGAGCTCCTCACTCAAGGCGCTCAAAACTCCACAGCCAAAGACAAGTTCAGTGCCCAAGCCATTTCCTGCTGCCATGGAAATCAAGTGCTCTGGCAGCACATATGTCTGAAAGTGGATATGACACCTAGGGAAGGGAGTGTGCTGGTGAATGGCAACTGCCCGAAGCAGCAGCACAGCTCTTCCACAGCCAAAACAACTTCACCTTCCTTATGAACTTCACATACCATCAGCTGTCCTGGCAGCTATCTAGGAAACCCTGTTGGGTCACTTCCGGTCCCATGCCCATTGAGCCCAGTGGGATGGAATCAAGCAGCTTGAGCACCCACACAAAACGAACATGGAGCTCCTCACTCAAGGCGCTAAAAACTCCACAGCCAAAGACAAGTTCAGTGCCCAAACCATTTCCCGCTGCCATGGAAACCAAGTGCTCTGGCAGCACATATGTCTGAAAGTGGATATGACACCTAGGGAAGGGAGTGTGCTGGTGAATGGCAACTGCCCGAAGCAGCAGCACAGCTCTTCCACTGCCAAAACAACTCCACCTGCCTCATGAACTTCACATACCATCAGCTGTCCTGGCAGCTATCTAGGAAACCCTGTTGGGTCACTTCCGGTCCCATGCCCATTGAGCCCAGTGGGATGGAATCAAGCAGCTTCAGCACCCACACAAAACGAACATGGAGCTCCTCACTCAAGGCGCTAAAAACTCCACAGCCAAAGACAAGTTCAGTGCCCAAGCCATTTCCTGCTGCCATGGAAATCAAGTGCTCTGGCAGCACATATGTCTGAAAGTGGATATGACACCTAGGGAAGGGAGTGTGCTGGTGAATGGCAACTGCCCGAAGCAGCAGCACAGCTCTTCCACTGCCAAAACAACTCCCACTGCCTCATGAATTTCACATACCATCAGCTGTCCTGGCAGCTATCTAGGAAACCCTGTTGGGTCACTTCCGGTCCCATGCCCATTGAGCCCAGTGGGATGGAATCAAGCAGCTTCAGCACCCACACAAAACGAACATGGAGCTCCTCACTCAAGGCGCTCAAAACTACATGTCAAAAAACAAGTTCAGTGCCCAAACCATTTCCCGCTGCCATGGAAACCAAGTGCTCTGGCAGCACATATGTCTGAAAGTGGATATGACACCTAGGGAAGGGAGTGTGCTGGTGAATGGCAACTGCCCGAAGCAGCAGCACAGCTCTTCCACAGCAAAAATAACTCCACCTGCCTCATGAACTTCACATACCATCAGCTGTCCTGGCAGCTATCTAGGAAACCCTGTTGGGTCACTTCCGGTCCCATGCCCATTGAGCCCAGTGGGATGGAATCAAGCAGCTTCAGCACCCACACAAAACGAACATGGAGCTCCTCACTCAAGGCGCTCAAAACTCCACAGCCAAAGACAAGTTCAGTGCCCAAGCCATTTCCCGCTGCCATGGAAACCAAGGTCTCTGGCAGCACATATGTCTGAAAGTGGATATGACACCTAGGGAAGGGAGTGTGCTGGTGAATGGCAACTGCCCGAAGCAGCAGCACAGCTCTTCCACTGCCAAAACAACTCCACCTGCCTCATGAACTTCACATACCATCAGCTGTCCTGGCAGCTATCTAGGAAACCCTGTTGGGTCACTTCCGGTCCCATGCCCATTGAGCCCAGTGGGATGGAATCAAGCAGCTTGAGCACCCACACAAAACTAACATGGAGCGCCTCACTCAAGGCGCTCAAAACTCCACAGCCAAAGACAAGCTCAGTGCCCAAGCCATTTCCCGCTGCCATGGAAACCAAGTGCTCTGGCAGCACATATGTCTGAAAGTGGATATGACACCTAGGGAAGGGAGTGTGCTGGTGAATGGCAACTGCCCGAAGCAGCAGCACAGCTCTTCCACTGCCAAAACAACTCCACCTGCCTCATGAACTTCACATACCATCAGCTGTCCTGGCAGCTATCTAGGAAACCCTGTTGGGTCACTTCCGGTCCCATGCCCATTGAGCCCAGTGGGATGGAATCAAGCAGCTTCAGCACCCACAGAAAACGAACATGGAGCTCCTCACTCAAGGCGCTCAAAACTCCACAGCCAAAGACAAGTTCAGTGCCCAAGCCATTTCCTGCTGCCATGGAAATCAAGTCCTCTGGCAGCACATATGTCTGAAAGTGGATATGACACCTAGGGAAGGGAGTGTGCTGGTGAATGGCAACTGCCCGAAGCAGCAGCACAGCTCTTCCACTGCCAAAACAACTCCTTCTGTCTTATGAACTTCACATACCATCAGCTGTCCTGGCAGCTATCTAGGAAACCCTGTTGGGTCACTTCTGGTCCCATGCCCATTGAGCCCAGTGGGATGGAATCATGCAGCTTCAGCACCCACACAAAACGAACATGGAGCTCCTCACTCAAGGCGCTCAAAACTACATGTAGAAAAACAAGTTCAGTGCCCAAGCCATTTCCCGCTGCCATGGAAGCCCAGTGCTCTGGCAGCACATATGTCTGAAAGTGGATATGACACCTAGGGAAGGGAGTGTGCTGGTGAATGGCAACTGCCCGAAGCAGCAGCACAGCTCTTCCACTGCCAAAACAACTCCACCTGCCTCATGAACTTCACATACCATCAGCTGTCCTGGCAGCTATCTAGGAAACCCTGTTGGGTCACTTCCGGTCCCATACCCATTGAGCCCAGTGGGATGGAATCAAGCAGCTTCAGCACCCACACAAAACGAACATGGAGCTCCTCACTCAAGGCGCTCAAAACTACATGTCGAAAAACAAGTTCAGTGCCCAAACCATTTCCCGCTGCCATGGAAACCAAGTGCTCTGGCAGCACATATGTCTGAAAGTGGATATGACACCTAGGGTAGGGAGTGTGGTGGTGAATGGCAACTGCCCGAAGCAGCAGCACAGCTCTTCCACTGCCAAAACAACTCCACCTGCCTCATGAACTTCACATACCATCAGCTGTCCTGGCAGCTATCTAGGAAACCCTGTTGGGTCACTTACGGTCCCATGCCCATTGAGCCCAGTGGGATGGAATCAAGCAGCTTCAGCACCCACACAAAACGAACATGGAGCTCCTCACTCAAGGCGCTCAAAACTACATGTCAAAAAACAAGTTCAGTGCCCAAACCATTTCCCGCTGCCATGGAAACCAAGTGCTCTGGCAGCACATATGTCTGAAAGTGGATATGACACCTAGGGAAGGGAGTGTGCTGGTGAATGGCAACTGCCCGAAGCAGCAGCACAGCTCTTCCACAGCAAAAATAACTCCACCTGCCTCATGAACTTCACATACCATCAGCTGTCCTGGCAGCTATCTAGGAAACCCTGTTGGGTCACTTCCGGTCCCATGCCCATTGAGCCCAGTGGGATGGAATCAAGCAGCTTCAGCACCCACACAAAACGAACATGGAGCTCCTCACTCAAGGCGCTAAAAACTCCACAGCCAAAGACAAGTTCAGTGCCCAAGCCATTTCCCGCTGCCATGGAAACCAAGGTCTCTGGCAGCACATATGTCTGAAAGTGGATATGACACCTAGGGAAGGGAGTGTGCTGGTGAATGGCAACTGCCCGAAGCAGCAGCACAGCTCTCCCACTGCCAAAACAACTCCACCTGCCTCATGAACTTCACATACCATCAGCTGTCCTGGCAGCTATCTAGGAAACCCTGTTGTGTCACTTCCGGTCCCATGCCCATTGAGCCCAGTGGGATGGAATCAAGCAGCTTGAGCACCCACACAAAACGAACATGGAGCTCCTCACTCAAGGCGCTCAAAACTCCACAGCCAAAGACAAGCTCAGTGCCCAAGCCATTTCCCGCTGCCATGGAAACCAAGTGCTCTGGCAGCACATATGTCTGAAAGTGGATATGACACCTAGGGAAGGGAGTGTGCTGGTGAATGGCAACTGCCCGAAGCAGCAGCACAGCTCTTCCACTGCCAAAACAACTCCACCTGCCTCATGAACTTCACATACCATCAGCTGTCCTGGCAGCTATCTAGGAAACCCTGTTGGGTCACTTCCGGTCCCATGCCCATTGAGCCCAGTGGGATGGAATCAAGCAGCTTCAGCACCCACACAAAACGAACATGGAGCTCCTCACTCAAGGCGCTAAAAACTCCACAGCCAAAGACAAGTTCAGTGCCCAAGCCATTTCCTGCTGCCATGGAAATCAAGTCCTCTGGCAGCACATATGTCTGAAAGTGGATATGACACCTAGGGAAGGGAGTGTGCTGGTGAATGGCAACTGCCCGAAGCAGCAGCACAGCTCTTCCACTGCCAAAACAACTCCTTCTGTCTTATGAACTTCACATACCATCAGCTGTCCTGGCAGCTATCTAGGAAACCCTGTTGTGTCACTTCTGGTCCCATGCCCATTGAGCCCAGTGGGATGGAATCATGCAGCTTCAGCACCCACACAAAACGAACATGGAGCTCCTCACTCAAGGCGCTCAAAACTACATGTCGAAAAACAAGTTCAGTGCCCAAGCCATTTCCCGCTGACATGGAAACGAAGTGCTCTGGCAGCACATATGTCTGAAAGTGGATATGACACCTAGGGAAGGGAGTGTGCTGGTGAATGGCAACTGCCTGAAGCAGCAGCACAGCTCTTCCAGTGCCAAAACAACTCCACCTGCCTCATGAACTTCACATACCATCAGCTGTGCTGGCAGCTATCTAGGAAACCCTGTTGGGTCACTTCCGGTCCCATGCCCATTGATGCCAGTGGGATGGAATCAAGCAGCTTGAGCACCCACACAAAACGAACATGGAGCTCCTCACTCAAGGCGCTCAAAACTCCCCGGCCAAAGACAAGTTCAGTGCCCAAGCCATTTCCCGCTGCCATGGAAATCAAGTGCTCTGGCAGCACATATGTCTGAAAGTGGATATGACACCTAGGGAAGGGAGTGTGCTGGTGAATGGCAACTGCCCGAAGCAGCAGCACAGCTATTCCACTGCCAAAACAACTCCACCTGCCTCATGAACTTCACATACCATCAGCTGTCCTGGCAGCTATCTAGGAAACCCTGTTGGGTCACTTCCGGTCCCATGCCCATTGAGCCCAGTGGGATGGAATCAAGCAGCTTCAGCACCCACACAAAACGAACATGGAGCTCCTCACTCAAGGCGCTCAAAACTCCACAGCCAAAGACAAGTTCAGTGCCCAAGCCATTTCCCGCTGCCATGGAAACCAAGTGCTCTGGCAGCACATATGTCTGAAAGTGGATATGACACCTAGGGAAGGGAGTGTGCTGGTGAATGGCAACTGCCCGAAGCAGCAGCACAGCTCTTCCACTGCCAAAACAACTCCACCTGCCTCATGAACTTCACATACCATCAGCTGTCCTGGCAGCTATCTAGGAAACCCTGTTGGGTGACTTCCGGTCCCATGCCCATTGAGCCCAGTGGGATGAAATCAAGCAGCTTCAGCACCCACACAAAACGAACATGGAGCTCCTCACTCAAGGCGCTCAAAACTCCACAGCCAAAGACAAGTTCAGTGCCCAAGCCATTTCCCGCTGCCATGGAAACCAAGTGCTCTGGCAGCACATATGTCTGAAAGTGGATATGACACCTAGGGAAGGGAGTGTGGTGGTGAATGGCAACTGCCCGAAGCAGCAGCACAGCTCTTCCAGTGCCAAAACTACTCCACCTGCCTCATGAACTTCACATACCATCAGCTGTCCTGGCAGCTATCTAGGAAACCCTGTTGGGTCACTTCCGGTCCCATGCCCATTGAGCCCAGTGGGATGGAATCAAGCAGCTTCAGCACCCACACAAAACGAACATGGAGCTCCTCACTCAAGGCGCTCAAAACTACATGGCAAAGACAAGTTCAGTGCCCAAGCCATTTCCCGCTGCCATGGAAACCAAGTGCTCTGGCAGCACATATGTCTGAAAGTGGATATGACACCTAGGGAAGGGAGTGTGCTGGTGAATGGCAACTGCCCGAAGCAGCAGCACAGCTCTTCCAGTGCCAAAACAACTCCACCTGCCTCATGAACTTCACATACCATCAGCTGTCCTGGCAGCTATCTAGGAAACCCTGTTGGGTCACTTCCGGTCCCATGCCCATTGAGACCAGTGGGATGGAATCAAGCAGCTTCAGCACCCACACAAAACGAACATGGAGCTCCTCACTCAAGGCGCTTAAGATTCCACGGCCAAAGACAAGTTCAGTGCCCAAGCCATTTCCCGCTGCCATGGAAACCAAGTGCTCTGGCAGCACATATGTCTGAAAGTGGATATGACACCTAGGGAAGGGAGTGTGGTGGTGAATGGCAACTGCCCGAAGCAGCAGCACAGGTCTTCCAGTGCCAAAACAACTCCACCTGCCTCATGAACTTCACATACCATCAGCTGTCCTGGCAGCTATCTAGGAAACCCTGTTGGGTCACTTCCAGTCCCATGCCCATTGAGCCCAGTTTAATGGAATCAAGCAGCTTGAGCACCCACACAAAACGAACATGGAGCTCCTCACTCAAGACGCTCAAAACTCCCCGGCCAAAGACAAGTTCAGTGCCCAAGCCATTTCCCGCTGCCATGGAAACCAAGTGCTCTGGCAGCACATATGTCTGAAAGTGGATATGACACCTAGGGAAGGGAGTGTGCTGGTGAATGGCAACTGCCCGAAGAAGCAGCACAGCTCTTCCACTGCCAAAACAACTCCACCTGCCTCATGAACTTCACATACCATCAGCTGTCCTGGCAGCTATCTAGGAAACCCTGTGGGGTCACTTCCGGTCCCATGCCCATTGAGCCCAGTGGGATGGAATCAAGCAGCTTCAGCACCCACACAAAATGAACATGGAGCTCCTCACTCAAGGCGCTCAAAACTACATGGCAAAGACAAGTTCAGTGCCCAAGCCATTTCCCGCTGCCATGGAAACCAAGTGCTCTGGCAGCGCATATGTCTGAAAGTGGATATGACACCTAGGGAAGGGAGTGTGCTTGGGAATGGCAACTGCCCGAAGCAGCAGCACAGCTCTTCCACTGCCAAAACTACTCCACCTGCCTCATGAACTTCACATACCATCAGCTGTCCTGGCAGCTATCTAGGAAACCCTGTTGGGTCACTTCCGGTCCCATGCCCATTGAGCCCAGTGGGATGGAATCAAGCAGCTTCAGCAACCACACAAAACTAACATGGAGCTCCTCACTCAAGGCGCTCAAAACTACATGGCAAAGACAAGTTCAGTGCCCAAGCCATTTCCCGCTGCCATGGAAACCAAGTGCTCTGGCAGCACATATGTCTGTAAGTGGATATGACACCTAGGGAAGGGAGTGTGCTGGTGAATGGCAACTGCCCGAAGCAGCAGCACAGCTCTTCCAGTGCCAAAACAACTCCACCTGCCTCATGAACTTCACATACCATCAGCTGTCCTGGCAGCTATCTAGGAAACCCTGTTGGGTCACTTCCGGTCCCATGCCCATTGAGCCCAGTGGGATGGAATCAAGCAGCTTCAGCACCCACACAAAACGAACATGGAGCTCCTCACTCAAGGCGCTCAAGATTCCACGGCCAAAGACAAGTTCAGTGCCCAAGCCATTTCCCGCTGCCATGGAAACCAAGTGCTCTGGCAGCACATATGTCTGAAAGTGGATATGACACCTAGGGAAGGGAGTGTGCTGGTGAATGGCAACTGCCCGAAGCAGCAGCACAGCTCTCCCACTGCCAAAACAACTCCACCTGCCTCATGAACTTCACATACCATCAGCTGTCCTGGCAGCTATCTAGGAAACCCTGTTGGGTCACTTCCGGTCCCATGCCATTGAGCCCAGTGGGATGGAATCAAGCAGCTTCAGCAACCACACAAAACGAACATGGAGCTCCTCACTCAAGGCGCTCAGAACTACATGGCAAAGACAAGTTCAGTGCCCAAGCCATTTCCCGCTGCCATGGAAACCAAGTGCTCTGGCAGCACATATGTCTGAAAGTGGATATGACACCTAGGGAAGGGAGTGTGCTGGTGAATGGCAACTGCCCGAAGCAGCAGCACAGCTCTTCCAGTGCCAAAACAACTCCACCTGCCTCATGAACTTCACATACCATCAGCTGTCCTGGCAGCTATCTAGGAAACCCTGTTGGGTCACTTCCGGTCCCATGCCCATTGAGACCAGTGGGATGGAATCAAGCAGCTTCAGCACCCACACAAAACGAACATGGAGCTCCTCACTCAAGGCGCTTAAGATTCCACGGCCAAAGACAAGTTCAGTGCCCAAGCCATTTCCCGCTGCCATGGAAACCAAGTGCTCTGGCAGCACATATGTCTGAAAGTGGATATGACACCTAGGGAAGGGAGTGTGGTGGTGAATGGCAACTGCCCGAAGCAGCAGCACAGGTCTTCCAGTGCCAAAACAACTCCACCTGCCTCATGAACTTCACATACCATCAGCTGTCCTGGCAGCTATCTAGGAAACCCTGTTGGGTCACTTCCAGTCCCATGCCCATTGAGCCCAGTTTAATGGAATCAAGCAGCTTGAGCACCCACACAAAACGAACATGGAGCTCCTCACTCAAGACGCTCAAAACTCCCCGGCCAAAGACAAGTTCAGTGCCCAAGCCATTTCCCGCTGCCATGGAAACCAAGTGCTCTGGCAGCACATATGTCTGAAAGTGGATATGACACCTAGGGAAGGGAGTGTGCTGGTGAATGGCAACTGCCCGAAGCAGCAGCACAGCTCTTCCAGTGCCAAAACAACTCCACCTGCCTCATGAACTTCACATACCATCAGCTGTCCTGGCAGCTATCTAGGAAACCCTGTGGGGTCACTTCCGGTCCCATGCCCATTGAGCCCAGTGGGATGGAATCAAGCAGCTTCAGCACCCACACAAAATGAACATGGAGCTCCTCACTCAAGGCGCTCAAAACTACATGGCAAAGACAAGTTCAGTGCCCAAGCCATTTCCCGCTGCCATGGAAACCAAGTGCTCTGGCAGCGCATATGTCTGAAAGTGGATATGACACCTAGGGAAGGGAGTGTGCTTGGGAATGGCAACTGCCCGAAGCAGCAGCACAGCTCTTCCACTGCCAAAACTACTCCACCTGCCTCATGAACTTAACATACCATCAGCTGTCCTGGCAGCTATCTAGGAAACTCTGTTGGGTCACTTCCGGTCCCATGCCCATTGAGCCCAGTGGGATGAAATCAAGCAGCTTCAGCACCCACACAAAACGAACATGGAGCTCCTCACTCAAGGCGCTCAAAACTCCACAGCCAAAGACAAGTTCAGTGCCCAAGCCATTTCCCGCTGCCATGGAAACCAAGTGCTCTGGCAGCACATATGTCTGAAAGTGGATATGACACCTAGGGAAGGGAGTGTGCTGGTGAATGGCAACTGCCCGAAGCAGCAGCACAGCTCTTCCAGTGCCAAAACAACTCCACCTGCCTCATGAACTTCACATACCATCAGCTGTCCTGGCAGCTATCTAGGAAACCCTGTTGGGTCACTTCCGGTCCCATGCCCATTGAGACCAGTGGGATGGAATCAAGCAGCTTCAGCACCCACACAAAACGAACATGGAGCTCCTCACTCAAGGCGCTTAAGATTCCACGGCCAAAGACAAGTTCAGTGCCCAAGCCATTTCCCGCTGCCATGGAAACCCAGTGCTCTGGCAGCACATATGTCTGAAAGTGGATATGACACCTAGGGAAGGGAGTGTGGTGGTGAATGGCAACTGCCCGAAGCAGCAGCACAGGTCTTCCAGTGCCAAAACAACTCCACCTGCCTCATGAACTTCACATACCATCAGCTGTCCTGGCAGCTATCTAGGAAACCCTGTTGGGTCACTTCCAGTCCCATGCCCATTGAGCCCAGTTTAATGGAATCAAGCAGCTTGAGCACCCACACAAAACGAACATGGAGCTCCTCACTCAAGACGCTCAAAACTCCCCGGCCAAAGACAAGTTCAGTGCCCAAGCCATTTCCCGCTGCCATGGAAACCAAGTGCTCTGGCAGCACATATGTCTGAAAGTGGATATGACACCTAGGGAAGGGAGTGTGCTGGTGAATGGCAACTGCCCGAAGAAGCAGCACAGCTCTTCCAGTGCCAAAACAACTCCACCTGCCTCATGAACTTCACATACCATCAGCTGTCCTGGCAGCTATCTAGGAAACCCTGTGGGGTCACTTCCGGTCCCATGCCCATTGAGCCCAGTGGGATGGAATCAAGCAGCTTCAGCACCCACACAAAATGAACATGGAGCTCCTCACTCAAGGCGCTCAAAACTACATGGCAAAGACAAGTTCAGTGCCCAAGCCATTTCCCGCTGCCATGGAAACCAAGTGCTCTGGCAGCGCATATGTCTGAAAGTGGATATGACACCTAGGGAAGGGAGTGTGCTGGTGAATGGCAACTGCCCGAAGCAGCAGCACAGCTCTTCCACTGCCAAAACTACTCCACCTGCCTCATGAACTTCACATACCATCAGCTGTCCTGGCAGCTATCTAGGAAACCCTGTTGGGTCACTTCCGGTCCCATGCCCATTGAGCCCAGTGGGATGGAATCAAGCAGCTTTAGCAACCACACAAAACTAACATGGAGCTCCTCACTCAAGGCGCTCAAAACTACATGGCAAAGACAAGTTCAGTGCCCAAGCCATTTCCCGCTGCCATGGAAACCAAGTGCTCTGGCAGCACATATGTCTGTAAGTGGATATGACACCTAGGGAAGGGAGTGTGCTGGTGAATGGCAACTGCCCGAAGCAGCAGCACAGCTCTTCCACTGCCAAAACAACTCCACCTGCCTCATGAACTTCACATACCATCAGCTGTCCTGGCAGCTATCTAGGAAACCCTGTTGGGTCACTTCCGGTCCCATGCCCATTGAGCCCAGTGGGATGGAATCAAGCAGCTTCAGCACCCACACAAAACGAACATGGAGCTCCTCACTCAAGGCGCTCAAGATTCCACGGCCAAAGACAAGTTCAGTGCCCAAGCCATTTCCCGCTGCCATGGAAACCAAGTGCTCTGGCAGCACATATGTCTGAAAGTGGATATGACACCTAGGGAAGGGAGTGTGCTGGTGAATGGCAACTGCCCGAAGCAGCAGCACAGCTCTCCCACTGCCAAAACAACTCCACCTGCCTCATGAACTTCACATACCATCAGCTGTCCTGGCAGCTATCTAGGAAACCCTGTTGGGTCACTTCCGGTCCCATGCCATTGAGCCCAGTGGGATGGAATCAAGCAGCTTCAGCAACCACACAAAACGAACATGGAGCTCCTCACTCAAGGCGCTCAGAACTACATGGCAAAGACAAGTTCAGTGCCCAAGCCATTTCCCGCTGCCATGGAAACCAAGTGCTCTGGCAGCACATATGTCTGAAAGTGGATATGACACCTAGGGAAGGGAGTGTGCTGGTGAATGGCAACTGCCCGAAGCAGCAGCACAGCTCTTCCAGTGCCAAAACAACTCCACCTGCCTCATGAACTTCACATACCATCAGCTGTCCTGGCAGCTATCTAGGAAACCCTGTTGGGTCACTTCCGGTCCCATGCCCATTGAGCCCAGTGGGATGGAATCAAGCAGCTTCAGCACCCACACAAAACGAACATGGAGCTCCTCACTCAAGGCGCTCAAGATTCCACGGCCAAAGACAAGTTCAGTGCCCAAGCCATTTCCCGCTGCCATGGAAACCAAGTGCTCTGGCAGCACATATGTCTGAAAGTGGATATGACACCTAGGGAAGGGAGTGTGCTGGTGAATGGCAACTGCCCGAAGCAGCAGCACAGCTCTCCCACTGCCAAAACAACTCCACCTGCCTAATGAACTTCACATACCATCAGCTGTCCTGGCAGCTATCTAGGAAACCCTGTTGGGTCACTTCAGGTCCCATGCCATTGAGCCCAGTGGGATGGAATCAAGCAGCTTCAGCAACCACACAAAACGAACATGGAGCTCCTCACTCAAGGCGCTCAGAACTACATGGCAAAGACAAGTTCAGTGCCCAAGCCATTTCCCGCTGCCATGGAAACCAAGTGCTCTGGCAGCACATATGTCTGAAAGTGGATATGACACCTAGGGAAGGGAATGTGCTGGTGAATGGCAACTGCCCGAAGCAGCAGCACAGCTCTTCCAGTGCCAAAACAACTCCACCTGCCTCATGAACTTCACATACCATCATCTGTCCTGGCAGCTATCTAGGAAACCCTGTTGGGTCACTTCCGGTCCCATGCCCATTGAGCCCACTGGGATGGAATCAAGCAGCTTCAGCACCCACACAAAAACTAACATGGAGCTCCTCACTCAAGGCGCTCAAGACTCCATGGCCAAAGACAAGTTCAGTGCCCAAGCCATTTCCCGCTGCCATGGAAACCAAGTGCTCTGGCAGCACATATGTCTGAACGTGGATATGACACCTAGGGAAGGGAGTGTGCTGGTGAATGGCAACTGCCCAAAGCAGCAGCACAGCTCTTCCACTGCCAAAACAACTCCACCTGCCTCATGAACTTCACATACCATCAGCTGTCCTGGCAGCTATCTAGGAAACCCTGTTGGGTCACTTCCGGTCCCATGCCCATTGAGCCCAGTGGGATGGAATCAAGCAGCTTCAGCACCCACACAAAACGAACATGGAGCTCCTCACTCAAGTTGCTCAAGATTCCTCGGCCAAAGACAAGTTCAGTGCCCAAGCCATTTCCCGCTGCCATGGAAACCAAGTGCTCTGGCAGCACATATGTCTGAAAGTGGATATGACACCTAGGGAAGGGAGTGTGCTGGTGAATGGCAACTGCCCGAAGCAGCAGCACAGCTCTTCCAGTGCCAAAACAACTCCACCTGCCTCATGAACTTCACATACCATCAGCTGTCCTAGCAGCTATCTAGGAAACCCTGTGGGGTCACTTCCGGTCCCATGCCCATTGAGCCCACTGGGATGGAATCAAGCAGCTTCAGCACCCACACAAAACTAACATGGAGCTCCTCACTCAAGGCGCTCAAGATTCCACGGCCAAAGACAAGTTCAGTGCCCAAGCCATTTCCCGCTGCCATGGAAACCAAGTGCTCTGGCAGCACATATGTCTGAAAGTGGATATGACACCTAGGGAAGGGAGTGTGCTGGTGAATGGCAACTGCCCGAAGCAGCAGCACAGCTCTTCCAGTGCCAAAACAACTCCACCTGCCTCATGAGCTTGACATACCATCAGCTGTCCTGGCAGCTATCTAGGAAACCCTGTTGGGTGACTTCCGGTCCCATGCCCATTGAGCCCAGTGGGACGGAATCAAGCAGCTTGAGCACCCACACAAAACGAACATGGAGCTCCTCACTCAAGGCGCTCAAAACTACATGGCAAAGACAAGTTCAGTGCCCAAGCCATTTCCCGCTGCCATGGAAACCAAGTGCTCTGGCAGCACATATGTCTGAAAGTGGATATGACACCTAGGGAAGGGAGTGTGCTGGTGAATGGCAACTGCCCGAAGCAGCAGCACAGCTCTTCCAGTGCCAAAACTACTCCACCTGCCTCATGAACTTCACATACCATCAGCTGTCCTGGCAGCTATCTAGGAAACCCTGTTGGGTCACTTCCGGTCCCATGCCCATTGAGCCCAGTGGGATGGAATCAAGCAGCTTCAGCAACCACACAAAACGAACATGGAGCTCCTCACTCAAGGCGCTCAAAACTACATGGCAAAGACAAGTTCAGTGCCCAAGCCATTTCCCGCTGCCATGGAAACCAAGTGCTCTGGCAGCACATATGTCTGAAAGTGGATATGACACCTAGGGTAGGGAGTGTGCTGGTGAATGGCAACTGCCCGAAGCAGCAGCACAGCTCTTCCAGTGCCAAAACAACTCCACCTGCCTCATGAACTTCACATACCATCAGCTGTCCTGGCAGCTATCTAGGAAACCCTGTTGGGTCACTTCCGGTCCCATGCCCATTGAGACCAGTGGGATGGAATCAAGCAGCTTCAGCACCCACACAAAACGAACATGGAGCTCCTCACTCAAGGCGCTTAAGATTCCACGGCCAAAGACAAGTTCAGTGCCCAAGCCATTTCCCGCTGCCATGGAAACCAAGTGCTCTGGCAGCACATATGTCTGAAAGTGGATATGACACCTAGGGAAGGGAGTGTGGTGGTGAATGGCAACTGCCCGAAGCAGCAGCACAGGTCTTCCAGTGCCAAAACAACTCCACCTGCCTCATAAACTTCACATACCATCAGCTGTCCTGGCAGCTATCTAGGAAACCCTGTTGGGTCACTTCCAGTCCCATGCCCATTGAGCCCAGTTTAATGGAATCAAGCAGCTTGAGCACCCACACAATACGAACATGGAGCTCCTCACTCAAGACGCTCAAAACTCCCCGGCCAAAGACAAGTTCAGTGCCCAAGCCATTTCCCGCTGCCATGGAAACCAAGTGCTCTGGCAGCACATATGTCTGAAAGTGGATATGACACCTAGGGAAGGGAATGTGCTGGTGAATGGCAACTGCCCGAAGCAGCAGCACAGCTCTTCCACTGCCAAAACAACTCCACCTGCCTCATGAACTTCACATACCATCAGCTGTCCTGGCAGCTATCTAGGAAACCCTGTGGGGTCACTTCCGGTCCCATGCCCATTGAGCCCACTGGGATGGAATCAAGCAGCTTCAGCACCCACACAAAAACTAACATGGAGCTCCTCACTCAAGGCGCTCAAGACTCCATGGTCAAAGACAAGTTCAGTGCCCAAGCCATTTCCCGCTGCCATGGAAACCAAGTGCTCTGGCAGCACATATGTCTGAAAGTGGATATGACACCTAGGGAAGGGAGTGTGCTGGTGAATGGCAACTGCCCGAAGCAGCAGCACAGCTCTTCCAGTGCCAAAACAACTCCACCTGCCTCATGAACTTCACATACCATCAGCTGTCCTAGGAGCTATCTAGGAAACCCTGTTGGGTCACTTCCGGTCCCATGCCCATTGAGCCCAGTGGGATGGAACCAAGCAGCTTCAGCACCCACACAAAACGAACATGGAGCTCCTCACTCAAGTTGCTCAAGATTCCTCGGCCAAAGACAAGTTCAGTGCCCAAGCCATTTCCCGCTGCCATGGAAACCAAGTGCTCTGGCAGCACATATGTCTGAAAGTGGATATGACACCTAGGGAAGGGAGTGTGCTGGTGAATGGCAACTGCCCGAAGCAGCAGCACAGCTCTTCCACTGCCAAAACAACTCCACCTGCCTCATGAACTTGACATACCATCAGCTGTCCTGGCAGCTATCTAGGAAACCCTGTTGGGTGACTTCCGGTCCCATGCCCATTGAGCCCAGTGGGACGGAATCAAGCAGCTTGAGCAACCACACAAAACGAACATGGAGCTCCTCACTCAAGGCGTTCAAAACTCCCCGGCCAAAGACAAGTTCAGTGCCCAAGCCATTTCCCGCTGCCATGGAAACCAAGTGCTCTGGCAGCACATATGTCTGAAAGTGGATATGACACCTAGGGAAGGGAGTTTATGGTGAATGGCAGCTGCTCGAAGCAGCAGCACAGCTCTTCCACTGCCAAAACAACTCCACCTGCCTCATGAACTTCACATACCATCAGCTGTCCTGGCAGCTATCTAGGAAACCCTGTGGGGTCACTTCCGGTCCCATGCCCATTGAGCCCACTGGGATGGAATCAAGCAGCTTCAGCACCCACAGAAATCTAACATGGAGCTCCTCACTCAAGGCGCTCAAGATTCCACGGCCAAAGACAAGTTCAGTGCCCAAGCCATTTCCCGCTGCCATGGAAACCAAGTGCTCTGGCAGCACATATGTCTGAAAGTGCATATGACCCCTAGGGAAGGGAGTGTGCTGGTGAATGGCAACTGCCCGAAGCAGCAGCACAGCTCTTACACTGCCAAAACAACTCCACCTGCCTGATGAACTTCACATACCATCAGCTGTCCTGGCAGCTATCTAGGAAACCCTGTTGGGTCACTTCTGGTCCCATGCCCATTGAGCCCAGTGGGATGGAATCAAGCAACTTGAGCACCCACACAAAACGAACATGGAGCTCCTCACTCAATGTGCTCACAACTCCACGGCCAAAGACAAGTTCAGTGCCCAAGCCATTTCCCGCTGCCATGGAAACCAAGTGCTCTGGCAGCACATATGTCTGAAAGTGGATATGACACCTAGGGAAGGGAGTGTGCTGGTGAATGGCAACTGCCCGAAGCAGCAGCACAGCTCTTCCACTGCCAAAACAACTCCACCTGCCTCATGAACTTCACATACCATCAGCTGTCCTGGCAGCTATCTAGGAAACCCTGTTGGGTCACTTCCGGTCCCATGCCCATTGAGCCCAGTGGGATGGAATCAAACAGCTTGAGCACCCACACAAAACGAACATGGAGCTCCTCACTCAAGGCGCTCAAAACTACATGGCAAAGACAAGTTCAGTGCCAAAGCCATTTCCCGCTGCCATGGAAACCAAGTGCTCTGGCAGCACATATGTCTGAAAGTGGATATGACACCTAGGGAAGGGAGTGTGCTGGTGAATGGCAACTGCCCGAAGCAGCAGCACAGCTCTTCCAGTGCCAAAACAACTCCACCTGCCTCATGAACTTCACATACCATCAGCTGTCCTGGCAGCTATCTAGGAAACCCTGTTGGGTCACTTCCGGTCCCATGCCCATTGAGCCCAGTGGGATGGAATCAAGCAGCTTCAGCACCCACACAAAACGAACATGGAGCTCCTCACTCAAGGCGCTCAAAACTACATGGCAAAGACAAGTTCAGTGCCCAAGCCATTTCGCGCTGCCATGGAAACCAAGTGCTCTGGCAGCACATATGTCTGAAAGTGGATATGACACCTAGGGAAGGGAGTGTGCTGGTGAATGGCAACTGCCCGAAGCAGCAGCACAGCTCTTCCACTGCCAAAACAACTCCACCTGCCTCATGAACTTCACATACCATCAGCTGTCCTGGCAGCTATCTAGGAAACCCTGTGGGGTCACTTCCGGTCCCATGCCCATTGAGCCCAGTGGGATGGAATCAAGCAGCTTGAGCACCCACACAAAACGAACATGGAGCTCCTCACTCAACGCGCTCAAAACTCCACAGCCAAAGACAAGTTCAGTGCCCAAGCCATTTCCCGCTGCCATGGAAACCAAGTGCTCTGGCAGCACATATGTCTGAAAGTGGATATGACACCTAGGGAAGGGAGTGTGCTGGTGAATGGCAACTGCCCGAAGCAGCAGCACAGCTCTTCCACTGCCAAAACAACTCCACCTGCCTCATGAACTTCACATACCATCAGCTGTCCTGGCAGCTATCTAGAAAACCCTGTTGGGTCACTTCCGGTCCCATGCCCATTGAGCCCAGTGGGATGGAATCAAGCAGCTTCAGCACCCACACAAAATGAACATGGAGCTCCTCACTCAAGGCGCTCAAAACTACATGGCAAAGACAAGTTCAGTGCCCAAGCCATTTCCCTCTGCCATGGAAACCATGTGCTCTGGCAGCACATATGTCTGAAAGTGGATATGACACCTAGGGAAGGGAGTGTGCTGGTGAATGGCAACTGCCCGAACGAGCAGCAGCACAGCTCTTCCACTGCCAAAACAACTCCACCTGCCTCATGAACTTCACATACCATCAGCTGTCCTAGCAGCTATCTAGGAAACCCTGTGGGGTCACTTCCGGTCCCATGCCCATTGAGCCCAGTGGGATGGAATCAAGCAGCTTCAGGACCCACACAAAACGAACATGGAGCTCCTCACTCAAGGCGCTCAAGATTCCACGGCCAAAGACACGTTCAGTGCCCAAGCCATTTCCCGCTGCCATGGAAACCAAGTGCTCTGGCAGCACATATGTCTGAAAGTGGATATGACACCTAGGGAAGGGAGTGTGCTGGTGAATGGCAACTGCCCGAAGCAGCAGCACAGCTCTTCCACTGCCAAAACAACTCCACCTGCCTCATGAACTTCACATACCATCAGCTGTCCTGGCAGCTATCTAGGAAACCCTGTGGGGTCACTTCCGGTCCCATGCCCATTGAGCCCAGTGGGATGGAATCAAGCAGCTTCAGCAACCACACAAAACGAACATGGAGCTCCTCACTCAAGGCGCTCAAAACTACATGGCAAAGACAAGTTCAGTGCCAAAGCCATTTCCCGCTGCCATGGAAACCAAGTGCTCTGGCAGCACATATGTCTGAAAGTGGATATGACACCTAGGGAAGGGAGTGTGCTGGTGAATGGCAACTGCCCGAAGCAGCAGCACAGCTCTTCCAGTGCCAAAACAACTCCACCTGCCTCATGAACTTCACATACCATCAGCTGTCCTGGCAGCTATCTAGGAAACCCTGTTGGGTCACTTCCGGTCCCATGTCCATTGAGCCCAGTGGGATGGAATCAAGCAGCTTCAGCACCCACACAAAACGAACATGGAGCTCCTCACTCAAGGCGCTCAAAACTACATGGCAAAGACAAGTTCAGTGCCCAAGCCATTTCGCGCTGCCATGGAAACCAAGTGCTCTGGCAGCACATATGTCTGAAAGTGGATATGACACCTAGGGAAGGGAGTGTGCTGGTGAATGGCAACTGCCCGAAGCAGCAGCACAGCTCTTACACTGCCAAAACAACTCCACCTGCCTCATTAACTTCACATACCATCAGCTGTCCTGGCAGCTATCTAGGAAACCCTGTGGGGTCACTTCCGGTCCCATGCCCATTGAGCCCAGTGGGATGGAATCAAGCAGCTTGAGCACCCACACAAAACGAACATGGAGCTCCTCACTCAACGCGCTCAAAACTCCACAGCCAAAGACAAGTTCAGTGCCCAAGCCATTTCCCGCTGCCATGGAAACCAAGTGCTCTGGCAGCACATATGTCTGAAAGTGGATATGACACCTAGGGAAGGGAGTGTGCTGGTGAATGGCAACTGCCCGAAGCAGCAGCACAGCTCTTCCACTGCCAAAACAACTCCACCTGCCTCATGAACTTCACATACCATCAGCTGTCCTGGCAGCTATCTAGA
This sequence comes from Ochotona princeps, assembly GCF_030435755.1. Classification (NCBI taxonomy): domain Eukaryota; kingdom Metazoa; phylum Chordata; class Mammalia; order Lagomorpha; family Ochotonidae; genus Ochotona; species Ochotona princeps. The sequence continues at coordinate 143,615,690 of NC_080832.1, read as the reverse complement.
AAACCCTGTTGGGTCACTTCCGGTCCCATGCCCATTGAGCCCAGTGGGATGGAATCAAGCAGCTTCAGCACCCACACAAAATGAACATGGAGCTCCTCACTCAAGGCGCTCAAAACTACATGGCAAAGACAAGTTCAGTGCCCAAGCCATTTCCCGCTGCCATGGAAACCATGTGCTCTGGCAGCACATATGTCTGAAAGTGGATATGACACCTAGGGAAGGGAGTTTATGGTGAATAGCAACTGCCCGAACGAGCAGCAGCACAGCTCTTCCACTGCCAAAACAACTCCACCTGCCTCATGAACTTCACATACCATCAGCTGTCCTAGCAGCTATCTAGGAAACCCTGTGGGGTCACTTCCGGTCCCATGCCCATTGAGCCCAGTGGGATGGAATCAAGCAGCTTCAGGACCCACACAAAACGAACATGGAGCTCCTCACTCAAGGCGCTCAAGATTCCACGGCCAAAGACACGTTCAGTGCCCAAGCCATTTCCCGCTGCCATGGAAACCAAGTGCTCTGGCAGCACATATGTCTGAAAGTGGATATGACACCTAGGGAAGGGAGTGTGCTGGTGAATGGCAACTGCCCGAAGCAGCAGCACAGCTCTTCCACTGCCAAAACAACTCCACCTGCCTCATGAACTTCACATACCATCAGCTGTCCTGGCAGCTATCTAGGAAACCCTGTGGGGTCACTTCCGGTCCCATGCCCATTGAGCCCACTGGGATGAAATCAAGCAGCTTGAGCACCCACACAAAACGAACATGGAGCGCCTCACTCAATGTGCTCACAACTCCACGGCCAAAGACAAGTTCAGTGCCCAAGCCATTTCCCGCTGCCATGGAAACCAAGTGCTCTGGCAGCACATATGTCTGAAAGTGGATATGACACCTAGGGAAGGGAGTGTGCTGGTGAATGGCAACTGCCCGAAGCAGCAGCACAGCTCTAACACTGCCAAAACAACTCCACCTGCCTCATGAACTTCACATACCATCAGCTGTCCTGGCAGCTATCTAGGAAACCCTGTTGGGTCACTTCCGGTCCCATGCCCATTGAGCCCAGTGGGATGAAATCAAGCAGCTTGAGCACCCACACAAAACGAACATGGAGCGCCTCACTCAATGTGCTCACAACTCCACGGCCAAAGACAAGTTCAGTGCCCAAGCCATTTCCCGCTGACATGGAAACCAAGTGCTCTGGCAGCACATATGTCTGAAAGTGGATATGACACCTAGGCAAGGGAGTGTGCTGGTGAATGGCAACTGCCCGAAGCAGCAGCACAGCTCTTCCACTGCCAAAACAACTCCACCTGCCTTATGAACTTCACATACCATCAGCTGTCCTGGCAGCTATCTAGGAAACCCTGTTGGGTCACTTCCAGTCCCATGCCCATTGAGCCCAGTGGGATGGAATCAAGCAGCTTGAGCACCCACACAAAACGAACATGGAGCTCCTCACTCAAGACGCTCAAAACTCCACAGCCAAAGACAAGTTCAGTGCCCAAGCCATTTCCCTCTGCCATGAAAACCAAGTGCTCTGGCAGCACATATGTCTGAAAGTGGATATGACACCTAGGGAAGGGAGTGTGCTGGTGAATGGCAACTGCCCGAAGCAGCAGCACAGCTCTTCCAGTGCCAAAACAACTCCACCTGCCTCATGAACTTCACATACCATCAGCTGTCCTGGCAGCTATCTAGGAAACCCTGTGGGGTCACTTCCGGTCCCATGCCCCTTGAGCCCAGTGGGATGGAATCAAGCAGCTTCAGCACCCACACAAAATGAACATGGAGCTCCTCACTCAAGGCGCTCAAAACTACATGGCAAAGACAAGTTCAGTGCCCAAGCCATTTCCCGCTGCCATGGAAACCAAGTGCTCTGGCAGCACATATGTCTGAAAGTGGATATGACACCTAGGGAAGGGAGTGTGCTGGTGAATGGCAACTGCCTGAAGCAGCAGCACAGCTCTTCCAGTGCCAAAACAACTCCACCTGCCTCATGAACTTCACATACCATCAGCTGTCCTGGCAGCTATCTAGGAAACCCTGTTGGGTCACTTCCGGTCCCATGCCCATTGAGCCCAGTGGGATGGAATCAAGCAGCTTCAGCACCCACACAAAACGAACATGGAGCTCCTCACTCAAGGCGCTCAAGATTCCACGGCCAAAGACAAGTTCAGTGCCCAAGCCATTTCCCGCTGCCATGGAAACCAAGGTCTCTGGCAGCACATATGTCTGAAAGTGAATATGACACCTAGGGAAGGGAGTGTGCTGGTGAATGGCAACTGCCCGAAGCAGCAGCACAGCTCTTCCACTGCCAAAACAACTCCACCTGCCTCATGAACTTCACATACCATCAGCTGTCCTGGCAGCTATCTAGGAAACCCTGTGGGGTCACTTCCGGTCCCATGCCCATTGAGCCCAGTGGGATGGAATCAAGCAGCTTCAGCAACCACACAAAACGAACATGGAGCTCCTCACTCAAGGCGCTCAAAACTACATGGCAAAGACAAGTTCAGTGCCCAAGCCATTTCCCGCTGCCATGGAAACCAAGTGCTCTCTCAGCACATATGTCTGAAAGTGGATATGACACCTAGGGAAGGGAGTGTGGTGGTGAATGGCAGCTGCCCGAAGCAGCAGCACAGCTCTTCCACTGCCAAAACAACTCCACCTGCCTCATGAACTTCACATACCATCAGCTGTCCTGGCAGCTATCTAGGAAACCCTGTGGGGTCACTTCCGGTCCCATGCCCATTGAGCCCAGTGGGATGAAATCAAGCAGCTTGAGCACCCACACAAAACGAACATGGAGCGCCTCACTCAATGTGCTCACAACTCCACGGCCAAAGACAAGTTCAGTGCCCAAGCCATTTCCCGCTGCCATGGAAACCAAGTGCTCTGGCAGCACATATGTCTGAAAGTGGATATGACACCTAGGGAAGGGAGTGTGCTGGTGAATGGCAACTGCCCGAAGCAGCAGCACAGCTCTTCCACTGCCAAAACAACTCCACCTGCCTCATGAACTTCACATACCATCAGCTGTCCTGGCAGCTATCTAGGAAACCCTGTTGGGTGACTTCCGGTCCCATGCCCATTGAGCCCAGTGGGATGGAATCAAACAGCTTCAGCAACCACACAAAACGAACATGGAGCTCCTCACTCAAGGCGCTCAAAACTACATGGCAAAGACAAGTTCAGTGCCCAAGCCATTTCCCGCTGCCATGGAAACCAAGTGCTCTGGCAGCACATATGTCTGAAAGTGGATATGACACCTAGGGAAGGGAGTGTGCTGGTGAATGGCAACTGCCCGAAGCAGCAGCACAGCTCTTCCAGTGCCAAAACAACTCCACCTGCCTCATGAACTTCACATACCATCAGCTGTCCTGGCAGCTATCTAGGAAACCCTGTGGGGTCACTTCGGGTCCCATGCCCATTGAGCCCAGTGGGATGGAATCAAACAGCTTCAGCACCCACACAAAACGAACATGGAGCTCCTCAATCAAGGCGCTCAAAACTCCACGGCCAAAGACAAGTTCAGTGCCCAAGCCATTTCCCGCTGCCATGGAAACCAAGTGCTTTGGCAGCACATATGTCTGAAAGTGGATATGACACCTAGGAAAGAGAGTCTGGTGGTGAATGGCAACTGCCCGAAGCAGCAGCACAGCTCTTCCAGTGCCAAAACAACTCCACCTGCCTCATGAACTTCACATACCATCAGCTGTCCTGGCAGCTATCTAGGAAACCCTGTTGGGTCACTTCCGGTCCCATGCCCATTGAGCCCAGTGGGATGGAATCAAGCAGCTTCAGCACCCACACAAAACGAACATGGAGCTCCTCACTCAAGGCGCTCAAGATTCCACGGCCAAAGACAAGTTCAGTGCCCAAGCCATTTCCCGCTGCCATGGAAACCAAGTGCTCTGGCAGCACATATGTCTGAAAGTGGATATGACACCTAGGGAAGGGTGTTTATGGTGAATGGCAACTGCCCGAAGCAGCAGCACAGCTCTTCCACTGCCAAAACAACTCCACCTGCCTCATGAACTTCACATACCATCAGCTGTTCTGGCAGCCTTCTAGGAAACCCTGTTGGGTCACTTCCGGTCCCATGCCCATTGAGCCCAGTGGAATGAAATCAAGCAGCTTCAGCACCCACACAAAACGAACATGGAGCTCCTCACTCAAGGCGCGAAAAACTCCACATCCAAAGACAAGTTCAGTGCCCAAGCCATTTCCCGCTGCCATGGAAACCAAGTGCTCTGGCAGCACATATGTCTGAAAGTGGATATGACACCTAGGGAAGGGAGTGTGCTGGTGAATGGCAACTGCCCGAAGCAGCAGCACAGCTCTTCCAGTGCCAAAACAACTCCAACTGCCTTATGAACTTCACATACCATCAGCTGTCCTGGCAGCTATCTAGGAAACCCTGTTGGGTGACTTCCGGTCCCATGCCCATTGAGCCCAGTGGGACGGAATCAAGCAGCTTGAGCAACCACACAAAACGAACATGGAGCTCCTCACTCAAGGCGCTCAAAACTACATGGCAAAGACAAGTTCAGTGCCCAAGCCATTTCCCGCTGCCATGGAAACCAAGTGCTCTGGCAGCACATATGTCTGAGATTGAATATGACACCTAGGGAAGGGAGTGTGCTGGTGAATGGCAACTGCCCGAAGCAGCAGCACAGCTCTTCCACTGCCAAAACAACTCCACCTGCCTCATGAACTTCACATACCATCAGCTGTCCTGGCAGCTATCTAGGAAACCCTGTTGGGTCACTTCCGGTCCCATGCCCATTGAGCCCAGTGGGATGGAATCAAGCAGCTTGAGCACCCACACAAAACGAACATGGAGCTCCTCACTCAAGGCGTTCAAAACTCCCCGGCCAAAGACAAGTTCAGTGCCCAAGCCATTTCCCGCTGCCATGGAAACCAAGTGCTCTGGCAGCACATATGTCTGAAAGTGGATATGACACCTAGGGAAGGGAGTTTATGGTGAATGGCAGCTGCTCGAAGCAGCAGCACAGCTCTTCCACTGCCAAAACAACTCCACCTGCCTCATGAACTTCACATACCATCAGCTGTCCTGGCAGCTATCTAGGAAACCCTGTGGGGTCACTTCCGGTCCCATGCCCATTGAGCCCACTGGGATGGAATCAAGCAGCTTCAGCACCCACAGAAATCTAACATGGAGCTCCTCACTCAAGGCGCTCAAGATTCCACGGCCAAAGACAAGTTCAGTGCCCAAGCCATTTCCCGCTGCCATGGAAACCAAGTGCTCTGGCAGCACATATGTCTGAAAGTGCATATGACCCCTAGGGAAGGGAGTGTGCTGGTGAATGGCAACTGCCCGAAGCAGCAGCACAGCTCTTCCACTGCCAAAACAACTCCACCTGCCTGATGAACTTCACATACCATCAGCTGTCCTGGCAGCTATCTAGGAAACCCTGTTGGGTCACTTCTGGTCCCATGCCCATTGAGCCCAGTGGGATGGAATCAAGCAACTTGAGCACCCACACAAAACGAACATGGAGCTCCTCACTCAATGTGCTCACAACTCCACGGCCAAAGACAAGTTCAGTGCCCAAGCCATTTCCCGCTGCCATGGAAACCAAGTGCTCTGGCAGCACATATGTCTGAAAGTGGATATGACACCTAGGGAAGGGAGTGTGCTGGTGAATGGCAACTGCCCGAAGCAGCAGCACAGCTCTTCCACTGCCAAAACAACTCCACCTGCCTCATGAACTTCACATACCATCAGCTGTCCTGGCAGCTATCTAGAAAACCCTGTTGGGTCACTTCCGGTCCCATGCCCATTGAGCCCAGTGGGATGGAATCAAGCAGCTTCAGCACCCACACAAAATGAACATGGAGCTCCTCACTCAAGGCGCTCAAAACTACATGGCAAAGACAAGTTCAGTGCCCAAGCCATTTCCCTCTGCCATGGAAACCATGTGCTCTGGCAGCACATATGTCTGAAAGTGGATATGACACCTAGGGAAGGGAGTTTATGGTGAATGGCAACTGCCCGAACGAGCAGCAGCACAGCTCTTCCACTGCCAAAACAACTCCACCTGCCTCATGAACTTCACATACCATCAGCTGTCCTAGCAGCTATCTAGGAAACCCTGTGGGGTCACTTCCGGTCCCATGCCCATTGAGCCCAGTGGGATGGAATCAAGCAGCTTCAGGACCCACACAAAACGAACATGGAGCTCCTCACTCAAGGCGCTCAAGATTCCACGGCCAAAGACACGTTCAGTGCCCAAGCCATTTCCCGCTGCCATGGAAACCAAGTGCTCTGGCAGCACATATGTCTGAAAGTGGATATGACACCTAGGGAAGGGAGTGTGCTGGTGAATGGCAACTGCCCGAAGCAGCAGCACAGCTCTTCCACTGCCAAAACAACTCCACCTGCCTCATGAACTTCACATACCATCAGCTGTCCTGGCAGCTATCTAGGAAACCCTGTTGGGTCACTTCCGGTCCCATGCCCATTGAGCCCAGTGGGATGGAATCAAACAGCTTGAGCACCCACACAAAACGAACATGGAGCTCCTCACTCAAGGCGCTCAAAACTACATGGCAAAGACAAGTTCAGTGCCAAAGCCATTTCCCGCTGCCATGGAAACCAAGTGCTCTGGCAGCACATATGTCTGAAAGTGGATATGACACCTAGGGAAGGGAGTGTGCTGGTGAATGGCAACTGCCCGAAGCAGCAGCACAGCTCTTCCAGTGCCAAAACAACTCCACCTGCCTCATGAACTTCACATACCATCAGCTGTCCTGGCAGCTATCTAGGAAACCCTGTTGGGTCACTTCCGGTCCCATGTCCATTGAGCCCAGTGGGATGGAATCAAGCAGCTTGAGCACCCACACAAAACGAACATGGAGCTCCTCACTCAACGCGCTCAAAACTCCACAGCCAAAGACAAGTTCAGTGCCCAAGCCATTTCCCGCTGCCATGGAAACCAAGTGCTCTGGCAGCACATATGTCTGAAAGTGGATATGACACCTAGGGAAGGGAGTGTGCTGGTGAATGGCAACTGCCCGAAGCAGCAGCACAGCTCTTCCACTGCCAAAACAACTCCACCTGCCTCATGAACTTCACATACCATCAGCTGTCCTGGCAGCTATCTAGAAAACCCTGTTGGGTCACTTCCGGTCCCATGCCCATTGAGCCCAGTGGGATGGAATCAAGCAGCTTCAGCACCCACACAAAATGAACATGGAGCTCCTCACTCAAGGCGCTCAAAACTACATGGCAAAGACAAGTTCAGTGCCCAAGCCATTTCCCTCTGCCATGGAAACCATGTGCTCTGGCAGCACATATGTCTGAAAGTGGATATGACACCTAGGGAAGGGAGTTTATGGTGAATGGCAACTGCCCGAACGAGCAGCAGCACAGCTCTTCCACTGCCAAAACAACTCCACCTGCCTCATGAACTTCACATACCATCAGCTGTCCTAGCAGCTATCTAGGAAACCCTGTTGGGTCACTTCCGGTCCCATGCCCATTGAGCCCAGTGGGATGGAATCAAGCAGCTTCAGGACCCACACAAAACGAACATGGAGCTCCTCACTCAAGGCGCTCAAGATTCCACGGCCAAAGACACGTTCAGTGCCCAAGCCATTTCCCGCTGCCATGGAAACCAAGTGCTCTGGCAGCACATATGTCTGAAATTGGATATGACACCTAGGGAAGGGAGTGTGCTGGTGAATGGCAACTGCCCGAAGCAGCAGCACAGCTCTTCCACTGCCAAAACAACTCCACCTGCCTCATGAACTTCACATACCATCAGCTGTCCTGGCAGCTATCTAGGAAACCCTGTGGGGTCACTTCCGGTCCCATGCCCCTTGAGCCCAGTGGGATGGAATCAAGCAGCTTCAGCACCCACACAAAATGAACATGGAGCTCCTCACTCAAGGCGCTCAAAACTACATGGCAAAGACAAGTTCAGTGCCCAAGCCATTTCCCGCTGCCATGGAAACCAAGTGCTCTGGCAGCACATATGTCTGAAAGTGGATATGACACCTAGGGAAGGGAGTGTGCTGGTGAATGGCAACTGCCCGAAGCAGCAGCACAGCTCTTCCACTGCCAAAACAACTCCACCTGCCTCATGAACTTCACATACCATCAGCTGTCCTGGCAGCTATCTAGGAAACCCTGTGGGGTCACTTCGGGTCCCATGCCCATTGAGCCCAGTGGGATGGAATCAAACAGCTTCAGCACCCACACAAAACGAACATGGAGCTCCTCAATCAAGGCGCTCAAAACTACAATCCCAAAGACAAGTTCAGTGCCCAAGCCATTTCCCGCTGCCATGGAAACCAAGTGCTCTGGCAGCACATATGTCTGAAAGTGGATATGACACCTAGGGAAGGGAGTGTGCTGGTGAATGGCAACTGCCCGAAGCAGCAGCACAGCTCTTCCAGTGCCAAAACAACTCCACCTGCCTCATGAACTTCACATACCATCAGCTGTCCTGGCAGCTATCTAGGAAACCCTGTTGGGTCACTTCCGGTCCCATGCCCATTGAGCCCAGTGGGATGGAATCAAGCAGCTTGAGCACCCACACAAAACGAACATGGAGCTCCTCACTCAACACGCTCAAAACTCCACAGCCAAATACAAGTTCAGTGCCCAAGCCATTTCCCGCTGCCATGGAAACTAAGAGCTCTGGCAGCACATATGTCTGAAAGTGGATATGACACCTAGGGAAGGGAGTGTTGTGGTGAATGGCAACTGCCCGAAGCAGCAGCACAGCTATTCCACTGCCAAAACAACTCCACCTGCCTCATGAACTTCACATACCATCAGCTGTCCTGGCAGCTATCTAGGAAACAATGTTGTGTCACTTCCAGTCCCATGCCCATTGAGCCAAGAGGGATGGAATCAAGCAGCTTGAGCACCCACACAAAACGATCATGGAGCTCCTCACTCAAGGCGCTCAAAACTCCACGGCCAAAGACAAGTTCAGTGCCCAAGCCATTTCCCGCTGCCATGGAAACCAAGTGCTTTGGCAGCACATATGTCTGAAAGTGGATATGACACCTAGGAAAGAGAGTCTGGTGGTGAATGGCAACTGCCCGAAGCAGCAGCACAGCTCTTCCAGTGCCAAAACAACTCCACCTGCCTCATGAACTTCACATACCATCAGCTGTCCTGGCAGCTATCTAGGAAACCCTGTTGGGTCACTTCCGGTCCCATGCCCATTGAGCCCAGTGGGATGGAATCAAGCAGCTTCAGCACCCACACAAAACGAACATGGAGCTCCTCACTCAAGGCGCTCAAGATTCCACGGCCAAAGACAAGTTCAGTGCCCAAGCCATTTCCCGCTGCCATGGAAACCAAGTGCTCTGGCAGCACATATGTCTGAAAGTGGATATGACACCTAGGGAAGGGTGTTTATGGTGAATGGCAACTGCCCGAAGCAGCAGCACAGCTCTTCCACTGCCAAAACAACTCCACCTGCCTCATGAACTTCACATACCATCAGCTGTTCTGGCAGCCTTCTAGGAAACCCTGTTGGGTCACTTCCGGTCCCATGCCCATTGAGCCCAGTGGGATGAAATCAAGCAGCTTCAGCACCCACACAAAACGAACATGGAGCTCCTCACTCAAGGCGCGCAAAACTCCACATCCAAAGACAAGTTCAGTGCCCAAGCCATTTCCCGCTGCCATGGAAACCAAGTGCTCTGGCAGCACATATGTCTGAAAGTGGATATGACACCTAGGGAAGGGAGTGTGCTGGTGAATGGCAACTGCCCGAAGCAGCAGCACAGCTCTTCCAGTGCCAAAACAACTCCAACTGCCTTATGAACTTCACATACCATCAGCTGTCCTGGCAGCTATCTCGGAAACCCTGTTGGGTCACTTCGGGTAACATGCCCATTGAGCCCAGTGGGATGGAATCAAGCAGCTTCAGCACCCACACAAAACGAACATGGAGCTCCTCACTCAAGGCGCTCAAAACTCCACAGCCAAAGACAAGTTCAGTGCCCAAGCCATTTCCTGCTGACATGGAAACCAAGTGCTCTGGCAGCACATATGTCTGAAAGTGGATATGACACCTAGGGAAGGGAGTGTGCTGGTGAATGGCAACTGCCCGAAGCAGCAGCACAGCTCTTCCACTGCCAAAACAACTCCACCTGCCTCATGAACTTCACATACCATCAGCTGTCCTGGCAGCTATCTAGGAAACCCTGTTGGGTCACTTCCGGTCCCATGCCCATTGAGCCCAGTGGGATGGAATCAAGCAGCTTCAGCACCCACACAAAACGAACATGGAGCTCCTCACTCAAGGCGCTCAAAACTCCCCGGCCAAAGACAAGTTCAGTGCCTAAGCCATTTCCCGCTGCCATGGAAACTAAGAGCTCTGGCAGCACATATGTCTGAAAGTGGATATGACACCTAGGGAAGGGAGTGTGCTGGTGAATGGCAACTGCCCGAAGCTGTAGCACAGCTCTTCCACTGCCAAAACAACTCCACCTGCCTCATGAACTTCACATACCATCAGCTGTCCTGGCAGCTATCTAGGAAACCCTGTTGGGTCACTTCCGGTCCCATGCCCATTGAGCCCAGTGGGATGGAATCAAGCAGCTTGAGCACCCACACAATACGAACATGGAGCTCCACACTCAAGGCGCTCAAGATTCCACAGCCAAAGACAAGTTCAGTGCCCAAGCCATTTCCCTCTGCCATGGAAACCAAGTGCTCTGGCAGCACATATGTCTGAAAGTGGATATGACACCTAGGGAAGGGAATGTGGTGGTGAATGGCAACTGCCCGAAGCAGCAGCGCAGCTCTTCCACTGCCAAAACAACTCCACCTGCCTCATGAACTTCACATACATTCAGCTGTCCTGGCAGCTATCTAGGAAACCCTGTTGGGTGACTTCCGGTCCCATGCCCATTGAGCCCAGTGGGATGGAATCAAGCAGCTTCAGCACCCACACAAAACGAACATGGAGCTCCTCACTCAATGTGCTCACAACACCACGGCCAAAGACAAGTTCAGTGCCCAAGCCATTTCCCGCTGCCATGGAAACCAAGTGCTCTGGCAGCACATATGTCTGAAAGTGGATAAGACACCTAGGGAAGGGAGTGTGCTGGTGAATGGCAACTGCCCGAAGCAGCAGCACAGCTCTTCCACTGCCAAAACAACTCCACCTGCCTTATGAACTTCACATACCATCAGCTGTCCTGGCAGCTGTCTAGGAAACCCTGTTGTGTCACTTCCAGTCCCATGCCCATTGAGCCCAGTGGGATGGAATCAAGCAGCTTCAGCACCCACACAAAACGAACATGGAGCTCCTCACTCAAGGCGCTCAAAACTCCACAGCCAAAGACAAGTTCAGTGCCCAAGCCATTTCCCGCTGCCATGGAAACCAAGTGCTCTGGCAGCACATATGTCTGAAAGTGGATATGACACCTAGGGAAGGGAGTGTGCTGGTGAATGGCAACTGCCCGAAGCAGCAGCACAGCTCTTCCACTGCCAAAACAACTCCACCTGCCTCATGAACTTCACATACCATCAGCTGTCCTGGCAGCTATCTCGGAAACCCTGTTGGGTCACTTCCGGTCCCATGCCCATTGAGCCCAGTGGGATGGAATCAAGCAGCTTCAGCACCCACACAAAACGAACATGGAGCTCCTCACTCAATGTGCTCACAACTCCACGGCCAAAGACAAGTTCAGTGCCCAAGCCATTTCCCGCTGCCATGCAAACCAAGTGCTCTGGCAGCACATATGTCTGAAAGTGGATATGACACCTAGGGAAGGGAATGTGCTGGTGAATGGCAACTGCCCGAAGCAGCAGCACAGCTCTTCCACTGCCAAAACAACTCCACCTGCCTCATGAACTTCACATACCATCAGCTGTCCTGGCAGCTATCTCGGAAACCCTGTTGGGTCACTTCCGGTCCCATGCCCATTGAGCCCAGTGGGATGGAATCAAGCAGCTTCAGCACCCACACAAAACGAACATGGAGCTCCTCACTCAAGGCGCTCAAAACTCCACGGCCAAAGACAAGTTCAGTGCCCAAGCCATTTCCCGCTGCCATGGAAACCAAGTGCTCTAGCAGCACATATGTCTGAAAGTGGATATGACACCTAGGGAAGGGAGTGTGCTGGTGAATGGCAACTGCCCGAAGCAGCAGCGCAGCTCTTCCACTGCCAAAACAACTCCACCTGCCTCATGAACTTCACATACCATCAGCTGTCCTGGCAGCTATCTCGGAAGCTCTGTTGCGTCACTGCCGGTCCCATGCCCATTGAGCCCAGTGGGATGGAATCAAGCAGCTTCAGCACCCACACAAAACGAACATGGAGCTCCTCACTCAAGGCGTACAAAACTCCTCAGCCAAAGACAAGTTCAGTGCCAAAGCCATTTCCCGCTGCCATGGAAACCAAGTGCTCTGGCAGCACATATGTCTGAAAGTGGATATGACACCTAGGGAAGGGAGTGTGGTGGTGAATGGCAACTGCCCGAAGCAGCAGCACAGCTCTTCCACTGCCAAAACAACTCCACCTGCCTCATGAACTTCACATACCATCAGCTGTCCTGGCAGCTATCTAGGAAACCCTGTTGTGTCACGTCCAGTCCCATGCCCATTGAGCCCAGTGGGATGGAATCAAGCAGCTTCAGCACCCACACAAAACTAACATGGAGCTCCTCACTCAAGGTGCGCAAATGTCCCCGGCCAAAGACAAGTTCAGTGCCAAAACCATTTCCCGCTGCCATGGAAACCAAGTGCTCTGGCAGCACATATGTCTGAAAGTGGATATGACACCTAGGGAAGGGAGTATGCTGTTGAATGGCAACTGCCCGAAGCAGCAGCACAGCTCTTCCAGTGCCAAAACAACTCCACCTGCCTCATCAACTTCACATACCATCAGCTGTGCTGGCAGCTATCTAGGAAACCCTGTTGGGTCACTTCCGGTCCCATGCCCATTGAGCCCAGTGGGATGGAATCAAGCAGCTTCAGCACCCACACAAAACGAACATGGAGCTCCTCACTCAAGGCTCTCAAAACTACATGGCCAAAGACAAGTTCAGTGCCCAAGCCATTTCCCGCTGCCATGGAAACCAAGTGCTCTGGCAGCACATATGTCTGAAAGTGGATATGACACCTAGGGAAGGGAGTGTGCTGTTTAATGGCAACTGCCCGAAGCAGCAGCACAGCTCTTCCACTGCCAAAACAACTCCACCTGCCTCAAGAACTTCACATACCATCAGCTGTCCTGGCAGCTATCTAGGAAACCCTGTTGGGTCACTTCCGGTCCCATGCCCATTGAGCCCAGTGGGATGGAATCAAGCAGCTTGAGCACCCACACAATACGAACATGGAGCTCCTCACTCAAGGCCCTAAAAACTCCACAGCCAAAGACAAGTTCAGTGCCCAAGCCATTTCCCGCTGCCATGCAAACCAAGTGCTCTGGCAGCACATATGTCTGAAAGTGGATATGACACCTAGGGAAGGGAGTGTGTTGGTGAATTGCAACTGCCCGAAGCAGCAGCACAGCTCTTCCACTGCCAAAACAACTCCACCTGCCTCATGAACTTCACATACTATCAGCTGTCCTGGCAGCTATCTAGGAAACCCTGTTGGGTCACTTCCGGTCCCATGCCCATTGAGCCCAGTGGGATGGAATCAAGCAGCTTCAGCACCCACACAAAACGAACATGGAGCTCCTCACTCAAGGCGCTCAAAACTCCTCGGCCAAAGACACGTTCAGTGCCCAAGCCATTTCCCGCTGCCATGGAAACCAAGTGCTCTGGCAGCACATATGTCTGAAAGTGGATATGACACCTAGGGAAGGGAGTATGCTGTTGAATGGCAACTGCCCGAAGCAGCAGCACAGCTCTTCCACTGCCAAAACAACTCCACCTGCCTCATCAACTTCACATACCATCAGCTGTCCTGGCAGCTATCTAGGAAACCCTGTTGGGTCACTTCCGGTCCCATGCCCATTGAGCCCAGTGGGATGGAATCAAGCAGCTTCAGCACCCACACAAAACGAACATGGAGCTCCTCACTCAAGGCCCTAAAACTCCACAGCCAAAGACAAGTTCAGTGCCCAAGCCATTTCCCGCTGCCATGGAAACCAAGTGCTCTGGCAGCACATATGTCTGAAAGAGGATATGACACCTAGGGAAGGGAGTGTGCTGGTGAATGGCAACTGCCCGAAGCAGCAGCACAGCTCTTCCACTGCCAAAACAACTCCACCTGCCTCATGAACTTCACATACCATCAGCTGTCCTGGCAGCTATCTAGGAAACCCTGTTGGGTCACTTCCGGTCCCATGCCCATTGAGCCCAGTGGGATGGAATCAAGCAGCTTGAGCACCCACACAAAACGAACATGGAGCTCCTCACTCAAGGCGGACAAAACTCCACAGCCAAAGACAAGTTCAGTGCCTAAGCCATTTTCCTCTGCCATGAACCAAGTGCTCTGGCAGCACATATGTCTGAAAGTGGATATGACACCTAGGGAAGGGAGTGTGGTGGTGAATGGCAACTGACCGAAGCAGCAGCACAGCTCTTCCACTGCCAAAACAACTCCACCTGCCTCATGAACTTCACATACCATCAGCTGTTCTGGCAGCCTTCTTGGAAACCCTGTTGGGTCACTGCCGGTCCCATGCACATTGAGCCCAGTGGGATGGAATCAAGCAGCTTCAGCACCCACACAAAACGAACATGGAGCTCCTCACTCAAGGCAGATAAAACTCCTCGGCCAAAGACAAGTTCAGTGCCCAAGCCATTTCCCGCTGCCATGGAAACCAAGTGCTCTGGCAGCACATATGTCTGAAAGTGGATATGACACCTAGGGAATGGAGTGTGCTGTTGAATGGCAACTGCCCGAAGCAGCAGCACAGCTCTTCCACTGCCAAAACAACTCCCACTGCCTCATGAACTTCACATACCATCCGCTGTCCTGGCAGCTATCTAGGAAACCCTGTTGGGTCACTTCCGGTCCCATGCCCATTGAGCCCAGTGGGATGGAATCAAACAGCTTCAGCACCCACACAAAACTAACATGGAGCTCCTCACTCAAGGCGCTCAAAACTACATGGCAAAGACAAGTTCAGTGCCCAAGCCATTTCCCTCTGCCATGGAAACCAAGTGCTCTGGCAGCACATACGTCTAAAAATGGATATGACACCTAGGGAAGGGAGTGTGGTGGTGAATGGCAACTGCCCGAAGCAGCAGCGCAGCTCTTCCACTGCCAAAACAACTCCACCTGCCTCATGAACTTCACATACATTCAGCTGTCCTGGCAACTATCTAGGAAACCCTGTTGGGTCACGTCCAGTCCCATGCCCATTGAGCCCAGTGGGATGGAATCAAGCAGCTTCAGCACCCACACAAAACTAACATGGAGCTCCTCACTCAAGGCGCCCAAATCTCCAAAGCCAAAGACAAGTTCAGTGCCCAAGCCATTTCCCGCTGCCATGGAAACCAAGTGCTCTGGCAGCACATATGTCTGAAAGTGGATATGACACCTAGGCAATGGAGTGTGCTGTTGAATGGCAACTGCCCGAAGCAGCAGCACAGCTCTTCCACTGCCAAAACAACTCCACCTGCCTCATGAACTTCACATACCATCAGCTGTCCTGGCAGCTATCTAGGAAACCCTGTTGGGTCACTTCCGGTCCCATGCCCATTGAGCCCAGTGGGATGGAATCAAGCAGCTTCAGCACCCACACAATACGAACATGGAGCTCCTCACTCAAGGCGCTCAAAACTCCACAGCCAAAGACAAGTTCAGTGCATAAGCCATTTCCCGCTGCCATGGAAACCAAGTGCTCTGGCAGCACATATGTCTGAAAGTGGATATGACACCTAGGGAAGGGAGTGTGGTGGTGAATGGCAACTGCCCGAAGCAGCAGCGCAGCTCTTCCACTGCCAAAACAACTCCACCTGCCTCATGAACTTCACATACCATCAGCTGTCCTGGCAGCTATCTAGGAAACCCTGTGGGGTCACCTCCGGTCAGATGCTCATTGAGCCCAGTGGGATGGAATCAAGCAGCTTCAGCACCCACACAAAACGAACATGGAGCTCCTCACTCAAGGCGTACAAAACTCCTCAGCCAAAGACAAGTTCAGTGCCAAAGCCATTTCCCGCTGCCATGGAAACCAAGTGCTCTGGCAGCACATATGTCTGAAAGTGGATATGACACCTAGGGAAGGGAGTGTGGTGGTGAATGGCAACTGCCCGAAGCAGCAGCACAGCTCTTCCACTGCCAAAACAACTCCACCTGCCTCATGAACTTCACATACCATCAGCTGTCCTGGCAGCTATCTAGGAAACCCTGTTGTGTCACGTCCAGTCCCATGCCCATTGAGCCCAGTGGGATGGAATCAAGCAGCTTCAGCACCCACACAAAACTAACATGGAGCTCCTCACTCTAGGTGCGCAAATGTCCCCGGCCAAAGACAAGTTCAGTGCCAAAACCATTTCCCGCTGCCATGGAAACCAAGTGCTCTGGCAGCACATATGTCTGAAAGTGGATATGACACCTAGGGAAGGGAGTATGCTGTTGAATGGCAACTGCCCGAAGCAGCAGCACAGCTCTTCCAGTGCCAAAACAACTCCACCTGCCTCATCAACTTCACATACAATCAGCTGTCCTGGCAGCTATCTAGGAAACCCTGTTGGGTCACTTCCGGTCCCATGCCCATTGAGCCCAGTGGGATGGAATCAAGCAGCTTGAGCACCCACACAAAACGAACATGGAGCTCCTCACTCAAGGCGGACAAAACTCCACAGCCAAAGACAAGTTCAGTGCCTAAGCCATTTTCCTCTGCCATGAACCAAGTGCTCTGGCAGCACATATGTCTGAAAGTGGATATGACACCTAGGGAAGGGAGTGTGCTGGTGAATGGCAACTGACCGAAGCAGCAGCACAGCTCTTCCACTGCCAAAACAACTCCACCTGCCTCATGAACTTCACATACCATCAGCTGTTCTGGCAGCCTTCTTGGAAACCCTGTTGGGTCACTGCCGGTCCCATGCACATTGAGCCCAGTGGGATGGAATCAAGCAGCTTCAGCACCCACACAAAACGAACATGGAGCTCCTCACTCAAGGCAGATAAAACTCCTCGGCCAAAGACAAGTTCAGTGCCCAAGCCATTTCCCGCTGCCATGGAAACCAAGTGCTCTGGCAGCACATATGTCTGAAAGTGGATATGACACCTAGGGAATGGAGTGTGCTGTTGAATGGCAACTGCCCGAAGCAGCAGCACAGCTCTTCCACTGCCAAAACAACTCCACCTGCCTCATGAACTTCACATACCATCAGCTGTCCTGCCAGCTATCTCGGAAACCCTGTTGGGTCACTTCCGGTCCCATGCCCATTGAGCCCAGTGGGATGGAATCAAGCAGCTTCAGCACCCACACAAAACTAACATGGAGCTCCTCACTCAAGGCGCTCAAGATTTCACGGCCAAAGACAAGTTCAGTGCCCAAGCCATTTCCCGCTGCCATGGAAACCAAGTGCTCTGGCAGCACATATGTCTGAAAGTGGATATGACACCTAGGGAAGGGAGTGTGCTGGTGAATGGCAACTGCCCGAAGCAGCAGCACAGCTCTTCCACTGCCAAAACAACTCCACCTGCCTCATGAACTTCACATACCATCAGCTGTCCTGGCAGCTATCTAGGAAACCCTGTTGGGTCACTTCCGGTCCCATGCCCATTGAGCCCAGTGGGATGGAATCAAGCAGCTTCAGCACCCACACAAAACGAACATGGAGCTCCTCACTCAAGGGGCTCAAGATTCCTCGGCCAAAGACAAGTTCAGTGCCCAAGCCATTTTCCTCTGCCATGAACCAAGTGCTCTGGCAGCACATATGTCTGAAAGTGGATATGACACCTAGGGAAGGGAGTGTGGTGGTGAATGGCAACTGACCGAAGCAGCAGCACAGCTCTTCCACTGCCAAAACAACTCCACCTGCCTCATGAACTTCACATACCATCAGCTGTTCTGGCAGCCTTCTTGGAAACCCTGTTGGGTCACTGCCGGTCCCATGCACATTGAGCCCAGTGGGATGGAATCAAGCAGCTTCAGCACCCACACAAAACGAACATGGAGCTCCTCACTCAAGGCAGATAAAACTCCTCGGCCAAAGACAAGTTCAGTGCCCAAGCCATTTCCCGCTGCCATGGAAACCAAGTGCTCTGGCAGCACATATGTCTGAAAGTGGATATGACACCTAGGGAATGGAGTGTGCTGTTGAATGGCAACTGCCCGAAGCAGCAGCACAGCTCTTCCACTGCCAAAACAACTCCCACTGCCTCATGAACTTCACATACCATCCGCTGTCCTGGCAGCTATCTAGGAAACCCTGTTGGGTCACTTCCGGTCCCATGCCCATTGAGCCCAGTGGGATGGAATCAAACAGCTTCAGCACCCACACAAAACTAACATGGAGCTCCTCACTCAAGGCGCTCAAAACTACATGGCAAAGACAAGTTCAGTGCCCAAGCCATTTCCCTCTGCCATGGAAACCAAGTGCTCTGGCAGCACATACGTCTGAAAATGGATATGACACCTAGGGAAGGGAGTGTGGTGGTGAATGGCAACTGCCCGAAGCAGCAGCGCAGCTCTTCCACTGCCAAAACAACTCCACCTGCCTCATGAACTTCACATACATTCAGCTGTCCTGGCAACTATCTAGGAAACCCTGTTGGGTCACGTCCAGTCCCATGCCCATTGAGCCCAGTGGGATGGAATCAAGCAGCTTCAGCACCCACACAAAACTAACATGGAGCTCCTCACTCAAGGCGCCCAAATCTCCAAAGCCAAAGACAAGTTCAGTGCCCAAGCCATTTCCCGCTGCCATGGAAACCAAGTGCTCTGGCAGCACATATGTCTGAAAGTGGATATGACACCTAGGCAATGGAGTGTGCTGTTGAATGGCAACTGCCCGAAGCAGCAGCACAGCTCTTCCACTGCCAAAACAACTCCACCTGCCTCATGAACTTCACATACCATCAGCTGTCCTGGCAGCTATCTAGGAAACCCTGTTGGGTCACTTCCGGTCCCATGCCCATTGAGCCCAGTGGGATGGAATCAAGCAGCTTCAGCACCCACACAATACGAACATGGAGCTCCTCACTCAAGGCGCTCAAAACTCCACAGCCAAAGACAAGTTCAGTGCATAAGCCATTTCCCGCTGCCATGGAAACCAAGTGCTCTGGCAGCACATATGTCTGAAAGTGGATATGACACCTAGGGAAGGGAATGTGGTGGTGAATGGCAACTGCCCGAAGCAGCAGCGCAGCTCTTCCACTGCCAAAACAACTCCACCTGCCTCATGAACTTCACATACCATCAGCTGTCCTGGCAGCTATCTAGGAAACCCTGTGGGGTCACCTCCGGTCAGATGCTCATTGAGCCCAGTGGGATGGAATCAAGCAGCTTCAGCACCCACACAAAACGAACATGGAGCTCCTCACTCAAGGCGTACAAAACTCCAAAGCCAAAGACAAGTTCAGTGCCAAAGCCATTTCCCGCTGCCATGGAAACCAAGTGCTCTGGCAGCACATATGTCTGAAAGTGGATATGACACCTAGGGAAGGGAGTGTGGTGGTGAATGGCAACTGCCCGAAGCAGCAGCACAGCTCTTCCACTGCCAAAACAACTCCACCTGCCTCATGAACTTCACATACCATCAGCTGTCCTGGCAGCTATCTAGGAAACCCTGTTGTGTCACGTCCAGTCCCATGCCCATTGAGCCCAGTGGGATGGAATCAAGCAGCTTCAGCACCCACACAAAACTAACATGGAGCTCCTCACTCTAGGTGCGCAAATGTCCCCGGCCAAAGACAAGTTCAGTGCCAAAACCATTTCCCGCTGCCATGGAAACCAAGTGCTCTGGCAGCACATATGTCTGAAAGTGGATATGACACCTAGGGAAGGGAGTATGCTGTTGAATGGCAACTGCCCGAAGCAGCAGCACAGCTCTTCCAGTGCCAAAACAACTCCACCTGCCTCATCAACTTCACATACAATCAGCTGTCCTGGCAGCTATCTAGGAAACCCTGTTGGGTCACTTCCGGTCCCATGCCCATTGACCCCAGTGGGATGGAATCAAGCAGCTTGAGCACCCACACAAAACGAACATGGAGCTCCTCACTCAAGGCGGACAAAACTCCACAGCCAAAGACAAGTTCAGTGCCTAAGCCATTTTCCTCTGCCATGAACCAAGTGCTCTGGCAGCACATATGTCTGAAAGTGGATATGACACCTAGGGAAGGGAGTGTGGTGGTGAATGGCAACTGACCGAAGCAGCAGCACAGCTCTTCCACTGCCAAAACAACTCCACCTGCCTCATGAACTTCACATACCATCAGCTGTTCTGGCAGCCTTCTTGGAAACCCTGTTGGGTCACTGCCGGTCCCATGCACATTGAGCCCAGTGGGATGGAATCAAGCAGCTTCAGCACCCACACAAAACGAACATGGAGCTCCTCACTCAAGGCAGATAAAACTCCTCGGCCAAAGACAAGTTCAGTGCCCAAGCCATTTCCCGCTGCCATGGAAACCAAGTGCTCTGGCAGCACATATGTCTGAAAGTGGATATGACACCTAGGGAATGGAGTGTGCTGTTGAATGGCAACTGCCCGAAGCAGCAGCACAGCTCTTCCACTGCCAAAACAACTCCACCTGCCTCATGAACTTCACATACCATCAGCTGTCCTGCCAGCTATCTCGGAAACCCTGTTGGGTCACTTCCGGTCCCATGCCCATTGAGCCCAGTGGGATGGAATCAAGCAGCTTCAGCACCCACACAAAACTAACATGGAGCTCCTCACTCAAGGCGCTCAAGATTTCACGGCCAAAGACAAGTTCAGTGCCCAAGCCATTTCCCGCTGCCATGGAAACCAAGTGCTCTGGCAGCACATATGTCTGAAAGTGGATATGACACCTAGGGAAGGGAGTGTGCTGGTGAATGGCAACTGCCCGAAGCAGCAGCACAGCTCTTCCACTGCCAAAACAACTCCACCTGCCTCATGAACTTCACATACCATCAGCTGTCCTGGCAGCTATCTAGGAAACCCTGTTGGGTCACTTCCGGTCCCATGCCCATTGAGCCCAGTGGGATGGAATCAAGCAGCTTCAGCACCCACACAAAACGAACATGGAGCTCCTCACTCAAGGGGCTCAAGATTCCTCGGCCAAAGACAAGTTCAGTGCCCAAGCCATTTCCCGCTGCCATGGAAACCAAGTGCTCTGGCAGCACATATGTCTGAAAGTGGATATGACACCTAGGGAAGGGAGTGTGCTGGTGAATGGCAACTGCCCGAAGCAGCAGCACAGCTCTTCCACTGCCAAAACAACTCCCACTGCCTCATGAACTTCACATACCATCCGCTGTCCTGGCAGCTATCTAGGAAACCCTGTTGGGTCACTTCCGGTCCCATGCCCATTGAGCCCAGTGGGATGGAATCAAACAGCTTCAGCACCCACACAAAACTAACATGGAGCTCCTCACTCAAGGCGCCCAAATCTCCAAAGCCAAAGACAAGTTCAGTGCCCAAGCCATTTCCCGCTGCCATGGAAACCAAGTGCTCTGGCAGCACATATGTCTGAAAGTGGATATGACACCTAGGCAATGGAGTGTGCTGTTGAATGGCAACTGCCCGAAGCAGCAGCACAGCTCTTCCACTGCCAAAACAACTCCACCTGCCTCATGAACTTCACATACCATCAGCTGTCCTGGCAGCTATCTAGGAAACCCTGTTGGGTCACTTCCGGTCCCATGCCCATTGAGCCCAGTGGGATGGAATCAAGCAGCTTCAGCACCCACACAATACGAACATGGAGCTCCTCACTCAAGGCGCTCAAAACTCCACAGCCAAAGACAAGTTCAGTGCCCAAGCCATTTCCCGCTGCCATGGAAACCAAGTGCTCTGGCAGCACATATGTCTGAAAGTGGATATGACACCTAGGGAAGGGAGTGTGGTGGTGAATGGCAACTGCCCGAAGCAGCAGCGCAGCTCTTCCACTGCCAAAACAACTCCACCTGCCTCATGAACTTCACATACCATCAGCTGTCCTGGCAGCTATCTAGGAAACCCTGTTGGGTCACTTCCGGTCCCATGCCCATTGAGCCCAGTGGGATGGAATCAAGCAGCTTCAGCACCCACACAAAACGAACATGGAGCTCCTCACTCAAGGCGCTCAAAACTCCACAGCCAAAGACAAGTTCAGTGCCCAAGCCATTTCCCGCTGCCATGGAAACCAAGTGCTCTGGCAGCACATATGTCTGAAAGTGGATATGACACCTAGGGAAGGGAGTGTGGTGGTGAATGGCAACTGCCCGAAGCAGCAGCACAGCTCTTCCACTGCCAAAACAACTCCACCTGCATCATGAACTTCACATACCATCAGCTGTCCTGGCAGCTATCTAGGAAACCCTGTTGGGTCACTTCCGGTCCCATGCCCATTGAGCCCAGTGCGATGGAATCAAGCAGCTTCAGCACCCACACAAAACGAACATGGAGCTCCTCACTCAAGGCGCTCAAAACTCCACAGCCAAAGACAAGTTCAGTGCAAAAGCCATTTCCCGCTGCCATGGAAACCAAGTGCTCTGGCAGCACATATGTCTGAAAGTGGATATGACACCTAGGGAAGGGAGTGTGGTGGTGAATGGCAACTGCCAGAAGCAGCAGCACAGCTCTTCCACTGCCAAAACAACTCCACCTGCCTCATGAACTTCACATACCATCAGCTGTCCTGGCAGCTATCTCGGAAACCCTGTTGGGTCACTTCCGGTCCCATGCCCATTGAGCCCAGTGGGATGGAATCAAGCAGCTTGAGCACCCACACAAAACGAACATGGAGCTCCTCACTCAATGTGCTCACAACTCCACGGCCAAAGACAAGTTCAGTGCCCAAGCCATTTCCCGCTGCCATGGAAACCAAGTGCTCTGGCAGCACATATGTCTGAAAGTGGATATGACACCTAGGGAAGGGAGTGTGGTGGTGAATGGCAACTGCCCGAAGCAGCAGCACAGCTCTTCCACTGCCAAAACAACTCCACCTGCCTCATGAACTTCACATACCATCAGCTGTCCTGGCAGCTATCTCGGAAACCCTGTTGGGTCACTTCCGGTCCCATGCCCATTGAGCCCAGTGGGATGGAATCAAGCAGCTTCAGCACCCACACAAAACGAACATGGAGCTCCTCACTCAAGGCGCTCAAATCTCCTCGGCCAAAGACAAGTTCAGTGCCCAAGCCATTTCCCGCTGCCATGGAAACCAAGTGCTCTAGCAGCACATATGTCTGAAAGTGGATATGACACCTAGGGAAGGGAGTGTGCTGGTGAATGGCAACTGCCCGAAGCAGCAGCACAGCTCTTCCACTGCCAAAACAACTCCACCTGCCTCATGAACTTCACATACCATCAGCTGTTCTGGCAGCTATCTAGGAAACCCTGTTGGGTCACTTCCGGTCCCATGCCCATTGAGCCCAGTGGGATGAAATCAAGCAGCTTCAGCACCCACACAAAACGAACATGGAGCTCCTCACTCAAGGCAGATAAAACTCCTCGGCCAAAGACAAGTTCAGTGCCCAAGCCATTTCCCGCTGCCATGGAAACCAAGTGCTCTGGCAGCACATATGTCTGAAAGTGGATATGACACCTAGGGAAGGGAGTGTGCTGTTGAATGGCAACTGACCGAAGCAGCAGCACAGCTCTTCCACTGCCAAAACAACTCCACATGCCTCATGAACTTCTCGTATCATCAGCTGTCCTGGCAGCTATCTAGGAAACCCTGTTGGGTCACTGCCGGTCCCATGCACATTGAGCCCAGTGGGATGGAATCAAGCAGCTTCAGCACCCACACAAAACGAACATGGAGCTCCTCACTCAAGGCCCTAAAACTCCACAGCCAAAGACAAGTTCAGTGCCCAAGCCATTTCCCGCTGCCATGGAAACCAAGTGCTCTGGCAGCACATATGTCTGAAAGTGGATATGACACGTAGGGAAGGGAGTGTGCTGGTGAATGGCAACTGCCCGAAGCAGCAGCACAGCTTTTCCACTGCCAAAACAACTCCACCTGCCTCATGAACTTCACATACCATCAGCTGTCCTGGCAGCTATCGAGGAAACCCTGTTGGGTCACTTCCAGTCCCATGCCCATTGAGCCCAGTGGGATGGAATCAAGCAGCTTCAGCACCCACACAAAACTAACATGGAGCTCCTCACTCAAGGCGCGCAAATCTCCAAAGCCAAAGACAAGTTCAGTGCCCAAGCCATTCCCCCTGCCATGGAAACCAAGTGCTCTGGCAGCACATATGTCTGAAAGTGGATATGACACCTAGGGAAGGGAGTGTGGTGGTGAATGGCAACTGCCCGAAGCAGCAGCACAGCTCTTCCACTGCCAAAACAACTCCACCTGCCTCATGAACTTCACATACCATCAGCTGTCCTGGCAGCTATCTCGGAAACCCTGTTGGGTCACTTCCGGTCCCATTCCCATTGAGCCCAGTGGGATGGAATCAAGCAGCTTCAGCACCCACACAAAACGAACATGGAGCTCCTCACTCAAGGCGCTAAAACTCCTCGGCCAAAGACAAGTTCAGTGCCCAAGCCATTTCCCGCTGCCATGGAAACCAAGTGCTCTGGCAGCACATATGTCTGAAAGTGGATATGACACCTAGGGAAGGGAGTGTAGTGTTGAATGGCAACTGCCCGAAGCAGCAGCACAGCTCTTCCACTGCCAAAACAACTCCACCTGCCTCATGAACTTCACATACCATCAGCTGTCCTGGCAGCTATCTAGGAAACCCTGTTGGGTCACTTCCGGTCCCATGCCCATTGAGCCCAGTGGGATGGAATCAAACAGCTTCAACACCCACACAAAACGAACATGGAGCTCTTCACTCAATGTGCTCACAACTCCACGGCCAAAGACAAGTTCAGTGCATAAGCCATTTCCCGCTGCCATGGAAACCAAGTGCTCTGGCAGCACATATGTCTGAAAGTGGATATGACACCTAGGGAACGGAGTGTGGTGGTGAATGGCAACTGCCCGAAGCAGCAGCACAGCTCTTCCACTGCCAAAACAACTCCACCTTCCTCAGGAACTTCACATACCATCAGCTGTCCTGGCAGCTATCTCGGAAACCCTGTTGGGTCACTTCCGGTCCCATGCCCATTGAGCCCAGTGGGATGGAATCAAGCAGCTTCAGCACCCACACAAAACGAACATGGAGCTCCTCACTCAAGGCGCTCAAAACTCCACGGCCAAAGACAAGTTCAGTGCCCAAGCCATTTCCCGCTGCCATGGAAACCAAGTGCTCTAGCAGCACATATGTCTGAAAGTGGATATGACACCTAGGGAAGGGAGTGTGCTGGTGAATGGCAACTGCCCGAAGCAGCAGCACAGCTCTTCCAGTGCCAAAACAACTCCACCTGCCTCATGAACTTCACATACAATCAGCTGTTCTGGCAGACTTCTTGGAAACCCTGTTGGGTCATTTCCGGTCCCATGCCCATTGAGCCCAGTGGGATGAAACCAAGCAGCTTCAGCACCCACACAAAACGAACATGGAGCTCCTCACTCAAGGCAGATAAAACTCCTCGGCCAAAGACAAGTTCAGTGCCCAAGCCATTTCCCGCTGCCATGGAAACCAAGGTCTCTGGCAGCACATATGTCTGAAAGTGGATATGACACCTAGGGAAGGGAGTGTGCTGGTGAATGGCAACTGCCCGAAGCAGCAGCACAGCTCTTCCACTGCCAAAACAACTCCACCTGCCTCATGAACTTCTCGTATCATCAGCTGTCCTGGCAGCTATCTCGGAAGCCCTGTTGGGTCACTGCCAGTCCCATGCCCATTGAGCCCAGTGGGATGGAATCAAGCAGCTTCAGCACCCACACAAAACGAACATGGAGCTCCTCACTCAAGGCGTACAAAACTCCTCAGCCAAAGACAAGTTCAGTGCCAAAGCCATTTCCCGCTGCCATGGAAACCAAGTGCTCTGGCAGCACATATGTCTGAAAGTGGATATGACACCTAGGGAAGGGAGTGTGCTGGTGAATGGCAACTGCCCGAAGCAGCAGCACAGCTTTTCCACTGCCAAAACAACTCCACCTGCCTCATGAACTTCACATACCATCAGCTGTCCTGGCAGCTATCGAGGAAACCCTGTTGGGTCACTTCCAGTCCCATGCCCATTGAGCCCAGTGGGATGGAATCAAGCAGCTTCAGCACCCACACAAAACTAACATGGAGCTCCTCACTCAAGGCGCGCAAATCTCCAAAGCCAAAGACAAGTTCAGTGCCCAAGCCATTCCCCCTGCCATGGAAACCAAGTGCTCTGGCAGCACATATGTCTGAAAGTGGATATGACACCTAGGGAAGGGAGTGTGGTGGTGAATGGCAACTGCCCGAAGCAGCAGCACAGCTCTTCCACTGCCAAAACAACTCCACCTGCCTCATGAACTTCACATACCATCAGCTGTCCTGGCAGCTATCTCGGAAACCCTGTTGGGTCACTTCCGGTCCCATTCCCATTGAGCCCAGTGGGATGGAATCAAGCAGCTTCAGCACCCACACAAAACGAACATGGAGCTCCTCACTCAAGGCGCTAAAACTCCTCGGCCAAAGACAAGTTCAGTGCCCAAGCCATTTCCCGCTGCCATGGAAACCAAGTGCTCTGGCAGCACATATGTCTGAAAGTGGATATGACACCTAGGGAAGGGAGTGTGGTGGTGAATGGCAACTGCCCGAAGCAGCAGCACAGCTCTTCCACTGCCAAAACAACTCCACCTTCCTCAGGAACTTCACATACCATCAGCTGTCCTGGCAGCTATCTCGGAAACCCTGTTGGGTCACTTCCGGTCCCATGCCCATTGAGCCCAGTGGGATGGAATCAAGCAGCTTCAGCACCCACACAAAACGAACATGGAGCTCCTCACTCAAGGCGCTCAAAACTCCACGGCCAAAGACAAGTTCAGTGCCCAAGCCATTTCCCGCTGCCATGGAAACCAAGTGCTCTAGCAGCACATATGTCTGAAAGTGGATATGACACCTAGGGAAGGGAGTGTGCTGGTGAATGGCAACTGCCCGAAGCAGCAGCACAGCTCTTCCAGTGCCAAAACAACTCCACCTGCCTCATGAACTTCACATACAATCAGCTGTTCTGGCAGACTTCTTGGAAACCCTGTTGGGTCATTTCCGGTCCCATGCCCATTGAGCCCAGTGGGATGAAACCAAGCAGCTTCAGCACCCACACAAAACGAACATGGAGCTCCTCACTCAAGGCAGATAAAACTCCTCGGCCAAAGACAAGTTCAGTGCCCAAGCCATTTCCCGCTGCCATGGAAACCAAGGTCTCTGGCAGCACATATGTCTGAAAGTGGATATGACACCTAGGGAAGGGAGTGTGCTGGTGAATGGCAACTGCCCGAAGCAGCAGCACAGCTCTTCCACTGCCAAAACAACTCCACCTGCCTCATGAACTTCACATACCATCAGCTGTCCTGGCAGCTATCTCGGAAGCCCTGTTGGGTCACTGCCAGTCCCATGCCCATTGAGCCCAGTGGGATGGAATCAAGCAGCTTCAGCACCCACACAAAACGAACATGGAGCTCCTCACTCAAGGCGTACAAAACTCCTCAGCCAAAGACAAGTTCAGTGCCAAAGCCATTTCCCGCTGCCATGGAAACCAAGTGCTCTGGCAGCACATATGTCTGAAAGTGGATATGACACCTAGGGAAGGGAGTGTGGTGGTGAATGGCAACTGCCCGAAGCAGCAGCACAGCTCTTCCACTGCCAAAACAACTCCACCTGCCTCATGAACTTCACATACCATCAGCTGTCCTGGCAGCTATCTAGGAAACCCTGTTGGGTCACGTCCAGTCCCATGCCCATTGAGCCCAGTGGGATGGAATCAAGCAGCTTGAGCACCCACACAAAACTAACATGGAGCTCCTCACTCAAGGTGCGCAAATGTCCCCGGCCAAAGACAAGTTCAGTGCCCAAGCCATTTCCCGCTGCCATGGAAACCAAGTGCTCTGGCAGCACATATGTCTGAAAGTGGATATGACACCTAGGGAAGGGAGTGTGCTGGTGAATGGCAACTGCCCGAAGCAGCAGCACAGCTCTTCCACTGCCAAAACAACTCCACCTGCCTTATGAACTTCACATACCATTCGCTGTCCTGGTAGCTATCTAGGAAACCCTGTTGTGTCACTTCCAGTCCCATGCCCATTGAGCCCAGTGGGATGGAATCAAGCAGCTTCAGCACCCACACAAAACGAACATGGAGCTCCTCACTCAAGGCGGACAAAACTCCACAGCCAAAGACAAGTTCAGTGCCTAAGCCATTTTCCTCTACCATGAACCAAGTGCTCTGGCAGCACATATGTCTGAAAGTGGATATGACACCTAGGGAAGGGAGTGTGCTGGTGAATGGCAACTGACCGAAGCAGCAGCACAGCTCTTCCACTGCCAAAACAACTCCACCTGCCTCATGAACTTCACATACCATCAGCTGTTCTGGCAGCCTTCTTGGAAACCCTGTTGGGTCACTGCCGGTCCCATGCACATTGAGCCCAGTGGGATGGAATCAAGCAGCTTCAGCACCCACACAAAACGAACATGGAGCTCCTCACTCAAGGCAGATAAAACTCCTCGGCCAAAGACAAGTTCAGTGCCCAAGCCATTTCCCGCTGCCATGGAAACCAAGTGCTCTGGCAGCACATATGTCTGAAAGTGGATATGACACCTAGGGAAGGGAGTGTGGTGGTGAATGGCAACTGCCCGAAGCAGCAGCACAGCTCTTCCACTGCCAAAACAACTCCACCTGCCTCATGAACTTCACATACCATCAGCTGTCCTGCCAGCTATCTCGGAAACCCTGTTGGGTCACTTCCGGTCCCATGCCCATTGAGCCCAGTGGGATGGAATCAAGCAGCTTCAGCACCCACACAATACGAACATGGAGCTCCTCACTCAAGGCGCTCAAGACTCCACGGCCAAAGACAAGTTCAGTGCATAAGCCATTTCCCGCTGCCATGGAAACCAAGTGCTCTGGCAGCACATATGTCTGAAAGTGGATATGACACCTAGGGAAGGGAGTGTGCTGGTGAATGGCAACTGCCCGAAGCAGCAGCACAGCTCTTCCACTGCCAAAACAACTCCACCTGCCTCATGAACTTCACATACCATCAGCTGTCCTGGCAGCTATCTAGGAAACCCTGTTGGGTCACTTCCGGTCCCATGCCCATTGAGCCCAGTGGGATGGAATCAAGCAGCTTGAGCACCCACACAATACGAACATGGAGCTCCTCACTCAAGGCGCTCAAGATTCCACGGCCAAAGACAAGTTCAGTGCCTAAGCCATTTCCCTCTGCCATGGAAACCAAGTGCTCTGGCAGCACATATGTCTGAAAGTGGATATGACACCTAGGGAAGGGAGTGTGGTGGTGAATGGCAACTGCCCGAAGCAGCAGCACAGCTCTTCCAGTGCCAAAACAACTCCACCTGCCTCATGAACTTCACATACCATCAGCTGTCCTGGCAGCTATCTAGGAAACCCTGTTGGGTCACTTCCGGTCCCATGATCATAGAGCCCATTGGGATGGAATCAAGCAGCTTCAGCACCCACACAAAACGAACATGGAGCTCCTCACTCAAGGGGCTCAAGATTCCTCGGCCAAAGACAAGTTCAGTGCCCAAGCCATTTCCCGCTGCCATGGAAACCAAGTGCTCTGGCAGCACATATGTCTGAAAGTGGATATGACACCTAGGGAAGGGAGTGTGCTGGTGAATGGCAACTGCCCGAAGCAGCAGCACAGCTCTTCCACTGCCAAAACAACTCCACCTGCCTCATGAACTTCACATACCATCAGCTGTCCTGGCAGCTATCTCGGAAACCCTGTTGGGTCACTTCCGGTCCCATGCCCATTGAGCCCAGTGGGATGGAATCAAACAGCTTCAGCACCCACACAAAACGAACATGGAGCTCCTCACTCAAGGCGCTCAAAACTACATGGCAAAGACAAGTTCAGTGCCCAAGCCATTTCCCTCTGCCATGGAAACCAAGTGCTCTGGCAGCACATATGTCTGAAAGTGGATATGACACCTAGGGAAGGGAGTATGCTGGTGAATGGCAACTGCCCGAAGCAGCAGCACAGCTCTTCCACTGCCAAAACAACTCCACCTGCCTCATGAACTTCTCGTATCATCAGCTGTCCTGGCAGCTATCTAGGAAACCCTGTTGGGTCACTGCCGGTCCCATGCACATTGAACCCAGTGGGATGGAATCAAGCAGCTTCAGCACCCACACAAAACGAACATGGAGCTCCTCACTCAAGGCGGACAAAACTCATCAGCCAAAGACAAGTTCAGTGCCTAAGCCATTTCCCTCTGCCATGGAAACCAAGTGCTCTGGGAGCACATATGTCTGAAAGTGGATATGACACCTAGGGAAGGGAGTGTGGTGGTGAATGGCAACTGCCCGAAGCAGCAGCGCAGCTCTTCCACTGCCAAAACAACTCCACCTGCCTCATGAACTTCACATACCATCAGCTGTCCTGGCAGCTATCTAGGAAACCCTGTTGGGTCACGTCCAGTCCCATGCCCATTGAGCCCAGTGGGATGGAATCAAGCAGCTTCAGCACCCACACAAAACGAACATGGAGCTCCTCACTCAAGGCGCTAAAAACTCCACAGCCAAAGACAAGTTCAGTGCCAAAGCCATTTCCCGCTGCCATGGAAACCAAGTGCTCTGGCAGCACATATGTCTGAAAGTGGATATGACACCTAGGGAAGGGAGTGTAGTGTTGAATGGCAACTGCCCGAAGCAGCAGCACAGCTCTTCCACTGCCAAAACAACTCCACCTGCATCATGAACTTCACATACCATCAGCTGTCCTGGCAGCTATCTAGGAAACCCTGTTGGGTCACTTCCGGTCCCATGCCCATTGAGCCCAGTGCGATGGAATCAAACAGCTTCACCACCCACACAAAACGAACATGGAGCTCCTCACTCAATGTGCTCACAACTCCACGGCCAAAGACAAGTTCAGTGCCCAAGCCATTTCCCGCTGCCATGGAAACCAAGTGCTCTGGCAGCACATATGTCTGAAAGTGGATATGACACCTAGGGAAGGGAGTTTGGTGGTGAATGGCAGCTGCCCGAAGCAGCAGCACAGCTCTTCCACTGCCAAAACAACTCCACCTGCCTTATGAACTTTTCGTATCATCAGCTGTCCTGGCAGCTATCTAGGAAACCCTGTGGGGTCACTTCCAGTCCCATGCCCATTGAGCCCAGTGGGATGGAATCAAGCAGCTTCAGCACCCACACAAAACGAACATGGAGCTCCTCACTCAAGGCGCTCAAAACTCCACAGCCAAAGACAAGTTCAGTGCCCAAGCCATTTCCCGCTGCCATGGAAACCAAGTGCTCTGGCAGCACATATGTCTGAAAGTGGATATGACACCTAGGGAAGGGAGTGTGGTGGTGAATGGCAACTGCCCGAAGCAGCAGCACAGCTCTTCCACTGCCAAAACAACTCCACCTGCCTCATGAACTTCACATACCATCAGCTGTCCTGGCAGCTATCTAGGAAACCCTGTTGGGTCACTTCCGGTCCCATGCCCATTGAGCCCAGTGGGATGGAATCAAGCAGCTTCAGCACCCACACAAAACGAACATGGAGCTCCTCACTCAATGTGCTCACAACTCCACGGCCAAAGACAAGTTCAGTGCCCAAGCCATTTCCCGCTGCCATACAAACCAAGTGCTCTGGCAGCACATATGTCTGAAAGTGGATATGACACCTAGGGAAGGGAATGTGCTGGTGAATGGCAACTGCCCGAAGCAGCAGCACAGCTCTTCCACTGCCAAAACAACTCCACCTGCCTCATGAACTTCACATACCATCAGCTGTCCTGGCAGCTATCTAGGAAACCCTGTTGGGTCACTTCCGGTCCCATGCCCATTGAGCCCAGTGGGATGGAATCAAGCAGCTTCAGCACCCACACAAAACGAACATGGAGCTCCTCACTCAAGGCGCTCAAAACTCCTCGGCCAAAGACAAGTTCAGTGCCAAAGCCATTTCCCGCTGCCATGGAAACCAAGTGCTCTGGCAGCACATATGTCTGAAAGTGGATATGACACCTAGGGAAGGGAGTATGCTGTTGAATGGCAACTGCCCGAAGCAGCAGCACAGCTCTTCCACTGCCAAAACAACTCCACCTGCCTCATCAACTTCACATACCATCAGCTGTCCTGGCAGCTATCTAGGAAACCCTGTGGGGTCACTTCCGGTCCCATGCCCATTGAGCCCAGTGGGATGGAATCAAGCAGCTTCAGCACCCACACAAAACGAACATGGAGCTCCTCACTCAAGGCCCTAAAACTCCACAGCCAAAGACAAGTTCAGTGCCCAAGCCATTTCCCGCTGCCATGGAAACCAAGTGCTCTGGCAGCACATATGTCTGAAAGTGGATATGACACCTAGGGAAGGGAGTGTGCTGGTGAATGGCAACTGCCCGAAGCAGCAGCACAGCTCTTCCACTGCCAAAACAACTCCACCTGCCTCATGAACTTCTCGTATCATCAGCTGTCCTGGCAGCTATCTAGGAAACACTGTTGGGTCACTGCCGGTCCCATGCCCATTGAGCCCAGTGGGATGGAATCAAGCAGCTTCAGCACCCACACAAAACGAACATGGAGCTCCTCACTCAAGGCCGACAAAACTCCTCAGCCAAAGACAAGTTCAGTGCCAAAGCCATTTCCCTCTGCCATGGAAACCAAGTGCTCTGGCAGCACATATGTCTGAAAGTGGATATGACACCTAGGGAAGGGAGTGTGCTGTTGAATGGCAACTGCCCGAAGCAGCAGCACAGCTCTTCCAGTGCCAAAACAACTCCACCTGCCTCATGAACTTCACATACCATCAGCTGTCCTGGCAGCTATCTCGGAAACCCTGTGGGGTCACTTCCGGTCCCATGCCCATTGAGCCCAGTGGGATGGAATCAAGCAGCTTGAGCACCCACACAATACGAACATAGAGCTCCTCACTCAAGGCGCTCAAGATTCCACGGCCAAAGACAAGTTCAGTGCCTAAGCCATTTCCCTCTGCCATGGAAACCAAGTGCTCTGGCAGCACATATGTCTGAAAGTGGATATGACACCTAGGGAAGGGAGTGTGCTGGTGAATGGCAACTGCCCGAAGCAGCAGCACAGCTCTTCCACTGCCAAAACAACTCCACCTGCATCATGAACTTCACATACCATCAGCTGTCCTGGCAGCTATCTAGGAAACCCTGTTGGGTCATTTCCGGTCCCATGATCATAGAGCCCAGTGGGATGGAATCAAGCAGCTTCAGCACCCACACAAAACGAACATGGAGCTCCTCACTCAAGGGGCTCAAGATTCCACGGCCAAAGACAAGTTCAGTGCCAAAGCCATTTCCCGCTGCCATGGAAACCAAGTGCTCTGGCAGCACATATGTCTGAAAGTGGATATGACACCTAGGGAAGGGAGTGTGCTGGTGAATGGCAACTGCCCGAAGCAGCAGCACAGCTCTTCCACTGCCAAAACAACTCCACCTGCATCATGAACTTCACATACCATCAGCTGTCCTGGCAGCTATCTAGGAAACCCTGTTGGGTCACTTCCGGTCCCATGCCCATTGAGCCCAGTGGGATGGAATCAAACAGCTTCAGCACCCACACAAAACGAACATGGAGCTCCTCACTCAAGGCGCTCAAAACTACATGGCAAAGACAAGTTCAGTGAACAAGCCATTTCCCTCTGCCATGGAAACCAAGTGCTCTGGCAGCACATATGTCTGAAAATGGATATGACACCTAGGGAAGGGAGTGTGGTGGTGAATGGCAACTGCCCGAAGCAGCAGCACAGCTCTTCCACTGCCAAAACAACTCCACCTGCCTCATGAACTTCAAATACATTCAGCTGTCCTGGCAGCTATCTAGGAAACCCTGTTGGGTCACGTCCAGTCCCATGCCCATTGAGCCCAGTGGGATGGAATCAAGCAGCTTCAGCACCCACACAAAACTAACATGGAGCTCCTCACTCAAGGCGTACAAAACTCCTCAGCCAAAGACAAGTTCAGTGCCCAAGCCATTTCCCGCTGCCATGGAAACCAAGTGCTCTAGCAGCACATATGTCTGAAAGTGGATATGACACCTAGGGAAGGGAGTGTGCTGTTGAATGGCAACTGCCCGAAGCAGCAGCACAGCTCTACCACTGCCAAAACAACTCCACCTGCCTCATGCACTTCTCGTATCATCAGCTGTCCTGGCAGCTATCGAGGAAACCCTGTTGGGTCACTTCCGGTCCCATGCCCATTGAGCCCAGTGGGATGGAATCAAGCAGCTTGAGCACCGACACAAAACGAACATGCAGCTCCTCACTCAAGGCGCTCAAGACTCCACGGCCAAAGACAAGTTCAGTGCCTAAGCCATTTCCCGCTGCCATGGAAACCAAGTGCTCTGGCAGCACATATGTCTGAAAGTGGATATGACACCTAGGGAAGGGAGTGTGGTGGTGAATGGCAACTGCCCGAAGCAGCAGCACAGCTCTTCCACTGCCAAAACAACTCCACATGCCTCATAAACTTCACATACCATCAGCTGTCCTGGCAGCTATCTAGGAAACGCTGTTGGGTCACTTCCAGTCCCATGCCCATTGAGCCCAGTGGGATGGAATCAAGCAGCTTCAGCACCCACACAAAACTAACATGGAGCTCCTCACTCAAGGCGCGCAAATCTCCAAAGCCAAAGACAAGTTCAGTGCCCAAGCCATTTCCCGCTGCCATGAACCAAGTGCTCTGGCAGCACATATGTCTGAAAGTGGATATGACACCTAGGGAAGGGAGTGTGCTGGTGAATGGCAACTGCCCGAAGCAGCAGCACAGCTCTTCCACTGCCAAAACAACTCCACCTGCATCATGAACTTCACATACCATCAGCTGTCCTGGCAGCTATCTAGGAAACCCTGTTGGGTCACTTCCGGTCCCATGCCCATTGAGCCCAGTGGGATGGAATCAAGCAGCATCAGCATCCACACAAAACGAACATGGAGCTCCTCACTCAAGGCGCTCAAAATTCCACAGCCAAAGACAAGTTCAGTGCCCAAGCCATTTCCCGCTGCCATGGAAACCAAGTGCTCTGGGAGCACATATGTCTGAAAGTGGATATGACACCTAGGGAAGGGAGTGTGCTGGTGAATGGCAACTGCCCGAAGCAGCAGCACAGCTCTTCCACTGCCAAAACAACTCCACCTGCCTCATGAACTTCACATACCATCAGCTGTCCTGGCAGCTATCTAGGAAACCCTGTTGGGTCACTTCCGGTCCCATGCCCATTGAGCCCAGTGGGATGGAATCAAGCAGCTTCAGCACCCACACAAAACGAACATGGAGCTCCTCACTCAAGGCAGATAAAACTCCACAGCCAAAGACAAGTTCAGTGCCTAAGCCATTTCCCTCTGCCATGGACTAAGTGCTCTGGCAGCACATATGTCTGAAAGTGGATATGACACCTAGGGAAGGGAGTGTGCTGGTGAATGGTAACTGCCCGAAGCAGCAGCACAGCTTTTCCACTGCCAAAACAACTCCACCTGCCTCATGAACTTCACATACCATCAGCTGTCCTGGCAGCTATCTAGGAAACCCTGTTGGGTCACTTCCAGTCCCATGCCCATTGAGCCCAGTGGGATGGAATCAAGCAGCTTCAGCACCCACACAAAACTAACATGGAGCTCCTCACTCAAGGCGCGCAAATCTCCAAAGCCAAAGACAAGTTCAGTGCCCAAGCCATTTCCCCCTGCCATGGAAACCAAGTGCTCTGGCAGCACATATGTGGGAAAGTGGATATGACACCTAGGGAAGGGAGTGTGGTGGTGAATGGCAACTGCCCGAAGCAGCAGCACAGCTCTTCCACTGCCAAAACAACTCCACCTGCCTCATGAACTTCACATACCATCAGCTGTCCTGGCAGCTATCTCGGAAACACTGTTGGGTCTCTTCCGGTCCCATTCCCATTGAGCCCAGTGGGATGGAATCAAGCAGCTTCAGCACCCACACAAAACGAACATGGAGCTCCTCACTCAAGGCGCTCAAAACTCCACAGCCAAAGACAAGTTCAGTGCCCAAGCCATTTCCCGCTGCCATGGAAACCAAGTGCTCTGGCAGCACATATGTCTGAAAGTGGATATGACACCTAGGGAAGGGAGTGTGGTGGTGAATGGCAACTGCCCGAAGCAGCAGCACAGCTCTTCCACTGCCAAAACAACTCCACCTGCCTCATGAACTTCACATACCATCAGCTGTCCTGGCAGCTATCTAGGAAACCCTGTTGGGTCACTTCCGGTCCCATGCCCATTGAGCCCAGTGGGATGGAATCAAGCAGCTTCAGCATCCACACAAAACGAACATGGAGCTCCTCACTCAAGGCGCTCAAAATTCCACAGCCAAAGACAAGTTCAGTGCCCAAGCCATTTCCCGCTGCCATGGAAACCAAGTGCTCTGGCAGCACATATGTCTGAAAGTGGATATGACACCTAGGGAAGGGAGTGTGCTGGTGAATGGAAACTGCCCGAAGCAGCAGCACAGCTCTTCCACTGCCAAAACAACTCCACCTGCCTCCTGAACTTCACATACCATCAGCTGTCCTGGCAGCTATCTCGGAAGCCCTGTTGGGTCACTTCCGGTCCCATGCCCATTGAGCCCAGTGGGATGGAATCAAGCAGCTTCAGCACCCACACAAAACGAACATGGAGCTCCTCACTCAAGGCGGACAAAACTCCTCAGCCAAAGACAAGTTCAGTGCCCAAGCCATTTCCCTCTGCCATGGAAACCAAGTGCTCTGGCAGCACATATGTCTGAAAGTGGATATGACACCTAGGGAAGGGAGTGTGCTGGTGAATGGCAACTGCCCGAAGCAGCAGCACAGCTCTTCCACTGCCAAAACAACTCCACCTGCCTCATGAACTTCACATACCATCAGCTGTCCTGGCAGCTATCTAGGAAACCCTGTTGGGTCACTTCCGGTCCCATGCCCATTGAGCCCAGTGGGATGGAATCAAGCAGCTTCAGCACCCACACAAAACGAACATGGAGCTCCTCACTCAAGGCAGATAAAACTCCACAGCCAAAGACAAGTTCAGTGCCTAAGCCATTTCCCTCTGCCATGGACTAAGTGCTCTGGCAGCACATATGTCTGAAAGTGGATATGACACCTAGGGAAGGGAGTGTGCTGGTGAATGGTAACTGCCCGAAGCAGCAGCACAGCTTTTCCACTGCCAAAACAACTCCACCTGCCTCATGAACTTCACATACCATCAGCTGTCCTGGCAGCTATCTAGGAAACCCTGTTGGGTCACTTCCAGTCCCATGCCCATTGAGCCCAGTGGGATGGAATCAAGCAGCTTCAGCACCCAGACAAAACTAACATGGAGCTCCTCACTCAAGGCGCGCAAATCTCCAAAGCCAAAGACAAGTTCAGTGCCCAAGCCATTTCCCCCTGCCATGGAAACCAAGTGCTCTGGCAGCACATATGTGGGAAAGTGGATATGACACCTAGGGAAGGGAGTGTGGTGGTGAATGGCAACTGCCCGAAGCAGCAGCACAGCTCTTCCACTGCCAAAACAACTCCACCTGCCTCATGAACTTCACATACCATCAGCTGTCCTGGCAGCTATCTCGGAAACACTGTTGGGTCTCTTCCGGTCCCATTCCCATTGAGCCCAGTGGGATGGAATCAAGCAGCTTCAGCACCCACACAAAACGAACATGGAGCTCCTCACTCAAGGCGCTCAAAACTCCACAGCCAAAGACAAGTTCAGTGCCCAAGCCATTTCCCGCTGCCATGGAAACCAAGTGCTCTGGCAGCACATATGTCTGAAAGTGGATATGACACCTAGGGAAGGGAGTGTGGTGGTGAATGGCAACTGCCCGAAGCAGCAGCACAGCTCTTCCACTGCCAAAACAACTCCACCTGCCTCATGAACTTCACATACCATCAGCTGTCCTGGCAGCTATCTAGGAAACCCTGTTGGGTCACTTCCGGTCCCATGCCCATTGAGCCCAGTGGGATGGAATCAAGCAGCTTCAGCATCCACACAAAACGAACATGGAGCTCCTCACTCAAGGCGCTCAAAATTCCACAGCCAAAGACAAGTTCAGTGCCCAAGCCATTTCCCGCTGCCATGGAAACCAAGTGCTCTGGCAGCACATATGTCTGAAAGTGGATATGACACCTAGGGAAGGGAGTGTGCTGGTGAATGGCAACTGCCCGAAGCAGCAGCACAGCTCTTCCACTGCCAAAACAACTCCACCTGCCTCATGAACTTCACATACCATCAGCTGTCCTGGCAGCTATCTAGGAAACCCTGTTGCGTCACTGCCGGTCCCATGCCCATTGAGCCCAGTGGGATGGAATCAAGCAGCTTCAGCACCCACACAAAACTAACATGGAGCTCCTCACTCAATGTGCTCACAACTCCACGGCCAAAGACAAGTTCAGTGCCTAAGCCATTTCCCGCTGCCATGGAAACCAAGTGCTCTGGCAGCACATATGTCTGAAAGTGGATATGACACCTAGGAAAGGGAATGTGCTGGTGAATGGCAACTGCCCGAAGCAGCAGCACAGCTCTTCCACTGCCAAAACAACTCCACCTGCCTCATGAACTTCACATACCATCAGCTGTCCTGGCAGCTATCTAGGAAACCCTGTTGGGTCACTTCCGGTCCCATGCCCATTGAGCCCAGTGGGATGGAATCAAGCAGCTTCAGCACCCACACAAAACGAACATGGAGCTCCTCACTCAAGGCGCTCAAAACTCCACAGCCAAAGACAAGTTCAGTGCCCAAGCCATTTCCCGCTGCCATGGAAAACAAGTGCTCTGGCAGCACATATGTCTGAAAGTGGATATGACACCTAGGGAAGGGAGTGTAGTGTTGAATGGCAACTGCCCGAAGCAGCAGCACAGCTCTTCCACTGCCAAAACAACTCCACCTGCCTCATGAACTTCACATACCATCAGCTGTCCTGGCAGCTATCTAGGAAACCCTGTTGGGTCACTTCCGGTCCCATGCCCATTGAGCCCAGTGGGATGGAATCAAACAGCTTCAACACCCACACAAAACGAACATGGAGCTCTTCACTCAATGTGCTCACAACTCCACGGCCAAAGACAAGTTCAGTGCCCAAGCCATTTCCCGCTGCCATGGAAACCAAGTGCTCTGGCAGCACATATGTCTGAAAGTGGATATGACACCTAGGGAAGGGAGTGTGGTGGTGAATGGCAACTGCCCGAAGCAGCAGCACAGCTCTTCCACTGCCAAAACAACTCCACCTGCATCATGAACTTCACATACCATCAGCTGTCCTGCCAGCTATCTAGGAAACCCTGTTGGGTCACTTCCGGTCCCATGCCCATTGAGCCCAGTGGGATGGAATCAAGCAGCTTCAGCACCCACACAAAACGAACATGGAGCTCCTCACGCAAGGCGCTCAAAACTCCACGGCCAAAGACAAGTTCAGTGCCCAAGCCATTTCCCGCTGCCATGGAAACCAAGTGCTCTAGCAGCACATATGTCTGAAAGTGGATATGACACCTAGGGAAGGGAGTGTGCTGGTGAATGGCAACTGCCCGAAGCAGCAGCACAGCTCTTCCAGTGCCAAAACAACTCCACCTGCCTCATGAACTTCACATACCATCAGCTGTCCTGCCAGCTATCTCGGAAACCCTGTTGGGTCACTTCCGGTCCCATGCCCATTGAGCCCAGTGGGATGGAATCAAGCAGCTTCAGCACCCACACAAAACGAACATGGAGCTCCTCACTCAAGGCGCTCAAAACTACATGGCGAAAGACAAGTTCAGTACCCAAGCCATTTCCCGCTGCCATGGAAACCAAGTGCTCTGGCAGCACATATGTCTGAAAGTGGATATGACACCTAGGGAATGGATTGTTCTGTTGAATGGCAACTGCCCGAAGAAGCAGCACAGCTCTTCCACTGCCAAAACAACTC
Source organism: Ochotona princeps (assembly GCF_030435755.1). Classification (NCBI taxonomy): domain Eukaryota; kingdom Metazoa; phylum Chordata; class Mammalia; order Lagomorpha; family Ochotonidae; genus Ochotona; species Ochotona princeps. The sequence continues at coordinate 143,575,655 of NC_080832.1, read as the reverse complement.
CACCTGCCTCATGAACTTCACATACCATCAGCTGTCCTGGCAGCTATCTCGGAAGCCCTGTTGGGTCACTGCCGGTCCCATGCCCATTGAGCCCAGTGGGATGGAATCAAGCAGCTTCAGCACCCACACAAAACGAACATGGAGCTCCTCACTCAAGGCGGACAAAACTCCTCAGCCAAAGACAAGTTCAGTGCCAAAGCCATTTCCCTCTGCCATGGAAACCAAGTGCTCTGGCAGCACATATGTCTGAAAGTGGATATGACACCTAGGGAAGGGAGTGTGCTGGTGAATGGCAACTGCCCGAAGCAGCAGCACAGCTCTTCCAGTGCCAAAACAACTCCACCTGCCTCATGAACTTCACATACCATCAGCTGTCCTGCCAGCTATCTCGGAAACCCTGTTGGGTCACTTCCGGTCCCATGCCCATTGAGCCCAGTGGGATGGAATCAAGCAGCTTCAGCACCCACACAAAACGAACATGGAGCTCCTCACTCAAGGCGCTCAAAACTACATGGCGAAAGACAAGTTCAGTGCCCAAGCCATTTCCCGCTGCCATGGAAACCAAGTGCTCTGGCAGCACATATGTCTGAAAGTGGATATGACACCTAGGGAAGGGAGTGTGCTGGTGAATGGCAACTGCCCGAAGCAGCAGCACAGCTCTTCCACTGCCAAAACAACTCCACCTGCCTCATGAACTTCACATACCATCAGCTGTCCTGGCAGCTATCTAGGAAACCCTGTTGGGTCACTGCCGGTCCCATGCCCATTGAGCCCAGTGGGATGGAATCAAGCAGCTTCAGCACCCACACAAAACTAACATGGAGCTCCTCACTCAATGTGCTCACAACTCCACGGCCAAAGACAAGTTCAGTGCCTAAGCCATTTCCCGCTGCCATGGAAACCAAGTGCTCTGGCAGCACATATGTCTGAAAGTGGATATGACACCTAGGAAAGGGAATGTGCTGGTGAATGGCAACTGCCCGAAGCAGCAGCACAGCTCTTCCACTGCCAAAACAACTCCACCTGCCTCATGAACTTCACATACCATCAGCTGTCCTGGCAGCTATCTAGGAAACCCTGTTGGGTCACTTCCGGTCCCATGCCCATTGAGCCCAGTGGGATGGAATCAAGCAGCTTCAGCACCCACACAAAACGAACATGGAGCTCCTCACTCAAGGCGCTCAAAACTCCACAGCCAAAGACAAGTTCAGTGCCCAAGCCATTTCCCGCTGCCATGGAAAACAAGTGCTCTGGCAGCACATATGTCTGAAAGTGGATATGACACCTAGGGAAGGGAGTGTAGTGTTGAATGGCAACTGCCCGAAGCAGCAGCACAGCTCTTCCACTGCCAAAACAACTCCACCTGCCTCATGAACTTCACATACCATCAGCTGTCCTGGCAGCTATCTAGGAAACCCTGTTGGGTCACTTCCGGTCCCATGCCCATTGAGCCCAGTGGGATGGAATCAAACAGCTTCAACACCCACACAAAACGAACATGGAGCTCTTCACTCAATGTGCTCACAACTCCACGGCCAAAGACAAGTTCAGTGCCCAAGCCATTTCCCGCTGCCATGGAAACCAAGTGCTCTGGCAGCACATATGTCTGAAAGTGGATATGACACCTAGGGAAGGGAGTGTGGTGGTGAATGGCAACTGCCCGAAGCAGCAGCACAGCTCTTCCACTGCCAAAACAACTCCACCTGCATCATGAACTTCACATACCATCAGCTGTCCTGCCAGCTATCTAGGAAACCCTGTTGGGTCACTTCCGGTCCCATGCCCATTGAGCCCAGTGGGATGGAATCAAGCAGCTTCAGCACCCACACAAAACGAACATGGAGCTCCTCACGCAAGGCGCTCAAAACTCCACGGCCAAAGACAAGTTCAGTGCCCAAGCCATTTCCCGCTGCCATGGAAACCAAGTGCTCTAGCAGCACATATGTCTGAAAGTGGATATGACACCTAGGGAAGGGAGTGTGCTGGTGAATGGCAACTGCCCGAAGCAGCAGCACAGCTCTTCCAGTGCCAAAACAACTCCACCTGCCTCATGAACTTCACATACCATCAGCTGTCCTGCCAGCTATCTCGGAAACCCTGTTGGGTCACTTCCGGTCCCATGCCCATTGAGCCCAGTGGGATGGAATCAAGCAGCTTCAGCACCCACACAAAACGAACATGGAGCTCCTCACTCAAGGCGCTCAAAACTACATGGCGAAAGACAAGTTCAGTACCCAAGCCATTTCCCGCTGCCATGGAAACCAAGTGCTCTGGCAGCACATATGTCTGAAAGTGGATATGACACCTAGGGAATGGATTGTTCTGTTGAATGGCAACTGCCCGAAGAAGCAGCACAGCTCTTCCACTGCCAAAACAACTCCACCTGCCTCATGAACTTCACATACCATCAGCTGTCCTGGCAGCTATCTCGGAAGCCCTGTTGGGTCACTGCCGGTCCCATGCCCATTGAGCCCAGTGGGATGGAATCAAGCAGCTTCAGCACCCACACAAAACGAACATGGAGCTCCTCACTCAAGGCGGACAAAACTCCTCAGCCAAAGACAAGTTCAGTGCCAAAGCCATTTCCCTCTGCCATGGAAACCAAGTGCTCTGGCAGCACATATGTCTGAAAGTGGATATGACACCTAGGGAAGGGAGTGTGCTGGTGAATGGCAACTGCCCGAAGCAGCAGCACAGCTCTTCCAGTGCCAAAACAACTCCACCTGCCTCATGAACTTCACATACCATCAGCTGTCCTGCCAGCTATCTCGGAAACCCTGTTGGGTCACTTCCGGTCCCATGCCCATTGAGCCCAGTGGGATGGAATCAAGCAGCTTCAGCACCCACACAAAACGAACATGGAGCTCCTCACTCAAGGCGCTCAAAACTACATGGCGAAAGACAAGTTCAGTGCCCAAGCCATTTCCCGCTGCCATGGAAACCAAGTGCTCTGGCAGCACATATGTCTGAAAGTGGATATGACACCTAGGGAATGGATTGTGCTGTTGAATGGCAACTGCCCGAAGCAGCAGCACAGCTCTTCCAGTGCCAAAACAACTCCACCTGCCTCATGAACTTCACATACCATCAGCTGTCCTGGCAGCTATCTCGGAAGCCCTGTTGGGTCACTGCCGGTCCCATGCCCATTGAGCCCAGTGGGATGGAATCAAGCAGCTTCAGCACCCACACAAAACGAACATGGAGCTCCTCACTCAAGGCGGACAAAACTCCTCAGCCAAAGACAAGTTCAGTGCCAAAGCCATTTCCCTCTGCCATGGAAACCAAGTGCTCTGGCAGCACATATGTCTGAAAGTGGATATGACACCTAGGGAAGGGAGTGTGGTGGTGAATGGCAACTGCCCGAAGCAGCAGCACAGCTCTTCCACTGCCAAAACAACTCCACCTGCATCATGAACTTCACATACCATCCGCTGTCCTGGCAGCTATCTAGGAAACCCTGTTGGGTCACTTCCGGTCCCATGCCCATTGAGCCCAGTGGGATGGAATCAAGCAGCTTCAGCACCCACACAAAACGAACATGGAGCTCCTCACTCAAGGCGCTCAAAACTCCACAGCCAAAGACAAGTTCAGTGCCCAAGCCATTTCCCGCTGCCATGGAAACCAAGTGCTCTGGCAGCACATATGTCTGAAAGTGGATATGACACCTAGGGAAGGGAGTGTGCTGGTGAATGGCAACTGCCCGAAGCAGCAGCACAGCTCTTCCACTGCCAAAACAACTCCACCTGCCTCATGAACTTCACATACCATCAGCTGTCCTGGCAGCTATCTAGGAAACCCTGTTGGGTCACTTCCGGTCCCATGCCCATTGAGCCCAGTGGGATGGAATCAAGCAGCTTCAGCATCCACACAAAACGAACATGGAGCTCCTCACTCAAGGCGCTCAAAATTCCACAGCCAAAGACAAGTTCAGTGCCCAAGCCATTTCCCGCTGCCATGGAAACCAAGTGCTCTGGCAGCACATATGTCTGAAAGAGGATATGACACCTAGGGAAGGGAGTGGGCTGGTCAATGGCAACTGCCCGAAGCAGCAGCACAGCTCTTCCACTGCCAAAACAACTCCACCTGCCTCATGAACTTCACATACCATCAGCTGTCCTGGCAGCTATCTAGGAAACCCTGTTGGGTCACTGCCGGTCCCATGCCCATTGAGCCCAGTGGGATGGAATCAAGCAGCTTCAGCACCCACACAAAACTAACATGGAGCTCCTCACTCAATGTGCTCACAACTCCACGGCCAAAGACAAGTTCAGTGCCTAAGCCATTTCCCGCTGCCATGGAAACCAAGTGCTCTGGCAGCACATATGTCTGAAAGTGGATATGACACCTAGGGAAGGGAATGTGCTGGTGAATGGCAACTGCCCGAAGCAGCAGCACAGCTCTTCCACTGCCAAAACAACTCCACCTGCCTCATGAACTTCACATACCATCAGCTGTCCTGGCAGCTATCTAGGAAACCCTGTTGGGTCACTTCCGGTCCCATGCCCATTGAGCCCAGTGGGATGGAATCAAGCAGCTTCAGCACCCACACAAAACGAACATGGAGCTCCTCACTCAAGGCGCTCAAAACTCCACAGCCAAAGACAAGTTCAGTGCCCAAGCCATTTCCCGCTGCCATGGAAACCAAGTGCTCTGGCAGCACATATGTCTGAAAGTGGATATGACACCTAGGGAAGGGAGTGTAGTGTTGAATGGCAACTGCCCGAAGCAGCAGCACAGCTCTTCCACTGCCAAAACAACTCCACCTGCCTCATGAACTTCACATACCATCAGCTGTCCTGGCAGCTATCTAGGAAACCCTGTTGGGTCACTTCCGGTCCCATGCCCATTGAGCCCAGTGAAATGGAATCAAACAGCTTCAACACCCACACAAAACGAACATGGAGCTCTTCACTCAATGTGCTCACAACTCCACGGCCAAAGACAAGTTCAGTGCCCAAGCCATTTCCCGCTGCCATGGAAACCAAGTGCTCTGGCAGCACATATGTCTGAAAGTGGATATGACACCTAGGGAAGGGAGTGTGCTGGTGAATGGCAACTGCCCGAAGCAGCAGCACAGCTCTTCCACTGCCAAAACAACTCCACCTGCCTCATGAACTTCACATACCATCAGCTGTCCTGGCAGCTATCTAGGAAACCCTGTTGGGTCACTTCCGGTCCCATGCCCATTGAGCCCAGTGGGATGGAATCAAGCAGCTTGAGCACCCACACAAAACGAACATGGAGCTCCTCACTCAAGGCGCTCAAAACTCCACGGCCAAAGACAAGTTCAGTGCCCAAGCCATTTCCCGCTGCCATGGAAACCAAGTGCTCTAGCAGCACATATGTCTGAAAGTGGATATGACACCTAGGGAAGGGAGTGTGGTGGTGAATGGCAACTGCCCGAAGCAGCAGCACAGCTCTTCCAGTGCCAAAACAACTCCACCTGCCTCATGAACTTCACATACCATCAGCTGTCCTGCCAGCTATCTCGGAAACCCTGTTGGGTCACTTCCGGTCCCATGCCCATTGAGCCCAGTGGGATGGAATCAAGCAGCTTCAGCACCCACACAAAACGAACATGGAGCTCCTCACTCAAGGCGCTCAAAACTACATGGCGAAAGACAAGTTCAGTGCCCAAGCCATTTCCCGCTGCCATGGAAACCAAGTGCTCTGGCAGCACATATGTCTGAAAGTGGATATGACACCTAGGGAATGGATTGTGCTGTTCAATGGCAACTGCCCGAAGAAGCAGCACAGCTCTTCCACTGCCAAAACAACTCCACCTGCCTCATGAACTTCACATACCATCAGCTGTCCTGGCAGCTATCTCGGAAGCCCTGTTGGGTCACTGCCGGTCCCATGCCCATTGAGCCCAGTGGGATGGAATCAAGCAGCTTCAGCACCCACACAAAACGAACATGGAGCTCCTCACTCAAGGCGGACAAAACTCCTCAGCCAAAGACAAGTTCAGTGCCAAAGCCATTTCTCTCTGCCATGGAAACCAAGTGCTCTGGCAGCACATATGTCTGAAAGTGGATATGACACCTAGGGAAGGGAGTGTGGTGGTGAATGGCAACTGCCCGAAGCAGCAGCACAGCTCTTCCACTGCCAAAACAACTCCACCTGCCTCATGAACTTCACATACCATCAGCTGTCCTGCCAGCTATCTCGGAAACCCTGTTGGGTCACTTCCGGTCCCATGCCCATTGAGCCCAGTGGGATGGAATCAAGCAGCTTCAGCACCCACACAAAACGAACATTGAGCTCCTCACTCAAGGCGCTCAAAACTACATGGCGAAAGACAAGTTCAGTGCCCAAGCCATTTCCCGCTGCCATGGAAACCAAGTGCTCTGGCAGCACATATGTCTGAAAGTGGATATGACACCTAGGGAATGGATTGTGCTGTTGAATGGCAACTGCCCGAAGCAGCAGCACAGCTCTTCCACTGCCAAAACAACTCCACCTGCCTCATGAACTTCACATACCATCAGCTGTCCTGGCAGCTATCTCGGAAGCCCTGTTGGGTCACTGCCGGTCCCATGCCCATTGAGCCCAGTGGGATGGAATCAAGCAGCTTCAGCACCCACACAAAACGAACATGGAGCTCCTCACTCAAGGCGCTAAAAACTCCACAGCCAAACTCAAGTTCAGTGCCCAAGCCATTTCCCGCTGCCATGGAAACCAAGTGCTCTGGCAGCACATATGTCTGAAAGTGGATATGACACCTAGGGAAGGGAGTGTAGTGTTGAATGGCAACTGCCCGAAGCAGCAGCACAGCTCTTCCAGTGCCAAAACAACTCCACCTGCCTCATGAACTTCACATATCATCAGCTGTCCTGGCAGCTATCTAGGAAACCCTGTTGGGTCACTTCAGGTCCCATGCCCATTGAGCCCAGTGGGATGGAATCAAGCAGCTTGAGCACCCACACAAAACGAACATGGAGCTCCTCACTCAAGGCGCTCAAAACTCCACAGCCAAAGACAAGTTCAGTGCCCAAGCCATTTCCCGCTGCCATGGAAAACAAGTACTCTGGCAGCACATATGTCTGAAAGTGGATATGACACCTAGGGAAGGGAGTGTGCTGGTGAATGGCAACTGCCCGAAGCAGCAGCACAGCTCTTCCACTGCCAAAACAACTCCACCTGCCTCATGAACTTCACATACCATCAGCTGTCCTGGCAGCTATCTATGAAACCCTGTTGGGTCACTTCCGGTCCCATGCCCATTGAGCCCAGTGGGATGGAATCAAACAGCTTCAGCACCCACACAAAACGAACATGGAGCTCCTCACTCAAGGCCCTAAAAACTCCACAGCCAAAGACAAGTTCAGTGCCCAAGCCATTTCCCGCTGCCATGGAAACCAAGTGCTCTGGCAGCACATATGTCTGAAAGTGGATATGACACCTAGGGAAGGGAGTGTGGTGGTGAATGGCAACTGCCCGAAGCAGCAGCACAGCTCTTCCAGTGCCAAAACAACTCCACCTGCCTCATGAACTTCACATACCATCAGCTGTCCTGGCAGCTATCTAGGAAACCCTGTTGGGTCACTTCTAGTCCCATGCCCATTGAGCCCAGTGGGATGGAATCAAGCAGCTTCAGCACCCACACAAAACGAACATGGAGCTCCTCACTCAAGGCGCGCAAATCTCCAAAGCCAAAGACAAGTTCAGTGCCCAAGCCATTTCCCGCCGCCATGGAAACCAAGTGATCTGGCAGCACATATGTCTGAAAGTGGATATGACACCTAGGAAAGGGAGTATGCTGTTGAATGGCAACTGCCCGAAGCAGCAGCACAGCTCTTCCAGTGCCAAAACAACTCCACCTGCCTCATGAACTTTACATACCATCAGCTGTCCTGGCAGCTATCTAGGAAACCCTGTTGGGTCACTTCCGGTCCCATGCCCATTGAGCCCAGTGGGATGGAATCAAGCAGCTTCAACACCCACACAAACCGAACATGGAGCTCCTCACTCAAGGCGCTCAAAACTCCACAGCCAAAGACAAGTTCAGTGCCCAAGCCATTTCCCGCTGCCATGGAAAACAAGTGCTCTGGCAGCACATATGTCTGAAAGTGGATATGACACCTAGGGAAGGGAGTGTGCTGGTGAAAGGCAACTGCCCGAAGCAGCAGCACAGCTCTTCCACTGCCAAAACAACTCCACCTGCCTCATGAACTTCACATACCATCAGCTGTCCTGGCAGCTATCTATGAAACCCTGTTGGGTCACTTCCGGTCCCATGCCCATTGAGCCCAGTGGGATGGAATCAAACAGCTTCAGCACCCACACAAAACGAACATGGAGCTCCTCACTCAAGGCCCTAAAAACTCCACAGCCAAAGACAAGTTCAGTGCCCAAGCCATTTCCCGCTGCCATGGAAACCAAGTGCTCTGGCAGCACATATGTCTGAAAGTGGATATGACACCTAGGGAAGGGAGTGTGCTGGTGAACGGCAACTGCCCGAAGCAGCAGCACAGCTCTTCCACTGCCAAAACAACTCCACCTGCCTCATGAACTTCACATACCATCAGCTGTCCTGGTAGCTATCTAGGAAACCCTGTTGGGTCACTTCCGGTCCCATGCCCATTGAGCCCAGTGGGATGGAATCAAGCAGCTTCAGCACCCACACAAAACGAACATGGAGCTCCTCACTCAAGGCGCTCAAAACTCCACAGCCAAAGACAAGTTCAGTGCCCAAGCCATTTCCCGCTGCCATGGAAACCAAGTGCTCTGGCAGCACATATGTCTGAAAGTGGATATGACACCTAGGGAAGGGAGTGTGCTGGTGAATGGCAACTGCCTGAAGCAGCAGCACAACTCTTTCACTGCCAAAACAACTCCACCTGCCTCATGAACTTCACATACCATCAGCTGTCCTGGCAGCTATCTAGGAAACCCTGTTGGGTCACTTCCGGTCCCATGCCCATTGAGCCCAGTGGGATGGAATTAAGCAGCTTCAGCACCCACACAAAACGAACATGGAGCTCCTCACTCAAGGCGCTCAAAACTCCATAGGCAAAGACACGTTCAGTGCCCAAGCCATTTCCCGCTGCCATGGAAACCAAGTGCTCTTCAGCACATATGTCTGAAAGTGGATATGACACCTAGGGAAGGGAGTGTGGTGGTGAATGGCAACTGCCAGAAGCAGCAGCACAGCTCTTCCACTGCCAAAACAACTCCACCTGCCTCATGAACTTCACATACCATCAGCTGTCCTGGCAGCTATCTAGGAAACCCTGTTGGGTCACTTCCGGTCCCATGCCCAATGAGCCGAGTGGGATAGAATCAAGCAGCTTCAGCACCCACACAAAACGAACATTGAGCTCCTCACTCAAGGCGCTCAAAACTCCACAGCCAAAGACAAGTTCAGTGCCCAAGCCATTTCCCGCTGCCATGGAAACCAAGTGCTCTGGCAGCACATATGTCTGAAAGTGGATATGACACCTAGGGAAGGGAGTGTGCTGGTGAAAGGCAACTGCCCGAAGCAGCAGCACAGCTCTTCCAGTGCCAAAACAACTCCACCTGCCTCATGAACTTCACATACCATCAGCTGTCCTGGCAGCTATCTAGGAAACACTGTTTTGTCACTTCCGGTCCCATGCCCATTGAGCCCAGTGGGATGGAATCAAGCAGCTTCAGCACCCACACAAAACGAACATGGAGCTCCTCACTCAAGGCGCTCAAGATTCCATGGCCAAAGACAAGTTCAGTGCCCAAGCCATTTCCCGCTGCCATGGAAACCAAGTGCTCTGGCAGCACATATGTCTGAAAGTGGATATGACACCTAGGGAAGGGAGTGTGCTGGTGAAAGGCAACTGCCCGAAGCAGCAACACAGCTCTTCCACTGCCAAAACAACTCCACCTGCATCATGAACTTCACATACCATCAGCTGTCCTGACAGCTATCTAGGAAACCCTGTTGGGTCACTTCCGGTCCCATGCCCATTGAGCCCAGTGGGATGGAATCAAGCAGCTTCAGCACCCACACAAAACGAACATGGAGCTCCTCACTCAAGGCGGACAAATCTCCACGGCCAAAGACAAGTTCAGTGCCCAAGCCATTTCCCGCTGCCATGGAAACCAAGTGCTCTGGCAGCACATATGTCTGAAAGTGGATATGACACCTAGGGAAGGGAGTGTGCTGGTGAATGGCAACTGCCCGAAGCAGCAGCGCAACTCTTCCAGTGCCAAAACAACTCCACCTGCCTCATGAACTTCACATACCGTCAGCTGTCATGGCAGCTATCTCGGAAACCCTGTTGGGTCACTTCCGGTCCCATGCCCATTGAGCCCAGTGGGATGGAATCAAGCAGCTTGAGCACCCACACAAAACGAACATGGAGCTCCTCACTCAAGGCGCTCAAAACTCCACAGCCAAAGACAAGTTCAGTGCCCAAGCCATTTCCCGCTGCCATGGAAACCAAGTGCTCTGGCAGCACATATGTCTGAAAGTGGATATGACAGCTAGGGAAGGGAGTGTGCTGGTGAATGGCAACTGCCCGAAGCAGCAGCACAGCTCTTCCAGAGCCAAAACAACTCCACCTGCCTCATGAACTTCACATACCATCAGCTGTCCTGGCAGCTATCTAGGAAACCCTGTTGGGTCACTTCCGGTCCCATGCCCATTGAGCCCAGTGGGATGGAATCAAGCAGCTTCAGCACCCACACAAAACGAACATGGAGCTCCTCACTCAAGGCGCTCAAAACTTCACGGCCAAAGACAAGTTCAGTGCCCAAGCCATTTCCCGCTGCCATGGAAACCAAGTGCTCTGGCAGCACATATGTCTGAAAGTGGATATGACACCTAGGGAAGGGAGTGTGCTGGTGAATGGCAACTGCCCGAAGCAGCAGCACAGCTCTTCCACTGCCAAAACAACTCCACCTGCCTCATGAACTTCACATACCATCAGCTGTCCTGGCAGCTATCTAGGAAACCCTGTTGGGTCACTTCAGGTCCCATGCCCATTGAGCCCAGTGGGATAGAATCAAGCAGCTTCAGCACCCACACAAAACGAACATGGAGCTCCTCACTCAAGGCGCTCAAAATTCCACAGCCAAAGACAAGTTCAGTGCCCAAGCCATTTCCCGCTGCCATGGAAACCAAGTGCTCTGGCAGCACATATGTCTGAAAGTGGATATGACACCTAGGGAAGGGAGTGTGCTGGTGAATGGCAACTGCCCGAAGCAGCAGCACAGCTCTACCACTGGCAAAACAACTCCACCTGCCTCATGAACTTCACATACCATCAGCTGTCCTGGCAGCTATCTAGGAAACCCTGTTGGGTCACTTCCGGTCCCATGCCCATTGAGCCCAGTGGGATGGAATCAAGCAGCTTCAGCACCCACACAAACCGAACATGGAGCTCCTCACTCAAGGCGCTCAAAACTTCACGGCCAAAGACAAGTTCAGTGCCCAAGCCATTTCCCGCTGCCATGGAAACCAAGTGCTCTGGCAGCACATATGTCTGAAAGTGGATATGACACCTAGGGAAGGGAGTGTGCTGGTGAACGGCAACTGCCCGAAGCAGCAGCACAGCTCTTCCACTGCCAAAACAACTCCACCTGCCTCATGAACTTCACATACCATCAGCTGTCCTGGTAGCTATCTAGGAAACCCTGTTGGGTCACTTCCGGTCCCATGCCCATTGAGCCCAGTGGGATGGAATCAAGCAGCTTCAGCACCCACACAAAACGAACATGGAGCTCCTCACTCAAGGCGCTCAAAACTCCACAGCCAAAGACAAGTTCAGTGCCCAAGCCATTTCCCGCTGCCATGGAAACCAAGTGCTCTGGCAGCACATATGTCTGAAAGTGGATATGACACCTAGGGAAGGGAGTGTGCTGGTGAATGGCAACTGCCCGAAGCAGCAGCACAGCTCTTCCACTGCCAAAACAACTCCACCTGCCTCATGAACTTCACATACCATCAGCTGTCCTGGCAGCTATCTAGGAAACCCTGTTGGGTCACTTCCGGTCCCATGCCCATTGAGCCCAGTGGGATGGAATCAAGCAGCTTCAGCACCCACACAAAACGAACATGGAGCTCCTCACTCAAGGCGCTCAAAACTCCAAAGCCAAAGACAAGTTCAGTGCCCAAGCCATTTCCCGCTGCCATGGAAACCAAGTGCTCTGGCAGCACATATGTCTGAAAATGGATATGACACCTAGGGAAGGGAGTGTGTTGGTGAATGGCAACTGCCCGAAGCAGCAGCACAGCTCTTCCACTGCCAAAACAACTCCACCTGCCTCATGAACTTCACATACCATCAGCTGTCCTGGCAGCTATCTAGGAAACCCTGTTGGGTCTCTTCCGGTCCCATGCCCATTGAGCCCAGTGGGATAGAATCAAGCAGCTTCAGCACCCACACAAAACGAACATGGAGCTCCTCACTCAAGGCGCTCAAAACTACATGGAAAGACAAGTTCAGTGCCCAAGCCATTTCCCGCTGCCATGGAAACCAAGTGCTCTGGCAGCACATATGTATGAAAGTGGATATGACACCTAGGGAAGGGAGTGTGCTGGTGAAAGGCAACTGCCTGAAGCAGCAACACAGCTCTTCCAGTGCCAAAACAACTCCACCTGCATCATGAACTTCACATACCATCAGCTGTCCTGACAGCTATCTAGGAAACCCTGTTGGGTCACTTCTGGTCCCATGCCCATTGAGCCCAGTGGGATGGAATCAAGCAGCTTGAGCACCCACACAAAACGAACATGGAGCTCCTCACTCAAGGCGCTCAAAACTCCACAGCCAAAGACAAGTTCAGTGCCCAAGCCATTTCCCGCTGCCATGGAAACCAAGTGCTCTGGCAGCACATATGTCTGAAAGTGGATATGACACCTAGGGAAGGGAGTGTGCTGGTGAATGGCAACTGCCCGAAGCAGCAGCACAGCTCTTCCACTGCCAAAACAACTCCACCTGCCTCATGAACTTCACATACCATCAGCTGTCCTGGCAGCTATCTAGGAAACCCTGTTGGGTCACTTCCGGTCCCATGCCCATTGAGCCCAGTGGGATGGAATCAAGCAGCTTCAGCACCCACACAAAACGAACATGGAGCTCCTCACTCAAGGCGCTCAAAACTTCACGGCCAAAGACAAGTTCAGTGCCCAAGCCATTTCCCGCTGCCATGGAAACCAAGTGCTCTGGCAGCACATATGTCTGAAAGTGGATATGACACCTAGGGAAGGGAGTGTGCTGGTGAATGGTAACTGCCCGAAGCAGCAGCACAGCTCTTCCACTGCCAAAACAACTCCACCTGCCTCATGAACTTCACATACCATCAGCTGTCCTGGCAGCTATCTAGGAAACCCTGTTGGGTCACTTCCGGTCCCATGCCCATTGAGCCCAGTGGGATGGAATCAAGCAGCTTCAGCACCCACACAAAACGAACATGGAGCTCCTCACTCAAGGCGCTCAAAACTCCACAGCCAAAGACAAGTTCAGTGCCCAAGCCATTTCCCGCTGCCATGGAAACCAAGTGCTCTGGCAGCACATATGTCGGAAAGTGGATATGACACCTAGGGAAGGGAGTGTGCTGGTGAATGGCAACTGCCCGAAGCAGCAGCACAGCTCTTCCACTGCCAAAACAACTCCACCTGCCTCATGAACTTCACATACCATCAGCTGTCCTGGCAGCTATCTAGGAAACCCTGTTGGGTAACTTCAGGTCCCATGCCCATTGAGCCCAGTGGGATAGAATCAAGCAGCTTCAGCACCCACACAAACCGAACATGGAGCTCCTCACTCAAGGCGCTCAAAACTCCACAGCCAAAGACAAGTTCAGTGCCCAAGCCATTTCCCGCTGCCATGGAAACCAAGTGCTCTGGCAGCACATATGTCTGAAAGTGGATATGACAGCTAGGGAAGGGAGTGTGCTGGTGAATGGCAACTGCCCGAAGCAGCAGCGCAGCTCTTCCACTGCCAAAACAACTCCACCTGCCTCATGAACTTCACATAGCGTCAGCTGTCATGGCAGCTATCTCGGAAACCCTGTTGGGTCACTTCCGGTCCCATGCCCATTGAGCCCAGTGGGATGGAATCAAGCAGCTTCAGCACCCACACAAAACGAACATGGAGCTCCTCACTCAAGGCGCTCAAAGCTCCACAGCCAAAGACAAGTTCAGTGCCCAAGCCATTTCCCGCTGCCATGGAAACCAAGTGCTCTGGCAGCACATATGTCTGAAAGTGGATATGACACCTAGGGAAGGGAGTGTGCTGGTGAATGGCAACTGCCCGAAGCAGCAGCACAGCTCTACCACTGCCAAAACAACTCCACCTGCCTCATGAACTTCACATACCATCAGCTGTCCTGGCAGCTATCTCGGAAACCCTGTTGGGTCACTTCCGGTCCCATGCCCATTGAGCCCAGTGGGATGGAATCAAGCAGCTTCAGCACCCACACAAACCGAACATGGAGCTCCTCACTCAAGGCGCTCAAAACTTCACGGCCAAAGACAAGTTCAGTGCCCAAGCCATTTCCCGCTGCCATGGAAACCAAGTGCTCTGGCAGCACATATGTCTGAAAGTGGATATGACACCTAGGGAAGGGAGTGTGCTGGTGAACGGCAACTGCCCGAAGCAGCAGCACAGCTCTTCCACTGCCAAAACAACTCCACCTGCCTCATGAACTTCACATACCATCAGCTGTCCTGGTAGCTATCTAGGAAACCCTGTTGGGTCACTTCCGGTCCCATGCCCATTGAGCCCAGTGGGATGGAATCAAGCAGCTTCAGCACCCACACAAAACGAACATGGAGCTCCTCACTCAAGGCGCTCAAAACTCCACAGCCAAAGACAAGTTCAGTGCCCAAGCCATTTCCCGCTGCCATGGAAACCAAGTGCTCTGGCAGCACATATGTCGGAAAGTGGATATGACACCTAGGGAAGGGAGTGTGCTGGTGAATGGCAACTGCCCGAAGCAGCAGCACAGCTCTTCCAGAGCCAAAACAACTCCACCTGCCTCATGAACTTCACATACCATCAGCTGTCCTGGCAGCTATCTAGGAAACCCTGTTGGGTCACTTCCGGTCCCATGCCCATTGAGCCCAGTGGGATGGAATCAAGCAGCTTCAGCACCCACACAAAACGAACATGGAGCTCCTCACTCAAGGCGCTCAAAACTCCAAAGCCAAAGACAAGTTCAGTGCCCAAGCCATTTCCTGCTGCCATGGAAACCAAGTGCTCTGGCAGCACATATGTCTGAAAATGGATATGACACCTAGGGAAGGGAGTGTGCTGGTGAATGGCAACTGCCCGAAGCAGCAGCACAGCTCTTCCACTGCCAAAACAACTCCACCTGCCTCATGAACTTCACATACCATCAGCTGTCCTGGCAGCTATCTAGGAAACCCTGTTGGGTCTCTTCCGGTCCCATGCCCATTGAGCCCAGTGGGATAGAATCAAGCAGCTTCAGCACCCACACAAAACGAACATGGAGCTCCTCACTCAAGGCGCTCAAAACTACATGGAAAGACAAGTTCAGTGCCCAAGCCATTTCCCGCTGCCATGGAAACCAAGTGCTCTGGCAGCACATATGTATGAAAGTGGATATGACACCTAGGGAAGGGAGTGTGCTGGTGAAAGGCAACTGCCTGAAGCAGCAACACAGCTCTTCCACTGCCAAAACAACTCCACCTGCATCATGAACTTCACATACCATCAGCTGTCCTGACAGCTATCTCGGAAACCCTGTTGGGTCACTTCTGGTCCCATGCCCATTGAGCCCAGTGGGATGGAATCAAGCAGCTTCAGCACCCACACAAAACGAACATGGAGCTCCTCACTCAAGGCGCTCAAGACTCCACGGCCAAAGACAAGTTCAGTGCCCAAGCCATTTCCCGCTGCCATGGAAACCAAGTGCTCTGGCAGCACATATGTCTGAAAGTGGATATGACACCTAGGGAAGGGAGTGTGCTGGTGAATGGCAACTGCACGAAGCAGCAGCACAGCTCTTCCAGTGCCAAAACAACTCCACCTGCCTCATGAACTTCACATACCATCAGCTGTCCTGGCAGCTATCTAGGAAACCCTGTTGGGTCACTTCCGGTCCCATGCCCATTGAGCCCAGTGGGATGGAATCAAGCAGCTTGAGCACCCACACAAAACGAACATGGAGCTCCTCACTCAAGGCGCTCAAAACTCCACAGCCAAAGACAAGTTCAGTGCCCAAGCCATTTCCCGCTGCCATGGAAACCAAGTGCTCTAGCAGCACATATGTCTGAAAGTGGATATGACACCTAGGGAAGGGAGTGTGCTGGTGAATGGCAACTGCCCGAAGCAGCAGCGCAGCTCTTCCACTGCCAAAACAACTCCACCTGCCTCATGAACTTCACATACCGTCAGCTGTCATGGCAGCTATCTAGGAAACCCTGTTGGGTCACTTCCGGTCCCATGCCCATTGAGCCCAGTGGGATGGAATCAAGCACCTTGAGCACCCACACAAAACGAACATGGAGCTCCTCACTCAAGGCGCTGAAAACTCCACAGCCAAAGACAAGTTCAGTGCCTAAGCCATTTCCCGCTGCCATGGACCAAGTGCTCTGGCAGCACATATGTCTGAAAGTGGATATGACACCTAGGGAAGGGAGTGTGCTGGTGAATGGCAACTGCTCGAAGCAGCAGCACAGCTCTTCCAGCACAAAAACAACTCCACCTGCCTCAAGAACTTCTCATACCATCAGCTGTCCTGGCCGCTATCAAGGAAACACTGTTGGGTCACTTCCGGTCCCATGCCCATTGAGCCCAGTGGGATGGAATCAAGCAGCTTGAGCACCCACACAAAACGAACATGGAGCTCCTCACTCAAGGCGCTCAAAGCTCCACAGCCAAAGACAAGTTCAGTGCCCAAGCCATTTCCCGCTGCCATGGAAACCAAGTGCTCTGGCAGCACATATGTCTGAAAGTGGATATGACACCTAGGGAAGGGAGTGTGCTGGTGAATGGCAACTGCCCGAAGCAGCAGCACAGCTCTACCACTGCCAAAACAACTCCACCTGCCTCATGAACTTCACATACCATCAGCTGTCCTGGCAGCTATCTAGGAAACCCTGTTGGGTCACTTCCGGTCCCATGCCCATTGAGCCCAGTGGGATGGAATCAAGCAGCTTCAGCACCCACACAAACCGAACATGGAGCTCCTCACTCAAGGCGCTCAAAACTTCACGGCCAAAGACAAGTTCAGTGCCCAAGACATTTCCCGCTGCCATGGAAACCAAGTGCTCTGGCAGCACATATGTCTGAAAGTGGATATGACACCTAGGGAAGGGAGTGTGCTGGTGAACGGCAACTGCCCGAAGCAGCAGCACAGCTCTTCCACTGCCAAAACAACTCCACCTGCCTCATGAACTTCACATACCATCAGCTGTCCTGGTAGCTATCTAGGAAACCCTGTTGGGTCACTTCCGGTCCCATGCCCATTGAGCCCAGTGGGATAGAATCAAGCAGCTTGAGCACCCACACAAAACGAACATGCAGCTCCTCACTCAAGGCGCTCAAAACTCCACAGCCAAAGACAAGTTCAGTGCCCAAGCCATTTCCCGCTGCCATGGAAACCAAGTGCTCTGGCAGCACATATGTATGAAAGTGGATATGACACCTAGGGAAGGGAGTGTGCTGGTGAATGGCAACTGCCCGAAGCAGCAGCACAGCTCTTCCACTGCCAAAACAACTCCACCTGCCTCATGAACTTCACATACCATCAGCTGTCCTGGCAGCTATCTAGGAAACCCTGTTGGGTCACTTCCGGTCCCATGCCCATTGAGCCCAGTGGGATGGAATCAAGCAGCTTCAGCACCCACACAAAACGAACATGGAGCTCCTCACTCAAGGCGCTCAAAACTCCAAAGCCAAAGACAAGTTCAGTGCCCAAGCCATTTCCTGCTGCCATGGAAACCAAGTGCTCTGGCAGCACATATGTCTGAAAGTGGATATGACACCTAGGGAAGGGAGTGTGTTGGTGAATGGCAACTGCCCGAAGCAGCAGCACAGCTCTTCCACTGCCAAAACAACTCCACCTGCCTCATGAACTTCACATACCATCAGCTGTCCTGGCAGCTATCTAGGAAACCCTGTTGGGTCACTTCCGGTCCCATGCCCATTGAGCCCAGTGGGATAGAATCAAGCAGCTTCAGCACCCACACAAAACGAACATGGAGCTCCTCACTCAAGGCGCTCAAAACTACATGGAAAGACAAGTTCAGTGCCCAAGCCATTTCCCGCTGCCATGGAAACCAAGTGCTCTGGCAGCACATATGTCTGAAAGTGGATATGACACCTAGGGAAGGGAGTGTGCTGGTGAATGGCAACTGCCCGAAGCAGCAGCACAGCTCTTCCAGTGCCAAAACAACTCCACCTGCCTCATGAACTTCACATACCATCAGCTGTCCTGGCAGCTATCTAGGAAACCATGGGTCACTTCCGGTCCCATGCCCATTGAGCCCAGTGGGATGGAATCAAGCAGCTTGAGCACCCACACAAAACGAACATGGAGCTCCTCACTCAAGGCGCTCAAAACTCCACAGCCAAAGACAAGTTCAGTGCCCAAGCCATTTCCCGCTGCCATGGAAACCAAGTGCTCTGGCAGCACATATGTCTGAAAGTGGATATGACACCTAGGGAAGGGAGTGTGGTGGTGAATGGCAACTGCCCGAAGCAGCAGCGCAGCTCTTCCACTGCCAAAACAACTCCACCTGCCTCATGAACTTCACATACCGTCAGCTGTCATGGCAGCTATCTCGGAAACCCTGTTGGGTCACTTCCGGTCCCATGCCCATTGAGCCCAGTGGGATGGAATCAAGCACCTTGAGCACCCACACAAAACGAACATGGAGCTCCTCACTCAAGGCGCTGAAAACTCCACAGCCAAAGACAAGTTCAGTGCCTAAGCCATTTCCCGCTGCCATGGACCAAGTGCTCTGGCAGCACATATGTCTGAAAGTGGATATGACACCTAGGGAAGGGAGTGTGCTGGTGAATGGCAACTGCTCGAAGCAGCAGCACAGCTCTTCCAGCACAAAAACAACTCCACCTGCCTCAAGAACTTCTCATACCATCAGCTGTCCTGGCCGCTATCAAGGAAACACTGTTGGGTCACTTCCGGTCCCATGCCCATTGAGCCCAGTGGGATGGAATCAAGCAGCTTCAGCACCCACACAAAACGAACATGGAGCTCCTCACTCAAGGCGCTCAAAACTCCACAGCCAAAGACAAGTTCAGTGCCCAAGCCATTTCCCGCTGCCATGGAAACCAAGTGCTCTGGCAGCACATATGTCTGAAAGTGGATATGACACCTAGGGAAGGGAGTGTGCTGGTGAATGGCAACTGCCCGAAGCAGCAGCACAGCTCTACCACTGCCAAAACAACTCCACCTGCCTCATGAACTTCACATACCATCAGCTGTCCTGGCAGCTATCTAGGAAACCCTGTTGGGTCACTTCCGGTCCCATGCCCATTGAGCCCAGTGGGATGGAATCAAGCAGCTTCAGCACCCACACAAACCGAACATGGAGCTCCTCACTCAAGGCGCTCAAAACTTCACGGCCAAAGACAAGTTCAGTGCCCAAGCCATTTCCCGCTGCCATGGAAACCAAGTGCTCTGGCAGCACATATGTCTGAAAGTGGATATGACACCTAGGGAAGGGAGTGTGCTGGTGAACGGCAACTGCCCGAAGCAGCAGCACAGCTCTTCCACTGCCAAAACAACTCCACCTGCCTCATGAACTTCACATACCATCAGCTGTCCTGGTAGCTATCTAGGAAACCCTGTTGGGTCACTTCCGGTCCCATGCCCATTGAGCCCAGTGGGATGGAATCAAGCAGCTTCAGCACCCACACAAAACGAACATGGAGCTCCTCACTCAAGGCGCTCAAAACTCCACAGCCAAAGACAAGTTCAGTGCCCAAGCCATTTCCCGCTGCCATGGAAACCAAGTGCTCTGGCAGCACATATGTATGAAAGTGGATATGACACCTAGGGAAGGGAGTGTGCTGGTGAATGGCAACTGCCCGAAGCAGCAGCACAGCTCTTCCACTGCCAAAACAACTCCACCTGCCTCATGAACTTCACATACCATCAGCTGTCCTGGCAGCTATCTAGGAAACCCTGTTGGGTCACTTCCGGTCCCATGCCCATTGAGCCCAGTGGGATGGATTCAAGCAGCTTCAGCACCCACACAAAACGAACATGGAGCTCCTCACTCAAGGCGCTCAAAACTCCAAAGCCAAAGACAAGTTCAGTGCCCAAGCCATTTCCTGCTGCCATGGAAACCAAGTGCTCTGGCAGCACATATGTCTGAAAATGGATATGACACCTAGGGAAGGGAGTGTGTTGGTGAATGGCAACTGCCCGAAGCAGCAGCACAGCTCTTCCACTGCCAAAACAACTCCACCTGCCTCATGAACTTCACATACCATCAGCTGTCCTGGCAGCTATCTAGGAAACCCTGTTGGGTCTCTTCCGGTCCCATGCCCATTGAGCCCAGTGGGATAGAATCAAGCAGCTTCAGCACCCACACAAAACGAACATGGAGCTCCTCACTCAAGGCGCTCAAAACTACATGGAAAGACAAGTTCAGTGCCCAAGCCATTTCCCGCTGCCATGGAAACCAAGTGCTCTGGCAGCACATATGTCTGAAAGTGGATATGACACCTAGGGAAGGGAGTGTGCTGGTGAAAGGCAACTGCCTGAAGCAGCAACACAGCTCTTCCACTGCCAAAACAACTCCACCTGCATCATGAACTTCACATACCATCAGCTGTCCTGACAGCTATCTAGGAAACCCTGTTGGGTCACTTCTGGTCCCATGCCCATTGAGCCCAGTGGGATGGAATCAAGCAGCTTCAGCACCCACACAAAACGAACATGGAGCTCCTCACTCAAGGCGGACAAAACTCCACAGCCAAAGACAAGTTCATTGCCCAAGCCATTTCCCGCTGCCATGGAAACCAAGTGCTCTGGCAGCACATATGTCTGAAAGTGGATATGACACCTAGGGAAGGGAGTGTGCTGGTGAATGGCAACTGCCCGAAGCAGCAGCACAGCTCTATCACTGCCAAAACAACTCCACCTGCCTCATGAACTTCACATACCATCAGCTGTCCTGGCAGCTATCTAGGAAACCCTGTTGGGTCACTTCCGGTCCCATGCCCGTTGAGCCCAGTGGGATGGAATCAAGCAGCTTCAGCACCCACACAAAACGAACATGGAGCTCCTCACTCAAGGCGCTCAAGACTCCACGGCCAAAGACAAGTTCAGTGCCCAAGCCATTTCCCGCTGCCATGGAAACCAAGTGCTCTGGCAGCACATATGTCTGAAAGTGGATATGACACCTAGGGAAGGGAGTGTGCTGGTGAATGGCAACTGCCCGAAGCAGCAGCACAGCTCTTCCAGTGCCAAAACAACTCCACCTGCCTCATGAACTTCACATACCATCAGCTGTCCTGGCAGCTATCTAGGAAACCCTGTTGGGTCACTTCCGGTCCCATGCCCATTGAGCCCAGTGGGATGGAATCAAGCAGCTTCAGCACCCACACAAAACGAACATGGAGCTCCTCACTCAAGGCGCTCAAAACTCCACAGCCAAAGACAAGTTCAGTGCCCAAGCCATTTCCCGCTGCCATCGAAACCAAGTGCTCTGGCAGCACATATGTCTGAAAGTGGATATGACACCTAGGGAAGGGAGTGTGGTGGTGAATGGCAACTGCCCGAAGCAGCAGCGCAGCTCTTCCACTGCCAAAACAACTCCACCTGCCTCATGAACTTCACATACCGTCAGCTGTCATGGCAGCTATCTCGGAAACCCTGTTGGGTCACTTCCGGTCCCATGCCCATTGAGCCCAGTGGGATGGAATCAAGCACCTTGAGCACCCACACAAAACGAACATGGAGCTCCTCACTCAAGGCGCTGAAAACTCCACAGCCAAAGACAAGTTCAGTGCCTAAGCCATTTCCCGCTGCCATGGACCAAGTGCTCTGGCAGCACATATGTCTGAAAGTGGATATGACACCTAGGGAAGGGAGTGTGCTGGTGAATGGCAACTGCTCGAAGCAGCAGCACAGCTCTTCCAGCACAAAAACAACTCCACCTGCCTCAAGAACTTCTCATACCATCAGCTGTCCTGGCCGCTATCAAGGAAACACTGTTGGGTCACTTCCGGTCCCATGCCCATTGAGCCCAGTGGGATGGAATCAAGCAGCTTCAGCACCCACACAAAACGAACATGGAGCTCCTCACTCAAGGCGCTCAAAACTCCACAGCCAAAGACAAGTTCAGTGCCCAAGCCATTTCCCGCTGCCATGGAAATCAAGTGCTCTGGCAGCACATATGTCTGAAAGTGGATATGACACCTAGGGAAGGGAGTGTGCTGGTGAATGGCAACTGCGCGAAGCAGCAGCACAGCTCTTCCACTGCCAAAACAACTCCACCTGCCTCATGAACTTCACATACCATCAGCTGTCCTGGCAGCTATCTAGGAAACCCTGTTGGGTCACTTCCGGTCCCATGCCCATTGAGCCCAGTGGGATGGAATCAAGCAGCTTCAGCACCCACACAAAACGAACATGGAGCTCCTCACTCAAGGCGCTCAAAACTCCACAGCCAAAGACAAGTTCAGTGCCCAAGCCATTTCCCGCTGCCATGGAAACCAAGTGCTCTGGCAGCACATATGTCTGAAAGTGGATATGACAACTAGGGAAGGGAGTGTGCTGGTGAATGGCAACTGCCCGAAGCAGCAGCACAGCTCTTCCACTGCCAAAACAACTCCACCTGCCTCATGAACTTCACATACCATCAGCTGTCCTGGCAGCTATCTAGGAAACCCTGTTGGGTCACTTCCGGTCCCATGCCCATTGAGCCCAGTGGGATGGAATCAAGCAGCTTCAGCACCCACACAAAACGAACATGGAGCTCCTCACTCAAGGTGCTGAAAACTTCACGGCCAAAGACAAGTTCAGTGCCCAAGCCATTTCCCGCTGCCATGGAAACCAAGTGCTGTGGCAGCACATATGTCTGAAAGTGGATATGACACCTAGGGAAGGGAGTGTGCTGGTGAATGGCAACTGCCCGAAGCAGCAGCACAGCTCTTCCAGTGCCAAAACAACTCCACCTGCCTCATGAACTTCACATACCATCAGCTGTCCTGGCAGCTATCTAGGAAACCCTGTTGGGTCACTTCCGGTCCCATGCCCATTGAGCCCAGTGGGATGGAATCAAGCAGCTTCAGCACCCACACAAAACGAACATGGAGCTCCTCACTCAAGGCGCTCAAAACTCCACAGCCAAAGACAAGTTCAGTGCCCAAGCCATTTCCCGCTGCCATGGAAACCAAGTGCTCTGGCAGCACATATGTCTGAAAGTGGATATGACACCTAGGGAAGGGAGTGTGCTGGTGAATGGCAACTGCCCGAAGCAGCAGCACAGCTCTTCCACTGCCAAAACAACTCCACCTGCCTCATGAACTTTACATACCATCAGCTGTCCTGGCAGCTATCTAGGAAACCCTGTTGGGTCACTTCCGGTCCCATGCCCATTGAGCCCAGTGGGATGGAATCAAGCAGCTTCAGCACCCACACAAAACGAACATGGAGCTCCTCACTCAAGGCGCTCAAAACTCCACAGCCAAAGACAAGTTCATTGCCCAAGCCATTTCCCGCTGCCAAGGAAACCAAGTGCTCTGGCAGCACATATGTCTGAAAGTGGATATGACACGTAGGGAAGGGAGTGTGCTGGTGAATGGCAACTGAACGAAGCAGCAGCACAGCTCTTCCACTGCCAAAACAACTCCACCTGCCTCAAGAACTTCTCATACCATCAGCTGTCCTGGCAGCTATCTAGGAAACCCTGTTGGGTCACTTCCGGTCCCATGCCCATTGAGCCCAGTGGGATGGAATCAAGCAGCTTCAGCACCCACACAAAACGAACATGGAGCTCCTCACTCAAGCCGCTCAAAACTCCACGGCCAAAGACAAGTTCAGTGCCCAAGCCATTTCCCGCTGCCATGGAAACCAAGTGCTCTGGCAGCACATATGTCTGAAAGTGGATATGACACCTAGGGAAGGGAGTGTGCTGGTGAATGGCAACTGCCCGAAGCAGCAGCACAGCTCTTCCACTGCCAAAACAACTCCACCTGCCTCATGAACTTCACATACCATCAGCTGTCCTGGCAGCTATCTAGGAAACCCTGTTGGGTCACTTCCGGTCCCATGCCCATTGAGCCCAGTGGGATGGAATTAAGCAGCTTCAGCACCCACACAAAACGAACATGGAGCTCCTCACTCAAGGCGCTCAAAACTCCACAGCCAAAGACAAGTTCAGTGCCCAAGCCATTTCCCGCTGCCATGGAAACCAAGTGCTCTGGCAGCACATATGTCTGAAAGTGGATATGACACCTAGGGAAGGGAGTGTGCTGGTGAATGGCAACTGAATGAAGCAGCAGCACAGCTCTTCCACTGCCAAAACAACTCCACCTGCCTCATGAACTTCACATACCATCAGCTGTCCTGGCAGCTATCTAGGAAACCCTGTTGGGTCACTTCCGGTCCCATGCCCATTGAGCCCAGTGGGATGGAATCAAGCAGCTTCAGCACCCACACAAAACGAACGTGGAGCTCCTCACTCAAGGCGCTCAAAACTGCACAGCCAAAGACAAGTTCAGTGCCGAAGCCATTTCCAGCTGCCATGGAAACCAAGTGCTCTGGCAGCACATATGTCTGAAAGTGGATATGACACCTAGGGAAGGGAGTGTGCTGGTGAATGGCAACTGCCCGAAGCAGCAGCACAGCTCTTCCACTGCCAAAACAACTCCACCTGCCTCATGAACTTCACATACCATCAGCTGTCCTGGCAGCTATCTAGGAAACCCTGTTGGGTCACTTCCGGTCCCATGCCCATTGAGCCCAGTGGGATGGAATCAAGCAGCTTCAGCACCCACACAAAACGAACATGGAGCTCCTCACTCAAGGCGGACAAAACTCCACAGCCAAAGACAAGTTCAGTGCCTAAGCCATTTCCCTCTGCCATGGACCAAGTGCTCTGTCAGCACATATGTCTGAAAGTGGATATGACACCTAGGGAAGGGAGTGTGCTGGTGAATGGCAACTGCCCGAAGCAGCAGCACAACTCTTCCACTGCCAAAACAACTCCACCTGCCTCATGAACTTCACATACCATCAGCTGTCCTGGCAGCTATCTAGGAAACCCTGTTGGGTCACTTCCGGTCCCATGCCCATTGAGCCCAGTGGGATGGAATCAAGCAGCTTCAGCACCCACACAAAACGAACGTGGAGCTCCTCACTCAAGGCGCTCAAGATTCCACGGCCAAAGACAAGTTCAGTGCCTAAGCCATTTCCCTCTGCCATGGACCAAGTGCTCTGGCAGCACATATGTCTGAAAGTGGATATGACACCTAGGGAAGGGAGTGTGCTGGTGAATGGCAACTGCCCGAAGCAGCAGCACAGCTCTTCCAGTGCTAAAACAACTCCACCTGCCTCATGAACTTCACATACCATCAGCTGTCCTGGCAGCTATCTAGGAAACCCTGTTGGGTCACTTCCGGTCCCATGTCCATTGAGCCCAGTGGGATGGAATCAAGCAGTTTCAGCACACACACAAAACGAACATGGAGCTCCTCACTCAAGGCGCTCAAAGCTCCACAGCCAAAGACAAGTTCAGTGCCCAAGCCATTTCCTGCTGCCATGGAAACCAAGTGATCTGGCAGCACATACGTCTGAAAGTGGATATGACACCTAGGGAAGGGAGTGTGCTGGTGAATGGCAACTGCCCGAAGCAGCAGCACAGCTCTTCCACTGCCAAAACAACTCCACCTGCCTCATGAACTTCACATACCATCAGCTGTCCTGGCAGCTATCTAGGAAACCCTGTTGGGTCACTTCCGGTCCCATGCCCATTGAGCCCAGTGGGATGGAATCAAGCAGCTTGAGCACCCACACAAAACGAACGTGGAGCTCCTCACTCAAGGCGCTCAAAACTCCACAGCCAAAGACAAGTTCAGTGCCTAAGCCATTTCCCTCTGCCATGAAAACCAAGTGCTCTGGCAGCACATATGTCTGAAAGTGGATATGACACCTAGGGAAGGGAGTGTGGTGGTGAATGGCAACTGCCCGAAGCAGCAGCACAGCTCTTCCACTGCCAAAACAACTCCACCTGCCTCATGAACTTCACATACCATCAGCTGTCCTGGCAGCTATCTAGGAAACACTGTTTTGTCACTTCCGGTCCCATGCCCATTGAGCCCAGTGGGATGGAATCAAGCAGCTTGAGCACCCACACAAAACGAACATGCAGCTCCTCACTCAAGGCGCTCAAAACTCCACAGCCAAAGACAAGTTCAGTGCCTAAGCCATTTCCCGCTGCCATGGAAACCAAGTGCTGTGGCAGCACATATGTCTGAAAGTGGATATGACACCTAGGGAAGGGAGTGTGCTGGTGAATGGAAACTGCCCGAAGCAGCAGCACAGCTCTTCCACTGCCAAAACAACTCCACCTGCCTCCTGAACTTCACATACCATCAGCTGTCCTGGCAGCTATCTAGGAAACCCTGTTGGGTCACTTCCGGTCCCATGCCCATTGAGCCCAGTGGGATGGAATCAAGCAGCTTGAGCACCCACACAAAACGAACGTGGAGCTCCTCACTCAAGGCGCTCAAAACTCCACAGCCAAAGACAAGTTCAGTGCCCAAGCCATTTCCAGCTGCCATGGAAACCAAGTGCTCTGACAGCACATATGTCTGAAAGTGGATATGACACCTAGGGAAGGGAGTGTGCTGGTGAATGGCAACTGCCCGAAGCAGCAGCACAGCTCTTCCACTGCCAAAACAACTCCACCTGCCTCATGAACTTCACATACCATCAGCTGTCCTGGCAGCTATCTAGGAAACCCTGTTGGGTCACTTCCGGTCCCATGCCCATTGAGCGCAGTGGGATGGAATCAAGCAGCTTCAGCACCCACACGAAACGAACATGGAGCTCCTCACTCAAGGCGGACAAAACTCCACAGCCAAAGACAAGTTCAGTGCCTAAGCCATTTCCCTCTGCCATGGACCAAGTGCTCTGGCAGCACATATGTCTGAAAGTGGATATGACACCTAGGGAAGGGAGTGTGCTGGTGAATGGCAACTGCCCGAAGCAGCAGCACAGCTCTTCCACTGCCAAAACAACTCCACCTGCCTCATGAACTTCACATACCATCAGCTGTCCTGGCAGCTATCTAGGAAACCCTGTTGGGTCACTTCCGGTCCCATGCCCATTGAGCCCAGTGGGATGGAATCAAGCAGCTTCAGCACCCACACAAAACGAACATGCAGCTCCTCACTCAAGGCGCTCAAAACTCCACAGCCAAAGACAAGTTCAGTGCCCAAGCCATTTCCCGCTGCCATGGAAACCAAGTGCTCTGGCAGCACATATGTCTGAAAGTGGATATGACAGCTAGGGAAGGGAGTGTGCTGGTGAATGGCAACTGCCCGAAGCAGCAGCACAGCTCTTCCACTGCCAAAACAACTCCACCTGCCTCATGAACTTCACATACCATCAGCTGTCCTGGCAGCTATCTAGGAAACCCTGTTGGGTCACTTCCGGTCCCATGCCCATTGAGCCCAGTGGGATGGAATCAAGCAGCTTCAGCACCCACACAAAACGAACATGGAGCTCCTCACTCAAGGCGGACAAAACTCCACGGCCAAAGACAAGTTCAGTGCCGAAGCCATTTCCCGCTGCCATGGAAACCAAGTGCTCTGGCAGCACATATGTCTGAAAGTGGATATGACACCTAGGGAAGGAAGTCTGGTGGTGAATGGCAACTGCCCGAAGCAGCAGCACAGCTCTTCCACTGCCAAAACAACTCCACCTGCCTCATGAACTTCACATACCATCAGCTGTCCTGGCAGCTATCTAGGAAACCCTGTTGGGTCACTTCCGGTCCCATGCCCATTGAGCCCAGTGGGATGGAATCAAGCAGTTTCAGCACACACACAAAACGAACATGGAGCTCCTCACTCAAGGCGCTCAAATCTCCCCGGCCAAAGACAAGTTCAGTGCCCAAGCCATTTCCTGCTGCCATGGAAACCAAGTGCTCTGGCAGCACATATGTCTGAAAGTGGATATGACACCTAGGGAAGGGAGTGTGCTGGTGAATGGCAACTGCCCGAAGCAGCAGCACAGCTCTTCCACTGCCAAAACAACTCCACCTGCCTCCTGAACTTCACATACCATCAGCTGTCCTGGCAGCTATCTAGGAAACCCTGTTGGGTCACTTCCGGTCCCATGCCCATTGAGCCCAGTGGGATGGAATCAAGCAGCTTGAGCACCCACACAAAACGAACGTGGAGCTCCTCACTCAAGGCGCTCAAAACTCCACAGCCAAAGACAAGTTCAGTACCGAAGCCATTTCCAGCTGCCATGGAAACCAAGTGCTCTGACAGCACATATGTCTGAAAGTGGATATGACACCTAGGGAAGGGAGTGTGCTGGTGAATGGCAACTGCCCGAAGCAGCAGCACAGCTCTTCCACTGCCAAAACAACTCCACCTGCCTCATGAACTTCACATACCATCAGCTGTCCTGGCAGCTATCTAGGAAACCCTGTTGGGTCACTTCCGGTCCCATGCCCATTGAGCCCAGTGGGATGGAATCAAGCAGCTTCAGCACTCACACAAAACGAACATGGAGCTCCTCACTCAAGGCGGACAAAACTCCACAGCCAAAGACAAGTTCAGTGCCTAAGCCATTTCCCTCTGCCATGGACCAAGTGCTCTGGCAGCACATATGTCTGAAAGTGGATATGACACCTAGGGAAGGGAGTGTGGTGGTGAATGGCAACTGCCCGAAGCAGCAGCACAGCTCTTCCACTGCCAAAACAACTCCACCTGCCTCATGAACTTCACATACCATCAGCTGTCCTGGCAGCTATCTAGGAAACACTGTTTTGTCACTTCCGGTCCCATGCCCATTGAGCCCAGTGGGATGGAATCAAGCAGCTTGAGCACCCACACAAAACGAACATGCAGCTCCTCACTCAAGGCGCTCAAAACTCCACAGCCAAAGACAAGTTCAGTGCCCAAGCCATTTCCCGCTGCCATGGAAACCAAGTGCTCTGGCAGCACATATGTCTGAAAGTGGATATGACAGCTAGGGAAGGGAGTGTGCTGGTGAATGGCAACTGCCCGAAGCAGCAGCACAGCTCTTCCACTGCCAAAACAACTCCACCTGCCTCATGAACTTCACATACCATCAGCTCTCCTGGCAGCTATCTAGGAAACCCTGTTGGGTCACTTCCGGTCCCATGCCCATTGAGCCCAGTGGGATGGAATCAAGCAGCTTCAGCACCCACACAAAACGAACATGGAGCTCCTCACTCAAGGCGGACAAAACTCCACGGCCAAAGACAAGTTCAGTGCCCAAGCCATTTCCCGCTGCCATGGAAACCAAGTGCTCTGGCAGCACATATGTCTGAAAGTGGATATGACACCTAGGGAAGGGAGTGTGCTGGTGAATTGCAACTGCCCGAAGCAGCAGCACAGCTCTTCCACTGCCAAAACAACTCCACCTGCCTCATGAACTTCACATACCATCAGCTGTCCTGGCAGCTATCTAGGAAACCCTGTTGGGTCACTTCCGGTCCCATGCCCATTGAGCCCAGTGGGATGGAATCAAGCAGTTTCAGCACACACACAAAACGAACATGGAGCTCCTCACTCAAGGCGCTCAAAACTCCACGGCCAAAGACAAGTTCAGTGCCCAAGCCATTTCCTGCTGCCATGGAAACCAAGTGCTCTGGCAGCACATATGTCTGAAAGTGGATATGACACCTAGGGAAGGGAGTGTGCTGGTGAATGGCAACTGCCCGAAGCAGCAGCACAGCTCTTCCAGTGCCAAAACAACTCCACCTGCCTCATGAACTTCACATACCATCAGCTGTGCTGGCAGCTATCAAGGAAACCCTGTTGGGTCACTTCCGGTCCCATGCCCATTGATGCCAGTGGGATGGAATCAAGCAGCTTCAGCACCCACACAAAACGAACATGGAGCTCCTCACTCAAGGCGCTCAAAACTCCACAGCCAAAGACAAGTTCAGTGCCCAAGCCATTTCCCGCTGCCATGGAAACCAAGTGCTCTGGCAGCACATATGTCTGAAAGTGGATATGACACCTAGGGAAGGAAGTGTGCTGGTGAATGGCAACTGCCCGAAGCAGCAGCACAGCTCTTCCACTGCCAAAACAACTCCACCTGCCTCATGAACTTCACATACCATCAGCTGTCCTGGCAGCTATCTCGGAAACCCTGTTGGGTCACTTCCGGTCCCATGCCCATTGAGCCCAGTGGGATGGAATCAGGCAGCTTGAGCACCCACACAAAACGAACATGGAGCTCCTCACTCAAGGCGCTCAAAACTCCACAGCCAAAGACAAGTTCAGTGCCTAAGCCATTTCCCGCTGCCATGGACCAAGTGCTCTGGCAGCACATATGTCTGAAAGTGGATATGACACCTAGGGAAGGGAGTGTGCTGGTGAATGGCAACTGCCCGAAGCAGCAGCACAGCTCTTCCAGCGCAAAAACAACTCCACCTGCCTCAACAACTTCTCATACCATCAGCTGTCCTGGCTGCTATCTAGGAAACCCTGTTGGGTCACTTCCGGTCCCATGCCCATTGAGCCCAGTGGGATGGAATCAAGCAGCTTGAGCACCCACACAAAACGAACATGGAGCTCCTCACTCAAGGCGCTCAAAACTCCACAGCCAAAGACAAGTTCAGTGCCCAAGCCATTTCCCGCTGCCATGGAAACCAAGTGCTCTGGCAGCACATATGTCTGAAAGTGGATATGACACCTAGGGAAGGGAGTGTGCTGGTGAATGGCAACTGCCCGAAGCAGCAGCACAGCTCTTCCAGTGCCAAAACAACTCCACCTGCCTCATGAACTTTACATACCATCAGCTGTCCTGGCAGCTATCTAGGAAACCCTGTTGATTCACTTCCGGTCCCATGCCCATTGAGCCCAGTGGGATGGAATCAAGCAGCTTCAGCACCCACACAAAACGAACATGGAGCTCCTCACTCAAGGCGCTCAAAACTCCACAGCCAAAGACAAGTTCAGTGCCCAAGCCATTTCCCGCTGCCATGGAAACCAAGTGCTCTGGCAGCACATATGTCTGAAAGTGGATATGACACCTAGGGAAGGGAGTGTGGTGGTGAATGGCAACTGCCTGAAGCAGCAGCACAGCTCTTCCAGTGCCAAAACAACTCCACCTGCCTCATGAACTTCACATACCATCAGCTGTCCTGGCAGCTATCTAGGAAACCCTGTTGGGTCACTTCCGGTCCCATGCCCATTGAGCCCAGTGGGATGGAATTAAGCAGCTTCAGCACCCACACAAAACGAACATGGAGCTCCTCACTCAAGGCGCTCAAAACTCCACAGCCAAAGACAAGTTCAGTGCCTAAGCCATTTCCCGCTGCCATGGACCAAGTGCTCTGGCAGCACATATGTCTGAAAGTGGATATGACACCTAGGGAAGGGAGTGTGCTGGTGAATGGCAACTGCTCGAAGCAGCAGCACAGCTCTTCCACTGCCAAAACAACTCCACCTGCCTCAAGAACTTCTCATACCATCAGCTGTCCTGGCAGCTATCAAGGAAACCCTGTTGGGTCACTTCCGGTCCCATGCCCATTGAGCCCAGTGGGATGGAATCCAGCAGCTTCAGCACCCACACAAAACAAACATGGAGCTCCTCACTCAAGGCGCTCAAAACTCCACAGCCAAAGACAAGTTCAGTGCCCAAGCCATTTCCCGCTGCCATGGAAACCAAGTGCTCTGGCAGCACATATGTCTGAAAGTGGATATGACACCTAGGGAAGGGAGTGTGCTGGTGAATGGCAACTGCCCGAAGCAGCAGCACAGCTCTTCCACTGCCAAAACAACTCCACCTGCCTCATGAACTTCACATACCATCAGCTGTCCTGGCAGCTATCTCGGACACCCTGTTGGGTCTCTTCCGGTCCCATGCCCATTGAGCCCAGTGGGATGGAATTAAGCAGCTTCAGCACCCACACAAAACGAACATGGAGCTCCTCACTCAAGGCGCTCAAAACTCCACAGCCAAAGACAAGTTCAGTGCCCAAGCTATTTCCCGCTGCCATGGAAACCAAGTGCCCTGGCAGCACATATGTCTGAAAGTGGATATGACACCTAGGGAAGGGAGTGTGCTGGTGAATGGCAACTGCCCGAAGCAGCAGCACAGCTCTTCCACTGCAAAAACAACTCCACCTGCCTCATGAACTTCACATACCATCAGCTGTCCTGGCAGCTATCTAGGAAACCCTGTTGGGTCACTTCCGGTCCCATGCCCATTGAGCCCAGTGGGATGGAATCAAGCAGCTTCAGCACCCACACAAAACGAACATGGAGCTCCTCACTCAAGGCGGACAAAACTCCACGGCCAAAGACAAGTTCAGTGCCCAAGCCATTTCCCGCTGCCATGGAAACCAAGTGCTCTGGCAGCACATATGTCTGAAAGTGGATATGACACCTAGGGAAGGGAGTCTGGTGGTGAATGGCAACTGCCCGAAGCAGCAGCGCAGCTCTTCCACTGCCAAAACAACTCCACCTGCCTCAAGAACTTCACATACCGTCAGCTGTCATGGCAGCTATCTCGGAAAGCCTGTTGTGTCACTTCCGGTCCCATGCCCATTGAGCCCAGTGGGATGGAATCAAGCAGCTTCAGCACCCACACAAAATGAACATGGAGCTCCTCACTCAAGGCGCTCAAAACTCCACAGCCAAAGACAAGTTCAGTGCCTAAGCCATTTCCTGCTGCCGTGGAAACCAAGTGCTCTGGCAGCACATATGTCTGAAAGTGGATATGACACCTAGGGAAGGGAGTGTGCTGTTGAATGGCAACTGCCCGAAGCAGCAGCACAGCTCTTCCACTGCCAAAACAACTCCACTTGCATCATGAACTTCATATACCGTCAGCTGTCCTGGCAGCTATCTAGGAAACCCTGTTGGGTCACTTCCGGTCCCATGCCCATTGAGCCCAGTGGGATGGAATCAAGCAGCTTCAGCACCCACACAAAACGAACATGGAGCTCCTCACTCAAGGCGCTCAAAACTCCACAGCCAAAGACAAGTTCAGTGCCTAAGCCATTTCCCGCTGCCATGGAAACCAAGTGCTCTGGCAGCACATATGTCTGAAAGTGGATATGACACCTAGGGAAGGGAGTGTGCTGGTGAATGGCAACTGCCCGAAGCAGCAGCACAGCTCTTCCACTGCCAAAACAACTCCACCTGCCTCCTGAACTTCACATACCATCAGCTGTCCTGGCAGCTATCTAGGAAACCCTGTTGGGTCATTTCCGGTCCCATGCCCATTGAGCCCAGGGGGATGGAATCAAGCAGCTTGAGCACCCACACAAAACGAACATGGAGCTCCTCACTCAAGGCGCTCAAAACTCCACAGCCAAAGACAAGTTCAGTGCCCAAGCCATTTCCCGCTGCCATGGAAACCAAGTGCTCTGGCAGCACATATGTCTGAAAGTGGATATGACACCTAGGGAAGGGAGTCTGGTGGTGAATGGCAACTGCCCGAAGCAGCAGCACAGCTCTTCCAGTGCCAAAACAACTCCACCTGCCTCATGAACTTCACATACCATCAGCTGTCCTGGCAGCTATCTAGGAAACCCTGTTGGGTCACTTCCGGTCCCATGCACATTGAGCCCAGTGGGATGGAATCAAGAAGCTTCAGCACCCACACAAAACGAACATGGAGCTCCTCACTCAAGGTGGACAAAACTCCATAGCCAAAGACAAGTTCAGTGGCTAAGCCATTTCCCGCTGCCATGGAAACCAAGTGCTGTGGCAGCACATATGTGGGAAAGTGGATATGACACCTAGGGAAGGGAGTGTGGTGGTGAATGGCAACTGCCCGAAGCAGCAGCACAGCTCTTCCACTGCCAAAACAACTCCACCTGCCTCATGAACTTCACATACCATCAGCTCTCCTGGCAGCTATCTCGGAAACCCTGTTGGGTCACTTCCGGTCCCATGCCCATTGAGCCCAGTGGGATGGAATCAAGCAGCTTCAGCACCCACACAAAACGAACATGGAGCTCCTCACTCAAGGCGCTCAAAACTACACAGCCAAAGACAAGTTCAGTGCCCAAGCCATTTCCCGCTGCCATGGAAACCAAGTGCTCTGGCAGCACATATGTGGGAAAGTGGATATGACACCTAGGGAAGGGAGTGTGCTGGTGAATGGCAACTGCCCGAAGCAGCAGCACAGCTCTTCCACTGCCAAAACAACTCCACCTGCCTCCTGAACTTCACATACCATCAGCTGTCCTGGCAGCTATCTAGGAAACCCTGTTGGGTCACTTCCGGTCCCATGCCCATTAAGCCCAGTGGGATGGAATCAAGCAGCTTCAACACCCACACAAAACGAACATGGAGCTCCTCACTCAAGGCGCTCAAAACTCCACAGCCAAAGACAAGTTCAGTGCCCAAGCCATTTCCCGCTGCCATGGAAACCAAGTGCTCTGGCAGCACATATGTCTGAAAGTGGATATGACACCTAGGGAAGGGAGTGTGCTGGTGAATGGCAACTGCCCGAAGCAGCAGCACAGCTCTTCCACTGCCAAAACAACTCCACCTGCCTCATGAACTTCACATACCATCAGCTGTCCTGGCAGCTATCTAGGAAACCCTGTTGTGTCACTTCCGGTCCCATGCCCATTGAGCCCAGGGGATGGAATCAAGAAGCTTCAGCACCCACACAAA
Source organism: Ochotona princeps (assembly GCF_030435755.1). Classification (NCBI taxonomy): domain Eukaryota; kingdom Metazoa; phylum Chordata; class Mammalia; order Lagomorpha; family Ochotonidae; genus Ochotona; species Ochotona princeps. The sequence continues at coordinate 143,540,874 of NC_080832.1, read as the reverse complement.
ACGAACATGGAGCTCCTCACTCAAGGTGGACAAAACTCCATAGCCAAAGACAAGTTCAGTGCCCAAGCCATTTCCCGCTGCCATGGAAACCAAGTGCTCTGGCAGCACATATGTCTGTAAGTGGATATGACACCTAGGGAAGGGAGTGTGCTGGTGAATGGCAACTGCCCGAAGCAGCAGCACAGCTCTTCCACTGCCAAAACAACTCCACCTGCCTCATGAACTTCACATACCATCAGCTGTCCTGGCAGCTATCTCGGAAACCCTGTTGGGTCACTTCCGGTCCCATGCCCATTGAGCCCAGTGGGATGGAATCAAGCAGCTTCAGCACCCACACAAATCTAACATGGAGCTCCTCACTCAAGGCGCTCAATAGTACATGGCCAAAGACAAGTTCAGTGCCCAAGCCATTTCCTGCTGCCATGGAAACCAAGTGCTCTGGCAGCACATATGTCTGAAAGTGGATATGACACCTAGGGAAGGGAGTGTGCTGGTGAATGGCAATTGCCCGAAGCAGCAGCACAGCTCTTCCAGTGCCAAAACAACTCCGTCTGCCTCATGAACTTCACATACCATCAGCTGTCCTGGCAGCTATCTAGGAAACCCTGTTGGGTCACTTCCGGTCCCATGCCTATTGAGCCGAGTGGGATGGAATCAAGCAGCTTCAGCACCCACACAAAACGAACATGGAGCTCCTCACTCAAGGCGCTCAAAACTCCTCGGCCAAAGACAAGTTCAGTGAACAAGCCATTTCCCGCTGCCATGGAAACCAAGTGCTCTGGCAGCACATATGTCTGAAAGTGGATAAGACACCTAGGGAAGGGAGTGTGCTGGTGAATGGCAACTGCCCGAAGCAGCAGCGCAGCTCTTCCACTGCCAAAACAACTCCACCTGCCTCAAGAACTTCACATACAATCAGCTGTCCTGGCAGCTATCTAGGAAACCCTGTTGGGTCACTTCCGGTCCCATGCCCATTGAGCCCAGTGGGATGGAATCAAGCAGCTTCAGCACCCACACAAAAAGAACATGGATCCCCTCACTCAAGGCGCTCAAAACTCCACAGCCAAAGACAAGTTCAGTGCCGAAGCCATTTCCCGCTGCCATGGAAACCAAGTGCTCTGGCAGCACATATGTCTGAAAGTGGATATGACACCTAGGGAAAGGAGTGTGCTGGTGAATGGCAACTGCCCGAAGCAGCAGTGCAGCTCTTCCACTGCCAAAACAACTCCACCTGCCTCATGAACTTCACATACCATCAGCTGTCCTGGCAGCTATCTAGGAAACCCTGTTGTGTCACTTCCGGTCCCATGCCCATTGAGCCCAGGGGATGGAATCAAGAAGATTCAGCACCCACACAAAACGAACATGGAGCTCCTCACTCAAGGTGGACAAAACTCCATAGCCAAAGACAAGTTCAGTGCCTAAGCCATTTCCTGCTGCCATGGAAACCAAGTGCTCTGGCAGCACATATGTCTGTAAGTGGATATGACACCTAGGGAAGGGAGTGTGCTGGTGAATGGCAACTGCCCGAAGCAGCAGCACAGCTCTTCCACTGCCAAAACAACTCCACCTGCCTCATGAACTTCACATACCATCAGCTGTCCTGGCAGCTATCTCGGAAACCCTGTTGGGTCACTTCCGGTCCCATGCCCATTGAGCCCAGTGGGATGGAATCAAGCAGCTTCAGCACCCACACAAATCTAACATGGAGCTCCTCACTCAAGGCGCTCAATAGTACATGGCCAAAGACAAGTTCAGTGCCCAAGCCATTTCCTGCTGCCATGGAAACCAAGTGCTCTGGCAGCACATATGTCTGAAAGTGGATATGACACCTAGGGAAGGGAGTGTGCTGGTGAATGGCAATTGCCCGAAGCAGCAGCACAGCTCTTCCAGTGCCAAAACAACTCCACCTGCCTCATGAACTTCACATACCATCAGCTGTCCTGGCAGCTATCTAGGAAACCCTGTTGGGTCACTTCCGGTCCCATGCCTATTGAGCCGAGTGGGATGCATTCAAGCAGCTTCAGCACCCACACAGAACGAACATGGAGCTCCTCACTCAAGGCGCTCAAAACTCCACAGCCAAAGACAAATTCAGTGCCCAAGCCATTTCCCGCTGCCATGGAAACCAAGTGCTCTGGCAGCACATATGTCTGAAAGTGGATATGACACCTAGGGAAGGGAGTGTGCTGTTGAATGGCAACTGCCCGAAGCAGCAGCACAGCTCTTCCACTGCCAAAACAACTCCACCTGCCTCATGAACTTCACATACCATCAGCTGTCCTGGCAGCTATCTAGGAAACCCTGTTGGGTCACTTCCGGTCCCATGCCCATTGAGCCCAGTGGGATGGAATCAAGCAGCTTGAGCACCCACACAAAATGAACATGGAGCTCCTCACTCAAGGCGCTCAAAACTCCACAGCCAAAGACAAGTTCAGTGCCCAAGCCATTTCCCGCTGCCATGGAAACCAAGTGCTCTGGCAGCACATATGTCTGAAAGTGGATATGACACCTAGGGAAGGGAGTGTGCTGGTGAATGGCAACTGCCCGAAGCAGCAGCACAGCTCTTCCACTGCCAAAACAACTCCACCTGCCTCATGAACTTCACATACCATCAGCTGTCCTGGCAGCTATCTAGGAAACCCTGTGGGGTCACCTCCGGTCAGATGCTCATTGAGCCCAGTGGGATGGAATCAAGCAGCTTCAGCACCCACACAAAACGAACATGGAGCTCCTCACTCAAGGCGCTCAAAACTCCACAGCCAAAGACAAGTTCAGTGCCTAAGCCATTTCCTGCTGCCGTGGAAACCAAGTGCTCTGGCAGCACATATGTCTGAAAGTGGATATGACACCTAGGGAAGGGAGTGTGCTGTTGAATGGCAACTGCCCGAAGCAGCAGCACAGCTCTTCCACTGCCAAAACAACTCCACTTGCCTCATGAACTTCATATACCGTCAGCTGTCCTGGCAGCTATCTAGGAAACCCTGTTGGGTCACTTCCGGTCCCATGCCCATTGAGCCCAGTGGGATGGAATCAAGCAGCTTCAGCACCCACACAAAACGAACATGGAGCTCCTCACTCAAGGCGCTCAAAACTCCACAGCCAAAGACAAGTTCAGTGCCTAAGCCATTTCCCGCTGCCATGGAAACCAAGTGCTCTGGCAGCACATATGTCTGAAAGTGGATATGACACCTAGGGAAGGGAGTGTGCTGGTGAATGGCAACTGCCCGAAGCAGCAGCACAGCTCTTCCACTGCCAAAACAACTCCACCTGCCTCCTGAACTTCACATACCATCAGCTGTCCTGGCAGCTATCTAGGAAACCCTGTTGGGTCATTTCCGGTCCCATGCCCATTGAGCCCAGGGGGATGGAATCAAGCAGCTTGAGCACCCACACAAAACGAACATGGAGCTCCTCACTCAAGGCGCTCAAAACTCCACAGCCAAAGACAAGTTCAGTGCCCAAGCCATTTCCCGCTGCCATGGAAACCAAGTGCTCTGGCAGCACATATGTCTGAAAGTGGATATGACACCTAGGGAAGGGAGTCTGGTGGTGAATGGCAACTGCCCGAAGCAGCAGCACAGCTCTTCCAGTGCCAAAACAACTCCACCTGCCTCATGAACTTCACATACCATCAGCTGTCCTGGCAGCTATCTAGGAAACCCTGTTGGGTCACTTCCGGTCCCATGCACATTGAGCCCAGTGGGATGGAATCAAGAAGCTTCAGCACCCACACAAAACGAACATGGAGCTCCTCACTCAAGGTGGACAAAACTCCATAGCCAAAGACAAGTTCAGTGCCTAAGCCATTTCCCGCTGCCATGGAAACCAAGTGCTGTGGCAGCACATATGTGGGAAAGTGGATATGACACCTAGGGAAGGGAGTGTGGTGGTGAATGGCAACTGCCCGAAGCAGCAGCACAGCTCTTCCACTGCCAAAACAACTCCACCTGCCTCATGAACTTCACATACCATCAGCTCTCCTGGCAGCTATCTCGGAAACCCTGTTGGGTCACTTCCGGTCCCATGCCCATTGAGCCCAGTGGGATGGAATTAAGCAGCTTCAGCACCCACACAAAACGAACATGGAGCTCCTCACTCAAGGCGCTCAAAACTACACAGCCAAAGACAAGTTCAGTGCCCAAGCCATTTCCCGCTGCCATGGAAACCAAGTGCTCTGGCAGCACATATGTGGGAAAGTGGATATGACACCTAGGGAAGGGAGTGTGCTGGTGAATGGCAACTGCCCGAAGCAGCAGCACAGCTCTTCCACTGCCAAAACAACTCCACCTGCCTCCTGAACTTCACATACCATCAGCTGTCCTGGCAGCTATCTAGGAAACCCTGTGGGGTCACTTCCGGTCCCATGCCCATTAAGCCCAGTGGGATGGAATCAAGCAGCTTCAACACCCACACAAAACGAACATGGAGCTCCTCACACAAGGCGCTCAAAACTCCACAGCCAAAGACAAGTTCAGTGCCTAAGCCATTTCCCGCTGCCATGGAAACCAAGTGCTCTGGCAGCACATATGTCTGAAAGTGGATATGACACCTAGGGAAGGGAGTGTGCTGGTGAATGGCAACTGCCCGAAGCAGCAGCACAGCTCTTCCACTGCCAAAACAACTCCACCTGCCTCATGAACTTCACATACCATCAGCTGTCCTGGCAGCTATCTAGGAAACCCTGTTGGGTCACTTCCGGTCCCATGCCCATTGAGCCCAGGGGATGGAATCAAGAAGCTTCAGCACCCACACAAAACGAACATGGAGCTCCTCACTCAAGGTGGACAAAACTCCATAGCCAAAGACAAGTTCAGTGCCTAAGCCATTTCCCGCTGCCATGGAAACCAAGTGCTCTGGCAGCACATATGTCTGTAAGTGGATATGACACCTAGGGAAGGGAGTGTGCTGGTGAATGGCAACTGCCCGAAGCAGCAGCACAGCTCTTCCACTGCCAAAACAACTCCACCTGCCTCATGAACTTCACATACCATCAGCTGTCCTGGCAGCTATCTCGGAAACCCTGTTGGGTCCCTTCCGGTCCCATGCCCATTGAGCCCAGTGGGATGGAATCAAGCAGCTTCAGCACCCACACAAATCTAACATGGAGCTCCTCACTCAAGGCGCTCAATAGTACATGGCCAAAGACAAGTTCAGTGCCCAAGCCATTTCCTGCTGCCATGGAAACCAAGTGCTCTGGCAGCACATATGTCTGAAAGTGGATATGACACCTAGGGAAGGGAGTGTGCTGGTGAATGGCAATTGCCCGAAGCAGCAGCACAGCTCTTCCAGTGCCAAAACAACTCCGTCTGCCTCATGAACTTCACATACCATCAGCTGTCCTGGCAGCTATCTAGGAAACCCTGTTGGGTCACTTCCGGTCCCATGCCTATTGAGCCGAGTGGGATGGAATCAAGCAGCTTCAGCACCCACACAAAACGAACATGGAGCTCCTCACTCAAGGCGCTCAAAACTCCTCGGCCAAAGACAAGTTCAGTGAACAAGCCATTTCCCGCTGCCATGGAAACCAAGTGCTCTGGCAGCACATATGTCTGAAAGTGGATAAGACACCTAGGGAAGGGAGTGTGCTGGTGAATGGCAACTGCCCGAAGCAGCAGCGCAGCTCTTCCACTGCCAAAACAACTCCACCTGCCTCAAGAACTTCACATACAATCAGCTGTCCTGGCAGCTATCTAGGAAACCCTGTTGGGTCACTTCCGGTCCCATGCCCATTGAGCCCAGGGGGATGGAATCAAGCAGCTTCAGCACCCACACAAAAAGAACATGGATCCCCTCACTCAAGGCGCTCAAAACTCCACAGCCAAAGACAAGTTCAGTGCCGAAGCCATTTCCCGCTGCCATGGAAACCAAGTGCTCTGGCAGCACATATGTCTGAAAGTGGATATGACACCTAGGGAAAGGAGTGTGCTGGTGAATGGCAACTGTCCGAAGCAGCAGTGCAGCTCTTCCACTGCCAAAACAACTCCACCTGCCTCATGAACTTCACATACCATCAGCTGTCCTGGCAGCTATCTAGGAAACCCTGTTGTGTCACTTCCGGTCCCATGCCCATTGAGCCCAGGGGATGGAATCAAGAAGATTCAGCACCCACACAAAACGAACATGGAGCGCCTCACTCAAGGTGGACAAAACTCCATAGCCAAAGACAAGTTCAGTGCCTAAGCCATTTCCCGCTGCCATGGAAACCAAGTGCTGTGGCAGCACATATGTGGGAAAGTGGATATGACACCTAGGGAAGGGAGTGTGGTGGTGAATGGCAACTGCCTGAAGCAGCAGCACAGCTCTTCCACTGCCAAAACAACTCCACCTGCCTCATGAACTTCACATACCATCAGCTGTCCTGGCAGCTATCTCGGAAACCCTGTTGGGTCACTTCCGGTCCCATGCCCATTGAGCCCAGTGGGATGGAATCAAGCAGCTTCAGCACCCACACAAATCTAACATGGAGCTCCTCACTCAAGGCGCTCAATAGTACATGGCCAAAGACAAGTTCAGTGCCCAAGCCATTTCCTGCTGCCATGGAAACCAAGTGCTCTGGCAGCACATATGTCTGAAAGTGGATATGACACCTAGGGAAGGGAGTGTGCTGGTGAATGTCAATTGCCCGAAGCAGCAGCACAGCTCTTCCAGTGCCAAAACAACTCCACCTGCCTCATGAACTTCACATACCATCAGCTGTCCTGGCAGCTATCTAGGAAACCCTGTTGGGTCACTTCCGGTCCCATGCCTATTGAGCCGAGTGGGATGCATTCAAGCAGCTTCAGCACCCACACAAAACGAACATGGAGCTCCTCACTCAAGGCGCTCAAAGCTCCACAGCCAAAGACAAATTCAGTGCCCAAGCCATTTCCCGCTGCCATGGAAACCAAGTGCTCTGGCAGCACATATGTCTGAAAGTGGATATGACACCTAGGGAAGGGAGTGTGCTGGTGAACGGCAACTGCCCGAAGCAGCAGCACAGCTCTTCCACTGCCAAAACAACTCCACCTGCCTCATGAACTTCACATACCATCAGCTGTCCTGGCAGCTATCTAGGAAACCCTGTTGGGTAACTTCCGGTCCCATGCCCATTGAGCCCAGTGGGATGGAATCAAGCAGCTTGAGCACCCACACAAAATGAACATGGAGCTCCTCACTCAAGGCGCTCAAAACTCCACAGCCAAAGACAAGTTCAGTGCCCAAGCCATTTCCCGCTGCCATGGAAACCAAGTGCTCTGGCAGCACATATGTCTGAAAGTGGATATGACACCTAGGGAAGGGAGTGTGCTGGTGAATGGCAACTGCCCGAAGCAGCAGCACAGCTCTTCCACTGCCAAAACAACTCCACCTGCCTCATGAACTTCACATACCATCAGCTGTCCTGGCAGCTATCTAGGAAACCCTGTGGGGTCACCTCCGGTCAGATGCTCATTGAGCCCAGTGGGATGGAATCAAGCAGCTTCAGCACCCACACAAAACGAACATGGAGCTCCTCACTCAAGGCGCTCAAAACTGCACAGCCAAAGACAAGTTCAGTGCCCAAGCCATTTCCCGCTGCCATGGAAACCAAGTGCTCTGGCAGCACATATGTCTGAAAGTGGATATGACACCTAGGGAAGGGAGTGTGCTGGTGAATGGCAACTGCCCGATTCAGGAGCACAGCTCTTCCACTGCCAAAACAACTCCACCTGCCTCATGAACTTCACATACCATCAGCTCTCCTGGCAGCTATCTAGGAAACCCTGTTGGGTCACTTCCGGTCCCATGCCCATTGAGCCCAGTGGGATGGAATCAAGAAGCTTCAGCACCCACACAAAACGAACATGGAGCTCCTCACGCAAGGCGGACAAAACTCCATAACCAAAGACAAGTTCAGTGCACAAGCCATTTCCCGCTGCCATGGAAACCAAGTGCTCTGGCAGCACATATGTGGGAAAGTGGATATGACACCTAGGGAAGGGAGTGTGCTGGTGAATGGCAACTGCCCGAAGCAGCAGCACAGCTCTTCCACTGCCAAAACAACTCCACCTGCCTCATGAACTTCACATACCATCAGCTGTCCTGGCAGCTATCTAGGAAACCCTGTTGGGTCACTTCCGGTCCCATGCCCATTGAGCCCAGTGGGATGGAAACAAGAAGCTTGAGCACCCACACAAAACGAACATGGAGCTCCTCACTCAAGGCGCTCAAAACTCCACAGCCAAAGACAAGTTCAGTGCCCAAGCCATTTCCCGCTGCCATGGAAACCAAGTGCTCTGGCAGGACATATGTCTGAAAGTGGATATGACACCTAGGGAAGGGAGTGTGCTGGTGAATGGCAACTGCTCGAAGCAGCAGCACAGCTCTTCCACTGCCAAAACAACTCCACCTGCCTCATGAACTTCTCGTATCATCAGCTGTCCTGACAGCTATCTAGGAAACCCTGTGGGGTCACTTCCGGTCCCATGCCCATTGAGCCCAGTGGGATGGAATCAAGCAGCTTCAGCACCCACACAAAACGAACATGGAGCTCCTCACTCAAGGCGCTCAAAACTCCATAGCCAAAGACAAGTTCAGTGCCCAAGCCATTTCCCGCTGCCATGGAAACCAAGTGCTCTGGCAGCACATATGTCTGAAAGTGGATATGACACCTAGGGAAGGGAGTGTGGTGGTGAATGGCAGCTGCCCGAAGCAGCAGCACATCTCTTCCACTGTCAAAATAACTCCACCTGCATCATGAACTTCACATACCATCAGCTGTCCTGGCAGCTATCTAGGAAACCCTGTTGGGTCACTTCCGGTCCCATGCCTATTGAGCCCAGTGGGATGGAATCAAGCAGCTTCAGCACCCACACAAAACGAACATGGAGCTCCTCACTCAAGGCGGACAAACCTCCATAGCCAAAGACAAGTTCAGTGCCTAAGCCATTTCCCGTTGCCATGGAAACCAAGTGCTGTGACAGCACATATGTGGGAAAGTGGATATGACACCTAGGGAAGGGAGTGTGCTGGTGAATGGCAACTGCCCGAAGCAGCAACACACCTCTTCCACTGCAAAAACAACTCCACCTGCCTCATGAACTTCACATACCATCAGCTGTACTGGCAGCTATCTAGGAAACCCTGTGGGGTCACTTCCGGTCCCATGCCCATTGAGCCCAGTGGGATGGAATCAAGCAGCTTCAGCACCCACACAAAACGAACATGGAGCTCCTCACTCAAGGCGCTCAAAACTCCACAGCCAAAGACAAGTTCAGTACCCAAGCCATTTCCCGCTGCCATGGAAACCAAGTGCTCTGGCAGCACATATGTCTGAAAGTGGATATGACACCTAGGGAAGGGAGTGTGCTGGTGAATGGCAACTGCCTGAAGCAGCAGCACAGCTCTTCCACTGCCAAAACAACTCCACCTGCCTCATGAACTTCACATACCATCAGCTGTCCTGGCAGCTATCTAGGAAACCCTGTTGGGTCACTTCCGGTCCCATGCCCATTGAGCCCAGTGGGATGGAATCAAGAAGCTTCAGCACCCACACAAAACGAACATGGAGCTCCTCACTCAAGGCGCTAAAAACTCCACGGCCAAATACAAGTTCAGTGCCCAAGCCATTTCCCGCTGCCATGGAAACCAAGTGCTCTGGCAGCACATATGTGGGAAAGTGGATATGACACCTAGGGAAGGGAGTGTGCTGGTGAATGGCAACTGCCCGAAGCAGCAGCACAGCTCTTCCACTACCAAAACAACTCCACCTGCCTCATGAACTTCACATACCATCAGCTGTCCTGGCAGCTATCTAGGAAACCCTGTTGGGTCACTTCCGGTCCCATGCCCATTGAGCCCAGTGGGATGGAATCAAGCAGCTTCAGCACCCACACAAAACGAACATGGAGTTCCTCACTCAAGGCGCTAAAAACTCCACGGCCAAAGACAAGTTCAGTGCCCAAGCCAATACCGCTGCCATGGAAAGTAAGAGCTCTGGCAGCACATATGTCTGAAACTGGATAAGACACCTAGGGAAGGGAGTGTGCTGGTGAATGGCAACTGACCGAAGCAGCAGCACAGCTCTTCCACTGCCAAAACAACTCCACCTGCCTCAAGAACTTCTCGTAACATCAGCTGTCCTGGCAGCTATCTAGGAAACCCTGTTGGGTCACTTCCGGTCCCATGCCCATTGAGCCCAGTGGGATGGAATCAAGCAGCTTCAGCACCCACACAAAACGAACATGGAGCTCCTCACTCAAGGCGCTCAAAACTCCTCGGCCAAAGACAAGTTCAGTGCCCAAGCCATTTCCCGCTGCCATGGAAACTAAGAGCTCTGGCAGCCCATATGTCTGAAAATGGATATGACATCTAGGGAAGGGAGTGTGCTGGTGAATGGCAACTGCCCGAAGCAGCAGCACAGCTCTTCCACTGCCAAAAAAACTCCGTCTGCCTCATGAACTTCACATACCATCAGCTGTCCTGGCAGCTATCTAGGAAACCCTGTTGGGTCACTTCCGTTCCCATACCAATTGAGCCCAGTGGGATGGAATCAAGCAGCTTCAGCACCCACACAAAACGAACATGGAGCTCCTCACTCAAGGCGGACAAAACTCCATAGCCAAAGTCAAGTTCAGTGCCTAAGCCATTTCCCTCTGCCATGGAAACCAAGTGCTCTGGCAGCACATATGTCTGAAAGTGGATAAGACACCTAGGGAAGGGAGTGTGCTGGTGAACGGCAACTGCCCGAAGCAGCAGCACACCTCTTACACTGCCAAAACAACTCCACCTGCCTCATGAACTTCACATACCCTCAGCTGTCCTGGCAGCTATCTAGGAAACCCTGTTGGGTCACTTCCGGTCCCATGCCCATTGAGCCCAGTGGGATGGAATCAAGCAGCTACAGCACCCACACAAAACTAACATGGAGCTCCTCACTCAAGGCGCTCAAGACTCCACGGCCAAAGACAAGTTCAGTGCCCAAGCCATTTCCCGCTGCCATGGAAACCAAGTGCTCTGGCAGCACATATGTCTGAAAGTGGATATGACACCTAGGGAAGGGAGTGTGCTGGTGAATGGCAACTGCCCGAAGCAGCAGCACAGCTCTTCCACTGCCAAAACAACTCCACCTGCCTCATGAACTTCTCGTATCATCAGCTGTCCTGGCAGCTATCTAGGAAACCCTGTTGGGTCACTGCCGGTCCCATGCACATTGAGCCCAGTGGGATGGAATCAAGCAGCTTCAGCACCCACACAAAACGAACATGGAGCTCCTCACTCAAGGCGGACAAAACTCCACAGCCAAAGACAAGTTCACTGCATAAGCCATTTCCCTCTGCCATGGACCAAGTGCTCTGGCAGCACATATGTCTGAAAGTGGATATGACACCTAGGGAAGGGAGTGTGGTGGTGAATGGCAACTGCCCGAAGCAGCAGCACAGCTCTTCCACTGCCAAAACAACTCCACCTGCCTCATGAACTTCACATACTATCAGCTGTCCTGGCAGCTATCTAGGAAACCCTGTTGGGTCACTTCCGGTCCCATGCCCATTGAGCCCAGTGGGATGGAAACAAGAAGCTTGAGCACCCACACAAAACGAACATGGAGCTCCTCACTCAAGGCGCTCAAAACTCCACAGCCAAAGACAAGTTCAGTGCCCAAGCCATTTCCCGCTGCCATGGAAACCAAGTGCTCTGGCAGGACATATGTCTGAAAGTGGATATGACACCTAGGGAAGGGAGTGTGCTGGTGAATGGCAACTGCTCGAAGCAGCAGCACAGCTCTTCCACTGCCAAAACAACTCCACCTGCCTCATGAACTTCTCGTATCATCAGCTGTCCTGACAGCTATCTAGGAAACCCTGTGGGGTCACTTCCGGTCCCATGCCCATTGAGCCCAGTGGGATGGAATCAAGCAGCTTCAGCACCCACACAAAACGAACATGGAGCTCCTCACTCAAGGCGCTCAAAACTCCATAGCCAAAGACAAGTTCAGTGCCCAAGCCATTTCCCGCTGCCATGGAAACCAAGTGCTCTGGCAGCACATATGTCTGAAAGTGGATATGACACCTAGGGAAGGGAGTGTGGTGGTGAATGGCAGCTGCCCGAAGCAGCAGCACATCTCTTCCACTGTCAAAATAACTCCACCTGCATCATGAACTTCACATACCATCAGCTGTCCTGGCAGCTATCTAGGAAACCCTGTTGGGTCACTTCCGGTCCCATGCCTATTGAGCCCAGTGGGATGGAATCAAGCAGCTTCAGCACCCACACAAAACGAACATGGAGCTCCTCACTCAAGGCGGACAAACCTCCATAGCCAAAGACAAGTTCAGTGCCTAAGCCATTTCCCGTTGCCATGGAAACCAAGTGCTGTGACAGCACATATGTGGGAAAGTGGATATGACACCTAGGGAAGGGAGTGTGCTGGTGAATGGCAACTGCCCGAAGCAGCAACACACCTCTTCCACTGCAAAAACAACTCCACCTGCCTCATGAACTTCACATACCATCAGCTGTACTGGCAGCTATCTAGGAAACCCTGTGGGGTCACTTCCGGTCCCATGCCCATTGAGCCCAGTGGGATGGAATCAAGCAGCTTCAGCACCCACACAAAACGAACATGGAGCTCCTCACTCAAGGCGCTCAAAACTCCACAGCCAAAGACAAGTTCAGTACCCAAGCCATTTCCCGCTGCCATGGAAACCAAGTGCTCTGGCAGCACATATGTCTGAAAGTGGATATGACACCTAGGGAAGGGAGTGTGCTGGTGAATGGCAACTGCCTGAAGCAGCAGCACAGCTCTTCCACTGCCAAAACAACTCCACCTGCCTCATGAACTTCACATACCATCAGCTGTCCTGGCAGCTATCTAGGAAACCCTGTTGGGTCACTTCCGGTCCCATGCCCATTGAGCCCAGTGGGATGGAATCAAGAAGCTTCAGCACCCACACAAAACGAACATGGAGCTCCTCACTCAAGGCGCTAAAAACTCCACGGCCAAATACAAGTTCAGTGCCCAAGCCATTTCCCGCTGCCATGGAAACCAAGTGCTCTGGCAGCACATATGTGGGAAAGTGGATATGACACCTAGGGAAGGGAGTGTGCTGGTGAATGGCAACTGCCCGAAGCAGCAGCACAGCTCTTCCACTACCAAAACAACTCCACCTGCCTCATGAACTTCACATACCATCAGCTGTCCTGGCAGCTATCTAGGAAACCCTGTTGGGTCACTTCCGGTCCCATGCCCATTGAGCCCAGTGGGATGGAATCAAGCAGCTTCAGCACCCACACAAAACGAACATGGAGTTCCTCACTCAAGGCGCTAAAAACTCCACGGCCAAAGACAAGTTCAGTGCCCAAGCCAATACCGCTGCCATGGAAAGTAAGAGCTCTGGCAGCACATATGTCTGAAACTGGATAAGACACCTAGGGAAGGGAGTGTGCTGGTGAATGGCAACTGACCGAAGCAGCAGCACAGCTCTTCCACTGCCAAAACAACTCCACCTGCCTCAAGAACTTCTCGTAACATCAGCTGTCCTGGCAGCTATCTAGGAAACCCTGTTGGGTCACTTCCGGTCCCATGCCCATTGAGCCCAGTGGGATGGAATCAAGCAGCTTCAGCACCCACACAAAACGAACATGGAGCTCCTCACTCAAGGCGCTCAAAACTCCTCGGCCAAAGACAAGTTCAGTGCCCAAGCCATTTCCCGCTGCCATGGAAACTAAGAGCTCTGGCAGCCCATATGTCTGAAAATGGATATGACATCTAGGGAAGGGAGTGTGCTGGTGAATGGCAACTGCCCGAAGCAGCAGCACAGCTCTTCCACTGCCAAAAAAACTCCGTCTGCCTCATGAACTTCACATACCATCAGCTGTCCTGGCAGCTATCTAGGAAACCCTGTTGGGTCACTTCCGTTCCCATACCAATTGAGCCCAGTGGGATGGAATCAAGCAGCTTCAGCACCCACACAAAACGAACATGGAGCTCCTCACTCAAGGCGGACAAAACTCCATAGCCAAAGTCAAGTTCAGTGCCTAAGCCATTTCCCTCTGCCATGGAAACCAAGTGCTCTGGCAGCACATATGTCTGAAAGTGGATAAGACACCTAGGGAAGGGAGTGTGCTGGTGAACGGCAACTGCCCGAAGCAGCAGCACACCTCTTACACTGCCAAAACAACTCCACCTGCCTCATGAACTTCACATACCCTCAGCTGTCCTGGCAGCTATCTAGGAAACCCTGTTGGGTCACTTCCGGTCCCATGCCCATTGAGCCCAGTGGGATGGAATCAAGCAGCTACAGCACCCACACAAAACTAACATGGAGCTCCTCACTCAAGGCGCTCAAGACTCCACGGCCAAAGACAAGTTCAGTGCCCAAGCCATTTCCCGCTGCCATGGAAACCAAGTGCTCTGGCAGCACATATGTCTGAAAGTGGATATGACACCTAGGGAAGGGAGTGTGCTGGTGAATGGCAACTGCCCGAAGCAGCAGCACAGCTCTTCCACTGCCAAAACAACTCCACCTGCCTCATGAACTTCTCGTATCATCAGCTGTCCTGGCAGCTATCTAGGAAACCCTGTTGGGTCACTGCCGGTCCCATGCACATTGAGCCCAGTGGGATGGAATCAAGCAGCTTCAGCACCCACACAAAACGAACATGGAGCTCCTCACTCAAGGCGGACAAAACTCCACAGCCAAAGACAAGTTCACTGCATAAGCCATTTCCCTCTGCCATGGACCAAGTGCTCTGGCAGCACATATGTCTGAAAGTGGATATGACACCTAGGGAAGGGAGTGTGGTGGTGAATGGCAACTGCCCGAAGCAGCAGCACAGCTCTTCCACTGCCAAAACAACTCCACCTGCCTCATGAACTTCACATACTATCAGCTGTCCTGGCAGCTATCTAGGAAACCCTGTTGGGTCACTTCCGGTCCCATGCCCATTGAGCCCAGTGGGATGGAATCAAGCAGCTTCAGCACCCACACAAAACGAACATGGAGCTCCTCACTCAAGGCGCTCAAAACTCCTCGGCCAAAGACAACTTCAGTGCCAAAGCCATTTCCCGCTGCCATGGAAACCAAGTGCTCTGGCAGCACATATGTCTGAAAGTGGATATGACACCTAGGGAAGGGAGTGTGCTGGTGAATGGCAACTGCCCGAAGCAGCAGCACAGCTCTTCCACTGCCAAAACAACTCCACCTGCCTCATGAACTTCACATACCATCAGCTGTCCTGGCAGCTATCTAGGAAACCCTGTTGGGTCACTTCCGGTCCCATGCCCATTGAGCCCAGTGGGATGGAATCAAGCAGCATCAGCACCCACACAAAACGAACATGGAGCTCCTCACTCAAGGCGCTCAAAATTCCACAGCCAAAGACAAGTTCAGTGCCTAAGCCATTTCCCTCTGCCATGGAAACCAAGTGCTCTGGCAGCACATATGTCTGAAAGTGGATATGACACCTAGGGAACGGAGTGTGGTGGTGAATGGCAACTGCCCGAAGCAGCAGCACAGCTCTTCCACTGCCAAAACAACTCCACCTGCCTCCTGAACTTCACATACCATCAGCTGTCCTGGCAGCTATCTAGGAAACCCTGTTGGGTCACTTCCGGTCCCATGCCCATTGAGCCCAGTGGGATGGAATCAAGCAGCTTCAGCACCCACAGAAAACGAACATGGAGCTCCTCACTCAAGGCAGATAAAACTCCTCGGCCAAAGACAAGTTCAGTGCCCAAGCCATTTCCCGCTGCCATGGAAACCAAGTGCTCTGGCAGCACATATGTCTGAAAGTGGATATGACACCTAGGGAAGGGAGTGTGCTGTTGAATGGCAACTGCCCGAAGCAGCAGCGCAGCTCTTCCACTGCCAAAACAACTCCACCTGCCTCATGATCTTCACATACCATCAGCTGTCCTGGCAGCTATCTAGGAAACCCTGTTGGGTCACTTCCGGTCCCATGCCCATTGAGCCCAGTGGGATGGAATCAAGCAGCTTCAGCATCCACACAAAACGAACATGGAGCTCCTCACTCAAGGCGCTCAAAACTCCACAGCCAAAGACAAGTTCAGTGCCCAAGCCATTTCCCGCTGCCATGGAAACCAAGTGCTCTGGCAGCACATATGTCTGAAAGTGGATATGACACCTAGGGAATGGAGTGTGCTGGTGAATGGCAACTGCCCGAAGCAGCAGCACAGCTCTTCCAGTGCCAAAACAACTCCACCTGCCTCATGAACTTCACATACCATCAGCTGTCCTGGCAGCTATCTCGGAAACCCTGTTGGGTCACTTCCGGTCCCATGCCAATTGAGCCCAGTGGGATGGAATCAAGCAGCTTCAGCACCCACACAAAACGAACATGGAGCTCCTCACTCAAGGCGGACAAAACTCCATAGCCAAAGACAAGTTCAGTGCCTAAGCCATTTCCCTCTGCCATGGAAACCAAGTGCTCTGGCAGCACATATGTCTGAAAGTGGATATGACACCTAGGGAAGGGAGTCTGGTGGTGAATGGCAACTGCCCGAAGCAGCAGCACAGCTCTTCCACTGCCAAAACAACTCCACCTGCCTCTTGAACTTCACATACCATCAGCTGTCCTGGCAGCTATCTAGGAAACCCTGTTGGGTCACTTCCGGTCCCATGCCCATTGAGCCCAGTGGGATGGAATCAAGCAGCTTCAGCACGAACACAAAACGAACATGGAGCTCCTCACTCAAGGCGCTCAAAACTAACCGGCCAAGGAAAGTTCAGTGCCCAAGCCAATACAGCTGCCATGGAAACCAAGAGCTCTGGCAGCACATATGTCTGAAAGTGGATATGACACCTAGGGAAGGGAGTGTGCTGGTGAATGGCAACTGCCCGAAGCAGCAGCACAGCTCTACCACTGCCAAAACAACTCCACCTGCCTCATGAACTTCACATACCATCAGCTGTCCTGGCAGCTATCTCGGAAACCCTGTTGGGTCACTTCCGGTCCCATGCCAATTGAGCCCAGTGGGATGGAATCAAGCAGCTTCAGCACCCACACAAAATGAACATGGAGCTCCTCACTCAAGGCGCTCAAAACTCCACAGCCAAAGACAAGTTCAGTGCCCAAGCCATTTCCTGCTGCCATGGAAACCAAGTGCTCTGGCAGCACATATGTCTGAAAGTGGATATGACACCTAGGGAAACGAGTGTGCTGGTGAATGGCAACTGCCCGAAGCAGCAGCACAGCTCTTCCACTGCCAAAACAACTCCACCTGCCTTTTGAACTTCACATACCATCAGCTGTCCTGGCAGCTATCTAGGGAACCCTGTTGTGTCACTTCCGGTCCCATGCCCATTGAGCCCAGTGGGATGGAATCAAGAAGCTTCAGCACCCACACAAAACGAACATGGAGCTCCTCACTCAAGGCGCTCAAAACTCCACAGCCAAAGACAAGTTCAGTGCCCAAGCCATTTCCCTCTGCAATGGAAACCAAGTGCTCTGGCAGCACATATGTCTGAAATTGGATATGACACCTAGGGAAGGGAGTGTTCTGTTGAATGGCAACTGCTCGAAGCAGCAGCACAGCTCTTCCACTGCCAAAACAACTCCACCTGCCTCATGAACTTCACATACCATCAGCTGTCCTGGCACCTATCTCGGAAACCCTGTTGGGTCACTTCCGGTCCCATGCCCATTGAGCCCAGTGGGATGGAATCAAGCAGCTTCAGCACCCACACAAAACGAACATGGAGCTCCTCACTCAAGGCGCTCAAAACTACATGGCAAAGACAAGTTCAGTGCCGAGGCATTTCCCGCTGCCATGGAAACCAAGTGCTCTGGCAGCACATATGTGGGAAAGTGGATATGACACCTAGGGAAGGGAGTGTGCTGGTGAATGGCAACTGACCGAAGCAGCAGCACAGCTCTTCCACTGCCAAAACAACTCCACCTGCCTCATGAACTTCACATACCATCAGCTGTCCTGGCAGCTATCTAGGAAACCCTGTTGGGTCACTTCCGGTCCCATGCCCATTGAGCCCAGTGGGATGGAATCAAGCAGCATCAGCACCCACACAAAACGAACATGGAGCTCCTCACTCAAGGCGCTCAAAATTCCACAGCCAAAGACAAGTTCAGTGCCTAAGCCATTTCCCTCTGCCATGGAAACCAAGTGCTCTGGCAGCACATATGTCTGAAAGTGGATATGACACCTAGGGAACGGAGTGTGGTGGTGAATGGCAACTGCCCGAAGCAGCAGCACAGCTCTTCCACTGCAAAAACAACTCCACCTGCCTCATGAACTTCACATACCATCAGCTGTCCTGGCAGCTATCTAGGAAACCCTGTTGGGTCACTTCCGGTCCCATGCCCATTGAGCCCAGTGGGATGGAATCAAGCAGCTTCAGCACCCACAGAAAACGAACATGGAGCTCCTCACTCAAGGCAGATAAAACTCCTCGGCCAAAGACAAGTTCAGTGCCCAAGCCATTTCCCGCTGCCATGGAAACCAAGTGCTCTGGCAGCACATATGTCTGAAAGTGGATATGACACCTAGGGAAGGGAGTGTGCTGTTGAATGGCAACTGCCCGAAGCAGCAGCGCAGCTCTTCCACTGCCAAAACAACTCCACCTGCCTCATGATCTTCACATACCATCAGCTGTCCTGGCAGCTATCTAGGAAACCCTGTTGGGTCACTTCCGGTCCCATGCCCATTGAGCCCAGTGGGATGGAATCAAGCAGCTTCAGCATCCACACAAAACGAACATGGAGCTCCTCACTCAAGGCGCTCAAAACTCCACAGCCAAAGACAAGTTCAGTGCCCAAGCCATTTCCCGCTGCCATGGAAACCAAGTGCTCTGGCAGCACATATGTCTGAAAGTGGATATGACACCTAGGGAATGGAGTGTGCTGGTGAATGGCAACTGCCCGAAGCAGCAGCACAGCTCTTCCAGTGCCAAAACAACTCCACCTGCCTCATGAACTTCACATACCATCAGCTGTCCTGGCAGCTATCTCGGAAACCCTGTTGGGTCACTTCCGGTCCCATGCCAATTGAACCCAGTGGGATGGAATCAAGCAGCTTCAGCACCCACACAAAACGAACATGGAGCTCCTCACTCAAGGCGGACAAAACTCCATAGCCAAAGACAAGTTCAGTGCCTAAGCCATTTCCCTCTGCCATGGAAACCAAGTGCTCTGGCAGCACATATGTCTGAAAGTGGATATGACACCTAGGGAAGGGAGTCTGGTGGTGAATGGCAACTGCCCGAAGCAGCAGCACAGCTCTTCCACTGCCAAAACAACTCCACCTGCCTCTTGAACTTCACATACCATCAGCTGTCCTGGCAGCTATCTAGGAAACCCTGTTGGGTCACTTCCGGTCCCATGCCCATTGAGCCCAGTGGGATGGAATCAAGCAGCTTCAGCACGAACACAAAACGAACATGGAGCTCCTCACTCAAGGCGCTCAAAACTAACCGGCCAAGGAAAGTTCAGTGCCCAAGCCAATACAGCTGCCATGGAAACCAAGAGCTCTGGCAGCACATATGTCTGAAAGTGGATATGACACCTAGGGAAGGGAGTGTGCTGGTGAATGGCAACTGCCCGAAGCAGCAGCACAGCTCTACCACTGCCAAAACAACTCCACCTGCCTCATGAACTTCACATACCATCAGCTGTCCTGGCAGCTATCTCGGAAACCCTGTTGGGTCACTTCCGGTCCCATGCCAATTGAGCCCAGTGGGATGGAATCAAGCAGCTTCAGCACCCACACAAAATGAACATGGAGCTCCTCACTCAAGGCGCTCAAAACTCCTCAGCCAAAGACAAGTTCAGTGCCCAAGCCATTTCCTGCTGCCATGGAAACCAAGTGCTCTGGCAGCACATATGTCTGAAAGTGGATATGACACCTAGGGAAACGAGTGTGCTGGTGAATGGCAACTGCCCGAAGCAGCAGCACAGCTCTTCCAGTGCCAAAACAACTCCACCTGCCTTTTGAACTTCACATACCATCAGCTGTCCTGGCAGCTATCTAGGGAACCCTGTTGTGTCACTTCCGGTCCCATGCCCATTGAGCCCAGTGGGATGGAATCAAGAAGCTTCAGCACCCACACAAAACGAACATGGAGCTCCTCACTCAAGGCGCTCAAAACTCCACAGCCAAAGACAAGTTCAGTGCCCAAGCCATTTCCCTCTGCAATGGAAACCAAGTGCTCTGGCAGCACATATGTCTGAAATTGGATATGACACCTAGGGAAGGGAGTGTTCTGTTGAATGGCAACTGCTCGAAGCAGCAGCACAGCTCTTCCACTGCCAAAACAACTCCACCTGCCTCATGAACTTCACATACCATCAGCTGTCCTGGCACCTATCTCGGAAACCCTGTTGGGTCACTTCCGGTCCCATGCCCATTGAGCCCAGTGGGATGGAATCAAGCAGCTTCAGCACCCACACAAAACGAACATGGAGCTCCTCACTCAAGGCGCTCAAAACTACATGGCAAAGACAAGTTCAGTGCCGAGGCATTTCCCGCTGCCATGGAAACCAAGTGCTCTGGCAGCACATATGTCTGAAAGTGGATATGACACCTAGGGAAGGGAGTGTGCTGGTGAATGGCAACTGCCCGAAGCAGCAGCACAGCTCTTCCACTGCCAAAACAACTCCACCTGCCTCATGAACTTCACATACCGTCAGCTGTCCTGGCAGCTATCTAGGAAACCCTGTTGGGTCACTTCCGGTCCCATGCCCATTGAGCCCTGGGGGATGGAATCAAGCAGCTTCAGCACCCACACAAAACGAACATGGAGCTCCTCACTCAAGGCGGACAAAACTCCACAGCCAAAGACAAGTTCAGTGCCTAAGCCATTTCCCTCTGCCATGAACCAAGTGCTCTGGCAGCACATATGTCTGAAAGTGGATATGACACCTAGGGAAGGGAGTGTGCTGGTGAATGGCAACTGACCGAAGCAGCAGCACAGCTCTTCCACTGCCAAAACAACTCCACCTGCCTCATGAACTTCACATACCATCAGCTGTCCTGGCAGCTATCTAGGAAACCCTGTTGGGTCACTTCCGGTCCCATGCCCATTGAGCCCAGTGGGATGGAATCAAGCAGCTTCAGCACCCACACAAAACGAACATGGAGCTCCTCACTCAAGGCACTCAAGACTCCACGGCCAAAGACAAGTTCAGTGCCCAAGCCATTTCCCGCTGCCATGGAAACCAAGTGCTCTGGCAGCACATATGTCTGAAAGTGGATATGACACCTAGGGAAGGGAGTGTGCTGGTGAATGGCAACTGCGCGAAGCAGCAGCACAGCTCTACCACTGCCAAAACAACTCCACCTGCCTCATGAACTTCTCGTATCATCAGCTGTCCTGGCAGCTATCTAGGAAACCCTGTTGGGTCACTTCCGGTCCCATGCCCATTGAGCCCTGGGGGATGGAATCAAGCAGCTTGAGCACCCACACAAAACGAACATGGAGCTCCTCACTCAAGGCAGATAAAACTCCTCGGCCAAAGACAAGTTCAGTGCCTAAGCCATTTCCCTCTGCCATGGAAACCAAGTGCTCTGGCAGCACATATGTCTGAAAGTGGATATGACACCTAGGGAAGGGAGTCTGGTGGTGAATGGCAACTGCCCGAAGCAGCAGCACAGCTCTTCCACTGCCAAAACAACTCCACCTGCCTCATGAACTTCACATACCATCAGCTGTCCTGGCAGCTATCTAGGAAACCCTGTTGGGTCACTTCCGGTCCCATGCCCATTGAGCCCAGTGGGATGGAATCAAGCAGCTTCAGCACCCACACAAAACAAACATGGAGCTCCTCACTCAAGGCGCGCAAATCTCCAAAGCCAAAGACAAGTTCAGTGCCCAAGCCATTTCCCGCTGCCATGGAAACCAAGTGCTCTGGCAGCACATATGTCTGAAAGTGGATATGACACCTAGGGAACGGAGTGTGCTGGCGAATGGCAACTGCCCGAAGCAGCAGCACATCTCTTCCACTGCCAAAACAACTCCACCTGCCTCATGAACTTCACATACCATCAGCTGTCCTGGCAGCTATCTAGGAAACCCTGTTGGGTCACTTCCGGTCCCATGCCCATTGAGCCCAGTGGGATGGAATCAAGCAGCTTCAGCATCCACACAAAACGAACATGGAGCTCCTCACTCAAGGCGCTCAAAATTCCACAGCCAAAGACAAGTTCAGTGCCCAAGCCATTTCCCGCTGCCATGGAAACCAAGTGCTCTGGCAGCACATATGTCTGAAAGTGGATATGACACCTAGGGAAGGGAGTGTGCTGGTGAATGGCAACTGCCCGAAGCAGCAGCACAGCTCTTCCACTGCCAAAACAACTCCACCTGCCTCATGAACTTCACATACCATCAGCTGTCCTGGCAGCTATCTAGGAAACCCTGTTGGGTCACTTCCGGTCCCATGCCCATTGAGCCCTGGGGGATGGAATCAAGCAGCTTCAGCACCCACACAAAACGAACATGGAGCTCCTCACTCAAGGCGGACAAAACTCCGCAGCCAAAGACAAGTTCAGTGCCTAAGCCATTTCCCTCTGCCATGAACCAAGTGCTCTGGCAGCACATATGTCTGAAAGTGGATATGACACCTAGGGAAGGGAGTGTGCTGGTGAATGGCAACTGACCGAAGCAGCAGCACAGCTCTTCCACTGCCAAAACAACTCCACCTGCCTCATGAACTTCACATACCATCAGCTGTCCTGGCAGCTATCTAGGAAACCCTGTTGGGTCACTTCCGGTCCCATGCCCATTGAGCCCAGTGGGATGGAATCAAGCAGCTTCAGCACCCACACAAAACGAACATGGAGCTCCTCATTCAAGGCAGATAAAATGCCTCGGCCAAAGACAAGTTCAGTGCCCAAGCCATTTCCCGCTGCCATGGAAACCAAGTTCTCTGGCAGCACATATGTCTGAAAGTGGATATGACACCTAGGGAAGGGAGTGTGCTGGTGAATGGCAACTGCCCGAAGCAGCAGCACAGCTCTTCCACTGCCAAAACAACTCCACCTGCCTCATGAACTTCACATATCATCCGCTGTCCTGGCAGCTATCTAGGAAACCCTGTTGGGTCACTTCCGGTCCCATGCCCATTGAGCCCAGTGGGATGGAATCAAGCAGCTTCAGCACCCACACAAAACGAACATGGAGCTCCTCACTCAAGGCGCTCAAAACTCCACAGCCAAAGACAAGTTCAGTGCCCAAGCCATTTCCCGCTGCCATGGAAACCAAGTGCTCTGGCAGCACATATGTCTGAAAGTGGATATGACACCTAGGGAAGGGAGTGTGCTGGTGAATGGCAACTGCCCGAAGCAGCAGCACAGCTCTTCCACTGGCAAAACAACTCCACCTGCCTCATGAACTTCACATACCGTCAGCTGTCCTGGCAGCTATCTAGGAACCCTGTTGGGTCACTTCCGGTCCCATGCCCATTGAGCCCAGTGGGATGGAATCAAGCAGCTTCAGCACCCACACAAAACGAACATGGAGCTCCTCACTCAAGGCGCTCAAAACTCCACAGCCAAAGACAAGTTCAGTGCCCAAGCCATTTCCCGCTGCCATGGAAACCAAGTGCTCTGGCAGCACATATGTCTGAAAGTGGATATGACACCTAGGGAAGGGAGTCTGGTGGTGAATGGCAACTGCCCGAAGCAGCAGCACAGCTCTTCCACTGCCAAAACAACTCCACCTGCCTCATGAACTTCACATACCATCAGCTGTCCTGGCAGCTATCTAGGAAACCCTGTTGGGTCTCTTCCGGTCCCATGCCCATTGAGCCCAGTGGGATGGAATCAAGCAGCTTCAGCACCCACACAAAACGAACATGGAGCTCCTCACTCAAGGCGCTCAAAACTCCAGAGCCAAAGACAAGTTCAGTGCCCAAGCCATTTCCCTCTGCAATGGAAACCAAGTGCTCTGGCAGCACATATGTCTGAAAGTGGATATGACACCTAGGGAAGGGAGTGTGCTGGTGAATGGCAACTGCCCGAAGCAGCAGCACAGCTCTTCCACTGCCAAAACAACTCCACCTGCCTCATGAACTTCACATACCATCAGCTCTCCTGGCAGCTATCTCGGAAACACTGTTGGGTCTCTTCCGGTCCCATGCCCATTGAGCCCAGTGGGATGGAATCAAGCAGCTTCAGCACCCACACAAAACGAACATGGAGCTCCTCACTCAAGGCGCTCAAAACTCCACAGCCAAAGACAAGTTCAGTGCCCAAGCCATTTCCCGCTGCCATGGAAACCAAGTGCTCTGGCAGCACATATGTCTGAAAGTGGATATGACACCTAGGGAAGGGAGTGTGCTGTTGAATGGCAACTGCCCGAAGCACCAGCGCAGCTCTTCCACTGCCAAAACAACTCCACCTGCCTCATGAACTTCACATACCGTCAGCTGTCCTGGCAGCTATCTCGGAAACCCTGTTGGGTCACTTCCGGTCCCATGCCCATTGAGCCCAGTGGGATGGAATCAAGCAGCTTCAGCACCCACACAAAACGAACATGGAGCTCCTCACTCAAGGCGCTCAAAACTCCACAGCCAAAGACAAGTTCAGTGCCTAAGCCATTTCCCTCTGCCATGGAAACCAAGTGCTCTGGCAGCACATATGTGGGAAAGTGGATATGACACCTAGGGAAGGGAGTGTGGTGGTGAATGGCAACTGCCCGAAGCAGCAGCACAGCTCTTCCACTGCCAAAACAACTCCACCTGCCTCAAGAACTTCTCGTATCATCAGCTGTCCTGGCAGCTATCTAGGAAACCCTGTTGGGTCACTTCCGGTCCCATGCCCATTGAGCCCAGTGGGATGGAATCAAGCAGCTTCAGCACCCACACAAAACGAACATGGATCCCCTCACTCAAGGCGCTCAAAACTCCACAGCCAAAGACAAGTTCAGTGCCCAAGCCATTTCCCGCTGCCATGGAAACCAAGTGCTCTGGCAGCACATATGTCTGAAACTGGATATGACAGCTAGGGAAGGGAGTGTGCTGGTGAATAGCAACTGCCCGAAGCAGCAGCACAGCTCTTCCACTGCCAAAACAACTCCACCTGCCTCATGAACTTCACATACCATCAGCTGTCCTGGCAGCTATCTAGGAAACCCTGTTGGGTCACTTCCGGTCCCATGCCCATTGAGCCCAGTAGGATGGAATCAAGCAGCTTCAGCACCCACACAAAACGAACATGGAGCTCCTCACTCAAGGCGCTCAAAACTCCACAGCCAAAGACAAGTTCAGTGCGCAAGCCATTTCCCGCTGCCGTGGAAACCAAGTGCTCTGGCAGCACATATGTCTGAAAGTGGATATGACACCTAGGGAATGGAGTGTGCTGGTGAATGGCAACTGCCCGAAGCAGCAGCACAGCTCTTCCAGTGCCAAAACAACTCCACCTGCCTCATGAACTTCACATACCATCAGCTGTCCTGGCAGCTATCTCGGAAACCCTGTTGGGTCACTTCCGGTCCCATGCCAATTGAGCCCAGTGGGATGGAATCAAGCAGCTTCAGCACCCACACAAAACGAACATGGAGCTCCTCACTCAAGGCGGACAAATCTCCATAGCCAAAGACAAGTTCAGTGCCTAAGCCATTTCCCTCTGCCATGGAAACCAAGTGCTCTGGCAGCACATATATCTGAAAGTGGATATGACACCTAGGGAAACGAGTGTGCTGGTGAATGGCAACTGCCCGAAGCAGCAGCACAGCTCTTCCACTGCCAAAACAACTCCACCTGCCTTTTGAACTTCACATACCATCAGCTGTCCTGGCAGCTATCTAGGGAACCCTGTTGGGTCACTTCCGGTCCCATGCCCATTGAGCCCAGTGGGATGGAATCAAGAAGCTTCAGCACCCACACAAAACGAACATGGAGCTCCTCACTCAAGGCGCTCAAAACTCCACAGCCAAAGACAAGTTCAGTGCCCAAGCCATTTCCCTCTGCAATGGAAACCAAGTGCTCTGGCAGCACATATGTCTGAAATTGGATATGACACCTAGGGAAGGGAGTGTTCTGTTGAATGGCAACTGCTCGAAGCAGCAGCACAGCTCTTCCACTGCCAAAACAACTCCACCTGCCTCATGAACTTCACATACCATCAGCTGTCCTGGCACCTATCTCGGAAACCCTGTTGGGTCTCTTCCGGTCCCATGCCCATTGAGCCCAGTGGGATGGAATCAAGCAGCTTCAGCACCCACACAAAACGAACATGGAGCTCCTCACTCAAGGCGCTCAAAACTACATGGCAAAGACAAGTTCAGTGCCGAGGCCATTTCCCGCTGCCATGGAAACCAAGTGCTCTGGCAGCACATATGTCTGAAAGTGGATATGACACCTAGGGAAGGGAGTGTGCTGGTGAATGGCAACTGCCCGAAGCAGCAGCACAGCTCTTCCACTGCCAAAACAACTCCACCTGCCTCATGAACTTCACATACCGTCAGCTGTCCTGGCTGCTATCTAGGAAACCCTGTTGGGTCACTTCCGGTCCCATGCCCATTGAGCCCTGGGGGATGGAATCAAGCAGCTTCAGCACCCACACAAAACGAACATGGAGCTCCTCACTCAAGGCGGACAAAACTCCACAGCCAAAGACAAGTTCAGTGCCTAAGCCATTTCCCTCTGCCATGAACCAAGTGCTCTGGCAGCACATATGTCTGAAAGTGGATATGACACCTAGGGAAGGGAGTGTGCTGGTGAATGGCAACTGACCGAAGCAGCAGCACAGCTCTTCCACTGCCAAAACAACTCCACCTGCCTCAAGAACTTCACATACCATCAGCTGTCCTGGCAGCTATCTAGGAAACCCTGTTGGGTCACTTCCGGTCCCATGCCCATTGAGCCCAGTGGGATGGAATCAAGCAGCTTCAGCACCCACACAAAACGAACATGGAGCTCCTCACTCAAGGCACTCAAGACTCCACGGCCAAAGACAAGTTCAGTGCCCAAGCCATTTCCCGCTGCCATGGAAACCAAGTGCTCTGGCAGCACATATGTCTGAAAGTGGATATGACACCTAGGGAAGGGAGTGTGCTGGTGAATGGCAACTGCGCGAAGCAGCAGCACAGCTCTACCACTGCCAAAACAACTCCACCTGCCTCATGAACTTCTCGTATCATCAGCTGTCCTGGCAGCTATCTAGGAAACCCTGTTGGGTCACTTCCGGTCCCATGCCCATTGAGCCCTGGGGGATGGAATCAAGCAGCTTGAGCACCCACACAAAACGAACATGGAGCTCCTCACTCAAGGCAGATAAAACTCCTCGGCCAAAGACAAGTTCAGTGCCTAAGCCATTTCCCTCTGCCATGGAAACCAAGTGCTCTGGCAGCACATATGTCTGAAAGTGGATATGACACCTAGGGAAGGGAGTCTGGTGGTGAATGGCAACTGCCCGAAGCAGCAGCACAGCTCTTCCACTGCCAAAACAACTCCACCTGCCTCATGAACTTCACATACCATCAGCTGTCCTGGCAGCTATCTAGGAAACCCTGTTGGGTCACTTCCGGTCCCATGCCCATTGAGCCCAGTGGGATGGAATCAAGCAGCTTCAGCACCCACACAAAACAAACATGGAGCTCCTCACTCAAGGCGCGCAAATCTCCAAAGCCAAAGACAAGTTCAGTGCCCAAGCCATTTCCCGCTGCCATGGAAACCAAGTGCTCTGGCAGCACATATGTCTGAAAGTGGATATGACACCTAGGGAACGGAGTGTGCTGGCGAATGGCAACTGCCCGAAGCAGCAGCACAGCTCTTCCACTGCCAAAACAACTCCACCTGCCTCATGAACTTCACATACCATCAGCTGTCCTGGCAGCTATCTCGGATACACTGTTGGGTCACTTCCGGTCCCATGCCCATTGAGCCCAGTGGGATGGAATCAAGCAGCTTCAGCACCCACACAAAACGAACATGGAGCTCCTCACTCAAGGCGCTCAAAACTACATGGCGAAAGACAAGTTCAGTGCCTAAGCCATTTCCCGCTGCCATGGAAACCAAGTGCTCTGGCAGCACATATGTCTGAAAGTGGATATGACACCTAGGGAAGGGAGTCTGGTGGTGAATGGCAACTGCCCGAAGCAGCAGCACATCTCTTCCACTGCCAAAACAACTCCACCTGCCTCATGAACTTCACATACCATCAGCTGTCCTGGCAGCTATCTAGGAAACCCTGTTGGGTCACTTCCGGTCCCATGCCCATTGAGCCCAGTGGGATGGAATCAAGCAGCTTCAGCATCCACACAAAACGAACATGGAGCTCCTCACTCAAGGCGCTCAAAATTCCACAGCCAAAGACAAGTTCAGTGCCCAAGCCATTTCCCGCTGCCATGGAAACCAAGGGCTCTGGCAGCACATATGTCTGAAAGTGGATATGACACCTAGGGAAGGGAGTGTGCTGGTGAATGGCAACTGCCCGAAGCAGCAGCACAGCTCTTCCACTGCCAAAACAACTCCACCTGCCTCATGAACTTCACATACCATCAGCTGTCCTGGCAGCTATCTAGGAAACCCTGTTGGGTCACTTCCGGTCCCATGCCCATTGAGCCCTGGGGGATGGAATCAAGCAGCTTCAGCACCCACACAAAACGAACATGGAGCTCCTCACTCAAGGCGGACAAAACTCCGCAGCCAAAGACAAGTTCAGTGCCTAAGCCATTTCCCTCTGCCATGAACCAAGTGCTCTGGCAGCACATATGTCTGAAAGTGGATATGACACCTAGGGAAGGGAGTGTGCTGGTGAATGGCAACTGACCGAAGCAGCAGCACAGCTCTTCCACTGCCAAAACAACTCCACCTGCCTCATGAACTTCACATACCATCAGCTGTCCTGGCAGCTATCTAGGAAACCCTGTTGGGTCACTTCCGGTCCCATGCCCATTGAGCCCAGTGGGATGGAATCAAGCAGCTTCAGCACCCACACAAATCTAACATGGAGCTCCTCATTCAAGGCGCTCAAGACTCCACAGCCAAAGACAAGTTCAGTGCCCAAGCCATTTCCCGCTGCCATGGAAACCAAGTTCTCTGGCAGCACATATGTCTGAAAGTGGATATGACACCTAGGGAAGGGAGTGTGGTGGTGAATGGCAACTGCCCGAAGCAGCAGCACAGCTCTTCCACTGCCAAAACAACTCCACCTGCCTCATGAACTTCACATATCATCCGCTGTCCTGGCAGCTATCTAGGAAACCCTGTTGGGTCACTTCCGGTCCCATGCCCATTGAGCCCAGTGGGATGGAATCAAGCAGCTTCAGCACCCACACAAAACGAACATGGAGCTCCTCACTCAAGGCGCTCAAAACTCCACAGCCAAAGACAAGTTCAGTGCCCAAGCCATTTCCCGCTGCCATGGAAACCAAGTGCTCTGGCAGCACATATGTCTGAAAGTGGATATGACACCTAGGGAAGGGAGTGTGCTGGTGAATGGCAACTGCCCGAAGCAGCAGCACAGCTCTTCCACTGGCAAAACAACTCCACCTGCCTCATGAACTTCACATACCGTCAGCTGTCCTGGCAGCTATCTAGGAACCCTGTTGGGTCACTTCCGGTCCCATGCCCATTGAGCCCAGTGGGATGGAATCAAGCAGCTTGAGCACCCACACAAAACGAACATGGAGCTCCTCACTCAAGGCGCTCAAAACTCCACAGCCAAAGACAAGTTCAGTGCCCAAGCCATTTCCCGCTGCCATGGAAACCAAGTGCTCTGGCAGCACATATGTCTGAAAGTGGATATGACACCTAGGGAAGGGAGTCTGGTGGTGAATGGCAACTGCCCGAAGCAGCAGCACAGCTCTTCCACTGCCAAAACAACTCCACCTGCCTCATGAACTTCACATACCATCAGCTGTCCTGGCAGCTATCTAGGAAACCCTGTTGGGTCTCTTCCGGTCCCATGCCCATTGAGCCCAGTGGGATGGAATCAAGCAGCTTCAGCACCCACACAAAACGAACATGGAGCTCCTCACTCAAGGCGCTCAAAACTCCAGAGCCAAAGACAAGTTCAGTGCCCAAGCCATTTCCCTCTGCAATGGAAACCAAGTGCTCTGGCAGCACATATGTCTGAAAGTGGATATGACACCTAGGGAAGGGAGTGTGCTGTTGAATGGCAACTGCCCGAAGCAGCAGCACAGCTCTTCCACTGCCAAAACAACTCCACCTGCCTCATGAACTTCACATACCATCAGCTCTCCTGGCAGCTATCTCGGAAACACTGTTGGGTCTCTTCCGGTCCCATGCCCATTGAGCCCAGTGGGATGGAATCAAGCAGCTTCAGCACCCACACAAAACGAACATGGAGCTCCTCACTCAAGGCGCTCAAAACTCCACAGCCAAAGACAAGTTCAGTGCCCAAGCCATTTCCCGCTGCCATGGAAACCAAGTGCTCTGGCAGCACATATGTCTGAAAGTGGATATGACACCTAGGGAAGGGAGTGTGCTGTTGAATGGCAACTGCCCGAAGCAGCAGCGCAGCTCTTCCACTGCCAAAACAACTCCACCTGCCTCATGAACTTCACATACCGTCAGCTGTCCTGGCAGCTATCTAGGAAACCCTGTTGGGTCACTTCCGGTCCCATGCCCATTGAGCCCAGTGGGATGGAATCAAGCAGCTTCAGCACCCACACAAAACGAACATGGAGCTCCTCACTCAAGGCGCTCAAAACTCCACAGCCAAAGACAAGTTCAGTGCCTAAGCCATTTCCCTCTGCCATGGAAACCAAGTGCTCTGGCAGCACATATGTCTGAAAGTGGATATGACACCTAGGGAAGGGAGTGTGGTGGTGAATGGCAACTGCCCGAAGCAGCAGCACAGCTCTTCCACTGCCAAAACAACTCCACCTGCCTCATGAACTTCTCGTATCATCAGCTGTCCTGGCAGCTATCTAGGAAACCCTGTTGGGTCACTTCCGGTCCCATGCCCATTGAGCCCAGTGGGATGGAATCAAGCAGCTTCAGCACCCACACAAAACGAACATGGATCCCCTCACTCAAGGCGCTCAAAACTCCACAGCCAAAGACAAGTTCAGTGCCCAAGCCATTTCCCGCTGCCATGGAAACCAAGTGCTCTGGCAGCACATATGTCTGAAAGTGGATATGACAGCTAGGGAAGGGAGTGTGCTGGTGAATAGCAACTGCCCGAAGCAGCAGCACAGCTCTTCCACTGCCAAAACAACTCCACCTGCCTCATGAACTTCACATATCATCAGCTGTCCTGGCAGCTATCTAGGAAACCCTGTTGGGTCACTTCCGGTCCCATGCCCATTGAGCCCAGTAGGATGGAATCAAGCAGCTTCAGCACCCACACAAAACGAACATGGAGCTCCTCACTCAAGGCGCTCAAAACTCCACGGCCAAAGACAAGTTCAGTGCCCAAGCCATTTCCCGCTGCCGTGGAAACCAAGTGCTCTGGCAGCACATATGTCTGAAAGTGGATATGACACCTAGGGAATGGAGTGTGCTGGTGAATGGCAACTGCCCGAAGCAGCAGCACAGCTCTTCCAGTGCCAAAACAACTCCACCTGTCTCATGAACTTCACATACCATCCGCTGTCCTGGCAGCTATCTCGGAAACCCTGTTGGGTCACTTCCGGTCCCATGCCAATTGAGCCCAGTGGGATGGAATCAAGCAGCTTCAGCACCCACACAAAACGAACATGGAGCTCCTCACTCAAGGCGGACAAATCTCCATAGCCAAAGACAAGTTCAGTGCCTAAGCCATTTCCCTCTGCCATGGAAACCAAGTGCTCTGGCAGCACATATATCTGAAAGTGGATATGACACCTAGGGAAGGGAGTCTGGTGGTGAATGGCAACTGCCCGAAGCAGCAGCACAGCTCTTCCACTGCCAAAACAACTCCACCTGCCTCTTGAACTTCACATACCATCAGCTGTCCTGGCAGCTATCTAGGAAACCCTGTTGGGTCACTTCCGGTCCCATGCCCATTGAGCCCAGTGGGATGGAATCAAGCAGCTTCAGCACGAACACAAAACGAACATGGAGCTCCTCACTCAAGGCGCTCAAAACTAACCGGCCAAGGAAAGTTCAGTGCCCAAGCCAATACAGCTGCCATGGAAACCAAGAGCTCTGGCAGCACATATGTCTGAAAGTGGATATGACACCTAGGGAAGGGAGTGTGCTGGTGAATGGCAACTGCCCGAAGCAGCAGCACAGCTCTACCACTGCCAAAACAACTCCACCTGCCTCATGAACTTCTCGTATCATCAGCTGTCCTGGCAGCTATCTAGGAAACCCTGTTGGGTCACTTCCGGTCCCATGCCCATTGAGCCCAGTGGGATGGAATCAAGCAGCTTCAGCACCCACACAAAACGAACATGGAGCTCCTCACTCAAGGCAGATAAAACGCCTCGGCCAAAGACAAGTTCAGTGCCCAAGCCATTTCCTGCTGCCATGGAAACCAAGTGCTCTGGCAGCACATATGTCTGAAAGTGGATATGACACCTAGGGAAACGAGTGTGCTGGTGAATGGCAACTGCCCGAAGCAGCAGCACAACTCTTCCACTGCCAAAACAACTCCACCTGCCTTTTGAACTTCACATACCATCAGCTGTCCTGGCAGCTATCTAGGGAACCCTGTTGTGTCACTTCCGGTCCCATGCCCATTGAGCCCAGTGGGATGGAATCAAGAAGCTTCAGCACCCACACAAAACGAACATGGAGCTCCTCACTCAAGGCGCTCAAAACTCCACAGCCAAAGACAAGTTCAGTGCCCAAGCCATTTCCCTCTGCAATGGAAACCAAGTGCTCTGGCAGCACATATGTCTGAAATTGGATATGACACCTAGGGAAGGGAGTGTTCTGTTGAATGGCAACTGCTCGAAGCAGCAGCACAGCTCTTCCACTGCCAAAACAACTCCACCTGCCTCATGAACTTCACATACCATCAGCTGTCCTGGCACCTATCTCGGAAACACTGTTGGGTCTCTTCCGGTCCCATGCCCATTGAGCCCAGTGGGATGGAATCAAGCAGCTTCAGCACCCACACAAAACGAACATGGAGCTCCTCACTCAAGGCGCTCAAAACTACATGGCAAAGACAAGTTCAGTGCCCAAGCCATTTCCCGCTGCCATGGAAACCAAGTGCTCTGGCAGCACATATGTCTGAAAGTGGATATGACACCTAGGGAAGGGAGTGTGCTGGTGAATGGCAACTGCCCGAAGCAGCAGCACAGCTCTTCCACTGCCAAAACAACTCCACCTGCCTCATGAACTTCACATACCGTCAGCTGTCCTGGCAGCTATCTAGGAAACCCTGTTGGGTCACTTCCGGTCCCATGCCCATTGAGCCCAGTGGGATGGAATCAAGCAGCTTCAGCACCCACACAAAACGAACATGGAGCTCCTCACTCAAGGCGGACAAAACTCCACAGCCAAAGACAAGTTCAGTGCCTAAGCCATTTCCCTCTGCCATGAACCAAGTGCTCTGGCAGCACATATGTCTGAAAGTGGATATGACACCTAGGGAAGGGAGTGTGCTGGTGAATGGCAACTGACCGAAGCAGCAGCACAGCTCTTCCACTGCCAAAACAACTCCACCTGCCTCAAGAACTTCACATACCATCAGCTGTCCTGGCAGCTATCTAGGAAACCCTGTTGGGTCCCTTCCGGTCCCATGCCCATTGAGCCCAGTGGGATGGAATCAAGCAGCTTCAGCACCCACACAAAACGAACATGGAGCTCCTCACTCAAGGCACTCAAGACTCCACGGCCAAAGACAAGTTCAGTGCCCAAGCCATTTCCCGCTGCCATGGAAACCAAGTGCTCTGGCAGCACATATGTCTGAAAGTGGATATGACACCTAGGGAAGGGAGTGTGCTGGTGAATGGCAACTGCGCGAAGCAGCAGCACAGCTCTACCACTGCCAAAACAACTCCACCTGCCTCATGAACTTCTCGTATCATCAGCTGTCCTGGCAGCTATCTAGGAAACCCTGTTGGGTCACTTCCGGTCCCATGCCCATTGAGCCCTGGGGGATGGAATCAAGCAGCTTGAGCACCCACACAAAACGAACATGGAGCTCCTCACTCAAGGCAGATAAAACTCCTCGGCCAAAGACAAGTTCAGTGCCTAAGCCATTTCCCTCTGCCATGGAAACCAAGTGCTCTGGCAGCACATATGTCTGAAAGTGGATATGACACCTAGGGAAGGGAGTCTGGTGGTGAATGGCAACTGCCCGAAGCAGCAGCACAGCTCTTCCACTGCCAAAACAACTCCACCTGCCTCATGAACTTCACATACCATCAGCTGTCCTGGCAGCTATCTAGGAAACCCTGTTGGGTCACTTCCGGTCCCATGCCCATTGAGCCCAGTGGGATGGAATCAAGCAGCTTCAGCACCCACACAAAACAAACATGGAGCTCCTCACTCAAGGCGCGCAAATCTCCAAAGCCAAAGACAAGTTCAGTGCCCAAGCCATTTCCCGCTGCCATGGAAACCAAGTGCTCTGGCAGCACATATGTCTGAAAGTGGATATGACACCTAGGGAAGGGAGTGTGCTGGTGAATGGCAACTGCCCGAAGCAGCAGCACAGCTCTTCCACTGCCAAAACAACTCCACCTGCCTCATGAACTTCACATACCATCAGCTGTCCTGGCAGCTATCTCGGATACACTGTTGGGTCACTTCCGGTCCCATGCCCATTGAGCCCAGTGGGATGGAATCAAGCAGCTTCAGCACCCACACAAAACGAACATGGAGCTCCTCACTCAAGGCGCTCAAAACTACATGGCGAAAGACAAGTTCAGTGCACAAGCCATTTCCCGCTGCCATGGAAACCAAGTGCTCTGGCAGCACATATGTCTGAAAGTGGATATGACACCTAGGGAAGGGAGTCTGGTGGTGAATGGCAACTGCCCGAAGCAGCAGCACATCTCTTCCACTGCCAAAACAACTCCACCTGCCTCATGAACTTCACATACCATCAGCTGTCCTGGCAGCTATCTAGGAAACCCTGTTGGGTCACTTCCGGTCCCATGCCCATTGAGCCCAGTGGGATTGAATCAAGCAGCATCAGTATCCACACAAAACTAACATGGAGCTCCTCACTCAAGGCGCTCAAAATTCCACAGCCAAAGACAAGTTCAGTGCCCAAGCCATTTCCCGCTGCCATGGAAACCAAGTGCTCTGGCAGCACATATGTCTGAAAGTGGATATGACACCTAGGGAAGGGAGTGTGCTGGTGAATGGCAACTGCCCGAAGCAGCAGCACAGCTCTTCCACTGCCAAAACAACTCCACCTGCCTCATGAACTTCACATACCATCAGCTGTCCTGGCAGCTATCTAGGAAACCCTGTTGGGTCACTTCCGGTCCCATGCCCATTGAGCCCAGTGGGATGGAATCAAGCAGCTTGAGCACCCACACAAAACGAACATGGATCCCCTCACTCAAGGCGCTCAAGACTCCACGGCCAAAGACAAGTTCAGTGCCCAAGCCATTTCCCGCTGCCATGGAAACCAAGTGCTCTGGCAGCACAGATGTCTGAAAGTGGATATGACACCTAGGGAAGGGAGTCTGGTGGTGAATGGCAACTGCCCGAAGCAGCAGCACAGCTCTTCCACTGCCAAAACAACTCCACCTGCCTCATGAACTTCACATACCATCAGCTGTCCTGGCAGCTATCTAGGAAACCCTGTTGGGTCACTTCCGGTCCCATGCCCATTGAGCCCAGTGGGATGGAATCAAGCAGCTTCAGCACCCACACAAAACGAACATGGAGCTCCTCATTCAAGGCAGATAAAATGCCTCGGCCAAAGACAAGTTCAGTGCCCAAGCCATTTCCCTCTGCCATGAACCAAGTGCTCTGGCAGCACATATGTCTGAAAGTGGATATGACACCTAGGGAAGGGAGTGTGCTGGTGAATGGCAACTGCCCGAAGCAGCAGCACAGCTCTTCCACTGCCAAAACAACTCCACCTGCCTCATGAACTTCACATGTCATCCGCTGTCCTGGCAGCTATCTAGGAAACCCTGTTGGGTCACTTCCGGTCCCATGCCCATTGAGCCCAGTGGGATGGAATCAAGCAGCTTCAGCACCCACACAAAACGAACATGGAGCTCCTCACTCAAGGCGCTCAAAACTCCACAGCCAAAGACAAGTTCAGTGCCCAAGCCATTTCCCGCTGCCATGGAAACCAAGTGCTGTGGCAGCACATATGTCTTAAAGTGGATATGACACCTAGGGAAGGGAGTGTGCTGGTGAATGGCAACTGCCCGAAGCAGCAGCACAGCTCTTCCACTGGCAAAACAACTCCACCTGCCTCATGAACTTCACATACCGTCAGCTGTGCTGGCAGCTAAGTAGGAAACCTGTTGGGTCACTTCCGGTCCCATGCCCATTGAGCCCAGTGGGATGGAATCAAGCAGCTTGAGCACCCACACAAAATGAACATGGAGCTCCTCACTCAAGGCGCTCAAAACTCCACAGCCAAAGACAAGTTCAGTGCCCAAGCCATTTCCCGCTGCCATGGAAACCAAGTGCTCTGGCAGCACATATGTCTGAAAGTGGATATGACACCTAGGGAAGGGAGTGTGCTGGTGAATGGCAACTGCCCGAAGCAGCAGCACAGCTCTTCCACTGGCAAAACAACTCCACTTGCCTCATGAACTTCACATACCGTCAGCTGTGCTGGCAGCTATCTAGGAACCCTGTTGGGTCACTTCCGGTCCCATGCCCATTGAGCCCAGTGGGATGGAATCAAGCAGCTTGAGCACCCACACAAAACGAACATGGAGCTCCTCACTCAAGGCGCTCAAAACTCCACAGCCAAAGACAAGTTCAGTGCCCAAGCCATTTCCCGCTGCCATGGAAACCAAGTGCTCTGGCAGCACATATGTCTGAAAGTGGATATGACACCTAGGGAAGGGAGTCTGGTGGTGAATGGCAACTGCCCGAAGCAGCAGCACAGCTCTTCCACTGCCAGAACAACTCCACCTGCCTCATGAACTTTATATACCATCAGCTGTCCTGGCAGCTATCTAGGAAACCCTGTTGGGTCTCTTCCGGTCCCATGCCCATTGAGCCCAGTGGGATGGAATCAAGCAGCTTCAGCACCCACACAAAACGAACATGGAGCTCCTCACTCAAGGCGCTCAAAACTCCAGAGCCAAAGACAAGTTCAGTGCCCAAGCCATTTCCCTCTGCAATGGAAACCAAGTGCTCTGGCAGCACATATGTCTGAAAGTGGATATGACACCTAGGGAAGGGAGTGTGCTGTTGAATGGCAACTGCCCGAAGCAGCAGCACAGCTCTTCCACTGCCAAAACAACTCCACCTGCCTCATGAACTTCACATACCATCAGCTCTCCTGGCAGCTATCTCGGAAACACTGTTGGGTCTCTTCCGGTCCCATGCCCATTGAGTCCAGTGGGATGGAATCAAGCAGCTTCAGCACCCACACAAAACGAACATGGAGCTCCTCACTCAAGGCGCTCAAAACTCCACAGCCAAAGACAAGTTCAGTGCCCAAGCCATTTCCCGCTGCCATGGAAACCAAGTGCTCTGGCAGCACATATGTCTGAAAGTGGATATGACACCTAGGGAAGGGAGTGTGCTGGTGAATGGCAACTGCCCGAAGCAGCAGCACAGCTCTTCCACTGCCAAAACAACTCCACCTGCCTCATGAACTTCACATATCATCAGCTGTCCTGGCAGCTATCTAGGAAACCCTGTTGGGTCACTTCCGGTCCCATGCCCATTGAGCCCAGTGGGATGGAATCAAGCAGCATCAGCACCCACACAAAACGAACATGGAGCTCCTCACTCAAGGCGGACAAAATTCCACAGCCAAAGACAAGTTCAGTGCCCAAGCCATTTCCCGCTGCCATGGAAACCAAGTGCTCTGGCAGCACATATGTCTGAAAGTGGATATGACACCTAGGGAAGGGAGTGTGCTGGTGAATGGCAACTGCCCGAAGCAGCAGCACAGCTCTTCCACTGCCAAAACAACTCCACCTGCCTCATGAACTTCACATACCATCAGCTGTCCTGGCAGCTATCTAGGAAACCCTGTTGGGTCACTTCCGGTCCCATGCCCATTGAGCCCTGGGGGATGGAATCAAGCAGCTTGAGCACCCACACAAAACGAACATGGAGCTCCTCACTCAAGGCGGACAAAACTCCGCAGCCAAAGACAAGTTCAGTGCCTAAGCCATTTCCCTCTGCCATGAACCAAGTGCTCTGGCAGCACATATGTCTGAAAGTGGATATGACACCTAGGGAAGGGAGTGTGCTGGTGAATGGCAACTGACCGAAGCAGCAGCACAGCTCTTCCACTGCCAAAACAACTCCACCTGCCTCATGAACTTCACATACCATCAGCTGTCCTGGCAGCTATCTAGGAAACCCTGTTGGGTCACTTCCGGTCCCATGCCCATTAAGCCCAGTGGGATGGAATCAAGCAGCTTGAGCACCCACACAAAACGAACATGGAGCTCCTCACTCAAGGCACTCAAGACTCCACGGCCAAAGACAAGTTCAGTGCCCAAGCCATTTCCCGCTGCCATGGAAACCAAGTGCTCTGGCAGCACATATGTCTGAAAGTGGATATGACACCTAGGGAAGGGAGTGTGCTGGTGAATGGCAACTGCCCGAAGCAGCAGCACAGCTCTTCCACTGCCAAAACAACTCCACCTGCCTCATGAACTTCACATACTGTCAGCTGTCCTGGCAGCTATCTAGGAACCCTGTTGGGTCACTTCCGGTCCCATGCCCATTGAGCCCAGTGGGATGGAATCAAGCAGCTTCAGCACCCACACAAAACGAACATGGAGCTCCTCACTCAAGGCGCTCAAAACTCCACAGCCAAAGACAAGTTCAGTGCCCAAGCCATTTCCCGCTGCCATGGAAACCAAGTGCTGTGGCAGCACATATGTCTTAAAGTGGATATGACACCTAGGGAAGGGAGTGTGCTGGTGAATGGCAACTGCCTGAAGCAGCAGCACAGCTCTTTCAGTGCCAAAACAACTCCACATGCCTCATGAACTTCACATACCATCAGCTGTCCTGGCAGCTATCTAGGAAACCCTGTTGGGTCACTTCCGGTCCCATGCCCATTGAGCCCAGTGGGATGGAATCAAGCAGCTTCAGCACCCACACAAAACGAACATGGAGCTCCTCACTCAAGGAGCTCAAAACTCCACAGCCAAAGACAAGTTCAGTGCCCAAGCCATTTCCCGCTGCCATGGACTAAGTGCTCTTCAGCACATATGTCTGAAAGTGGATATGACACCTAGGGAAGGGAGTGTGGTGGTGAATGGCAACTGCGCGAAGCAGCAGCACAGCTCTTCCACTGCCAAAACAACTCCACCTGCCTCAAGAACTTCTCATACCATCAGCTGTCCTGGCAGCTATCTCGGAAACCCTCTCGGGTCACTTCCGGTCCCATGCCCATTGAGCCCAGTGGGATAGAATCAAGCAGCTTCAGCACCCACACAAATCAAACATGGAGCTCCTCACTCAAGGCGCTCAAAACTCCACAGCCAAAGACAAGTTCAGTGCCCAAGCCATTTCCCGCTGCCATGAAAACTAAGTGCTCTGGCAGCACATATGTCTGAAAGTGGATATGACACCTAGGGAAGGGAGTCTGGTGGTGAATGGCAACTGCCCGAAGCAGCAGCACAGCTCTTCCACTGCCAAAACAACTCCACCTGCCTCATGAACTTCACATACCATCAGCTGTCCTGGCAGCTATCTAGGAAACCCTGTTGGGTCACTTCCGGTCCCATGCCCATTGAGCCCAGTGGGATGGAATCAAGCAGCTTCAGCACCCACACAAAACGAACATGGAGCTCCTCACTCAAGGCGGACAAAACTCCACGGCCAAAGACAAGTTCAGTGCCCAAGCCATTTCCCGCTGCCATGGAAACCAAGTGCTCTGGCAGCACATATGTCTGAAAGTGGATATGACACCTAGGGAAGGGAGTGTGCTGGTGAATGGCAACTGCCCGAAACAGCAGCGCAGCTCTTCCACTGCCAAAACAACTCCACCTGCCTCATGAACTTCACATACCATCAGCTGTCCTGGCAGCTATCTAGGAAACCCTGTTGGGTCACTTCCGGTCCCATGCCCATTGAGCCCAGTGGGATAGAATCAAGCAGCTTCAGCACCCACACAAATCAAACATGGAGCTCCTCACTCAAGGCGCTCAAAACTCCACAGCCAAAGACAAGTTCAGTGCCCAAGCCATTTCCCGCTGCCATGGAAACCAAGTGCTCTGGCAGCACATATGTCTGAAAGTGGATATGACACCTAGGGAAGGGAGTGTGGTGGTGAATGGCAAATGCCCGAAGCAGCAGCACAGCTCTTCCACTGCCAAAACAACTCCACCTGCCTCATGAACTTCACATACCATCAGCTGTCCTGGCAGCTATCTAGGAAACCCTGTTGGGTCACTTCCGGTCCCATGTCCATTGAGCCCAGTGGGATGGAATCAAGCAGCTTGAGCACCCACACAAAACGAACATGGAGCTCCTCACTCAAGGCGCTCAAAACTACATGGAGAAAGTCAAGTTCAGTGCCCAAGCCATTTCCCGCTGCCATGGAAACCAAGTGCTCTGGCAGCACATATGTCTGAAAGTGGATAAGACACCTAGCGAAGGGAGTGTGCTGGTGAATGGCAACTGCCCGAAGCAGCAGCGCAGCTCTTCCACTGCCAAAACAACTCCACCTGCCTCATGAACTTCACATACCGTCAGTTGTCATGGCAGCTATCTAGGAAACCCTGTTGGGTCACTTCCGGTCCCATGCCCATTGAGCCCAGTGGGATGGAATCAAGCAGCTTCAGCACCCACACAAAACGAACATGGAGCTCCTCACTCAAGGCGCTCAAAACTCCACAGCCAAAGACAAGTTCAGTGCCCAAGCCATTTCCCGCTGCCATGGAAACCAAGTGCTCTGGCAGCACATATGTCTGAAAGTGGATATGACACCTAGGGAAGGAAGTGTGGTGGTGAATGGCAACTGCCCGAAGCAGCAGCACAGCTCTTCCACTGCCAAAACAACTCCACCTGCCTCATGAACTTCACATACCATCAGCTGTCCTGGCAGCTATCTCGGAAACCCTGTTGGGTCACTTCCGGTCCCATGCCCATTGAGCCCAGTGGGATGGAATCAAGCAGCTTCAGCACCCACACAAAACGAACATGGAGCTCCTCACTCAAGGCGGACAAAAATCCACAGCCAAAGACAAGTTCAGTGCCTAAGCCATTTCCCTCTGCCATGGACCAAGTGCTCTGGCAGCACATATGTCTGAAAGTGGATATGACACCTAGGGAAGGGAGTGTGCTGGTGAATGGCAACTGCCCGAAGCAGCAGCACAGCTCTTCCACTGCCAAAACAACTCCACCTGCCTCATGAACTTCACATACCATCAGCTGTCCTGGCAGCTATCTAGGAAACACTGTTTTGTCACTTCCGGTCCCATGCCCATTGAGCCCAGTGGGATGGAATCAAGCAGCTTGAGCACCCACACAAAACGAACATGGAGCTCCTCACTCAAGGCGCTCAAAACTCCACAGCCAAAGACAAGTTCAGTGCCCAAGCCATTTCCCGCTGCCATGGAAACCAAGTGCTCTGGCAGCACATATGTCTGAAAGTGGATATGACACCTAGGGAAGGGAGTGTGGTGGTGAATGGCAACTGCCCGAAGCAGCAGCGCAGCTCTTCCAGTGCCAAAACAACTCCACCTGCCTCATGAACTTCACATACCGTCAGCTGTCATGGCAGCTATCTCGGAAACCCTGTTGGGTCACTTCCGGTCCCATGCCCATTGAGCCCAGTGGGATGGAATCAAGCAGCTTCAGCACCCACACAAAACGAACATGGAGCTCCTCACTCAAGGCGCTCAAAACTCCACAGCCAAAGACAAGTTCAGTGCCTAAGCCATTTCCCGCTGCCATGGAAACCAAGTGCTCTGGCAGCACATATGTCTGAAAGTGGATATGACACCTAGGGAAGGGAGTGTGCTGGTGAATGGCAACTGCCCGAAGCAGCAGCACAGCTCTTCCACTGCCAAAACAACTCCACCTGCCTCATGAACTTCACATACCATCAGCTGTCCTGGCAGCTATCTAGGAAACCCTGTTGGGTCACTTCCGGTCCCATGCCCATTGAGCCCAGTGGGATGGAATCAAGCAGCTTCAGCACCCACACAAAACGAACATGGAGCTCCTCACTCAAGGCGCTCAAGACTCCACGGCCAAAGACAAGTTCAGTGCCCAAGCTATTACCCGCTGCCATGGAAACCAAGTGCTGTGACAGCACATATGTCTGAAAGTGGATATGACACCTAGGTAAGGGAGTGTGGTGGTGAATGGCAACTGCCCGAAGCAGCAGCGCAGCTCTTCCACTGCCAAAACAACTCCACCTGCCTCATGAACTTCACATACCGTCAGCTGTCCTGGCAGCTATCTCGGAAACCCTGTTGGGTCACTTCCGGTCCCATGCCCATTGAGCCCAGTGGGATGGAATCAAGCAGCTTCAGCACCCACACAAAACGAACATGGAGCTCCTCACTCAAGGCGCTCACAACTCCACGGCCAAAGACAAGTTCAGTGCCCAAGCCATTTCCCGCTGCCATGGAAACCAAGTGCTCTGGCAGCACATATGTCTGAAAGTGGATATGACACCTAGGGAAGGGAGTCTGGTGGTGAATGGCAACTGCCCGAAGCAGCAGCGCAGCTCTTCCACTGCCAAAACAACTCCACCTGCCTCATGAACTTCACATACCATCAGCTGTCCTGGCAGCTATCTAGGAAACCCTGTTGGGTCACTTCCGGTCCCATGCCCATTGAGCCCAGTGGGATGGAAACAAGCAGCTTGAGCACCCACACAAAACTAACATGGAACTCCTCACTCAAGGCGCTCAAAACTCCACAGCCAAAGACAAGTTCAGTGCCCAAGCTATTACCCGCTGCCATGGAAACCAAGTGCTGTGACAGCACATATGTCTGAAAGTGGATATGACACCTAGGGAAGGGAGTGTGGTGGTGAATGGCAACTGCCCGAAGCAGCAGCGCAGCTCTTCCACTGCCAAAACAACTCCACCTGCCTCATGAACTTCACATACCGTCAGCTGTCCTGGCAGCTATCTCGGAAACCCTGTTGGGTCACTTCCGGTCCCATGCCCATTGAGCCCAGTGGGATGGAATCAAGCAGCTTCAGCACCCACACAAAACGAACATGGAGCTCCTCACTCAAGGCGCTCAAAACTCCACAGCCAAAGACAAGTTCAGTGCCCAAGCCATTTCCCGCTGCCATGGAAACCAAGTGCTCTGGCAGCACATATGTCTGAAAGTGGATATGACACCTAGGGAAGGGAGTGTGGTGGTGAATGGCAAATGCCCGAAGCAGCAGCACAGCTCTTCCACTGCCAAAACAACTCCACCTGCCTCATGAACTTCACATACCATCAGCTGTCCTGGCAGCTATCTAGGAAACCCTGTTGGGTCACTTCCGGTCCCATGTCCATTGAGCCCAGTGGGATGGAATCAAGCAGCTTGAGCACCCACACAAAACGAACATGGAGCTCCTCACTCAAGGCGCTCAAAACTACATGGAGAAAGTCAAGTTCAGTGCCCAAGCCATTTCCCGCTGCCATGAAAAC
Source organism: Ochotona princeps (assembly GCF_030435755.1). NCBI lineage: Eukaryota > Metazoa > Chordata > Mammalia > Lagomorpha > Ochotonidae > Ochotona > Ochotona princeps. Next base: position 143,497,309 of record NC_080832.1, on the reverse strand, counting down.
CAAGTGCTCTGGCAGCACATATGTCTGAAAGTGGATATGACACCTAGGGAAGGGAGTGTGCTGGTGAATGGCAACTGCCCGAAGCAGCAGCACAGCTCTTCCACTGCCAAAACAACTCCACCTACCTCATGAACTTCACATACCATCAGCTGTCCTGTCAGCTATCTAGGAAACCCTGTTGGGTCACTTCCGGTCCCATGCCCATTGAGCCCAGTGGGATGGAATCAAGCAGCTTCAGCACCCACACAAAACGAACATGGAGCTCCTCACTCAAGGCGGACAAAACTCCACGGCCAAAGACAAGTTCAGTGCCGAAGCAATTTCCCGCTGCCATGGAAACCAAGTGCTCTGGCAGCACATATGTCTGAAAGTGGATATGACACCTAGCGAAGGGAGTGTGCTGGTGAATGGCAACTGCCCGAAGCAGCAGCACAGCTCTTCCACTGCCAAAACAACTCCACCTGCCTCATGAACTTCACATACCGTCAGTTGTCCTGGCAGCTATCTAGGAAACCCTGTGGGGTCACTTCCGGTCCCATGCCCATTGAGCCCAGTGGGATGGAATCAAGCAGCTTCAGCACCCACACAAAACGAACATGGAGCTCCTCACTCAAGGCGCTCAAAACTCCACAGCCAAAGACAAGTTCAGTGCCCAAGCCATTTCCCGCTGCCATGGAAACCAAGTGCTCTGGCAGCACATATGTCTGAAAGTGGATATGACACCTAGGGAAGGAAGTGTGGTGGTGAATGGCAACTGCCCGAAGCAGCAGCACAGCTCTTCCACTGCCAAAACAACTCCACCTGCCTCATGAACTTCACATACCATCAGCTGTCCTGGCAGCTATCTCGGAAACCCTGTTGGGTCACTTCCGGTCCCATGCCCATTGAGCCCAGTGGGATGGAATCAAGCAGCTTCAGCACCCACACAAAACGAACATGGAGCTCCTCACTCAAGGCGCTCAAAACTCCACAGCCAAAGACAAGTTCAGTGCCTAAGCCATTTCCCTCTGCCATGGACCAAGTGCTCTGGCAGCACATATGTCTGAAAGTGGATATGACACCTAGGGAAGGGAGTGTGCTGGTGAATGGCAACTGCCCGAAGCAGCAGCACAGCTCTTCCACTGCCAAAACAACTCCACCTGCCTCATGAACTTCACATACCATCAGCTGTCCTGGCAGCTATCTAGGAAACACTGTTTTGTCACTTCCGGTCCCATGCCCATTGAGCCCAGTGGGATGGAATCAAGCAGCTTCAGCACCCACACAAAACGAACATGGAGCTCCTCACTCAAGGCGCTCATAACTCCACAGCCAAAGACAAGTTCAGTGCCTAAGCCATTTCCCGCTGCCATGGAAACCAAGTGCTCTGGCAGCACATATGTCTGAAAGTGGATATGACACCTAGGGAAGGGAGTGTGCTGGTGAATGGCAACTGCCCGAAGCAGCAGCACAGCTCTTCCACTGCCAAAACAACTCCACCTGCCTCATGAACTTCACATACCATCAGCTGTCCTGGCAGCTATCTAGGAAACCCTGTTGGGTCACTTCCGGTCCCATGCCCATTGAGCCCAGTGGGATGGAATCAAGCAGCTTCAGCACCCACACAAAACGAACATGGAGCTCCTCACTCAAGGCGCTCAAGACTCCACGGCCAAAGACAAGTTCAGTGCCCAAGCTATTACCCGCTGCCATGGAAACCAAGTGCTGTGACAGCACATATGTCTGAAAGTGGATATGACACCTAGGTAAGGGAGTGTGGTGGTGAATGGCAACTGCCCGAAGCAGCAGCGCAGCTCTTCCACTGCCAAAACAACTCCACCTGCCTCATGAACTTCACATACCGTCAGCTGTCCTGGCAGCTATCTCGGAAACCCTGTTGGGTCACTTCCGGTCCCATGCCCATTGAGCCCAGTGGGATGGAATCAAGCAGCTTCAGCACCCACACAAAACGAACATGGAGCTCCTCACTCAAGGCGCTCACAACTCCACGGCCAAAGACAAGTTCAGTGCCCAAGCCATTTCCCGCTGCCATGGAAACCAAGTGCTCTGGCAGCACATATGTCTGAAAGTGGATATGACACCTAGGGAAGGGAGTCTGGTGGTGAATGGCAACTGCCCGAAGCAGCAGCGCAGCTCTTCCACTGCCAAAACAACTCCACCTGCATCATGAACTTCACATACCATCAGCTGTCCTGGCAGCTATCTCGGAAACCCTGTTGGGTCACTTCCGGTCCCATGCCCATTGAGCCCAGTGGGATGGAAACAAGCAGCTTGAGCACCCACACAAAACTAACATGGAACTCCTCACTCAAGGCGCTCAAAACTCCACAGCCAAAGACAAGTTCAGTGCCCAAGCTATTACCCGCTGCCATGGAAACCAAGTGCTGTGACAGCACATATGTCTGAAAGTGGATATGACACCTAGGTAAGGGAGTGTGGTGGTGAATGGCAACTGCCCGAAGCAGCAGCGCAGCTCTTCCACTGCCAAAACAACTCCACCTGCCTCATGAACTTCACATACCGTCAGCTGTCCTGGCAGCTATCTAGGAAACCCTGTTGGGTCACTTCCGGTCCCATGCCCATTGAGCCCAGTGGGATGGAATCAAGCAGCTTCAGCACCCACACAAAACGAACATGGAGCTCCTCACTCAAGGCGCTCAAAACTCCACAGCCAAAGACAAGTTCAGTGCCCAAGCCATTTCCCGCTGCCATGGAAACCAAGTGCTCTGGCAGCACAGATGTCTGAAAGTGGATATGACACCTAGGGAAGGGAGTCTGGTGGAGAATGGCAACTGCCCGAAGCAGCAGCACAGCTCTTCCACTGCCAAAACAACTCCACCTGCCTCATGAACTTCACATACCATCAGCTTTCCTGGCAGCTATCTAGGAAACCCTGTTGGGTCACTTCCGGTCCCATGCCCATTGAGCCCAGTGGGATGGAATCAAGCAGCTTCAGCACCAAAACAAAACTATCATGGAACTCCTCACTCAAGGCGCTCAAAACTCCATAGCCAAAGACAAGTTCAGTGCCCAAGCCATTTCCCGCTGCCATGGAAACCAAGTGCTCTGGCAGCACATATGTCTCAAAGTGGATATGACACCTAGGGAAGGGAGTCTGGTGGTGAATGGCAACTGCCCGAAGCAGCAGCACAGCTCTTCCACTGCCAAAACAACTCCACCTGCCTCATGAACTTCACATACCATCAGCTGTCCTGGCAGCTATCTAGGAAACCCTGTTGGGTCACTTCCGGTCCCATGCCCATTGAGCCCAGTGGGATGGAAACAAGCAGCTTCAGCACCCACACAAAACTAACATGGAACTCCTCACTCAAGGCGCTCAAAACTCCACAGCCAAAGACAAGTTCAGTGCCCAAGCCATTTCCCGCTGCCATGGAAACCAAGTGCTCTGGCAGCACATATGTCTGAAAGTGGATATGTCCCCTAGGGAAGGGAGTGTGCTGGTGAATGGCAACTGCCCGAAGCAGCAGCACAGCTCTTCCACTGCCAAAACAACTCCCCTGCCTCATGAACTTCACATACCATCAGCTGTCCTGGCAGCTATCTAGGAAACCCTGTTGGGTCACTTCCGGTCCCATGCCCATTGAGCCCAGTGGGATGGAATCAAGCAGCTTGAGCACCCACACAAAACGAACATGGAACTCCTCACTCAAGGCGCTCAAAACTCCACAGCCAAAGACAAGTTCAGTGCCCAAGCCATTTCCCGCTGCCATGCAAACCAAGTGCTCTGGCAGCACATATGTCTGAAAGTGGATATGACACCTAGGGAAGGGAGTGTGGTTGTGAATGGTAACTGCCCGAAGCAGTAGCGCAGCTCTTCCACTGCCAAAACAACTCCACCTGCATCATGAACTTCACATACCGTCAGCTGTCCTGGCAGCTATCTCGGAAACCCTGTTGGGTCACTTCCGGTCCCATGCCCATTGAGCCCAGTGGGATGGAATCAAGCAGCTTCAGCACCCACACAAAACGAACATGGAGCTCCTCACTCAAAGCGCTCAAAATTCCACAGCCAAAGACAAGTTCAGTGCCCAAGCCATTTCCCGCTGCCATGGAAACCAAGTGCTCGGGCAGCACATATGTCTGAAAGTGGATATGACACCTAGGGAAGGGAGTGTGCTGGTGAATGGCAACTGCCCGAAGCAGCAGCACAGCTCTTCCAGTGCCAAAACAACTCCACCTGCCTCATGAACTTCACATACCATCAGCTGTACTGGCAGCTATCTCGGAAACCCTGTTGGGTCACTTCCGGTCCCATGCCCATTGAGCCCAGTGGGATGGAATCAAGCAGCTTCAGCACCAAAACAAAACTATCATGGAACTCCTCACTCAAGGCGCTCAAAACTCCACAGCCAAAGACAAGTTCAGTGCCCAAGCCATTTCCCGCTGCCATGGAAACCAAGTGCTCTGGCAGCACATATGTCTGAAAGTGGATATGTCCCCTAGGGAAGGGAGTGTGCTGGTGAATGGCAACTGCCCGAAGCAGCAGCACAGCTCTTCCACTGCCAAAACAACTCCACCTGCCTCATGAACTTCACATACCATCAGCTGTCCTGGCAGCTACCTAGGAAACCCTATTGGGTCACTTCCGGTCCCATGTCCATTGAGCCCAGTGGGATGGAATCAAGCAGCTTCAGCACCCACACAAAACGAACATGGAGCTCCTCACTCAAGGCGCTCAAAACTCCACAGCCAAAGACAAGTTCAGTGCCCAAGCCATTTCCCGCTGCCATGGAAACCAAGTGCTCTGGCAGCACATATGTCTGAAAGTGGATATGACACCTAGGGAAGGGAGTGTGCTGGTGAATGGCAACTGCCCGAAGCAGCAGCACAGCTCTTCCACTGCAAAAACAACTCCACCTGCCTCATGAACTTCACATACCATCAGCTGTCCTGGCAGCTATCTAGGAAACCCTGTTGGGTGACTTCCGGTCCCATGCCCATTGAGCCCATTGGGATGGAATCAAGCAGCTTCAGCACCAAAACAAAACTAACATGGAACTCCTCACTCAAGGCGCTCAAAACTCCACAGCCAAAGACAAGTTCAGTGCCCAAGCCATTTCCCGCTGCCATGGAAAACAAGTGCTCTGGCAGCACATATGTCTGAAAGTGGATATGTCCCCTAGGGAAGGGAGTGTGCTGGTGAATGGCAACTGCCCGAAGCAGCAGCACAGCTCTTCCACTGCCAAAACAACTCCACCTGCCTCATGAACTTCACATACCATCAGCTGTCCTGGCAGCTATCTCGGAAACCCTGTTGGGTCACTTCCGGTCCCATGCCCATTGAGCCCAGTGGGATGGAATCAAGCAGCTTGAGCACCCACACAAAACGAACATGGAACTCCTCACTCAAGGCGCTCAAAACTCCACAGCCAAAGACAAGTTCAGTGCCCAAGCCATTTCCCGCTGCCATGGAAACCAAGTGCTCGGGCAGCACATATGTCTGAAAGTGGATATGACACCTAGGGAAGGGAGTGTGCTGGTGAATGGCAACTGCCCGAAGCAGCAGCACAGCTCTTCCACTGCCAAAACAACTCCACCTGCCTCATGAACTTCACATACCATCAGCTGTCCTGGCAGCTATCTAGGAAACCCTGTTGGGTCACTTCCGGTCCCATGCCCATTGAGCCCAGTGGGATGGAATCAAGCAGCTTCAGCACCCACACAAAACGAACATGGAGCTCCTCACTCAAGGCGCTCAAAATTCCACAGCCAAAGACAAGTTCAGTGCCCAAGCCATTTCCCGCTGCCATGGAAACCAAGTGCTCTGGCAGCACATATGTCTGAAAGTGGATATGACACCTAGGGAAGGGAGTGTGCTGGTGAATGGCAACTGCCCGAAGCAGCAGCACAGCTCTTCCACTGCCAAAACAACTCCACCTGCCTCATGAACTTCACATACCATCAGCTGTCCTGGCAGCTATCTAGGAAACCCTGTTGGGTCACTTCCGGTCCCATGCCCATTGAGCCCAGTGGGATGGAATCAAGCAGCTTCAGCACCCACACAAAACGAACATGGAGCTCCTCACTCAAGGCGCTCAAAACTCCACAGCCAAAGACAAGTTCAGTGCCCAAGCCATTTCCCTCTGCCATGGACCAAGTGCTCTGGCAGCACATATGTCTGAAAGTGGATATGACACCTAGGGAAGGGAGTGTGGTGGTGAATGGCAACTGCCCGAAGCAGCAGCGCAGCTCTTCCACTGCCAAAACAACTCCACCTGCCTCATGAACTTCACATACCGTCACCTGTCATGGCAGCTATCTCGGAAACCCTGTTGGGTCACTTCCGGTCCCATGCCCATTGAGCCCAGTGGGATGGAAACAAGCAGCTTCAGCACCCACACAAAACGAACATGGAGCTCCTCACTCAAGGCGCTCAAAACTCCACAGCCAAAGACAAGTTCAGTGCCCAAGCCATTTCCCGCTGCCATGGAAACCAAGTGCTCTGGCAGCACATATGTCTGAAAGTGGATATGACACCTAGGGAAGGGAGTGTGCTGGTGAATGGCAACTGCCCGAAGCAGCAGCACAGCTCTTCCACTGCCAAAACAACTCCACCTGCCTCATGAACTTCACATACCATCAGCTGTCCTGGCAGCTATCTAGGAAACCCTGTTGGGTCACTTCCGGTCCCATGCCCATTGAGCCCAGTGGGATGGAATCAAGCAGCTTCAGCACCCACACAAAACGAACATGGAGCTCCTCACTCAAGGCGCTCAAAACTCCACAGACAAAGACAAGTTCAGTGCCTAAGCCATTTCCCGCTGCCATGGAAACCAAGTGCTCTGGCAGCACATATGTCTGAAAGTGGATATGACACCTAGGGAAGGGAGTGTGCTGGTGAATGGCAACTGCCCGAAGCAGCAGCACAGCTCTTCCACTGCCAAAACAACTCCACCTGCCTCATGAACTTCACATACCATCAGCTGTCCTGGCAGCTATCTAGGAAACCCTGTTGGGTCACTTCCGGTCCCATGCCCATTGAGCCCAGTGGGATGGAATCAAGCAGCTTGAGCACCCACACAAAACGAACATGGAGCTCCTCACTCAAGGCGCTCAAGACTCCACGGCCAAAGACAAGTTCAGTGCCCAAGCCATTTCCCGCTGCCATGGAAAACAAGTGCTCTGGCAGCACATATGTCTGAAAGTGGATATGACACCTAGGGAAGGGAGTCTGGTGGTGAATGGCAACTGCCCGAAGCAGCAGCGCAGCTCTTCCACTGCCAAAACAACTCCACCTGCCTCATGAACTTCACATACCATCAGCTGTCCTGGCAGCTATCTAGGAAACCCTGTTTGTTCACTTCCGGTCCCATGCCCATTGAGCCCACTGGGATGGAATCAAGCAGCTTGAGCACCAAAACAAAACGAACATGGAGCTCCTCACTCAAGGCGCTCAAAACTCCATAGCCAAAGGCAAGTTCAGTGCCCAAGCCATTTCCCGCTGCCATGGAAACCAAGTGCTCTGGCAGCACATATGTCTCAAAGTGGATATGACACCTAGGGAAGGGAGTGTGCTGGTGAATGGTAACTGCCCGAAGCAGCAGCACAACTCTTCCACTGCCAAAACAACTCCACCTGCATCATGCATTTCACATATAATCAGCTGTCCTGGCAGCTATCTAGGAAACCCTGTTGGGTCACTTCCGGTCCCATGCCAATTGAGCCCAGTGGGATGGAATCAAGCAGCTTCAGCACCCACACAAAACGAACATGGAGCTCCTCACTCAAGGCGCTCAAAACTCCATAGCCAAAGACAAGTTCAGTGCACAAAGCATTTCCCGCTGCCATGGAAACCAAGTGCTCTGGCAGCACATATGTCTGAAAGTGGATATGACACCTAGGGAAGGGAGTGTGCTGGTGAATGGCAACTGCCCGAAGCAGCAACACAGCTCTTCCACTGCCAAAACAACTCCACCTGCCCCATGAACTTCACATACAATCAGCTGTCCTGACAGCTATCTAGGAAACCCTGTTGGGTCACTTCCGGTCCCATGCCCATTGAGCCCAGTGGGATGGAATCAAGCAGCTTCAGCACCCACACAAAACTAACATGGAGCTCCTCACTCAAGGTGCTCGAAACTCCTCGGCCAAAGACAAGTTCAGTGCCCAAGCCATTTCCCGCTGCCATGGAAACCAAGTGCTCTGGCAGCACATATGTCTGAAAGTGGATATGACACCTAGGGAAGGGAGTGTGCTGGTGAAGGGCAACTGCCCGAAGCAGCAGCACAGCTCTTCCACTGCAAAAACAACTCCACCTGCATCATGAACTTCACATACCATCAGCTGTCCTGGCAGCTATCTCGGAAACCCTGTTGGGTCACTTCCGGTCCCATGCCCATTGAGCCCAGAGGGATGGAATCAAGCAGCTTCAGCACCCACACAAAACTAACATGGGGCTCCTCACTCAAGGCGCTAAAAATTCCACAGCCAAAGACAAGTTCAGTGCTCAAGCCATTTCCCGCTGCCATGGAAACCAAGTGCTCTGGCAGCACATATGTCTGAAAGTGGATATGACACCTAGGGAAGGGAGTGTGCTGGTGAATGGCAACTGCCCGAAGCAGCAGCACAGCTCTTCCACTGCCAAAACAACTCCACCTGCCTCATGAACTTCACATATCATCAGCTTTCCTGGCAGCTATCTAGGAAACCCTGTTGGGTCACTTCCGGTCCCATGCCCATTGAGCCCAGTGGGATGGAATCAAGTAGCTTCAGCACCCACACAAATCTAACATGGAGCTCCTCATTCAAGGCGCTCAAGACTCCACAGCCAAAGACAAGTTCAGTGCCCAAGCCATTTCCCTCTGCCATGGACCAAGTTCTCTTTCAGCACATATGTCTGAAAGTGGATATGACACCTAGGGAAGGGAGTGTGCTGCTGAATGGCAACTGCCCGAAGCAGCAGCACAGCTCTTCCAGTTCCAAAACAACTCCACTTGCATCATGAACTTCACATACCATCAGCTGTCCTGGCAGCTATCTAGGAAACCCTGTTGGGTCACTTCCGGTCCCATGCCCATTGAGCCCAGTGGGATGGAATCAAGCAGCTTCAGCACCCACACAAAATGAACATGGAGCTCCTCACTCAAGGGGTCAAAACTCCACGGCCAAAGACAAGTTCAGTGCCCAAGCCATTTCCCGCTGCCATGGAAACCAAGTGCTCTGGCAGCACATATGTCTGAAAGTGGATATGACACCTAGGGAAGGGAGTGTGCTGGTGAATGGCAACTGCCCGAAGCAGCAGCACAGCTCTTCCACTGCCAAAACAACTCCACCTGCCTCATGAACTTCACATACCATCAGCTGTCCTGGCAGCTACCTAAGAAACCCTATTGGGTCACTTCCGGTCCCATGTCCATTGAGCCCAGTGGGATGGAATCAAGCAGCTTCAGCACCCACACAAAACGAACATGGAGCTCCTCACTCAAGGCGCTCAAAACTCCACAGCCAAAGACAAGTTCAGTGCCCAAGCCATTTCCCGCTGCCATGGAAACCAAGTGCTCTGGCAGCACATATGTCTGAAAGTGGATATGACACCTAGGGAAGGGAGTGTGCTGGTGAATGGCAACTGCCCGAAGCAGCAGCACAGCTCTTCCACTGCAAAAACAACTCCACCTGCCTCATGAACTTCACATACCATCAGCTGTCCTGGCAGCTATCTCGGAAACCCTGTTGGGTCACTTCCGGTCCCATGCCCATTGAGCCCAGTGGGATGGAATCAAGCAGCTTCAGCACCCACACAAAACGAACATGGAACTCCTCACTCAAGGCGCTCAAAACTCCACAGCCAAAGACAAGTTCAGTGCCCAAGCCATTTCCCGCTGCCATGGAAACCAAGTGCTGTGACAGCACATATGTCTGAAAGTGGATATGACACCTAGGGAAGGGAGTGTGCTGGTGAATGGCAACTGCCCGAAGCAGCAGCACAGCTCTTCCACTGCCAAAACAACTCCACCTGCCTCATGAACTTCACATACCATCAGCTGTCCTGGCAGCTATCTCGGAAACCCTGTTGGGTCACTTCCGGTCCCATGCCAATTGAGCCCAGTGGGATGGAATCAAGCAGCTTCAGCACCCACAAAAAACGAACATGGAGCTCCTCACTCCAGGCGGACAAAACTTCATAGCCAAAGACAAGTTCAGTGCCTAAGCCATTTCCCTCCTCCATGGACCAAGTGCTGTGGCAGCACATATGTGGGAAAGTGGATATGACACCTAGGGAAGGGAGTGTGGTGGTGAATGGCAACTGCCCGAAGCAGCAGCACTATTCTTCCACTGCAAAAACAACTCCACCTGCCTCATGAACTTCACATACCATCAGCTGTCCTGGCAGCTATCTAGGAAACCCTGTTGGGTCACTTCCGGTCCCATGCCCATTGAGCCCACTGGGATGGAATCAAGCAGCTTCAGCACCCACACAAAACGAACATGGAGCTCCTCACTCAAGGCGCTCAAAACTAACCGGTCAAAGACAAGTTCAGTGCCCAAGCCATTTCCCGCTGCCATGGAAACTAAGAGCTCTGGCAGCACATATGTCTGAAAATGGATATGACACCTAGGGAAGGGAGTGTGCTGGTGAATGGCAACTGCCCGAAGCAGCAGCACAGCTCTTCCACTGCCAAAACAACTCCACCTGCCTCATGAACTTCACATACCATCAGCTGTCCTGGCAGCTATCTCGGAAACCCTGTTGGGTCACTTCCGGTCCCATGCCCATTGAGCCCAGTGGGATGGAATCAAGCAGCTTCAGCACCCACAAAAAACGAACATGGAGCTCCTCACTCCAGCCGGACAAAACTTCATAGCCAAAGACAAGTTCAGTGCCTAAGCCATTTCCCTCTGCCATGGAAACCAAGTGCTCTGGCAGCACATATGTCTGAAAGTGGATAAGACACCTAGGGAAGGGAGTGTGCTGGTGAATGGCAACTGCCCGAAGCAGCAGCACAGCTCTTCCACTGCCAAAACAACTCCACCTGCCTCATGAACTTCACATACCATCAGCTGTCCTGGCAGCTATCTAGGAAACCCTGTTGGGTCACTTCCGGTCCCATGCCCATTGAGCCCAGTGGGATGGAATCAAGCAGCTTCAGCACCCACACAAAGCGAACATGGAGCTCCTCACTCAAGGCGCTCAAAACTAACCGGCCAAAGACAAGTTCAGTGCCCAAGCCATGTCCCGCTGCCATGGAAACTAAGAGATTTGGCAGCACATATGTCTGAAAGTGGATATGACACCTAGGGAAGGGAGTGTGCTGGTGAATGGTAACTGCCCGAAGCAGCAGCACAACTCTTCCACTGCCAAAACAACTCCACCTGCATCATGCATTTCACATATAATCAGCTGTCCTGGCAGGTATCTAGGAAACCCTGTTGAGTCACTTCCGGTCCCATGCCCATTGAGCCCAGTGGGATGGAATCAAGCAGCTTCAGCACCCACACAAAACGAACATGGAGCTCCTCACTCAAGGCGCTCAAAACTCCATAGCCAAAGACAAGTTCAGTGCACAAGCCATTTCCCGCTGCCATGGAAACCAAGTGCTCTGGCAGCACATATGTCTGAAAGTGGATATGACACCTAGGGAAGGGAGTGTGCTGGTGAATGGCAACTGCCGGAAGCAGCAACACAGCTCTTCCACTGAAAAAACAACCCCACCTGCCCCATGAACTTCACATACAATCAGCTGTCCTGACAGCTATCTAGGAAACCCTGTTGGGTCACTTCCGGTCCCATGCCCATTGAGCCCAGTGGGATGGAATCAAGCAGCTTCAGCACCCACACAAAACGAACATGGAGCTCCTCACTCAAGGCGCTCGAAACTCCTCGGCCAAAGACAAGTTCAGTGCCCTAGCCATTTTCCGCTGCCATGGAAACCAAGTGCTCTGGCAGCACATATGTCTGAAAGTGGATATGACACCTAGGGAAGGGAGTGTGCTGGTGAAGGGCAACTGCCCGAAGCAGCAGCACAGCTCTTCCACTGCAAAAACAACTCCACCTGCATCATGAACTTCACATACCATCAGCTGTCCTGGCAGCTATCTAGGAAACCCTGTTGGGTCACTTCCGGTCCCATGCCCATTGAGCCCAGTGGGATGGAATCAAGCAGCTTCAGCACCCACACAAAACTAACATGGGGCTCCTCACTCAAGGCGCTAAAAATTCCACGGCCAAAGACAAGTTCAGTGCCCAAGCCATTTCCCGCTGCCATGGAAACCAAGTGCTCTGGCAGCACATATGTCTGAAAGCGGATATGACACCTAGGGAAGGGAGTGTGCTGGTGAATGGCAACTGCCCGAAGCAGCAGCACAGCTCTTCCACTGCCAAAACAACTCCACCTGCCTCATGAACTTCACATATCATCAGCTTTCCTGGCAGCTATCTAGGAAACCCTGTTGGGTCACTTCCGGTCCCATGCCCATTGAGCCCTGGGGGATGGAATCAAGCAGCTTCAGCACCCACACAAATCTAACATGGAGCTCCTCATTCAAGGCGCTCAAGACTCCACAGCCAAAGACAAGTTCAGTGCCCAAGCCATTTCCCTCTGCCATGGACCAAGTTCTCTGGCAGCACATATGTCTGAAAGTGGATATGACACCTAGGGAAGGGAGTGTGCTGGTGAATGGCAACTGCCCGAAGCAGCAGCACAGCTCTTCCAGTTCCAAAACAACTCCACTTGCATCATGAACTTCACATACCATCAGCTGTCCTGGCAGCTATCTAGGAAACCCTGTTGGGTCACTTCCGGTCCCATGCCCATTGAGCCCAGTGGGATGGAATCAAGCAGCTAGAGCACCCACACAAAATGAACATGGAGCTCCTCACTCAAGGGGCTCAAAACTCCACGGCCAAAGACAAGTTCAGTGCCCAAGCCATTTCCCGCTGCCATGGAAACCAAGTGCTCTGGCAGCACATATGTCTGAAAGTGGATATGACACCTAGGGAAGGGAGTGTGCTGGTGAATGGCAACTGCCCGAAGCAGCAGCACAGCTCTTCCACTGCCAAAACAACTCCACCTGCATCATGAACTTCACATACCGTCAGCTGTTCTGGCAGCCATTTGGAAACCCTGTTGGGTCACTTCCGGTCCCATGCCCATTGAGCCCAGTGGGATGGAATCAAGCAGCTTCAGCACCCACACAAAACGAACATGGAGCTCCTCACTCAAGGCGCTCAAAACTACATGGCCAAAGACAAGTTCAGTGCCCAAGCCATTTCCCGCTGCCATGGAAACCAAGTGCTCTGGCAGCACATATGTCTGAAAGTGGATATGACACCTAGGGAAGGGAGTCTGGTGGTGAATGGCAACTGCCCGAAGCAGCAGCACAGCTTCCACTGCCAAAACAACTCCACCTGCATCATGAACTTCACATACCATCAGCTGTCCTGGCAGCTATCTAGGAAACCCTGTTGGGTCACTTCCGGTCCCATGTCTATTGAGCCCAGTGGGATGGAATCAAGCAGCTTCAGCACCCAAACAAAACGAACATGGAGCTCCTCACTCAAGGCGCTCTAAACTGCACAGCCAAAGACAAGTTCAGTGCCCAAGCCATTTCCCGCTGCCATGGAAACCAAGTGCTCTGGCAGCACATATGTCTGAAAGTGGATATGACACCTAGGGAAGGGAGTGTGCTGGTGAAGGGCAACTGCCTGAAGCAGCAGCACAGCTCTTCCACTGCCAAAACAACTCCACCTGCATCATGAACTTCACATACCATCAGCTGTTCTGGCAGCCATCTAGGAAACCCTGTTGGGTCACTTCCGGTCCCATGCCCATTGAGCCCAGTGGGATGGAATCAAGCAGCTTCAGCACCCACACAAAACGAACATGGGGCTCCTCACTCAAGGAGCTAAAAATTCCACAGCCAAAGACAAGTTCAGTGCCCAAGCCATTTCCCGCTGCCATGGAAACCAAGTGCTCTGGCAGCACATATGTCTGAAAGTGGATATGACACCTAGGGAAGGGAGTGTGCTGGTGAATGGCAACTGCCCGAAGCAGCAGCACAGCTCTTCTACTGCCAAAGCAATTCCAGCTGCCTCATGAACTTCACATACCATCAGCTGTCCTGGCAGCTATCTAGGAAACCCTGTTGGGTCACTTCCGGTCCCATGCCCATTGAGCCCAGTGGGATGGAATCAAGCAGCTTCAGCACCCACACAAAACTAACATGGAGCTCCTCACTCAAGGCGCTCAAAACTCCACGGCCAAAGACAAGTTCAGTGCCCAAGCCATTTCCCGCTGCCATGGAAATCAAGTGCTCTGGCAGCACATATGTCTGAAAGTGGATATGACACCTAGGGAAGGGAGTGTGGTGGTGAATGGCAACTGCCCGAAGCTGCAGCACAGCTCTTCCACTGCCAAAACAACTCCACCTGCATCATGAACTTCACATACCATCAGCTGTCCTGGCAGCTATCTAGGAAACCCTGTTGGGTCACTTCCGGTCCCATGTCCATTGAGCCCAGTGGGATGGAATCAAGCAGCTTCAGCACCCAAACAAAACGAACATGGAGCTCCTCACTCAAGGCGCTCTAAACTGCACAGCCAAAGACAAGTTCAGTGCACAAGCCATTTCCCGCTGCCATGGAAACCAAGTGCTGTGGCAGCACATATGTCTGAAAGTGGATATGACACCTAGGGAAGGGAGTGTGCTGGTGAATGGCAACTGCCCGAAGCAGCAGCACAACTCTTCCACTGCCAAAACAACTCCACCTGCATCATGCATTTCACATACCATCAGCTGTCCTGGCAGCTATCTAGGAAACCCTGTTGGGTCACTTCCGGTCCCATGCCCATTGAGCCCAGTGGGATGGAATCAAGCAGCTTCAACACCCACACAAAACAAACATGGAGCTCCTCACTCAAGGCGCTCAAAACTCCATAGCCAAAGACAAGTTCAGTGCCCAAGCCATTTCCCGCTGCCATGGAAACCAAGTGCTGTGGCAGCACATATGTCTGAAAGTGGATATGACACCTAGGGAATGGAGTGTGGTGGTGAATGGCAACTGCCCGAAGCAGCAGCACAGCTCTTCCACTGCCAAAACAACTCCACCTGCCTCATGAACTTCACATACCATCAGCTGTCCTTGCAGCTATCCAGGAAACCCTGTTGGGTCACTTCCGGTCCCATGCCCATTGAGCCCAGTGGGATGGAATCAAGCAGCTTCAGCACCCACACAAAACGAACATGGGGCTCCTCACTCAAGGAGCTAAAAATTCACAGCCAAAGACAAGTTCAGTGCCCAAGCCATTTCCCGCTGTCATGGAAACCAAGTGCTCTGGCAGCACATATGTCTGAAAGTGGATATGACACCTAGGGAAGGGAGTGTGCTGGTGAATGGCAACTGCCCGAAGCAGCAGCACAGCTCTTCCACTGCCAAAACAACTCCACCAGCCTCATGAACTTCACATACCTTCAGCTTTCCTGGCAGCTATCTAGGAAACCCTGTTGGGTCACTTCCGGTCCCATGCCCATTGAGCCCAGTGGGATGGAATCAAGCAGCTTCAGCACCCACACAAATCTAACATGGAGCTCCTCATTCAAGGCGCTCACTACTCTACCGCCAAAGACAAGTTCAGTGCCCAAGCCATTTCCCTCGGCCATGGAAACCAAGTGCTCTGGCAGCAAATATGTCTGAAAGTGGATATGACGCCTAGGGAAGGGAGTGTGCTGGTGAATGGCAACTGCCCGAAGCAGCAGCACAGCTCTTCCACTGCCAAAACAACTCCACTTGCCTCATGAACTTCACATACCATCAGCTGTCCTGGCAGCTATCTAGGAAACCCTGTTGGGTCACTTCCGGTCCCATGCCCATTGAGCCCAGTGGGATGGAATCAAGCAGCTTCAGCACCCACACAAAACGAACATAGAGCTCATCACTCAAGGCGCTCACAACTCCACGGCCAAAGACAAATTCAGTGCCCAAGCCATTTCCCGCTGCCATAGAAACCAAGTGCTCTGGCAGCACATATGTCTGAAAGTGGATATGACACCTAGGGAAGGGAGTGTGCTGGTGAATGGCAACTGCCCGAAGCAGCAGCACAGCTCTTCTACTGCCAAAGCAATTCCAGCTGCCTCATGAACTTCACATACCATCAGCTGTCCTGGCAGCTATCTAGGAAACCCTGTTGGGTCACTTCCGGTCCCATGCCCATTGAGCCCAGTGGGATGGAATCAAGCAGCTTCAGCACCCACACAAAACGAACATGGAGCTCCTCACTCAAGGCGCTCAAAACTCCACGGCCAAATACAAGTTCAGTGCCCAAGCCATTTCCCGCTGCCATGGAAACCAAGTGCTCTGGCAGCACATATGTCTGAAAGTGGATATGACACCTAGGGAAGGGAGTCTGGTGGTGAATGGCAACTGCCCGAAGCAGCAGCACAGCTCTTCCAGTGCCAACACAACTCCACCTGCCTCATGAACTTCACATACCATCAGCTGTCCTGGCAGCTATCTAGGAAACCCTGTTGGGTCACTTCCGGTCCCATGCCCATTGAGCCCAGTGGGATGGAATCAAGCAGCTTGAGCACCCACACAAAACGAACATGGAGCTCCTCACTCAAGGCGCTCAAAACTCCACAGCCAAAGACAAGTTCAGTGCCCAAGCCATTTCCCGCTGCCATGGAAACCAAGTGCTCTGGCAGCACATATGTCTGAAAGTGGATATGACACCTAGGGAAGGGAGTGTGCAGGTGAATGGCAACTGCCCGAAGCAGCAGCACAGCTCTTCCACTGCCAAAACAACTCCACCAGCCTCATGAACTTCACATACCTTCAGCTGTCCTGGCAGCTGTCTAATAAACCCTGTTGGGTAACTTCCGGTCCCATGCCCATTGAGCCCAGTGGGATGGAAGCAAGCAGCTTCAGCACCCACACAAAACGAACATGGAGCTCCTCACTCAAGGCGCTCAGGACTCCACCGCCAAAGACAAGTTCAGTGCCCAAGCCATTTCCCGCTGCCATGGAAACCAAGTGCTCTGGCAGCAAATATGTCTGAAAGTGGATATGACACCTAGGGAAGGGAGTCTGGTGGTGAATGGCAACTGCCCGAAGCAGCAGCACAGCTCTTCCACTGCCCAAACAACTCCACCTGCCTCATGAACTTCACATACCATCAGCTGTCCTGGCAGCTATCTCGGAAACCCTGTTGGGTCACTTCTGGTCCCATGCCCATTGAGCCCAGTGGGATGGAATCAAGCAGCTTCAGCACCCACACAAAACGAACATAGAGCTCCTCACTCAAGGCGCTCACAACTCCATGGCCAAAGACAAATTCAGTGCCCAAGCCATTTCCCGCTGCCATGGAAACCAAGTGCTCTGGCAGCACAGATGTCTGAAAGTGGATATGACACCTAGGGAAGGGAGTGTGGTGGTGAATGGCAACTGCCCGAAGCAGCAGCACAGCTCTTCCACTGCCAAAACAACTCCACCTGCCTCATGAACTTCACATACCATCAGCTGTCCTGGCAGCTATCTAGGAAACCCTGTTGGGTGACTTCCGGTCCCATGCCCATTGAGCCCAGTGGGATGGAATCAAGCAGCTTCAGCACCCACACAAATCTAACATGGAGCTCCTCATTCAAGGCGCTCAAGACTCCACAGCCAAAGACAAGTTCAGTGCCCAAGCCATTTAACTCTGCCATGGACCAAGTGCTCTGGCAGCACATATGTGGGATAGTGGATATGACACCTATGGAAGGGAGTGTGCTGGTGAATGGCAACTGCCCGAAGCAGCAGCACAGCTCTTCCACTGCCAAAACAACTCCACTTGCATCATGAACTTCACATACCATCAGCTGTCCTGGCAGCTATCTAGGAAACCCTGTTGGGTCACTTCCGGTCCCATGCCCATTGAGCCCAGTGGGATGGAATCAAGCAGCTTCAGCACCCACACAAAACTAACATGGAGCTCCTCACACAAGGCGCTCAGGACTCCACGGCCAAAGACAAGTTCAGTGCCCAAGCCATTTCCCGCTGCCATGGAAACCAAGTGCTCTGGCAGCACATATGTCTGAAAGTGGATATGACACCTAGGGAAGGGAGTGTGCTGGTGAATGGCAACTGCCTGAAGCAGCAGCACAGCTCTTCCACTGCCAAAACAACTCCACCTGCCTCATGAACTTCACATACCATCAGCTGTCCTGGCAGCTATCTAGGAAACCCTGTTGGGTCACTTCCGGTCCCATGCCCATTGAGCCCAGTGGGATGGAATCAAGCAGCTTCAGCACCCACACAAAACGAACATGGAGCTCCTCACTCAAGGCGCTCAAAACTCCACAGCCAAAGACAAGTTCAGTGCCCAAGCCATTTCCCGCTGCCATGGAAACCAAGTGCTCTGGCAGCACATATGTCTGAAAGTGGATATGACACCTAGGGAAGGGAGTGTGGTGGTGAATGGCAACTGCCCGAAGCAGCAGCACAGCTCTTCCACTGCCAAAACAACTCCACCTGCCTCATGAACTTCACATACCATCAGCTGTCCTGGCAGCTATCTAGGAAACCCTGTTGGGTCACTTCCGGTCCCATGCCCATTGAGCCCAGTGGGATGGAATCAAGCAGCTTCAGCACCCACACAAAACGAACATGGAGCTCCTCACTCAAGGCGCTCAAAACTCCACGGAAAAAGACAAGTTCAGTGCCCAAGCCATTTCCCGCTGCCATGGAAACCAAGTGCTCTGGCAGCACATATGTCTGAAAGTGGATATGACACCAAGGGAAGGGAGTCTGGTGGTGAATGGCAACTGCCCGAAGCAGCAGCACAGCTCTTCCAGTGCCAACACAACTCCACCTGCCTCATGAACTTCACATACCATCAGCTGTCCTGGCAGCTATCTAGGAAACCCTGTTGGGTCACTTCCGGTCCCATGCCCATTGAGCCCAGTGGGATGGAATCAAGCAGCTTGAGCACCCACACAAAACGAACATGGAGCTCCTCACTCAAGGCGCTCAAAACTCCACAGCCAAAGACAAGTTCAGTGCCCAAGCCATTTCCCGCTGCCATGGAAACCAAGTGCTCTGGCAGCACATATGTCTGAAAGTGGATATGACACCTAGGGAAGGGAGTGTGCTGGTGAATGGCAACTGCCCGAAGCAGCAGCACAGCTCTTCCACTGCCAAAACAACTCCACCAGCCTCATGAACTTCACATACCTTCAGCTGTCCTGGCAGCTGTCTAATAAACCCTGTTGGGTCACTTCCGGTCCCATGCCCATTGAGCCCAGTGGGATGGAAGCAAGCAGCTTCAGCACCCACACAAAACGAACATGGAGCTCCTCACTCAAGGCGCTCAGGACTCCACCGCCAAAGACAAGTTCAGTGCCCAAGCCATTTCCCGCTGCCATGGAAACCAAGTGCTCTGGCAGCAAATATGTCTGAAAGTGGATATGACACCTAGGGAAGGGAGTCTGGTGGTGAATGGCAACTGCCCGAAGCAGCAGCACAGCTCTTCCACTGCCAAAACAACTCCACCTGCCTCATGAACTTCACATACCATCAGCTGTCCTGGCAGCTATCTCGGAAACCCTGTTGGGTCACTTCTGGTCCCATGCCCATTGAGCCCAGTGGGATGGAATCAAGCAGCTTCAGCACCCACACAAAACGAACATAGAGCTCCTCACTCAAGGCGCTCACAACTCCATGGCCAAAGACAAATTCAGTGCCCAAGCCATTTCCCGCTGCCATGGAAACCAAGTGCTCTGGCAGCACAGATGTCTGAAAGTGGATATGACACCTAGGGAAGGGAGTGTGCTGGTGAATGGCAACTGCCCGAAGCAGCAGCACAGCTCTTCCACTGCCAAAACAACTCCACCTGCCTCATGAACTTCACATATCATCAGCTGTCCTGGCAGCTATCTAGGAAACCCTGTTGGGTGACTTCCGGTCCCATGCCCATTGAGCCCAGTGGGATGGAATCAAGCAGCTTCAGCACCCACACAAATCTAACATGGAGCTCCTCATTCAAGGCGCTCAAGACTCCACAGCCAAAGACAAGTTCAGTGCCCAAGCCATTTAACTCTGCCATGGACCAAGTGCTCTGGCAGCACATATGTGGGATAGTGGATATGACACCTATGGAAGGGAGTGTGCTGGTGAATGGCAACTGCCCGAAGCAGCAGCACAGCTCTTCCACTGCCAAAACAACTCCACTTGCATCATGAACTTCACATACCATCAGCTGTCCTGGCAGCTATCTAGGAAACCCTGTTGGGTCACTTCCGGTCCCATGCCCATTGAGCCCAGTGGGATGGAATCAAGCAGCTTCAGCACCCACACAAAACTAACATGGAGCTCCTCACACAAGGCGCTCAGGACTCCACGGCCAAAGACAAGTTCAGTGCCCAAGCCATTTCCCGCTGCCATGGAAACCAAGTGCTCTGGCAGCACATATGTCTGAAAGTGGATATGACACCTAGGGAAGGGAGTGTGCTGGTGAATGGCAACTGCCTGAAGCAGCAGCACAGCTCTTCCACTGCCAAAACAACTCCACCTGCCTCATGAACTTCACATACCATCAGCTGTCCTGGCAGCTATCTAGGAAACCCTGTTGGGTCACTTCCGGTCCCATGCCCATTGAGCCCAGTGGGATGGAATCAAGCAGCTTCAGCACCCACACAAAACGAACATGGAGCTCCTCACTCAAGGCGCTCAAAACTCCACAGCCAAAGACAAGTTCAGTGCCCAAGCCATTTCCCGCTGCCATGGAAACCAAGTGCTCTGGCAGCACATATGTCTGAAAGTGGATATGACACCTAGGGAAGGGAGTGTGGTGGTGAATGGCAACTGCCCGAAGCAGCAGCACAGCTCTTCCACTGCCAAAACAACTCCACCTGCCTCATGAACTTCACATACCATCAGCTGTCCTGGCAGCTATCTAGGAAACCCTGTTGGGTCACTTCCGGTCCCATGCCCATTGAGCCCAGTGGGATGGAATCAAGCAGCTTCAGCACCCACACAAAACGAACATGGAGCTCCTCACTCAAGGCGCTCAAAACTCCACGGAAAAAGACAAGTTCAGTGCCCAAGCCATTTCCCGCTGCCATGGAAACCAAGTGCTCTGGCAGCACATATGTCTGAAAGTGGATATGACACCTAGGGAAGGGAGTCTGGTGGTGAATGGCAACTGCCCGAAGCAGCAGCACAGCTCTTCCACTGCCAAAACAACTCCACCTGCCTCATGAACTTCACATACCATCAGCTGTCCTGGCAGCTATCTAGGAAACCCTGTTGGGTCACTTCCGGTCCCATGCCCATTGAGCCTAGTGGGATGGAATCAAGCAGCTTCAGCACCCAAACAAAACGAACATGGAGCTCCTCACTCAAGCCGCTCTAAACTGCACACCCAAAGACAAGTTCAGTGCACAAGCCATTTCCCGCTGCCATGGAAACCAAGTGCTCTGGCAGCACATATGTCTGAAAGTGGATATGACACCTAGGGAAGGGAGTCTGGTGGTGAATGGCAACTGCCCGAAGCAGCAGCACATCTCTTCCACTGCCAAAACAACTCCACCTGCCTCATGAACTTCACATACCATCAGCTGTCCTGGCAGCTATCTAGGAAACCCTGTTGGGTCACTTCCGGTCCCATGCCCATTGAGCCCAGTGGGATGGAATCAAGCAGCTTCAGCACACACAAAACGAACATGGGGCTCCTCACTCAAGGAGCTAAAAATTCCACAGCCAAAGACAAGTTCAGTGCCCAAGCCATTTCCCGCTGCCATGGACCAAGTGCTCTGGCAGCACATATGTGGGAAAGTGGATATGACACCTAGGGAAGGGAGTGTGCTGGTGAATGGCAACTGCCCGAAGCAGCAGCACAGCTCTTCCACTGCCAAAACAACTCCACTTGCATCATGAACTTCACATACCATCAGCTGTCCTGGCAGCTATCTAGGAAACCCTGTTGGGTCACTTCCGGTCCCATGCCCATTGAGCCCAGTGGGATGGAATCAAGCAGCTTCAGCACCCACACAAAACTAACATGGAGCTCCTCACTCAAGGCGCTCAGGACTCCACGGCCAAAGACAAGTTCAGTGCCCAAGCCATTTCCCGCTGCCATGGAAACCAAGTGCTCTGGCAGCACATATGTCTGAAAGTGGATATGACACCTAGGGAAGGGAGTGTGCTGGTGAATGGCAACTGCCCGAAGCAGCAGCACAGCTCTTCCACTGCCAAAACAACTCCACCTGCCTCATGAACTTCACATACCATCAGCTGTCCTGGCAGCTATCTAGGAAACCCTGTTGGGTCACTTCCGGTCCCATGCCCATTGAGCCCAGTGGGATGGAATCAAGCAGCTTCAGCACCCACACAAAACTAACATGGAGCTCCTCACTCAAGGCGCTCAAAACTCCACGGCCAAAGACAAGTTCAGTGCCCAAGACATTTCCCGCTGCCATGGAAACCAAGTGCTCTGGCAGCACATATGTCTGAAAGTGGATATGACACCTAGGGAAGAGAGTGTGCTGGTGAATGGCAACTGCCCGAAGCAGCAGCACAGCTCTTCCACTGCCAAAACAACTCCACCTGCCTCATGAACTTCACATACCATCAGCTGTCCTGGCAGCTATCTAGGAAACCCTGTTGGGTCACTTCCGGTCCCATGCCCATTGAGCCCAGTGGGATGGAATCAAGCAGCTTCAGCACCCACACAAAACGAACATGGAACGCCTCACTCAAGGCGCTAAAAATTCCACAGCCAAAGACAAGTTCAGTGCCCAAGCCATTTCCCGCTGCCATGGAAACCAAGTGCTCTGGCAGCACATATGTGTGAAAGTGGATATGACACCTAGGGAAGGGAGTGCGGTGTTGAATGGCAACTGCCCGAAGCAGCAGCACAGCTCTTCCACTGCCAAAACAACTCCACCTGCATCATGAACTTCACATACCATCAGCTCTCCTGGCAGCTATCTAGGAAACCCTGTTGGGTCACTTCCGGTCCCATGCCCATTGAGCCCAGTGGGATGGAATCAAGCAGCTTCAGCACCCACACAAATATAGCATGGAGCTCCTCACTCAAGGCGCTCAAAATTCCATGGCAGAAGACAAGTTCAGTGCCCAAGCCATTTCCCGCTGCCATGGAAACCAAGTGCTCTGGCAGCACATATGTCTGAAAGTGGATATGACACCTAGGGAAGGGAGTGTGGTGGTGAATGGCAACTGCCCGAAACAGCAGCACAGCTCTTCCACTGCCAAAACAACTCCACCTGCCTCATGAACTTCACATACCATCAGCTGTCCTGGCAGCTATTTGGAAACCCTGTTGGGTCACTTCTGTTCCGATGCCCATTGAGCCCAGTCGATGGAATCAAGCAGCTTCAGCACCCACACAAAACTAACATGGAGCTCCTCACTCAAGACGCTCAAAACTCCACTGCCAAAGACAAGTTCAGTGCCCAAGCCATTTCCCGCTGCCATGGAAACCAAGTGCTCTGGCAGCACATATGTCTGAAAGTGGATATGACACCTAGGGAAGGGAGTGTGCTGGTGAATGGCAACTGCCCGAAGCAGCAGCACAGCTCTTCCACTGCCAAAAGAACTCCACCTGCCTCATGAACTTCACATACCATCAGCTGTCCTGGCAGCTATCTAGGAAACACTGTTGGGTCACTTTCGGACCCATGCCCATTGAGCCCATTGGGATGGAATCAAGCAGCTTCAGCACCCACACAAATCTAGCATGGAGCTCCTCACTCAAGGCGCTAAAAACTCCACAGCCAAAGACAAGTTCAGTGCCCAAGCCATTTCCCGCTGCCATGGAAACCAAGTGCTCTGGCAGCACATATGTCTGAAAGTGGATATGACACCTAGGGAAGGGAGTGTGGTGGTGAATGGCAACTGCCCGAAGCAGCAGCACAGCTCTTCCACTGCCAAAACAACTCCACCTGCCTCATGAACTTCACATACCATCAGCTGTCCTGGCAGCTATCTAGGAAACCCTGTTGGGTCACTTCCGGTCCCATGCCCATTGAGCCCAGTGGGATGGAATCAAGCAGCTTCAGCACCCACACAAAAACGAACATGGAGCTCCTCACTCAAGGCGCTCAAAACTCCACGGAAAAAGACAAGTTCAGTGCCCAAGCCATTTCCCGCTGCCATGGAAACCAAGTGCTCTGGCAGCACATATGTCTGAAAGTGGATATGACACCTAGGGAAGGGAGTCTGGTGGTGAATGGCAACTGCCCGAAGCAGCAGCACAGCTCTTCCACTGCCAAAACAACTCCACCTGCCTCATGAACTTCACATACCATCAGCTGTCCTGGCAGCTATCTAGGAAACCCTGTTGGGTCACTTCCGGTCCCATGCCCATTGAGCCTAGTGGGATGGAATCAAGCAGCTTCAGCACCCAAACAAAACGAACATGGAGCTCCTCACTCAAGCCGCTCTAAACTGCACACCCAAAGACAAGTTCAGTGCACAAGCCATTTCCCGCTGCCATGGAAACCAAGTGCTCTGGCAGCACATATGTCTGAAAGTGGATATGACACCTAGGGAAGGGAGTCTGGTGGTGAATGGCAACTGCCCGAAGCAGCAGCACATCTCTTCCACTGCCAAAACAACTCCACCTGCATCATGCATTTCACATACCATCAGCTGTCCTGGCAGCTATCTAGGAAACCCTGTTGGGTCACTTCCGGTCCCATGCCCATTGAGCCCAGTGGGATGGAATCAAGCAGCTTCAGCACACACAAAACGAACATGGGGCTCCTCACTCAAGGAGCTAAAAATTCCACAGCCAAAGACAAGTTCAGTGCCCAAGCCATTTCCCGCTGCCATGGAAACCAAGTGCTCTGGCAGCACATATGTCGGAAAGTGGATATGACACCTAGGGAAGGGAGTGTGCTGGTGAATGGCAACTGCCCGAAGCAGCAGCACAGCTCTTCCACTGCCAAAACAACTCCACCTGCCTCATGAACTTCACATACCATCAGCTGTCCTGGCACCTATCTAGGAAACCCTGTTGGGTCACTTCCGGTCCCATGCCCATTGAGCCCAGTGGGATGGAATCAAGCAGCTTCAGCACCCACACAAAACTAACATGGAGCTCCTCACTCAAGGCGCTCAAAACTCCACGGCCAAAGACAAGTTCAGTGCCCAAGACATTTCCCGCTGCCATGGAAACCAAGTGCTCTGGCAGCACATATGTCTGAAAGTGGATATGACACCTAGGGAAGGGAGTGTGCTGGTGAATGGCAACTGCCCGAAGCAGCAGCACAGCTCTTCCACTGCCAAAACAACTCCACCTGCCTCATGAACTTCACATACCATCAGCTGTCCTGGCAGCTATCTAGGAAACCCTGTTGGGTCACTTCCGGTCCCATGCCCATTGAGCCCAGTGGGATGGAATCAAGCAGCTTCAGCACCCACACAAAACGAACATGGAACGCCTCACTCAAGGCGCTAAAAATTCCACAGCCAAAGACAAGTTCAGTGCCCAAGCCATTTCCCGCTGCCATGGAAACCAAGTGCTCTGGCAGCACATATGTGTGAAAGTGGATATGACACCTAGGGAAGGGAGTGCGGTGTTGAATGGCAACTGCCCGAAGCAGCAGCACAGCTCTTCCACTGCCAAAACAACTCCACCTGCATCATGAACTTCACATACCATCAGCTCTCCTGGCAGCTATCTAGGAAACCCTGTTGGGTCACTTCCGGTCCCATGCCCATTGAGCCCAGTGGGATGGAATCAAGCAGCTTCAGCACCCACACAAATATAGCATGGAGCTCCTCACTCAAGGCGCTCAAAATTCCATGGCAGAAGACAAGTTCAGTGCCCAAGCCATTTCCCGCTGCCATGGAAACCAAGTGCTCTGGCAGCACATATGTCTGAAAGTGGATATGACACCTAGGGAAGGGAGTGTGGTGGTGAATGGCAACTGCCCGAAACAGCAGCACAGCTCTTCCACTGCCAAAACAACTCCACCTGCCTCATGAACTTCACATACCATCAGCTGTCCTGGCAGCTATTTGGAAACCCTGTTGGGTCACTTCTGTTCCGATGCCCATTGAGCCCAGTCGATGGAATCAAGCAGCTTCAGCACCCACACAAAACTAACATGGAGCTCCTCACTCAAGACGCTCAAAACTCCACTGCCAAAGACAAGTTCAGTGCCCAAGCCATTTCCCGCTGCCATGGAAACCAAGTGCTCTGGCAGCACATATGTCTGAAAGTGGATATGACACCTAGGGAAGGGAGTGTGCTGGTGAATGGCAACTGCCCGAAGCAGCAGCACAGCTCTTCCACTGCCAAAAGAACTCCACCTGCCTCATGAACTTCACATACCATCAGCTGTCCTGGCAGCTATCTAGGAAACACTGTTGGGTCACTTTCGGACCCATGCCCATTGAGCCCATTGGGATGGAATCAAGCAGCTTCAGCACCCACACAAATCTAGCATGGAGCTCCTCACTCAAGGCGCTAAAAACTCCACAGCCAAAGACAAGTTCAGTGCCCAAGCCATTTCCCGCTGCCATGGAAACCAAGTGCTCTGGCAGCACATATGTCTGAAAGTGGATATGACACCTAGGGAAGGGAGTGTGCTGGTGAATGGCAACTGCCCGAAGCAGCAGCACAGCTCTTCCAGTGCCAAAACAACTCCACCTGCCTCATGAACTTCACATACCATCAGCTGTCCTGGCAGCTATCTAGGAAACCCTGTTGGCTCACTTCCGGTCCCATGCCCATTGAGCCCAGTGGGATGGAATCAAGCAGCTTGAGCACCCACACAAATCTAACATGGAGCTCCTCACTCAAGGCGCTCAAAACTCCACAGCCAAAGACAAGTTCAGTGCCCAAGCCATTTCCCGCTGCCATGGAAACCAAGTGCTCTGGCAGCACATATGTCTGAAAGTGGATATGACACCTAGGGAAGGGAGTGTGTTGGTGAATGGCAACTGCCTGAAGCAGCAGCACAGCTCTTCCACTGCCAAAACAACTCCACCTGCCTCATGAACTTCACATACCATCAGCTGTCCTGGCAGCTATCTAGGAAACCCTGTTGGGTCACTTCCGGTCCCATGCCCATTGAGCCCAGTGGCATGGAATCAAGCAGCTTCAGCACAAACACAAATCTAGCCTGGAGCTCCTCACTCAAGGCGCTCAAAACTCCACAGCCAAAGACAAGTTCAGTGCCAAAGCCATTTCCCGCTGCCATGGAAACCAAGTGCTCTGGCAGCACATATGTCTGAAAGTGGATATGACACCTAGGGAAGGGAGTGTGGTGGTGAATGGCAACTGCCCGAAGCAGCTGCACAGCTCTTCCACTGCCAAAACAACTCCACCTGCCTCATGAACTTCACATACCATCAGCTGTCCTGGCAGCTATCTAGGAAACCCTGTTGGGTCACTTCCGGTCCCATGCCCATTGAGCCCAGTGGGATGGAATCAAGCAGCTTCAGCACCCACACAAAACGAACATGGAGCTCCTCACTCAAGGCGCTCAAAACTCCACAGCCAAGGACAAGTTCAGTGCCCAAGCCATTTCCCGCTGCCATGGAAACCAAGTGCTCTGGCAGCACATATGTCTGAAAGTGGATATGACACCTAGGGAAGGGAGTGTGGTGGTGAATGGCAACTGGCCGAAGCAGCAGCACAGCTCTTCCACTGCCAAAACAACTCCACCTGCCTCATGAACTTCACATACCATCAGCTGTCCTGGCAGCTATCTAGGAAACCCTGTTGGGTCACTTCCGGTCCCATGCCCATTGAGCCCAGTGGGATGGAATCAAGCAGCTTCAGCACACACACAAAACGAACATGGAGCTCCTCACTCAAGGCGCTCAAAACTCCACAGCCAAAGACAAGTTCAGTGCCCAAGCCATTTCCCGCTGCCATGGAAACCAAGTGCTCTGGCAGCACATATGTCTGAAAGTGGATATGACACCTAGGGAAGGGAGTGTGCTGGTGAATGGCAACTGCCCGAAGCAGCAGCACAGCTCTTCCACTGCCAAAACAACTCCACCTGCCTCATG
Organism: Ochotona princeps; assembly: GCF_030435755.1. Taxonomy (NCBI): domain Eukaryota; kingdom Metazoa; phylum Chordata; class Mammalia; order Lagomorpha; family Ochotonidae; genus Ochotona; species Ochotona princeps. The sequence goes on along the minus strand of NC_080832.1, from coordinate 143,469,327 downwards.
AACTCCACATACCATCAGCTGTCCTGGCAGCTATCTAGGAAACCCTGTTGGGTCACTTCCGGTCCCATGCCCATTGAGCCCAGTGGGATGGAAACAAGCAGCTTCAGCACCCACACAAAACGAACATGGAGCTCCTCACTCAAGGCGCTCAAAACTCCACAGCCAAAGACAAGTTCAGTGCCCAAGCCATTTCCCGCTGCCATGGAAACCAAGTGCTCTGGCAGCACATATGTCTGAAAGTGGATATGACACCTAGGGAAGGGAGTGTGTTGGTGAATGGCAACTGCCCGAAGCAGCAGCACAGCTCTTCCACTGCCAAAACAACTCCACCTGCCTCATGAACTTCACATACCATCAGCTGTCCTGGCAGCTATCTAGGAAACCCTGTTGTGTCACTTCCGGTCCCATGCCCATTGAGCCCAGTGGGATGGAATCAAGCAGCTTCAGCACCCACACAAAACGAACATGGAGCTCCTCACTCAAGGCGCTCAAAACTCCACAGCCAAAGACAAGTTCAGTGCCCAAGCCATTTCCCGCTGCCATGGAAACCAAGTGCTCTGGCAGCACATATGTCTGAAAGAGGATATGACACCTAGGGAAGGGAGTGTGCTGGTGAATGGCAACTGCCCGAAGCAGCAGCACAGCTCTTCCACTGCCAAAACAACTCCACCTGCCTCATGAACTCCACATACCATCAGCTGTCCTGGCAGCTATCTAGGAAACCCTGTTGGGTCACTTCCGGTCCCATGCCCATTGAGCCCAGTGGGATGGAAACAAGCAGCTTCAGCACCCACACAAAACGAACATGGAGCTCCTCACTCAAGGCGCTCAAAACTCCACAGCCAAAGACAAGTTCAGTGCCCAAGCCATTTCCCGCTGCCATGGAAACCAAGTGCTCTGGCAGCACATATGTCTGAAAGTGGATATGACACCTAGGGAAGGGAGTGTGCTGGTGAATGGCAACTGCCCGAAGCAGCAGCACAGCTCTTCCACTGCCAAAACAACTCCACCTGCCTCATGAACTTCACATACCATCAGCTGTCCTGGCAGCTATCTAGGAAACCCTGTTGGGTCACTTCCGGTCCCATGCCCATTGAGCCCAGTGGGATGGAATCAAGCAGCTTCAGCACCCACACAAAACGAACATGGAGCTCCTCACTCAAGGCGCTCAAAACTCCACAGCCAAAGACAAGTTCAGTGCCCAAGCCATTTCCCGCTGCCACGGAAACCAAGTGCTCTGGCAGCACATATGACTGAAAGAGGATATGACACCTAGGGAAGGGAGTGTGCTGGTGAATGGCAACTGCCCGAAGCAGCAGCACAGCTCTTCCACTGCCAAAACAACTCCACCTGCCTCATGAACTCCACATACCATCAGCTGTCCTGGCAGCTATCTAGGAAACCCTGTTGGGTCACTTCCGGTCCCATGCCCATTGAGCCCAGTGGGATGGAAACAAGCAGCTTCAGCACCCACACAAAACGAACATGGAGCTCCTCACTCAAGGCGCTCAAAACTCCACAGCCAAAGACAAGTTCAGTGCCCAAGCCATTTCCCGCTGCCATGGAAACCAAGTGCTCTGGCAGCACATATGTCTGAAAGTGGATATGACACCTAGGGAAGGGAGTGTGCTGGTCAATGACAACTGCCCGAAGCAGCAGCATAGCTCTTCCACTGCCAAAACAACTCCACCTGCCTCATGAACTTCACATACCATCAGCTGTCCTGGCAGCTATCTAGGAAACCCTGTTGGGTCACTTCCGGTCCCATGCCCATTGAGCCCAGTGGGATGGAATCAAGCAGCTTCAGCACCCACACAAAACGAACATGGAGCTCCTCACTCAAGGCGCTCAAATGTACATGGCCAAAGACAAGTTCAGTGCCCAAGCCATTTCCCGCTGCCATGGAAACCAAGTGCTCTGGCAGCACATATGTCTGAAAGTGGATATGACACCTAGGGAAGGGAGTGTGCTGGTGAATGGCAACTGCCCGAAGCAGCAGCACAGCTCTTCCACTGCCAAAACAACTCCACCTGCCTCATGAACTTCACATACCATCAGCTGTCCTGGCAGCTATCTAGGAAACCCTGTTGGCTCACTTCCGGTCCCATGCCCATTGAGCCCAGTGGGATGGAATCAAGCAGCTTCAGCACCCACACAAAAAGAACATGAAGCTCCTCACTCAAGGCGCTCACAACTCCACAGCCAAAGACAAGTTCAGTGCCCAAGCCATTTCCCGCTGCCATGGAAACCAAGTGCTCTGGCAGCACATATGTCTGAAAGTGGATATGACACCTAGGGAAGGGAGTGTGCTGGTGAATGGCAACTGCCCGAAGCAGCAGCACAGCTCTTCCACTGCCAAAACAACTCCACCTGCCTCATGAACTTCACATACCATCAGCTGTCCTGGCAGCTATCTAAGAAACCATGTTGAGTCACTTCCGGTCCCATGCCCATTGAGCCCAGTGGGATGGAAACAAGCAGCTTGAGCACCCACACAAAACGAACATGGAGCTCCTCACTCAAGGCGCTCAAAACTCCACAGCCAAAGACAAGTTCAGTGCCCAAGCCATTTCCCGCTGCCATGGAAACCAAGTGCTCTGGCAGCACATATGTCTGAAAGTGGATATGACACCTAGGGAAGGGAGTGTGCTGGTCAATGACAACTGCCCGAAGCAGCAGCATAGCTCTTCCACTGCCAAAACAACTCCACCTGCCTCATGAACTTCACATACCATCAGCTGTCCTGGCAGCTATCTAGGAAACCCTGTTGGGTCACTTCCGGTCCCATGCCCATTGAGCCCAGTGGGATGGAATCAAGCAGCTTCAGCACCCACACAAAACGAACATGGAGCTCCTCACTCAAGGCGCTCAAATGTACATGGCCAAAGACAAGTTCAGTGCCCAAGCCATTTCCCGCTGCCATGGAAACCAAGTGCTCTGGCAGCACATATGTCTGAAAGTGGATATGACACCTAGGGAAGGGAGTGTGCTGGTGAATGGCAACTGCCCGAAGCAGCAGCACAGCTCTTCCACTGCCAAAACAACTCCACCTGCCTCATGAACTTCACATACCATCAGCTGTCCTGGCAGCTATCTAGGAAACCCTGTTGGCTCACTTCCGGTCCCATGCCCATTGAGCCCAGTGGGATGGAATCAAGCAGCTTCAGCACCCACACAAAAAGAACATGAAGCTCCTCACTCAAGGCGCTCACAACTCCACAGCCAAAGACAAGTTCAGTGCCCAAGCCATTTCCCGCTGCCATGGAAACCAAGTGCTCTGGCAGCACATATGTCTGAAAGTGGATATGACACCTAGGGAAGGGAGTGTGCTGGTGAATGGCAACTGCCCGAAGCAGCAGCACAGCTCTTCCACTGCCAAAACAACTCCACCTGCCTCATGAACTTCACATACCATCAGCTGTCCTGGCAGCTATCTAAGAAACCCTGTTGAGTCACTTCCGGTCCCATGCCCATTGAGCCCAGAGGGATGGAATCAAGCAGCTTCAGCACCCACACAAATATAGCATGGAGCTCCTCACTCAAGGCGCTCAAAATTCCACGGCCAAAGACAAGTTCAGTGCCCAAGCCATTTCCCGCTGCCATGGAAACCAAGTGCTGTGGCACCACATATGTCTGAAAGTGGATATGACACCTAGGGAAGGGACTGTGGTGTTCAATGGCAACTGCCCGAAGCAGCAGCACAGCTCTTCCACTGCCAAAACAACTCCACCTGCCTCATGAACTTCACATACCATCAGCTGTCCTGGCTGCTATCTAGGAAACCCTGTTGGGTCACTTCCGGTCCCATGCCCCTTGAGCCCAGTGGGATGGAATCAAGCAGCTTCAGCACCCACACAAAACGAACATGGAGCTCCTCACTCAAGGCGCTCAAAACTTCACAGCCAAAGACAAGTTCAGTGCCCAAGCCATTTCCCGCTGCCATGGAAACCAAGTGCTCTGGCAGCACATATGTCTGAAAGTGGATATGACACCTAGGGAAGGGAGTGTGCTGGTCAAAGGCAACTGCCCGAAGCAGCAGCATAGCTCTTCCACTGCCAAAACAACTCCACCTGCCTCATGAACTTCACATACCATCAGCTGTCCTGGCAGCTATCTAGGAAACCCTGTTGGGTCACTTCCGGTCCAATGCCAATTGAGTCCAGTGGGATGGAATCAATCAGCTTCAGCACCCACACAAAACGAACATGGAGCTCCTCACTCAAGGCGCTCAAAACTCCACAGCCAAAGACAAGTTCAGTGCCCAAGCCATTTCCCGCTGGCATGGAAACCAAGTGCTCTGGCAGCACATATGTCTGAAAGTGGATATGACACCTAGGGAAGGGAGTGTGGTGGTGAATGGCAACTGCCCGAAGCAGCAGCACAGCTCTTCCACTGCCAAAACAACTCCACCTGCCTCATGAACTTCACATACCATCAGCTGTCCTGGCAGCTATCTAGGAAACCCTGTTGGGTCACTTCCGGTCCCATGCTCATTGAGCCCAGTGGGATGGAATCAAGCAGCTTGAGCACCCACACAAATCTAACATGGAGCTCCTCACTCAAGGCACTCAAAACTTCACAGCCAAAGACAAGTTCAGTGCCCAAGGCATTTCCCGCTGCCATGGAAACCAAGTGCTCTGGCAGCACATATGTCTGAAAGTGGATATGACACCTAGGGAAGGGAGTGTGCTGGTCAAAGGCAACTGCCCGAAGCAGCAGCACAGCTCTTCCACTGCCAAAACAACTCCACCTGCCTCATGCACTTCACATACCATCAGCTGTCCTGGCAGCTATCTAGGAAACCCTGTTGGGTCACTTCCGGTCCCATGCCCATTGAGCCCAGTGGGATGGAATCAAGCAGCTTCAGCACCCACACAAAACGAACATGGAGCTCCTCACTCAAGGTGCTCAAAACTCCACGGCCAAAGACAAGTTCAGTGCCCAAGCCATTTCCCGCTGCCATGGAAACCAAGTGCTCTGGCAGCACATATGTCTGAAAGTGGATATGACACCTAGGGAAGGGAGTGTGGTGGTGAATGGCAACTGCCCGAAGCAGCAGCACAGCTCTTCCACTGCCAAAACAACTCCACCTGCCTCATTAACTTCACATACCATCAGCTGTCCTGGCAGCTATCTAGGAAACCCTGTTGAGTCACATCCGGTCCCATGCCCATTGAGCCCAGTGGGATGGAAACAAGCAGCTTCAACACCCACACAAAACGAACATGGAGCTCCTCACTCAAGGCGCTCAAAACTCCACGGCCAAAGACAAGTTCAGTGCCCAAGCCATTTCCCGCTTCCATGGAAACCAAGTGCTCTGGCAGCACGTATGTCTGAAAGTGGATATGACACCTAGGGAAGGGAGTGTGTTGGTGAATGGCAACTGCCCGAAGCAGCAGCACAGCTCTTCCACTGCCAAAACAACTCCACCTGCCTCATGAACTCCACATACCATCAGCTGTCCTGGCAGCTATCTAGGAAACCCTGTTGGGTCACTTCCGGTCCCATGCCCATTGAGCCCAGTGGGATGGACTCAAGCAGCTTCAGCACCCACACAAAACGAACATGGAGCTCCTCACTCAAGGCGCTCAAAACTCCACGGCCAAAGACAAGTTCAGTGCCCAAGCCATTTCCCGCTGCCATGGAAACCAAGTGCTCTGGCAGCACATATGTCTGAAAGTGGATATGACACCTAGGGAAGGGAGTGTGGTGGTGAATGGCAACTGCCCGAAGCAGCAGCACAGCTCTTCCACTGCCAAAACAACTCCACCTGCCTCATGAACTTCTCATACCATCAGCTGTCCTGGCAGCTATCTAGGAAACCCTGTTGGGTCACTTCCGGTCCCATGCCCATTGAGCCCAGTGGGATGGAATCAAGCAGCTTCAGCACCCACACAAATCTAGCATGGAGCTCCTCACTCAAGGCGCTCAAAACTCCACAGCCAAGGACAAGTTCAGTGCCCAAGCCATTTCCCGCTGCCATGGAAACCAAGTGCTCTGGCAGCACATATGTCTGAAAGTGGATATGACACCTAGGGAAGGGAGTGTGGTGGTGAATGGCAACTGGCCGAAGCAGCAGCACAGCTCTTCCAGTGCCAAAACAACTCCACCTGCCTCATGAACTTCACATACCATCAGCTGTCCTGGCAGCTATCTAGGAAACCCTGTTGAGTCACATCCGGTCCCATGCCCATTGAGCCCAGTGGGATGGAATCAAGCAGCTTCAGCACACACACAAAACGAACATGGAGCTCCTCACTCAAGGCGCTCAAAACTCCACAGCCAAAGACAAGTTCAGTGCCCAAGCCATTTCCCGCTGCCATGGAAACCAAGTGCTCTGGCAGCACATATGTCTGAAAGTGGATATGACACCTAGGGAAGGGAGTGTGCTGGTGAATGGCAACTGCCCGAAGCAGCAGCACAGCTCTTCCACTGCCAAAACAACTCCACCTGCCTCATGAACTCCACATACCATCAGCTGTCCTGGCAGCTATCTAGGAAACCCTGTTGGGTCACTTCCGGTCCCATGCCCATTGAGCCCAGTGGGATGGAATCAAGCAGCTTCAGCACCCACACAAAACGAACATGGAGCTCCTCACTCAAGGCGCTCAAAACTTCACAGCCAAAGACAAGTTCAGTGCCCAAGCCATTTCCCGCTGCCATGGAAACCAAGTGCTCTGGCAGCACATATGTCTGAAAGTGGATATGACACCTAGGGAAGGGAGTGTGCTGGTCAAAGGCAACTGCCCGAAGCAGCAGCATAGCTCTTCCACTGCCAAAACAACTCCACCTGCCTCATGAACTTCACATACCATCAGCTGTCCTGGCAGCTATCTAGGAAACCCTGTTGGGTCACTTCCGGTCCCATGCCCATTGAGCCCAGTGGGATGGAATCAAGCAGCTTCAGCACCCACACAAAACGAACATGGAGCTCCTCACTCAAGGCGCTCAAAACTCCACAGCCAAAGACAAGTTCAGTGCCCAAGCCATTTCCCGCTGGCATGGAAACCAAGTGCTCTGGCAGCACATATGTCTGAAAGTGGATATGACACCTAGGGAAGGGAGTGTGGTGGTGAATGGCAACTGCCCGAAGCAGCAGCACAGCTCTTCCAGTGCCAAAACAACTCCACCTGCCTCATGAACTTCACATACCATCAGCTGTCCTGGCAGCTATCTAGGAAACCCTGTTGGGTCACTTCCGGTCCCATGCTCATTGAGCCCAGTGGGATGGAATCAAGCAGCTTGAGCACCCACACAAATCTAACATGGAGCTCCTCACTCAAGGCACTCAAAACTTCACAGCCAAAGACAAGTTCAGTGCCCAAGGCATTTCCCGCTGCCATGGAAACCAAGTGCTCTGGCAGCACATATGTCTGAAAGTGGATATGACACCTAGGGAAGGGAGTGTGTTGTTGAATGGCAACTGCCCGAAGCAGCAGCACAGCTCTTCCACTGCCAAAACAACTCCACCTGCCTCATGCACTTCACATACCATCAGCTGTCCTGGCAGCTATCTAGGAAACCCTGTTGGGTCACTTCCGGTCCCATGCCCATTGAGCCCAGTGGGATGGAATCAAGCAGCTTCAGCACCCACACAAAACGAACATGGAGCTCCTCACTCAAGGTGCTCAAAACTCCACGGCCAAAGACAAGTTCAGTGCCGAAGCCATTTCCCGCTGCCATGGAAACCAAGTGCTCTGGCAGCACATATGTCTGAAAGTGGATATGACACCTAGGGAAGGGAGTGTGCTGGTGAATGGCAACTGCCCGAAGCAGCAGCACAGCTCTTCCACTGCCAAAACAACTCCACCTGCCTCATTAACTTCACATACCATCAGCTGTCCTGGCAGCTATCTAGGAAACCCTGTTGGGTGACTTCCGGTCCCATGCCCATTGAGCCCAGTGGGAAACAAGCAGCTTCAACACCCACACAAAACGAACATGGAGCTCCTCACTCAAGGCGCTCAAAACTCCACGGCCAAAGACAAGTTCAGTGCCCAAGCCATTTCCCGCTGCCATGGAAACCAAGTGCTCTGGCAGCACGTATGTCTGAAAGTGGATATGACACCTAGGGAAGGGAGTGTGTTGGTGAATGGCAACTGCCCGAAGCAGCAGCACAGCTCTTCCACTGCCAAAACAACTCCACCTGCCTCATGAACTCCACATACCATCAGCTGTCCTGGCAGCTATCTAGGAAACCCTGTTGGGTCACTTCCGGTCCCATGCCCATTGAGCCCAGTGGGATGGACTCAAGCAGCTTCAGCACCCACACAAAACGAACATGGAGCTCCTCACTCAAGGCGCTCAAAACTCCACAGCCAAAGACAAGTTCAGTGCCCAAGCCATTTCCCGCTGCCATGGAAACCAAGTGCTCTGGCAGCACATATGTCTGAAAGTGGATATGACACCTAGGGAAGGGAGTGTGGTGGTGAATGGCAACTGCCCGAAGCAGCAGCACAGCTCTTCCACTGCCAAAACAACTCCACCTGCCTCATGAACTTCTCATACCATCAGCTGTCCTGGCAGCTATCTAGGAAACCCTGTTGGGTCACTTCCGGTCCCATGCCCATTGAGCCCAGTGGGATGGAATCAAGCAGCTTCAGCACCCACACAAATCTAGCATGGAGCTCCTCACTCAAGGCGCTCAAAACTCCACAGCCAAGGACAAGTTCAGTGCCCAAGCCATTTCCCGCTGCCATGGAAACCAAGTGCTCTGGCAGCACATATGTCTGAAAGTGGATATGACACCTAGGGAAGGGAGTGTGGTGGTGAATGGCAACTGGCCGAAGCAGCAGCACAGCTCTTCCACTGCCAAAACAACTCCACCTGCCTCATGAACTTCACATACCATCAGCTGTCCTGGCAGCTATCTAGGAAACCCTGTTGAGTCACATCCGGTCCCATGCCCATTGAGCCCAGTGGGATGGAATCAAGCAGCTTCAGCACACACACAAAACGAACATGGAGCTCCTCACTCAAGGCGCTCAAAACTCCACAGCCAAAGACAAGTTCAGTGCCCAAGCCATTTCCCGCTGCCATGGAAACCAAGTGCTCTGGCAGCACATATGTCTGAAAGTGGATATGACACCTAGGGAAGGGAGTGTGCTGGTGAATGGCAACTGCCCGAAGCAGCAGCACAGCTCTTCCACTGCCAAAACAACTCCACCTGCCTCATGAACTCCACATACCATCAGCTGTCCTGGCAGCTATCTAGGAAACCCTGTTGGGTCACTTCCGGTCCCATGCCCATTGAGCCCAGTGGGATGGAAACAAGCAGCTTCAGCACCCACACAAAACGAACATGGAGCTCCTCACTCAAGGCGCTCAAAACTCCACAGCCAAAGACAAGTTCAGTGCCCAAGCCATTTCCCGCTGCCATGGAAACCAAGTGCTCTGGCAGCACATATGTCTGAAAGTGGATATGACACCTAGGGAAGGGAGTGTGCTGGTCAATGACAACTGCCCGAAGCAGCAGCATAGCTCTTCCAGTACCAAAACAACTCCACCTGCCTCATGAACTTCACATACCATCAGCTGTCCTGGCAGCTATCTAGGAAACCCTGTTGGGTCACTTCCGGTCCCATGCCCATTGAGCCCAGTGGGATGGAATCAAGCAGCTTCAGCACCCACACAAAACGAACATGGAGCTCCTCACTCAAGACGCTCACAACTCCAAGGCCAAAGACAAGTTCAGTGCCCAAGCCATTTCCCACTGCCATAGAAGTCAAGTGCTCTGGCAGCACATATGTGTGAAAGTGGATATGACACCTAGGGAAGGGAGTGTGTTGGTGAATGGCAACTGCCCGAAGCAGCAGCACAGCTCTTCCACTGCCAAAACAACTCCACCTGCCTCATGAACTTCACATACCATCAGCTGTCCTGGCAGCTATCTAGGAAACCCTGTTGTGTCACTTCCGGTCCCATGCCCATTGAGCCCAGTGGGATGGAATCAAGCAGCTTCAGCACCCACACAAAACGAACATGGAGCTCCTCACTCAAGGCGCTCAAAACTCCACAGCCAAAGACAAGTTCAGTGCCCAAGCCATTTCCCGCTGCCATGGAAACCAAGTGCTCTGGCAGCACATATGTCTGAAAGAGGATATGACACCTAGGGAAGGGAGTGTGCTGGTGAATGGCAACTGCCCGAAGCAGCAGCACAGCTCTTCCACTGCCAAAACAACTCCACCTGCCTCATGAACTCCACATACCATCAGCTGTCCTGGCAGCTATCTAGGAAACCCTGTTGGGTCACTTCCGGTCCCATGCCCATTGAGCCCAAGGGATGGAAACAAGCAGCTTCAGCACCCACACAAAACGAACATGGAGCTCCTCACTCAAGGCGCTCAAAACTCCACAGCCAAAGACAAGTTCAGTGCCCAAGCCATTTCCCGCTGCCATGGAAACCAAGTGCTCTGGCAGCACATATGTCTGAAAGTGGATATGACACCTAGGGAAGGGAGTGTGCTGGTGAATGGCAACTGCCCGAAGCAGCAGCACAGCTCTTCCACTGCCAAAACAACTCCACCTGCCTCATGAACTTCACATACCATCAGCTGTCCTGGCAGCTATCTAGGAAACCCTGTTGTGTCACTTCCGGTCCCATGCCCATTGAGCCCAGTGGGATGGAATCAAGCAGCTTGAGCAAACACACAAAACGAACATGGAGCTCCTCACTCAAGGCGCTCAAAACTCCACAGCCAAAGACAAGTTCAGTGCCCAAGCCATTTCCCGCTGCCATGGAAACCAAGTGCTCTGGCAGCACATATGTCTGAAAGAGGATATGACACCTAGGGAAGGGAGTGTGCTGGTGAATGGCAACTGCCCGAAGCAGCAGCACAGCTCTTCCACTGCCAAAACAACTCCACCTGCCTCATGAACTCCACATACCATCAGCTGTCCTGGCAGCTATCTAGGAAACCCTGTTGGGTCACTTCCGGTCCCATGCCCATTGAGCCCAGTGGGATGGAAACAAGCAGCTTCAGCACCCACACAAAACGAACATGGAGCTCCTCACTCAAGGCGCTCAAAACTCCACAGCCAAAGACAAGTTCAGTGCCCAAGCCATTTCCCGCTGCCATGGAAACCAAGTGCTCTGGCAGCACATATGTCTGAAAGTGGATATGACACCTAGGGAAGGGAGTGTGCTGGTGAATGGCAACTGCCCGAAGCAGCAGCACAGCTCTTCCACTGCCAAAACAACTCCACCTGCCTCATGAACTTCACATACCATCAGCTGTCCTGGCAGCTATCTAGGAAACCCTGTTGGCTCACTTCCGGTCCCATGCCCATTGAGCCCAGTGGGATGGAATCAAGCAGCTTCAGCACCCACACAAAAAGAACATGAAGCTCCTCACTCAAGGCGCTCACAACTCCACAGCCAAAGACAAGTTCAGTGCCCAAGCCATTTCCCGCTGCCATGGAAACCAAGTGCTCTGGCAGCACATATGTCTGAAAGTGGATATGACACCTAGGGAAGGGAGTGTGCTGGTGAATGGCAACTGCCCGAAGCAGCAGCACAGCTCTTCCACTGCCAAAACAACTCCACCTGCCTCATGAACTTCACATACCATCAGCTGTCCTGGCAGCTATCTAAGAAACCCTGTTGAGTCACTTCCGGTCCCATGCCCATTGAGCCCAGAGGGATGGAATCAAGCAGCTTCAGCACCCACACAAATATAGCATGGAGCTCCTCACTCAAGGCGCTCAAAATTCCATGGCGGAAGACAAGTTCAGTGCCCAAGCCATTTCCCGCTGCCATGGAAACCAAGTGCTCTGGCACCACATATGTCTGAAAGTGGATATGACACCTAGGGAAGGGACTGTGGTGTTCAATGGCAACTGCCCGAAGCAGCAGCGCAGCTCTTCCACTGCCAAAACAACTCCACCTGCCTCATGAACTTCACATACCATCAGCTGTCCTGGCTGCTATCTAGGAAACCCTGTTGGGTCACTTCCGGTCCCATGCCCATTGAGCCCAGTGGGATGGAATCAAGCAGCTTCAGCACCCACACAAAACGAACATGGAGCTCCTCACTCAAGGCGCTCAAAACTTCACAGCCAAAGACAAGTTCAGTGCCCAAGCCATTTCCCGCTGCCATGGAAACCAAGTGCTCTGGCAGCACATATGTCTGAAAGTGGATATGACACCTAGGGAAGGGAGTGTGCTGGTCAAAGGCAACTGCCCGAAGCAGCAGCATAGCTCTTCCACTGCCAAAACAACTCCACCTGCCTCATGAACTTCACATACCATCAGCTGTCCTGGCAGCTATCTAGGAAACCCTGTTGGGTCACTTCCGGTCCAATGCCAATTGAGTCCAGTGGGATGGAATCAATCAGCTTCAGCACCCACACAAAACGAACATGGAGCTCCTCACTCAAGGCGCTCAAAACTCCACAGCCAAAGACAAGTTCAGTGCCCAAGCCATTTCCCGCTGGCGTGGAAACCAAGTGCTCTGGCAGCACATATGTCTGAAAGTGGATATGACACCTAGGGAAGGGAGTGTGCTGGTGAATGGCAACTGCCCGAAGCAGCAGCACAGCTCTTCCAGTGCCAAAACAACTCCACCTGCCTCATGAACTTCACATACCATCAGCTGTCCTGGCAGCTATCTAGTAAACCCTGTTGGGTCACTTCCGGTCCCATGCTCATTGAGCCCAGTGGGATGGAATCAAGCAGCTTGAGCACCCACACAAATCTAACATGGAGCTCCTCACTCAAGGCACTCAAAACTTCACAGCCAAAGACAAGTTCAGTGCCCAAGCCATTTCCCGCTGCCATGGAAACCAAGTGCTCTGGCAGCACATATGTCTGAAAGTGGATATGACACCTAGGGAAGGGAGTGTGTTGTTGAATGGCAACTGCCCGAAGCAGCAGCACAGCTCTTCCACTGCCAAAACAACTCCACCTGCCTCATGCACTTCACATACCATCAGCTGTCCTGGCAGCTATCTAGGAAACCCTGTTGGGTCACTTCCGGTCCCATGCCCATTGAGCCCAGTGGGATGGAATCAAGCAGCTTCAGCACCCACACAAAACGAACATGGAGCTCCTCACTCAAGGTGCTCAAAACTCCACGGCCAAAGACAAGTTCAGTGCCGAAGCCATTTCCCGCTGCCATGGAAACCAAGTGCTCTGGCAGCACATATGTCTGAAAGTGGATATGACACCTAGGGAAGGGAGTGTGCTGGTGAATGGCAACTGCCCGAAGCAGCAGCACAGCTCTTCCACTGCCAAAACAACTCCACCTGCCTCATTAACTTCACATACCATCAGCTGTCCTGGCAGCTATCTAGGAAACCCTGTTGAGTCACATCCGGTCCCATGCCCATTGAGCCCAGTGGGATGGAAACAAGCAGCTTCAACACCCACACAAAACGAACATGGAGCTCCTCACTCAAGGCGCTCAAAACTCCACGGCCAAAGACAAGTTCAGTGCCCAAGCCATTTCCCGCTGCCATGGAAACCAAGTGCTCTGGCAGCACAATTGTCTGAAAGTGGATATGACACCTAGGGAAGGGAGTGTGGTGGTGAATGGCAACTGCCCGAAGCAGCAGCACAGCTCTTCCACTGCCAAAACAACTCCACCTGCCTCATGAACTTCACATACCATCAGCTGTCCTGGCAGCTATCTAGGAAACCAAGTTGGGTCACTTCCGGTCCCATGCCCATTGAGCCCAGTGGGATGGAATCAAGCAGCTTCAGCACCCACACAAAACGAACATGGAGCTCCTCACTCAAGACGCTCAAAACTCCACAGCTAAAGACAAGTTCAGTGCCCAAGCCATTTCCCGCTGCCATGGAAACCAAGTGCTCTGGCAGCACATATGTCTGAAAGTGGATATGACACCTAGGAAAGGGAGTGTGCTGGTCAATGACAACTGCCCGAAGCAGCAGCATAGCTCTTCCAGTGCCAAAACAACTCCACCTGCCTCATGAACTTCACATACCATCAGCTGTCCTGGCAGCTATCTAGGAAACCCTGTTGGGTCACTTCCGGTCCCATGCCCATTGAGCCCAGTGGGATGGAATAAAGCAGCTTCAGCACCCACACAAATCGAACATGGAGCTCCTCACTCAAGGCGCTCAAATGTCCACGGCCAAAGACAAGTTCAGTGCCCAAGCCATTTCCCGCTGCCATGGAAACCAAGTGCTCTGGCAGCACATATGTCTGAAAGTGGATATGACACCTCGGGAAGGGAGTGTGGTGGTGAATGGCAACTGCCCGAAGCAGCAGCACAGCTCTTCCAGTGCCAAAACAACTCCACCTGCCTCATGAACTTCACATACCATCAGCTGTCCTGGCAGCTATCTAGGAACCCTGTTGGGTCACTTCCGGTCCCATGCCCATTGAGCCCAGTGGGATGGAATCAAGCAGCTTCAGCACCCACACAAAAAGAACATGGAGCTCCACATTCAAGAAGCTCAAAACTCCACGGCCAAAGACAAGTTCAGTGCCCAAGCCATTTCCCGCTGCCATGGAAACCAAGTGCTCTGGCAGCACATATGTCTGAAAGTGGATAAGACACCTAGGGAAGGGAGTGTGCTGGTGAATGGCAACTGCCCAAAGCAGCAGCACAGCTCTTCCACTGCCAAAACAACTCCACCTGCCTCATGCACTTCACATACCATCAGCTGTCCTGGCAGCTATCTAGGAAACCCCTGTGGGGTCACTTCCGGTCCCATGCCCATTGAGCCCAGTGGGATGGAATCAAGCAGCTTGAGCACCCAAACATATCTAACATGGAGCTCCTCAAGCAAGGCGTTCAAATCTCCACAGCCAAAGACAAGTTCAGTGCCCAAGCCATTTCCCGCTGCCATGGAAACCAAGTGCTCTGGCAGCACATATGTCTGAAAGTGGATATGACACCTAGGGAAGAGGGTGTGTTCCTGAATGGCAACTGTCTGAAGCAGCAGCACAGCTCTTCCAGAGCCAAAACAACTCCACCTGCCTCATGAACTTCACATACCATCAGCTGTCCTGGCAGCTATCTAGGAAACCCTGTTGGGTCACTTCCGGTCCCATGCCCATTGAGCCCAGTGGGATGGAATCAAGCAGCTTGAGCACCCACACAAAACTAGCATGGAGCTCCTCACTCAAGGCGCTCAAAACTTCACAGTCAAAGACAAGTTCAGTGCCGAAGCCATTTCCCGCTGCCATGGAAACCAAGTGCTCTGGCAGCACATATGTCTGAAAGTGGATATGACACCTAGGGAAGGGAGTGTGTTGGTGAATGACAACTGCCCGAAGCAGCAGCACAGCTCTTCCACTGCCAAAACAACTCCACCTGCCTCATGAACTTCACATACCAACAGCTGTCCTGGTAGCTATCTAGGAAACCCTGTTGGGTCACTTCCGGTCCCATGCCCATTGAGCCCAGTGGGATGGAATCAAGCAGCTTCAGCACCCACACAAATCTAACATGGAGCTCCTCACTCAAGGCGCTAAAAACTCCTCGGACAAAGACAAGTTCAGTGCCCAAGCCATTTCCCGCTGCCATGGAAACCAAGTGCTCTGGCAGCACATATGTCTGAAAGTGGATAAGACACCTAGGGAAGGGAGTGTGCTGGTCAATGGCAACTGCCCGAAGCAGCAGCACAGCTCTTCCACTGCCAAAACAACTCCACCTGCCTCATGAACTTCACATACCATCAGCTGTCCTGGCAGCTATCTAGGAAACCCTGTTGGGTCACTTCCGGTCCCATGCCCATTGAGCCCAGTGGGATGGAATCAAGCAGCTTCAGCACCCACACAAAACGAACATGGAGCTCCTCACTCAAGGCGCTCAAAACTTCACAGCCAAAGACAAGTTCAGTGCCCAAGCCATTTCCCGCTGCCATGGAAACCAAGTGCTCTGGCAGCACATATGTCTGAAAGTGGATATGACACCTAGGGAAGGGAGTGTGCTGGTCAAAGGCAACTGCCCGAAGCAGCAGCATAGCTCTTCCACTGCCAAAACAACTCCACCTGCCTCATGAACTTCACATACCATCAGCTGTCCTGGCAGCTATCTAGGAAACCCTGTTGGGTCACTTCCGGTCCAATGCCAATTGAGTCCAGTGGGATGGAATCAATCAGCTTCAGCACCCACACAAAACGAACATGGAGCTCCTCACTCAAGGCGCTAAAAACTCCTCGGACAAAGACAAGTTCAGTGCCCAAGCCATTTCCCGCTGCCATAGAACTCAAGTGCTCTGGCAGCACATATGTCTGAAAGTGGATATGACACCTCGGGAAGGGAGTGTGGTGGTGAATGGCAACTGCCCGAAGCAGCAGCACAGCTCTTCCAGTGCCAAAACAACTCCACCTGCCTCATGAACTTCACATACCATCAGCTGTCCTGGCAGCTATCTAGGAAACCCTGTTGGGTCACTTCCGGTCCCATGCCCATTGAGCCCAGTGGGATGGAATCAAGCAGCTTCAGCAAACACACAAATCTAACATGGAGCTCCTGACTCAAGGCGCTCAAAACTCCACGGCCAAAGACAAGTTCAGTGCCCAAGCCATTTCCCGCTGCCATGGAAACCAAGTGCTCTGGCACCACATATGTCTGAAAGTGGATATGACTCCTACGGAAGGGAGTGTGGTGGTGAATGGCAACTGCCCGAAGCAGCAGCACAGCTCTTCCACTGCCAAAACAACTCCACCTGCCTCATGAACTTCACATACCATCAGCTGTCCTGGCAGCTATCTAGGAAACCCTGTTGGGTCACTTCCGGTCCCATGCCCATTGAGCCCAGTGGGATGGAAGCAAGCAGCTTCAGCACCCACACAAATATAGCATGGAGCTCCTCACTCAAGGCTCTCAAAACTCCATGGCCAAAGACAGGTTCAGTGCCCAAGCCATTTCCCGCTGCCATGGAAACCAAGTGCTCTGGCAGCACATATGTCTGAAAGTGGATATGACACCTAGGGAAGGGAGGGTGGTGGTGAATGGCAACTGCCCGAAGCAGCAGCACAGCTCTTCCAGTGCCAAAACAACTCCACCTGCCTCAAGAACTTCACATACCATCAGCTGTCCTGGCAGCTATCTAGGAAACGTTGTTGGGGCACTTCGGGTCCCATGCCCATTGAGCCCAGTGGGATAGATTCAAGCAGCTTCAGCACACACACAAAACGAACATGGAGCTCCTCACTCAAGGCACTCAAAACTCCACAGCCAAAGACAAGTTCAGTGCCCAAGCCATTTCCCGCTGCCATGGAAATCAAGTGCTCTGGCAGCACATATGTCTGAAAGTGGATATGACACCTAGGGAAAGGAGTTTGGTGGTGAATGGCAACTGCCCGAAGCAGCAGCACAGCTCTTCCAATGCCAAAACAACTCCACCTGCCTCATGAGCTTCACATACCATCAGCTGTCCTGGCAGCTATCTAGGAAACCCTGTTGGGTCACTTCCGGTCCCATGCCCATTGAGCCCAGTGGGATGGAATCAAGCAGCTTCAGCACCCACACAAAAAGAACATGGAGCTCCTCACTCAAGGCGCTCAAATCTCCACAGCCAAAGACAAGTTCAGTGCCCAAGACATTTCCCGCTGCCATGGAAACCAAGTGCTCTGGCAGCACATATGTCTGAAAGTGGATATGACACCTAGGGAAGGGAGTGTGGTGGTGAATGGCAACTGCCCGAAGCAGCAGCACAGCTCTTCCACTGCCAAAACAACTCCACCTGCCTCATGAACTTCACATACCATCAGCTGTCCTGGCAGCTATCTAGGAAACCCTGTTGGCTCACTTCCGTTCAAATGCGCATTGAGCCCAGTGGGATGGAATCAAGCAGCTTCAGCACCCACACAAATCTAACATGGAGCTCCTCACTCAAGGCGCTCAAAACTTAACAGCCAAAGACAAGTTCAGTGATCAAGGTATTTCCCGCTGCCATGGAAACCAAGTGCTCTGGCAGCACATATGTCTGAAAGTGGATATGACACCTAGGGAAGGGAGTGTGCTGGTGAATGGCAACTGCCCGAAGCAGCAGCACAGCTCTTCCACTGCCAAAACAACTCCACCTGCCTCATGAACTTCACATACCATCAGCTGTCCTGGCAGCTCTCTAGGAAACCCTGTTGGGTCACTTCCGGTCCCATGCCCATTGAGCCCAGTGGGATAGATTCAAGCAGCTTCAGCACCCACACAAAACGAACATGGACCTCCTCACTCAAGGCGCTCAAAACTCCACAGCCAAAGACAAGTTCAGTGAACAAGCCATTTCCCGCTGCCATGGAAATCAAGTGCTCTGGCAGCACATATGTCTGAAAGTGGATATGACACCTAGGGAAGGGAGGGTGGTGGTGAATGGCAACTGCCCGAAGCAGCAGCACAGCTCTTCCACTGCCAAAACAACTCCACCTGCCTCATGAACTTCACATACCATCAGCTGTCCTGGCAGCTATCTAGGAAACCCTGTTGGCTCACTTCCGGTCCCATGCCCATTGAGCCCAGTGGGATGGAATCAAGCAGCTTCAGCACCCACACAAAACGAACATGGAGCTCCTCACTCAAGGCACTCAAAACTCCACGGCCAAAGACAAGTTCAGTGCCCAAGCCATTTCCCGCTGCCATGGAAACCAAGTGCTCTGGCAGCACATATGTCTGAAAGTGGATATGACACCTAGGGAAGGGAGTGTGCTGGTGAATGGCAACTGCCCGAAGCAGCAGCACAGCTCTTCCACTGCCAAAACAACTCCACCTGCCTCATGAACTTCACATACCATCAGCTGTCCTGGCAGCTATCTAGGAAACCCTGTTGGGTCACTTCCGGTCCCATGCCCATTGAGCCCAGTGGGATGGAATCAAGCAGCTTCAGCACCCACACAAAACGAACATGGAGCTCCTCACTCAAGGCGCTCAAATCTCCACAGCCAAAGACAAGTTCAGTGCCCAAGCCATTTCCCGCTGCCATGGAAATCAAGTGCTCTGGCAGCACATATGTCTGAAAGTGGATATGACACCTAGGGAAGGGAGTGTGTTGGTGAAAGGCAACTGCCCGAAGCAGCAGCACAGCTCTTCCAGTGCCAAAACAACTCCACCTGCCTCATGAACTTCACATACCATCAGCTGTCCTGGCAGCTATCTAGGAAACCCTGTTGGGTCACTTCTGGGCCCATGCCCATTGAGCCCAGTGGGATGGAATCAAGCAGCTTCAGGACCCACACAAAACGAACATGGAGCTCCTCACTCAAGGAACTCAAAACTCCATGGCCAAAGACAAGTTCAGCGCCCAAGCCATTTCCCGCTGCCATGGAAACCAAGTGCTCTGGCAGCACATATGTCTGAAAGTGGATATGAAGCCTAGGGAAGGGAGTGTGCTGGTGAATGGCAACTGCCCGAAGCAGCAGCACAGCTCTTCCAGTGCCAAAACAACTCCACCTGCCACATGAACTTCACATACCATCAACTGTCCTGGCAGCTATGTAGGAAACCCTGTTGGGTCACTTCCGGTCCCATGCCCATTGAGCCCAGTGGGATGGAATCAAGCAGCTTCAGCACCCACACAAAACGAATATGGAGCTCCTCACTCAAGGCGCTCAAAACTCCACAGCCAAAGACAAGTTCAGTGCCCAAGCCATTTCCCGCTGCCTTGGAAACCAAGTGTGCTGGCAGCACATATGTTTGAAAGTGGATATGACACCTAGGGAAGGGAGTGTGCTGGTGAATGGCAACTGCCCGAAGCAGCAGTACAGCTCTTGAACTACCAAAACAACTCCACCTGCCCCATGAACTTCACAAACCATCAGCTGTCCTGGCAGCTATCTAGGAAACCCTGTTGGGGAACTTCCAGTCCCATGCCCATTGAGCCCAGTGGGATGGAATCAAGCAGCTTCAGCACCCACACAAAACGAACATGGAGCTCCTCACTCAAGGCGCTCAAAACTCCACAGCCAAAGACAAGTTCAGTGCCCAAGACATTTCCCGCTGCCATGGAAACCAAGTGCTCTGGCAGCACAGATGTCTGAAAGTGGATATGACACCTAGGGAAGGGAGTCGGGTGGTGAATGACAACTGCCCGAAGCAGCAGCACAGCTCTTCCACTGCCAAAACAACTCTACCTGCCTCATGAACTTCACATACCATCAGCTGTCCTGGCAGCTATCTAGGAAACCCTGTTGGGTCACTTCCGGTCCCATGCCCATTGAGCCCAGTGGGATGGAATCAAGCAGCTTGAGCACCCACACAAAACGAACATGTAACTCCTCACTCAAGGCGCTCAAAACGTCACGGCCAAAGACAAGTTCAGAGCCCAAGCCATTTCCCGCTGCCATGGAAACCAAGTGCTCTGGCAGCACCTATATCTGAAAGTGGATATGACACCTAGGGAAGGGAGTGTGCTGGTGAATGGCAACTGCCCGAAGCAGCAGCACAGCTCTTCCACTGCCAAAACAACTCCACCTGCCTCATGCACTTCACATACCATCAGCTGTCCTGGCAGCTATCTAGGAAACCCTGTTGGGTCACTTCCGGTCCCATGCCCATTGAGCCCAGGGGGATGGAATTAAGCAGCTTCAGCAAACACAAAAAACGAACATGGAGCTCCTCACCAAAGGCGCTCAAAACTCCACGGCCAAAGACAAGTTCAGTGCCCAAGCCATTTCCCGCTGCCCTAGAAACCAAGTGCTCTGGCAGCACATATGTCTGAAAGTGGATATGACACCTAGGGAAGGGAGTGTGCTGGTGAATGGCAACTGCCCGAAGCAGCAGCACAGCTCTTCCACTGCCAAAACAACTCCACCTGCCTCATGAACTTCACATACCATCAGCTGTCCTGGCAGCTATCTAGGAAACCCTGTTGGGTCACTTCCGGTCCCATGCCCATTGAGCCCAGTGGGATGGAATCAAGCAGCTTCAGCACCCACACAAAACGAACATGGAGCTTCTCACTCAAGGCGCTCAAAACTCCACAGCCAAAGACAAGTTCAGTGCCCAAGCCATTTCCCGCTGCCATGGAAACCAAGTGCTCTGGCAGCACATATGTCTGAAAGTGGATATGACACCTAGGGAAAGGGAGTGTGCTGGTGAATGGCAACTGCCCGAAGCAGCAGCACAGCTCTTCCACTGCCAAAACAACTCCACCTGCCTCATGCACTTCACATACCATCAGCTGTCCTGGCAGCTATCTAGGAAACCCTGTTGGGTCACTTCCGGTCCCATGCCCATTGAGCCCAGTGGGATGGAATCAAGCAGCTTCAGCACCCACACAAAACGAACATGGAGCTGCTCACTCAAGGCGCTCAAAACTCCACGGCCAAAAACAAGTTCAGTGCCCAAGCCATTTTCCCGCTGCCATGGAAACCAAGTGCTCTGGCAGCACATATGTCTGAAAGTGGATATGACACCTAGGGAAGGGAGTCGGGTGGTGAATGACAACTGCCCGAAGCAGCAGCACAGCTCTTCCAGTGCCAAAACAACTCCACCTGCCTCATGAACTTCACATACCATCAGCTGTCCTGGCAGCTATCTAGGAAACCCTGTTGGGTCACTTCCGGTCCCACGCCCATTGAGCCCAGTGGGATGGAATCAAGCAGCTTCAGCACCCACACAAATCTAACACGTAACTCCTCACTCAAGGCGCTCAAAACTCCACAGCCAAAGACAAGTTCAGTGCCCAAGCCATTTCCCGCTGCCATGGAAACCAAGTGCTCTGGCAGCACATATGTCTGAAAGAGGATATGACACCTAGGGAAGGGAGTGTGTTGGTGAATGACAACTGCCCGAAGCAGCAGCACAGCTCTTCCACTGCCAAAACAACTCCACCTGCCTCATGAACTTCACATACCATCAGCTGTCCTGGCAGCTATCTAGGAAAACCTGTTGGCTCACTTCCGGTCCCATGCCCATTGAGCCCAGTGGGATGGAATCAAGCAGCTTGAGCACCCACACAAAATGAACATGGAGCTCCTCACTCAAGGCGCTCAAAACTCCACGGCCAAAGACAAGTTCAGTGCCCAAGCCATTTCCCGCTGCCATGGAAACCAAGTG
Organism: Ochotona princeps; assembly: GCF_030435755.1. Taxonomy (NCBI): domain Eukaryota; kingdom Metazoa; phylum Chordata; class Mammalia; order Lagomorpha; family Ochotonidae; genus Ochotona; species Ochotona princeps. The sequence continues at coordinate 143,447,355 of NC_080832.1, read as the reverse complement.
CTCTGGCAGCACATATGTCTGAAAGTGGATATGACACCTAGGGAATGGACTGTGGTGGTGAATGGCAACTGCCCGAAGCAGCAGCACAGCTCTTCCAGTGCCAAAACAACTCCACCTGCCTCATGAACTTCACATACCATCAGCTGTCCTGGCAGCTATCTAGGAAACCCTGTTGGGTCACTTCCGGTCCCATGCCCATTGAGCCCAGTGGGATGGAATCAAGCAGCTTCAGCAAACACAAAAAACTAACATGGAGCTCCTCACTCAAGGCGCTCAAAACTCCACAGCCAAAGACAAGTTCAGTGAACAAGCCATTTCATTCTGCCATGGAAACCAAGTGCTCTGGCAGCACATATGTCTGAAAGTGGATATGACACCTAGGGAAGGGAGTGTGTTGGTGAATGGCAACTGCCCGAAGCAGCAGCACAGCTCTTCCAGTGCCAAGACAACTCCACCTGCCTCATGAACTTCACATACCATCAGCTGTCCTGGCAGCTATCTAGGAAACCCTGTTGGGTCACTTCCGGTCCCATGCCCATTGAGCCCAGTGGGATGGAATCAAGCAGCTTGAGCACCCACACAAAATGAACATGAAACTCCTCACTCAAGGCGCTCAAAACTCCACGGCCAAAGACAAGTTCAGTGCCCAAGCCATTTCCCGCTGCCATGGAAACCAAGTGCTCTGGCAGCACATATGTCTGAAAGTGGATATGACACCTAGGGAAGGGAGTCGGGTGGTGAATGACAACTGCCCGAAGCAGCAGCACAGCTCTTCCAGTGCCAAAACAACTCCACCTGCCTCATGAACTTCACATACCATCAGCTGTCCTGGCAGCTATCTAGGAAACCTTGTTGGGTCACTTCCGGTCCCATGGCCATTGAGCCCAGTGGGATGGAATCAAGCAGCTTCAGCACCCACACAAATATAACACGTAACTCCTCACTCAAGGCGCTCAAAACTCCACAGCCAAAGACAAGTTCAGTGCCCAAGCCATTTCCCGCTGCCATGGAAACCAAGTGCTCTGGCAGCACATATGTCTGAAAGAGGATATGACACCTAGGGAAGGGAGTGTGTTGGTGAATGACAACTGCCCGAAGCAGCAGCACAGCTCTTCCACTGCCAAAACAACTCCACCTGCCTCATGAACTTCACATACCATCAGCTGTCCTGGCAGCTATCTAGGAAACCCTGTTGGGTCATTTCCGGTCCCATGCCCATTGAGCCCAGTGGGATGGAATCAAGCAGCTTCAGCACCCACACAAAACGAACATGGAGCTCCTCACTCGAGGCGCGCAAAATTCCACAGCCAAAGACAAGTTCAGTGCCCAAGCCATTTCCCGCTGCCATGGAAACCAAGTGCTCTGGCAGCACATATGTCTGAAAGTGGATATGACACCTAGGGAAGGGAGTGTGCTGGTGAATGGCAACTGCCCGAAGCAGCAGCACAGCTCTTCCACTGCCAAAACAACTCCACCTGCCTCATGAACTTCACATACCATCAGCTGTCCTGGCAGCTATCTAGGAAACCCTGTTGGGTCACTTCCTCTCCCATGCCCATTGAGCCCAGTGGGATGGAATCAAGCAGCTTCAGCACCCACACAAAATGAACATGGAGCTCCTCACTCAAGGCGCTCAAAACTCCACGGCCAAAGACAAGTTCAGTGCCCAAGCCATTTCCCGCTGCCATGGAAACCAAGTGCTCTGGCAGCACATATGTCTGAAAGTGGATATGACGCCTAGGGAATGGACTGTGGTGGTGAATGGCAACTGCCCGAAGCAGCAGCACAGCTCTTCCAGTGCCAAAACAACTCCACCTGCCTCATGAACTTCACATACCATCAGCTGTCCTGGCAGCTATCTAGGAAACCCTGTTGGGTCACTTCCGGTCCCATGCCCATTGAGCCCAGTGGGATGGAATCAAGCAGCTTGAGCACCCACACAAAATGAACATGGAACTCCTCACTCAAGGCGCGCAAAACTCCACGGCCAAAGACAAGTTCAGTGCCCAAGCCATTTCCCGCTGCCATGGAAACCAAGTGCTCTGGCAGCACATATGTCTGAAAGTGGATATGACACCTAGGGAAGGGAGTCGGGTGGTGAATGACAACTGCCCGAAGCAGCAGCACAGCTCTTCCAGTGCCAAAACAACTCCACCTGCCTCATGAACTTCACATACCATCAGCTGTCCTGGCAGCTATCTAGGAAACCCTGTTGGGTCACTTCCGGTCCCATGGCCATTGAGCCCAGTGGGATGGAATCAAGCAGCTTCAGCACCCACACAAATCTAACACGTAACTCCTCACTCAAGGCGCTCAAAACTCCACAGCCAAAGACAAGTTCAGTGCCCAAGCCATTTCCCGCTGCCATGGAAACCAAGTGCTCTGGCAGCACATATGTCTGAAAGAGGATATGACACCTAGGGAAGGGAGTGTGTTGGTGAATGACAACTGCCCGAAGCAGCAGCACAGCTCTTCCACTGCCAAAACAACTCCACCTGCCTCATGAACTTCACATACCATCAGCTGTCCTGGCAGCTATCTAGGAAACCCTGTTGGGTCACTTCCGGTCCCATGCCCATTGAGCCCAGTGGGATGGAATCAAGCAGCTTCAGCACCCACACAAAACTAACATGGAGCTCCTCACTCGAGGCGCGCAAAACTCCACAGCCAAAGACAAGTTCAGTGCCCAAGCCATTTCCCGCTGCCATGGAAACCAAGTGCTCTGGCAGCACATATGTCTGAAAGTGGATATGACACCTAGGGAAGGGAGTGTGTTGGTGAATGGCAACTGCCCGAAGCAGCAGCACAGCTCTTCCAGTGCCAAGACAACTCCACCTGCCTCATGAACTTCACATACCATCAGCTGTCCTGGCAGCTATCTAGGAAACCCTGTTGGGTCACTTCCGGTCCCATGCCCATTGAGCCCAGTGGGATGGAATCAAGCAGCTTGAGCACCCACACAAAATGAACATGGAGCTCCTCACTCAAGGCGCTCAAAACTCCACGGCCAAAGACAAGTTCAGTGCCCAAGCCATTTCCCGCTGCCATGGAAACCAAGTGCTCTGGCAGCACATATGTCTGAAAGTGGATATGACACCTAGGGAATGGACTGTGGTGGTGAATGGCAACTGCCCGAAGCAGCAGCACAGCTCTTACAGTGCCAAAACAACTCCACCTGCCTCATGAACTTCACATATCATCAGCTGTCCTGGCAGCTATCTAGGAAACCCTGTTGGGTCACTTCCGGTCCCATGCCCATTGAGCCCAGTGGCATGGAATTAAGCAGCTTCAGCAAACACAAAAAACTAACATGGAGCTCCTCACTCAAGGCGCTCAAAACTCCACAGCCAAAGACAAGTTCAGTGAACAAGCCATTTCATTCTGCCATGGAAACCAAGTGCTCTGGCAGCACATATGTCTGAAAGTGAATATGGCACCTAGGGAAGGGAGTGTGCTGCTGAATGGCAACTGCCCGAAGCAGCAGCACAGCTCTTCCAGTGCCAAAACAACTCCACCTGCCTCATGCACTTCACATACCATCAGCTGTCCTGGCAGCTATCTAGGAAACCCTGTTGGCTCACTTCCGGTCCCATGCCCATTGATCCCAGTGGGATGGAATCAAGCAGCTTCAGCACCCACACAAAACGAACATGGAGCTCCTCACTCAAGGCGCTCAAAACTCCACGGCCAAAAACAAGTTCAGTGCCCAAGCCATTTCCCGCTGCCATGGAAACCAAGTGCTCTGGCAGCACATATCTCTGAAAGTGGATATGATACCTAGGGAAGGGAGTGTGTTGGTGAATGGCAACTGCCCGAAGCAGCAGCACAGCTCTTCCACTGCCAAAACAACTCCACCTGCCTCATGAACTTCACATACCATCAGCTGTCCTGGCAGCTATGTAGGAAACCCTGTTGGGTCACTTCCGGTCCCATGCCCATTGAGCCCAGTGGGATGGAATCAAGCAGCTTCAGCAAACACAAAAACCTAACATGGAGCTCCTCACTCAAGGCGCTCAAAACTCCACAGCCAAAGACAAGTTCAGTGCCCAAGCCATTTCCCGCTGCCATGGAAACCAAGTGCTCTGGCAGCACATATGTCTGAAAGTGGATATGACACCTAGGGAAGGGAGTGTGGTGGTGAATGGCAACTGCCCGAAGCAGCAGCACAGCTCTTCCAGTGCCAAAACAACTCCACCTGCCTCATGAACTTCACATACCATCAGCTGTCCTGGCAGCTATCTAGGAAACCCTGTTGGGTGACTTCCGGTCCCATGCCCATTGAGCCCAGTGGGATGGAATCAAGCAGCTTCAGCACCCACACAGATCTAACATGGAGCTCCTCACTCAAGGCGCTCAAATCTCCACGGCCAAAGACAAGTTCAGTGCCCAAGCCATTTCCCGCTGCCATGGAAACCAAGTGCTCTGGCAGCACATATGTCTGAAAGTGGATATGACACCTAGGGAAGGGCGTGTGCTGGTGAATGGCAACTGCCCGAAGCAGCAGCACAGCTCTTCCACTGCCAAAACAACTCCACCTGCCTCATGCACTTCACATACCATCAGCTGTCCTGGCAGCTATCTTAGAAAACCTGTTGGCTCACTTCCGGTCCCATGCCCATTGAGCCCAGTGGGATGGAATCAAGCAGCTTCAGCACCCACACAAAACGAACATGGAGCTCCTCACTCAAGGCGCTCAAAACTCCACAGCCAAAGACAAGTTCAGTGCCAAAGCCATTTTCCCGCTGCCATGGAAACCAAGTGCTCTGGCAGCACATATCTCTGAAAGTGGATATGACACCTAGGGAAGGGAGTCGGGTGGTGAATGACAACTGCCCGAAGCAGCAGCACAGCTCTTCCAGTGCCAAAACAACTCCACCTGCCTCATGAACTTCACATACCATCAGCTGTCCTGGCAGCTATCTAGGAAACCCTGTTGGGTCACTTCCGGTCCCATGCCCATTGAGCCCAGTGGGATGGAATCAAGCAGCTTGAGCACCCACACAAAATGAACATGGAACTCCTCACTCAAGGCGCGCAAAACTCCACGGCCAAAGACAAGTTCAGTGCCCAAGCCATTTCCCGCTGCCATGGAAACCAAGTGCTCTGGCAGCACATATGTCTGAAAGTGGATATGACACCTAGGGAAGGGAGTGTGCTGGTGAATGGCAACTGCCCGAAGCAGCAGCACAGCTCTTCCACTGCCAAAACAACTCCACCTGCCTCATGCACTTCACATACCATCAGCTGTCCTGGCAGCTATCTAGGAAACCCTGTTGGGTCACTTCCGGTCCCATGCCCATTGAGCCCAGGGGGAGGGAATTAAGCAGCTTCAGCAAACACAAAAAACGAACATGGAGCTCCTCACCAAAGGCGCTCAAAACTCCACGGCCAAAGACAAGTTCAGTGCCCAAGCCATTTCCCGCTGCCCTAGAAACCAAGTGCTCTGGCAGCACATATGTCTGAAAGTGGATATGACACCTAGGGAAGGGAGTGTGCTGGTGAATGGCAACTGCCCGAAGCAGCAGCACAGCTCTTCCACTGCCAAAACAACTCCACCTGCCTCATGAACTTCACATACCATCAGCTGTCCTGGCAGCTATCTAGGAAACCCTGTTGGGTCACTTCCGGTCCCATGCCCATTGAGCCCAGTGGGATGGAATCAAGCAGCTTCAGCACCCACACAAAACGAACATGGAGCTTCTCACTCAAGGCGCTCAAAACTCCACAGCCAAAGACAAGTTCAGTGCCCAAGCCATTTCCCGCTGCCATGGAAACCAAGTGCTCTGGCAGCACATATGTCTGAAAGTGGATATGACACCTGGGGAAAGGGAGTGTGGTGGTGAATGGCAACTGCCCGAAGCAGCAGCACAGCTCTTCCACTGCCAAAACAACTCCACCTGCCTCATGAACTTCACATACCATCAGCTGTCCTGGCAGCTATCTAGGAAACCCTGTTGGGTCACTTCCGGTCCCATGCCCATTGAGCCCAGTGGGATGGAATCAAGCAGCTTCAGCACCCACACAAAACGAACATGGAGCTGCTCACTCAAGGCGCTCAAAACTCCACGGCCAAAAACAAGTTCAGTGCCCAAGCCATTTCCCGCTGCCATGGAAACCAAGTGCTCTGGCAGCACATATGTCTGAAAGTGGATATGACACCTAGGGAAGGGAGTCGGGTGGTGAATGACAACTGCCCGAAGCAGCAGCACAGCTCTTCCAGTGCCAAAACAACTCCACCTGCCTCATGAACTTCACATACCATCAGCTGTCCTGGCACCTATCTAGGAAACCCTGTTGGGTCACTTCCGGTCCCACGCCCATTGAGCCCAGTGGGATGGAATCAAGCAGCTTGAGCACCCACACAAATCTAACACGTAACTCCTCACTCAAGGCGCTCAAAACTCCACAGCCAAAGACAAGTTCAGTGCCCAAGCCATTTCCCGCTGCCATGGAAACCAAGTGCTCTGGCAGCACATATGTCTGAAAGAGGATATGACACCTAGGGAAGGGAGTGTGTTGGTGAATGACAACTGCCCGAAGCAGCAGCACAGCTCTTCCACTGCCAAAACAACTCCACCTGCCTCATGAACTTCACATACCATCAGCTGTCCTGGCAGCTATCTAGGAAACCCTGTTGGGTCATTTCCGGTCCCATGCCCATTGAGCCCAGTGGGATGGAATCAAGCAGCTTCAGCACCCACACAAAACTAACATGGAGCTCCTCACTCGAGGCGCGCAAAACTCCACAGCCAAAGACAAGTTCAGTGCCCAAGCCATTTCCCGCTGCCATGGAAACCAAGTGCTCTGGCAGCACATATGTCTGAAAGTGGATATGACTCCTACGGAAGGGAGTGTGGTGGTGAATGGCAACTGCCCGAAGCAGCAGCACAGCTCTTCCAGTGCCAAGACAACTCCACCTGCCTCATGAACTTCACATACCATCAGCTGTCCTGGCAGCTATCTAGGAAAACCTGTTGGCTCACTTCCGGTCCCATGCCCATTGAGCCCAGTGGGATGGAATCAAGCAGCTTGAGCACCCACACAAAATGAACATGGAGCTCCTCACTCAAGGCGCTCAAAACTCCACGGCCAAAGACAAGTTCAGTGCCCAAGCCATTTCCCGCTGCCATGGAAACCAAGTGCTCTGGCAGCACATATGTCTGAAAGTGGATATGACACCTAGGGAATGGACTGTGCTGGTGAATGGCAACTGCCCGAAGCAGCAGCACAGCTCTTCCAGTGCCAAAACAACTCCACCTGCCTCATGAACTTCACATACCATCAGCTGTCCTGGCAGCTATCTAGGAAACCCTGTTGGGTCACTTCCGGTCCCATGCCCATTGAGCCCAGTGGGATGGAATCAAGCAGCTTCAGCAAACACAAAAAACTAACATGGAGCTCCTCACTCAAGGCGCTCAAAACTCCACAGCCAAAGACAAGTTCAGTGAACAAGCCATTTCATTCTGCCATGGAAACCAAGTGCTCTGGCAGCACATATGTCTGAAAGTGGATATGACACCTAGGGAAGGGAGTGTGTTGGTGAATGGCAACTGCCCGAAGCAGCAGCACAGCTCTTCCAGTGCCAAGACAACTCCACCTGCCTCATGAACTTCACATACCATCAGCTGTCCTGGCAGCTATCTAGGAAACCCTGTTGGGTCACTTCCGGTCCCATGCCCATTGAGCCCAGTGGGATGGAATCAAGCAGCTTGAGCACCCACACAAAATGAACATGAAACTCCTCACTCAAGGCGCTCAAAACTCCACGGCCAAAGACAAGTTCAGTGCCCAAGCCATTTCCCGCTGCCATGGAAACCAAGTGCTCTGGCAGCACATATGTCTGAAAGTGGATATGACACCTAGGGAAGGGAGTCGGGTGGTGAATGACAACTGCCCGAAGCAGCAGCACAGCTCTTCCAGTGCCAAAACAACTCCACCTGCCTCATGAACTTCACATACCATCAGCTGTCCTGGCAGCTATCTAGGAAACCTTGTTGGGTCACTTCCGGTCCCATGGCCATTGAGCCCAGTGGGATGGAATCAAGCAGCTTCAGCACCCACACAAATATAACACGTAACTCCTCACTCAAGGCGCTCAAAACTCCACAGCCAAAGACAAGTTCAGTGCCCAAGCCATTTCCCGCTGCCATGGAAACCAAGTGCTCTGGCAGCACATATGTCTGAAAGAGGATATGACACCTAGGGAAGGGAGTGTGTTGGTGAATGACAACTGCCCGAAGCAGCAGCACAGCTCTTCCACTGCCAAAACAACTCCACCTGCCTCATGAACTTCACATACCATCAGCTGTCCTGGCAGCTATCTAGGAAACCCTGTTGGGTCATTTCCGGTCCCATGCCCATTGAGCCCAGTGGGATGGAATCAAGCAGCTTGAGCACCCACACAAAACTAACATGGAGCTCCTCACTCGAGGCGCGCAAAATTCCACAGCCAAAGACAAGTTCAGTGCCCAAGCCATTTCCCGCTGCCATGGAAACCAAGTGCTCTGGCAGCACATATGTCTGAAAGTGGATATGACACCTAGGGAAGGGAGTGTGCTGGTGAATGGCAACTGCCCGAAGCAGCAGCACAGCTCTTCCACTGCCAAAACAACTCCACCTGCCTCATGAACTTCACATACCATCAGCTGTCCTGGCAGCTATCTAGGAAACCCTGTTGGGTCACTTCCGGTCCCATGCCCATTGAGCCCAGTGGGATGGAATCAAGCAGCTTCAGCACCCACACAAAATGAACATGGAGCTCCTCACTCAAGGCGCTCAAAACTCCACGGCCAAAGACAAGTTCAGTGCCCAAGCCATTTCCCGCTGCCATGGAAACCAAGTGCTCTGGCAGCACATATGTCTGAAAGTGGATATGACGCCTAGGGAAGGGACTGTGGTGGTGAATGGCAACTGCCCGAAGCAGCAGCACAGCTCTTCCAGTGCCAAAACAACTCCACCTGCCTCATGAACTTCACATACCATCAGCTGTCCTGGCAGCTATCTAGGAAACCCTGTTGGGTCACTTCCGGTCCCATGCCCATTGAGCCCAGTGGGATGGAATCAAGCAGCTTGAGCACCCACACAAAATGAACATGGAACTCCTCACTCAAGGCGCGCAAAACTCCACGGCCAAAGACAAGTTCAGTGCCCAAGCCATTTCCCGCTGCCATGGAAACCAAGTGCTCTGGCAGCACATATGTCTGAAAGTGGATATGACACCTAGGGAAGGGAGTCGGGTGGTGAATGACAACTGCCCGAAGCAGCAGCACAGCTCTTCCAGTGCCAAAACAACTCCACCTGCCTCATGAACTTCACATACCATCAGCTGTCCTGGCAGCTATCTAGGAAACCCTGTTGGGTCACTTCCGGTCCCATGGCCATTGAGCCCAGTGGGATGGAATCAAGCAGCTTCAGCACCCACACAAATCTAACACGTAACTCCTCACTCAAGGCGCTCAAAACTCCACAGCCAAAGACAAGTTCAGTGCCCAAGCCATTTCCCGCTGCCATGGAAACCAAGTGCTCTGGCAGCACATATGTCTGAAAGAGGATATGACACCTAGGGAAGGGAGTGTGTTGGTGAATGACAACTGCCCGAAGCAGCAGCACAGCTCTTCCACTGCCAAAACAACTCCACCTGCCTCATGAACTTCACATACCATCAGCTGTCCTGGCAGCTATCTAGGAAACCCTGTTGGGTCACTTCCGGTCCCATGCCCATTGAGCCCAGTGGGATGGAATCAAGCAGCTTCAGCACCCACACAAAACGAACATGGAGCTCCTCACTCGAGGCGCGCAAAACTCCACAGCCAAAGACAAGTTCAGTGCCCAAGCCATTTCCCGCTGCCATGGAAACCAAGTGCTCTGGCAGCACATATGTCTGAAAGAGGATATGACACCTAGGGAAGGGAGTGTGTTGGTGAATGGCAACTGCCCGAAGCAGCAGCACAGCTCTTCCAGTGCCAAGACAACTCCACCTGCCTCATGAACTTCACATACCATCAGCTGTCCTGGCAGCTATCTAGGAAACCCTGTTGGGTCACTTCCGGTCCCATGCCCATTGAGCCCAGTGGGATGGAATCAAGCAGCTTGAGCACCCACACAAAATGAACATGGAGCTCCTCACTCAAGGCGCTCAAAACTCCACGGCCAAAGACAAGTTCAGTGCCCAAGCCATTTCCCGCTGCCATGGAAACCAAGTGCTCTGGCAGCACATATGTGTGAAAGTGGATATGACACCTAGGGAATGGACTGTGGTGGTGAATGGCAACTGCCCGAAGCAGCAGCACAGCTCTTACAGTGCCAAAACAACTCCACCTGCCTCATGAACTTCACATATCATCAGCTGTCCTGGCAGCTATCTAGGAAACCCTGTTGGGTCACTTCCGGTCCCATGCCCATTGAGCCCAGTGGCATGGAATCAAGCAGCTTCAGCAAACACAAAAAACTAACATGGAGCTCCTCACTCAAGGCGCTCAAAACTCCACAGCCAAAGACAAGTTCAGTGAACAAGCCATTTCATTCTGCCATGGAAACCAAGTGCTCTGGCAGCACATATGTCTGAAAGTGAATATGGCACCTAGGGAAGGGAGTGTGCTGGTGAATGGCAACTGCCCGAAGCAGCAGCACAGCTCTTCCAGTGCCAAAACAACTCCACCTGCCTCATGCACTTCACATACCATCAGCTGTCCTGGCAGCTATCTAGGAAACCCTGTTGGCTCACTTCCGGTCCCATGCCCATTGATCCCAGTGGGATGGAATCAAGCAGCTTCAGCACCCACACAAAACGAACATGGAGCTCCTCACTCAAGGCGCTCAAAACTCCACGGCCAAAAACAAGTTCAGTGCCCAAGCCATTTCCCGCTGCCATGGAAACCAAGTGCTCTGGCAGCACATATCTCTGAAAGTGGATATGATACCTAGGGAAGGGAGTGTGTTGGTGAATGGCAACTGCCCGAAGCAGCAGCACAGCTCTTCCACTGCCAAAACAACTCCACCTGCCTCATGAACTTCACATACCATCAGCTGTCCTGGCAGCTATGTAGGAAACCCTGTTGGGTCACTTCCGGTCCCATGCCCATTGAGCCCAGTGGGATGGAATCAAGCAGCTTCAGCAAACACAAAAACCTAACATGGAGCTCCTCACTCAAGGCGCTCAAAACTCCACAGCCAAAGACAAGTTCAGTGCCCAAGCCATTTCCCGCTGCCATGGAAACCAAGTGCTCTGGCAGCACATATGTCTGAAAGTGGATATGACACCTAGGGAAGGGAGTGTGGTGGTGAATGGCAACTGCCCGAACCAGCAGCACAGCTCTTCCAGTGCCAAAACAACTCCACCTGCCTCATGAACTTCACATACCATCAGCTGTCCTGGCAGCTATCTAGGAAACACTGTTGGCTCACTTCCGGTCCCATGCCCATTGAGCCCAGTGGGATGGAATCAAGCAGCTTCAGCACCCACACAGATCTAACATGGAGCTCCTCACTCAAGGCGCTCAAATCTCCACGGCCAAAGACAAGTTCAGTGCCCAAGCCATTTCCCGCTGCCATGGAAACCAAGTGCTCTGGCAGCACATATGTCTGAAAGTGGATATGACACCTAGGGAAGGGCGTGTGCTGGTGAATGGCAACTGCCCGAAGCAGCAGCACAGCTCTTCCACTGCCAAAACAACTCCACCTGCCTCATGCACTTCACATACCATCAGCTGTCCTGGCAGCTATCTTAGAAAACCTGTTGGCTCACTTCCGGTCCCATGCCCATTGAGCCCAGTGGGATGGAATCAAGCAGCTTCAGCACCCACACAAAACGAACATGGAGCTCCTCACTCAAGGCGCTCAAAACTCCACAGCCAAAGACAAGTTCAGTGCCAAAGCCATTTTCCCGCTGCCATGGAAACCAAGTGCTCTGGCAGCACATATCTCTGAAAGTGGATATGACACCTAGGGAAGGGAGTCGGGTGGTGAATGACAACTGCCCGAAGCAGCAGCACAGCTCTTCCAGTGCCAAAACAACTCCACCTGCCTCATGAACTTCACATACCATCAGCTGTCCTGGCAGCTATCTAGGAAACCCTGTTGGGTCACTTCCGGTCCCATGCCCATTGAGCCCAGTGGGATGGAATCAAGCAGCTTGAGCACCCACACAAAATGAACATGGAACTCCTCACTCAAGGCGCGCAAAACTCCACGGCCAAAGACAAGTTCAGTGCCCAAGCCATTTCCCGCTGCCATGGAAACCAAGTGCTCTGGCAGCACATATGTCTGAAAGTGGATATGACACCTAGGGAAGGGAGTCGGGTGGTGAATGACAACTGCCCGAAGCAGCAGCACAGCTCTTCCACTGCCAAAACAACTCCACCTGCCTCATGAACTTCACATACCATCAGCTGTCCTGGCAGCTATCTAGGAAACCCTGTTGGGTCACTTCCGGTCCCATGGCCATTGAGCCCAGTGGGATGGAATCAAGCAGCTTCAGCACCCACACAAATCTAACACGTAACTCCTCACTCAAGGCGCTCAAAACTCCACAGCCAAAGACAAGTTCAGTGCCCAAGCCATTTCCCGCTGCCATGGAAACCAAGTGCTCTGGCAGCACATATGTCTGAAAGAGGATATGACACCTAGGGAAGGGAGTGTGTTGGTGAATGACAACTGCCCGAAGCAGCAGCACAGCTCTTCCACTGCCAAAACAACTCCACCTGCCTCATGAACTTCACATACCATCAGCTGTCCTGGCAGCTATCTAGGAAACCCTGTTGGGTCACTTCCGGTCCCATGCCCATTGAGCCCAGTGGGATGGAATCAAGCAGCTTCAGCACCCACACAAAACTAACATGGAGCTCCTCACTCGAGGCGCGCAAAACTCCACAGCCAAAGACAAGTTCAGTGCCCAAGCCATTTCCCGCTGCCATGGAAACCAAGTGCTCTGGCAGCACATATGTCTGAAAGTGGATATGACACCTAGGGAAGGGAGTGTGTTGGTGAATGGCAACTGCCCGAAGCAGCAGCACAGCTCTTCCAGTGCCAAGACAACTCCACCTGCCTCATGAACTTCACATACCATCAGCTGTCCTGGCAGCTATCTAGGAAACCCTGTTGGGTCACTTCCGGTCCCATGCCCATTGAGCCCAGTGGGATGGAATCAAGCAGCTTGAGCACCCACACAAAATGAACATGGAGCTCCTCACTCAAGGCGCTCAAAACTCCACGGCCAAAGACAAGTTCAGTGCCCAAGCCATTTCCCGCTGCCATGGAAACCAAGTGCTCTGGCAGCACATATGTCTGAAAGTGGATATGACACCTAGGGAATGGACTGTGGTGGTGAATGGCAACTGCCCGAAGCAGCAGCACAGCTCTTACAGTGCCAAAACAACTCCACCTGCCTCATGAACTTCACATATCATCAGCTGTCCTGGCAGCTATCTAGGAAACCCTGTTGGGTCACTTCCGGTCCCATGCCCATTGAGCCCAGTGGCATGGAATCAAGCAGCTTCAGCAAACACAAAAAACTAACATGGAGCTCCTCACTCAAGGCGCTCAAAACTCCACAGCCAAAGACAAGTTCAGTGAACAAGCCATTTCATTCTGCCATGGAAACCAAGTGCTCTGGCAGCACATATGTCTGAAAGTGAATATGGCACCTAGGGAAGGGAGTGTGCTGGTGAATGGCAACTGCCCGAAGCAGCAGCACAGCTCTTCCAGTGCCAAAACAACTCCACCTGCCTCATGCACTTCACATACCATCAGCTGTCCTGGCAGCTATCTAGGAAACCCTGTTGGCTCACTTCCGGTCCCATGCCCATTGATCCCAGTGGGATGGAATCAAGCAGCTTCAGCACCCACACAAAACGAACATGGAGCTCCTCACTCAAGGCGCTCAAAACTCCACGGCCAAAAACAAGTTCAGTGCCCAAGCCATTTCCCGCTGCCATGGAAACCAAGTGCTCTGGCAGCACATATCTCTGAAAGTGGATATGATACCTAGGGAAGGGAGTGTGTTGGTGAATGGCAACTGCCCGAAGCAGCAGCACAGCTCTTCCACTGCCAAAACAACTCCACCTGCCTCATGAACTTCACATACCATCAGCTGTCCTGGCAGCTATGTAGGAAACCCTGTTGGGTCACTTCCGGTCCCATGCCCATTGAGCCCAGTGGGATGGAATCAAGCAGCTTCAGCAAACACAAAAACTTAACATGGAGCTCCTCACTCAAGGCGCTCAAAACTCCACAGCCAAAGACAAGTTCAGTGCCCAAGCCATTTCCCGCTGCCATGGAAACCAAGTGCTCTGGCAGCACATATGTCTGAAAGTGGATATGACACCTAGGGAAGGGAGTGTGGTGGTGAATGGCAACTGCCCGAAGCAGCAGCACAGCTCTTCCAGTGCCAAAACAACTCCACCTGCCTCATGAACTTCACATACCATCAGCTGTCCTGGCAGCTATCTAGGAAACCCTGTTGGGTGACTTCCGGTCCCATGCCCATTGAGCCCAGTGGGATGGAATCAAGCAGCTTCAGCACCCACACAGATCTAACATGGAGCTCCTCACTCAAGGCGCTCAAATCTCCACGGCCAAAGACAAGTTCAGTGCCCAAGCCATTTCCCGCTGCCATGGAAACCAAGTGCTCTGGCAGCACATATGTCTGAAAGTGGATATGACACCTAGGGAAGGGCGTGTGCTGGTGAATGGCAACTGCCCGAAGCAGCAGCACAGCTCTTCCACTGCCAAAACAACTCCACCTGCCTCATGCACTTCACATACCATCAGCTGTCCTGGCAGCTATCTTAGAAAACCTGTTGGCTCACTTCCGGTCCCATGCCCATTGAGCCCAGTGGGATGGAATCAAGCAGCTTCAGCACCCACACAAAACGAACATGGAGCTCCTCACTCAAGGCGCTCAAAACTCCACAGCCAAAGACAAGTTCAGTGCCAAAGCCATTTTCCCGCTGCCATGGAAACCAAGTGCTCTGGCAGCACATATCTCTGAAAGTGGATATGACACCTAGGGAAGGGAGTCGGGTGGTGAATGACAACTGCCCGAAGCAGCAGCACAGCTCTTCCAGTGCCAAAACAACTCCACCTGCCTCATGAACTTCACATACCATCAGCTGTCCTGGCAGCTATCTAGGAAACCCTGTTGGGTCACTTCCGGTCCCATGCCCATTGAGCCCAGTGGGATGGAATCAAGCAGCTTGAGCACCCACACAAAATGAACATGGAACTCCTCACTCAAGGCGCGCAAAACTCCACGGCCAAAGACAAGTTCAGTGCCCAAGCCATTTCCCGCTGCCATGGAAACCAAGTGCTCTGGCAGCACATATGTCTGAAAGTGGATATGACACCTAGGGAAGGGAGTGTGGTGGTGAATGACAACTGCCCGAAGCAGCAGCACAGCTCTTCCAGTGCCAAAACAACTCCACCTGCCTCATGAACTTCACATACCATCAGCTGTCCTGGCAGCTATCTAGGAAACCCTGTTGGGTCACTTCCGGTCCCATGGCCATTGAGCCCAGTGGGATGGAATCAAGCAGCTTCAGCACCCACACAAATCTAACACGTAACTCCTCACTCAAGGCGCTCAAAACTCCACAGCCAAAGACAAGTTCAGTGCCCAAGCCATTTCCCGCTGCCATGGAAACCAAGTGCTCTGGCAGCACATATGTCTGAAAGAGGATATGACACCTAGGGAAGGGAGTGTGTTGGTGAATGACAACTGATCGAAGCAGCAGCACAGCTCTTCCACTGCCAAAACAACTCCACCTGCCTCATGAACTTCACATACCATCAGCTGTCCTGGCAGCTATCTAGGAAACCCTGTTGGGTCATTTCCGGTCCCATGCCCATTGAGCCCAGTGGGATGGAATCAAGCAGCTTCAGCACCCACACAAAACTAACATGGAGCTCCTCACTCGAGGCGCGCAAAACTCCACAGCCAAAGACAAGTTCAGTGCCCAAGCCATTTCCCGCTGCCATGGAAACCAAGTGCTCTGGCAGCACATATGTCTGAAAGTGGATATGACACCTAGGGAATGGACTGTGGTGGTGAATGGCAACTGCCCGAAGCAGCAGCACAGCTCTTCCAGTGCCAAGACAACTCCACCTGCCTCATGAACTTCACATACCATCAGCTGTCCTGGCAGCTATCTAGGAAACCCTGTTGGGTCACTTCCGGTCCCATGCCCATTGAGCCCAGTGGGATGGAATCAAGCAGCTTGAGCACCCACACAAAATGAACATGGAGCTCCTCACTCAAGGCGCTCAAAACTCCACGGCCAAAGACAAGTTCAGTGCCCAAGCCATTTCCCGCTGCCATGGAAACCAAGTGCTCTGGCAGCACATATGTCTGAAAGTGGATATGACACCTAGGGAATGGACTGTGGTGGTGAATGGCAACTGCCCGAAGCAGCAGCACAGCTCTTACAGTGCCAAAACAACTCCACCTGCCTCATGAACTTCACATACCATCAGCTGTCCTGGCAGCTATCTAGGAAACCCTGTTGGGTCACTTCCGGTCCCATGCCCATTGAGCCCAGTGGCATGGAATCAAGCAGCTTCAGCAAACACAAAAAACTAACATGGAGCTCCTCACTCAAGGCGCTCAAAACTCCACAGCCAAAGACAAGTTCAGTGAACAAGCCATTTCATTCTGCCATGGAAACCAAGTGCTCTGGCAGCACATATGTCTGAAAGTGGATATGGCACCTAGGGAAGGGAGTGTGCTGGTGAATGGCAACTGCCCGAAGCAGCAGCACAGCTCTTCCAGTGCCAAAACAACTCCACCTGCCTCATGCACTTCACATACCATCAGCTGTCCTGGCA
This sequence comes from Ochotona princeps, assembly GCF_030435755.1. Taxonomy (NCBI): domain Eukaryota; kingdom Metazoa; phylum Chordata; class Mammalia; order Lagomorpha; family Ochotonidae; genus Ochotona; species Ochotona princeps. Next base: position 143,430,537 of record NC_080832.1, on the reverse strand, counting down.
GCTATCTAGGAAACCCTGTTGGGTCACTTCCGGTCCCATGCCCATTGATCCCAGTGGGATGGAATCAAGCAGCTTCAGCACCCACACAAAACGAACATGGAGCTCCTCACTCAAGGCGCTCAAAACTCCACGGCCAAAAACAAGTTCAGTGCCCAAGCCATTTCCCGCTGCCATGGAAACCAAGTGCTCTGGCAGCACATATCTCTGAAAGTGGATATGATACCTAGGGAAGGGAGTGTGTTGGTGAATGGCAACTGCCCGAAGCAGCAGCACAGCTCTTCCACTGCCAAAACAACTCCACCTGCCTCATGAACTTCACATACCATCAGCTGTCCTGGCAGCTATGTAGGAAACCCTGTTGGGTCACTTCCGGTCCCATGCCCATTGAGCCCAGTGGGATGGAATCAAGCAGCTTCAGCAAACACAAAAACCTAACATGGAGCTCCTCACTCAAGGCGCTCAAAACTCCACAGCCAAAGACAAGTTCAGTGCCCAAGCCATTTCCCGCTGCCATGGAAACCAAGTGCTCTGGCAGCACATATGTCTGAAAGTGGATATGACACCTAGGGAAGGGAGTGTGGTGGTGAATGGCAACTGCCCGAAGCAGCAGCACAGCTCTTCCACTGCCAAAACAACTCCACCTGCCTCATGAACTTCACATACCATCAGCTGTCCTGGCAGCTATCTAGGAAACCCTGTTGGGTGACTTCCGGTCCCATGCCCATTGAGCCCAGTGGGATGGAATCAAGCAGCTTCAGCACCCACACAGATCTAACATGGAGCTCCTCACTCAAGGCGCTCAAAACTCCACGGCCAAAGACAAGTTCAGTGCCCAAGCCATTTCCCGCTGCCAAGGAAACCAAGTGCTCTGGTAGCACATATGTCTGAAAGTGGATATGACACCTAGGGAAGGGCGTTTGCTGGTGAATGGCAACTGCCCGAAGCAGCAGCACAGCTCTTCCACTGCCAAAACAACTCCACCTGCCTCATGAACTTCACATACCATCAGCTGTCCTGGCAGCTATCTCGGATACACTGTTGGGTCACTTCCGGTCCCATGCCCATTGAGCCCAGTGGGATGGAATCAAGCAGCTTCAGCACCCACACAAAACGAACATGGAGCTCCTCACTCAAGGCGCTCAAAACTCCACAGCCAAAGACAAGTTCAGTGCCAAAGCCATTTTCCCGCTGCCATGGAAACCAAGTGCTCTGGCAGCACATATCTCTGAAAGTGGATATGACACCTAGGGAAGGGAGTCGGGTGGTGAATGACAACTGCCCGAAGCAGCAGCACAGCTCTTCCAGTGCCAAAACAACTCCACCTGCCTCATGAACTTCACATACCATCAGCTGTCCTGGCACCTATCTAGGTAACCCTGTTGGGTCACTTCCGGTCCCATGCCCATTGAGCCCAGTGGGATGGAATCAAGCAGCTTCAGCACCCACACAAATCTAACATGGAGCTCCTCACTCAAGGCGCTCAAAACTCCAAAGCCAAAGACAAGTTCAGTGCCCAAGCCATTTCCCGCTGCCATGGAAACCAAGTGCTCTGGCAGCACATATGTCTGAAAGTGGATATGACACCTAGGGAAGGGAGTGTGTTGGTGAATGGCAACTGCCCGAAGCAGCAGCACAGCTCTTCCAGTGCCAAGACAACTCCACCTGCCTCATGAACTTCACATATCATCAGCTGTCCTGGCAGCTATCTAGGAAACCCTGTTGGGTCACTTCCGGTCCCATGCCCATTGAGCCCAGTGGCATGGAATCAAGCAGCTTCAGCACCCACACAAATCGAACATGGAGCTCCTCACTCAAGGCGCTCAAAACTCCACGGCCAAAGACAAGTTCAGTGCCCAAGCCATTTCCCGCTGCCATGGAAACCAAGTGCTCTGGCAGCACATATGTCTGAAAGTGGATATGACACCTAGGGAAGGGAGTGTGGTGGTGAATGGCAACTGCCCGAAGCAGCAGCACAGCTCTTCCAGTGCCAAAACAACTCCACCTGCCTCATGAACTTCACACACCATCAGCTGTCCTGGCAGCTATCTAGGAAACCCTGTTGGGTCACTTCCGGTCCCATGCCCATTGAGCCCAGTGGGATGGAATCAAGCAGCTTCAGCAAACACAAAAAACGAACATGGAGCTCCTCACTCAAGGCGCTCAAAACTCCACAGCCAAAGACAAGTTCAGTGCCCAAGCCATTTCCCGCTGCCATTTAAACCAAGTGCTCTGGCAGCACATATGTCTGAAAGTGGATATGACACCTAGGGAAGGGAGTGTGCTGGTGAATGGCAACTGCCCGAAGCAGCAGCACAGCTCTTCCAGTGCCAAAACAACTCCACCTGCCTCATGAACTTCACATACCATCAGCTGTCCTGGCACCTATCTAGGAAACACTGTTGGCTCACTTCCGGTCCCATGCCCATTGAGCCCAGTGGGATGGAATCAAGCAGCTTCAGCACCCACACAAAACGAACATGGAGCTCCTCACTCAAGGCGCTCAAAACTCCACAGCCAAAGACAAGTTCAGTGCCCAAGCCATTTCCCGCTGCCATGGAAACCAAGTGCTCTGGCAGCACATACGTCTGAAAGTGGATATGACACCTAGGGAAGGGAGTGTGCTGGTGAATGGCAACTGCCCGAAGCAGCAGCACAGCTCTTCCAGTGCCAAAACAACTCCACCTGCCTCATGCACTTCACATACCATCAGCTGTCCCATCAGCTATGTAGGAAACCCTGTTGGGTCACTTCCGGTCCCATGCCCATTGAGCCCAGTGGGATGGAATCAAGCAGCTTGAGCACCCACACAAAGGAACATGGAGCTCCTCACTCAAGGCGCTCAAAACTCCACAGCCAAAGACAAGTTCAGTGCCCAAGCCATTTCCCGCTGCCATGGAAACCAAGTGCTCTGGCAGCACATATGTCTGAAAGTGGATATGACACCTAGGGAAGGGAGTGTGCTGGTGAATGGCAACTGCCCGAAGCAGCAGCACAGCTCTTCCACTGCCAAAACAACTCCACCTGCCTCATGAACTTCACATACCATCAGCTGTCCTGGCAGCTATGTAGGAAACCCTGTTGGGTCACTTCCGGTCCCATGCCCATTGAGCCCAGTGGGATGGAATCAAGCAGCTTGAGCACCCACACAAATGAACATGGAGCTCCACACTCAAAGCGCTCAAAACTCCACGGCCAAAGACAAGTTCAGTGCCAAAGCCATTTCCCGCTGCCATGGAAACCAAGTGCTCTGGCAGCACATATGTCTGAAAGTGGATATGACACCTAGGGAAGGGAGTGTGGTGGTGAATGGCAACTGCCCGAAGCAGCAGCACAGCTCTTCCACTGCCAAAACAACTCCACCTGCCTCATGAACTTCACATACCATCAGCTGTCCTGGCACCTATCTAGGAAACCCTGTTGGCTCACTTCCGGTCCCATGCCCATTGAGCCCAGTGGGATGGAATCAAGCAGCTTCAGCACCCACACAAAACGAACATGGAGCTCCTCACTCAAGGCGCTCAAAACTCCACAGCCAAAGACAAGTTCAGTGCCCAAGCCATTTCCCGCTGCCATGGAAACCAAGTGCTCTGGCAGCACATACGTCTGAAAGTGGATATGACACCTAGGGAAGGGAGTGTGCTGGTGAATGGCAACTGCCCGAAGCAGCAGCACAGCTCTTCCAGTGCCAAAACAACTCCACCTGCCTCATGCACTTCACATACCATCAGCTGTCCTGGCACCTATCTAGGAAACCCTGTTGGGTCACTTCCGGTCCCATGCCCATTGAGCCCAGTGGGATGGAATCAAGCAGCTTCAGCACCCACACAAATCTAACATGGAGCTCCTCACTCAAGGCGCTCAAAACTCCAAAGCCAAAGACAAGTTCAGTGCCCAAGCCATTTCCCGCTGCCATGGAAACCAAGTGCTCTGGCAGCACATATGTCTGAAAGTGGATATGACACCTAGGGAAGGGAGTGTGGTGGTGAATGGCAACTGCCCGAAGCAGCAGCACAGCTCTTCCAGTGCCAAAACAACTCCACCTGCCTCATGAACTTCACATACCATCAGCTGTCCTGGCAGCTATCTAGGAAACCCTGTTGGGTCACTTCCGGTCCCATGCCCATTGAGCCCAGTGGGATGGAATCAAGCAGCTTCACCAAACACAAAAAACGAACATGGAGCTCCTCACTCAAGGCGCTCAAAACTCCACAGCCAAAGACAAGTTCAGTGCCAAAGCCATTTCCCGCTGCCATTTAAACCAAGTGCTATGGCAGCACATATGTCTGAAAGTGGATATGACACCTAGGGAAGGGAGTGTGCTGGTGAATGGCAACTGCCCGAAGCAGCAGCACAGCTCTTCCAGTGCCAAAACAACTCCACCTGCCTCATGAACTTCACATACCATCAGCTGTCCTGGCACCTATCTAGGAAACCCTGTTGGCTCACTTCCGGTCCCATGCCCATTGAGCCCAGTGGGATGGAATCAAGCAGCTTCAGCACCCACACAAAACGAACATGGAGCTCCTCACTCAAGGCGCTCAAAACTCCACAGCCAAAGACAAGTTCAGTGCCCTAGCCATTTCCCGCTGCCATGGAAACCAAGTGCTCTGGCAGCACATACGTCTGAAAGTGGATATGACACCTAGGGAAGGGAGTGTGCTGGTGAATGGCAACTGCCCGAAGCAGCAGCACAGCACTTCCAGTGCCAAAACAACTCCACCTGCCTCATGCACTTCACATACCATCAGCTGTCCCATCAGCTATGTAGGAAACCCTGTTGGGTCACTTCCTCTCCCATGCCCATTGAGCCCAGTGGGATGGAATCAAGCAGCTTGAGCACCCACACAAATGAACATGGAGCTCCTCACTCAAGGCGCTCAAAACTCCACAGCCAAAGACAAGTTCAGTGCCCAAGCCATTTCCCGCTGCCATGGAAACCAAGTGCTCTGGCAGCACATATGTCTGAAAGTGGATATGACACCTAGGGAAGGGAGTGTGCTGGTGAATGGCAACTGCCCGAAGCAGCAGCACAGCTCTTCCAGTGCCAAAACAACTCCACCTGCCTCATGAACTTCACATACCATCAGCTGTCCTGGCACCTATCTAGGAAACCCTGTTGGCTCACTTCCTGTCCCATGCCCATTGAGCCCAGTGGGATGGAATCAAGCAGCTTGAGCACCCACACAAATGAACATGGAGCTCCACACTCAAAGCGCTCAAAACTCCACGGCCAAAGACAAGTTCAGTGCCCAAGCCATTTCCCGCTGCCATGGAAACCAAGTGCTCTGGAAGCACATATGTCTGAAAGTGGATATGACACCTAGGGAAGGGAGTGTGGTGGTGAATGGCAACTGCCCGAAGCAGCAGCACAGCTCTTCCACTGCCAAAACAACTCCACCTGCCTCATGAACTTCACATACCATCAGCTGTCCTGGCAGCTATCTAGGAAACCCTGTTGGGTGACTTCCGGTCCCATGCCCATTGAGCCCAGTGGGATGGAATCAAGCAGCTTCAGCACCCACACAAAACGAACATGGAGCTCCTCACTCAAGGCGCTCAAAACTCCACAGCCAAAGACAAGTTCAGTGCCCAAGCCATTTCCCGCTGCCATGGAAACCAAGTGCTCTGGCAGCACATATGTCTGAAAGTGGATATGACACCTAGGGAAGGGAGTGTGGTGGTGAATGGCAACTGCCCGAAGCAGCAGCACAGCTCTTCCACTGCCAAAACAACTCCACCTGCCTCATGAACTTCACATACCATCAGCTGTCCTGGCAGCTATCTAGGAAACCCTGTTGGGTCACTTCCGGTCCCATGCCCATTGAGCCCAGTGGGATGGAATCAAGCAGCTTCAGCACCCACACAAAACGAACATGGAGCTCCTCACTCAAGGCGCTCAAAACTCCACAGCCAAAGACAAGTTCAGTGCCCAAGTCATTTCCCGCTGCCATGGAAACCAAGTGCTCTGGCAGCACATATGTCTGAAAGTGGATATGACACCTAGGGAAGGGAGTGTGCTGGTGAATGGCAACTGCCCGAAGCAGCAGCACAGCTCTTCCACTGCCAAAACAACTGCACCTGCCTCATGAACTCCACATACCATCAGCTGTCCTGGCAGCTCTCTAGGAAACCCTGTTGGGTCACTTCCGGTCCCATGCCCATTGAGCCCAGTGGGATGGAATCAAGCAGCTTCAGCACCCACACAGAATGAACATGGAGCTCCTCACTCAAGGCGCTCAAAACTCGACAGCCAAAGACAAGTTCAGTGCCCAAGCCATTTCCCGCTGCCATGGAAACCAAGTGCTCTGGCAGCACATATGTCTGAAAGAGGATATGACACCTAGGGAAGGGAGTGTGGTGGTGAATGGCAACTGCCCGAAGCAGCAGCACAGCTCTTCCACTGCCAAAACAACTCCACCTGCCTCATGAACTTCACATACCATCAGCTGTGCTGGCACCTATGTAGGAAACCCTGTTGGGTCACTTCCGGTCCCATGCCCATTGAGCCCAGTGGGATGGAATCAAGCAGCTTCAGAAACCACACAGATGTAACATGGAACTCCTCACTCAAGGCGCTCAAAACTCCACAGCCAAAGACAAGTTCAGTGCCCAAGCCATTTCCCGCTGCCATGGAAACCAAGTGCTCTGGCAGCACATATGTCTGAAAGTGGATATGACACCTAGGGAAGGGAGTGTGGTGGTGAATGGCAACTGCCCGAAGCAGCAGCACAGCTCTTCCAGTGCCAAAACAACTCCACCTGCCTCATGAACTTCACATACCATCAGCTGTCCTGGCAGCTATCTAGGAAACCCTGTTGGGTCACTTCCTCTCCCATGCCCATTGAGCCCAGTGGGATGGAATCAAGCAGCTTGAGCACCCACAGAAACTGAACATGGAGCTCCTCACTCAAGGCACTCAAAACTCCACGGCCAAAGACTAGTTCAGTGCCCAAGCCATTTCCCGCTGCCCTAGAAACCAAGTGCTCTGGCAGCACATATGTCTGAAAGTGGATATGACACCTAGGGAAGGGAGTGTGGTGATGAATGGCAACTGCCCGAAGCAGCAGCACAGCTCTTTCACTGCCAAAACAACTCCACCTGCCTCATGAACTTCACATACCATCAGCTGTCCTGGCAGCTATCTAGGAAACCCTGTTGGATCACTTCCGGTCCCATGCCCATTGAGCCCAGTGGGATGGAATCAAGCAGCTTCAGCACCCACACAAAACGAACATGGAGCTCCTCACTCAAGGCGCTCAAAACTCGACAGCCAAAGACAAGTTCAGTGCCCAAGCCATTTCCCGCTGCCATGGAAACCAAGTGCTCTGGCAGCACATATGTCTGAAAGTGGATATGACACCTAGGGAAGGGAGTGTGCTGGTGAATGGCAACTGCCCGAAGCAGCAGCACAGCTCTTCCAGTGCCAAAACAACTCCACCTGCCTCATGAACTTCACATACCATCAGCTGTCCTGGCAGCTATGTAGGAAACCCTGTTGGGTCACTTCCTGTCCCATGCCCATTGAGCCCAGTGGGATGGAATCAAGCAGCTTGAGCACCCACACAAATGAACATGGAGCTCCACACTCAAAGCGCTCAAAACTCCACGGCCAAAGACAAGTTCAGTGCCCAAGCCATTTCCCGCTGCCATGGAAACCAAGTGCTCTGGCAGCACATATGTCTGAAAGTGGATATGACACCTAGGGAAGGGAGTGTGGTGGTGAATGGCAACTGCCCGAAGCAGCAGCACAGCTCTTCCACTGCCAAAACAACTCCACCTGCCTCATGAACTTCACATACCATCAGCTGTCCTGGCAGCTATCTAGGAAACCCTGTTGGGTCACTTCCGGTCCAATGCCCATTGAGCCCAGTGGGATGGAATCAAGCAGCTTCAGCACCCACACAAATCTAACATGGAGCTCCTCACTCAAGGCGCTCAAAACTCCACAGCCAAAGACAAGTTCAGTGCCCAAGTCATTTCCCGCTGCCATGGAAACCAAGTGCTCTGGCAGCACATATGTCTGAAAGTGGATATGACACCTAGGGAAGGGAGTGTGCTGGTGAATGGCAACTGCCCGAAGCAGCAGCACAGCTCTTCCACTGCCAAAACAACTGCACCTGCCTCATGAACTCCACATACCATCAGCTGTCCTGGCAGCTATCTAGGAAACCCTGTTGGGTCACTTCCGGTCCCATGCCCATTGAGCCCAGTGGGATGGAATCAAGCAGCTTCAGCACCCACACAAAACGAACATGGAGCTCCTCACTCAAGGCGCTCAAAACTCCACAGCCAAAGACAAGTTCAGTGCCCTAGCCATTTCCCGCTGCCATGGAAACCAAGTGCTCTGGCAGCACATACGTCTGAAAGTGGATATGACACCTAGGGAAGGGAGTGTGCTGGTGAATGGCAACTGCCCGAAGCAGCAGCACAGCTCTTCCAGTGCCAAAACAACTCCACCTGCCTCATGCACTTCACATACCATCAGCTGTCCCATCAGCTATGTAGGAAACCCTGTTGGCTCACTTCCTGTCCCATGCCCATTGAGCCCAGTGGGATGGAATCAAGCAGCTTGAGCACCCACACAAAGGAACATGGAGCTCCTCACTCAAGGCGCTCAAAACTCCACAGCCAAAGACAAGTTCAGTGCCCAAGCCATTTCCCGCTGCCATGGAAACCAAGTGCTCTGGCAGCACATATGTCTGAAAGTGGATATGACACCTAGGGAAGGGAGTGTGCTGGTGAATGGCAACTGCCCGAAGCAGCAGCACAGCTCTTCCACTGCCAAAACAACTCCACCTGCCTCATGAACTTCACATACCATCAGCTGTCCTGGCAGCTATGTAGGAAACCCTGTTGGGTCACTTCCGGTCCCATGCCCATTGAGCCCAGTGGGATGGAATCAAGCAGCTTGAGCACCCACACAAATGAACATGGAGCTCCACACTCAAAGCGCTCAAAACTCCACGGCCAAAGACAAGTTCAGTGCCCAAGCCATTTCCCGCTGCCATGGAAACCAAGTGCTCTGGCAGCACATATGTCTGAAAGTGGATATGACACCTAGGGAAGGGAGTGTGGTGGTGAATGGCAACTGCCCGAAGCAGCAGCACAGCTCTTCCACTGCCAAAACAACTCCACCTGCCTCATGAACTTCACATACCATCAGCTGTCCTGGCACCTATCTAGGAAACCCTGTTGGCTCACTTCCGGTCCCATGCCCATTGAGCCCAGTGGGATGGAATCAAGCAGCTTCAGCACCCACACAAAACGAACATGGAGCTCCTCACTCAAGGCGCTCAAAACTCCACAGCCAAAGACAAGTTCAGTGCCCAAGCCATTTCCCGCTGCCATGGAAACCAAGTGCTCTGGCAGCACATACGTCTGAAAGTGGATATGACACCTAGGGAAGGGAGTGTGCTGGTGAATGGCAACTGCCCGAAGCAGCAGCACAGCTCTTCCAGTGCCAAAACAACTCCACCTGCCTCATGCACTTCACATACCATCAGCTGTCCCATCAGCTATGTAGGAAACCCTGTTGGGTCACTTCCGGTCCCATGCCCATTGAGCCCAGTGGGATGGAATCAAGCAGCTTCAGCACCCACACAAATCTAACATGGAGCTCCTCACTCAAGGCGCTCAAAACTCCAAAGCCAAAGACAAGTTCAGTGCCCAAGCCATTTCCCGCTGCCATGGAAACCAAGTGCTCTGGCAGCACATATGTCTGAAAGTGGATATGACACCTAGGGAAGGGAGTGTGTTGGTGAATGGCAACTGCCCGAAGCAGCAGCACAGCTCTTCCAGTGCCAAGACAACTCCACCTGCCTCATGAACTTCACATATCATCAGCTGTCCTGGCAGCTATCTAGGAAACCCTGTTGGGTCACTTCCGGTCCCATGCCCATTGAGCCCAGTGGCATGGAATCAAGCAGCTTCAGCACCCACACAAATCGAACATGGAGCTCCTCACTCAAGGCGCTCAAAACTCCACGGCCAAAGACAAGTTCAGTGCCCAAGCCATTTCCCGCTGCCATGGAAACCAAGTGCTCTGGCAGCACATATGTCTGAAAGTGGATATGACACCTAGGGAAGGGAGTGTGGTGGTGAATGGCAACTGCCCGAAGCAGCAGCACAGCTCTTCCAGTGCCAAAACAACTCCACCTGCCTCATGAACTTCACATACCATCAGCTGTCCTGGCAGCTATCTAGGAAACCCTGTTGGGTCACTTCCGGTCCCATGCCCATTGAGCCCAGTGGGATGGAATCAAGCAGCTTCAGCAAACACAAAAAACGAACATGGAGCTCCTCACTCAAGGCGCTCAAAACTCCACAGCCAAAGACAAGTTCAGTGCCCAAGCCATTTCCCGCTGCCATTTAAACCAAGTGCTATGGCAGCACATATGTCTGAAAGTGGATATGACACCTAGGGAAGGGAGTGTGCTGGTGAATGGCAACTGCCCGAAGCAGCAGCACAGCTCTTCCAGTGCCAAAACAACTCCACCTGCCTCATGAACTTCACATACCATCAGCTGTCCTGGCACCTATCTAGGAAACCCTGTTGGCTCACTTCCGGTCCCATGCCCATTGAGCCCAGTGGGATGGAATCAAGCAGCTTCAGCACCCACACAAAACGAACATGGAGCTCCTCACTCAAGGCGCTCAAAACTCCACAGCCAAAGACAAGTTCAGTGCCCTAGCCATTTCCCGCTGCCATGGAAACCAAGTGCTCTGGCAGCACATACGTCTGAAAGTGGATATGACACCTAGGGAAGGGAGTGTGCTGGTGAATGGCAACTGCCCGAAGCAGCAGCACAGCTCTTCCAGTGCCAAAACAACTCCACCTGCCTCATGCACTTCACATACCATCAGCTGTCCCATCAGCTATGTAGGAAACCCTGTTGGGTCACTTCCTCTCCCATGCCCATTGAGCCCAGTGGGATGGAATCAAGCAGCTTGAGCACCCACACAAATGAACATGGAGCTCCTCACTCAAGGCGCTCAAAACTCCACAGCCAAAGACAAGTTCAGTGCCCAAGCCATTTCCCGCTGCCATGGAAACCAAGTGCTCTGGCAGCACATATGTCTGAAAGTGGATATGACACCTAGGGAAGGGAGTGTGCTGGTGAATGGCAACTGCCCGAAGCAGCAGCACAGCTCTTCCAGTGCCAAAACAACTCCACCTGCCTCATGAACTTCACATACCATCAGCTGTCCTGGCAGCTATCTAGGAAACCCTGTTGGGTCACTTCCTGTCCCATGCCCATTGAGCCCAGTGGGATGGAATCAAGCAGCTTGAGCACCCACACAAATGAACATGGAGCTCCACACTCAAAGCGCTCAAAACTCCACGGCCAAAGACAAGTTCAGTGCCCAAGCCATTTCCCGCTGCCATGGAAACCAAGTGCTCTGGAAGCACATATGTCTGAAAGTGGATATGACACCTAGGGAAGGGAGTGTGGTGGTGAATGGCAACTGCCCGAAGCAGCAGCACAGCTCTTCCAGTGCCAAAACAACTCCACCTGCCTCATGAACTTCACATACCATCAGCTGTCCTGGCAGCTATCTAGGAAACCCTGTTGGGTGACTTCCGGTCCCATGCCCATTGAGCCCAGTGGGATGGAATCAAGCAGCTTCAGCACCCACACAAAACGAACATGGAGCTCCTCACTCAAGGCGCTCAAAACTCCACAGCCAAAGACAAGTTCAGTGCCCAAGCCATTTCCCGCTGCCATGGAAACCAAGTGCTCTGGCAGCACATATGTCTGAAAGTGGATATGACACCTAGGGAAGGGAGTGTGGTGGTGAATGGCAACTGCCCGAAGCAGCAGCACAGCTCTTCCACTGCCAAAACAACTCCACCTGCCTCATGAACTTCACATACCATCAGCTGTCCTGGCAGCTATCTAGGAAACCCTGTTGGGTCACTTCCGGTCCCATGCCCATTGAGCCCAGTGGGATGGAATCAAGCAGCTTCAGCACCCACACAAAACGAACATGGAGCTCCTCACTCAAGGCGCTCAAAACTCCACAGCCAAAGACAAGTTCAGTGCCCAAGTCATTTCCCGCTGCCATGGAAACCAAGTGCTCTGGCAGCACATATGTCTGAAAGTGGATATGACACCTAGGGAAGGGAGTGTGCTGGTGAATGGCAACTGCCCGAAGCAGCAGCACAGCTCTTCCACTGCCAAAACAACTGCACCTGCCTCATGAACTCCACATACCATCAGCTGTCCTGGCAGCTCTCTAGGAAACCCTGTTGGGTCACTTCCGGTCCCATGCCCATTGAGCCCAGTGGGATGGAATCAAGCAGCTTCAGCACCCACACAGAATGAACATGGAGCTCCTCACTCAAGGCGCTCAAAACTCGACAGCCAAAGACAAGTTCAGTGCCCAAGCCATTTCCCGCTGCCATGGAAACCAAGTGCTCTGGCAGCACATATGTCTGAAAGAGGATATGACACCTAGGGAAGGGAGTGTGGTGGTGAATGGCAACTGCCCGAAGCAGCAGCACAGCTCTTCCACTGCCAAAACAACTCCACCTGCCTCATGAACTTCACATACCATCAGCTGTGCTGGCACCTATGTAGGAAACCCTGTTGGGTCACTTCCGGTCCCATGCCCATTGAGCCCAGTGGGATGGAATCAAGCAGCTTCAGAAACCACACAGATGTAACATGGAACTCCTCACTCAAGGCGCTCAAAACTCCACAGCCAAAGACAAGTTCAGTGCCCAAGCCATTTCCCGCTGCCATGGAAACCAAGTGCTCTGGCAGCACATATGTCTGAAAGTGGATATGACACCTAGGGAAGGGAGTGTGGTGGTGAATGGCAACTGCCCGAAGCAGCAGCACAGCTCTTCCACTGCCAAAACAACTCCACCTGCCTCATGAACTTCACATACCATCAGCTGTCCTGGCAGCTATCTAGGAAACCCTGTTGGGTCACTTCCTCTCCCATGCCCATTGAGCCCAGTGGGATGGAATCAAGCAGCTTGAGCACCCACAGAAACTGAACATGGAGCTCCTCACTCAAGGCACTCAAAACTCCACGGCCAAAGACTAGTTCAGTGCCCAAGCCATTTCCCGCTGCCCTAGAAACCAAGTGCTCTGGCAGCACATATGTCTGAAAGTGGATATGACACCTAGGGAAGGGAGTGTGGTGATGAATGGCAACTGCCCGAAGCAGCAGCACAGCTCTTTCACTGCCAAAACAACTCCACCTGCCTCATGAACTTCACATACCATCAGCTGTCCTGGCAGCTATCTAGGAAACCCTGTTGGATCACTTCCGGTCCCATGCCCATTGAGCCCAGTGGGATGGAATCAAGCAGCTTCAGCACCCACACAAAACGAACATGGAGCTCCTCACTCAAGGCGCTCAAAACTCGACAGCCAAAGACAAGTTCAGTGCCCAAGCCATTTCCCGCTGCCATGGAAACCAAGTGCTCTGGCAGCACATATGTCTGAAAGTGGATATGACACCTAGGGAAGGGAGTGTGCTGGTGAATGGCAACTGCCCGAAGCAGCAGCACAGCTCTTCCAGTGCCAAAACAACTCCACCTGCCTCATGAACTTCACATACCATCAGCTGTCCTGGCAGCTATCTAGGAAACCCTGTTGGGTCACTTCCTGTCCCATGCCCATTGAGCCCAGTGGGATGGAATCAAGCAGCTTCAGCACCCACACAAATGAACATGGAGCTCCACACTCAAAGCGCTCAAAACTCCACGGCCAAAGACAAGTTCAGTGCCCAAGCCATTTCCCGCTGCCATGGAAACCAAGTGCTCTGGCAGCACATATGTCTGAAAGTGGATATGACACCTAGGGAAGGGAGTGTGGTGGTGAATGGCAACTGCCCGAAGCAGCAGCACAGCTCTTCCACTGCCAAAACAACTCCACCTGCCTCATGAACTTCACATACCATCAGCTGTCCTGGCAGCTATCTAGGAAACCCTGTTGGGTCACTTCCGGTCCAATGCCCATTGAGCCCAGTGGGATGGAATCAAGCAGCTTCAGCACCCACACAAATCTAACATGGAGCTCCTCACTCAAGGCGCTCAAAACTCCACAGCCAAAGACAAGTTCAGTGCCCAAGTCATTTCCCGCTGCCATGGAAACCAAGTGCTCTGGCAGCACATATGTCTGAAAGTGGATATGACACCTAGGGAAGGGAGTGTGCTGGTGAATGGCAACTGCCCGAAGCAGCAGCACAGCTCTTCCACTGCCAAAACAACTGCACCTGCCTCATGAACTCCACATACCATCAGCTGTCCTGGCAGCTATCTAGGAAACCCTGTTGGGTCACTTCCGGTCCCATGCCCATTGAGCCCAGTGGGATGGAATCAAGCAGCTTCAGCACCCACACAGAATGAACATGGAGCTCCTCACTCAAGGCGCTCAAAACTCGACAGCCAAAGACAAGTTCAGTGCCCAAGCCATTTCCCGCTGCCATGGAAACCAAGTGCTCTGGCAGCACATATGTCTGAAAGAGGATATGACACCTAGGGAAGGGAGTGTGGTGGTGAATGGCAACTGCCCGAAGCAGCAGCACAGCTCTTCCACTGCCAAAACAACTCCACCTGCCTCATGAACTTCACATACCATCAGCTGTGCTGGCACCTATGTAGGAAACCCTGTTGGGTCACTTCCGGTCCCATGCCCATTGAGCCCAGTGGGATGGAATCAAGCAGCTTCAGAAACCACACAGATGTAACATGGAACTCCTCACTCAAGGCGCTCAAAACTCCACAGCCAAAGACAAGTTCAGTGCCCAAGCCATTTCCCGCTGCCATGGAAACCAAGTGCTCTGGCAGCACATATGTCTGAAAGTGGATATGACACCTAGGGAAGGGAGTGTGGTGGTGAATGGCAACTGCCCGAAGCAGCAGCACAGCTCTTCCACTGCCAAAACAACTCCACCTGCCTCATGAACTTCACATACCATCAGCTGTCCTGGCAGCTATCTAGGAAACCCTGTTGGGTCACTTCCTCTCCCATGCCCATTGAGCCCAGTGGGATGGAATCAAGCAGCTTGAGCACCCACAGAAACTGAACATGGAGCTCCTCACTCAAGGCACTCAAAACTCCACGGCCAAAGACTAGTTCAGTGCCCAAGCCATTTCCCGCTGCCCTAGAAACCAAGTGCTCTGGCAGCACATATGTCTGAAAGTGGATATGACACCTAGGGAAGGGAGTGTGGTGAAGAATGGCAACTGCCCGAAGCAGCAGCACAGCTCTTTCACTGCCAAAACAACTCCACCTGCCTCATGAACTTCACATACCATCAGCTGTCCTGGCAGCTATCTAGGAAACCCTGTTGGATCACTTCCGGTCCCATGCCCATTGAGCCCAGTGGGATGGAATCAAGCAGCTTCAGCACCCACACAAAACGAACATGGAGCTCCTCACTCAAGGCGCTCAAAACTCCACAGCCAAAGACAAGTTCAGTGCCCAAGCCATTTCCCGCTGCCATGGAAACCAAGTGCTCTGGCAGCACATATGTCTGAAAGTGGATATGACACCTAGGGAAGGGAGTGTGCTGGTGAATGGCAACTGCCCGAAGCAGCAGCACAGCTCTTCCAGTGCCAAAACAACTCCACCTGCCTCATGAACTTCACATACCATCAGCTGTCCTGGCAGCTATGTAGGAAACCCTGTTGGGTCACTTCCGGTCCCATGCCCATTGAGCCCAGTGGGATGGAATCAAGCAGCTTGAGCACCCACACAAATGAACATGGAGCTCCACACTCAAAGCGCTCAAAACTCCACGGCCAAAGACAAGTTCAGTGCCCAAGCCATTTCCCGCTGCCATGGAAACCAAGTGCTCTGGCAGCACATATGTCTGAAAGTGGATATGACACCTAGGGAAGGGAGTGTGGTGGTGAATGGCAACTGCCCGAAGCAGCAGCACAGCTCTTCCACTGCCAAAACAACTCCACCTGCCTCATGAACTTCACATACCATCAGCTGTCCTGGCAGCTATCTAGGAAACCCTGTTGGGTCACTTCCTCTCCCATGCCCATTGAGCCCAGTGGGATGGAATCAAGCAGCTTGAGCACCCACAGAAAATGAACATGGAGCTCCTCACTCAAGGCACTCAAAACTCCACGGCCAAAGACTAGTTCAGTGCCGAAGCCATTTCCCGCTGCCCTAGAAACCAAGTGCTCTGGCAGCACATATGTCTGAAAGTGGATATGACACCTAGGGAAGGGAGTGTGTTGGTGAATGGCAACTGCCCGAAGCAGCAGCACAGCTCTTCCAGTGCCAAGACAACTCCACCTGCCTCATGAACTTCACATACCATCAGCTGTCCTGGCAGCTATCTAGGAAACCCTGTTGGGTCACTTCCTCTCCCATGCCCATTGAGCCCAGTGGGATGGAATCAAGCAGCTTCAGCACCCACACAAATCTAACATGGAGCTCCTCACTCAAGGCGCTCAAAACTCCAAAGCCAAAGACAAGTTCAGTGCCCAAGCCATTTCCCGCTGCCATGGAAACCAAGTGCTCTGGCAGCACATATGTCTGAAAGTGGATATGACACCTAGGGAAGGGAGTGTGTTGGTGAATGGCAACTGCCCGAAGCAGCAGCACAGCTCTTCCACTGCCAAGACAACTCCACCTGCCTCATGAACTTCACATATCATCAGCTGTCCTGGCAGCTATCTAGGAAACCCTGTTGGGTCACTTCCGGTCCCATGCCCATTGAGCCCAGTGGCATGGAATCAAGCAGCTTCAGCACCCACACAAATCGAACATGGAGCTCCTCACTCAAGGCGCTCAAAACTCCACGGCCAAAGACAAGTTCAGTGCCCAAGCCATTTCCCGCTGCCATGGAAACCAAGTGCTCTGGCAGCACATATGTCTGAAAGTGGATATGACACCTAGGGAAGGGAGTGTGGTGGTGAATGGCAACTGCCCGAAGCAGCAGCACAGCTCTTCCAGTGCCAAAACAACTCCACCTGCCTCATGAACTTCACACACCATCAGCTGTCCTGGCAGCTATCTAGGAAACCCTGTTGGGTCACTTCCGGTCCCATGCCCATTGAGCCCAGTGGGATGGAATCAAGCAGCTTCAGCAAACACAAAAAACGAACATGGAGCTCCTCACTCAAGGCGCTCAAAACTCCACAGCCAAAGACAAGTTCAGTGCCCAAGCCATTTCCCGCTGCCATTTAAACCAAGTGCTCTGGCAGCACATATGTCTGAAAGTGGATATGACACCTAGGGAAGGGAGTGTGCTGGTGAATGGCAACTGCCCGAAGCAGCAGCACAGCTCTTCCACTGCCAAAACAACTCCACCTGCCTCATGAACTTCACATACCATCAGCTGTCCTGGCACCTATCTAGGAAACACTGTTGGCTCACTTCCGGTCCCATGCCCATTGAGCCCAGTGGGATGGAATCAAGCAGCTTCAGCACCCACACAAAACGAACATGGAGCTCCTCACTCAAGGCGCTCAAAACTCCACAGCCAAAGACAAGTTCAGTGCCCTAGCCATTTCCCGCTGCCATGGAAACCAAGTGCTCTGGCAGCACATACGTCTGAAAGTGGATATGACACCTAGGGAAGGGAGTGTGCTGGTGAATGGCAACTGCCCGAAGCAGCAGCACAGCTCTTCCAGTGCCAAAACAACTCCACCTGCCTCATGCACTTCACATACCATCAGCTGTCCCATCAGCTATGTAGGAAACCCTGTTGGGTCACTTCCGGTCCCATGCCCATTGAGCCCAGTGGGATGGAATCAAGCAGCTTCAGCACCCACACAAAGGAACATGGAGCTCCTCACTCAAGGCGCTCAAAACTCCACAGCCAAAGACAAGTTCAGTGCCCAAGCCATTTCCCGCTGCCATGGAAACCAAGTGCTCTGGCAGCACATATGTCTGAAAGTGGATATGACACCTAGGGAAGGGAGTGTGCTGGTGAATGGCAACTGCCCGAAGCAGCAGCACAGCTCTTCCACTGCCAAAACAACTCCACCTGCCTCATGAACTTCACATACCATCAGCTGTCCTGGCAGCTATGTAGGAAACCCTGTTGGGTCACTTCCGGTCCCATGCCCATTGAGCCCAGTGGGATGGAATCAAGCAGCTTGAGCACCCACACAAATGAACATGGAGCTCCACACTCAAAGCGCTCAAAACTCCACGGCCAAAGACAAGTTCAGTGCCCAAGCCATTTCCCGCTGCCATGGAAACCAAGTGCTCTGGCAGCACATATGTCTGAAAGTGGATATGACACCTAGGGAAGGGAGTGTGGTGGTGAATGGCAACTGCCCGAAGCAGCAGCACAGCTCTTCCACTGCCAAAACAACTCCACCTGCCTCATGAACTTCACATACCATCAGCTGTCCTGGCACCTATCTAGGAAACCCTGTTGGCTCACTTCCGGTCCCATGCCCATTGAGCCCAGTGGGATGGAATCAAGCAGCTTCAGCACCCACACAAAACGAACATGGAGCTCCTCACTCAAGGCGCTCAAAACTCCACAGCCAAAGACAAGTTCAGTGCCCAAGCCATTTCCCGCTGCCATGGAAACCAAGTGCTCTGGCAGCACATACGTCTGAAAGTGGATATGACACCTAGGGAAGGGAGTGTGCTGGTGAATGGCAACTGCCCGAAGCAGCAGCACAGCTCTTCCAGTGCCAAAACAACTCCACCTGCCTCATGCACTTCACATACCATCAGCTGTCCCATCAGCTATGTAGGAAACCCTGTTGGGTCACTTCCGGTCCCATGCCCATTGAGCCCAGTGGGATGGAATCAAGCAGCTTCAGCACCCACACAAATCTAACATGGAGCTCCTCACTCAAGGCGCTCAAAACTCCAAAGCCAAAGACAAGTTCAGTGCCCAAGCCATTTCCCGCTGCCATGGAAACCAAGTGCTCTGGCAGCACATATGTCTGAAAGTGGATATGACACCTAGGGAAGGGAGTGTGTTGGTGAATGGCAACTGCCCGAAGCAGCAGCACAGCTCTTCCAGTGCCAAAACAACTCCACCTGCCTCATGAACTTCACATATCATCAGCTGTCCTGGCAGCTATCTAGGAAACCCTGTTGGGTCACTTCCGGTCCCATGCCCATTGAGCCCAGTGGCATGGAATCAAGCAGCTTCAGCACCCACACAAATCGAACATGGAGCTCCTCACTCAAGGCGCTCAAAACTCCACGGCCAAAGACAAGTTCAGTGCCCAAGCCATTTCCCGCTGCCATGGAAACCAAGTGCTCTGGCAGCACATATGTCTGAAAGTGGATATGACACCTAGGGAAGGGAGTGTGGTGGTGAATGGCAACTGCCCGAAGCAGCAGCACAGCTCTTCCAGTGCCAAAACAACTCCACCTGCCTCATGAACTTCACATACCATCAGCTGTCCTGGCAGCTATCTAGGAAACCCTGTTGGGTCACTTCCGGTCCCATGCCCATTGAGCCCAGTGGGATGGAATCAAGCAGCTTCAGCAAACACAAAAAACGAACATGGAGCTCCTCACTCAAGGCGCTCAAAACTCCACAGCCAAAGACAAGTTCAGTGCCCAAGCCATTTCCCGCTGCCATGGAAACCAAGTGCTCTGGAAGCACATATGTCTGAAAGTGGATATGACACCTAGGGAAGGGAGTGTGGTGGTGAATGGCAACTGCCCGAAGCAGCAGCACAGCTCTTCCACTGCCAAAACAACTCCACCTGCCTCATGAACTTCACATACCATCAGCTGTCCTGGCAGCTATCTAGGAAACCCTGTTGGGTGACTTCCGGTCCCATGCCCATTGAGCCCAGTGGGATGGAATCAAGCAGCTTCAGCACCCACACAAAACGAACATGGAGCTCCTCACTCAAGGCGCTCAAAACTCCACAGCCAAAGACAAGTTCAGTGCCCAAGCCATTTCCCGCTGCCATGGAAACCAAGTGCTCTGGCAGCACATATGTCTGAAAGTGGATATGACACCTAGGGAAGGGAGTGTGGTGGTGAATGGCAACTGCCCGAAGCAGCAGCACAGCTCTTCCACTGCCAAAACAACTCCACCTGCCTCATGAACTTCACATACCATCAGCTGTCCTGGCAGCTATCTAGGAAACCCTGTTGGGTCACTTCCGGTCCCATGCCCATTGAGCCCAGTGGGATGGAATCAAGCAGCTTCAGCACCCACACAAAACGAACATGGAGCTCCTCACTCAAGGCGCTCAAAACTCCACAGCCAAAGACAAGTTCAGTGCCCAAGTCATTTCCCGCTGCCATGGAAACCAAGTGCTCTGGCAGCACATATGTCTGAAAGTGGATATGACACCTAGGGAAGGGAGTGTGCTGGTGAATGGCAACTGCCCGAAGCAGCAGCACAGCTCTTCCACTGCCAAAACAACTGCACCTGCCTCATGAACTCCACATACCATCAGCTGTCCTGGCAGCTCTCTAGGAAACCCTGTTGGGTCACTTCCGGTCCCATGCCCATTGAGCCCAGTGGGATGGAATCAAGCAGCTTCAGCACCCACACAGAATGAACATGGAGCTCCTCACTCAAGGCGCTCAAAACTCGACAGCCAAAGACAAGTTCAGTGCCCAAGCCATTTCCCGCTGCCATGGAAACCAAGTGCTCTGGCAGCACATATGTCTGAAAGAGGATATGACACCTAGGGAAGGGAGTGTGGTGGTGAATGGCAACTGCCCGAAGCAGCAGCACAGCTCTTCCACTGCCAAAACAACTCCACCTGCCTCATGAACTTCACATACCATCAGCTGTGCTGGCACCTATGTAGGAAACCCTGTTGGGTCACTTCCGGTCCCATGCCCATTGAGCCCAGTGGGATGGAATCAAGCAGCTTCAGAAACCACACAGATGTAACATGGAACTCCTCACTCAAGGCGCTCAAAACTCCACAGCCAAAGACAAGTTCAGTGCCCAAGCCATTTCCCGCTGCCATGGAAACCAAGTGCTCTGGCAGCACATATGTCTGAAAGTGGATATGACACCTAGGGAAGGGAGTGTGGTGGTGAATGGCAACTGCCCGAAGCAGCAGCACAGCTCTTCCACTGCCAAAACAACTCCACCTGCCTCATGAACTTCACATACCATCAGCTGTCCTGGCAGCTATGTAGGAAACCCTGTTGGGTCACTTCCGGTCCCATGCCCATTGAGCCCAGTGGGATGGAATCAAGCAGCTTGAGCACCCACAGAAACTGAACATGGAGCTCCTCACTCAAGGCACTCAAAACTCCACGGCCAAAGACTAGTTCAGTGCCCAAGCCATTTCCCGCTGCCCTAGAAACCAAGTGCTCTGGCAGCACATATGTCTGAAAGTGGATATGACACCTAGGGAAGGGAGTGTGGTGATGAATGGCAACTGCCCGAAGCAGCAGCACAGCTCTTTCACTGCCAAAACAACTCCACCTGCCTCATGAACTTCACATACCATCAGCTGTCCTGGCAGCTATCTAGGAAACCCTGTTGGGTCACTTCCTGTCCCATGCCCATTGAGCCCAGTGGGATGGAATCAAGCAGCTTGAGCACCCACACAAATGAACATGGAGCTCCACACTCAAAGCGCTCAAAACTCCACGGCCAAAGACAAGTTCAGTGCCCAAGCCATTTCCCGCTGCCATGGAAACCAAGTGCTCTGGCAGCACATATGTCTGAAAGTGGATATGACACCTAGGGAAGGGAGTGTGGTGGTGAATGGCAACTGCCCGAAGCAGCAGCACAGCTCTTCCACTGCCAAAACAACTCCACCTGCCTCATGAACTTCACATACCATCAGCTGTCCTGGCAGCTATCTAGGAAACCCTGTTGGGTCACTTCCGGTCCAATGCCCATTGAGCCCAGTGGGATGGAATCAAGCAGCTTCAGCACCCACACAAATCTAACATGGAGCTCCTCACTCAAGGCGCTCAAAACTCCACAGCCAAAGACAAGTTCAGTGCCCAAGTCATTTCCCGCTGCCATGGAAACCAAGTGCTCTGGCAGCACATATGTCTGAAAGTGGATATGACACCTAGGGAAGGGAGTGTGCTGGTGAATGGCAACTGCCCGAAGCAGCAGCACAGCTCTTCCACTGCCAAAACAACTGCACCTGCCTCATGAACTCCACATACCATCAGCTGTCCTGGCAGCTATCTAGGAAACCCTGTTGGGTCACTTCCGGTCCCATGCCCATTGAGCCCAGTGGGATGGAATCAAGCAGCTTCAGCACCCACACAGAATGAACATGGAGCTCCTCACTCAAGGCGCTCAAAACTCGACAGCCAAAGACAAGTTCAGTGCCCAAGCCATTTCCCGCTGCCATGGAAACCAAGTGCTCTGGCAGCACATATGTCTGAAAGAGGATATGACACCTAGGGAAGGGAGTGTGGTGGTGAATGGCAACTGCCCGAAGCAGCAGCACAGCTCTTCCACTGCCAAAACAACTCCACCTGCCTCATGAACTTCACATACCATCAGCTGTGCTGGCACCTATGTAGGAAACCCTGTTGGGTCACTTCCGGTCCCATGCCCATTGAGCCCAGTGGGATGGAATCAAGCAGCTTCAGAAACCACACAGATGTAACATGGAACTCCTCACTCAAGGCGCTCAAAACTCCACAGCCAAAGACAAGTTCAGTGCCCAAGCCATTTCCCGCTGCCATGGAAACCAAGTGCTCTGGCAGCACATATGTCTGAAAGTGGATATGACACCTAGGGAAGGGAGTGTGGTGGTGAATGGCAACTGCCCGAAGCAGCAGCACAGCTCTTCCACTGCCAAAACAACTCCACCTGCCTCATGAACTTCACATACCATCAGCTGTCCTGGCAGCTATCTAGGAAACCCTGTTGGGTCACTTCCTCTCCCATGCCCATTGAGCCCAGTGGGATGGAATCAAGCAGCTTGAGCACCCACAGAAACTGAACATGGAGCTCCTCACTCAAGGCACTCAAAACTCCACGGCCAAAGACTAGTTCAGTGCCCAAGCCATTTCCCGCTGCCCTAGAAACCAAGTGCTCTGGCAGCACATATGTCTGAAAGTGGATATGACACCTAGGGAAGGGAGTGTGGTGAAGAATGGCAACTGCCCGAAGCAGCAGCACAGCTCTTTCACTGCCAAAACAACTCCACCTGCCTCATGAACTTCACATACCATCAGCTGTCCTGGCAGCTATCTAGGAAACCCTGTTGGATCACTTCCGGTCCCATGCCCATTGAGCCCAGTGGGATGGAATCAAGCAGCTTCAGCACCCACACAAAACGAACATGGAGCTCCTCACTCAAGGCGCTCAAAACTCCACAGCCAAAGACAAGTTCAGTGCCCAAGCCATTTCCCGCTGCCATGGAAACCAAGTGCTCTGGCAGCACATATGTCTGAAAGTGGATATGACACCTAGGGAAGGGAGTGTGCTGGTGAATGGCAACTGCCCGAAGCAGCAGCACAGCTCTTCCACTGCCAAAACAACTCCACCTGCCTCATGAACTTCACATACCAGCAGCTGTCCTGGCAGCTATGTAGGAAACCCTGTTGGGTCACTTCCTGTCCCATGCCCATTGAGCCCAGTGGGATGGAATCAAGCAGCTTGAGCACCCACACAAATGAACATGGAGCTCCACACTCAAAGCGCTCAAAACTCCACGGCCAAAGACAAGTTCAGTGCCCAAGCCATTTCCCGCTGCCATGGAAACCAAGTGCTCTGGCAGCACATATGTCTGAAAGTGGATATGACACCTAGGGAAGGGAGTGTGGTGGTGAATGGCAACTGCCCGAAGCAGCAGCACAGCTCTTCCAGTGCCAAAACAACTCCACCTGCCTCATGAACTTCACATACCATCAGCTGTCCTGGCAGCTATGTAGGAAACCCTGTTGGGTCACTTCCTCTCCCATGCCCATTGAGCCCAGTGGGATGGAATCAAGCAGCTTGAGCACCCACAGAAAATGAACATGGAGCTCCTCACTCAAGGCACTCAAAACTCCACGGCCAAAGACTAGTTCAGTGCCGAAGCCATTTCCCGCTGCCCTAGAAACCAAGTGCTCTGGCAGCACATATGTCTGAAAGTGGATATGACACCTAGGGAAGGGAGTGTGTTGGTGAATGGCAACTGCCCGAAGCAGCAGCACAGCTCTTCCAGTGCCAAGACAACTCCACCTGCCTCATGAACTTCACATACCATCAGCTGTCCTGGCAGCTATCTAGGAAACCCTGTTGGGTCACTTCCTCTCCCATGCCCATTGAGCCCAGTGGGATGGAATCAAGCAGCTTCAGCACCCACACAAAATGAACATGGAGCTCCTCACTCAAGGCGCTCAAAACTCCACGGCCAAAGACAAGTTCAGTGCCCAAGCCATTTCCCGCTGCCATGGAAACCAAGTGCTCTGGCAGCACATATGTCTGAAAGTGGATATGACACCTAGGGAATGGACTGTGGTGGTGAATGGCAACTGCCCGAAGCAGCAGCACAGCTCTTCCAGTGCCAAAACAACTCCACCTGCCTCATGAACTTCACATACCATCAGCTGTCCTGGCAGCTATCTAGGAAACCCTGTTGGGTCACTTCCGGTCCCATGCCCATTGAGCCCAGTGGGATGGAATCAAGCAGCTTCAGCAAACACAAAAAACTAACATGGAGCTCCTCACTCAAGGCGCTCAAAACTCCACAGCCAAAGACAAGTTCAGTGCCAAAGCCATTTTCCCGCTGCCATGGAAACCAAGTGCTCTGGCAGCACATATGTCTGAAAGTGGATATGACACCTAGGGAAGGGAGTGTGTTGGTGAATGGCAACTGCCCGAAGCAGCAGCACAGCTCTTCCAGTGCCAAGACAACTCCACCTGCCTCATGAACTTCACATACCATCAGCTGTCCTGGCAGCTATCTAGGAAACCCTGTTGGGTCACTTCCGGTCCCATGCCCATTGAGCCCAGTGGGATGGAATCAAGCAGCTTGAGCTCCCACACAAAATGAACAGGGAACTCCTCACTCAAGGCGCTCAAAACTCCACGGCCAAAGACAAGTTCAGTGCCCAAGCCATTTCCCGCTGCCATGGAAACCAAGTGCTCTGGCAGCACATATGTCTGAAAGTGGATATGACACCTAGGGAAGGGAGTCGGGTGGTGAATGACAACTGCCCGAAGCAGCAGCACAGCTCTTCCAGTGCCAAAACAACTCCACCTGCCTCATGAACTTCACATACCATCAGCTGTCCTGGCAGCTATCTAGGAAACCCTGTTGGGTCACTTCTGGTCCCATGGCCATTGAGCCCAGTGGGATGGAATCAAGCAGCTTCAGCACCCACACAAATCTAACACGTAACTCCTCACTCAAGGCGCTCAAAACTCCACAGCCAAAGACAAGTTCAGTGCCCAAGCCATTTCCCGCTGCCATGGAAACCAAGTGCTCTGGCAGCACATATGTCTGAAAGTGGATATGACACCTAGGGAAGGGAGTGTGCTGGTGAATGGCAACTGCCCGAAGCAGCAGCACAGCTCTTCCACTGCCAAAACAACTCCACCTGCCTCATTAACTTCACATACCATCAGCTGTCCTGGCAGCTATCTAGGAAACCCTGTTGGGTCATTTCCGGTCCCATGCCCATTGAGCCCAGTGGGATGGAATCAAGCAGCTTCAGCACCCACACAAAACTAACATGGAGCTCCTCACTCGAGGCGCTCAAAACTCCACAGCCAAAGACAAGTTCAGTGCCCAAGCCATTTCCCGCTGCCATGGAAACCAAGTGCTCTGGCAGCACATATGTCTGAAAGTGGATATGACACCTAGGGAAGGGAGTGTGGTGGTGAATGGCAACTGCCCGAAGCAGCAGCACAGCTCTTCCAGTGCCAAAACAACTCCACCTGCCTCATGAACTTCACATACCATCAGCTGTCCTGGCAGCTATCTAGGAAACCCTGTTGGGTCACTTCCTCTCCCATGCCCATTGAGCCCAGTGGGATGGAATCAAGCAGCTTCAGCACCCACACAAAACGAACATGGAGCTCCTCACTCAAGGCGCTCAAAACTCCACAGCCAAAGACAAGTTCAGTGCCCAAGCCATTTCCCGCTGCCATGGAAACCAAGTGCTCTGGCAGCACATATGTCTGAAAGTGGATATGACACCTAGGGAAGGGAGTGTGCTGGTGAATGGCAACTGCCCGAAGCAGCAGCACAGCTCTTCCACTGCCAAAACAACTCCACCTGCCTCATGAACTTCACATACCATCAGCTGTCCTGGCAGCTATCTAGGAAACCCTGTTGGGTCACTTCCGGTCCCATGCCCATTGAGCCCAGTGGGATGGAATCAAGCAGCTTCAGCAAACACAAAAAACTAACATGGAGCTCCTCACTCAAGGCGCTCAAAACTCCACAGCCAAAGACAAGTTCAGTGAACAAGCCATTTCATTCTGCCATGGAAACCAAGTGCTGTGGCAGCACATATGTCTGAAAGTGGATATGACACCTAGTGAAGGGAGTGTGTTGGTGAATGGCAACTGCCCGAAGCAGCAGCACAGCTCTTCCAGTGCCAAGACAACTCCACCTGCCTCATGAACTTCACATACCATCAGCTGTCCTGGCAGCTATCTAGGAAACCCTGTTGGGTCACTTCCGGTCCCATGCCCATTGAGCCCAGTGGGATGGAATCAAGCAGCTTGAGCACCCACACAAAATGAACATGAAACTCCTCACTCAAGGCGCTCAAAACTCCACGGCCAAAGACAAGTTCAGTGCCCAAGCCATTTCCCGCTGCCATGGAAACCAAGTGCTCTGGCAGCACATATGTCTGAAAGTGGATATGACACCTAGGGAAGGGAGTCGGGTGGTGAATGACAACTGCCCGAAGCAGCAGCACAGCTCTTCCAGTGCCAAAACAACTCCACCTGCCTCATGAACTTCACATACCATCAGCTGTCCTGGCAGCTATCTAGGAAACCCTGTTGGGTCACTTCCGGTCCCATGGCCATTGAGCCCAGTGGGATGGAATCAAGCAGCTTCAGCACCCACACAAATTTAACACGTAACTCCTCACTCAAGGCGCTCAAAACTCCACAGCCAAAGACAAGTTCAGTGCCCAAGCCATTTCCCGCTGCCATGGAAACCAAGTGCTCTGGCAGCACATATGTCTGAAAGAGGATATGACACCTAGGGAAGGGAGTGTGTTGGTGAATGACAACTGCCCGAAGCAGCAGCACAGCTCTTCCACTGCCAAAACAACTCCACCTGCCTCATGAACTTCACATACCATCAGCTGTCCTGGCAGCTATCTAGGAAACCCTGTTGGGTCATTTCCGGTCCCATGCCCATTGAGCCCAGTGGGATGGAATCAAGCAGCTTCAGCACCCACACAAAACTAACATGGAGCTCCTCACTCGAGGCGCGCAAAACTCCACAGCCAAAGACAAGTTCAGTGCCCAAGCCATTTCCCGCTGCCATGGAAACCAAGTGCTCTGGCAGCACATATGTCTGAAAGTGGATATGACACCTAGGGAAGGGAGTGTGTTGGTGAATGGCAACTGCCCGAAGCAGCAGCACAGCTCTTCCAGTGCCAAGACAACTCCACCTGCCTCATGAACTTCACATACCATCAGCTGTCCTGGCAGCTATCTAGGAAACCCTGTTGGGTGACTTCCGGTCCCATGCCCATTGAGCCCAGTGGGATGGAATCAAGCAGCTTGAGCACCCACACAAAATGAACATGGAGCTCCTCACTCAAGGCGCTCAAAACTCCACGGCCAAAGACAAGTTCAGTGCCCAAGCCATTTCCCGCTGCAATGGAAACCAAGTGCTCTGGCAGCACATATGTCTGAAAGTGGATATGACACCTAGGGAAGGGAGTGTGCTGGTGAATGGCAACTGCCCGAAGCAGCAGCACAGCTCTTACAGTGCCAAAACAACTCCACCTGCCTCATGAACTTCACATACCATCAGCTGTCCTGGCAGCTATCTAGGAAACCCTGTTGGGTCACTTCCGGTCCCATGCCCATTGAGCCCAGTGGGATGGAATCAAGCAGCTTCAGCAAACACAAAAAACTAACATGGAGCTCCTCACTCAAGGCGCTCAAAACTCCACAGCCAAAGACAAGTTCAGTGAACAAGCCATTTCATTCTGCCATGGAAACCAAGTGCTCTGGCAGCACATATGTCTGAAAGTGGATATGACACCTAGGGAAGGGAGTGTGCTGGTGAATGGCAACTGCCCGAAGCAGCAGCACAGCTCTTCCAGTGCCAAAACAACTCCACCTGCCTCATGCACTTCACATACCATCAGCTGTCCTGGCAGCTATCTAGGAAACCCTGTTGGCTCACTTCCGGTCCCATGCCCATTGAGCCCAGTGGGATGGAATCAAGCAGCTTCAGCACCCACACAAAACGAACATGGAGCTCCTCACTCAAGGCGCTCAAAACTCCACGGCCAAAAACAAGTTCAGTGCCCAAGCCATTTCCCGCTGCCATGGAAACCAAGTGCTCTGGCAGCACATATCTCTGAAAGTGGATATGACACCTAGGGAAGGGAGTGTGTTGGTGAATGGCAACTGCCCGAAGCAGCAGCACAGCTCTTCCACTGCCAAAACAACTCCACCTGCCTCATGAACTTCACATACCATCAGCTGTCCTGGCAGCTATGTAGGAAACCCTGTTGGGTCACTTCCGGTCCCATGCCCATTGAGCCCAGTGGGATGGAATCAAGCAGCTTCAGCAAACACAAAAACCTAACATGGAGCTCCTCACTCAAGGCGCTCAAAACTCCACAGCCAAAGACAAGTTCAGTGCCCAAGCCATTTCCCGCTGCCATGGAAACCAAGTGCTCTGGCAGCACATATGTCTGAAAGTGGATATGACACCTAGGGAAGGGAGTGTGGTGGTGAATGGCAACTGCCCGAAGCAGCAGCACAGCTCTTCCACTGCCAAAACAACTCCACCTGCCTCATGAACTTCACATACCATCAGCTGTCCTGGCAGCTATCTAGGAAACCCTGTTGGGTGACTTCCGGTCCCATGCCCATTGAGCCCAGTGGGATGGAATCAAGCAGCTTCAGCACCCACACAGATCTAACATGGAGCTCCTCACTC
Organism: Ochotona princeps; assembly: GCF_030435755.1. Lineage (NCBI taxonomy): Eukaryota > Metazoa > Chordata > Mammalia > Lagomorpha > Ochotonidae > Ochotona > Ochotona princeps. Next base: position 143,401,538 of record NC_080832.1, on the reverse strand, counting down.
AAGGCGCTCAAAACTCCACGGCCAAAGACAAGTTCAGTGCCCAAGCCATTTCCCGCTGCCATGGAAACCAAGTGCTCTGGCAGCACATATGTCTGAAAGTGGATATGACACCTAGGGAAGGGACTGTGCTGGTGAATGGCAACTGCCCGAAGCAGCAGCACAGCTCTTCCACTGCCAAAACAACTCCACCTGCCTCATGCACTTCACATACCATCAGCTGTCCTGGCAGCTATCTAGGAAAACCTGTTGGCTCACTTCCGGTCCCATGCCCATTGAGCCCAGGGGGATGGAATCAAGCAGCTTCAGCACCCACACAAAACGAACATGGAGCTCCTCACTCAAGGCGCTCAAAACTCCACAGCCAAAGACAAGTTCAGTGCCAAAGCCATTTTCCCACTGCCATGGAAACCAAGTGCTCTGGCAGCACATATCTCTGAAAGTGGATATGACACCTAGGGAAGGGAGTCGGGTGGTGAATGACAACTGCCCGAAGCAGCAGCACAGCTCTTCCACTGCCAAAACAACTCCACCTGCCTCATGAACTTCACATACCATCAGCTGTCCTGGCACCTATCTAGGAAACCCTGTTGGGTCACTTCCGGTCCCATGCCCATTGAGCCCAGTGGCATGGAATCAAGCAGCTTCAGCACCCACACAAATCGAACATGGAGCTCCTCACTCAAGGCGCTCAAAACTCCACGGCCAAAGACAAGTTCAGTGCCCAAGCCATTTCCCGCTGCCATGGAAACCAAGTGCTCTGGCAGCACATATGTCTGAAAGTGGATATGACACCTAGGGAAGGGAGTGTGGTGGTGAATGGCAACTGCCCGAAGCAGCAGCACAGCTCTTCCACTGCCAAAACAACTCCACCTGCCTCATGAACTTCACATACCATCAGCTGTCCTGGCACCTATCTAGGAAACCCTGTTGGCTCACTTCCGGTCCCATGCCCATTGAGCCCAGTGGGATGGAATCAAGCAGCTTCAGCACCCACACAAAACGAACATGGAGCTCCTCACTCAAGGCGCTCAAAACTCCACAGCCAAAGACAAGTTCAGTGCCCTAGCCATTTCCCGCTGCCATGGAAACCAAGTGCTCTGGCAGCACATACGTCTGAAAGTGGATATGACACCTAGGGAAGGGAGTGTGCTGGTGAATGGCAACTGCCCGAAGCAGCAGCACAGCTCTTCCAGTGCCAAAACAACTCCACCTGCCTCATGCACTTCACATACCATCAGCTGTCCCATCAGCTATGTAGGAAACCCTGTTGGGTCACTTCCTCTCCCATGCCCATTGAGCCCAGTGGGATGGAATCAAGCAGCTTGAGCACCCACACAAATGAACATGGAGCTCCTCACTCAAGGCGCTCAAAACTCCACAGCCAAAGACAAGTTCAGTGCCCAAGCCATTTCCCGCTGCCATGGAAACCAAGTGCTCTGGCAGCACATATGTCTGAAAGTGGATATGACACCTAGGGAAGGGAGTGTGCTGGTGAATGGCAACTGCCCGAAGCAGCAGCACAGCTCTTCCAGTGCCAAAACAACTCCACCTGCCTCATGAACTTCACATACCATCAGCTGTCCTGGCAGCTATGTAGGAAACCCTGTTGGGTCACTTCCGGTCCCATGCCCATTGAGCCCAGTGGGATGGAATCAAGCAGCTTGAGCACCCACACAAATGAACATGGAGCTCCACACTCAAAGCGCTCCAAACTCCACGGCCAAAGACAAGTTCAGTGCCCAAGCCATTTCCCGCTGCCATGGAAACCAAGTGCTCTGGAAGCACATATGTCTGAAAGTGGATATGACACCTAGGGAAGGGAGTGTGGTGGTGAATGGCAACTGCCCGAAGCAGCAGCACAGCTCTTCCACTGCCAAAACAACTCCACCTGCCTCATGAACTTCACATACCATCAGCTGTCCTGGCAGCTATCTAGGAAACCCTGTTGGGTATCTTCCGGTCCCATGCCCATTGAGCCCAGTGGGATGGAATCAAGCAGCTTCAGCACCCATACAAAACGAACATGGAGCTCCTCACTCAAGGCGCTCAAAACTCCACAGCCAAAGACAAGTTCAGTGCCCAAGCCATTTCCCGCTGCCATGGAAACCAAGTGCTCTGGCAGCACATATGTCTGAAAGTGGATATGACACTTAGGGAAGGGAGTGTGCTGGTGAATGGCAACTGCCCGAAGCAGCAGCACAGCTCTTCCAGTGCCAAAACAACTCCACCTGCCTCATGAACTTCACATACCATCAGCTGTCCTGGCAGCTATCTAGGAAACCCTGTTGGGTCACTTCCGGTCCCATGCCCATTGAGCCCAGTGGGATGGAATCAAGCAGCTTCAGCACCCACACAAAACGAACATGGAGCTCCTCACTCAAGGCGCTCAAAACTCCACAGCCAAAGACAAGTTCAGTGCCCAAGTCATTTCCCGCTGCCATGGAAACCAAGTGCTCTGGCAGCACATATGTCTGAAAGTGGATATGACACCTAGGGAAGGGAGTGTGCTGGTGAATGGCAACTGCCCGAAGCAGCAGCACAGCTCTTCCACTGCCAAAACAACTGCACCTGCCTCATGAAGTCCACATACCATCAGCTGTCCTGGCAGCTATCTAGGAAACCCTGTTGGGTCACTTCCTCTCCCATGCCCATTGAGCCCAGTGGCATGGAATCAAGCAGCTTCAGCACCCACACAAATCGAACATGGAGCTCCTCACTCAAGGCGCTCAAAACTCCACGGCCAAAGACAAGTTCAGTGCCCAAGCCATTTCCCGCTGCCATGGAAACCAAGTGCTCTGGCAGCACATATGTCTGAAAGTGGATATGACACCTAGGGAAGGGAGTGTGGTGGTGAATGGCAACTGCCCGAAGCAGCAGCACAGCTCTTCCACTGCCAAAACAACTCCACCTGCCTCATGAACTTCACATACCATCAGCTGTCCTGGCACCTATCTAGGAAACCCTGTTGGCTCACTTCCGGTCCCATGCCCATTGAGCCCAGTGGGATGGAATCAAGCAGCTTCAGCACCCACACAAAACGAACATGGAGCTCCTCACTCAAGGCGCTCAAAACTCCACAGCCAAAGACAAGTTCAGTGCCCTAGCCATTTCCCGCTGCCATGGAAACCAAGTGCTCTGGCAGCACATACGTCTGAAAGTGGATATGACACCTAGGGAAGGGAGTGTGCTGGTGAATGGCAACTGCCCGAAGCAGCAGCACAGCTCTTCCAGTGCCAAAACAACTCCACCTGCCTCATGCACTTCAAATACCATCAGCTGTCCCATCAGCTATGTAGGAAACCCTGTTGGGTCACTTCCTCTCCCATGCCCATTGAGCCCAGTGGGATGGAATCAAGCAGCTTGAGCACCCACACAAATGAACATGGAGCTCCTCACTCAAGGCGCTCAAAACTCCACAGCCAAAGACAAGTTCAGTGCCCAAGCCATTTCCCGCTGCCATGGAAACCAAGTGCTCTGGCAGCACATATGTCTGAAAGTGGATATGACACCTAGGGAAGGGAGTGTGCTGGTGAATGGCAACTGCCCGAAGCAGCAGCACAGCTCTTCCACTGCCAAAACAACTCCACCTGCCTCATGAACTTCACATACCATCAGCTGTCCTGGCAGCTATCTAGGAAACCCTGTTGGGTATCTTCCGGTCCCATGCCCATTGAGCCCAGTGGGATGGAATCAAGCAGCTTCAGCACCCATACAAAACGAACATGGAGCTCCTCACTCAAGGCGCTCAAAACTCCACAGCCAAAGACAAGTTCAGTGCCCAAGCCATTTCCCGCTGCCATGGAAACCAAGTGCTCTGGCAGCACATATGTCTGAAAGTGGATATGACACTTAGGGAAGGGAGTGTGCTGGTGAATGGCAACTGCCCGAAGCAGCAGCACAGCTCTTCCAGTGCCAAAACAACTCCACCTGCCTCATGAACTTCACATACCATCAGCTGTCCTGGCAGCTATCTAGGAAACCCTGTTGGGTCACTTCCGGTCCCATGCCCATTGAGCCCAGTGGGATGGAATCAAGCAGCTTCAGCACCCACACAAAACGAACATGGAGCTCCTCACTCAAGGCGCTCAAAACTCCACAGCCAAAGACAAGTTCAGTGCCCAAGTCATTTCCCGCTGCCATGGAAACCAAGTGCTCTGGCAGCACATATGTCTGAAAGAGGATATGACACCTAGGGAAGGGAGTGTGGTGGTGAATGGCAACTGCCCGAAGCAGCAGCACAGCTCTTCCACTGCCAAAACAACTCCACCTGCCTCATGAACTTCACATACCATCAGCTGTGCTGGCACCTATGTAGGAAACCCTGTTGGGTCACTTCCGGTCCCATGCCCATTGAGCCCAGTGGGATGGAATCAAGCAGCTTCAGAAACCACACAGATGTAACATGGAACTCCTCACTCAAGGCGCTCAAAACTCCACAGCCAAAGACAAGTTCAGTGCCCAAGCCATTTCCCGCTGCCCTAGAAACCAAGTGCTCTGGCAGCACATATATCTGAAAGTGGATATGACACCTAGGGAAGGGAGTGTGGTGAAGAATGGCAACTGCCCGAAGCAGCAGCACAGCTCTTTCACTGCCAAAACAACTCCACCTGCCTCATGAACTTCACATACCATCAGCTGTCCTGGCAGCTATCTAGGAAACCCTGTTGGATCACTTCCGGTCCCATGCCCATTGAGCCCAGTGGGATGGAATCAAGCAGCTTCAGCACCCACACAAAACGAACATGGAGCTCCTCACTCAAGGCGCTCAAAACTCCACAGCCAAAGACAAGTTCAGTGCCCAAGCCATTTCCCGCTGCCATGGAAACCAAGTGCTCTGGCAGCACATATGTCTGAAAGTGGATATGACACCTAGGGAAGGGAGTGTGCTGGTGAATGGCAACTGCCCGAAGCAGCAGCACAGCTCTTCCACTGCCAAAACAACTCCACCTGCCTCATGAACTTCACATACCAGCAGCTGTCCTGGCAGCTATGTAGGAAACCCTGTTGGGTCACTTCCTGTCCCATGCCCATTGAGCCCAGTGGGATGGAATCAAGCAGCTTGAGCACCCACACAAATGAACATGGAGCTCCACACTCAAAGCGCTCAAAACTCCACGGCCAAAGACAAGTTCAGTGCCCAAGCCATTTCCCGCTGCCATGGAAACCAAGTGCTCTGGCAGCACATATGTCTGAAAGTGGATATGACACCTAGGGAAGGGAGTGTGGTGGTGAATGGCAACTGCCCGAAGCAGCAGCACAGCTCTTCCAGTGCCAAAACAACTCCACCTGCCTCATGAACTTCACATACCATCAGCTGTCCTGGCAGCTATGTAGGAAACCCTGTTGGGTCACTTCCTCTCCCATGCCCATTGAGCCCAGTGGGATGGAATCAAGCAGCTTGAGCACCCACAGAAAATGAACATGGAGCTCCTCACTCAAGGCACTCAAAACTCCACGGCCAAAGAATAGTTCAGTGCCGAAGCCATTTCCCGCTGCCCTAGAAACCAAGTGCTCTGGCAGCACATATGTCTGAAAGTGGATATGACACCTAGGGAAGGGAGTGTGTTGGTGAATGGCAACTGCCCGAAGCAGCAGCACAGCTCTTCCAGTGCCAAGACAACTCCACCTGCCTCATGAACTTCACATACCATCAGCTGTCCTGGCAGCTATCTAGGAAACCCTGTTGGGTCACTTCCTCTCCCATGCCCATTGAGCCCAGTGGGATGGAATCAAGCAGCTTCAGCACCCACACAAAATGAACATGGAGCTCCTCACTCAAGGCGCTCAAAACTCCACGGCCAAAGACAAGTTCAGTGCCCAAGCCATTTCCCGCTGCCATGGAAACCAAGTGCTCTGGCAGCACATATGTCTGAAAGTGGATATGACACCTAGGGAATGGACTGTGGTGGTGAATGGCAACTGCCCGAAGCAGCAGCACAGCTCTTCCAGTGCCAAAACAACTCCACCTGCCTCATGAACTTCACATACCATCAGCTGTCCTGGCAGCTATCTAGGAAACCCTGTTGGGTCACTTCCGGTCCCATGCCCATTGAGCCCAGTGGGATGGAATCAAGCAGCTTCAGCAAACACAAAAAACTAACATGGAGCTCCTCACTCAAGGCGCTCAAAACTCCACAGCCAAAGACAAGTTCAGTGCCAAAGCCATTTTCCCGCTGCCATGGAAACCAAGTGCTCTGGCAGCACATATGTCTGAAAGTGGATATGACACCTAGGGAAGGGAGTGTGTTGGTGAATGGCAACTGCCCGAAGCAGCAGCACAGCTCTTCCAGTGCCAAGACAACTCCACCTGCCTCATGAACTTCACATACCATCAGCTGTCCTGGCAGCTATCTAGGAAACCCTGTTGGGTCACTTCCGGTCCCATGCCCATTGAGCCCAGTGGGATGGAATCAAGCAGCTTGAGCTCCCACACAAAATGAACAGGGAACTCCTCACTCAAGGCGCTCAAAACTCCACGGCCAAAGACAAGTTCAGTGCCCAAGCCATTTCCCGCTGCCATGGAAACCAAGTGCTCTGGCAGCACATATGTCTGAAAGTGGATATGACACCTAGGGAAGGGAGTCGGGTGGTGAATGACAACTGCCCGAAGCAGCAGCACAGCTCTTCCAGTGCCAAAACAACTCCACCTGCCTCATGAACTTCACATACCATCAGCTGTCCTGGCAGCTATCTAGGAAACCCTGTTGGGTCACTTCTGGTCCCATGGCCATTGAGCCCAGTGGGATGGAATCAAGCAGCTTCAGCACCCACACAAATCTAACACGTAACTCCTCACTCAAGGCGCTCAAAACTCCACAGCCAAAGACAAGTTCAGTGCCCAAGCCATTTCCCGCTGCCATGGAAACCAAGTGCTCTGGCAGCACATATGTCTGAAAGTGGATATGACACCTAGGGAAGGGAGTGTGCTGGTGAATGGCAACTGCCCGAAGCAGCAGCACAGCTCTTCCACTGCCAAAACAACTCCACCTGCCTCATGAACTTCACATACCATCAGCTGTCCTGGCAGCTATCTAGGAAACCCTGTTGGGTCATTTCCGGTCCCATGCCCATTGAGCCCAGTGGGATGGAATCAAGCAGCTTCAGCACCCACACAAAACTAACATGGAGCTCCTCACTCGAGGCGCTCAAAACTCCACAGCCAAAGACAAGTTCAGTGCCCAAGCCATTTCCCGCTGCCATGGAAACCAAGTGCTCTGGCAGCACATATGTCTGAAAGTGGATATGACACCTAGGGAAGGGAGTGTGGTGGTGAATGGCAACTGCCCGAAGCAGCAGCACAGCTCTTCCAGTGCCAAAACAACTCCACCTGCCTCATGAACTTCACATACCATCAGCTGTCCTGGCAGCTATCTAGGAAACCCTGTTGGGTCACTTCCTCTCCCATGCCCATTGAGCCCAGTGGGATGGAATCAAGCAGCTTCAGCACCCACACAAAACGAACATGGAGCTCCTCACTCAAGGCGCTCAAAACTCCACAGCCAAAGACAAGTTCAGTGCCCAAGCCATTTCCCGCTGCCATGGAAACCAAGTGCTCTGGCAGCACATATGTCTGAAAGTGGATATGACACCTAGGGAAGGGAGTGTGCTGGTGAATGGCAACTGCCCGAAGCAGCAGCACAGCTCTTCCACTGCCAAAACAACTCCACCTGCCTCATGAACTTCACATACCATCAGCTGTCCTGGCAGCTATCTAGGAAACCCTGTTGGGTCACTTCCGGTCCCATGCCCATTGAGCCCAGTGGGATGGAATCAAGCAGCTTCAGCAAACACAAAAAACTAACATGGAGCTCCTCACTCAAGGCGCTCAAAACTCCACAGCCAAAGACAAGTTCAGTGAACAAGCCATTTCATTCTGCCATGGAAACCAAGTGCTGTGGCAGCACATATGTCTGAAAGTGGATATGACACCTAGTGAAGGGAGTGTGTTGGTGAATGGCAACTGCCCGAAGCAGCAGCACAGCTCTTCCAGTGCCAAAACAACTCCACCTGCCTCATGAACTTCACATACCATCAGCTGTCCTGGCAGCTATCTAGGAAACCCTGTTGGGTCACTTCCGGTCCCATGCCCATTGAGCCCAGTGGGATGGAATCAAGCAGCTTGAGCACCCACACAAAATGAACATGAAACTCCTCACTCAAGGCGCTCAAAACTCCACGGCCAAAGACAAGTTCAGTGCCCAAGCCATTTCCCGCTGCCATGGAAACCAAGTGCTCTGGCAGCACATATGTCTGAAAGTGGATATGACACCTAGGGAAGGGAGTCGGGTGGTGAATGACAACTGCCCGAAGCAGCAGCACAGCTCTTCCAGTGCCAAAACAACTCCACCTGCCTCATGAACTTCACATACCATCAGCTGTCCTGGCAGCTATCTAGGAAACCTTGTTGGGTCACTTCCGGTCCCATGGCCATTGAGCCCAGTGGGATGGAATCAAGCAGCTTCAGCACCCACACAAATTTAACACGTAACTCCTCACTCAAGGCGCTCAAAACTCCACAGCCAAAGACAAGTTCAGTGCCCAAGCCATTTCCCGCTGCCATGGAAACCAAGTGCTCTGGCAGCACATATGTCTGAAAGAGGATATGACACCTAGGGAAGGGAGTGTGTTGGTGAATGACAACTGCCCGAAGCAGCAGCACAGCTCTTCCACTGCCAAAACAACTCCACCTGCCTCATGAACTTCACATACCATCAGCTGTCCTGGCAGCTATCTAGGAAACCCTGTTGGGTCATTTCCGGTCCCATGCCCATTGAGCCCAGTGGGATGGAATCAAGCAGCTTCAGCACCCACACAAAACTAACATGGAGCTCCTCACTCGAGGCGCGCAAAACTCCACAGCCAAAGACAAGTTCAGTGCCCAAGCCATTTCCCGCTGCCATGGAAACCAAGTGCTCTGGCAGCACATATGTCTGAAAGTGGATATGACACCTAGGGAAGGGAGTGTGTTGGTGAATGGCAACTGCCCGAAGCAGCAGCACAGCTCTTCCAGTGCCAAGACAACTCCACCTGCCTCATGAACTTCACATACCATCAGCTGTCCTGGCAGCTATCTAGGAAACCCTGTTGGGTGACTTCCGGTCCCATGCCCATTGAGCCCAGTGGGATGGAATCAAGCAGCTTGAGCACCCACACAAAATGAACATGGAGCTCCTCACTCAAGGCGCTCAAAACTCCACGGCCAAAGACAAGTTCAGTGCCCAAGCCATTTCCCGCTGCAATGGAAACCAAGTGCTCTGGCAGCACATATGTCTGAAAGTGGATATGACACCTAGGGAAGGGAGTGTGCTGGTGAATGGCAACTGCCCGAAGCAGCAGCACAGCTCTTACAGTGCCAAAACAACTCCACCTGCCTCATGAACTTCACATACCATCAGCTGTCCTGGCAGCTATCTAGGAAACCCTGTTGGGTCACTTCCGGTCCCATGCCCATTGAGCCCAGTGGGATGGAATCAAGCAGCTTCAGCAAACACAAAAAACTAACATGGAGCTCCTCACTCAAGGCGCTCAAAACTCCACAGCCAAAGACAAGTTCAGTGAACAAGCCATTTCATTCTGCCATGGAAACCAAGTGCTCTGGCAGCACATATGTCTGAAAGTGGATATGACACCTAGGGAAGGGAGTGTGCTGGTGAATGGCAACTGCCCGAAGCAGCAGCACAGCTCTTCCACTGCCAAAACAACTCCACCTGCCTCATGCACTTCACATACCATCAGCTGTCCTGGCAGCTATCTAGGAAACCCTGTTGGCTCACTTCCGGTCCCATGCCCATTGAGCCCAGTGGGATGGAATCAAGCAGCTTCAGCACCCACACAAAACGAACATGGAGCTCCTCACTCAAGGCGCTCAAAACTCCACGGCCAAAAACAAGTTCAGTGCCCAAGCCATTTCCCGCTGCCATGGAAACCAAGTGCTCTGGCAGCACATATCTCTGAAAGTGGATATGACACCTAGGGAAGGGAGTGTGTTGGTGAATGGCAACTGCCCGAAGCAGCAGCACAGCTCTTCCACTGCCAAAACAACTCCACCTGCCTCATGAACTTCACATACCATCAGCTGTCCTGGCAGCTATGTAGGAAACCCTGTTGGGTCACTTCCGGTCCCATGCCCATTGAGCCCAGTGGGATGGAATCAAGCAGCTTCAGCAAACACAAAAACCTAACATGGAGCTCCTCACTCAAGGCGCTCAAAACTCCACAGCCAAAGACAAGTTCAGTGCCCAAGCCATTTCCCGCTGCCATGGAAACCAAGTGCTCTGGCAGCACATATGTCTGAAAGTGGATATGACACCTAGGGAAGGGAGTGTGGTGGTGAATGGCAACTGCCCGAAGCAGCAGCACAGCTCTTCCAGTGCCAAAACAACTCCACCTGCCTCATGAACTTCACATACCATCAGCTGTCCTGGCAGCTATCTAGGAAACCCTGTTGGGTGACTTCCGGTCCCATGCCCATTGAGCCCAGTGGGATGGAATCAAGCAGCTTCAGCACCCACACAGATCTAACATGGAGCTCCTCACTCAAGGCGCTCAAAACTCCACGGCCAAAGACAAGTTCAGTGCCCAAGCCATTTCCCGCTGCCATGGAAACCAAGTGCTCTGGCAGCACATATGTCTGAAAGTGGATATGACACCTAGGGAAGGGAGTGTGCTGGTGAATGGCAACTGCCCGAAGCAGCAGCACAGCTCTTCCACTGCCAAAACAACTCCACCTGCCTCATGCACTTCACATACCATCAGCTGTCCTGGCAGCTATCTAGGAAAACCTGTTGGCTCACTTCCGGTCCCATGCCCATTGAGCCCAGGGGGATGGAATCAAGCAGCTTCAGCACCCACACAAAACGAACATGGAGCTCCTCACTCAAGGCGCTCAAAACTCCACAGCCAAAGACAAGTTCAGTGCCAAAGCCATTTTCCCACTGCCATGGAAACCAAGTGCTCTGGCAGCACATATCTCTGAAAGTGGATATGACACCTAGGGAAGGGAGTCGGGTGGTGAATGACAACTGCCCGAAGCAGCAGCACAGCTCTTCCACTGCCAAAACAACTCCACCTGCCTCATGAACTTCACATACCATCAGCTGTCCTGGCACCTATCTAGGAAACCCTGTTGGGTCACTTCCGGTCCCATGCCCATTGAGCCCAGTGGCATGGAATCAAGCAGCTTCAGCACCCACACAAATCGAACATGGAGCTCCTCACTCAAGGCGCTCAAAACTCCACGGCCAAAGACAAGTTCAGTGCCCAAGCCATTTCCCGCTGCCATGGAAACCAAGTGCTCTGGCAGCACATATGTCTGAAAGTGGATATGACACCTAGGGAAGGGAGTGTGGTGGTGAATGGCAACTGCCCGAAGCAGCAGCACAGCTCTTCCACTGCCAAAACAACTCCACCTGCCTCATGAACTTCACATACCATCAGCTGTCCTGGCACCTATCTAGGAAACCCTGTTGGCTCACTTCCGGTCCCATGCCCATTGAGCCCAGTGGGATGGAATCAAGCAGCTTCAGCACCCACACAAAACGAACATGGAGCTCCTCACTCAAGGCGCTCAAAACTCCACAGCCAAAGACAAGTTCAGTGCCCTAGCCATTTCCCGCTGCCATGGAAACCAAGTGCTCTGGCAGCACATACGTCTGAAAGTGGATATGACACCTAGGGAAGGGAGTGTGCTGGTGAATGGCAACTGCCCGAAGCAGCAGCACAGCTCTTCCAGTGCCAAAACAACTCCACCTGCCTCATGCACTTCACATACCATCAGCTGTCCCATCAGCTATGTAGGAAACCCTGTTGGGTCACTTCCTCTCCCATGCCCATTGAGCCCAGTGGGATGGAATCAAGCAGCTTGAGCACCCACACAAATGAACATGGAGCTCCTCACTCAAGGCGCTCAAAACTCCACAGCCAAAGACAAGTTCAGTGCCCAAGCCATTTCCCGCTGCCATGGAAACCAAGTGCTCTGGCAGCACATATGTCTGAAAGTGGATATGACACCTAGGGAAGGGAGTGTGCTGGTGAATGGCAACTGCCCGAAGCAGCAGCACAGCTCTTCCAGTGCCAAAACAACTCCACCTGCCTCATGAACTTCACATACCATCAGCTGTCCTGGCAGCTATGTAGGAAACCCTGTTGGGTCACTTCCGGTCCCATGCCCATTGAGCCCAGTGGGATGGAATCAAGCAGCTTGAGCACCCACACAAATGAACATGGAGCTCCACACTCAAAGCGCTCCAAACTCCACGGCCAAAGACAAGTTCAGTGCCCAAGCCATTTCCCGCTGCCATGGAAACCAAGTGCTCTGGAAGCACATATGTCTGAAAGTGGATATGACACCTAGGGAAGGGAGTGTGGTGGTGAATGGCAACTGCCCGAAGCAGCAGCACAGCTCTTCCACTGCCAAAACAACTCCACCTGCCTCATGAACTTCACATACCATCAGCTGTCCTGGCAGCTATCTAGGAAACCCTGTTGGGTATCTTCCGGTCCCATGCCCATTGAGCCCAGTGGGATGGAATCAAGCAGCTTCAGCACCCATACAAAACGAACATGGAGCTCCTCACTCAAGGCGCTCAAAACTCCACAGCCAAAGACAAGTTCAGTGCCCAAGCCATTTCCCGCTGCCATGGAAACCAAGTGCTCTGGCAGCACATATGTCTGAAAGTGGATATGACACTTAGGGAAGGGAGTGTGCTGGTGAATGGCAACTGCCCGAAGCAGCAGCACAGCTCTTCCAGTGCCAAAACAACTCCACCTGCCTCATGAACTTCACATACCATCAGCTGTCCTGGCAGCTATCTAGGAAACCCTGTTGGGTCACTTCCGGTCCCATGCCCATTGAGCCCAGTGGGATGGAATCAAGCAGCTTCAGCACCCACACAAAACGAACATGGAGCTCCTCACTCAAGGCGCTCAAAACTCCACAGCCAAAGACAAGTTCAGTGCCCAAGTCATTTCCCGCTGCCATGGAAACCAAGTGCTCTGGCAGCACATATGTCTGAAAGTGGATATGACACCTAGGGAAGGGAGTGTGCTGGTGAATGGCAACTGCCCGAAGCAGCAGCACAGCTCTTCCACTGCCAAAACAACTGCACCTGCCTCATGAAGTCCACATACCATCAGCTGTCCTGGCAGCTATCTAGGAAACCCTGTTGGGTCACTTCCGGTCCCATGCCCATTGAGCCCAGTGGCATGGAATCAAGCAGCTTCAGCACCCACACAAATCGAACATGGAGCTCCTCACTCAAGGCGCTCAAAACTCCACGGCCAAAGACAAGTTCAGTGCCCAAGCCATTTCCCGCTGCCATGGAAACCAAGTGCTCTGGCAGCACATATGTCTGAAAGTGGATATGACACCTAGGGAAGGGAGTGTGGTGGTGAATGGCAACTGCCCGAAGCAGCAGCACAGCTCTTCCACTGCCAAAACAACTCCACCTGCCTCATGAACTTCACATACCATCAGCTGTCCTGGCACCTATCTAGGAAACCCTGTTGGCTCACTTCCGGTCCCATGCCCATTGAGCCCAGTGGGATGGAATCAAGCAGCTTCAGCACCCACACAAAACGAACATGGAGCTCCTCACTCAAGGCGCTCAAAACTCCACAGCCAAAGACAAGTTCAGTGCCCTAGCCATTTCCCGCTGCCATGGAAACCAAGTGCTCTGGCAGCACATACGTCTGAAAGTGGATATGACACCTAGGGAAGGGAGTGTGCTGGTGAATGGCAACTGCCCGAAGCAGCAGCACAGCTCTTCCAGTGCCAAAACAACTCCACCTGCCTCATGCACTTCACATACCATCAGCTGTCCCATCAGCTATGTAGGAAACCCTGTTGGGTCACTTCCTCTCCCATGCCCATTGAGCCCAGTGGGATGGAATCAAGCAGCTTGAGCACCCACACAAATGAACATGGAGCTCCTCACTCAAGGCGCTCAAAACTCCACGGCCAAAGACAAGTTCAGTGCCCAAGCCATTTCCCGCTGCCATGGAAACCAAGTGCTCTGGCAGCACATATGTCTGAAAGTGGATATGACACCTAGGGAAGGGAGTGTGCTGGTGAATGGCAACTGCCCGAAGCAGCAGCACAGCTCTTCCAGTGCCAAAACAACTCCACCTGCCTCATGAACTTCACATACCATCAGCTGTCCTGGCAGCTATGTAGGAAACCCTGTTGGGTCACTTCCGGTCCCATGCCCATTGAGCCCAGTGGGATGGAATCAAGCAGCTTGAGCACCCACACAAATGAACATGGAGCTCCACACTCAAAGCGCTCCAAACTCCACGGCCAAAGACAAGTTCAGTGCCCAAGCCATTTCCCGCTGCCATGGAAACCAAGTGCTCTGGAAGCACATATGTCTGAAAGTGGATATGACACCTAGGGAAGGGAGTGTGGTGGTGAATGGCAACTGCCCGAAGCAGCAGCACAGCTCTTCCACTGCCAAAACAACTCCACCTGCCTCATGAACTTCACATACCATCAGCTGTCCTGGCAGCTATCTAGGAAACCCTGTTGGGTATCTTCCGGTCCCATGCCCATTGAGCCCAGTGGGATGGAATCAAGCAGCTTCAGCACCCATACAAAACGAACATGGAGCTCCTCACTCAAGGCGCTCAAAACTCCACAGCCAAAGACAAGTTCAGTGCCCAAGCCATTTCCCGCTGCCATGGAAACCAAGTGCTCTGGCAGCACATATGTCTGAAAGTGGATATGACACTTAGGGAAGGGAGTGTGCTGGTGAATGGCAACTGCCCGAAGCAGCAGCACAGCTCTTCCACTGCCAAAACAACTCCACCTGCCTCATGAACTTCACATACCATCAGCTGTCCTGGCAGCTATCTAGGAAACCCTGTTGGGTCACTTCCGGTCCCATGCCCATTGAGCCCAGTGGGATGGAATCAAGCAGCTTCAGCACCCACACAAAACGAACATGGAGCTCCTCACTCAAGGCGCTCAAAACTCCACAGCCAAAGACAAGTTCAGTGCCCAAGTCATTTCCCGCTGCCATGGAAACCAAGTGCTCTGGCAGCACATATGTCTGAAAGTGGATATGACACCTAGGGAAGGGAGTGTGCTGGTGAATGGCAACTGCCCGAAGCAGCAGCACAGCTCTTCCACTGCCAAAACAACTGCACCTGCCTCATGAAGTCCACATACCATCAGCTGTCCTGGCAGCTATCTAGGAAACCCTGTTGGGTCACTTCCGGTCCCATGCCCATTGAGCCCAGTGGGATGGAATCAAGCAGCTTCAGCACCCACACAGAATGAACATGGAGCTCCTCACTCAAGGCGCTCAAAACTCGACAGCCAAAGACAAGTTCAGTGCCCAAGCCATTTCCCGCTGCCATGGAAACCAAGTGCTCTGGCAGCACATATGTCTGAAAGTGGATATGACACCTAGGGAAGAGAGTGTGGTGGTGAATGGCAACTGCCCGAAGCAGCAGCACAGCTCTTCCACTGCCAAAACAACTCCACCTGCCTCATGAACTTCACATACCATCAGCTGTGCTGGCACCTATGTAGGAAACCCTGTTGGGTCACTTCTGGTCCCATGCCCATTGAGCCCAGTGGGATGGAATCAAGCAGCTTCAGAAACCACACAGATGTAACATGGAACTCCTCACTCAAGGCGCTCAAAACTCCACAGCCAAAGACAAGTTCAGTGCCCAAGCCATTTCCCGCTGCCATGGAAACCAAGTGCTCTGGCAGCACATATGTCTGAAAGTGGATATGACACCTAGGGAAGGGAGTGTGGTGGTGAATGGCAACTGCCCGAAGCAGCAGCACAGCTCTTCCACTGCCAAAACAACTCCACCTGCCTCATGAACTTCACATACCATCAGCTGTCCTGGCAGCTATCTAGGAAACCCTGTTGGGTCACTTCCTCTCCCATGCCCATTGAGCCCAGTGGGATGGAATCAAGCAGCTTGAGCACCCACAGAAAATGAACATGGAGCTCCTCACTCAAGGCACTCAAAACTCCACGGCCAAAGACTAGTTCAGTGCCCAAGCCATTTCCCGCTGCCCTAGAAACCAAGTGCTCTGGCAGCACATATGTCTGAAAGTGGATATGACACCTAGGGAAGGGAGTGTGGTGATGAATGGCAACTGCCCGAAGCAGCAGCACAGCTCTTTCACTGCCAAAACAACTCCACCTGCCTCATGAACTTCACATACCATCAGCTGTCCTGGCAGCTATCTAGGAAACCCTGTTGGATCACTTCCGGTCCCATGCCCATTGAGCCCAGTGGGATGGAATCAAGCAGCTTCAGCACCCACACAAAACGAACATGGAGCTCCTCACTCAAGGCGCTCAAAACTCCACAGCCAAAGACAAGTTCAGTGCCCAAGCCATTTCCCGCTGCCATGGAAACCAAGTGCTCTGGCAGCACATATGTCTGAAAGTGGATATGACACCTAGGGAAGGGAGTGTGCTGGTGAATGGCAACTGCCCGAAGCAGCAGCACAGCTCTTCCAGTGCCAAAACAACTCCACCTGCCTCATGAACTTCACATACCATCAGCTGTCCTGGCAGCTATCTAGGAAACCCTGTTGGGTCACTTCCGGTCCCATGCCCATTGAGCCCAGTGGGATGGAATCAAGCAGCTTCAGCACCCACACAAAACGAACATGGAGCTCCTCACTCAAGGCGCTCAAAACTCCACAGCCAAAGACAAGTTCAGTGCCCAAGCCATTTCCCGCTGCCATGGAAACCAAGTGCTCTGGCAGCACATATGTCTGAAAGTGGATATGACACCTAGGGAAGGGAGTGTGGTGGTGAATGGCAACTGCCCGAAGCAGCAGCACAGCTCTTCCAGTGCAAAAACAACTCCACCTGCCTCATGAACTTCACATACCATCAGCTGTCCTGGCAGCTATGTAGGAAACCCTGTTGGGTCACTTCCGGTCCCATGGCCATTGAGCCCAGTGGGATGGAATCAAGCAGCTTGAGCACCCACACAAAAAGAACATGGAGCTCCACACTCAAGGCGCTCAAAACTCCACGGCCAAAGACAAGTTCAGTGCCCAAGCCATTTCCCGCTGCCATGGAAACCAAGTGCTCTGGCAGCACATATGTCTGAAAGTGGATATGACACCTAGGGAGGGGAATGTGCTGGTGAATGGCAACTGCCCGAAGCAGCAGCACAGCTCTTCCAGTGCCAAAACAACTCCACCTGCCTCATGAACTTCACATACCATCAGCTGTCCTGGCAGCTATCTAGGAAACCCTGTTGGGTCACTTCCGGTCCCATGCCCATTGAGCCCAGTGGGATGGAATCAAGCAGCTTCAGCACCCACACAAAACTAGCATGGAGCTCCTCACTCAAGGCGCTCAAAACTCCACAGCCAAAGACAAGTTCAGTGCCCAAGTCATTTCCCGCTGCCATGGAAACCAAGTGCTCTGGCAGCACATATGTCTGAAAGTGGATATGACACCTAGGGAAGGGAGTGTGGTGGTAAATGGCAACTGCCCGAAGCAGCAGCACAGCTCTTCCACTGCCAAAACAACTGCACCTGCCTCATGAACTCCACATACCATCAGCTGTCTTGGCAGCTATCTAGGAAACCCTGTTGGGTCACTTCCGGTCCCATGCCCATTGAGCCCAGTGGGATGGAATCAAGCAGCTTCAGCAAACACGCAGAATGAACATGGAGCTCCTCACTCAAGGCGCTCAAAACTCGACAGCCAAAGACAAGTTCAGTGCCCAAGCCATTTCCCGCTGCCATGGAAACCAAGTGCTCTGGCAGCACATATGTCTGAAAGTGGATATGACACCTAGGGAAGGGAGTGTGCTGGTGAATGGCAACTGCCCGAAGCAGCAGCACAGCTCTTCCAGTGCCAAAACAACTCCAACTGCCTCATGAACTTCACATACCATCAGCTGTCCTGGCACCTATGTAGGAAACCCTGTTGGTTCACTTCCGGTCCCATGCCCATTGAGCCCAGTGGGATGGAATCAAGCAGCTTCAGAACCCACACAGATCTAACATGGAGCTCCTCACTCAAGGCGCTCAAAACTCCACAGCCAAAGACTAGTTCAGTGCCCAAGCCATTTCCCGCTGCCATGGAAACCAAGTGCTCTGGCAGCACATATGTCTGAAAGTGGATATGACACCTAGGGAAGGGAGTGTGGTGGTGAATGGCAACTGCCCGAAGCAGCAGCTCAGCTCTTCCAGTGCAAAAACAACTCCACCTGCCTCATGAACTTCACATACCATCAGCTGTCCTGGCAGCTATCTAGGAAACCCTGTTGGGTCACTTCCGGTCCCATGCCCATTGAGCCCAGTGGGATGGAATCAAGCAGCTTCAGCACCCACACAAAATCAACATGGAGCTCCTCACTCAAGGCGCTCAAAACTCCAAAGCCAAAGACAAGTTCAGTGCCCAAGCCATTTCCCACTGCCATGGAAACCAAGTGCTCTGGCAGCACATATGTCTGAAAGTGGATATGACACTTAGGGAAGGGAGTGTGCTGGTGAATGGCAACTGCCCGAAGCAGCAGCACAGCTCTTCCACTGCCAAAACAACTCCACCTGCCTCATGAACTTCACATACCATCAGCTGTCTTGGCACCTATCTAGGAAACCCTGTTGGGTCACTTCCGGTCCCATGCCCATTGAGCCCAGTGGGATGGAATCAAGCAGCTTCAGCACCCACACAAAACTAACATGGAACTCCTCACTCAAGGCGCTCAAAACTCCACAGCCAAAGACAAGTTCAGTGCGCAAGCCATTTCCCGCTGCCATGGAAACCAAGTGCTCTGGCAGCACATATGTCTGAAAGTGGATATGACACCTAGGGAAGGGAGTGTGCTGGTGAATGGCAACTGCCCGAAGCAGCAGCACAGCTCTTCCACTGCCAAAACAACTCCAACTGCCTCATGAACTTCACATACCATCAGCTGTCCTGGCACCTATCTAGGAAACCCTGTTGGGTCACTTCCGGTCCCATGCCCATTGAGCCCAGTGGGATGGAATCAAGCAGCTTCAGAACCCACACAGATCTAACATGGAGCTCCTCACTCAAGGCGCTCAAAACTCCACGGCCAAAGACAAGTTCAGTGCCCAAGCCATTTCCCACTGCCATGCAAACCAAGTGCTCTGGCAGCACATATATCTGAAAGTGGATATGACACCTAGGGATGGGAGTGTGCTGGTGAATGGCAACTGCCCGAAGCAGCAGCTCAGCTCTTCCAGTGCCAAAACAACTCCACCTGCCTCATGAACTTCACATACCATCAGCTGTCCTGGCAGCTATCTAGGAAACCCTGTTGGGTCACTTCCAGTCCCATGCCAATTGAGCCCAGTGGGATGGAATCAAGCAGCTTGAGCACCCACACAAAATGAACATGGAGCTCCTCACTCAAGGCACTCAAAACGTCACGGCCAAAGACAAGTTCAGTGCCCAAGCCATTTCCCGCTGCCATGGAAACCAAGTACTCTGGCAGCACATATGTCTGAAAGTGGATATGACACCTAGGGAAGGGAGTGTGCTGGTGAATGGCAACTGCCCGAAGCAGCAGCACAGCTCTTCGACTGCCAAAACAACTCCACCTGCCTCATGAACTTCACATACCATCAGCTGTCCTGGCAGCTATCTAGGAAACCCTGTTGGCTCACTTCCGGTCCCATGCTCATTGAGCCCAGTGGGATGGAATCAAGCAGCTTCAGCAAACACACAAATCTAACATGGAGCTCCTCACTCAAGGCGCTCAAAACTCCACGGCCAAAGACAAGTTCAGTGCCCAAGCCATTTCCCGCTGCCATGGAAACCAAGTGCTCTGGCAGCACATATGTCTGAAAGTGGATATGACACCTAGGGAAGGGAGTGTGCTGGTGAATGGCAACTGCCCGAAGCAGCAGCACAGCTCTTCCAGTGCCAAAACAACTCCACCTGCCTCATGAACTTCACATACCATCAGCTGTCCTGGCAGCTATCTAGGAAACCCTGTTGGGTCACTTCCGGTCCCATGCCCATTGAGCCCAGAGGGATGGAATCAAGCAGCTTCAGCACCCACACAGAATGAACATGGAGCTCCTCACTCAAGGCGCTCAAAACGTCACGGCCAAAGACAAGTTCAGTGCCCAAGCCATTTCCCGCTGCCATGGAAACCAAGTGCTCTGGCAGCACATATGTCTGAAAGTGGATATGACACCTAGGGAAGGGAGTGTGGTGGTGAATGGCAACTGCCCGAAGCAGCAGCACAGCTCTTCCACTGCCAAAACAACTCCACCTGCCTCATGAACTTCACATACCATCAGCTGTCCTGGCAGCTATCTAGGAAACCCTGTTGGGTCACTTCCGGTCCCATGCCCATTAAGCCCAGTGGGATGGAATCAAGCAGCTTCAGCAAACACACAAATCTAACATGGAGCTCCTCACTCAAGGCGCTCAAAACTCCACAGCCAAAGACAAGTTCAGTGCCCAAGCCATTTCCCGCTGCCATGGAAACCAAGTGCTCTGGCAGCACATATGTCTGAAAGTGGATATGACACCTAGGGAAGGGAGTGTGGTGGTGAATGGCAACTGCCCGAAGCAGCAGCACAGCTCTTCCACTGCCAAAACAACTCCACCTGCCTCATGAACTTCACATACCATCAGTTGTCCTGGCAGCTATCTAGGAAACCCTGTTGGGTCACTTCCGGTCCCTTGCCCATTGAGCCCAGTGGGATGGAATCAAGCAGCTTGAGCACCCACACAAAATGAACATGGAGCTCCTCACTCAAGGCGCTCAAAACGTCACGGCCAAAGACAAGTTCAGTGCCCAAGCCATTTCCCGCTGCCATGGAAACCAAGTGCTCTGGCAGCACATATGTCTGAAAGTGGATATGACACCTAGGGAAGGGAGTGTGCTGGTGAATGGCAACTGCCCGAAGCAGCAGCACAGCTCTTCCACTGCAAAACAACCTCAACTGCCTCATGAACTTCACATACCATCAGCTGTCCTGGCAGCTATCTAGGAAACCCTGTTGGGTCACTTCCGGTCCCATGCCCATTGAGCCCAGTGGGATGGAATCAAGCAGCTTCAGCACCCACACAGAATGAACATGGAGCTCCTCACTCAAGGCGCTCAAAACTCCACAGCCAAAGACAAGTTCAGTGCCCAAGCCATTTCCCGCTGCCATGGAAACCAAGTGCTCTGGCAGCACATATGTCTGAAAGTGGATATGACACCTAGGGAAGGGAGTGTGGTGGTGAATGGCAACTGCCCGAAGCAGCAGCACAGCTCTTCCACTGCCAAAACAACTCCACCTGCCTCATGAACTTCACATACCATCAGCTGTCCTGGCACCTATCAAGGAAACCCTGTTGGGTCACTTCCAGTCCCATGCCCATTGAGCCCAGTGGGATGGAATCAAGCAGCTTCAGCACCCACACAAATCTAACATGGAGCTCCTCACTCAAGGCGCTCAAAACGTCACGGCCAAAGACAAGTTCAGTGCCCAATCCATTTCCCGCTGCCATGGAAACCAAGTGCTCTGGCAGCACATATGTCTGAAAGTGGATATGACACCTAGGGAAGGCAGTGTGGTGGTGAATGGCAACTGCCCAAAGCAGCAGCACAGCTCTTCCACTGCCAAAACAACTCCACCTGCCTCATGAACTTCACATACCATCAGCTGTCCTGGCAGCTATCTAGGAAACCCTGTTGGGTCACTTCCGGTCCCATGCCCATTGAGCCCAGTGGCATGGAATTAAGCAGCTTCAGCACCCACACAGAATGAACATGGAGCTCCTCACTTAAGGCGCTCAAATGTACATGGACAAAGACAAGTTCAGTGCCCAAGCCATTTCCCGCTGCCATGGAAACCAAGTGCTCTGGCAGCACATATGTCTGAAAGTGGATATGACACCTAGGGAAGGGAGTGTGCTGGTGAATGGCAACTGCCCGAAGCAGCAGCACAGCTCTTCCACTGCAAAACAACCTCAACTGCCTCATGAACTTCACATACCATCAGCTGTCCTGGCAGCTATCTAGGAAACCCTGTTGGGTCACTTCCGGTCCCATGCCCATTGAGCCCAGTGGGATGGAATCAAGCAGCTTCAGCACCCACACAAAACGAACATGGAGCTCCTCACTCAAGGCGCTCAAAACTCCACGGCCAAAGATAAGTTCAGTGCCCAAGCCATTTCCCGCTGCCATGGAAACCAAGTGCTCTGGCAGCACATATGTCTGAAAGTGGATATGACACCTAGGGAAGGGAGTGTGTTGGTGAATGGCAACTGAATGAAGCAGCAGCACAGCTCTTCGACTGCCAAAACAACTCCACCTGCCTCATGAACTTCACATACCATCAGCTGTCCTGGCAGCTATCTAGGAAACCCTGTTGGTTCACTTCCGGTCCCATGCCCATTGAGCCCAGTGGGATGGAATCAAGCAGCTTCAGCACCCACACAAAATGAACATGGAGCTCCTCACTCAAGGCGCTCAAAACTCCACAGCCAAAGACAAGTTCAGTGCCCAAGTCATTTCACTCTGCCATGGAAACCAAGTGCTCTGGCAGCACATATGTCTGAAAGTGGATATGACACCTAGGGAAGGGAGTGTGTTGGTGAATGGCAACTGCCCGAAGCAGCAGCACAGCTCTTCTAGTGCAAAAACAACTCCACCTGCCTCATGAACTTCACATACCATCAGTTGTCCTGGCACTTATCTAGGAAACCCTGTTGGGTCACTTCCGGTCCCATGCCCATTGAGCCCAGTGGGATGGAATCAAGCAGCTTCAGCACCCACACAGATCTAACATGGAGCTCCTGACTCAAGGCGCTCAAAACTCCACAGCCAAAGACAAGTTCAGTGCCCAAGCCATTTCCCGCTGCCATGGAAACCAAGTGCTCTGGCAGCACATATGTCTGAAAGTGGATATGACACCTAGGGAAGGCAGTATGGTGGTGAATGGCAACTACCCAAAGCAGCAGCACAGCTCTTCCAATGCCAAAACAACTCCACCTGCCTCATGCACTTCACATACCATCAGCTGTCCTGGCAGCTATCTAGGAAACCCTGTTGGGTCACTTCCTCTCCCATGCCCATTAAGCCCAGTGTGATGGAATCAAGCAGCTTCAGCAAACACACAAATCTAACATGGAGCTCCTCACTCAAGGCGCTCAAAACTCCACAGCCAAAGACAAGTTCAGTGCCCAAGCCATTTCCCGCTGCCATGGAAACCAAGTGCTCTGGCAGCACATATGTCTGAAAGTGGATATGACACCTAGGGAAGGGAGTGTGCTGGTGAATGGCAACTGCCCGAAGCAGCAGCACAGCTCTTCCAATGAAAAAACAACTCCACCTGCCTCATGAACTTCACATACCATCAGCTGTCCTGGCAGCTATCTAGGAAACCCTGTTGGGTCACTTCCGGTCCCATGCCCATTGAGCCCAGTGGGATGGAATCAAGCAGCTTCAGCACCCACACAGATCTAACATGGAGCTCCTCACTCAAGGCGCTCCAAACTCCACAGCCAAAGACAAGTTCAGTGGGCAAGCCATTTTCCGCTGCCATGGAAACCAAGTGCTCTGGCAGCACATATGTCTGAAAGTGGATATGACACCTAGGGAAGGGAGTGTGGTGGTGAATGACAACTGCCCGAAGCAGCAGCACAGCTCTTCCACTGCAAAACAACCTCAACTGCCTCATGAACTTCACATACCATCAGCTGTCCTGGCAGCTATCAAGGAAACCCTGTTGGGTCACTTCCGGTCCCATGCCCATTGAGCCCAGTGGGATGGAATCAAGCAGCTTCAGCACCCACACAAATCTAACATGGAGCTCCTCACTCAAGGCGCTCAAAACTCCACAGCCAAAGACAAGTTCAGTGCCGAAGCCATTTCCCGCTGCCATGGAAACCAAGTGCTCTGGCAGCACATATGTCTGAAAGTGGATATGACACGTAGGGAAGGGAGTGTGGTGGTGAATGGCAACTGCTCGAAGCAGCAACACAGCTCTTCCACTGCCAAAACAACTCCACCTGCCTCATGAACTTCACATACCATCAGCTGTCTTGGCAGCTATCTAGGAAACCCTGTTGGGTCACTTCCGGTCCCATGCCAATTGAGCCCAGTGGGATGGAATCATGCAGCTTGAGCACCCACAAAAAACGAACATGGAGCTCCTCACTCCAGGCGCTCAAAACTCCACAGCCAAAGACCAGTTCAGTGCCCAAGCCATTTCCCGCTGCCATGGAAACCAAGTGCTCTGGCAGCACATATGTCTGAAAGTGGATATGACACCTAGGGAAGGGAGTGTGTTGGTGAATGGCAACTGCCCGAAGCAGCAGCACAGCTCTTCGACTGCCAAAACAACTCCACCTGCCTCATGCACTTCACATACCATCAGCTGTCCTGGCAGCTATCTAGGAAACCCTGTTGGGTGACTTCCGGTCCCATGCCCATTGAGCCCAGTGGGATGGAATCAAGCAGCTTCAGCACCCACACAAATCTAACATGGAGCTCCTCACTCAAGGCGCTCAAAACTCCACAGCCAAAGACCAGTTCAGTGCCCAAGCCATTTCCCGCTGCCATGGAAACCAAGTGCTCTGGCAGCACATATGTCTGAAAGTGGATATGACACCTAGGGAAGGGAGTGTGTTGGTGAATGGCAACTGCCCGAAGCAGCAGCACAGCTCTTCGACTGCCAAAACAACTCCACCTGCCTCATGCACTTCACATACCATCAGCTGTCCTGGCAGCTATCTCGGAAACCCTGTTGGGTCACTTCCGGTCCCATGCCCATTGAGCCCAGTGGGATGGAATCAAGCAGCTTCAGCACCCATACAAAGCTAACATGGAGCTCCTCACCCAAGGCGCTCAAAACTCCACGGCCAAAGACAAGTTCAGTGCCCAAGCCATTTCCTGCTGCCATGGAAACCAAGTGCTCTGGCAGCACATATGTCTGAAAGTGGATATGACACCTAGGGAACTCTGTGTGGTGGTGAATGGCAACTGCCCGAAGCAGCAGCACAGCTCTTCTAGTGCCAAAACAACTCCACCTGCCTCATGAACTTCACATACCATCAGCTGTCCTGGCAGCTATCTAGGAAACCCTGTTGGGTCACTTCCGGTCCCATGCCCATTGAGCCCAGTGGGATGGAATCAAGCAGCTTGAGCACCCACACAAAACGAACATGGAGCTCCTCACTCAAGGCGCTCAAAACTCCACAGCCAAAGACAAGTTCAGTGCCCAAGCCATTTCCCGCTGCCATGGAAACCAAGTGCTCTGGCAGCACATATGTCTGAAAGTGGATATGACACCTAGGGAAGGGAGTGTGCTGATGAATGGCAACTGCCCGAAGCAGCAGCACAGCTCTTCGACTGCCAAAACAACTCCACCTGCCTCATGAACTTCACATACCATCAGCTGTCCTGGCAGCTATCTAGGAAACCCTGTTGGGTAACTTCCGGTTCCATGCCCATTGAGCCCAGTGGGATGGAATCAAGCAGCTTCAGCACCCACACAAATCTAACATGGAGCTCCTCACTCAAGGTGCTCAAAACTCCACAGCCAAAGACAAGTTCAGTGCCGAAGCCATTTCCGGCTGCCATGGAAACCAAGTGCTCTGGCAGCACATATTTCTGAATGTGGATATGACACCTAGGGAACTCTGTGTGGTGGTGAATGGCAACTGCCCGAAGCAGCAGCACAGCTCTTCCACTGCCAAAACAACTCCACCTGCCTCATGAACTTCACATACCATCAGCTGTCCTGGCAGGTATCTAGGAAACCCTGTTGGGTCACATCCGGTTCCATGCCCATGGAGCCCAGTGGGATGGAATCAAGCAGCTTGAGCACCCACACAAATCTAACATGGAGCTCCTCACTCAAGGCGCTCAAAACTCCACAGCCAAAGACAAGTTCAGTGCCCAAGACATTTCCCGCTGCCATGGAAACCAAGTGCTCTGGCAGCACATATGTCTGAAAGTGGATATGACACCTAGGGAAGGGAGTGTGCTGGTGAATGGAAACTGCCCGAAGCAGCAGCACAGCTCTTCCACTGCCAAAACAACTCCACCTGCCTCATGAACTTCACATACCATCAGCTGTCCTGGCAGCTATCTAGGAAACCCTGTTGGGTCACTTCCGGTCCCATGCCCATTGAGCCCAGTGGGATGGAATCAAGCAGCTTCAGCACCCACACAGATCTAACATGGAGCTCATCACTCAAGGCGCTCAAAACTTCACGGCCAAAGACAAGTTCAGTGCCCAAGCCATTTCCCGCTGCCATGGAAACCAAGTGCTCTGGCAGCACATATGTCTGAAAGTGGATATGACACCTAGGGAAGGGAGTGTGCTGGTGAATGGCAACTGCCCGAAGCAGCAGCACAGCTCTTCCACTGCCAAAACAACTCCACCTGCCTCATGAACTTCACATACCATCAGCTGTCCTGGCAACTATCTAGGAAACCCTGTTGGGTCACTTCCGGTCCCATGCCCATTGAGCCCAGGGGGATGGAATCAAGCAGCTTCAGCACCCACACAAAACGAACATGGAGCTCCTCACTCAAGGCGCTCAAAACTCCACAGCCAAAGACAAGTTCAGTGCCCAAGCCATTTCCTGCTGCCATGGAAACCAAGTGCTCTGGCAGCACATATGTCTGAAAGTGGATATGACACCTAGGGAAGGGAGTGTGCTGGTGAATGGCAACTGCCCGAAGCAGCAGCACAGCTCTTCCAGTGCCAAAACAACTCCACCTGCCTCATGAACTTCACATACCATCAGCTGTCCTGGCAGCTATCTAGGAAACCCTGTTGGGTCACTTCCGGTCCCATGCCCATTGAGCACAGGGGGATGGAATCAAGCAGCTTCAGCACCTACTCCTCACTCAAGGCGCTCGAAACTCCACGGCCAAAGACAAGTTCAGTGCCCAAGCCATTTCCCGCTGCCATGGAAACCAAGTGCTCTGGCAGCACATATGTCTGAAAGTGGATATGACACCTAGGGAAGGGAGTGTGTTGGTGAATGGCAACTGCCCGAAGCAGCAACACAGCTCTTCCACTGCCAAAACAACTCCACCTGCCTCATGAACTTCACATACCATCAGTTGTCCTGGCAGCTATCTAGGAAACCCTGTTGGGTCACTTCCGGTCCCATGCCCATTGAGCCCAGTGGGATCGAATCAAGCAGCTTCAGCACCCACACAAAACTAACATGGAGCTCCTCACTCAAGGCGCTCAAAACTCACTCCACGGCCAAAGACAAGTTCAGTGCCCAAGCCATTTCCCGCTGCCATGGAAACCAAGTTCTCTGGCAGCACATATGTCTGAAAATGGATATGACACCTATGGAAGGGAGTGTGGTGGTGAATGGCAACTGCCCGAAGCAGCAGCACAGCTCTTCCAGTGTCAAAACAACAACACCACCTGCCTCATGAACTTCACATACCATCAGCTGTCCTGGCAGCTATCTAGGAAACCCTGTCGGGTCGCTTCCAGTCCCATGCCCATTGAGCCCAGAGGGATGGAATCAAGCAGCTTCAGCACATACTCCTCACTCAAGGCGCTCAAAACTCCACGGCCAAAGACAAGTTCAGTGCCCAAGCCATTTCCCGCTGCCATGGAAACCAAGTGCTCTGGCAGCACATATGTCTGAAAATGGATATGACACCTAGGGAAGGGAGTGTGCTGGTGAATGGCAACTGCCCGAAGCAGCAGCACAGCTCTTCCACTGCCAAAACAACTCCACCTGCCTCATGAACTTCACATACCATCAGCTGTCCTGGCAACTATCTAGGAAACACTGTTGGGTCACTTCCGGTCCCATGCCCATTGAGCCCAGTGGCATGGAATCAAGCAGCTTCAGCACCCACACAAAATGAACATGGAGCTCCTCACTCAAGGCGCTCAAAACTCCACGGCCAAAGACAAGTTCAGTGCCCAAGCCATTTCCCGTTGCCATGGAAACCAAGTGCTCTGGCAGCACATATGTCTGAAAATGGATATGACACCTAGGGAAGGGAGTGTGCTGGTGAATGGCAACTGCCCGAAGCAGCAGCACAGCTCTTCCAGTGCCAAAACAACTCCACCTGCCTCATGAACTTCACATACCATCAGCTGTCCTTGCACCTATCTAGGAAACCCTGTTGGGTCACTTCCGGTCCCATGCCCATTGAGCCCAGAGGGATGGAATCAAGCAGCTTCAGCACCCACACAAAACGAACATGGAGCTCCTCACTCAAGGCGCTCAAAACTCCACAGCCAAAGACAAGTTCAGTGCCCAAGCCATTTCCCGCTGCCATGGAAACCAAGTGCTCTGGCAGCACGTATGTCTGAAATAAATAGGACATTTAGGGAAGGGAGTGTGCTGGTGAATGGCAACTGCCCGAAGCAGCAGCACAGCTCTTCCACTGCCAAAACAACTCCACCTGCCTCATGAACTTTACATACCATCAGCTGTCCTGGCAGCTATCTAGGAAACCCTGTTGGGTCACTTCCGGTCCCATGCCCATTGAGTCCAGTGGGATGGAATCAAGCAGCTTCAGCACCCACACAAAACGAACATGGAGTTCCTCACTCAAGGCGCTCAAAACTCCACGGCCAAAGACAAGTTCAGTGCCCAAGCCATTTCCCGCTGCCATGGAAACCAAGTGCTCTGGCAGCACATATGTCTGAAAGTGGATATGACACCTAGGGAAGGGAGTGTGTTGGTGAATGGCAACTGCCCGAAGCAGCAGCACAGCTCTTCCACTGCCAAAACAACTCCACCTGCCTCATGACCTTCACATACCATCAGCTGTCCTGGCAGCTATCTAGGAAACCCTGTTGGGTCACTTCCGGTCCCATGCCCATTGAGCCCAGTGGGATGGAATCAAGCAGCTTCAGCACCCACACAAAACTAACATGGAGTTCCTCACTCAAGGCGCTCAAAACTCCACGGCCAAAGACAAGTCAGTGCCCAAGCCATTTCCCGCTGCCATGGAAACCAAGTGCTCTGGCAGCACATATGTCTGAAAGTGGATATGACACCTAGGGAAGGGAGTGTGCTGGTCAATGGCAACTGCCCGAAGCAGCAGCACAGCTCTTCCACTGCCAAAACAACTCCACCTGCCTCATGAACTTCACATACCATCAGCTGTCTTGGCAGCTATCTAGGAAACCCTGTTGAGTCACTTCCGGTCCCATGCCCATTGAGCCCAGTGGGATGGAAACAAGCAGCTTGAGCACCCACACAAAACGAACATGGAGCTCCTCACCCAAGGCGCTTAAAACTGCACAGCCAAAGACAACTTCAGTGCCCAAGCCATTTCCCGCTGCCATGGAAACCAAGTGCTCTGGCAGCACATATGTCTGAAAGTGGATATGACACCTAGGGAAGGGAGTGCGCTGGTGAAGGGCAACTGCCCGAAGCAGCAGCACAGCTCTTCCACTGCTAAAACAACTCCACCTGCCTCATGAACTTCACATACCATCAGCTGTCCTGGCAGCTATGCAGGAAACCCTGTTGGGTCACTTCCGGTCCCATGCCCATTGAGCCCAGTGGGATGGAATCAAGCAGCTTGAGCACCCACACAAAACGAACATGGAGCTCCTCACTCAAGGCGCTCAAAACTCCACAGCCAAAGACAAGTTCAGTGCCCAAGCCATTTCCCGCTGCCATGGAAACCAAGTGCTCTGGCAGCACATATGTCTGAAAGTGGATATGACACCTAGGGAAGGGAGTGTGGTGGTGAATGGCAACTGCCCGAAGCAGCAGCACAGCTCTTCCAGTGCCAAAACAACTCCACCTGCCTCATGAACTTCACATACCATCAGCTATCCTGGCAGCTATCTAGGAAACCCTGTTGGGTCACTTCCGGTCCCATGCCCATTGAGCCCAGTGGGATGGAATCAAGCAGCTTCAGCACCCACACAAAACGAACATGGAGCTCCTCACTCAAGGCGTTCAAAACTCCACAGCCAAAGACAAGTTCAGTGCCCAAGCCATTTCCCGCTGCCATGGAAACCAAGTGCTCTGGCAGCACATATATCTGAAAGTGGATATGACACCTAGGGAAGGGAGTGTGCTGGTGAATGGCAACTGCCCGAAGCAGCAGCACAGCTCTTCCAGTGCCAAAACAACTCCACCTGCCTCATGAACTTCACATACCATCAGCTGTCCTGGCAGCTATCTAGGAAACCCTGTTGGGTCACATCCTGTCCCATGCCCATTGAGCCCTGTGGGATGGAATCAAGCAGCTTGAGCACCCACACAAATCTAACATGGAGCTCCTCACTCAAGGCACTCAAACCTACATGGCGGAAGACAAGTTCAGTGCCCAAGCCATTTCCCTCTGCCATGGAAACCAACTGCTCTGGCAGCACATATGTCTGAAAGTGGATATGACACCTAGGGAAGGGAGTATGTTGGTGAATGGCAACTGCCTGAAGCAGCAGCACAGCTCTTCCACTGCCAAAACAACTCCACCTGCCTCATGAACTTCACATACCATCAGCTGTCCTGGCAGCTATCTAGGAAACCCTGTTGGGTCACTTCCGGTCCCATGCCCATTGAGCCCTGTGGGATGGAATCAAGCAGCTTGAGCACCCACACAAAACGAACATGGAGCTCCTCACTCAAGGCGCTCAAAACTCCACGGCCAAAGACAAGTTCAGTGCCCAAGCCATTTCCCACTGCCATGGAAACCAAGTGCTCTGGCAGCACATATGTCTGAAAGTGGATATGACACCTAGGGAAGGGAATGTGGTGGAGAATGGCAACTGCCTGAAGTAGCAGCACAGCTCTTCCACTGCCAAAACAACTCCACCTGCCTCATGAACTTCACATACCATCAGCTGTCCTGGCAGCTATGTAGGAAACCCTGTTGGGTCCCTTCCGGTCCCATGCCCATTGAGCCCTGTGGGATGGAATCAAGCAGCTTGAGCACCCACACAAAACCAACATGGAGCTCCTCACTCAAGGCGCTCAAACCTACATGGCCAAAGACAAGTTCAGTGCCCAAGCCATTTCCCGCTGCCATGGAAACCAAGTGCTCTGGCAGCACATATGTCTGAAAGTGGATATGACACCTAGGGAAGGGAGTGTGCTGGTGAATGGCAACTGCCCGAAGCAGCAGCACAGCTCTTCCACTGCCAAAACAACTCCACCTGCCTCATGAACTTCACATACCATCAGCTGTCCTGGCAGCTATGCAGGAAACCCTGTTGGGTCACTTCCGGTCCCATGCCCATTGAGCCCAGTGGGATGGAATCAAGCAGCTTCAGCAAACACACAAAACGAACATGGAGCTCCTCACTCAAGGCGCTCAAACCTACATGGCGGAAGACAAGTTCAGTGCCCAAGCCATTTCCCGCTGCCATGGAAACCAAGTGCTCTGGCAGCACATATATCTGAAAGTGGATATGACACCTAGGGAAGGGAGTGTGCTGGTGAATGGCAACTGCCCGAAGCAGCAGCACAGCTCTTCCAATGCCAAAACAACTCCACCTGCCTCATGAACTTCACATACCATCAGCTGTCCTGGCAGCTATCTAGGAAACCCTGTTGGGTCACTTCTGGTCCCATGCCCATTGAGCCCAGTGGGATGGAATCAAGCAGCTTCAGCACCCACACAAAACGAACATGGAGCTCCTCACTCAAGGCGCTAAAATCTCCATGGCCAAAGACAAGTTCAGTGCCCAAACCATTTCCCGCTGCCATGGAAACTAAGAGCTCTGGCAGCACATGTATCTGAAAGTGGATATGACACCTAGGGAAGGGAGTGTGCTGGTGAATGGCAACTGCCCGAAGCAGCAGCACAGCTCTTCCACTGCCAAAACAACTCCACCTGCCTCATGGACTTCACATACCATCAGCTGTCCTGGCAGCTATCTAGGAACCCCTGTTGGGTCACTTCCGGTCCCATGCCCATTGAGCCCAGTGGGATGGAATCAAGCAGCCTCAGCACCCACACAAAACGAACATGGAGCTCCTCACTCAAGGCGCTCAAAACTCCACGGCCAAAGACAAGTTCAGTGCCCAAGCCATTTCCCACTGCCATGGAAACCAAGTTCACTGGCAGCACATGTATCTGAAATTGGATATGACACCTAAAGAATGGAGTGTGCTGGTGAATGGCAACTGCCCGAAGCAGCAGCACAGCTCTTCCAGTGCCAAAACAACCCCACCTGCCTCATGAACTTCACATACCATCAGCTGTCCTGGCAGCTATCTAGGAACCCCTGTTGGGTCACTTCCGGTCCCATGCCCATTGAGCCCAGTGGGATGGAATCAAGCAGCTTCAGCACCCACACAAAACGAACATGGAGCTCCTCACTCAAGGCGTTCAAAACTCCACAGCCAAAGACAAGTTCAGTGCCCAAGCCATTTCCCGCTGCCATGGAAACCAAGTGCTCTGGCAGCACATATATCTGAAAGTGGATATGACACCTAGGGAAGGGACTGTGCTGGTGAATGGCAACTGCCCGAAGCAGCAGCACAGCTCTTCCACTGCCAAAACAACTCCACCTGCCTCATGAACTTCACATACCATCAGCTGTCCTGGCAGCTATCTAGGAAACCATGTTGGGTCATATCCTGTCCCATGCCCATTGAGCCCTGTGGGATGGAATCAAGCAGCTTGAGCACCCACACAAATCTAACATGGAGCTCCTCACTCAAGGCGCTCAAACCTACATGGCGGAAGACAAGTTCAGTGCCCAAGCCATTTCCCTCTGCCATGGAAACCAAGTGCTCTGGCAGCACATATGTCTGAAAGTGGATATGACACCTAGGGAAGGGAGTATGTTGGTGAATGGCAACTGCCTGAAGCAGCAGCACAGCTCTTCCACTGCCAAAACAACTCCACCTGCCTCATGAACTTCACATACCATCAGCTGTCCTGGCAGCTATCTAGGAAACCCTGTTGGGTCACTTCCGGTCCCATGCCCAATGAGCCCTGTGGGATGGAATCAAGCAGCTTGAGCACCCACACAAAACGAACATGGAGCTCCTCACTCAAGGCGCTCAAAACTCCACGGCCAAAGACAAGTTCAGTGCCCAAGCCATTTCCCACTGCCATGCAAACCAAGTGCTCTGGCAGCACATATGTCTGAAAGTGGATATGACACCTAGGGATGGGAATGTGGTGGAGAATGGCAACTGCCTGAAGTAGCAGCACAGCTCTTCCACTGCCAAAACAACTCCACCTGCCTCATGAACTTCACATACCATCAGCTGTCCTGGCAGCTATCTAGGAAACCCTGTTGGGTCCCTTCCGGTCCCATGCCCATTGAGCCCAGTGGGATGGAATCAAGCAGCTTGAGCACCCACACAAAACCAACATGGAGCTCCTCACTCAAGGCGCTCAAACCTACATGGCCAAAGACAAGTTCAGTGCCCAAGCCATTTCCCGCTGCCATGGAAACCAAGTGCTCTGGCAGCACATATGTCTGAAAGTGGATATGACACCTAGGGAAGGGAGTGTGCTGGTGAATGGCAACTGCCCGAAGCAGCAGCACAGCTCTTCCACTGCCAAAACAACTCCACCTGCCTCATGAACTTCACATACCATCAGCTGTCCTGGCAACTATGCAGGAAACCATGTTGGGTCACTTCCGGTCCCATGCCCATTGAGCCCAGTGGGATGGAATCAAGCAGCTTCAGCACCCACACAAAACGAACATGGAGCTCCTCACTCAAGGCGCTCAAACCTACATGGCAGAAGACAAGTTCAGTGCCCAAGCCATTTCCCGCTGCCATGGAAACCAAGTGCTCTGGCAGCACATATGTCTGAAAGTGGATATGACACCTAGGGAAGGGAGTGTGCTGGTGAATGGCAACTGCCCGAAGCAGCAGCACAGCTCTTCCAGTGCCAAAACAACTCCACCTGCCTCATGAACTTCACATACCATCAGCTATCCTGGCAGCTATCTAGGAAACCCTGTTGGGTCACTTCCGGTCCCATGCCCATTGAGCCCAGTGGGATGGAATCAAGCAGCTTCAGAACCCACACAAAACGAACATGGAGCTCCTCACTCAAGGCGCTAAAAACTCCACAGCCAAAGACAAGTTCAGTGCCCAAGCCATTTCCCGCTGCCATGGAAACCAAGTGCTCTGGCAGCACATATATCTGAAAGTGGATATGACACCTAGGGAAGGGAGTGTGCTGGTGAATGGCTACTGCCCGAAGCAGCAGCACAGCTCTTCCAATGCCAAAACAACTCCACCTGCCTCATGAACTTCACATACCATCAGCTGTCCTGGCAGCTATCTAGGAAACCCTGTTGGGTCACTTCTGGTCCCATGCCCATTGAGCCCAGTGGGATGGAATCAAGCAGCTTCAGCACCCACACAAAACGAACATGGAGCTCCTCACTCAAGGGGCTAAAATCTCCATGGCCAAAGACAAGTTCAGTGCCCAAACCATTTCCCGCTGCCATGGAACCTAAGAGCTCTGGCAGCACATGTATCTGAAAGTGGATATGACACCTAGGGAAGGGAGTGTGCTGGTGAATGGCAACTGCCCGAAGCAGCAGCACAGCTCTTCCACTGCCAAAACAACTCCACCTGCCTCATGGACTTCACATACCATCAGCTGTCCTGGCAGCTATCTAGGAACCCCTGTTGGGTCACTTCCGGTCCCATGCCCATTGAGCCCAGTGGGATGGAATCAAGCAGCCTCAGCACCCACACAAAACGAACATGGAGCTCCTCACTCAAGGCGCTCAAAACTCCAAGGCCAAAGACAAGTTCAGTGCCCAAGCCATTTCCCGCTGCCATGGAAACCAAGTGCTCTGGCAGCACATATGTCTGAAAGTGGATATGACACCTAGGGAAGGGAGTGTGCTGGTGAATGGCAACTGCCCGAAGCAGCAGCACAGCTCTTCCACTGCCAAAACAACTCCACCTGCCTCATGAACTTCACATACCATCAGCTATCCTAGCAGCTATCTAGGAAACCCTGTTGGGTCACTCGGGTCCCATGCCCATTGAGCCCAGTGGGATGGAATCAAGCAGCTTCAGCACCCACACAAAACGAACATGGAGCTCCTCACTCAAGGCGCTAAAAACTCTACAGCCAAAGACAAGTTCAGTGCCCAAGCCATTTCCCGCTGCCATGGAAACCAAGTGCTCTGGCAGCACATATATCTGAAAGTGGATATGACACCTAGGGAAGGGAGTGTGCTGGTGAATGGCTACTGCCCGAAGCAGCAGCACAGCTCTTCCAATGCCAAAACAACTCCACCTGCCTCATGAACTTCACATACCATCAGCTGTCCTGGCAGCTATCTAGGAAACCCTGTTGGGTCACTTCTGGTCCCATGCCCATTGAGCCCAGTGGGATGGAATCAAGCAGCTTCAGCACCCACACAAAACGAACATGGAGCTCCTCACTCAAGGCGCTAAAATCTCCATGGCCAAAGACAAGTTCAGTGCCCAAACCATTTCCCGCTGCCATGGAAACTAAGAGCTCTGGCAGCACATGTATCTGAAAGTGGATATGACACCTAGGGAAGGGAGTGTGCTGGTGAATGGCAACTGCCCGAAGCAGCAGCACAGCTCTTCCACTGCCAAAACAACTCCACCTGCCTCATGGACTTCACATACCATCAGCTGTCCTGGCAGCTATCTAGGAACCCCTGTTGGGTCACTTCCGGTCCCATGCCCATTGAGCCCAGTGGGATGGAATCAAGCAGCCTCAGCACCCACACAAAACGAACATGGAGCTCCTCACTCAAGGCGCTCAAAACTCCACGGCCAAAGACAAGTTCAGTGCCCAAGCCATTTCCCACTGCCATGGAAACCAAGTTCACTGGCAGCACATGTATCTGAAATTGGATATGACACCTAAAGAATGGAGTGTGCTGGTGAATGGCAACTGCCCGAAGCAGCAGCACAGCTTTCCACTGCCAAAACAACCCCACCTGCCTCATGAACTTCACATACCATCAGCTGTCCTGGCAGCTATCTAGGAACCCCTGTTGGGTCACTTCCGGTCCCATGCCCATTGAGCCCAGTGGGATGGAATCAAGCAGCTTCAGCACCCACACAAAACGAACATGGAGCTCCTCACTCAAGGCGTTCAAAACTCCACAGCCAAAGACAAGTTCAGTGCCCAAGCCATTTCCCGCTGCCATGGAAACCAAGTGCTCTGGCAGCACATATATCTGAAAGTGGATATGACACCTAGGGAAGGGACTGTGCTGGTGAATGGCAACTGCCCGAAGCAGCAGCACAGCTCTTCCAGTGCCAAAACAACTCCACCTGCCTCATGAACTTCACATACCATCAGCTGTCCTGGCAGCTATCTAGGAAACCATGTTGGGTCACTTCCGGTCCCATGCCCATTGAGCCCTGTGGGATGGAATCAAGCAGCTTGAGCACCCACACAAATCTAACATGGAGCTCCTCACTCAAGGCGCTCAAACCTACATGGCGGAAGACAAGTTCAGTGCCCAAGCCATTTCCCTCTGCCATGGAAACCAAGTGCTCTGGCAGCACATATGTCTGAAAGTGGATATGACACCTAGGGAAGGGAGTATGTTGGTGAATGGCAACTGCCTGAAGCAGCAGCACAGCTCTTCCACTGCCAAAACAACTCCACCTGCCTCATGAACTTCACATACCATCAGCTGTCCTGGCAGCTATCTAGGAAACCCTGTTGGGTCACTTCCGGTCCCATGCCCATTGAGCCCTGTGGGATGGAATCAAGCAGCTTGAGCACCCACACAAAACGAACATGGAGCTCCTCACTCAAGGCGCTCAAAACTCCACGGCCAAAGACAAGTTCAGTGCCCAAGCCATTTCCCACTGCCATGGAAACCAAGTGCTCTGGCAGCACATATGTCTGAAAGTGGATATGACACCTAGGGATGGGAATGTGGTGGAGAATGGCAACTGCCTGAAGTAGCAGCACAGCTCTTCCACTGCCAAAACAACTCCACCTGCCTCATGAACTTCACATACCATCAGCTGTCCTGGCAGCTATCTAGGAAACCCTGTTGGGTCCCTTCCGGTCCCATGCCCATTGAGCCCAGTGGGATGGAATCAAGCAGCTTGAGCACCCACACAAAACCAACATGGAGCTCCTCACTCAAGGCGCTCAAACCTACATGGCCAAAGACAAGTTCAGTGCCCAAGCCATTTCCCGCTGCCATGGAAACCAAGTGCTCTGGCAGCACATATGTCTGAAAGTGGATATGACACCTAGGGAAGGGAGTGTGCTGGTGAATGGCAACTGCCCGAAGCAGCAGCACAGCTCTTCCACTGCCAAAACAACTCCACCTGCCTCATGAACTTCACATACCATCAGCTGTCCTGGCAACTATGCAGGAAACCCTGTTGGGTCACTTCCGGTCCCATGCCCATTGAGCCCAGTGGGATGGAATCAAGCAGCTTGAGCACCCACACAAAACGAACATGGAGCTCCTCACTCAAGGTGCTCAAACCTACATGGCAGAAGACAAGTTCAGTGCCCAAGCCATTTCCCTCTGCCATGGAAACCAAGTGCTCTGGCAGCACATATGTCTGAAAGTGGATATGACACCTAGGGAAGGGAGTGTGCTGGTGAATGGCAACTGCCCGAAGCAGCAGCACAGCTCTTCCACTGCCAAAACAACTCCACCTGCCTCATGAACTTCACATACCATCAGCTATCCTGGCAGCTATCTAGGAAACCCTGTTGGGTCACTTCCGGTCCCATGCCCATTGAGCCCAGTGGGATGGAATCAAGCAGCTTCAGAACCCACACAAAACGAACATGGAGCTCCTCACTCAAGGCGCTAAAAACTCCACAGCCAAAGACAAGTTCAGTGCCCAAGCCATTTCCCGCTGCCATGGAAACCAAGTGCTCTGGCAGCACATATATCTGAAAGTGGATATGACACCTAGGGAAGGGAGTGTGCTGGTGAATGGCTACTGCCCGAAGCAGCAGCACAGCTCTTCCACTGCCAAAACAACTCCACCTGCCTCATGAACTTCACATACCATCAGCTGTCCTGGCAGCTATCTAGGAAACCCTGTTGGGTCACTTCTGGTCCCATGCCCATTGAGCCCAGTGGGATGGAATCAAGCAGCTTCAGCACCCACACAAAACGAACATGGAGCTCCTCACTCAAGGCGCTAAAATCTCCATGGCCAAAGACAAGTTCAGTGCCCAAACCATTTCCCGCTGCCATGGAAACTAAGAGCTCTGGCAGCACATGTATCTGAAAGTGGATATGACACCTAGGGAAGGGAGTGTGGTGTTGAATGGCAACTGCCCGAAGCAGCAGCACAGCTCTTCCACTGCCAAAACAACTCCACCTGCCTCATGAACTTCACATACCATCAGCTGTCCTGGCAGCTATCTAGGAAACCCTGTTGGGTCACTTCTGGTCCCATGCCCATTGAGCCCAGTGGGATGGAATCAAGCAGCTTCAGCACCTACACAAAACCAACATGGAGCTCCTCACTGAAGGCGCTCAAGACTCCACTGCCAAAGACAAGTTCAGTGCCCAAGCCATTTCCCGCTGCCATGGAAACCAAGTGCTCTGGCAGCACATATGTCTGAAAGTGGATATGACACCTAGGGAAGGGAGTGTGGTGTTGAATGGCAACTGCCCGAAGCAGCAGCACAGCTCTTCCACTGCCAAAACAACTCCACCTGCCTCATGGACTTCACATACCATCAGCTGTCCTGGCAGCTATCTAGGAAACCCTGTTGGGTCACTTCCGGTCCCATGCCCATTGAGCCCAGTGGGATGGAAACAAGCAGCTTGAGCACCCACACATATCTAACACGGAGCTCCTCACTCAAGGCGCTCAAAACTCCACAGCCAAAGACAAGTTCAGTGCCCAAGCCATTTCCCTCTGCCATGGAAACCAAGTGCTCTGGCAGCACATATGTCTGAAAGTGGATATGACACCTAGGGAAGGGAGTATGCTGGTGAATGGCAACTGCCCGAAGCAGCAGCACAGCTCTTCCACTGCCAAAACAACTCCACCTGCCTCATGAACTTCACATACCATCAGCTGTCCTGGCAGCTATCTAGGAAACCCTGTTGGCTCACTTCCGGTCCCATGCCCATTGAGCCCAGTGGGATGGAATCAAGCAGCTTCAGCACCCACACAAAACGAACATGGAGCTCCTCACTCAAGGCGCTAAAATCTCCATGGCCAAAGACAAGTTCAGTGCCCAAGCCATTTCCCGCTGCCATGGAAACCAAGTGCTCTGGCAGCACATATATCTGAAAGTGGATATGACACCTAGGGAAGGGAGTGTGCTGCTGAATGGCAACTGCCCAAAGCAGCAGCACAGCTCTTCCAGTGCCAAAACAACTCCACCTGCCTCATGAACTGTCAGGAGCCGTGCACTATAGCCACACTGAAGCCATTTTGAATATAGACCTATGGGACAGTGGAAACCCCTGGTTGTCTAGATGCTTGGGAAAGAAGTTATGAAACTAATCACTCGCTTAGCTTCAATTGTTCCTAGCAACTGTTTTAGAATGTGATTGATGCTGTGCTTACCAACATCTTGTTACTGATTACCTATGCTATTGTCGATATCATGGTTACTATTGTTGATATGGTGGCTGCTCAAGAACAATCGGTCTTGAGACCATGGCTTGCGTCCCAGCTTCTCTTTCCCTGAGCGTTAGTTACTGAAGAATATAAAAACCCTCAGTTGAAATCAATAAACTGACAGCTTGATCAGACCTACTGTCTTGCTGTCCATTCTTTGTGTCTCTTGTCCCTTCATTCTCTCCTAGGTGGCTGCGACCCCGTTGACTGTCCTGCTGGACAGGAGAAATTGGCGCCCAACGTGGATGTGTGCAGACCACCGACAGAGCGAACGCCGTGCCATCATTCATGGAGAGGCCTCTCGTGGTGTCGAAAAGGAACACCGGTTGAGCAGTTTCACGGTTGACCCGCCGGAAGTCGAGCTTGTGGGAAATATTCACGGCGCAAATCTTACGGAGCCAAGGTAAGATGGGACAAGCCTTATCATAACATGACCTATTCTTTCAAGGTCTTATAGATTCATTCAAGACACGATGAATTAGGGTGAAAAAGAAAGACCTCAAAACCTTTTTGGATTTTGTTGGTCTGATTTGTTCCTGGCATCCCCAGGATGGCTCTATTGATGAGAAAACTTGGTGTAGAGTAGGTGATTGTTTTAAAGATTATTATGAGGTTTTTGGATCTGAGAAAATTCCTGTTACTGCTTTTAATTATTGGACTTTGATTTATGATATTTTAAAGATTAAGTCTCAACATCCAGATTTACAGAATCTGGCTTTTGAGGGAGAACGATCTCTTAAAAAGAGTCACTCTCGGCTGTCCACACCTATCCCCTCACCTTCCCCCGGTTCTTGACCATCTTCTGTCATTATAGATATTGAGGCAGAGTCCAGTGCCAAGCCCCTTGATCAATCTGCCCCAGAAACTATACGCTCTCAGACTAATAGTCAATCATGACGACTCTCACCCACCTCCACCTTATCCTTCAGAAGCAGCAGCTCCTTCAGCCCCTGCCTCATTACTAGAAGAGGAGCCTGTAATAGAATCCCATAAGAGTGAAGCTTCAGCTCTCCCCAAGAAGAGTGTAATATGCTGCCCTGTTAT
Organism: Ochotona princeps; assembly: GCF_030435755.1. Classification (NCBI taxonomy): domain Eukaryota; kingdom Metazoa; phylum Chordata; class Mammalia; order Lagomorpha; family Ochotonidae; genus Ochotona; species Ochotona princeps. The sequence goes on along the minus strand of NC_080832.1, from coordinate 143,361,006 downwards.
TCAGACCCCTGCACGAGGTGGTGGACACCACACCACGAACATCAACCACTGCAGTTTAAAGATCTAAAAAATATTAAACAATCAGTGAAAGATTATGGCACTCAGACACCTTTTACCTTTGCCCTTATTGAGTCCTTTTCAGGCATGCATCTCCCACTTCTTTACCCAACCCCTTAGCTGAGAGAGGCAGGGTAAGATAAGCCATTTAAGGTTTATAAAAAAAAAAAAGAAGAAAGAAAAAAAAGAAAAAGAAAAGAAAAGAAAAATATGTTCTGTAACTTGACGTAACAAAAGTAATCTAATACAGGGTGGTCTAAAACCACTGTTAAAATAATTTAAAGCATGAGATGAACCTATGTGTGCTTGTTTTGCAAAATCTTTCCAGGTTAAAGTATTTTGAAGAAGAGTCTGGAAGTTGCAACAGGTTTGAGAGTTATATGTCTCTGTTCCGACATGTTTGGCGTTTGTGCTTATGTTTGTTTTGTCAATATTCTTGGTGTTCTATTATTTTTGTCCGGACAAAACTAAATTTTGTTTTAATATTCTTTCTCCAGTTGTGTCTTTGTCTTGAATTGTTAAGTTGTTGTTCTTGTTCTGAATTGGTGCGTGTGTGACTGACTGACAGACGAGATGGGACGGACCATGACTAACCCTTTTTCTCTCTCCTGGTAAATAATTTTAGAGAGGTCTAACAAATTTAACAGGACCTGGCCAGACCAGACTCCCCACCTCCACTGAAAAAAAAAAAATTTGTGTGTCATTTTCTTGCTGTTTGGTCTTTAGCTTACAGTGCTGTCCTGGCATTGATTAGGTCTAACAGTATTCAACATGTTCAGTTAAATGCTAAAGGTACTTTTTGTTTAACTCATTTAGACCTCTAAATTCTTCAGAGTTCTAAACCAAGTCTCATGACTTTGAGAGTTCTAGTAGGATCCCTGGAACTCTCAAAGATTGAGACAAAATTTAAATAATGTACTTGTCATTTAAAATAATTTGGATTATAATCTCACAATATTACAAAATTATGCTAAATTTATTGCATCATATATGCTGTTAAAATAGAAGAGCATTTATGTTCATTGGTCAAAATGTTTCCTACTCATGAAATCGATCCAGATTGTAAATTACTTGTGTTCTTACTTACAAGGAAATATGTGAAATTTTGCCTTGCAGGAGAACAATGAATTCTTTAAAGATGTATAGTAAAATGGGTCATAATGTGTATATTTTCTGAATGTTTGCCTTTAAAACAATGGAGTTGAAGTCTGATTCTTTGTGAAAAAGTGTTTTAACGTCTTCTTTAAAGTAATTTTCATCTTATTGATAACCAAACCTGTTAATTAACTTCAGTAAATTCCAAGGTAGTCTCTCAAGACAACAGCTAAATTTAAGTTTTTTCAGCTCTCTTGACTTCAATAAAACAGAAGTTTAGGGGAAGCTCCAGGCCCATCAGCCATAAAACAAGGAAGGGACATGTTTGGAGTCTGCCTTTTGAAAAATTTGGGACTTTGACTTTGTCCCTGTTGTGGTGATTCTTATCTGCCTTCATTTTAAAAGGGAAAAATTTCCAAATCAGCTAGAAGAAGACTGAAAAAACTTCTCTTTCCCAGTTTTGAGGAGGATTTGTGCTAAAATATGTTTCCATGAATTAGGAGAAATGATTGAAAATTGCTTAAAGCCATTGTATTTAAAGTTGGTATCCTTTTATTAAGAAAATGTCTTAACAAAAGTTGAGGAATGAATCTTGTAAGCTTTACATATAATTGGCTATAATTTTAAAGATACTATTACAACATTGTGTAAGTCTTTAACATTAATATCTAACACATGCTGATGTTAGAATTGATCTCTATTCAAAAAAAGTTTTTGAAGTGTGTATACATAGCAATGCTAGTAAATACCTAAAAATAAAAATATCTCCAATTTTGAAAGCTGTTAAGAAATTGAAGCATTGAAAAAAAAAATCGAAACAATGAACTTTAGGTAGTCTCTGTTTAATGGGTAGCTTTGTCAATTGTCTATCCAGCTTCAGTAAGCTCTATTCTTGTTCCAACCTTTGAGTTTGTTACAGTTCTTAAACAGTTAAGAGATGATTTTATGCACTAATTCCCATGTTTAAGGTTATATCTCCCTTTTGGTGACTGACTAAGGAAATATACATTTTGCCTTTCAGTTAGATAACCCCTTGTGTTCTGTATATTGTCTTTGTTAAATTCTCATGATTTAAAAGAACTGTGTTTAAGGGTATTTTCTGGTATGTACTTATTTTAAAATGTTTGGGTGATCATTTATAAGTGATAAAAAAATTTTTTTTTGATGTGTTGCTGTTTGAATCAGTCTGACTAAATGAATGGATATTATAATGAGGAATCTTTGATCAGATACTTTAAGAACTCTTGGCATATTTAATAGGTTTAACTCTTTTGGTTCTGGAATTTCTAAATAGGCCCCTGACAGTCTCAAACTCAGAAGAATGTGTTTCAAAGGTTGTATCTTTCTGCTAATGAAGTTAATTGTGGGACAAATAATTAATTAAATCAAAAAAAAAAATTGGGGGTGAGAGGGGATTGCAGAAAAGACATTGGGAAACCTTGCCAGTGGGAAACCTTGCAAGTGGGGAGCCAGGATGGCTAAGTCTAAAAAGTACAAGAGTTTGTAAAATTCTACAGGTGGTATCATAACGCTAAACATAGATATTTTATTTTCTAGGATTCCAGCAAGCCTATTGTATTCATTAAAGCTAAAGTTTAATTGTAAACTATAGTTTTGGTTTATTCAGATTACTAAGAGCAAAATGTAATTCTAAACAATTGGTAACTTGAACATACTTAACAGAATTCTCAACTAGCTGTTACAAAAGCTGTTTTGTTTTATGTGTGTTATCTGATATGCATGTACATGTATATGAATGAAAATTGCTAAGCTAAATCCTTTTTAAAAAATTATGTATAGATGCATAATTAGGCTCTTAGAGAGTCATGTCTGTTACTGTTTTCTTAGGACCTACAAGATCTGTTCAGCTCAATAGTTCTACACGATTTTAAATGGACTTACTGCTAGCGTACAGTTTCAAGATTGGCCGTGGGAGCCCAAATCCTCATAAGCTAGATGGAAAATATATGGGTATATGTATGCAAGTGTTTAATGATAATTCAGATGTCAGAGAATGTTAAAATGCTCCAACATGGGAAACAGCTCTTACAGCAGACTCATAGACTGTCATTTTTAAGAAGCACTCAGTGGCCTCAGAATCAGCCCAAAAGGCATTCTGATCTGACAGGAGAGCCATCAAGAGAGCAAGCATATCAGTGTGGAAAGCCAGGACACTGCTGCTAAGAGTGCCCCTCCGTGAAAGAGCTCAGTGGTCCACGCCCCAGTGCAAAGAAGCAACCACCGAGGATGGTTGTGCTCTTCTCTCAATGGAGGAGAGAACTTCCACTTTGTGTGTTGCCAGGTCTGATGGGGTTGTTGTTGATTCAAGAGGCTTCCACAGCCTAAACATTGCATGTCTGGAGCCTCAGGTGATAACTGACGTCACATATAAGAGTGCTAATTTGTTAAATCCACTAGAGTCACTGTGTACACTGACTTCCCATGCAGGACCATATATTTAGAGTTATAGTAAAAGTAATAGTACATCTTGCTGTATTTTAGTATAAAGATTTATCATCTCAGTTTTGGTTAGGTCTGAATATTTAACTCTTTTGCTCTAAGAAGTCAGCTTGCATTTACCTGTCCTATAATGGTCTTATATCCTGATGCTGTATGCTAATCCTTACATTGTTACTGTGCCTTCTGATTGATCTAGGTTAGCAATTTTATGCAGCTAAAAGAAGTTTCATGTGTTCCATTGAGCTCATTGAATATGTTCCAAAATTTGAGACTTCAAGGAGTTAATTTAGACAGGTGTAAATCTAGTCCACAGTCTTAAATTAAAGTTTACTCTGACAAAGATTGAAAGCTAACAATTCTTTTACATCTAAGTTCTGAAGCTCAAGTATTCAAACTGCTAACCGAACTCACAACCTGCTAGGCTGGGAAAGTTAACTATGTTATGTCTTGTTATTTAGACTTCAAGAAAGAGAAACCTTTCAAGTGCCAGAATGTACATCGAACACCTAATGACTTCTGCCTTCTATCAGGAACCACTAGATGGATCCCCTACAGCTGCTGTTACCCAACGGCGCCCCCCCTCAGCAGGAAGTAGTTAAGAACAGATGACGGCGTCCCTTTTCCCTAAAAGCAGCTGGGGTCCATTTCTGTGTTTGGAAATGTAGGAGCTAGATGGGATAATGGGCAGTTAGGGTCTCCGGTTCCTGGTAAAATTGTCTTGTGTACATGTAACAATGTTAGTGTTATGAGATTCTTGAATGTTAGTAGTTTCAACAATACTTATATATTGTTAAGTATGACCTTTTGAATCTCACCAGCCAGCTACTCCCCAATATACCATCATATATGTGTCACTCCAGTAAAAGTCCACAATGTTTTGGCCAGAGTGATAAAAATCAATCAATACCTCCAGGGACAATGGTCTAGCGCCTTCCTAAATTTCACCAGTTAGCCACCAGTATAATTAAAGTAAATGAGACCCGAGTTCCACTCATGTCAGGAGAAGTTATTCTAAATGGCATTAAACTGGCAGCCTGCATGTTCAAGGAATGGAGCAGGATGATGGCCTCAGAAACCTTGATGGTTGCTGTGCTAGTAGTCGCCATGCTCTTCCTGTACTGCATGCGCAAACAGCAAGCCTGGGAGCAAGTTGTCATTGGACAAGCCATGATTGCACTGGTTGTGGGAAATCCTAGCGCTCAAGTTTGGCTGAGCATGATGTGTTAATAGGTAACCAGAGATGGGTAAGACCTGACAGGACTGGCAATCAATCTAAGACAGAGACCCCGCATGCCCTGGGCGGGACTCTCCAAGTGATAACCCCCCACATCATGCCATGCGGCTCCAGTCTTCTAACCGGTTCGTCTAAGGTAATGTGGAATTTACGGTTGGAGCAGTGTTTCCCAACAGGGCTGTCATTTATGGCAGCGTTGCCGGGGAATACATGCTCCAGCTATGAATTGTTATATGGCCCCTTTTCTAGTAAGCGTGTAGCCAATGACGGGCACCTTTCTGATACCCCGCCAACCTAAGACAGGGAGCCCTGGATGACTGGCAGGGCTGCCCAGAGACGGGTAAGAGCTGAGGGTCCCTCAGAATGAACCTAAGACAGGCAGCGCTTATCTTGCTTCACAAACCTTTCTCTTTTCGCCGCTTTCATTGATATATAGAAAAAAGGGGGAGATGTCAGGAGCCGTGCACTATAGCCACACTGAAGCCATTTTGAATATAGACCTATGGGACAGTGGAAACCCCCGGTTGGCTAGATGCTTGGGAAAGAAGTTATGAAACTAATCACACGCTTAGCTTCAATTGTTCCTAGCAACTGTTTCAGAATGTGATTGATGCTGTACTTACCGACATCTTGTTACTGATTACCTATGCTATTGTTGATATGCTGGTTACTATTGTTGATATGGTGGCTGCTCAAGAACAATCGGTCTTGAGACCATGGCTTGCGTCCCAGTTTCTCTTTCCCTGAGCCTTAGTTACTGAAGAATATAAAAACCCTCAGTTGAAATCAATAAACTGACAGCTTGATCAGACCTACTGTCTTGCTGTCCATTCTTTGTGTCTCTTGTCCCTTCATTCTCTCCTAGGTGGCTGCGACCCCGTTGACTGTATTGCTGGACAGGACACTCACTCAAGGCGCTCAAGACTCCACGGACAAAGACAAGTTCAGTGCCCAAGCCATTTCCCGCTGCCATGGAAACCAAGTGCTCTGGCAGCACATATGTCTGAAAGTGGATATGACACCTAGGGAAGGGAGTGTGCTGGTGAATGGCAAATGCCCGAAGCAGCAGCACAGCTCTTCCACTGCCAAAACAACTCCACCTGCCTCATGAACTTCACATTCCATCAGCTGTCCTGGCAGCTATCTAGAAAACCCTGTTGGGTCACTTCCGGTCCCATGCCCATTGAGCCCAGTGGGATGGAATCAAGCAGCTTCAGCACCCACACAAAAAGAACATGGAGCTCCTCACTCAAGGCGCTCAAAACTCCGCAGCCAAAGACAAGTTCAGTGCCCAAGCCATTTCCCTCTGCCATGGAAACCAAGTGCTCTGGCAGCACATATGTCTGAAAGTGGATATGATACCTAGGGAAGGGAGTGTGGTGGTGAATGGAAACTGCCCGAAGCAGCAGCACAGCTCTTCCACTGCCAAAACAACTCCACCTGCCTCATGAACTTCACATACCATCAGCTGTCCTGGCAGCTCTCTAGGAAACCCTGTTGGGTCACTTCCGGTCCCATGCCCATTGAGCCCAGTGGGATGGAATCAAGCAGCTTGAGCACCCACACAAAACTAAGAGAGAGCTCCTCACTCAAGGCGCTCAAATCTCCACAGCCAAAGACAAGTTCAGTGCCCAAGCCATTTCCTGCTGCCATGCAAACCAAGTGCTCTGGCAGCACATATGTCTGAAAGTGGATATGACACCTAGGGAAGGGAGTCTGGTGGTGAATTGCAACTGCCCGAAGCAGCAGCACAGCTCTTCCACTGCCAAAACAACTCCACCTGCCTCATGAACTTCACATACCATCAGCTGTCCTGGCAGCTCTCTAGGAAACCCTGTTAGGTCACTTCCGGTCCCATGCCCATTGAGCCCAGTGGGATGCAATCAAGCAGCTTGAGCACCCACACAAAACTAACATGGAGCTCCTCACTCAAGGCGCTCAAATCTTCACAGCCAAAGACAAGTTCAGTGCCCAAGCCATTTCCTGCTGCCATGGAAACCAAGTGCTCTGGCATCACATATGTCTGAAAGTGGATATGACACCTAGGGAAGGGAGTGTGGTGGTGAATGGCAACTGCCCGAAGCAGCAGCACAGCTCTTCCAGTGCCAAAACAACTCCACCTGCCTCATGAACTTCACATACCATCAGCTGTCCTGGCAGCTATCTAGGAAACCCTGTTGGGTCACTTCCGGTCCCATGCCCATTGAGCCCAGTGGGATGGAATCAAGCAGCTTGAGCACCCACACAAAACGAACATGGAGCTCCTCACTCAAGGCGCTCAAAACTCCACGGGCAAAGACAAGTTCAGTGCCCAAGCCATTTCCCGCTGCCATGGAAACCAAGTGCTCTGGCAGCACATATGTCTGAAAGTGAATATGACACCTAGGGAAGGGATTGTGGTGGTGAATGGCAACTGCCCGAAGCAGCAGCACAGCTCTTCCAGTGCCAAAACAACTCCACCTGCCTCATGAACTTCACATACCATCAGCTGTCCTGGCAGCTCTCTAGGAAACCCTGTTGGGTCACTTCCGGTCCCATGCCCATTGAGCCCAGTGGGATGGAATCAAGCAGCTTCAGCACCTACACAAAACCAACACGGAGCTCCTCACTCAAGGCGCTCAAGACTCCACGGCCAAAGACAAGTTCAGTGACTAAGCCATTTCCCGCTGCCATGGAAACCAAGTGCTCTGGCAGCACATATGTCTGAAAGTGGATATGACACCTAGGGAAGGGAGTGTGCTGGTGAATGGCAACTGCCCGAAGCAGCAGCACAGCTCTTCCACTGCCAAAACAACTCCACCTGCCTCATGAACTTCACATACCATCAGCTGTCCTGGCAGCTCTCTAGGAAACCCTGTTGGGTCACTTCCGGTCCCATGCCCATTGAGCCCAGTGGGATGGAATCAAGCAGCTTCAGCACCCACACAAAATGAACATGGAGCTCCTCACTCAAGGCACTCAAAACTCCACGGCCCAAGACGAGTTCAGTGCCCAAGCCATTTCCCGCTGCCATGGAAACCAAGTGCTCTGGCAGCACGTATGTCTGAAAGTGGAAAGGATACCCATTGAAGGGAGTGTGGTGGTGAATGGCAAATGCCCGAAGCAGCAGCACAGCTCTTCCACTGCCAAAACAACTCCACCTGCCTCATGAACTTCACATACCATCAGCTGTCCTGGCAGCTATCTAGGAAACCCTGTTGGGTCACTTCCGGTCCCATGCCCATTGAGCCCAGTGGGATGGAATCAAGCAGCTTCAGCACCCACACAAAACGAACATGGAGCTCCTCACTCAAGGCGCTCAAAACTCCGCAGCCAAAGACAAGTTCAGTGCCCAAGCCATTTCCCGCTGCCATGGAAACCAAGTGCTCTGGCAGCACGTATGTCTGAAAGTGGAAAGGATTCCCATTGAAGGGAGTGTGGTGGTGAATGGAAACTGCCCGAAGCAGCAGCACAGCTCTTCCACTGCCAAAACAACTCCACCTGCCTCATGAACTTCACATACCATCAGCTGTCCTGGCAGCTATCTAGGAAACCCTGTTGGGTCACTTCCGGTCCCATGCCCATTGAGCCCAGTGGGATGGAATCAAGCAGCTTCAGCACCCACACAAAATGAACATGGAGCTCCTCACTCAAGGCACTCAAAACTCCACGGCCAAAGACGAGTTCAGTGCCCAAGTCATTTCCCGCTGCCATGGAAACCAAGTGCTCTGGCAGCACATATGTTTGAAATTGGATATGACACATAGGGATGGGAGTCTGGTGGTGAATGGCAACTGCCCGAAGCAGCAGCACAGCTCTTACACTACCAAAACAACTCCACCTGCCTCATGAACTTCACATACCATCAGCTGTCCTGGCAGCTATCTAGGAAACCCTGTTGGGTCACTTCCGGTCCCATGCCCATTGAGCCCAGTAGGATGGAATCAAGCAGCTTTAGCACCCACACAAAACGAACATGGAGCTCCTCACTCAAGGCGCTCAAAACTCCACGGCCAAAGACAAGTTCAGTGCCCAAGCCATTTCCCGCTGCCATGGAAACCAAGTGCTCTGGCAGCACGTATGTCTGAATGTGGAAAGGATACCCATTGAAGGGAGTGTGGTGGTGAATGGCAAATGCCCGAAGCAGCAGCACAGCTCTTCCACTGCCAAAACAACTCCACCTGCCTCATGAACTTCACATACCATCAGCTGTCCTGGCAGCTATCTAGGAAACCCTGTTGGGTCAAAGCTGTCCCATGCCCATTGAGCCCAGTGGGATGGAATCAAGCAGCTTCAGCACCCACACAAAACTAACAGGGAGCTCCTCGCTCAAGGCGCTCCAAACTCCACGGCCAAAGACAAGTTCAGCGCCCAAGCCATTTCCCGCTGCCATGGAAACCAAGTGCTCTGGCAGCACATATGTCTGAAAGTGGATATGACACCTAGGGAAGGGAGTGTGCTGGTGAATGGCAACTGCCCGAAGCAGCAGCACAGCTCTTCCACTGCCAAAACAACTCCACCTGCCTCATGAACTTCACATACCATCAGCTGTCCTGGCAGCTATCTAGGAAACCCTGTTGGGTCACTTCCGGTCCCATGCCCATTGAGCCCAGTGGGATGGAATCAAGCAGCTTCAGCACCTACACAAAACCAACACGGAGCTCCTCACTCAAGGCGCTCAAGACTCCATGGCCAAAGACAAGTTCAGTGCCTAAGCCATTTCCCGCTGCCATGGAAACCAAGTGTTCTGGCAGCACATATGTCTGAAAGTGGATATGACACCTAGGGAAGGGAGTGTGCTGGTGAATGGCAACTGCCCGAAGCAGCAGCACAGCTCTTCCACTGCCAAAACAACTCCACCTGCCTCATGAACTTCACATACCATCAGCTGTCCTGGCAGCTCTCTGGGAAACCCTGTTGGGTCACTTCCGGTCCCATGCCCATTGAGCCCAGTGGGATGGAATCAAGCAGCTTGAGCACCCACACAAAACTAAGAGAGAGCTCCTCACTCAAGGCGCTCAAATCTCCACAGCCAAAGACAAGTTCAGTGCCCAAGCCATTTCCTGCTGCCATGCAAACCAAGTGCTCTGGCAGCACATATGTCTGAAAGTGGATATGACACCTAGGGAAGGGAGTCTGGTGGTGAATGGCAACTGCCCGAAGCAGCAGCACAGCTCTTCCAGTGCCAAAACAACTCCACCTGCCTCATGAACTTCACATACCATCAGCTGTCCTGGCAGCTATCTAGGAAACCCTGTTGGGTCACTTCCGGTCCCATGCCCATTGAGCCCAGTGGGATGGAATCAAGCAGCTTCAGCACCCACACAAATCTAACATGGAGCTCCTCTCTCAAGGCGCTCAAAACTCCACGGACAAAGACAAGTTCAGTGCCCAAGCCATTTCCCGCTGCCATGGAAACCAAGTGCTCTGGCAGCACATATGTCTGAAAGTGGATATGACACCTAGGGAAGGGAGTGTGGTGGTGAATGGCAACTGCCCGAAGCAGCAGCACAGCTCTTCCACTGCCAAAACAACTCCACCTGCCTCATGAACTTCACATACCATCAGCTGTCGTGGCAGCTATCTAGGAAACCCTGTTGGGTCACTTCCGGTCCCATGCCCATTGAGCCCAGTGGGTGGAATCAAGCAGCTTGAGCACCCACACAAATCTAACATGGAGCTCCTCACTCAAGGCGCTCAAATCTGCACAGCCAAAGACAAGTTCAGTGCCGAAGCCATTTCCCGCTGCCATGGAAACCAAGTGCTCTGGCAGCACATATGTCTGAAAGTGGATATGACACCTAGGGAAGGTAGTGTGCTTTTGAATGGCAACTGCCCGAAGCAGCAGCACAGCTCTTCCACTGCCAAAACAACTCCACCTGCCTCATGAACTTCACATACCATCAGCTGTCCTGGCAGCTATCTAGGAAACCCTGTTGGGTCACTTCCGGTCCCATGCCCATTGAGCCCAGTGGGATGGAATCAAGCAGCTTCAGCACCCACACAAAACTGAGAGGGAGCTCCTCACTCAAAGCGCTCAAAACTCCACGGCCAAAGACAAGTTCAGTGCCTAAGCCATTTCCCGCTGCCATGGAAACCAAGTGCTCTGGCAGCACATATGTCTGAAAGTGGATATGACACCTAGGGAAGGGAGTGTGCTGGTGAATGGCAACTGCCCGAAGCAGCAGCACAGCTCTTCCACTGCCAAAACAACTCCACCTGCCTCATGAACTTCACATACCATCAGCTGTCCTGGCAGCTATCTAGGAAACCCTGTTGGGTCACTTCTGGTCCCATGCCCTTTGAGCCCAGTGGGATGGAATCAAGCAGCTTGAGCACCCATACAAAACGAACATGGAGCTCCTCTCTCAAGGCGCTCAAAACTCCACGGCCAAAGACAAGTTCAGTGCCCAAGCCTTTTCCCGCTGCCATGGAAACCAAGTGCTCTGGCAGCACATATGTCTGAAAGTGGATATGACACCTAGGGAAGGGAGTGTGGTGGTGAATGGCAACTGCCTGAAGCAGCAGCACAGCTCTTCCACTGCCAAAACAACTCCACCTGCCTCATGAACTTCACATACCATCAGCTGTCCTGGCAGCTATCTAGGAAACCCTGTTGGGTCGCTTCCGGTCCCATGCCCAGTGAGCCCAGTGGGTGGAATCAAGCAGCTTGAGCACCCACACAAAACGAACATGGAGCTCCTCACTCAAGGCGCTCAAAACTCCACGGCCAAAGACAAGTTCAGTGCCCAAGCCATTTCCCGCTGCCATGGAAACCAAGTGCTCTGGCAGCACATATGTTTGAAAGTGGATATGACACCTAGGGAAGGGAGTGTGCTGGTGAATGGCAACTGCTCGAAGCAGCAGCACAGCTCTTCCAGTGCCAAAACAACTCCACCTGCATCATGAACTTCACATACCATCAGCTGTCCTGGCAGCTATCTAGGAAACCCTGTTGGGTCACTTCCGGTCCCATGCCCATTGAGCCCAGTGGGATGCAATCAAGCAGCTTCAGCAACCACACAAAACCAACACGGAGCTCCTCACTCAAGGCGCTCAAGACTCCACGGCCAAAGACAAGTTCAGTGCCTAAGCCATTTCCCGCTGCCATGGAAACCAAGTGCTCTGGCAGCACATATGTCTGAAAGTGGATATGACACCTAGGGAAGGGAGTGTGCTGGTGAATGGCAAATGCCCGAAGCAGCAGCACAGCTCTTCCACTGCCAAAACAACTCCACCTGCCTCATGAACTTCACATACCATCAGCTGTCCTGGCAGCTATCTAGGAAACCCTGTTGGGTCACTTCCGGTCCCATGCCCATTGAGCCCAGTGGGATGGAATCAAGCAGCTTGAGCACCCACACAAAACGAACATGGAGCTCCTCACTCAAGGCGCTCAAAACTCCGCAGCCAAAGACAAGTTCAGTGCCCAAGCCATTTCCTGCTGCCATGGTAACCAAGTGCTCTGGCAGCACATATGTCTGAAAGTGGATATGACACATAGGGAAGGGAGTCTGGTGGTGAATGGCAACTGCCCGAAGCAGCAGCACAGCTCTTACACTACCAAAACAACTCCACCTGCCTCATGAACTTCACATACCATCAGCTGTCCTGGCAGCTATCTAGGAAACCCTGTTGGGTCACTTCCGGTCCCATGCCCATTGAGCCCAGTGGGATGGAATCAAGCAGCTTGAGCACCCACACAAAACGAACATGGAGCTCCTCACTCAAGGCGCTCAAAACTCCACGGCCAAAGACAAGTTCAGTGCCCAAGCCATTTCCCGCTGCCATGGAAACCAAGTGCTCTGGCAGCACGTATGTCTGAAAGTGGAAAGGATACCCATTGAAGGGAGTGTGGTGGTGAATGGAAACTGCCCGAAGCAGCAGCACAGCTCTTCCAGTGCCAAAACAACTCCACCTGCCTCATGAACTTCACATACCATCAGCTGTCCTGGCAGCTATCTAGGAAACCCTGTTGGCTCACTTCCGGTCCCATGCCCATTGAGCCCAGTGGGATGGAATAAAGCAGCTTCAGCACCCACACAAAACGAACACGGAGCTCCTCACTCAAGGCGCTCAAAACTCCACGGCCAAAGACAAGTTCAGTGCCCAAGCCATTTCCCGCTGCCATGGAAACCAAGTGCTCTGGCAGCACATATGTCTGAAAGTGGATATGACACCTAGGGAAGGGAGTGTGCTGGTGAATGGCAACTGCCCGAAGCAGCAGCACAGCTCTTCCACTGCCAAAACAACTCCACCTGCATCATGAACTTCACATACCATCAGCTGTCCTGGCAGCTATCTAGGAAACCCTGTTGGGTCACTTCCGGTCCCATGCCCATTGAGCCCAGTGGGATGGAATCAAGCAGCTTCAGCACCCACACAAAATAAACATGGAGCTCCTCACTCAAGGCACTCAAAACTCCAGGGGCAAAGACAAGTTCAGTGCCCAAGCCATTTCCCGCTGCCATGGAAACCAAGTGCTCTGGCAGCACATATGTCTGAAAGTGGATATGACACATAGGGAAGGGAGTGTGCTGGTGAATGGCAACTGCCAGAAGCAGCAGCACAGCTCTTCCACTGCCAAAACAACTCCACCTGCCTCATGAACTTCACATACCATCAGCTGTCCTGGCAGCTATCTAGGAAACCCTGTTGGGTCACTTCCGGTCCCATGCCCATTGAGCCCAGTGGGATGGAATCAAGCAGCTTGAGCACCCACACAAAACTAAGAGAGAGCTCCTCACTCAAGGCGCTCAAATCTCCACGGCCAAAGACAAGTTCAGTGCCCAAGCCATTTCCCGCTGCCCTAGAAACCAAGTGCTCTGGCAGCACATATGTCTGAAAGTGGATATGACACCTAGGGAAGGGAGTGTGTTGGTGAATGGCAACTGCCCGAAGCAGCAGCACAGCTCTTCCACTGCCAAAACAACTCCACCTGCCTCATGAACTTCACATACCATCAGCTGTCCTGGCAGCTATCTAGAAACCCTGTTGGGTCACTTCCGGTCCCATGCCCATTAAGCCCAGTGGGATGGAATCAAGCAGCTTCAGCACCTACACAAAACCAACATGGAGCTCCTCACTGAAGGCGCTCAAGACTCCACTGCCAAAGACAAGTTCAGTGCCCAAGCCATTTCCCGCTGCCATCGAAAACAAGTGCTCTGGCAGCACATATGTCTGAAAGTGGATATGACACCTAGGGAAGGGAGTGTGTTGTTGAATGGCAACTGCCCAAAGCAGCAGCACAGCTCTTCCACTGCCAAAACAACTCCACCTGCCTCATGAACTTCACATACCATCAGCTGTCCTGGCAGCTATCTAGGAAACCCTGTTGGGTCACTTCCGGTCCCATGCCCATTGAGCCCAGCGGGATGGAATCAAGCAGCTTCAGCACCCACACAAATCTAACATGGAGCTCCTCACTCAAGGCGCTCAAAACTCCACGGCCAAAGACAAGTTCAGTGCCCAAGCCATTTCCCGCTGCCATGGAAACCAAGTGCTCTGGCAGCACATATGTCTGAAAGTGGATATGACACCTAGGGAAGGGAGTGTGCTGGTGAATGGCAACTGCCCGAAGCAGCAGCACAGCTCTTCCACTGCCAAAACAACTCCACCTGCCTCATGAACTTCACATACCATCAGCTCTCGTGGCAGCTATCTAGAAACCCTGTTGGGTCACTTCCGGTCCCATGCCCATTAAGCCCAGTGGGATGGAATCAAGCAGCTTCAGCACCCACACAAAACCAACACGGAGCTCCTCACTCAAGGCGCTCAAGACTCCACGGCCAAAGACAAGTTCAGTGCCCAAGCCATTTCCCGCTGCCATGGAAACCAAGTGCTCTGGCAGCACATATGTCTGAAAGTGGATATGACACCTAGGGAAGGGAGTGTGCTGGTGAATGGCAAATGCCCGAAGCAGCAGCACAGCTCTTCCACTGCCAAAACAACTCCACCTGCCTCATGAACTTCACATACCATCAGCTGTCCTGGCAGCTCTCTAGGAAACCATGTTGGGTCACTTCCGGTCCCATGCCCATTGAGCCCAGTGGGATGGAATCAAGCAGCTTCAGCACCTACACAAAACCAACACGGAGCTCCTCACTCAAGGCGCTCAAGACTCCACGGCCAAAGACAAGTTCAGTGCCCAAGCCATTTCCCGCTGCCATGGAAACCAAGTGCTCTGGCAGCACATATGTCTGAAAGTGGATATGACACCTAGGGAAGGGAGTGTGGTGGTGAATGGCAACTGCCCGAAGCAGCAGCACAGCTCTTCCACTGCCAAAACAACTCCACCTGCCTCATGAACTTCACATACCATCAGCTGTCCTGGCAGCTATCTAGGAAACCCTGTTGGGTCACTTCCGGTCCCATGCCCATTGAGCCCAGTGGGATGGAATCAAGCAGCTTCAGCACCCACACAAAACGAACATGGAGCTCCTCACTCAAGGCGCTCAAGACTCCACAGCCAAAGACAAGTTCAGTGCCCAAGCCATTTCCCGCTGCCATGGAAACCAAGTGCTCTGGCAGCACGTATGTCTGAAAGTGGAAAGGATACCCATTGAAGGGAGTGTGGTGGTGAATGGAAACTGCCCGAAGCAGCAGCACAGCTCTTCCAGTGCCAAAACAACTCCACCTGCCTCATGAACTTCACATACCATCAGCTGTCCTGGCAGCTATCTAGGAAACCCTGTTGGCTCACTTCCGGTCCCATGCCCATTGAGCCCAGTGGGATGGAATAAAGCAGCTTCAGCACCCACACAAAACGAACACGGAGCTCCTCACTCAAGGCGCTCAAAACTCCACGGCCAAAGACAAGTTCAGTGCCCAAGCCATTTCCCGCTGCCATGGAAACCAAGTGCTCTGGCAGCACATATGTCTGAAAGTGGATATGACACCTAGGGAAGGGAGTGTGCTGGTGAATGGCAACTGCCCGAAGCAGCAGCACAGCTCTTCCACTGCCAAAACAACTCCACCTGCCTCATGAACTTCACATACCATCAGCTGTCCTGGCAGCTATCTAGGAAACCCTGTTGGCTCACTTCCGGTCCCATGCCCATTGAGCCCAGTGGGATGGAATAAAGCAGCTTCAGCACCCACACAAAATAAACATGGAGCTCCTCACTCAAGGCACTCAAAACTCCAGGGGCAAAGACAAGTTCAGTGCGCAAGCCATTTCCCGCTGCCATGGAAACCAAGTGCTCTGGCAGCACATATGTGTGAAAGTGGATATGACACATAGGGAAGGGAGTGTGGTGGTGAATGGCAACTGCCCGAAGCAGCAGCACAGCTCTTCCACTGCCAAAACAACTCCACCTGCCTCATGAACTTCACATACCATCAGCTGTCCTGGCAGCTATCTGGGAAAATCTGTTGGGTCACTTCCGGTCCCATGCCCATTGAGCCCAGTGGGATGGAATCAAGCAGCTTCAGCACCCACACAAATCTAACATGGAGCTCCTCACTCAAGGCGCTCAAAACTCCACGGCCAAAGACAAGTTCAGTGCCCAAGCCATTTCCCGCTGCCATGGAAACCAAGTGCTCTGGCAGCACATATGTCTGAAAGTGGATATGACACCTAGGGAAGGGAGTGTGTTGGTGAATGGCAACTGCCCGAAGCAGCAGCACAGCTCTTCCACTGCCAAAACAACTCCACCTGCCTCATGAACATCACATACCATCAGCTGTCCTGGCAGCTATCTAGGAAACCCTGTTGGGTCACTTCCGGTCCCATGCCCATTGAGCCCAGGGGGATAGAATCAAGCAGCTTCAGCACCTACACAAAACCAACACGGAGCTCCTCACTCAAGGCGCTCAAGACTCCACTGCCAAAGACAAGTTCAGTGCCCAAGCCATTTCCCGCTGCCATGGAAACCAAGTGCTCTGGCAGCACATATGTCTGAAAGTGGATATGACACCTAGGGAAGGGAGTGTGGTGTTGAATGGCAACTGCCCAAAGCAACAGCACAGCTCTTCCACTGCCAAAACAACTCCACCTGCCTCATGAACTTCACATACCATCAGCTGTCCTGGCAGCTATCTAGGAAACCCTGTTGGGTCACTTCCGGTCCCATGCCCATTGAGCCCAGTGGGATGGAATCAAGCAGCTTCAGCACCCACACAAATCTAACATGGAGCTCCTCACTCAAGGCGCTCAAAACTCCACGGCCAAAGACAAGTTCAGTGCCCAAGCCATTTCCCGCTGCCATGGAAACCAAGTGCTCTGGCAGCACATATGTCTGAAAGTGGATATGACACCTAGGGAAGGGAGTGTGCTGGTGAATGGCAACTGCCCGAAGCAGCAGCACAGCTCTTCCACTGCCAAAACAACTCCACCTGCCTCATGAACTTCACATACCATCAGCTGTCCTGGCAGCTATCTAGGAAACCCTGTTGGGTCACTTCCGGTCCCATGCCCATTGAGCCCAGTGGGAGGGAATCAAGCAGCTTGAGCACCCGCACAAAACGAACATGGAGCTCCTCACTCAAGAGAGACAAAACTCCACAGCCAAAGACAAGTTCAGTGCCGAAGCCATTTCCCGCTGCCATGGAAATCAAGTGCTCTGGCAGCACATATGTCTGAAAGTGGATATGACACCTAGGGAAGGGAGTGTGGTGGTGAATGGCAACTGCTCGAATCAGCAGCACAGTTCTTCCACTGCCAAAACAACTCCACCTGCCTCATGAACTTCACATACCATCAGCTGTCCTATCAGCTCTCTAGGAAACCCTGTTGGGTCACTTCTGGTCCCATGCCCATTGAGCCCAGTGGGATGGAATCAAGCAGCTTGAGCACTCACACAAAACGAACATGGTGCTCGTCACTCAAGGCGCTCAAAACTCCACGGCCAAAGACAAGTTCAGTGCCCAAGCCATTTCCTGCTGCCATGGAAACCAAGTGCTCTGGCAGCACATATGTCTGAAAGTGGATATGACACCTAGGGAAGGGAGTGTGCTGGTGAATGGCAACTGCCCGAAGCAGCAGCACAGCTCTTCCACTGCCAAAACAACTCCACCTGCCTCATGAACTTCACATACCATCAGCTGTCCTGGCACCTATCTAGGAAACCCTGTTGGGTCACTTCCGGTCCCATGCCCATTGAGCCCAGTGGGATGGAATCAAGCAGCTTCAGCACCAACACAAAACGAACATGGAGCTCCTCACTCAAGGCGCTCAAAACTCCACGGCCAAAGACAAGTTCAGTGCCCAAGCCATTTCCCGCTGCCATGGAAACCAAGTGCTCTGGCAGCACATATGTCTGAAAGTGGATATGACACCTAGGGAAGGGAGTGTGCTGGTGAATGGCAACTGCCCGAAGCAGCAGCACAGCTCTTCCACTGCCAAAACAACTCCACCTGCCTCATGAACTTCACATACCATCAGCTGTCCTGGCAGCTATCTAGGAAACCCTGTTGGCTCACTTCCGGTCCCATGCCCATTGAGCCCAGTGGGATGGAATCAAGCAGCTTCAGCACCCACACAAAACGAACATGGAGCTCCTCACTCAAGGCGCTCAAAACTCCACAGCCAAAGACAAGTTCAGTGCCCAAGCCATTTCCCGCTGCCATGGAAACCAAGTGCTCTGGCAGCACATATGTCTGAAAGTGGATATGACACCTAGGGAAGGGAGTGTGGTGGTGAATGGCAACTGCCCGAAGCAGCAGCACAGCTCTTCCACTGCCAAAACAACTCCACCTGCCTCATGAACTTCACATACCATCAGCTGTCCTATCAGCTCTCTAGGAAACCCTGTTGGGTCACTTCCTCTCCCACGCCCATTGAGCCCAGTGGGATGGAATCAAGCAGCTTCAGCACCCACACAAAACGAACATGGAGCTCCTCACTCAAGGTGCTCAAAACTCCACGGCCAAAGACAAGTTCAGTGCCCAAGCCATTTCCCGCTGCCATGGAAACCAAGTGCTCTGGCAGCACATATGTCTGAAAGTGGATATGACACCTAGGGAAGGGAGTGTGGTGGTGAATGGCAACTGCCTGAAGCAGCAGCACAGCTCTTCCACTGATAGAACAACTCCACCTGCCTCATGAACTTTACATACCATCAGCTGTCCTGGCAGCTATCTAGGAAACCCTGTTGGGTCACATCTGGTCCCATGCCCATTGAGCCCAGTGGGATGGAATCAAGCAGCTTCAGCACCCACACAAAACGAACATGGAGCTCCTCATTCAAGGCGCTCAAAACTCCACGGCCAAAGACAAGTTCAGTGCCCAAGCCATTTCCCGCTGCCATGGAAACCAAGTGCTCTGGCAGCACATATGTGTGAAAGTGGATATGACACCTAGGGAAGGGAGTGTGCTGGTGAATGGCAACTGCCCGAAGCAGCAGCACAGCTCTTCCACTGCCAAAACAACTCCACCTGCCTCATGAACTTCACATACCATCAGCTGTCCTGGCAGCTACCTAGGAAACCCTGTTGGCTCACTTCCGGTCCCATGCCCATTGAGCCCAGTGGGATGGAATAAAGCAGCTTGAGCACCCACACAAGACGAACATGGAGCTCCTCACTCAAGGCGCTCAAAACTCCACGGCCAAAGACAAGTTCAGTGCCCAAGCCATTTCCTGCTGCCATGGAAACTAAGTGCTCTGGCAGCACATATGTCTGAAAGTGGATATGACACCTAGGGAAGGGAGTGTGCTGGTGAATGGCAACTGCCCGAAGCAGCAGCACAGCTCTTCCACTGCCAAAACAACTCCACCTGCCTCATGAACTTCACATACCATCAGCTGTCCTGGCAGCTATCTAGGAAACCCTGTTGGGTCACTTCCGGTCCCATGCCCATTGAGCCCAATGGGATGGAATCAAGCAGCTTCAGCACCCACACAAAACTAACATGGAGCTAGTCACTCAAGAGAGACAAAACTCCACAGCCAAAGACAAGTTCAGTGCCCAAGCCATTTCCCGCTGCCATGGAAACCATGTGCTCTGGCAGCACATATGTCTGAAAGTTGATATGACACCTAGGAAAGGGAGTGTGGTGGTGAATGGCAACTGCCCGAAGCAGCAGCACAGCTCTTCCACTGCCAAAACAACTCCACCTGCCTCATGAACTTCACATACCATCAGCTGTCCTTGCAGCTCTCTAGAAAACCCTGTTGGGTCACTTCCGGTCCCATGTCCATTGAGCCCAGTGGGATGGAATCAAGCAGCTTCAGCACCCACACAAAACTAACATGGAGCTCCTCACTCAAGGCACTCAAAACTCTACAGCCAAAGACAAGTTCAGTGCCCAAGCCATTTCCCGCTGCCATGGAAACCAAGTGCTCTGGCAGCACATATGTCTGAAAGTGGATATGACACCTAGGGAAGGGAGTGTGCTGGTGAATGGCAACTGCCCGAAGCAGCAGCACAGCTCTTCCAGTGCCAAAACAACTCCACCTGCCTCATGAACTTCACATACCATCAGCTGTCCTGGCAGCTATCTAGGAAACCCTGTTGGGTCACTTCCGGTCCCATGCCCATTGAGCCCAGTGGGATGGAATCAAGCAGCTTCAGCACCCACACAAAACGAACATGGAGCTCCTCACTCAAGGTGCTCAAAACTCCACGGCCAAAGACAAGTTCATTGCCCAAGCCATTTCCCGCTGCCATGGAAACCAAGTGCTCTGGCAGCACATATGTCTGAAAGTGGATATGACACCTAGGAAAGGGAGTGTGCTGGTGAATGGCAACTGCCCGAAGCAGCAGCACAGCTCTTCCACTGCCAAAACAACTCCACCTGCCTCATGAACTTCACATACCATCAGCTGTCCTGGCAGCTATCTAGGAAACCCTGTTGGGTCACTTCCGGTCCCATGCCCATTGAGCCCAGTGGGATGGAATCAAGAAGCTTGAGCACCCACACAAATCTAACGTGGAGCTCCTCACTCATGGCGCTCAAATCTCCACAGCCAAAGACAAGTTCAGTGCCCAAGCCATTTCCCGCTGCCATGGAAACCAAGTGCTCTGGCAGCACATATGTCTGAAAGTGGATATGACACCTATGGAACGGAGTGTGCTGGTGAATGGCAACTGCCCGAAGCAGCAGCACAGCTCTTCCACTGCCAAAATAACTCCACCTGCCTCATGAACTTCACATACCATCAGCTGTCCTGGCAGCTATCTAGGAAACTCTGTTGAGTCACTTCAGGTCCCATGCCCATTGAGCCCAGTGGGATGGAATCAAGCAGCTTCAGCACCCGCACAAAACGAACATGGAGCTCCTCACTCAAGGCGGACAAACTTCCACAGCCAAAGACATGTTCAGTGCCCAAGCCATTTCCCGCTGCCATGGAAACCAAGTGCTCTGGCAGCACATATGTCTGAAAGTGGATGTGACACCTAGGGAAGGGAGTGTGCTGGTGAATGGCAACTGCCCGAAGCAGCAGCACAGCTTTTCCACTGCCAAAACAACTCCACCTGCCTCATGAACTTCACATACCATCAGCTGAACTGGCAGCTATCTAGGAAACCCTGTTGGGTCACTTCCGGTCCCATGCCCATTGAGCCCAGTGGGATGGAATCAAGCAGCTTGAGCACCCACATAAAAGTGGGTGAGGGATGTTTGGACATAGCCGCAGAAGCTGGCACTGGGGACCAATTCTCTCAAGTCAAATCACAGAACCACCTAAAGAGTGCATAAACCGGGACAGAGAGACCTGGGAGGGAAAAAGTGGGTTCCCCCTTCTTGGGTCACTATTCCCATGGGAGGGCATGAAGACTGGGACGGGGGCTGGGATGGCTAGATAGAGAGGCACTCAACAACACCCGTGAGGGCTGGATGGTTGAGTTGGTTAGATAGAACTAAGCTTTAATACCCATTGACACGTACAAGAGTCAAACGGGATGGGGGACAGACTGGTCTTCTGCTACACATACTGGCAAACCAGGGTAGGGGTCGGGCCTGGTGGGGGTTATTGTGGGTCACCCCGACTAGGCTGCAGCTCCCACTGGTTTGTGTGAGGGCCGAGTACGTGCTGGGCAGAACCAGACTGGACTGCAACACCCATTGGTTCCAGTGCAACTCGGGACTGAAAACAGAACCAACCCAGCAATTGCAACCACCAGCTGATCGTGGTGATGGACTGTGCCGGGCCCTGTGCTTGCTAGAGCATACAAGAAACTAGTCTGGGAATACCTCAAAGTTTCTTTGGAGATCTCCCTAATCGAACTGCTGGACTCAGAACTCTAATCAAGAAAAGACAGAAGACAGAGCAGATCAATCATTCATCTCAGCTATATGTTGGCAGCGATATATGGGGCAAACGGAGACTTTATGATGGACCATATCAATCAGTGGACGACCTCATCGAGCGAAACTGGCAGCGATTCATAACCGGAGAACTATTAACACCACTCGAGCACATATCTCAGAGCATGCCCCACATCCGCGACTCGGGGTGGGCGGGAAACCGGGTGGGGCTTCCCCCTCAATATCCCCCTTTACCTCAGATACAAGATGGAAACAATGTGGACATAATAGTATTACCCACTTCCCTATCCCCCTGAACCTTTTTTTTTTTTCTTTTTCTTTCTTTAACTGTAATTAACTATGTAAAGATTGTCAACAACACAATAAAATAGATTATAAAAAAAAAAAAAAAAAAAAAACTAACATGGAGCTTTTCACTCAAGGCGCTCAAAACTCCACAGCCAAAGACAAGTTCAGTGCCCAAGCCATTTCCCGCTGCCATGGAAACCAAGTGCTCTGGCAGCACATATGTCTGAAAGTGGATATGACACCTAGGGCAGAGCGTGATGGTGAATGGCAACTTCCCGAAGCAGCAGCACAGCTCTTCCACTGCCAAAACAACTCCACCTGCCTCATGAACTTCACATACCATCAGCTGTCCTGGCAGCTATCTAGGAAACCCTGTTGGGTCACTTCCGGTCCCATGCCCATTGAGCCCAGTGGGATGGAATCAAGCAGCTTCAGCACCCACACAAAACGAACATGGAGCTCCTCACTCAAGGCGCTCAAAACTCCACAGCCAAAGACAAGTTCAGTGCCCAAGCCATTTCCCGCTGCCATGGAAACCAAGTGCTCTGGCAGCACATATGTCTGAAAGTGGATATGACACCTAGGGCAGAGCGTGATGGTGAATGGCAACTTCCCGAATCAGCAGCACAGCTCTTCCTGTGCCAAAACAACTCCACCTGCCTCATGAACTTCACATACCATCAGCTGTCCTGGCAGCTATGTAGGATTCCCTGTTGGGTCACTTCCGGTCCCATGCCCATTGAGCCCAGTGGGATGGAATCAAGCAGCTTCAGCACCCGCACAAAACGAACATGGAGCTCCTCACTCAAGGCGGACAAACTTCCACAGCCAAAGACATGTTCAGTGCCCAAGCCATTTCCCGCTGCCATGGAAACCAAGTGCTCTGGCAGCACATATGTCTGAAAGTGGATGTGACACCTAGGGAAGGGAGTGTGCTGGTGAATGGCAACTGCCCGAAGCAGCAGCACAGCTTTTCCACTGCCAAAACAACTCCACCTGCCTCATGAACTTCACATACCATCAGCTGAACTGGCAGCTATCTAGGAAACCCTGTTGGGTCACTTCCGGTCCCATGCCCATTGAGCCCAGTGGGATGGAATCAAGCAGCTTGAGCACCCACATAAAAGTGGGTGAGGGATGTTTGGACATAGCCGCAGAAGCTGGCACTGGGGACCAATTCTGTCAAGTCAAATCACAGAACCACCTAAAGAGTGCATAAACCGGGACAGAGAGACCTGGGAGGGAAAAAGTGGGTTCCCCCTTCTTGGGTCACTATTCCCGTGGGAGGGCATGAAGACTGGGACGGGGGCTGGGATGGCTAGATAGAGAGGCACTCAACAACACCCGTGAGGGCTGGATGGTTGAGTTGGTTAGATAGAACTAAGCTTTAATACCCATTGACACGTACAAGATTCAAACGGGATGGGGGACAGACTGGTCTTCTGCTACACATACTGGCAAACCAGGGTAGGGGTCGGGCCTGGTGGGGGTTATTGTGGGTCACCCCGACTAGGCTGCAGCTCCCACTGGTTTGTGTGAGGGCCGAGTACGTGCTGGGCAGAACCAGACTGGACTGCAACACCCATTGGTTCCAGTGCAACTCGGGACTGAATACAGAACCAACCCAGCAATTGCAACCACCAGCTGATCGTGGTGATGGACTGTGCCGGGCCCTGTGCTTGCTAGAGCATACAAGAAACTAGTCTGGGAATACCTCAAAGTTTCTTTGGAGATCTCCCTAATCGAACTGCTGGACTCAGAACTCTAATCAAGAAAAGACAGAAGACAGAGCAGATCAATCATTCATCTCAGCTATATGTTGGCAGCGATATATGGGGCAAACGGAGACTTTATGATGGACCATATCAATCAGTGGACGACCTCATCGAGCGAAACTGGCAGCGATTCATAACCGGAGAACTATTAACACCACTCGAGCACATATCTCAGAGCATGCCCCACATCCGGGACTCGGGGTGGGCGGGAAACCGGGTGGGGCTTCCCCCTCAATATCCCCCTTTACCTCAGATACAAGATGGAAACAATGTGGACATAATAGTATTACCCACTTCCCTATCCCCCTGAACCTTTTTTTTTTCTTTTTCTTTCTTTAACTGTAATTAACTATGTAAAGATTGTCAACAACACAATAAAATAGATTATAAAAAAAAAAAAAAAAAAAAAAACTAACATGGAGCTTTTCACTCAAGGCGCTCAAAACTCCACAGCCAAAGACAAGTTCAGTGCCCAAGCCATTTCCCGCTGCCATGGAAACCAAGTGCTCTGGCAGCACAGATGTCTGAAAGTGGATATGACACCTAGGGCAGAGCGTGATGGTGAATGGCAACTGCCCGAATCAGCAGCACAGCTCTTCCTGTGCCAAAACAACTCCACCTGCCTCATGAACTTCACATACCATCAGCTGTCCTGGCAGCTATCTAGGAAACCCTGTTGGCTCACTTCCGGTCCCATGCCCATTGAGCCCAGTGGGATGGAATCAAGCAGCTTCAGCACCCACACAAAACGAACATGGAGCTCCTCACTCAAGGCGCTCAAAACTTCGGAGCCAAAGACAAGTTCAGTGCCCAAGCCATTTCCCGCTGCCATGGAAACCAAGTGCTCTGGCAGCACATATGTCTGAAAGTGGATATGACACCTAGGGAAGGGAGTGTGGTGGTGAATGGCAACTGCCCGAAGCAGCAGCACAGTTCTTCCACTGCCAAAACAACTCCACCTGCCTCATGAACTTCACATACCATCAGCTGTCCTGGCAGCTATCTAGGTAACCCTGTTGGATCACTTCCAGTCCCATGCCCATTGAGCCCAGTGCGATGGAATCAAGCAGCTTGAGCACCCACACAAAACGGACATGGAGCTCCTCACTCAAGGCGCTCAAAACTCCACGGCCAAAGACAAGTTCAGTGCCCAAGCCATTTCCCGCTGCCATGGAAACCAAGTGCTCTGGCAGCACATATGTCTGAAAGTGGATATGACACCTAGGGAAGGGAGTGTGCTGGTGAATGGCAACTGCCCGAAGCAGCAGCACAGCTCTTCCTGTGCCAAAACAACTCCACCTGCCTCATGAACTTCACATACCATCAGCTGTCCTGGCAGCTATCTAGGAAACCCTGTTGGATCACTTCAGGTCCCATGCCCATTGAGCCCAGTGGGATGGAATCAAAGAGCTTCAGCACCCACACAAAACGAACATGGAGCTCCTCACTCAAGGCGCTCAAAACTCCACAGCCAAAGACAAGTTCAGTGCCCAAGCCATTTCCCGCTGCCATGGAAACCAAGTGCTCTGGCAGCACATATGTCTGAAAGTGGATATGACACCTAGGGCAGAGCGTGATGGTGAATGGCAACTTCCCGAATCAGCAGCACAGCTCTTCCTGTGCCAAAACAACTCCACCTGCCTCATGAACTTCACATACCATCAGCTGTCCTGGCAGCTATCTAGGATTCCCTGTTGGGTCACTTCCGGTCCCATGCCCATTGAGCCCAGTGGGATGGAATCAAGCAGCTTCAGCACCCACACAAGACGAACATGGAGCTCCACACTCAAGGCGCTCAAAACTTCGCAGCCAAAGACAAGTTCAGTGCCCAAGCCATTTCCCGCTGCCATGGAAACCAAGTGCTCTGGCAGCACGTATGTCTGAAAGTGGAAAGGATACCCAGGGAAGGGAGTGTGGTGGTGAATGGCAACTGCCCGAAGCAGCAGCACAGCTCTTCCACTGCCAAAACAACTCCACCTGCCTCATGACCTTCACATACCATCAGCTGTCCTGGCAGCTATCTAGGAAACCCTGTTGGGTCACTTTCGGTCCCATGCCCATTGAGCCCAGTGGGATGGAATCAAGCAGCTTCAGCACCCACACAAAACGAACATGGAGCT
The DNA here is from genome assembly GCF_030435755.1 of Ochotona princeps. Classification (NCBI taxonomy): domain Eukaryota; kingdom Metazoa; phylum Chordata; class Mammalia; order Lagomorpha; family Ochotonidae; genus Ochotona; species Ochotona princeps. Next base: position 143,334,789 of record NC_080832.1, on the reverse strand, counting down.
CCTCACTCAAGGCGCTCAAAACTCCACGGCCAAAGACAAGTTCAGTGCCCAAGCCATTTCCCGCTGCCATGGAAACCAAGTGCTCTGGCAGCACATATGTCTGAAAGTGGATATGACACCTAGGGAAGGGAGTGTGCTGGTGAATTCCAACTGCCCGAAGCAGCAGCACAGCTCTTCCTGTGCCAAAACAACTCCACCTGCCTCATGAACTTCACATACCATCAGCTGTCCTGGCAGCTATCTAGGAAACCCTGTTGGATCACTTCAGGTCCCATGCCCATTGAGCCCAGTGGGATGGAATCAAAGAGCTTCAGCACCCACACAAAACGAACATGGAGCTCCTCACTCAAGGCGCTCAAAACTCCACAGCCAAAGACAAGTTCAGTGCCCAAGCCATTTCCCGCTGCCATGGAAACCAAGTGCTCTGGCAGCACATATGTCTGAAAGTGGATATGACACCTAGGGCAGAGCGTGATGGTGAATGGCAACTTCCCGAATCAGCAGCACAGCTCTTCCTGTGCCAAAACAACTCCACCTGCCTCATGAACTTCACATACCATCAGCTGTCCTGGCAGCTATCTAGGATTCCCTGTTGGGTCACTTCCGGTCCCATGCCCATTGAGCCCAGTGGGATGGAATCAAGCAGCTTCAGCACCCACACAAGACGAACATGGAGCTCCACACTCAAGGCGCTCAAAACTTCGCAGCCAAAGACAAGTTCAGTGCCCAAGCCATTTCCCGCTGCCATGGAAACCAAGTGCTCTGGCAGCACGTATGTCTGAAAGTGGAAAGGATACCCAGGGAAGGGAGTGTGGTGGTGAATGGCAACTGCCCGAAGCAGCAGCACAGCTCTTCCACTGCCAAAACAACTCCACCTGCCTCATGACCTTCACATACCATCAGCTGTCCTGGCAGCTATCTAGGAAACCCTGTTGGGTCACTTTCGGTCCCATGCCCATTGAGCCCAGTGGGATGGAATCAAGCAGCTTCAGCACCCACACAAAACGAACATGGAGCTCCTCACTCAAGGCGCTCAAAACTCCACGGCCTAAGAAAAGTTCAATTTCCAAGCCATTTCCCGCTGCCATGGAAACCAAGTGCTCTGGCAGCACATATGTCTGAAAGTGGATATGACACCTAGGGAAGGGAGTGTGCTGGTGAATGGCAACTGCCCGAAGCAGCAACACAGCTCTTCCACTGCCAAAACAACTCCACCTGCCTCATGAACTTCACATACCATCAGCTGTCCTGGCAGCTATCTAGGAAACCCTGTTGAGTCACTTCCGGTCCCATGCCCATTGAGCCCAGTGGGATGGAATCAAGCAGCTTCAGCACCCACACAAAACGAACATGGAGCTCCTCACTCAAGGCGCTCAAAACTCCACGGCCAAAGACAAGTTCAGTGCCCAAGCCATTTCCCGCTGCCATGCAAACCAAGTGCTCTGGCAGCACATATGTCTGATAGTGGATGTGACACCTAGGGAAGGGAGTGTGGTGGTGAATGGCAACTGCCCGAAGCAGCAGCACAGCTCTTCCACTGCCAAAACAACTCCACCTGCCTCATGAACTTCACATACCATCAGCTGTCCTGGCAGCTATCTAGGAAACCCTGTTGGCTCACTTCCGGTCCCATGCCCATTGAGCCCAGTGGGATGGAATCAAGAAGCTTCAGCACCCTCACAAAACTAAGAGGGAGCTCCTCACTCATGGCGCTCAAATCTCCACAGCCAAAGACAAGTTCAGTGCCGAAGCCATTTCCCGCTGCCATGGAAACCAAGTGCTCTGGCAGCACATATGTCTGAAAGTGGATATGACACCTATGGAAGGGAGTGTGCTGGTGAATGGCAACTGCCCGAAGCAGCAGCACAGCTCTTCCACTGCCAAAACAACTCCACCTGCCTCATGAACTTCACATACCATCAGCTGTCCTGGCAGCTATCTAGGAAACCCTGTTGGGTCACTTTCGGTCCCATGCCCATTGAGCCCAGTGGGATGGAATCAAGCAGCTTCAGCACCCACACAAAACGAACATGGAGCTCCTCACTCAAGGCGGACAAACTTCCACATCCAAAGACATGTTCAGTGCCCAAGCCATTTCCCGCTGCCATGGAAACCAAGTGCTCTGGCAGCACATATGTCTGAAAGTGGATGTGACACCTAGGGAAGGGAGTGTGCTGGTGAATGGCAACTGCCCGAAGCAGCAGCACAGCTTTTCCACTGCCAAAACAACTCCACCTGCCTCATGAACTTCACATACCATCAGCTGAACTGGCAGCTATCTAGGAAACCCTGTTGGGTCACTTCCGGTCCCATGCCCATTGAGCCCAGTGGGATGGAATCAAGCAGCTTGAGCACCCACATAAAAGTGGGTGAGGGATGTTTGGACATAGCCGCAGAAGCTGGCACTGGGGACCAATTCTCTCAAGTCAAATCACAGAACCACCTAAAGAGTGCATAAACCGGGACAGATAGACCTGGGAGGGAAAAAGTGGGTTCCCCCTTCTTGGGTCACTATTCCCGTGGGAGGGCATGAAGACTGGGATGGGGGCTGGGATGGCTAGATAGAGAGGCACTCAACAACACCCGTGAGGGCTGGATGGTTGAGTTGGTTAGATAGAACTAAGCTTTAATACCCATTGACACGTACAAGAGTCAAACGGGATGGGGGACAGACTGGTCTTCTGCTACACATACTGGCAAACCAGGGTAGGGGTCGGGCCTGGTGGGGGTTATTGTGGGTCACCCCGACTAGGCTGCAGCTCCCACTGGTTTGTGTGAGGGCCGAGTACGTGCTGGGCAGAACCAGACTGGACTGCAACACCCATTGGTTCCAGTGCAACTCGGGACTGAAAACAGAACCAACCCAGCAATTGCAACCACCAGCTGATCGTGGTGATGGACTGTGCCGGGCCCTGTGCTTGCTAGAGCATACAAGAAACTAGTCTGGGAATACCTCAAAGTTTCTTTGGAGATCTCCCTAATCGAACTGCTGGACTCAGAACTCTAATCAAGAAAAGACAGAAGACAGAGCAGATCAATCATTCATCTCAGCTATATGTTGGCAGCGATATATGGGGCAAACGGAGACTTTATGATGGACCATATCAATCAGTGGACGACCTCATCGAGCGAAACTGGCAGCGATTCATAACCGGAGAACTATTAACACCACTCGAGCACATATCTCAGAGCATGCCCCACATCCGGGACTCGGGGTGGGCGGGAAACCGGGTGGGGCTTCCCCCTCAATATCCCCCTTTACCTCAGATACAAGATGGAAACAATGTGGACATAATAGTATTACCCACTTCCCTATCCCCCTGAACCTTTTTTTTTTCTTTTTCTTTCTTTAACTGTAATTAACTATGTAAAGATTGTCAACAACACAATAAAATAGATTATAAAAAAAAAAAAAAAAAACTAACATGGAGCTTTTCACTCAAGGCGCTCAAAACTCCACAGCCAAAGACAAGTTCAGTGCCCAAGCCATTTCCCGCTGCCATGGAAACCAAGTGCTCTGGCAGCACATATGTCTGAAAGTGGATATGACACCTAGGGCAGAGCGTGATGGTGAATGGCAACTGCCCGAAGCAGCAGCACAGCTCTTCCAGTGCCAAAACAACTCCACCTGCCTCATGAACTTCACATACCATCAGCTGTCCTGGCAGCTATCTAGGAAACCCTGTTGGGTCACTTCCGGTCCCATGCCCATTGAGCCCAGTGGGATGGAATCAAGCAGCTTCAGCACCCACACAAAACGAACATGGAGCTCCTCACTCAAGGCGCTCAAAACTCCACAGCCAAAGACAAGTTCAGTGCCCAAGCCATTTCCCGCTGCCATGGAAACCAAGTGCTCTGGCAGCACATATGTCTGAAAGTGGATATGACACCTAGGGCAGAGCGTGATGGTGAATGGCAACTTCCCGAATCAGCAGCACAGCTCTTCCTGTGCCAAAACAACTCCACCTGCCTCATGAACTTCACATACCATCAGCTGTCCTGGCAGCTATGTAGGATTCCCTGTTGGGTCACTTCCGGTCCCATGCCCATTGAGCCCAGTGGGATGGAAACAAGCAGCTTCAGCACCCGCACAAAACGAACATGGAGCTCCTCACTCAAGGCGGACAAACTTCCACAGCCAAAGACATGTTCAGTGCCCAAGCCATTTCCCGCTGCCATGGAAACCAAGTGCTCTGGCAGCACATATGTCTGAAAGTGGATGTGACACCTAGGGAAGGGAGTGTGCTGGTGAATGGCAACTGCTCGAAGCAGCAGCACAGCTTTTCCACTGCCAAAACAACTCCACCTGCCTCATGAACTTCACATACCATCAGCTGAACTGGCAGCTATCTAGGAAACCCTGTTGGGTCACTTCCGGTCCCATGCCCATTGAGCCCAGTGGGATGGAATCAAGCAGCTTGAGCACCCACATAAAAGTGGGTGAGGGATGTTTGGACATAGCCGCAGAAGCTGGCACTGGGGACCAATTCTGTCAAGTCAAATCACAGAACCACCTAAAGAGTGCATAAACCGGGACAGAGAGACCTGGGAGGGAAAAAGTGGGTTCCCCCTTCTTGGGTCACTATTCCCGTGGGAGGGCATGAAGACTGGGATGGGGGCTGGGATGGCTAGATAGAGAGGCACTCAACAACACCCGTGAGGGCTGGATGGTTGAGTTGGTTAGATAGAACTAAGCTTTAATACCCATTGACACGTACAAGAGTCAAACGGGATGGGGGACAGACTGGTCTTCTGCTACACATACTGGCAAACCAGGGTAGGGGTCGGGCCTGGTGGGGGTTATTGTGGGTCACCCCGACTAGGCTGCAGCTCCCACTGGTTTGTGTGAGGGCCGAGTACGTGCTGGGCAGAACCAGACTGGACTGCAACACCCATTGGTTCCAGTGCAACTCGGGACTGAATACAGAACCAACCCAGCAATTGCAACCACCAGCTGATCGTGGTGATGGACTGTGCCGGGCCCTGTGCTTGCTAGAGCATACAAGAAACTAGTCTGGGAATACCTCAAAGTTTCTTTGGAGATCTCCCTAATCGAACTGCTGGACTCAGAACTCTAATCAAGAAAAGACAGAAGACAGAGCAGATCAATCATTCATCTCAGCTATATGTTGGCAGCGATATATGGGGCAAACGGAGACTTTATGATGGACCATATCAATCAGTGGACGACCTCATCGAGCGAAACTGGCAGCGATTCATAACCGGAGAACTATTAACACCACTCGAGCACATATCTCAGAGCATGCCCCACATCCGGGACTCGGGGTGGGCAGGAAACCGGGTGGGGCTTCCCCCTCAATATCCCCCTTTACCTCAGATACAAGATGGAAACAATGTGGACATAATAGTATTACCCACTTCCCTATCCCCCTGAACCTTTTTTTTTTTCTTTTTCTTTCTTTAACTGTAATTAACTATGTAAAGATTGTCAACAACACAATAAAATAGATTATAAAAAAAAAAAAAAAAAAACTAACATGGAGCTTTTCACTCAAGGCGCTCAAAACTCCACAGCCAAAGACAAGTTCAGTGCCCAAGCCATTTCCCGCTGCCATGGAAACCAAGTGCTCTGGCAGCACATATGTCTGAAAGTGGATATGACACCTAGGGCAGAGCGTGATGGTGAATGGCAACTTCCCGAATCAGCAGCACAGCTCTTCCTGTGCCAAAACAACTCCACTTGCCTCATGAACTTCACATACCATCAGCTGTCCTGGCAGCTATGTAGGATTCCCTGTTGGGTCACTTCCGGTCCCATGCCCATTGAGCCCAGTGGGATGGAATCAAGCAGCTTCAGCACCCACACAAGACGAACATGGAGCTCCACACTCAAGGCGCTCAAAACTTCGCAGCCAAAGACAAGTTCAGTGCCCAAGCCATTTCCCGCTGCCATGGAAACCAAGTGCTCTGGCAGCACGTATGTCTGAAAGTGGAAAGGATACCCAGGGAAGGGAGTGTGGTGGTGAATGGCAACTGCCCGAAGCAGCAGCACAGCTCTTCCACTGCCAAAACAACTCCACCTGCCTCATGAACTTCACATACCATCAGCTGTCCTGGCAGCTATCTAGGAAACCCTGTTGGGTCACTTCCGGTCCCATGCCCATTGAGCCCAGTGGGATGGAATCAAGCAGCTTCAGCACCCACACAAAACGAACATGGAGCTCCTCACTCAAGGCGCTCAAATCTCCACAGCCAAAGACAAGTTCAGTGCCCAAGCCATTTCCTGCTGCCATGCAAACCAAGTGCTGTGGCAGCACATATGTCTGAAAGTGGATATGACACCTAGGGAAGGGAGTGTGCTGGTGAATGGCAACTGCCCGAAGCAGCAGCACAGCTCTTCCACTGCCAAAACAACTCCACCTGCCTCATGAACTTCACATACCATCAGCTGTCCTGGCAGCTATCTAGGAAACCCTGTTGGGTCACTTCCTGTCCCATGCCCATTGAGCCCAGTGCGATGGAATCAAGCAGCTTCAGCACCCACACAAAACGAACATGGAGCTCCTCACTCAAGGCGGACAAACTTCCACAGCCAAAGACATGTTCAGTGCCCAAGCCATTTCCCGCTGCCATGGAAACCAAGTGCTCTGGCAGCACATATGTCTGAAAGTGGATGTGACACCTAGGGAAGGGAGTGTGTTGGTGAATGGCAACTGCCCGAAGCAGTAGCACAGCTTTTCCACTGCCAAAACAACTCCACCTGCCTCATGAACTTCACATACCATCAGCTGAACTGGCAGCTATCTAGGAAACCCTGTTGGGTCACTTCCGGTCCCATGCCCATTGAGCCCAGTGGGATGGAATCAAGCAGCTTGAGCACCCACATAAAAGTGGGTGAGGGATGTTTGGACATAGCCGCAGAAGCTGGCACTGGGGACCAATTCTGTCAAGTCAAATCACAGAACCACCTAAAGAGTGCATAAACCGGGACAGAGAGACCTGGGAGGGAAAAAGTGGGTTCCCCCTTCTTGGGTCACTATTCCCGTGGGAGGGCATGAAGACTGGGACGGGGGCTGGGATGGCTAGATAGAGAGGCACTCAACAACACCCGTGAGGGCTGGATGGTTGAGTTGGTTAGATAGAACTAAGCTTTAATACCCATTGACACGTACAAGAGTCAAACGGGATGGGGGACAGACTGGTCTTCTGCTACACATACTGGCAAACCAGGGTAGGGGTCGGGCCTGGTGGGGGTTATTGTGGGTCACCCCGACTAGGCTGCAGCTCCCACTGGTTTGTGTGAGGGCCGAGTACGTGCTGGGCAGAACCAGACTGGACTGCAACACCCATTGGTTCCAGTGCAACTCGGGACTGAATACAGAACCAACCCAGCAATTGCAACCACCAGCTGATCGTGGTGATGGACTGTGCCGGGCCCTGTGCTTGCTAGAGCATACAAGAAACTAGTCTGGGAATACCTCAAAGTTTCTTTGGAGATCTCCCTAATCGAACTGCTGGACTCAGAACTCTAATCAAGAAAAGACAGAAGACAGAGCAGATCAATCATTCATCTCAGCTATATGTTGGCAGCGATATATGGGGCAAACGGAGACTTTATGATGGACCATATCAATCAGTGGACGACCTCATCGAGCGAAACTGGCAGCGATTCATAACCGGAGAACTATTAACACCACTCGAGCACATATCTCAGAGCATGCCCCACATCCGGGACTCGGGGTGGGCGGGAAACAGGGTGGGGCTTCCCCCTCAATATCCCCCTTTACCTCAGATACAAGATGGAAACAATGTGGACATAATAGTATTACCCACTTCCCTAACCCCCTGAAACTTTTTTTTTTTCTTTTTCTTTCTTTAACTGTAATTAACTATGTAAAGATTGTCAACAACACAATAAAATAGATTATAAAAAAAAAAAAAAAAAAAAAAAAAAAACTAACATGGAGCTTTTCACTCAAGGCGCTCAAAACTCCACAGCCAAAGACAAGTTCAGTGCCCAAGCCATTTCCCGCTGCCATGGAAACCAAGTGCTCTGGCAGCACATATGTCTGAAAGTGGATATGACACCTAGGGCAGAGCGTCATGGTGAATGGCAACTTCCCGAATCAGCAGCACAGCTCTTCCTGTGCCAAAACAACTCCACCTGCCTCATGAACTTCACATACCATCAGCTGTCCTGGCAGCTATCTAGGAAACCCTGTTGGATCACTTCCAGTCCCATGCCCATTGAGCCCAGTGCGATGGAATCAAGCAGCTTCAGCACCCACACAAAACGGACATGGAGCTCCTCACTCAAGGCGCTCAAAACTCCACGGCCAAAGACAAGTTCAGTGCCCAAGCCATTTCCCGCTGCCATGGAAACCAAGTGCTCTGGCAGCACATATGTCTGAAAGTGGATATGACACCTAGGGAAGGGACTGTGCTGGTGAATGGCAACTGCCCGAAGCAGCAGCACAGCTCTTCCACTGCCAAAACAACTCCACCTGCCTCATGAACTTCACATACCATCAGCTGTCCTGGCAGCTATCTAGGATTCCCTGTTGGGTCACTTCCGGTCCCATGCCCATTGAGCCCAGTGGGATGGAATCAAGCAGCTTCAGCACCCACACAAGACGAACATGGAGCTCCACATTCAAGGCGCTCAAAACTTCGCAGCCAAAGACAAGTTCAGTGCCCAAGCCATTTCCCGCTGCCATGGAAACCAAGTGCTCTGGCAGCACATATATCTGAAAGTGGATATGACACCTAGGGAAGGGACTGTGCTGGTGAATGGCAACTGCCCGAAGCAGCAGCACAGCTCTTCCTGTGCCAAAACAACTCCACCTGCCTCATGAACTTCACATACCATCAGCTTTCCTGGCAGCTATCTAGGAAACCCTGTTGGATCACTTCAGGTCCCATGCCCATTGAGCCCAGTGGGATGGAATCAAGCAGCTTCAGCACCCACACAAAACGAACATGGAGCTCCTCACTCAAGGCGCTCAAAACTCCACAGCCAAAGACAAGTTCAGTGCCGAAGCCATTTCCCACTGCCATGGAAACCAAGGTCTCTGGCAGCACATATGTCTGAAAGTGGATATGACACCTAGGGAAGGGAGTGTGGTGGTGAATGGCAACTGCCCGAAGCAGCAACACAGCTCTTCCACTGCCAAAACAACTCCACCTGCCGTATGAGCTTCACATACCATCAGCTGTCCTGGCAGCTATCTAGGAAACCCTGTTGGGTCACTTCCAGTCCCATGCCCATTGAGCCCAATGCGATGGAATCAAGCAGCTTGAGCACCCACACAAAACGGACATGGAGCTCCTCACTCAAGGCGCTCAAAACTCCACGACCAAAGACAAGTTCAGTGCCCAAGCCATTTCCCGCTGCCATGGAAACCAAGTGCTCTGGCAGCACATATGTCTGAAAGTGGATATGACACCTAGGGAAGGGAGTGTGGTGTTGAATGGCAACTGCCCGAAGCAGCAGCACAGCTCTTCCACTGCCAAGACAACTCCACCAGCCTCATGAACTTCACATACCATCAGCTGTCCTGGCAGCTATCTAGGAAACCCTGTTGGGTCACTTCCGGTCCCATGCCCATTGAGCCCAGTGGGATGGAATCAAGAAGCTTCAGCACCCACACAAAACTAAGAGGGAGCTCCTCACTCAAGGCGCTCAAATCTCCACAGCCAAAGACAAGTTCAGTGCCCAAGCCATTTCCTGCTGCCATGCAAACCAAGTGCTGTGGCAGCACATATGTCTGAAAGTGGATATGACACCTAGGGAAGGGAGTGTGCTGGTGAATGGCAACTGCCCGAAGCAGCAGCACAGCTCTTCCACTGCCAAAACAACTCCACCTGCCTCATGAACTTCACATACCATCAGCTGTCCTGGCAGCTATCTAGGAAACCCTGTTGGGTCACTTTCGGTCCCATGCCCATTGAGCCCAGTGGGATGGAATCAAGCAGCTTCAGCACCCACACAAAACGAATATGGAGCTCCTCACTCAAGAGAGACAAAACTCCAAGGCCAAAGACAAGTTCAGTGCCCAAGCCATTTCCCACTGCCATGGAAACCAAGTGCTCTGGCAGCACATATGTCTGAAAGTGGATATGACACCTAGGGAAGGGCGTGTGGTGGTGAATGGCAACTGCCCGAAGCAGCAGCACAGCTCTTCCAGTGCCAAAACAACTCCACCTGCCTCATGAACTTCACATACCATCAGCTGTCCTGGCAGCTATGTAGGATTCCCTGTTGGGTCACTTCCGGTCCCATGCCCATTGAGCCCAGTGGGATGGAAACAAGCAGCTTCAGCACCCGCACAAAACGAACATGGAGCTCCTCACTCAAGGCGGACAAACTTCCACAGCCAAAGACATGTTCAGTGCCCAAGCCATTTCCCGCTGCCATGGAAACCAAGTGCTCTGGCAGCACATATGTCTGAAAGTGGATGTGACACCTAGGGAAGGGAGTGTGCTGGTGAATGGCAACTGCTCGAAGCAGCAGCACAGCTTTTCCACTGCCAAAACAACTCCACCTGCCTCATGAACTTCACATACCATCAGCTGAACTGGCAGCTATCTAGGAAACCCTGTTGGGTCACTTCCGGTCCCATGCCCATTGAGCCCAGTGGGATGGAATCAAGCAGCTTGAGCACCCACATAAAAGTGGGTGAGGGATGTTTGGACATAGCCGCAGAAGCTGGCACTGGGGACCAATTCTGTCAAGTCAAATCACAGAACCACCTAAAGAGTGCATAAACCGGGACAGAGAGACCTGGGAGGGAAAAAGTGGGTTCCCCCTTCTTGGGTCACTATTCCCGTGGGAGGGCATGAAGACTGGGACGGGGGCTGGGATGGCTAGATAGAGAGGCACTCAACAACACCCGTGAGGGCTGGATGGTTGAGTTGGTTAGATAGAACTAAGCTTTAATACCCATTGACACGTACAAGAGTCAAACGGGATGGGGGACAGACTGGTCTTCTGCTACACATACTGGCAAACCAGGGTAGGGGTCGGGCCTGGTGGGGGTTATTGTGGGTCACCCCGACTAGGCTGCAGCTCCCACTGGTTTGTGTGAGGGCCGAGTACGTGCTGGGCAGAACCAGACTGGACTGCAACACCCATTGGTTCCAGTGCAACTCGGGACTGAATACAGAACCAACCCAGCAATTGCAACCACCAGCTGATCGTGGTGATGGACTGTGCCGGGCCCTGTGCTTGCTAGAGCATACAAGAAACTAGTCTGGGAATACCTCAAAGTTTCTTTGGAGATCTCCCTAATCGAACTGCTGGACTCAGAACTCTAATCAAGAAAAGACAGAAGACAGAGCAGATCAATCATTCATCTCAGCTATATGTTGGCAGCGATATATGGGGCAAACGGAGACTTTATGATGGACCATATCAATCAGTGGACGACCTCATCGAGCGAAACTGGCAGCGATTCATAACCGGAGAACTATTAACACCACTCGAGCACATATCTCAGAGCATGCCCCACATCCGGGACTCGGGGTGGGCGGGAAACCGGGTGGGGCTTCCCCCTCAATATCCCCCTTTACCTCAGATACAAGATGGAAACAATGTGGACATAATAGTATTACCCACTTCCCTATCCCCCTGAACCTTTTTTTTTTTCTTTTTCTTTCTTTAACTGTAATTAACTATGTAAAGATTGTCAACAACACAATAAAATAGATTATAAAAAAAAAAAAAAAAAACACTAGCATGGAGCTTTTCACTCAAGGCGCTCAAAACTCCACAGCCAAAGACAAGTTCAGTGCCCAAGCCATTTCCCGCTGCCATGGAAACCAAGTGCTCTGGCAGCACATATGTCTGAAAGTGGATATGACACCTAGGGCAGAGCGTGATGGTGAATGGCAACTTCCCGAATCAGCAGCACAGCTCTTCCTGTGCCAAAACAACTCCACTTGCCTCATGAACTTCACATACCATCAGCTGTCCTGGCAGCTATGTAGGATTCCCTGTTGGGTCACTTCCGGTCCCATGCCCATTGAGCCCAGTGGGATGGAATCAAGCAGCTTCAGCACCCACACAAGACGAACATGGAGCTCCACACTCAAGGCGCTCAAAACTTCGCAGCCAAAGACAAGTTCAGTGCCCAAGCCATTTCCCGCTGCCATGGAAACCAAGTGCTCTGGCAGCACATATGTCTGAAAGTGGAAAGGATACCCAGGGAAGGGAGTGTGGTGGTGAATGGCAACTGCCCGAAGCAGCAGCACAGCTCTTCCACTGCAAAAACAACTCCACCTGCCTCATGAACTTCACATACCATCAGCTGTCCTGGCAGCTATCTAGGAAACCCTGTTGGGTCACTTCCGGTCCCATGCCCATTGAGCCCAGTGGGATGGAATCAAGCAGCTTGAGCACCCACACAAAACGAACATGGAGCTCCTCACTCAAGGCGCTCAAATCTCCACAGCCAAAGACAAGTTCAGTGCCCAAGCCATTTCCTGCTGCCATGCAAACCAAGTGCTGTGGCAGCACATATGTCTGAAAGTGGATATGACACCTAGGGAAGGGAGTGTGCTGGTGAATGGCAACTGCCCGAAGCAGCAGCACAGCTCTTCCACTGCCAAAACAACTCCACCTGCCTCATGAACTTCACATACCATCAGCTGTCCTGGCAGCTATCTAGGAAACCCTGTTGGGTCACTTCCTGTCCCATGCCCATTGAGCCCAGTGCGATGGAATCAAGCAGCTTCAGCACCCACACAAAACGAACATGGAGCTCCTCACTCAAGGCGGACAAACTTCCACAGCCAAAGACATGTTCAGTGCCCAAGCCATTTCCCGCTGCCATGGAAACCAAGTGCTCTGGCAGCACATATGTCTGAAAGTGGATGTGACACCTAGGGAAGGGAGTGTGTTGGTGAATGGCAACTGCCCGAAGCAGCAGCACAGCTTTTCCACTGCCAAAACAACTCCACCTGCCTCATGAACTTCACATACCATCAGCTGAACTGGCAGCTATCTAGGAAACCCTGTTGGTTCACTTCCGGTCCCATGCCCATTGAGCCCAGTGGGATGGAATCAAGCAGCTTGAGCACCCACATAAAAGTGGGTGAGGGATGTTTGGACATAGCCGCAGAAGCTGGCACTGGGGACCAATTCTGTCAAGTCAAATCACAGAACCACCTAAAGAGTGCATAAACCGGGACAGAGAGACCTGGGAGGGAAAAAGTGGGTTCCCCCTTCTTGGGTCACTATTCCCGTGGGAGGGCATGAAGACTGGGACGTTGCTGGGATGGCTAGATAGAGAGGCACTCAACAACACCCGTGAGGGCTGGATGGTTGAGTTGGTTAGATAGAACTAAGCTTTAATACCCATTGACACGTACAAGAGTCAAACGGGATGGGGGACAGACTGGTCTTCTGCTACACATACTGGCAAACCAGGGTAGGGGTCGGGCCTGGTGGGGGTTATTGTGGGTCACCCCGACTAGGCTGCAGCTCCCACTGGTTTGTGTGAGGGCCGAGTACGTGCTGGGCAGAACCAGACTGGACTGCAACACCCATTGGTTCCAGTGCAACTCGGGACTGAATACAGAACCAACCCAGCAATTGCAAACACCAGCTGATCGTGGTGATGGACTGTGCCGGGCCCTGTGCTTGCTAGAGCATACAAGAAACTAGTCTGGGAATACCTCAAAGTTTCTTTGGAGATCTCCCTAATCGAACTGCTGGACTCAGAACTCTAATCAAGAAAAGACAGAAGACAGAGCAGATCAATCATTCATCTCAGCTATATGTTGGCAGCGATATATGGGGCAAACGGAGACTTTATGATGGACCATATCAATCAGTGGACGACCTCATCGAGCGAAACTGGCAGCGATTCATAACCGGAGAACTATTAACACCACTCGAGCACATATCTCAGAGCATGCCCCACATCCGCGACTCGGGGTGGGCGGGAAACAGGGTGGGGCTTCCCCCTCAATATCCCCCTTTACCTCAGATACAAGATGGAAACAATGTGGACATAATAGTATTACCCACTTCCCTATCCCCCTGAACCTTTTTTTTTTTCTTTTTCTTTCTTTAACTGTAATTAACTATGTAAAGATTGTCAACAACACAATAAAATAGATTATAAAAAAAAAAAAAAAAAAAAAAAAACTAACATGGAGCTTTTCACTCAAGGCGCTCAAAACTCCACAGCCAAAGACAAGTTCAGTGCCCAAGCCATTTCCCGCTGCCATGGAAACCAAGTGCTCTGGCAGCACATATGTCTGAAAGTGGATATGACACCTAGGGCAGAGCGTGATGGTGAATGGCAACTTCCCGAATCAGCAGCACAGCTCTTCCTGTGCCAAAACAACTCCACCTGCCTCATGAACTTCACATACCATCAGCTGTCCTGGCAGCTATCTAGGAAACCCTGTTGGATCACTTCCAGTCCCATGCCCATTGAGCCCAGTGCGATGGAATCAAGCAGCTTCAGCACCCACACAAAACGGACATGGAGCTCCTCACTCAAGGCGCTCAAAACTCCACGGCCAAAGACAAGTTCAGTGCCCAAGCCATTTCCCGCTGCCATGGAAACCAAGTGCTCTGGCAGCACATATGTCTGAAAGTGGATATGACACCTAGGGAAGGGACTGTGCTGGTGAATGGCAACTGCCCGAAGCAGCAGCACAGCTCTTCCACTGCCAAAACAACTCCACCTGCCTCATGAACTTCACATACCATCAGCTGTCCTGGCAGCTATCTAGGATTCCCTGTTGGGTCACTTCCGGTCCCATGCCCATTGAGCCCAGTGGGATGGAATCAAGCAGCTTCAGCACCCACACAAGACGAACATGGAGCTCCACATTCAAGGCGCTCAAAACTTCGCAGCCAAAGACAAGTTCAGTGCCCAAGCCATTTCCCGCTGCCATGGAAACCAAGTGCTCTGGCAGCACATATATCTGAAAGTGGATATGACACCTAGGGAAGGGACTGTGCTGGTGAATGGCAACTGCCCGAAGCAGCAGCACAGCTCTTCCTGTGCCAAAACAACTCCACCTGCCTCATGAACTTCACATACCATCAGCTGTCCTGGCAGCTATCTAGGAAACCCTGTTGGATCACTTCAGGTCCCATGCCCATTGAGCCCAGTGGGATGGAATCAAGCAGCTTCAGCACCCACACAAAACGAACATGGAGCTCCTCACTCAAGGCGCTCAAAACTCCACAGCCAAAGACAAGTTCAGTGCCGAAGCCATTTCCCGCTGCCATGGAAACCAAGTGCTCTGGCAGCACATATGTCTGAAAGTGGATATGACACCTAGGGCAGAGCGTGATGGTGAATGGCAACTTCCCGAATCAGCAGCACAGCTCTTCCTGTGCCAAAACAACTCCACCTGCCTCATGAACTTCACATACCATCAGCTGTCCTGGTAGCTATCTAGGAAACCCTGTTGGGTCACTTTCGGTCCCATGCACATTGAGCCCAGTGGGATGGAATCAAGAAGCTTCAGCACCCACACAAAACTAAGAGGGAGCTCCTCACTCAAGGCGCTCAAATCTCCACAGCCAAAGACAAGTTCAGTGCCGAAGCCATTTCCCGCTGCCATGGAAACCAAGTGCTCTGGCAGCACGTATGTCTGAAAGTGGAAAGGATATACAGGGAAGGGAGTGTGGTGGTGAATGGCAACTGCCCGAAGCAGCAGCACAGCTCTTCCACTGCCAAAACAACTCCACCTGCCTCATGAACTTCACATACCATCAGCTGTCCTGGCAGCTATCTAGGAAACCCTGTTGGGTCACTTCCGGTCCCATGCCCATTGAGCCCAGTGGGATGGAATCAAGCAGCTTCAGCACCCACACAAAACGAACATGGAGCTCCTCAATCAAGGCGCTCAAATCTCCACAGCCAAAGACAAGTTCAGTGCCCAAGCCATTTCCTGCTGCCATGCAAACCAAGTGCTGTGGCAGCACATATGTCTGAAAGTGGATATGACACCTAGGGAAGGGAGTGTGCTGGTGAATGGCAACTGCCCGAAGCAGCAGCACAGCTCTTCCACTGCCAAAACAACTCCACCTGCCTCATGAACTTCACATACCATCAGCTGTCCTGGCAGCTATCTAGGAAACCCTGTTGGGTCACTTTCGGTCCCATGCCCATTGAGCCCAGTGGGATGGAATCAAGCAGCTTCAGCACCCACACAAAACGAACATGGAGCTCCTCACTCAAGGCGCTCAAAACTCCACGACCAAAGAAAAGTTCAATGTCCAAGCC
Source organism: Ochotona princeps (assembly GCF_030435755.1). Lineage (NCBI taxonomy): Eukaryota > Metazoa > Chordata > Mammalia > Lagomorpha > Ochotonidae > Ochotona > Ochotona princeps. Next base: position 143,318,572 of record NC_080832.1, on the reverse strand, counting down.
ATTTCCCGCTGCCATGGAAACCAAGTGCTCTGGCAGCACATATGTCTGAAAGTGGATATGACACCTAGGGAAGGGAGTGTGGTGGTGAATGGCAACTGCCCGAAGCAGCAGCACAGCTCTTCCAGTGCCAAAACAACTCCACCTGCCTCATGAACTTCACATACCATCAGCTGTCCTGGCAGCTATCTAGGAAACCCTGTTGGATCACTTCCGGTCCCATGCCCATTGAGCCCAATGCGATGGAATCAAGCAGCTTGAGCACCCACACAAAACGGACATGGAGCTCCTCACTCAAGGCGCTCAAAACTCCACGACCAAAGACAAGTTCAGTGCCCAAGCCATTTCCCGCTGCCATGGAAACCAAGTGCTCTGGCAGCACATATGTCTGAAAGTGGATATGACACCTAGGGAAGGGAGTGTGGTGTTGAATGGCAACTGCCCGAAGCAGCAGCACAGCTCTTCCACTGCCAAGACAACTCCACCAGCCTCATGAACTTCACATACCATCAGCTGTCCTGGCAGCTATCTAGGAAACCCTGTTGGGTCACTTCCGGTCCCATGCCCATTGAGCCCAGTGGGATGGAATCAAGAAGCTTCAGCACCCACACAAAACTAAGAGGGAGCTCCTCACTCAAGGCGCTCAAATCTCCACAGCCAAAGACAAGTTCAGTGCCCAAGCCATTTCCTGCTGCCATGCAAACCAAGTGCTGTGGCAGCACATATGTCTGAAAGTGGATATGACACCTAGGGAAGGGAGTGTGGTGGTGAATGGCAACTGCCCGAAGCAGCAGCACAGCTCTTCCACTGCCAAAACAACTCCACCTGCCTCATGAACTTCACATACCATCAGCTGTCCTGGCAGCTATCTAGGAAACCCTGTTGGGTCACTTTCGGTCCCATGCCCATTGAGCCCAGTGGGATGGAATCAAGCAGCTTCAGCACCCACACAAAACGAATATGGAGCTCCTCACTCAAGAGAGACAAAACTCCACGGCCAAAGACAAGTTCAGTGCCCAAGCCATTTCCCACTGCCATGGAAACCAAGTGCTCTGGCAGCACATATGTCTGAAAGTGGATATGACACCTAGGGAAGGGCGTGTGGTGGTGAATGGCAACTGCCCGAAGCAGCAGCACAGCTCTTCCAGTGCCAAAACAACTCCACCTGCCTCATGAACTTCACATACCATCAGCTGTCCTGGCAGCTATCTAGGAAACCCTGTTGGGTCACTTCCGGTCCCATGCCCATTGAGCCCAGTGGGATGGAATCAAGCAGCTTCAGCACCCACACAAATCTAACGTGGAGCTCCTCACTCAAGGCGCTCGAAACTCCGCAGCCAAAGACAAGTTCAGTGCCCAAGCCATTTCCCGCTGCCATGGAAACCAAGTGCTCTGGCAGCACATATGTCTGAAAGTGGATATGACACCTAGGGAAGGGAGTGTGCTGGTGAATGGCAACTGCCCGAAGCAGCAGCACAGCTCTTCCAGTGCCAAAACAACTCCACCTGCCTCATGAACTTCACATACCATCAGCTGTCCTGGCAGCTCTCTAGGAAACCCTGTTGGATCACTTCCGGTCCCATGCCCATTGAGTCCAGTGGGATGGAATCAAGCAGCTTGAGCACCCACACAAATCTAACGTGGAGCTCCTCACTCAAGGCGCTCAAATCTCCACGGCCAAAGACAAGTTCAATGCCCAAGCCATTTCCCGCTGCCATGGAACTCAAGTGCTCTGGCAGCACATATGTCTGAAAGTGGATATGACACCTAGTGAAGGAAGTGTGCTGGTGAAGGGCAACTGCTCGAAGCAGCAGCACAGCTCTTCCACTGCCAAAACAACTCCACCTGCCTCATGAACTTCACATACCATCAGCTGTCCTGGCAGCTATCTAGGAAAGCTTGTTGAATCACATCCGGTCCCATGCCCATTGAGCCCAGGGGGATGGAATCAAGCAGCTTGAGCACCCACACAAATCTAACGTGGAGCTCCTCACTCAAGGCGCTCAAAACTCCACAGCCAAAGACAAGTTCAGTGCCCAAGCCATTTCCCGCTGCCATGGAAACCAAGTGCTCTGGCAGCACATATGTCTGAAAGTGGATATGACACCTAGGGAAGGGAGTGTGTTGGTGAATGGCAACTGCCTGAAGCAGCAGCACAGCTCTTCCACTGCTAAAACAACTCCACCTGCATCATGAACTTCACATACCATCAGCTGTCCTGGCAGCTCTCTAGGAAACCCTGTTGGATCACTTCCGGTCCCATGCCCATTGAAACAGTGGGATGGAATCAAGCAGCTTCAGGAACCACACAAAACGAACATGGAGCTCCTCACTCAAGGCGCTCGAAACTCCGCAGCCAAAGACAAGTTCAGTGCCCAAGCCATTTCCCTCTGCCATGGACACCAAGTGCTCTGGCAGCACATATGTCTGAAAGTAGATATGACACCTAGGGAAGGGAGTGTGGTGGTGAATGGCAACTGCCCGAAGCAGCAGCACAGCTCTTCCACTGCCAAAACAACTCCACCTGCCTCATGAACTTCACATACCATCAGCTGTCCTGGCAGCTATCTAGGAAACCCTGTTGAATCACTTCCTGGCCCATGCCCATTGAGCCCAGGGGGATGGAAACAAGCAGCTTGAGCACCCACACATATCTGACATGGAGCTCCTCACTCAAGTCGCTCAAAACTCAACGGCCAAAGACAAGTTCAGCGCCCAAGCCATTTCCCGCTGCCATGGAAACCAAGTGCTCTGGCAGCACATATGTCTGAATGCGGATATGACACCAAGGGAAGAGAGTGTGCTGGTGAATGGCAACTGCCCGAAGCAGCAGCACAGCTCTTCCACTGCCAAAACAACTCCACCTGCCTCATGAACTTCACATACCATCAGCTGTCCTGGCAGCTATCTAGGAAACCCTGTTGGGTCACTTCCGGTCCCATGCCCATTGAGCCCAGTGGGATGGAATCAAGCAGCTTCAGCACCCACACAAAACGAACATGGAGCTCCTCACTCAAGGCACTCAAACCTACATGGCGGAAGACAAGTTCAGTGCCCAAGCCATTTCCCGCTGCCATGGAAACCAAGTGCTCTGGCAGCACATATGTCTGAAAGTGGATATGACACCTAGGGAAGGGAGTGTGCTGGTGAATGGCAACTGCCCGAAGCAGCAGCACAGCTCTTCCACTGCCAAAACAACTCCACCTGCATCATGAACTTCACATACCATCAGCTGTCCTGGCAGCTATCTAGGAAACCCTGTTGGGTCACTTCCGGTCCCATGCCCATTGAGCCCAGTGGGATGGAAACAAGCAGCTTGAGCACCCACACAAAACGAACATGGAGCTCCTCACTCAAGTCGCTCAAAACTCCACGGCCAAAGACAAGTTCAGTGCCCAAGCCATTTCCCGCTGCCATGGAATCCAAGTGCTCTGGCAGCACATATGTCTGAAAGTAGATATGACACCTAGGGAAGGGAGTGTGCTGGTGAATGGCAACTGCCAGAAGCAGCAGGACAGCTCTTCCACTGCCAAAACAACTCCACCTGCCTCATGAACTTCACATACCATCAGCTGTCCTGGCAGCTATCTAGGAAACCCTGTTGGGTCACTTCCTGTCCCATGCCCATTGAGCCCAGTGGGATGGAATCAAGCAGCTTCAGCACCCACACAAAACGAACATGGAGCTCCTCACTCAAGGCGCTCAAAACTCCACGGCCAAAGACAAGTTCAGTGCCCAAGCCATTTCCCGCTGCCATGAAACCAAGTGCTCTGGCAGCACATATGTCTGAAAGTGGATATGACACCTAGGGAAGAGAGTGTGGTGGTGAATGCCAACTGCCCGAAGCAGCAGCACAGCTCTTCCACTGCCAAAACAACTCCACCTGCCTCATGAACTTCACATATCATCAGCTGTCCTGGCAGCTATCTAGGAATCCCTGTTGGGTCACTTCTGGTCCCATGCCCATTGAGCCCAGTGGGATGGAATCAAGCAGCTTGAGCACCCACACAAAACGAACATGGAGCTCCTCACTCAAGGCGCTAAAATCTCCATGGCCAAAGACAAGTTCAGTGCCCAAGCCATTTTCCGCTGCCATGGAAACCAAGTGCTCTGGCAGCACATATATCTGAAAGTGGATATGACACCTAGGGAAGGGAGTGTGTTGGTGAATGGCAACTGCCCGAAGCAGCAGCACAGCTCTTCCACTGCCAAAACAACTCCACCTGCCTCATGAACTTCACATATCATCAGCTGTCCTGGCAGCTATCTAGGAAACCCTGTTGAGTCACATCCGGTCCCATGCCCATTGAGCCCAGTGGGATGGAATCAAGCAGCTTCAGCACCCACACAAATCTAACATGGAGCTCCTCACTCAAGGCGCTCAAAACTCCACAGCCAAAGACAAGTTCAGTTCCCAAGCCATTTCCCGCTGCCATGGAAACCAAGTGCTGTGGCAGCACATATGTCTGAAAGTGGATATGACACCTAGGGAACAGAGTGTGGTGGTGAATGGCAACTGCCCGAAGCAGCAGCACAGCTCTTCCAGTGCCAAAACAACTCCACCTGCCTCATGAACTTCACATACCATCAGCTGTCCTGGCAGCTATCTAGGAAACCCTGTTGGGTCACTTCCGGTCCCATGCCCATTGAGCCCAGTGGGATGGAATCAAGAAGCTTCAGCACCCACACAAAACGAACATGAAGCTCCTCACTCAAGGCGCTCAAACCTACATGGCGGAAGACTAGTTCAGTGCCCAAGCCATTTCCCGCTGCCATGGAAACCAAGTGCTCTGGCAGCACATATGTCTGAAAGTGGATATGACACCTAGGGAAGGAGGTGAGCTGGTGAATGGCAACTGCCCGAAGTAGCAGCACAGCTCTTCAAGTGTCAAAACAACTCCACCTGCCTCATGAACTTGACATACCATCAGCTGTCCTATCAGCTATCTAGGAAACCCTCTTGGCTCATTTCGGTCCCATGCACATTGAGCCCTGTGGGATGGAATCAAGCAGCTTCAGCACCCACACAAAACGAACATGGAGCTCCTCACTCAAGGCGCTAAATCTCCATGGCCAAAGACAAGTTCAGTGAGCAAGCCATTTCCCGCTGCCATGGAAACCAAGTGCTCTGGCAGCACTTATGTCTGAAAGTGGATATGACACCTAATAAAGGGAGTGTGGTGGTGAATGGCAACTGCCCGAAGCAGCAGCACAGCTCTTCCACTGCCAAAACAACTCCACCTGCCTCATAAACTTCACATACCATCAGCTGTCCTGGCAGCTATCTAGGAACCCATGTTGGGTCACTTCCGGTCCCATGCCCATTGAGCCCAGTGGGATGCAATCAAGCAGATGAGCACCCACACAAATCTAACATGGAGCTCCTCACTCAAGGCGCTCAAAACTCCAAGGCCAAAGACAAGTTCAGTGCCCAAACCATTTCCCTCTGCCATGGAAACCAAGTGCTCTGGCAGCACATATGTCTGAAAGTGGATATGACACCTAGAGAAGGGAGTGTGCTGGTGAATGGCAACTGCCTGAAGCAGCAGCACAGCTCTTCCAGTGCCAAAACAACTCCACCTGCCTCATGAACTTCACATACCATCAGCTGTCCTGGCAGCTATCTAGGAAACCCTGTTGGGTCACTTCCGGTCCCATGCCCATTGAGCCCAGTGCGATGGAATCAGGTAGCTTCAGGAACCACACAAAACGAACATGGAGCTCCTCACTCAAGGCGCTCAAAACTCCACGACCAAAGACAAGTTCAGTGCCCAAGCCATTTCCTGCTGCCATGGAAACCAAGTGCTCTGGCAGCACATATGTCTGAAAGTGGATATGACACCTAGGGAAGGGAGTGTGTTGGTGAATGGCAACTGCCCGAAGCAGCAGCACAGCTCTTCCACTGCCAAAACAACTCCACCTGCCTCATGAACATCACATACCATCAGCTGTCCTGGCAGCTATCTAGGAAACCCTGTTGAGTCACTTCCGGTCCCATGCCCATTGAGCCCAGTGGGATGGAAACAAGCAGCTTGAGCACCCACACAGATCTAACATGGAGCTCCTCACTCAAGTCGCTCAAAACTCCAATGCCAAAGACAAGTTCAGTTCCCAAGCCATTTCCCGCTGCCATGGACACCAAGTGCTCTGGCAGCACATATGTCTGAAAGTAGATATGACACCTAGGGAAGGGAGTGTGGTGGTGAATGGCAACTGCCCGAAGCAGCAGCACAGCTCTTGAAGTGTCAAAACAACTCCACCTGCCTCATGAACTTCACATACCATCAGCTGTCCTGGCAGCTATCTAGGAAACCCTGTTGGGTGACTTCTGCTCCCATGCCCATTGAGCCCAGTGGGATGGAATCAAGCAGCTTCAGGAACCCACACAAAACGAACATGGAGCTCCTCACTCAAGGCGCTCAAAACTCCACAGCCAAAGACAAGTTCAGTGCCCAAGCCATTTCCAGCTGCCATGGAAACCAAGTGCTCTGGCAGCACATATGTCTGAAAGTGGATATGACACCTAGGGAAGGGAGTGCGCTGGTGAATGGCAACTGCCCGAAGTAGCAGCACAGCTCTTCAAGTGTCAAAACAACTCCACCTGCCTCATGAACTTCACATACCATCAGCTGTCCTGGCAGCTATCTAGGAAACCCTGTTGGCTCACATCCGGTCCCATGCCCATTGAGCCCAGTGGGATGGAATCAAGCAGCTTCAGCACCCACACAAAACGAACATGGAGCTCCTCACTCAAGTCGCTAAAATCTCCATGGCCAAAGACAAGTTCAGTTCCCAAGCCATTTCCCGCTGCCATGGAAATCAAGTGCTCTGGCAGCACTTATGTCTGAAAGTGGATATGACACCTAGGGAAGGGAGTGTGCTGGTGAATGGCAACTGCCCGAAGCAGCAGCACAGCTCTTCCACTGCCAAAACAACTCCACCTGCCTCATGAACTTCACATACCATCAGCTGTCCTGGCAGCTATCTAGGAACCCATGTTGGGTCACTTCCGGTCCCATGCCCATTGAGCCCAGTGAAATGGAATCAAGCAGATGAGCACCCACACAAAACGAACATGGAGCTCCTCACTCAGGGAGCTCAAAACTCCAAGGCCAAAGACAAGTTCAGTGCCCAAGCCATTTCCCTCTGCCATGGAATCCAAGTGCTCTGGCAGCACATATGTCTGAAAGTGGATATGACACCTAGGGAAGGGAGTGTGCTGGTGAATGGCAACTGCCCGAAGCAGCAGCACAACTCTTCCACTGCCAAAACAACTCCACCTGCCTCATGAACTTCACATACCATCAGCTGTCCTGGCAGCTATCTAGGAACCCATGTTGGGTCACTTCCGGTCCCATGGCCATTGAGCCCAGTGAAATGGAATCAAGCAGATGAGCACCCACACAAAACGAACATGGAGCTCCTCACTCAGGGAGCTCAAAACTCCAAGGCCAAAGACAAGTTCAGTGCCCAAGCCATTTCCCGCTGCCATGGAAACCAAGTTCTCTGGCAGCACATATGTCTGAAAGTGGATATGACACCTAGGGAAGGGAGTGTGCTGGTGAATGGCAACTGCCTGAAGCAGCAGCACAGCTCTTCCAGTGCCAAAACAACTCCACCTGCCTCATGAACTTCACATACCATCAGCTGTCCTGGCAGCTATCTAGGAAACCCTGTTGAGTCACTTCCGGTCCCATGCCCATTGAGCCCAGTGGGATGGAAACAAGCAGCTTGAGCACCCACACAGATCTAACATGGAGCTCCTCAGTCAAGTCGCACAAAACTCTACGGCCAAAGACAAGTTCAGTTCCCAAGCCATTTCCCGCTGCCATGGACACCAAGTGCTCTGGCAGCACATATGTCTGAAAGTAGATATGACACCTAGGGAAGGGAGTGTGCTGGTGAATGGCAACTGCCCGAAGCAGCAGCACAGCTCTTCAAGTGTCAAAACAACTCCACCTGCCTCATGAACTTCACATACCATCAGCTGTCCTGGCAGCTATCTAGGAAACCCTGTTCGGTGACTTCTGGTCCCATGCCCATTGAGCCCAGTGGGATGGAATCAAGCAGCTTCAGGAACCCACACAAAACGAACATGGAGCTCCTCACTCAAGGCGCTCAAAACTCCACAGCCAAAGACAAGTTCAGTGCCCAAGCCATTTCCAGCTGCCATGGAAACCAAGTGCTCTGGCAGCACATATGTCTGAAAGTGGATATGACACCTAGGGAAGGGAGTGCGCTGGTGAATGGCAACTGCCCGAAGTAGCAGCACAGCTCTTCAAGTGTCAAAACAACTCCACCTGCCTCATGAACTTCACATACCATCAGCTGTCCTGGCAGCTATCTAGGAAACCCTGTTGGCTCACATCCGGTCCCATGCCCATTGAGCCCAGTGGGATGGAATCAAGCAGCTTCAGCACCCACACAGATCTAACATGGAGCTCCTCACTCAAGGCGCTATAATCTCCATGGCCAAAGACAAGTTCAGTGAGCAAGCCATTTCCCGCTGCCATGGAAATCAAGTGCTCTGGCAGCACTTATGTCTGAAAGTGGATATGACACCTAGGGAAGGGAGTGTGGTGGTGAATGGCAACTGCCCGAAGCAGCAGCACAGCTCTTCCACTGCCAAAACAACTCCACCTGCATCATGAACTTCACATACCATCAGCTGTCCTGGCAGCTATCTAGGAACCCATGTTGGGTCACTTCCGGTCCCATGCCCATTGAGCCCAGTGAAATGGAATCAAGCAGATGAGCACCCTCACAAAACGAACATGGAGCTCCTCACTCAGGGAGCTCAAAACTCCACAGCCAAAGACAAGTTCAGTGCCCAAGCCATTTCCCGCTGCCATGGAAACCAAGTGCTCTGGCAGCACATATGTCTGAAAGTGGATATGACACCTAGGGAAGGGAGTGTGCTGGTGAATGGCAACTGCCCGAAGCAGCAGCACAGCTCTTCCACTGCCAAAACAACTCCACCTGCCTCATGAACTTCACATACCATCAGCTGTCCTGGCAGCTATCTAGGAAACCCTGTTGGATCACTTCCGGTCCCATGCCCATTGAGCCCAGGGGATGCAAACAAGCAGCTTCAGCACCGACACAAAACGTACATGGAGCTGCTCACTCAAGGCGCTCAAAACTCCGCTGCCAAAGACAAGTTCAGTGCCCAAGCCATTTCCCGCTGCCATGGAAACCAAGTGCTCTGGCAGCACATATGTCTGAAAGTGGATATGACACCTAGGGAAGGGAGTGTGCTGGTGAATGGCAACTGCCCGAAGCAGCAGCACAGCTCTTCCAGTGCCAAAACAACTCCACCTGCCTCATGAACTTCACATACCATCAGCTGTCCTGGCAGCTATCTAGGTAACCCTGTTGGATCACTTCCGGTCCCATGCCCATTGAGCCCATTGGGATGGAATCAAGCAGCTTCAGCACCCACACAAGACGAACATGGAGCTCCTCACTCAAGGCGCTCAAAACTCCACAGCCAAAGACAAGTTCAGTGCCCAAGCCATTTCCCGCTGCCATGGAAACCAAGTGCTCTGGCAGCACATATGTCTGAAAGTGGATATGACACCTAGGGAAGGGAGTGTGGTGGTGAATGGCAACTGCCCGAAGCAGCAGCACAGCTCTTCCACTGCCAAAACAACTCCACCTGCCTCATGAACTTCACATACCATCAGCTCTCCTGGCAGCTATCTAGGAAACCCTGTTGGGTCACTTCCGGTCCCATGCCCATTGAGCCCAGTGGGATGGAATCAAGCAGCTTCAGCACCCACACAAGACGAACATGGAGCTCCACACTCAAGGCGGACAAAACTCCACAGCCAAAGACAAGTTCAGTGCCCAAGCCATTTCCCGCTGCCGTGGAAACCAAGGTCTCTGGCAGCACATATGTCTGAAAGTGGATATGACACCTAGGGAAGGGAGTGTGGTGGTGAATGGCAACTGCCCGAAGCAGCAGCACAGCTCTTCCAGTGTCAAAACAACTCCACCTGCCTCATGAACTTCACATACCATCAGCTGTCCTGGCAGCTATCTAGGAAACCCTGTTGGGTCACTTCCGGTCCCATGCCCATTGAGCCCAGTGGGATGGAATCAAGCAGCTTCAGGAACCCACACAAAACGAACATGGAGCTCCTCACTCAAGAGAGACAAAACTCCACAGCCAAAGACAAGTTCAGTGCCCAAGCCATTTCCCGCTGCCATGGAAACCAAGTGCTCTGGCAGCACATATGTCTGAAAGTGGATATGACACCTAGGGAAGGGAGTGTGGTGGTGAATGGCAACTGCCCGAAGCAGCAGCAGCACAGCTCTTCCACTGCCAAAACAACTCCACCTGCCTCATGAACTTCACATACCATCAGCTGTCCTGGCAGCTATCTAGGATTCCCTGTTGGGTCACTTCCGGTCCCATGCCCATTGAGCCCAGTGGGATGCAATCAAGCAGCTTCAGCACCCACACAAAACGAACATGGAGCTCCTCACTCAAGCTGACAAAGCTCAGCAGCCAAAGACAAGTTCAGTGCTCAATCCATTTCCGCTGCCGTGGAAACCAAGTGCTCTGGCAGCACATATGTCTGAAAGTGGATATGACACCTAGGGAAGAGAGTGTGCTGGTGAATGGCAACTGCCCGAAGAAGCAGCACAGCTCTTCCACTGCCAAAACAACTCCACCTGCCTCATGAACTTCACATACCATCAGCTGTCCTGGCAGCTATCTAGGAACCCATGTTGGGTCACTTCCGGTCCCAAGCCCATTGAGCCCAGTGAAATGGAATCAAGCAGATGAGCACCCACACAAAACGAACATGGAGCTCCTCACTCAGGGAGCTCAAATCTCCAAGGCCAAAGACAAGTTCAGTGCCCAAGCCATTTCCCGCTGCCATGGAAACCAAGTGCTCTGGCAGCACATATGTCTGAAAGTGGATATGACACCTAGGGAAGGGAGTGTGGTGGTGAATGGCAACTGCCCGAAGCAGCAGCACAGCTCTTCCAGTGCCAAAACAACTCCACCTGCCTCATGAACTTCACATACCATCAGCTGTCCTGGCAGCTATCTAGGAAACCCTGTTGGATCACTTCCGGTCCCATGCCCATTGAGCCCATTGGGATGGAATCAAGCAGCTTCAGCACCCACACAAGACGAACATGGAGCTCCTCACTCAAGGCGCTCAAAACTCCACAGCCAAAGACAAGTTCAGTGCCCAAGCCATTTCCCGCTGCCATGGAAACCAAGTGCTCTGGCAGCACATATGTCTGAAAGTGGATATGACACCTAGGGAAGGGAGTGTGCTGGTGAATGGCAACTGCCCGAAGCAGCAGCACAGCTCTTCCACTGCCAAAACAACTCCACCTGCCTCATGAACTTCACATACCATCAGCTGTCCTGGCAGCTATCTCGGAAACCCTGTTGGGTCACTTCCGGTCCCATGCCCATTGAGCCCAGTGGGATGGAATCAAGCAGCTTCAGCACCCACACAAGACGAACATGGAGCTCCTCACTCAAGGCAGACAAAACTCCACAGCCAAAGACAAGTTCAGTGCCCAAGCCATTTCCCGCTGCCGTGGAAACCAAGTGCTCTGGCAGCACATATGTCTGAAAGTGGATATGACACCTAGGGAAGGGAGTGTGGTGGTGAATGGCAACTCCCCGAAGCAGCAGCACAGCTCTTCCAGTGTCAAAACAACTCCACCTGCCTCATGAACTTCACATACCATCAGCTGTCCTGGCAGCTATCTAGGAAACCCTGTTGGGTCACTTCCGGTCCCATGCCCATTGAGCCCAGTGGGATGCAATCAAGCAGCTTCAGCACCCACACAAAACGAACATGGAGCTCCTCACTCAAGGCGGACAAAACTCCACAGCCAAAGACAAGTTCAGTGCCCAAGCCATTTCCCGCTGCCATGGAAACCAAGTGCTCTGGCATCACATATGTCTGAAAGTGGATATGACACCTAGGGAAGGGAGTGTGGTGGTGAATGGCAACTGCCCGAAGCAGCAGCACAGCTCTTCCACTGCCAAAACAACTCCACCTGCCTCATGAACTTCACATACCATCAGCTGTCCTGGCAGCTATCTAGGATTCCCTGTTGGGTCACTTCCGGTCCCATGCCCATTGAGCCCAGTGGGATGCAATCAAGCAGCTTCAGCACCCACACAAAACGAAAATGGAGCTCCTCACTCAAGCTGACAAAGCTCAGCAGCCAAAGACAAGTTCAGTGCCCAAGCCATTTCCGCTGCCGTGGAAACCAAGTGCTCTGGCATCACATATGTCTGAAAGTGGATATGACACCTAGGGAAGAGAGTGTGCTGGTGAATGGCAACTGCCCGAAGCAGCAGCACAGCTCTTCCACTGCCAAAACAACTCCACCTGCCTCATGAACTTCACATACCATCAGCTGTCCTGGCAGCTATCTAGGAAACCCTGTTGGGTCACTTCCGGTCCCATGCCCATTGAGCCCAGTGGGATGGAATCAAGCAGCTTCAGCACCCACACAAAACGAACGAGCTCCTCACTCAAGGCGCTCAAAACTTCGAAGCCAAAGATAAGTTCAGTGCCCAAGCCATTTCCTGCTGCCGTGGAAACCAAGTGCTCTGGCAGCACATATGTCTGAAAGGGGATATGACACCTAGGGAAGGGAGCGTGATGGTGAATGGCAACTGCCCGAAGCAGCAGCACAGCTATTCCAGTGCCAAAACAACTCCACCTGCCTCATGAACTTCACATACCATCAACTGTCCTGGCAGCTATCTAGGAAACCCTGTTGGGTCACTTCCGCTCCCATGCCCATTGAGCCCAGTGTAATGGAATCAAGCAGCTTCAGCACCCACACAAAACGAACATGGAGCTCCTCACTCAAGGCACTCAAAACTCCACGGCCAAAGACAAGTTCAGTGCCCAAGCCATTTCCCGCTACCATGGAAACCAAGTGCTCTGGCAGCACATATGTCTGAAAGTGGATATGACACCTAGGGAAGGGAGTGTGCTGGTGAATGGCAACTGCCCGAAGCAGCAGCACAGCTCTTCCGCTGCAAAACAACTCCACCTGCCTCATGAACTTCACATACCATCAGCTGTCCTGGCAGCTATCTAGGAAACCCTGTTGGGTCACTTCCGGTCCCATGCCCATTGAGCCCAGTGGGATCAAGCAGCTTCAGCACCCACACAAAACGAACATGGAGCTCCTCACTCAAGGCGCTCAAAACATCACGGCCAAATAAAAGTTCAGTGCCCAAGCCATTTCCCGCTGCCATGGAAACCAAGGGCTCTGGCAACACATATGTCTGAAAGTGGATATGACACCTAGGGAAGGGAGTGTGCTCGTAAATGGCAACTGCACGAAGCAGCAGCACAGCTCTTCCAGTGCCAAAACAACTCCACCTGCCTCAGAAACTTCACGTATCATCAGCTGTCCTGGCAGATATATAGGAAACCCTGTGGGGTCACTTCCGCTCCCATGATCATTGAGCCCAGTGGGATGGAATCAAGCAGCTTCAGCACCCACACAAAACGAACATGGAGCTCCTCACTCAAGGCGCTCAAAACTCCACAGCCAAAGACAAGTTCAGTGCCCAAGCCATTTCCCGCTGCCATGAAAACCAAGTGCTCTGGCAGCACATATGTCTGAAAGTGGATATGACACCTAGGGAAGGGAGTGTGCTGGTGAATGGCAACTGCCCGAAGCAGCAGCACAGCTCTTCCACTGCCAAAACAACTCCACCTGCCTCATGAACTTCACATCCCATCAGCTGAACTGGCAGCTATCTAGGAAACCCTGTTGGGTCACTTCCGGTCCCATGCCCATTGAGCCCAGTGGGATGGAATCAAGCAGCTTCAGCACCCACACAAAACGAACATGGAGCTCCTCACTCGAGGCGCTCAAAACTCCACGGCCAAAGACAAGTTCAGTGCCCAAGCCATTTCCCGCTGCCATGGAAACCAAGTGCTCTGGCAGCACATATGTCTGAAAGTGGATATGACACCTAGGCAAGGGAGTGTGCTGGTGAATGGCAACTGCCCGAAGCAGCAGCACAGCTTTCCACTGCCAAAACAACTCCACCTGCCTCATGAACTTCACATACCATCAGCTGTCCTGGCAGCTATCTAGGAAACCCTGTTGGGTCACTTCCGGTCATATGCCCATTGAGCCCAGTGGGATGGAATCAAGCAGCTTCAGCACCCACACAAAACGAACATGGAGCTCCTCACTCAAGGTGCTCAAAACTCCACTGCCAAAGACAAGTTCAGTGCCCAAGCCATTTCCCGCTGCCATGGAAACCAAGTGCTCTGGCAACACATATGTCTGAAAGTGAATATGACACCTAGGGAAGGGAGTGTGTTGGTGAATGGCAACTGTCCGAAGCAGCAGCACAGCTCTTTCACTGCCAAAACAACTCCACCTGCCTCATGAACTTCACATACCATCAGCTGTCCTGGCAGCTATCTAGGAAACCCTGTTGGGTCACTTCCGGTCCCATGCCCATTGAGCCCAGTGGGATGGAATCAAGCAGCTTCAGCACCCACACAAAACGAACATGGAGCTCCTCACTGAAGGCGCTCAAAACATCACGGCCAAAACAAGTTCAGTGCCCAAGCCATTTCCCGCTGCCATGGAAACCAAGTGCTCTGGCAGCACATATGTCTGAAAGTGGATATGACACCTAGGGAAGGGAGTGTGCTGGTGAATGGCAACTGCCCGAAGCAGCAGCACAGCTCTTCCGCTGCAAAACAACTCCACCTGCCTCATGAACTTCACATACCATCAGCTGTCCTGGCAGCTATCTAGGAAACCCTGTTGGGTCACTTCCGGTCCCATGCCCATTGAGCCCAGTGGGATCAAGCAGCTTCAGCACCCACACAAAACGAACATGGAGCTCCTCACTCAAGGCGCTCAAAACATCACGGCCAAATAAAAGTTCAGTGCCCAAGCCATTTCCCGCTGCCATGGAAACCAAGTGCTCTGGCAACACATATGTCTGAAAGTGGATATGACACCTAGGGAAGGGAGTGTGCTCGTAAATGGCAACTGCACGAAGCAGCAGCACAGCTCTTCCAGTGCCAAAACAACTCCACCTGCCTCAGAAACTTCACGTATCATCAGCTGTCCTGGCAGATATATAGGAAACCCTGTTGGGTCACTTCCGCTCCCATGATCATTGAGCCCAGTGGGATGGAATCAAGCAGCTTCAGCACCCACACAAAACGAACATGGAGCTCCTCACTCAAGGCGCTCAAAACTCCACAGCCAAAGACAAGTTCAGTGCCCAAGCCATTTCCCGCTGCCATGAAAACCAAGTGCTCTGGCAGCACATATGTCTGAAAGTGGATATGACACCTAGGGAAGGGAGTGTGCTGGTGAATGGCAACTGCCCGAAGCAGCAGCACAGCTCTTCCACTGCCAAAACAACTCCACCTGCCTCATGAACTTCACATCCCATCAGCTGAACTGGCAGCTATCTAGGAAACCCTGTTGGGTCACTTCCGGTCCCATGCCCATTGAGCCCAGTGGGATGGAATCAAGCAGCTTCAGCACCCACACAAAACGAACATGGAGCTCCTCACTCGAGGCGCTCAAAACTCCACTGCCAAAGACAAGTTCAGTGCCCAAGCCATTTCCCGCTGCCATGGAAACCAAGTGCTCTGGCAGCACATATGTCTGAAAGTGGATATGACACCTAGGCAAGGGAGTGTGCTGGTGAATGGCAACTGCCCGAAGCAGCAGCACAGCTTTCCACTGCCAAAACAACTCCACCTGCCTCATGAACTTCACATACCATCAGCTGTCCTGGCAGCTATCTAGGAAACCCTGTTGGGTCACTTCCGGTCATATGCCCATTGAGCCCAGTGGGATGGAATCAAGCAGCTTCAGCACCCACACAAAACGAACATGGAGCTCCTCACTCAAGGTGCTCAAAACTCCACTGCCAAAGACAAGTTCAGTGCCCAAGCCATTTCCCGCTGCCATGGAAACCAAGTGCTCTGGCAACACATATGTCTGAAAGTGAATATGACACCTAGGGAAGGGAGTGTGTTGGTGAATGGCAACTGTCCGAAGCAGCAGCACAGCTCTTTCACTGCCAAAACAACTCCACCTGCCTCATGAACTTCACATACCATCAGCTGTCCTGGCAGCTATCTAGGAAACCCTGTTGGGTCACTTCCGGTCCCATGCCCATTGAGCCCAGTGGGATGGAATCAAGCAGCTTCAGCACCCACACAAAACGAACATGGAGCTCCTCACTGAAGGCGCTCAAAACATCACGGCCAAAACAAGTTCAGTGCCCAAGCCATTTCCCGCTGCCATGGAAACCAAGTGCTCTGGCAGCACATATGTCTGAAAGTGGATATGACACCTAGGGAAGGGAGTGTGCTGGTGAATGGCAACTGCCCGAAGCAGCAGCACAGCTCTTCCACTGCCAAAACAACTCCATCTGCCTCATGAACTTCACATACCATCAGCTGAACTGGCAGCTATCTAGGAAACCCTGTTGGGTCACTTCCAGTCCCATGCCCATTGAGCCCAGTGGGATAGAATCAAGCAGCTTGAAAACCCACACAAAACGAACATGGAGATCTTCATTCAAGGCGCTCAAAACTTCACGGCCAAAGAAAAGTTCAGTGCCCAAGCCATTTCCCGCTGCCATGGAAACGGAGTGCTCTGGCAACACATATGTCTGAAAGTGGATATGACACCTAGGGAAGGGAGTGTGCTGGTGAATGGCAACTGCCCGAAGCTGCAGCACAGAACTTCCACTGCCAAAACAACTCCACCTGCCTCATGAACTTCACATACCATCAGCTGCCTTGGCAGATATATAGGAAACCCTGTTGGGTCACTTCCGGTCCCATGCCCATTGAGCCCAGTGGGATGGAATCAAGCAGCTTCAGCACCCACACAAAACGAAAATGGAGCTCCTCACTCAAGGCGCTCAAAACTCCACGGCCAAAGACAAGTTCAGTGCCCAAGCCATTTCCCGCTGCCATGAAAACCAAGTGATCTGGCAGCACATATTTCTGAAAGTGGATATGACACCTAGGGAAGGGAGTGTGCTGGTGAATGGCAACTGCCCGAAGCAGCAGCACAGCTCTTCCACTGCCAAAACAACTCCACCTGCCTCATGAAATTCACATACCATCAGCTGTCCTGGCAGCTGTCTAGGAAACCCTGTTGGGTCACTTCCGGTCCCATACCCATTGAGCCCAGTGGGATGGAATCAAGCAGCTTCAGCACCCACACAAAACGAACATGGAGCTCCTCACTCAAGGCGCTCAAAACTCCACGACCAAAGACAAGTTCAGTGCCCAAGCCATTTCCCGCTGCCATGGAAACCAAGTGCTCTGGCAACACATATGTCTGAAAGTGGATATGACACCTAGGGAAGGGAGTGTGCTGGTGAATGGCAACTGTCCGAAGCAGCAGCACAGCTCTTTCACTGCCAAAACAACTCCACCTGTCTCATGAACTTCACATACCATCAGCTGTCCTTGTAGATATATAGGAAACCCTGTTGGGTCACTTCCGCTCCCATGCCCATTGAGCCCAGTGGGATGGAATCAAGCAGCTTCAGCACCCACACAAAACGAACATGGAGCTCCTCACTCAAGGCACTCAAAACTCCACGGCCAAAGACAAGTACAGTGCCCAAGCCATTTCCCGCTGCCATGAAAACCAAGTGCTCTGGCAGCACATATGTCTGAAAGTGGATATGACACCTAGGGAAGGGAGTGTGCTGGTGAATGGCAACTGCCCGAAGCAGCAGCACAGCTCTTCCACTGCCAAAGCAACTCCACCTGCCTCATGAAATTCACATCCCATCAGCTGAACTGGCAGCTATCTAGGAAACCCTGTTGGGTCACTTCCGGTCCCATGCCCATTGAGCCCAGTGGGATAGAATCAAGCAGCTTGAGCACCCACACAAACGAACATGGAGCTCCTCACTCAAGGCGCTCGAAAATACATGGCGAAAGAAAGTTCAGTGCCCAAGCCATTTCCCGCTGCCATGGAAACCAAGTGCTCTGGCAGCACATAGGTCTGAAAGTGGATATGACACCTAGGCAAGGGAGTGTGCTGGTGAATGGCAACTGCCCGAAGCAGCAGCACAGCTCTTCCACTGCCAAAACAACTCCACCTGCCTCATGATCTTCACATACCATCAGCTGTCCTGGCAGCTATCTAGGAACCCATGTTGGGTCACTTCCGGTCCCAAGCCCATTGAGCCCAGTGAAATGGAATCAAGCAGATGAGCACCCACACAAAACGAACATGGAGCTCCTCACTCAGGGAGCTCAAATCTTCAAGGCCAAAGACAAGTTCAGTGCCCAAGCCATTTCCCGCTGCCATGGAAACCAAGTGCTCTGGCAGCACATATGTCTGAAAATGGATATGACACCTAGGGAAGGGAGTGTGCTGGTGAATGGCAACTGCCCGAAGCAGCAGCACAGCTCTTCCACTGCCAAAACAACTCCACCTGCCTCATGAACTTCACATACCATCAGCTGTCCTGGCAGCTATCTAGGAAACCCTGTTGGATCACTTCCGGTCCCATGCCCATTGAGCCCAGGGGATGCAATCAAGCAGCTTCAGCACCGACACAAAACGTACATGGAGCTGCTCACTCAAGGCGCTCAAAACTCCGCTGCCAAAGACAAGTTCAGTGCCCAAGCCATTTCCCGCTGCCATGGAAACCAAGTGCTCTGGCAGCACATATGTCTGAAAGTGGATATGACACCTAGGGAAGGGAGTGTGGTGGTGAATGGCAACTGCCCGAAGCAGCAGCACAGCTCTTCCACTGCCAAAACAACTCCACCTGCCTCATGAACTTCACATACCATCAGCTGTCCTGGCAGCTATCTAGGTAACCCTGTTGGATCACTTCCGGTCCCATGCCCATTGAGCCCATTGGGATGGAATCAAGCAGCTTCAGCACCCACACAAGACGAACATGGAGCTCCTCACTCAAGGCGCTCAAAACTCCACAGCCAAAGACAAGTTCAGTGCCCAAGCCATTTCCCGCTGCCATGGAAACCAAGTGCTCTGGCAGCACATATGTCTGAAAGTGGATATGACACCTAGGGAAGGCAGTGTGGTGGTGAATGGCAACTGCCCGAAGCAGCAGCACAGCTCTTCCAGTGTCAAAACAACTCCACCTGCCTCATGAACTTCACATACCATCAGCTGTCCTGGCAGCTATCTAGGAAACCCTGTTGGGTCACTTCCGGTCCCATGCCCATTGAGCCCAGTGGGATGCAATCAAGCAGCTTCAGCACCCACACAAAACGAACATGGAGCTCCTCACTCAAGGCGGACAAAACTCCACAGCCAAAGACAAGTTCAGTGCCCAAGCCATTTCCCGCTGCCATGGAAACCAAGTGCTCTGGCAGCACATATGTCTGAAAGTGGATATGACACCTAGGGAAGGGAGTCTGGTGGTGAATGGCAACTGCCCGAAGCAGCAGCACAGCTCTTCCACTGCCAAAACAACTCCACCTGCCTCATGAACTTCACATACCATCAGCTGTCCTGGCAGCTATCTAGGTAACCCTGTTGGATCACTTCCGGTCCCATGCCCATTGAGCCCAGTGGGATGCAATCAAGCAGCTTCAGCACCCACACAAAACGAAAATGGAGCTCCTCACTCAAGCTGACAAAGCTCAGCAGCCAAAGACAAGTTCAGTGCCCAAGCCATTTCCGCTGCCGTGGAAACCAAGTGCTCTGGCATCACATATGTCTGAAAGTGGATATGACACCTAGGGAAGAGAGTGTGCTGGTGAATGGCAACTGCCCGAAGCAGCAGCACAGCTCTTCCACTGCCAAAACAACTCCACCTGCCTCATGAACTTCACATACCATCAGCTGTCCTGGCAGCTATCTAGGAAACCCTGTTGGGTCACTTCCGGTCCCATGCCCATTGAGCCCAGTGGGATGGAATCAAGCAGCTTCAGCACCCACACAAAACGAACATGGAGCTCCTCACTCAAGGCGCTCAAAACTTCGCAGCCAAAGACAAGTTCAGTGCCCAAGCCATTTCCTGCTGCCATGGAAACCAAGTGCTCTGGCAGCACATATGTCTGAAAGTGGATATGACACCTAGGGAAGGGAGTGTGGTGGTGAATGGCAACTGCCCGAAGCAGCAGCACAACTCTTCCACTGCCAAAACAACTCCACCTGCCTCATGAACTTCACATACCATCAGCTGTCCTGGCAGCTGTCTAGGAAACCCTGTTGGGTCACTTCCGGTCCCATGCCCATTGAGCCCAGTGGGATGCAATCAAGCAGCTTCAGCACCCACACAAAACGAACATGGAGCTCCTCACTCAAGCTGACAAAGCTCCGCAGCCAAAGACAAGTTCAGTGCCCAAGCCATTTCCCGCTGCCGTGGAAACCAAGTGCTCTGGCAGCACATATGTCTGAAAGTGGATATGACACATAGGGAAGGGAATGTGGTGGTGAATGGCAACTTCCCGAAGCAGCAGCACAGCTCTTCCACTGCCAAAACAACTCCACCTGCCTCATGAACTTCACATACCATCAGCTGAACTGGCAGCTATCTAGGAAACCCTGTTGGGTCACTTCCGGTCCCATTCTCATTGAGCCCAGTGGGATGGAATCAAGCAGCTTCAGCACCCACACAAAACGAACATGGAGCTCCTCACTCAAGGCGCTCAAAACTCCGCAGCCAAAGACAAGTTCAGTGCCCAAGCCATTTCCCGCTGCCATGGAAACCAAGTGCTCTGGCAGCACATATGTCTGAAAGTGGATATGACACCTAGGGAAGGGAGTGTGGTGGTGAATGGCAACTGCCCGAAGCAGCAGCACAGCTCTTCCAGTGCCAAAACAACTCCACCTGCCTCATGAACTTCACATACCATCAGCTGTCCTGGCAGCTATCTAGGTAACCCTGTTGGATCACTTCCGGTCCCATGCCCATTGAGCCCAGTGGGATGGAATCAAGCAGCTTCAGCACCCACATAAGACGAACATGGAGCTCCTCACTCAAGGTGCTCAAAACTGCACGGCCAAAGACAAGTTCAGTGCCCAAGCCATTTCTCGCTGCCATGGAAACCAAGTGCTCTGGCAGCACATATGTCTGAAAGTGGATATGACACCTAGGGAAGGGAGTGTGCTGGTGAATGGCAACTGCCCGAAGCAGCAGCACAGCTCTTCCACTGCCAAAACAACTCCACCTGCCTCATGAACTTCACATACCATCAGCTGTCCTGGCAGCTCTCTAGGAAACCCTGTTGGGTCACTTCCGGTCCCATGCCCATTGAGCCAGTGGGATGGAATCAAGCAGCTTCAGCACCCACACAAAACGAACATGGAGCTCCTCACTCAAGGTGCTCAAAACTCCGCAGCCAAAGACAAGTTCAGTGCCCAAGCCATTTCCCGCTGCCGTGGAAACCAAGTGCTCTGGCAGCACATATGTCTGAAAGTGGATATGACACCTAGGGAAGGGAGACTGGTGGTGAATGGCAACTGCCCGAAGCAGCAGCACAGCTCTTCCACTGCCAAAACAACTCCACCTGCCTCATGAACTTCACATACCATCAGCTGTCCTGGCAGCTATCTAGGAAACCCTGTTGGGTCACTTCCGGTCCATTGCCCATTGAGCCCAGTGGGATGCAATCAAGCAGCTTCAGCACCCACACAAAACGAACATGGAGCTCCTCACTCAAGGCGCTCAAAACTTCGCAGCCAAAGACAAGTTCAGTGCCCATGCCATTTCCCGCTGCCGTGGAAACCAAGTGCTCTGGCAGCACATATGTCTGAAAGTGGATATGACACCTAGGGAAGGGAGTGTGCTGGTGAATGGCAACTGCCCGAAGCAGCAGCACAGCTCTTCCACTGCCAAAACAACTCCACCTGCCTCATGAACTTCACATACCATCAGCTGTCCTTGCAGCTATCTAGGAAACCCTGTTGGGTCACTTCCGGTCCCATGCCCATTGAGTCCAGTGGGATGCAATCAAGCAGCTTCAGCACCCACACAAAACGAACATGGAGCTCCTCACTCAAGGTGCGCAAAACTCCGCGGCCAAAGACAAGTTCAGTGCCCAAGCCATTTCCCGCTGCCGTGGAAACCAAGTGCTCTGGCAGCACATATATCTGAAAGTGGATATGACACCTAGGGAAGGGAGTCTGGTGGTGAATGGCAACTGCCCGAAGCAGCAGCACAGCTCTTCCACTGCCAAAACAACTCCACCTGCCTCATGAACTTCACATACCATCAGCTGTCCTGGCAGCTATCTAGGAAACCCTGTTGGGTCACTTCCGGTCCCATGCCCGTTGAGCCCAGTGGGATGGAATCAAGCAGCTTCAGCACCCACACAAAACGAACATGGAGCTCCACACTCAAGGCGGACAAAACTCCACAGCCAAAGACAAGTTCAGTGCCCAAGCCATTTCCCGCTGCCATGGAAACCATGTGCTCTGGCAGCACATATGTCTGAAAGTGGATATGACACGTAGGGAAGGGAGTGTGGTGGTGAATGGCAACTGCCTAAAGCAGCAGCACAGCTATTCCAGTGCCAAAACAACTCCACCTGCCTCATGAACTTCACATACCATCAGCTGTCCTGGCAGCTATCTAGGAAACCCTGTTGGGTCACTTCCGCTCCCATGCCCATTGAGCCCAGTGTAATGGAATCAAGCAGCTTCAGCACCCACACAAAACGAACATGGAGCTCCTCACTCAAGGCACTCAAAACTCCACGGCCAAAGACAAGTTCAGTGCCCAAGCCATTTCCCGCTACCATGGAAACGAAGTGCTCTGGCAGCACATATGTCTGAAAGTGGATATGACACCTAGGGAAGGGAGTGTGCTGGTGAATGGCAACTGCCCGAAGCAGCAGCACAGCTCTTCCGCTGCAAAACAACTCCACCTGCCTCATGAACTTCACATACCATCAGCTGTCCTGGCAGCTATCTAGGAAACCCTGTTGGGTCACTTCCGGTCCCATGCCCATTGAGCCCAGTGGGATCAAGCAGCTTCAGCACCCACACAAAACGAACATGGAGCTCCTCACTCAAGGCGCTCAAAACATCACGGCCAAATAAAAGTTCAGTGCCCAAGCCATTTCCCGCTGCCATGGAAACCAAGTGCTCTGGCATCACATATGTCTGAAAGTGGATATGACACCTAGGGAAGGGAGTGTGCTCGTAAATGGCAACTGCACGAAGCAGCAGCACAGCTCTTCCAGTGCCAAAACAACTCCACCTGCCTCAGAAACTTCACGTATCATCAGCTGTCCTGGCAGATATATAGGAAACCCTGTGGGGTCACTTCTGCTCCCATGCCCATTGAGCCCAGTGGGATGGAATCAAGCAGCTTCAGCACCCACACAAAACGAACATGGAGCTCCTCACTCAAGGCGCTCAAAACTCCACAGCCAAAGACAAGTTCAGTGCCCAAGCCATTTCCCGCTGCCATGAAAACCAAGTGCTCTGGCAGCACATATGTCTGAAAGTGGATATGACACCTAGGGAAGGGAGTGTGCTGGTGAATGGCAACTGCCCGAAGCAGCAGCACAGCTCTTCCACTGCCAAAACAACTCCACCTGCCTCATGAACTTCACATCCCATCAGCTGAACTGGCAGCTATCTAGGAAACCCTGTTGGGTCACTTCCGGTCCCATGCCCATTGAGCCCAGTGGGATGGAATCAAGCAGCTTGAGCACCCACACAAACGAACATGGAGCTCCTCACTCAAGGCGTTCGAAAATACATGGCGAAAGAAAGTTCAGTGCCCAAGCCATTTCCCGCTGCCATGGAAACGAAGTGCTCTGGCAGCACATATGTCTGAAAGTGGATATGACACCTAGGGAAGGGAGTGTGCTGGTGAATGGCAACTGCCCGAAGCAGCAGCACAGCTCTTCCACTGCCAAAACAACTCCACCTGCCTCATGATCTTCACATACCATCTGCTGTCCTGGCAGCTGTCTAGGAAACCCTGTTGGGTCACTTCCGGTCCCATGCCCATTGAGCCCAGTGGGATGGAATCAAGCAGCTTGAGCACCCACACAAAACGAACATGGAGCTCCTCACTCGAGGCGCTCAAAACTCCACGGCCAAAGACAAGTTCAGTGCCCAAGCCATTTCCCGCTGCCATGGAAACCAAGTGCTCTGGCAGCACATATGTCTGAAAGTGGATATGACACCTAGGCAAGGGAGTGTGCTGGTGAATGGCAACTGCCCGAAGCAGCAGCACAGCTTTCCACTGCCAAAACAACTCCACCTGCCTCATGAACTTCACATACCATCAGCTGTCCTGGCAGCTATATATATAGGAAACCCTGTTGGGTCACTTCCGGTCCCATGCCCATTGAGCCCAGTGGGATGGAATCAAGCAGCTTCAGCACCCACACAAAACGAACATGGAGCTCCTCACTCAAGGTGCTCAAAACTCCACGGCCAAAGACAAGTTCAGTGCCCAAGCCATTTCCCGCTGCCATGGAAACCAAGTGCTCTGGCAACACATATGTCTGAAAGTGAATATGACAACTAGGGAAGGGAGTGTGTTGGTGAATGGCAACTGTCCGAAGCAGCAGCACAGCTCTTTCACTGCCAAAACAACTCCACCTGCCTCATGAACTTCACATACCATCAGCTGTCCTGGCAGCTATCTAGGAAACCCTGTTGGGTCACTTCCGGTCCCATGCCCATTGAGCCCAGTGGGATGGAATCAAGCAGCTTCAGCACCCACACAAAACGAACATGGAGCTCCTCACTCAAGGCGCTCAAAACATCACAGCAAAACAAGTTCAGTGCCCAAGCCATTTCCCGCTGCCATGGAAACCAAGTGCTCTGGCAGCACATATGTCTGAAAGTGGATATGACACCTAGGGAAGGGAGTGTGCTGGTGAATGGCAACTGCCCGAAGCTGCAGCACAGCTCTTCCACAGCCAAAACAACTCCATCTGCCTCATGAACTTCACATACCATCAGCTGAACTGGCAGCTATCTAGGAAACCCTGTTGGGTCACTTCCGGTCCCATGCCCATTGAGCCCAGTGGGATAGAATCAAGCAGCTTGAAAACCCACACAAACGAACATGGAGCTCCTCACTCAAGGCGCTCAAAACTCCACGGCCAAAGACAAGTTCAGTGCCCAAGCCATTTCCCGCTGCCATGGAAACCAAGTGCTCTGGCAGCACATATGTCTGAAAGTGGATATGACACCTAGGGAAGGGAGTGTGCTGGTGAATGGCAACTGCCCGAAGCAGCAGCACAGCTCTTCCACTGCAAAACAACTCCACCTGCCTCATGAACTTCACATACCATCAGCTGTCCTGGCAGCTATCTAGGAAACCCTGTTGGGTCACTTCCGGTCCCATGCCCATTGAGCCCAGTGGGATCAAGCAGCTTCAGCACCCACACAAAACGAACATGGAGATCTTCATACAAGGCGCTCAAAACTTCACGGCCAAAGAAAAGTTCAGTGCCCAAGCCATTTCCCGCTGCCATGGAAACGAAGTGCTCTGGCAACACATATGTCTGAAAGTGGATATGACACCTAGGGAAGGGAGTGTGCTGGTGAATGGCAACTGCCCGAAGCTGCAGCACAGATCTTCCACTGCCAAAACAACTCCACCTGCCTCATGAACTTCACATACCATCAGCTGCCTTGGCAGATATATAGGAAACCCTGTTGGGTCACTTCCGGTCCCATGCCCATTGAGCCCAGTGGGATGGAATCAAGCAGCTTCAGCACCCACACAAAACGAACATGGAGCTCCTCACTCAAGGCGCTTAAAACTCCACGGCCAAAGACAAGTTCAGTGCCCAAGCCATTTCCCGCTGCCATGAAAACCAAGTGATCTGGCAGCACATATTTCTGAAAGTGGATATGACACCTAGGGAAGGGAGTGTGCTGGTGAATGGCAACTGTCCGAAGCAGCAGCAGCACAGCTCTTTCACTGCCAAAACAACTCCACCTGCCTCATGAACTTCACATACCATCAGCTGTCCTTGCAGATATATAGGAAACCCTGTTGGGTCACTTCCGGTCCCATGTCCATTGAGCCCAGTGGGATAGAATCAAGCAGCTTGAGCACCCACACAAACGAACATGGAGCTCCTCACTCAAGGCGCTCGAAAATACATGGCGAAAGAAAGTTCAGTGCCCAAGCCATTTCCCGCTGCCATGGAAACCAAGTGCTCTGGCACCACATATGTCTGAAAGTGGATATGACACCTAGGCAAGGGAGTGTGCTGGTGAATGGCAACTGCCCGAAGCAGCAGCACAGCTCTTCCACTGCCAAAACAACTCCACCTGCCTCATGATCTTCACATACCATCTGCTGTCCTGGCAGCTATCTAGGAAACCCTGTTGGGTCACTTCCGGTCCCATGCCCATTGAGCCCAGTGGGATGGAATCAAGCAGCTTCAACACCCACACAAAACGAACATGGAGCTCCTCACTCAAGGCGCTCAAAACTCCACGGCCAAAGACAAGTACAGTGCCCAAGCCATTTCCCGCTGCCATGGAAACCAAGTGCTCTGGCAGCACATATGTCTGAAAGTGGATATGACACCTAGGGAAAGGAGTGTGGTGGTGAATGGCAACTGCCCGAAGCAGCAGCAGAGCTTTCCACTGCCAAAACAACTCCACCTGCCTCATGAACTTCACATACCATCAGCTGTCCTGGCAACTATCTAGGAAACCCTGTTGGGTCACTTCCGGTCCCATGCCCATTGAGCCCAGTGGGATGGAATCAAGCAGCTTGAGCACCCACACAAAACGAACATGGAGCTCTTCACTCAAGGCGCTCAAAACTCCACGGCCAAAGACAAGTTCAGTGCCCAAGCCATTTCCCGCTGCCATGGAAACCAAGTGCTCTGGCAACACATATGTCTGAAAGTGGATATGACACCTAGGGAAGGGAGTGTGCTGGTGAATGGCAACTGCCCGAAGCAGCAGCACAGCTCTTCCACTGCCAAAACAACTCCACCTGCCTCATGAAATTCACATCCCATCAGCTGAACTGGCAGCTATCTAGGAAACCCTGTTGGGTCACTTCCGGTCCCATGTCCATTGAGCCCAGTGGGATCAAGCAGCTTCAGCACCCACACAAAACGAACATGGAGCTCCTCACTCAAGGCGCTCAAAACATCACGGCCAAATAAAAGTTCAGTGCCCAAGCCATTTCCCGCTGCCATGGAAACCAAGTGCTCTGGCAGCACATATGTCTGAAAGTGGATATGACACCTAGGGAAGGGAGTGTGCTGGTGAATGGCAACTGCCCGAAGCAGCAGCACAGCTCTTTCACTGCCAAAACAACTCCACCTGCCTCATGAACTTCACATACCATCTGCTGTCCTGGCAGCTATCTAGGAAACCCTGTTGGGTCACTTCGGGTCGCATTGAGCTCAGTGGGATAGAATCAAGCAGCTTCAGCACCTACAGAAAACGAACATGGAGCTCCTCACTCAAGGCGCTCAAAACTCCACGGCCAAAGACAAGTTCAGTGCCCAAGACATTTCCCGCTGCCATGGAAACCAAGTGCTCTGGCAGCACATATGTCTGAAAGTGGATATGACACCTAGGGAAGGGAGTGTGCTGGTGAATGGCAACTGCCCCAAGCAGCAGCACAGCTCTTTCACTGCCAAAACAACTCCCCCTACCTCATGAACTTCACATACCATCAGCTGTCCTGGCAGCTATCTAGGAAACCCTGTTGGGTCACTTCCGGTCCTATGCCCATTGAGCCCAGTGGGATGGAATCAAGCAGCTTGAGCACCCACACAAAACGAACATGGAGCTATTCACTCAAGGCGCTCAAAACTCCACAGCCAAAGACAAGTTCAGTGCCCAAGCCATTTCCCGCTGCCATGGAAACCAAGTGCTCTGGCAGCCCATATGTCTGAAAGTGGATATGACACCTAGGGAAGGGAGTGTGCTGGTGAATGGCAACTGCCCGAAGCAGCAGCACAGCTCTTCCACTGCCAAAACAACTCCACCTGCCTCATGAACTTCACATACCATCAGCTGTCCTGGCACCTATCTAGGAAACCCTGTTGGGTCACTTCCGGTCGCATTGAGCCCAGTGGGATGGAATCAAGCAGCTTGAGCACCCACACAAACGAACATGGAGCTCCTCACTCAAGGCGCTCGAAAATACATGGCGAAAGAAAGTTCAGTGCCCAAGCCATTCCCCGCTGCCATGGAAACCAACTGCTCTGGCAGCCCATTTGTCTGAAAGTGGATATGACACCTAGGGAAGGGAGTGTGGTGGTGAATGGCAACTGCCCGAAGTAGCAGCACAGCTCTTCCACTGCCAAAACAACTCCACTTGCCTCATGAACCTCACATACCATCTGCTGTCATGGCAGCTATCTAGGAAACCCTGTTGGGTCACTTCCGGTCCCATGCCCATTGAGCCCAGTGGGATGGAATCAAGCAGCTTGAGCACCCACACAAAACCAACATGGAGCTCCTCACTCAAGGCGCTCAAAACTCCACAGCCAAAGACAAGTTCAGTGCCTAAGCCATTTCCCGCTGCCATGGAAACCAAGTGCTCTGGCAGCACATATGTCTGAATGTGGATATGACACCTAGGGAAGGGAGTGTGCTGGTGAATGGCAACTGCCCCAAGCAGCAGCACAGCTCTTCCACTGCCAAAACAACTCCACCTGCCTCATGAACTTCACATACCATCAGCTGAACTGGCAGCTATCTAGGAAACCCTGTTGGGTCACTTCCGGTCCCATGCCCATTGAGCCCAGTGGGATGGAATCAAGCAGCTTGAGCACCCACACAAAACGAACATGGAGCTCCTCACTCAAGGCGCTCGAAAATACACGGCGAAAGAAAGTTCAGTGCCCAAGCCATTTCCCGCTGCCATGGAAACCAAGTGCTCTGGCAGCACATATGTCTGAAAGTGGATATGACACCTAGGGAAGGGAGTGTGCTGGTGAATGGCAACTGCCCAAAGCAGCAGCACAGCTCTTCCACTGCCAAAACAACTCCACCTGCCTCATGAACTTCACATACCATCAGCTGTCCTGGCAGCTGTCTAGGAAACCCTGTTGGGTCACTTCCGGTCCCATGCCCATTGAGCCCAGTGGGATGGAATCAAGCAGCTTCAGCACCCACACAAAACGAACATGGAGCTCCTCACTCAAGGCGCTCAAAACTCCACAGCCAAAGACAAGTTCAGTGCCCAAGCCATTCCCGCTGCCATGGAAACGAAGTGCTCTGGCAGCACATATGTCCGAAAGTGGATATGACACCTAGGCAAGGGAGTGTGCTGGTGAATGGCAACTGCCCGAAGCAGCAGCAGCACAGCTCTTCCACTGCCAAAACAACTCCACCTGCCTCATGAACTTCACATACCATCAGCTGTCCTGGCAGCTATCTAGGAAACCCTGTTGGGTCTCTTCGGGTCCCATGCCCATTGAGCCCAGTGGGATGGAATCAAGCAGCTTCAGCACCCACACAAAACCAACATGGAGCTCCTCACTCAAGGCGCTCAAAATTCCACGGCCAAAGACAAGTTCAGTGCCCAAGCCATTTCCCGCTGCCATGGAAACCAAGTGCTCTGGCAGCACATATGTCTGAGTGGATATGACACCTAGGGAAGGGAGTGTACTGATGAATGGCAACTGTCCGAAGCAGCAGCACAGCTCTTCCAGTGCCAAAACAACTCCACCTGCCTCATGAACTTCACATACCATCAGCTGTCCTGGCAGCTATCTAGGAAACCCTGTGAGGTCACTTCCGGTCCCATGCCCATTGAGCCCAGTGGGATAGAATCAAGCAGCTTCAGCACCCACACAAAACGAACATGGAGCTCCTCACTCAAGGCGCTCAAAACTCCACGGCCAAAGACAAGTTCAGTGCCCAAGCCATTTCCCGCTGCCATGGAAACCAAGTGCTCTGGCAGCACATATGTCTGAAAGTGGATATGACACCTAGGGAAGGGAGTGTGCTGGTGAATGGCAACTGCCCGAAGCTGCAGCACAGCTCTTCCACTGCCAAAACAACTCCACCTGCCTCATGAACTTCACATACCATCAGCTGTCCTGGCAGCTATCTAGGAAACCCTGTTGGGTCTCTTCGGGTCCCATGCCCATTGAGCCCAGTGGGATGGAATCAAGCAGCTTCAGCACCCACACAAAACCAACATGGAGCTCCTCACTCAAGGCGCTCAAAATTCCACGGCCAAAGACAAGTTCAGTGCCCAAGCCATTTCCCGCTGCCATGGAAACCAAGTGCTCTGGCAGCACATATGTCTGAGTGGATATGACACCTAGGGAAGGGAGTGTGCTGATGAATGGCAACTGTCCGAAGCAGCAGCACAGCTCTTCCAGTGCCAAAACAACTCCACCTGCCTCATGAACTTCACATACCATCAGCTGTCATGGCAGCTATCTAGGAAACCCTGTTGGGTCCCTTCCGGTCCCATGCCCATTGAGCCCAGTGGGATGGAATCAAGCAGCTTCAGCACCCACACAAAACGAACATGGATCTCCTCACTCAAGGCGCTCAAAACTCGACCGCCAAAAACAAGTTCAGTGCCCAAGCCATTTCCCGCTGCCATGGAAACCAAGTGCTCTGGCAGCCCATATGTCTGAAAGTGGATATGACACCTAGGGAAGGGAGTGTGCTGGTGAATGGCAACTGCCCGAAGCAGCAGCACAGCTCTTCCACTGCCAAAACAACTCCACTTGCCTCATGAACCTCACATACCATCTGCTGTCATGGCAGCTATCTAGGAAACCCTGTTGGGTCACTTCCGGTCCCATGCCCATTGAGCCCAGTGGGATGGAATCAAGCAGCTTGAGCACCCACACAAAACCAACATGGAGCTCCTCACTCAAGGCGCTCAAAACTCCACAGCCAAAGACAAGTTCAGTGCCTAAGCCATTTCCCGCTGCCATGGAAACCAAGTGCTCTGGCAGCACATATGTCTGAATGTGGATATGACACCTAGGGAAGGGAGTGTGCTGGTGAATGGCAACTGCCCGAAGCAGCAGTACAGCTCTTCCAGTGCCAAAACAACTCCACCTGCCTCATGAACTTCACATACCATCAGCTGTCCTGGCAGCTATCTAGGAAACCCTGTTGGGTCACTTCCGGTCCCATGCCCATTGAGCCCAGGGGGATGGAATCAAGCAGCTTCAGCACCCACACAAAACGAACATGGAGCTCCTCACTCAAGGCGCTCGAAAATACACGGCGAAAGAAAGTTCAGTGCCCAAGCCATTTCCCGCTGCCATGGAAACCAAGTGCTCTGGCAGCACATATGTCTGAAAGTGGATATGACACCTAGGGAAGGGAGTCTGGTGGTGAATAGCAACTGCCCAAAGCAGCAGCACAGCTCTTCCACTGCCAAAACAACTCCACCTGCCTCATGAACTTCACATACCATCAGCTGTCCTGGCAGCTATCTAGGAAACCCTGTGGGGTCACTTCCGGTCCCATGCCCATTGAGCCCAGTGGGATAGAATCAAGCAGCTTCAGCACCCACACAAAACGAACATGGAGCTCCTCACTCAAGGCGCTCAAAACTCCACGGCCAAAGACAAGTTCAGTGCCCAAGCCATTTCCCGCTGCCATGGAAACCAAGTGCTCTGGCAGCACATATGTCTGAAAGTGGATATGACACCTAGGGAAGGGAGTGTGCTGGTGAATGGCAACTGCCCGAAGCTGCAGCACAGCTCTTCCACTGCCAAAACAACTCCACCTGCCTCATGAACTTCACATACCATCAGCTGTCCTGGCAGCTATCTAGGAAACCCTGTTGGGTCTCTTCGGGTCCCATGCCCATTGAGCCCAGTGGGATGGAATCAAGCAGCTTCAGCACCCACACAAAACCAACATGGAGCTCCTCACTCAAGGCGCTCAAAATTCCACGGCCAAAGACAAGTTCAGTGCCCAAGCCATTTCCCGCTGCCATGGAAACCAAGTGCTCTGGCAGCACATATGTCTGAGTGGATATGACACCTAGGGAAGGGAGTGTGCTGATGAATGGCAACTGTCCGAAGCAGCAGCACAGCTCTTCCAGTGCCAAAACAACTCCACCTGCCTCATGAACTTCACATACCATCAGCTGTCATGGCAGCTATCTAGGAAACCCTGTTGGGTCCCTTCCGGTCCCATGCCCATTGAGCCCAGTGGGATGGAATCAAGCAGCTTCAGCACCCACACAAAACGAACATGGATCTCCTCACTCAAGGCGCTCAAAACTCGACCGCCAAAAACAAGTTCAGTGCCCAAGCCATTTCCCGCTGCCATGGAAACCAAGTGCTCTGGCAGCCCATATGTCTGAAAGTGGATATGACACCTAGGGAAGGGAGTGTGCTGGTGAATGGCAACTGCCCGAAGCAGCAGCACAGCTCTTCCACTGCCAAAACAACTCCACTTGCCTCATGAACCTCACATACCATCTGCTGTCATGGCAGCTATCTAGGAAACCCTGTTGGGTCACTTCCGGTCCCATGCCCATTGAGCCCAGTGGGATGGAATCAAGCAGCTTGAGCACCCACACAAAACCAACATGGAGCTCCTCACTCAAGGCGCTCAAAACTACATGGCCAAAGACAAGTTCAGTGCCCAAGCCATTTCCCGCTGCCATGGAAACCAAGTGCTCTGGCAGCACATATGTCTGAATGTGGATATGACACCTAGGGAAGGGAGTGTGCTGGTGAATGGCAACTGCCCGAAGCAGCAGTACAGCTCTTCCAGTGCCAAAACAACTCCACCTGCCTCATGAACTTCACATACCATCAGCTGTCCTGGCAGCTATCTAGGAAACCCTGTTGGGTCACTTCCGGTCCCATGCCCATTGAGCCCAGGGGGATGGAATCAAGCAGCTTCAGCACCCACACAAAACGAACATGGAGCTCCTCACTCAAGGCGCTCGAAAATACACGGCGAAAGAAAGTTCAGTGCCCAAGCCATTTCCCGCTGCCATGGAAACCAAGTGCTCTGGCAGCACATATGTCTGAAAGTGGATATGACACCTAGGGAAGGGAGTCTGGTGGTGAATGGCAACTGCCCAAAGCAGCAGCACAGCTCTTCCACTGCCAAAAGAACTCCACCTGCCTCATGAACTTCACATACCATCAGCTGTCCTGGCAGCTATCTAGGAAACCCTGTGGGGTCACTTCCGGTCCCATGCCCATTGAGCCCAGTGGGATAGAATCAAGCAGCTTCAGCACCCACACAAAACGAACATGGAGCTCCTCACTCAAGGCGCTCAAAACTCCACAGCAAAGACAAGTTCAGTGCCCAGCCATTTCCCGCTGCCATGGACACCAAGTGATCTGGCAGCACGTATGTCTGAAAGTGGATATGACACCTAGGGACGGGAGTTTGGTGGTGAATGGCAACTGCCCGAAGCTGCAGCACAGCTCTTCCACTGCCAAAACAACTCCACCTGCCTCATGAACTTCACATACCATCAGCTGTCCTGGCAGCTGTCTAGGAAACCCTGTTGGGTCACTTCCGGTCCCATGCCCATTGAGCCCAGTGGGATGGAATCAAGCAGCTTGAGCACCCACACAAAACGAACATGGAGCTCCTCACTCAAGGCGCTCAAAACTCCACAGCCAAAGACAAGTTCAGTGCCCAAGCCATTTCCCGCTGCCATGGAAACCAAGTGCTCTGGCAGCACATATGTCCGAAAGTGGATATGACACCTAGGCAAGGAAGTGTGCTGGTGAATGGCAACTGCCCGAAGCAGCAGCAGCACAGCTCTTCCACTGCCAAAACAACTCCACCTGCCTCATGAACTTCACATACCATCAGCTGTCCTGGCAGATATATAGGAAACCCTGTTGGGTCTCTTCGGGTCCCATGCCCATTGAGCCCAGGGGGATGGAATCAAGCAGCTTCAGCACCCACACAAAACGAACATGGAGCTCCTCACTCAAGGCGCTCAAAACTCGACCGCCAAAAACAAGTTCAGTGCCCAAGCCATTTCCCGCTGCCATGGAAACCAAGTGCTCTGGCAGCACATATGTCTGAAAGTGGATATGACAACTAGGGAAGGGAGTGTGCTGGTGAATGGCAACTGCCCGAAGCAGCAGCACAGCTCTTCCACTGCAAAACAACTCCACCTGCCTCATGAACTTCACATACCATCAGCTGTCCTGGCAGCTATCTAGTAAACCCTGTTGGGTCACTTCCGGTCCCATGCCCATTGAGCCCAGTGGGATGGAATCAAGCAGCTTCAGCACCCACACAAAACGAACATGGAGCTCCTCACTCAAGGCGCTCAAAA
Organism: Ochotona princeps; assembly: GCF_030435755.1. Taxonomy (NCBI): domain Eukaryota; kingdom Metazoa; phylum Chordata; class Mammalia; order Lagomorpha; family Ochotonidae; genus Ochotona; species Ochotona princeps. Next base: position 143,284,341 of record NC_080832.1, on the reverse strand, counting down.
CATCACGGCCAAATAAAAGTTCAGTGCCCAAGCCATTTCCCGCTGCCATGGAAACGAAGTGCTCTGGCAGCACATATGTCTGAAAGTGGATATGACACCTAGGGAAGGGAGTGTGTTGGTGAATGGCAACTGTCCGAAGCAGCAGCACAGCTCTTTCACTGCCAAAACAACTCCACCTGCCTCATGAACTTCACATACCATCTGCTGTCCTGGCAGACATATAGGAAACCCTGTTGGGTCACTTCCGGTCCCATGTCCTTTGATCTCAGTGTAATGGAATCAAGCAGCTTCAGCACCCACACAAAACGAACATGGAGCTCCTCACTCAAGGCGCTCAAAACTCCACGGCCAAAGACAAGTTCAGTGCCCAAGCCATTTCCCGCTGCCATGAAAACCAAGTGCTCTGGCAGCACATATGTCTGAAAGTGGATATGACACCTAGGGAAGGGAGTGTGCTGGTGAATGGCAACTGACCGAACCAGCAGCACAGCTCTTCCAGTGCCAAAACAACTCCACCTGCCTCATGAACTTCACATACCATCAGCTGTCCTGGCAGCTGTCTAGGAAACCCTGTTGGGTCACTTCTGGTCCCATACCCATTGAGCCCAGGGGGATGGAATCAAGCAGCTTGAGCACCCACACAAAACGAACATGGAGCTCCTCACTCAAGGCGCTCAAAACTCCACAGCCAAAGACATGTTCAGTGCCCAAGCCATTTCCCACTGCCATGGAAACCAAGTGCTCTGGCAGCACATATGTCTGAAAGTGGATATGACACCTAGGGAAGGGAGTGTGTTGGTGAATGGCAACTGCCCGAAGCAGCAGCACAGCTCTTCCACTGCCAAAACAACTCCACCTACCTCATGAACTTCACATACCATCAGCTGAACTGGCAGCTATCTAGGAAACCCTGTTGGGTCTATTCGGGTCCCATGCCCTTTGAGCCCAGTGGGATAGAATCAAGCAGCTTGAACACCCACACAAAACGAACATGGAGCTCCTCACTCAAGACGCTCAAAACTCCACGGCCAAAGACAAGTTCAGTGCCCAAGCCATTTCCCGCTGCCATGGAAACCAAGTGCTCTGGCAGCACATATGTCTGAAAGTGGATATGACACCTAGGGAAGGGAGTGTGCTGGTGAATGGCAACTGCCCGAAGCAGCAGCACAGCTCTTCCAGTGCTAAAACAACTCCACCTGCCTCATGAACTTCACATACCATCAGCTGTCCTGGCAGCTATCTAGGAAACCCTGTTGGGTCACTTCCGGTCCCATGCCCATTGAGCCCAGGGGGATGGAATCAAGCAGCTTCAGCACCCACACAAAACGAACATGGAGCTCCTCACTCAAGGCGCTCAAAACTTCACAGCAAAAGACAAGCTCAGTGCCCAAGCCATTTCCCGCTGCCATGGAAACGAAGTGCTCTGGCAGCACATATGTGTCTGAAAGTGGATATGACACCTAGGGAAGGGAGTGTGCTGGTGAATGGCAACTGTCCGAAGCTGCAGCACAGCTCTTCCACTGCCAAAACAACTCCACCTGCCTCATGAACTTCACATACCATCAGCTGTCCTGGCAGCTATCTAGGAAACCCTGTTGGGTCACTTCCGGTCCCATGCCCATTGAGCACAGTGGGATGGAATCAAGCAGCTTGAGCACCCACACAAAACGAACATGGAGCTCCTCACTCAAGGCGCTCAAAACTCCACAGCCAAAGACAAGTTCAGTGCCCAAGCCATTTCCCGCTGCCATGGAAACCAAGTGCTCTGGCAGCACATATGTGTCTGAAAGTGGATATGACACCTAGGGAAGGGACTATGGTGGTGAATAGCAACTGCCCGAAGCAGCAGCACAGCTCTTCCACTGCTAAAACAACTCCACCTGCCTCATGAACTTCACATACCATCAGCTGTCCTGGCAGCTGTCTAGGAAACCCTGTGGGGTCACTTCCGGTCCCATACCCATTGAGCCCAGTGGGATGGAATCAAGCAGCTTCAGCACCCACACAAAACGAACATGGAGCTCCTCACTCAAGGCGCTCAAAACTACATAGCGAAAGACAAGTTCAGTGCCCAAGCCATTCCCCGCTGCCATGGAAACCATGTGCTCTGGCAGCACATATGTCTGAAAGTGGATATGACACCTAGGGAAGGGAGTGTGTTGGTGAATTGCAACTGTCCGAAGCAGCAGCACAGCTCCTCCAGTGCCAAAACAACTCCACCTGCCTCATGAACTTCACATACCATCAGCTGTCCTGGCAACTATCTAGGAAACCCTGTTGGGTCACTTCCGTTCCCATGCCCATTGAGCCCAGGGGGATGGATTCAAGCAGCTTCAGCACCCACACAAAACTAACATGGAGCTCCTCACTCAAGGCGCTCAAAACTCCAATGCCAAAGACAAGTTCAGTGCCCAAGCCATTTCCCGCTGCCATGGAAACCAAGTGCTCTGGCAGCACATATGTCTGAAAGTGGATATGACACCTAGGGAAGGGAGTGTGGTGGTGAATGGTAACTGCCCGAAGCAGCAGCACAGCTCTTCCACTGCCAAAACAACTCCAACTGAATCATGAACTTCACATACCATCAGCTGTCCTGGCAGCTATCTAGGAAACCCTGTTGGGTCACTTCCGGTCCCATGCCCATTGAGCCCAGGGGGATGGAATCAAGCAGCTTCAGCACCCACACAAAACTAACATGGAGCTCCTCACTCAAGGCGCTCAAAACTCCACAGCCAAAGACAAGTTCAGTGCCCAAGCCATTTCCCGCTGCCATGGAAACCAAGTGCTCTGGCAGCACATATGTCTGAAAGTGGATATGACACCTAGGGAAGGGAGTGTGTTGGTGAATGGCAACTGCCCGAAGCAGCAGCACAGCTCTTCCACTGCCAAAACAACTCCACCTGCCTCATGAAATTCACATACCATCAGCTGTCCTGGCAGCTATCTATGAAAACCTTTTGGGTCACTTCCGGTCCCATGCCCATTGAGCTCAGTGGGATGGAATCAAGCAGCTTCAGCACCCACACAAAACCAACATGGGGCTCCTCACTCAAGGCGCTCAAAACTCCACAGCCAAAGACAAGTTCAGTGCCCAAGCCATTTCCCGCTGCCATGGAAACCAAGTGCTCTGGCAGCACATATGTCTGAAAGTGGATATGACACCTAGGGAAGGGAGTGTGGTGGTGAATGGCAACTGCAGCAGCACAGCTCTTCCACTGCCAAAACAACTCCACCTGCCTCATGAACTTCACATACCATCAGCTGTCCTGGCAGCTATCTAGGAAACCCTGTGGGGTCACTTCCGGTCCCATGCCCATTGAGCTCAGGGGGATGGATTCAAGCAGCTTCAGCACCCACACAAAACGAACATGGAGCTCCTCACTCAAGGCGCTCAAAACTTCACAGCCAAGGACAAGCTCAGTGCCCAAGCCATTTCCCGCTGCCATGGAAACCAAGTGCTCTGGCAGCACATATGTCTGAATGTGGACATGACACCTAGGGAAGGGAGTGTGCTGGTGAATGGCAACTGCCCGAAGCAGCAGCACAGCTCTTCCACTGCCAAAACAACTCCACCTGCCTCATGAACTTCACATACCATCAGCTGTCCTGGCAGCTGTCTAGGAAACCCTGTTGGGTCACTTCTGGTCCCATACCCATTGAGCCCAGGGGGATGGAATCAAGCAGCTTCAGCACCCACACAAAACGAACATGGAGCTCCTCACTCAAGGCGCTCAAAACTCCACAACCAAAGACATGTTCAGTGCCCAAGCCATTTCCCACTGCCATGGAAACCAAGTGCTCTGGCAGCACATATGTCTGAAAGTGGATATGACACCTAGGGAAGGGAGTGTGCTGGTGAATGGCAACTGCCCGAAGCAGCAGCACAGCTCTTCCACTGCCAAAACAACTCCACCTACCTCATGAACTTCACATACCATCAGCTGAACTGGCAGCTATCTAGGAAACCCTGTTGGGTCACTTCCAGTCCCATGCCCATTGAGCCCAGTGGGATAGAATCAAGCAGCTTGAACACCCACACAAAACGAACATGGAGCTCCTCACTCAAGACGCTCAAAACTCCACGGCCAAAGACAAGTTCAGTGCCCAAGCCATTTCCCGCTGTCATGGAAACCAAGTGCTCTGGCAGCACATATGTGTCTGAAAGTGGATATGACACCTAGGGAAGGGAGTGTGCTGGTGAATGGCAACTGCCTAAAGCAGCAGCACAGCTCTTCCACTGCTAAAACAACTCCACCTGCCTCATGAACTTCACATACCATCAGCTGTCCTGGCAGCTATCTAGGAAACCATGTTGGGTCACTTCCGGTCCCATGCCCATTGAGCCCAGTGGGATGGAATCAAGCAGCTTCAGCACCCACACAAAACGAACATGGAGCTCCTCACTCAAGGCGCTCAAAACATCACGGCCAAATAAAAGTTCAGTGCCCAAGCCATTTCCCGCTGCCATGGAAACGAAGTGCTCTGGCAACACATATGTCTGAAAGTTAATATGACACCTAGGGAAGGGAGTGTGTTGGTGAATGGCAACTGTCCGAAGCAGCAGCAGCACAGCTCTTTCACTGCCAAAACAACTCCACCTGCCTCATGAACTTCACATACCATCTGCTGTCCTGGCAGACATATAGGAAACCCTGTTGGGTCACTTCCGGTCCCATGCCCTTTGATCTCAGTGTAATGGAATCAAGCAGCTTGAGCACCCACACAAAACGAACATGGAGCTCCTCACTCAAGGCGCTCAAAACTCCACCGCCAAAAACAAGTTCAGTGCCCAAGCCATTTCCCGCTGCCATGGAAACCAAGTGCTCTGGCAGCACATATGTCTGAAAGTGGATATGACACCTAGGGAAGGGAGTGTGCTGGTGAATGGCAACTGCCCGAAGCAGCAGCACAGCTCTTCCACTGCCAAAACAACTCCACCTGCCTCATGAACTTCACATACCATCAGCTGAACTGGCAGCTATCTAGGAAACCCTGTTGGGTCACTTCCGGTCCCATGCCCTTTGAGCCCAGTGGGTTAGAATCAAGCAGCTTGAACACCCACACAAAACGAACATGGAGCTCCTCACTCAAGGCGCTCAAAACTCCACGGCCAAAGACAAGTTCAGTGCCCAAGCCATTTCCCGCTGCCATGGAAACCAAGTGCTCTGGCAACACATATGTCTGAAAGTGGATATGACACCTAGGGAAGGGAGTGTGCTGGTGAATGGCAACTGCCCGAAGCAGCAGCACAGCTCTTCCACTGCAAAACAACTCCACCTGCCTCATGAACTTCACATACCATCAGCTGCCTTGGCAGATATATAGGAAACCCCTGTTGGGTCACTTCCGGTCCCATGCCCATTGAGCCCAGTAGGATGGAATCAAGCAGCTTCAGCACCCACACAAAACGAACATGGAGCTCCTCACTCAAGGCGCTCAAAACTCCACGGCCAAAGACAAATTCAGTGCCCAAGCCATTTCCCGCTGCCATGGAAACGAAGTGCTCTGGCAACACATATGTCTGAAAGTGGATATGACACCTAGGGAAGGGAGTGTGTTGGTGAATTGCAACTGCCCGAAGCAGCAGCACAGCTCTTCCACTGCCAAAACAACTCCACCTGCCTCATGAACTTCACATACCATCAGCTGCCTTGGCAGATATATAGGAAACCCTGTTGGGTCACTTCCGGTCCCATGCCCATTGAGCCCAGTGGGATGGAATCAAGCAGCTTCAGCACCCACACAAAACGAACATGGAGCTCCTTACTCAAGGCGCTCAAAACTCCACGGCCAAAGACAAATTCAGTGCCCAAGCCATTTCCCGCTGCCATGAAAACCAAGTGCTCTGGCAGCACATAAGTCTGAAAGTGGATATGACACCTAGGGAAGGGAGTGTGCTGGTGAATGGCAACTGCCCGAAGCAGCAGCACAGCTCTTCCACTGCCAAAACAACTCCACCTGCCTCATGAACTTCACATACCATCAGCTGTCCTGGCAGCTGTCTAGGAAACCCTGTTGGGTCACTTCTGGTCCCATGCCCTTTGATCTCAGTGTAATGGAATCAAGCAGCTTCAGCACCCACACAGAAACGAACATGGAGCTCCTCACTCAAGGCGCTCAAAACTCCACAGCCAAAGACATGTTCAGTGCCCAAGCCATTTCCCACTGCCATGGAAACGAAGTGCTCTGGCAGCACATATGTCTGAAACTAGATATGACACCTAGGGAAGGGAGTGTGGTGGTGAATGGCAACTGCCCGAAGCAGCAGCACAGCTCTTTCACTGCCAAAACAACTCCACATGCCTCATGAACTTCACATACCATCAACTGCCTTGGCAGATATATAGGAAACCCTGTTGGGTCACTTCCGGTCCCATGCCCATTGAGCCCAGGGGGATGGAATCAAGCAGCTTCAGCACCCACACAAAACGAACATGGAGCTCCTCACTCAAGGCGCTCAAAACTTCACAGCCAAAGACAAGCTCAGTGCCCAAGCCATTTCCCGCTGCCATGGAAACGAAGTGCTCTGGCAGCACATATGTGTCTGAAAGTGGATATGACACCTAGGGAAGGGAGTGTGCTGGTGAATGGCAACTGTCCGAAGCTGCAGCACAGCTCTTCCACTGCCAAAACAACTCCACCTGCCTCATGAACTTCACATACCATCAGCTGTCCTGGCAGCTATCTAGGAAACCCTGTTGGGTCACTTCCGGTCCCATGCCCATTGAGCACAGTGGGATGGAATCAAGCAGCTTCAGCACCCACACAAAACGAACATGGAGCTCCTCACTCAAGGCGCTCAAAACTCCACAGCCAAAGACAAGTTCAGTGCCCAAGCCATTTCCCGCTGCCATGGAAACCAAGTGCTCTGGCAGCACATATGTGTCTGAAAGTGGATATGACACCTAGGGAAGGGAGTGTGCTGGTGAATAGCAACTGCCCGAAGCAGCCTCACAGCTCTTCCACTGCTAAAACAACTCCACCTGCCTCATGAACTTCACATACCATCAGCTGTCCTGGCAGCTATCTAGGAAACCCTGTTGGGTCACTTCCGGTCCCATACCCATTGAGCCCAGTGGGATGGAATCAAGCAGCTTCAGCACCCACACAAAACGAACATGGAGCTCCTCACTCAAGGCGCTCAAAACTACATAGCGAAAGACAAGTTCAGTGCCCAAGCCATTCCCCGCTGCCATGGAAACCATGTGCTCTGGCAGCACATATGTCTGAAAGTGGATATGACACCTAGGGAAGGGAGTGTGTTGGTGAATTGCAACTGTCCGAGCAGCAGCACAGCTCCTCCAGTGCCAAAACAACTCCACCTGCCTCATGAACTTCACATACCATCAGCTGTCCTGGCAACTATCTAGGAAACCCTGTTGGGTCACTTCCGGTCCCATGCCCATTGAGCCCAGGGGGATGGATTCAAGCAGCTTCAGCACCCACACAAAACGAACATGGAGCTCCTCACTCAAGGCGCTCAAAACTCCAATGCCAAAGACAAGTTCAGTGCCCAAGCCATTTCCCGCTGCCATGGAAACCAAGTGCTCTGGCAGCACATATGTCTGAAAGTGGATATGACACCTAGGGAAGGGAGTGTGGTGGTGAATGGTAACTGCCCGAAGCAGCAGCACAGCTCTTCCACTGCCAAAACAACTCCAACTGAATCATGAACTTCACATACCATCAGCTGTCCTGGCAGCTATCTAGGAAACCCTGTTGGGTCACTTCCGGTCCCATGCCCATTGAGCCCAGGGGGATGGAATCAAGCAGCTTGAGCACCCACACAAAACGAACATGGAGCTCCTCACTCAAGGCGCTCAAAACTTCACAGCCAAAGACAAGCTCAGTGCCCAAGCCATTTCCCGCTGCCATGGAAACCAAGTGCTCTGGCAGCACATATGTCTGAAAGTGGATATGACACCTAGGGAAGGGAGTGTGGTGGTGAATGGCAACTGCAGCAGCACAGCTCTTCCACTGCCAAAACAACTCCACCTGCCTCATGAACTTCACATACCATCAGATGTCCTGGCAGCTATCTAGGAAACCCTGTTGGGTCACTTCCGGTCCCATGCCCATTGAGCCCAGGGGGATGGAATCAAGCAGCTTGAGCACCCACACAAAACGAACATGGAGCTCCTCACTCAAGGCGCTCAAAACTTCACGGCCAAAGACAAGTTCAGTGCCGAAGCAATTTCCCGCTGCCATGGAAACCAAGTGCTTTGGCAGCACATATGTCTGAAAGTGGATATGACACCTAGGGAAGGGAGTGTGCAGGTGAATGGCAACTGCCCGAAGCAGCAGCACAGTTCTTCCAGTGCCAAAACAACTCACCTGCCTCATGAACTTCACATACCATCAGCTGTCCTGGCAGCTATCTAGGAAACCCTGTTGGGTCACTTCCGGTCCCATGCCCATTGAGCCCAGGGGTATGGAAACAAGCAGCTTGAGCACCCACACAAAACGAACATGGAGCTCCTCACTCAAGGCGCTCAAAACTCCGCAGCCAAAGACAAGTTCAGTGCCCAAGCCATTTCCCGCTGCCATGGACACCAAGTGCTCTGGCAGCACATATGTCTGAAAGTGGATATGACACCTAGGGAAGGGAGTGTGTTGGTGAATGGCAACTGCCCGAAGCAGCAGCACAGCTCTTCCACTGCCAAAACAACTCCACCTGCCTCATGAACTTCACATACCATCAGCTGTCCTGGCAGCTATCTAGGAAACCCTGTTGGGTCACTTCCGGTCCCATGCCCATTGAGCCCAGTGGGATGGAATCAAGCAGCTTCAGCACCCACACAAAACGAACATGGAGCTCCTCACTCAAGGCGCTCAAAACTCCACAGCAAAGACAAGTTCAGTGCCCAGCCATTTCCCGCTGCAATGGACACCAAGTAATCTGGCAGCACATATGTCTGAAAGTGGATATGACACCTAGGGAAGGGACTGTGCTGGTGAATGGCAACTGCCCGAAGCAGCAGCACAGCTCTTCCACTGCCAAAACAACTCACCTGCCTCATGAATCATGAACTTCACATACCATCAGCTGTCCTGGCAGCTATCTAGGAAACCCTGTTGGGTCACTTCCGGTCCCATGCCCATTGAGCCCAGTGGGATGGAATCAAGCAGCTTCAGCACCCACACAAAACGAACATGGAGCTCCTCACTCAATGCGTTCAAAACTCCACAGCAAAGACAAGTTCAGTGCCCAGCCATTTCCCGCTGCCATGGACACCAAGTGATCTGGCAGCACATATGTCTGAAAGTGGATATGACACCTAGGGAAGGGAGTGTGCTGGTGAATGGCAACTGCCCGAAGCTGCAGCACAGCTCTTCCATTGAAAAAACAACTCCACCTGCCTCATGAACTTCACATACCATCAGCTGTCCTGGCAGCTATCTAGGAAACCCTGTGGGGTCACTTCCGGTCCCATGCCCAGTGAGCCCAGTGGGATAGAATCAAGCAGCTTCAGCACCCACACAAAACGAACATGGAGCTCCTCACTCAAGGCGCTAAAAACTCCACACCAAAGACAAGTTCAGTGCCCAGCCATTTCCCGCTGCCATGGACACCAAGTGATCTGGCAGCACGTATGTCTGAAAGTGGATATGACACCTAGGGAAGGGAGTTTGGTGGTGAATGGCAACTGCCCGAAGCTGCAGCACAGCTCTTCCACTGCCAAAACAACTCCGCCTGCCTCATGAACTTCACATACCATCAGCTGTCCTGGCAGCTATCTAGGAAACCCTGTGGAATCACTTCCGGTCCCATGCCCATTGAGCCCAGGGGGATGGAATCAAGCAGCTTCAGCACCCACACAAAACGAACATGGAGCTCCTCACTCAAGGCGCTCAAAACTTCACAGCCAAAGACAAGTTCAGTGCCCAAGCCATTTCCCGCTGCCATGGAAACCAAGTGCTCTGGCAGCACATATGTCTGAAAGTGGATATGACACCTAGGGAAGGGAGTGTGTTGGTGAATGGCAACTGCCTGATGCAGCAGCACAGCTCTTTCAGTGCCAAAACAACTCCACCTGCCTCATGAACTTCACATACCATCAGCTGTCCTGGCAGCTATCTAGGAAACCCTGTTGGGTCACTTCCGGTCCCATGCCCAGTGGGATGGAATCAAGCAGCTTCAGCACCCACACAAAACGAACATGGAGCTCCTCACTCAAGGCGCTCAAAACTCCACAGCAAAGACAAGTTCAGTGCCCAGCCATTTCCCGCTGCAATGGACACCAAGTAATCTGGCAGCACATATGTCTGAAAGTGGATATGACACCTAGGGAAGGGACTGTGCTGGTGAATGGCAACTGCCCGAAGCAGCAGCACAGCTCTTCCACTGCCAAAACAACTCACCTGCCTCATGAACTTCACATACCATCAGCTGTCCTGGCAGCTATCTAGGAAACCCTGTTGGGTCACTTCCGGTCCCATGCCCATTGAGCCCAGTGGGATGGAATCAAGCAGCTTCAGCACCCACACAAAACCAACATGGAGCTCCTCACTCAAGGCGTTCAAAACTCCACAGCAAAGACAAGTTCAGTGCCCAGACATTTCCCGCTGCCATGGACACCAAGTGATCTGGCAGCACATATGTCTGAAAGTGGATATGACACCTAGGGAAGGGAGTGTGCTGGTGAATGGCAACTGCCCGAAGCTGCAGCACAGCTCTTCCATTGAAAAAACAACTCCACCTGCCTCATGAACTTCACATACCATCAGCTGTCCTGGCAGCTATCTAGGAAACCCTGTGGGGTCACTTCCGGTCCCATGCCCAGTGAGCCCAGTGGGATAGAATCAAGCAGCTTCAGCACCCACACAAAATGAACATGGAGCTCCTCACTCAAGGCGCTAAAAACTCCACAGCAAAGACAAGTTCAGTGCCCAGCCATTTCCCGCTGCCATGGACACCAAGTGATCTGGCAGCACGTATGTCTGAAAGTGGATATGACACCTAGGGACGGGAGTTTGGTGGTGAATGGCAACTGCCCGAAGCTGCAGCACAGCTCTTCCACTGCCAAAACAACTCCGCCTGCCTCATGAACTTCACATACCATCAGCTGTCCTGGCAGCTATCTAGGAAACCCTGTGGAATCACTTCCGGTCCCATGCCCATTGAGCCCAGGGGGATGGAATCAAGCAGCTTCAGCACCCACACAAAACGAACATGGAGCTCCTCACTCAAGGCGCTCAAAACTTCATGGCCAAAGACAAGTTCAGTGCCCAAGCCATTTCCCGCTGCCATGGAAACCAAGTGCTCTGGCAGCACATATGTCTGAAAGTGGATATGACACCTAGGGAAGGGAGTGTGTTGGTGAATGGCAACTGCCTGATGCAGCAGCACAGCTCCTCCAGTGCCAAAACAACTCCACCTGCCTCATGAACTTCACATACCATCAGCTGTCCTGGCAGCTATCTAGGAAACCCTGTGGGGTCACTTCCGGTCCCATGCCCATTGAGCCCAGGGGGATGGAATCAAGCAGCTTGAGCACCCACACAAAACGAACATGGAGCTCCTCACTCAAGGCGCTCAAAACTTCAAAGCCAAAGACAAGCACAGTGCCCAAGCCATTTCCCGCTGCCATGGAAACCAAGTGCTCTGGCAGCACATATGTGTCTGAAAGTGGATATGACACCTAGGGAAGGGAGTGTGTTGGTGAATAGCAACTGCCCGAAGCAGCAGCACAGCTCTTCCACTGCTAAAACAACTCCACCTGCCTCATGAACTTCACATACCATCAGCTGTCTTGCAAGCTGTCTAGGAAACCCTGTTGGGTCACTTCCGGTCCCATGCCCATTGAGCCCAGTGGGATAGAATGAAGCACCTTCAGCACCCACACAAAACGAACATGGAGCTCCTCACTCAAGGCGCTCAAAACTACATAGCGAAAGACAAGTTCAGTGCCCAAGCCATTCCCCGCTGCCATGGAAACCATGTGCTCTGGCAGCACATATGTCTGAAAGTGGATATGACACCTAGGGAAGGGAGTGTGTTGGTGAATGGCAACTGCCCGAAGCAGCAGCACAGCTCTTGCAGTGCCAAAACAACTCCAACTGCGTCATGAACTTCACATACCATCAGCTGTCCTGGCAGCTATCTAGGAAACCCTGTGGGGTCACTTCCAGTCCCATGCCCATTGAGCCCAGTGGGATGGAATCAAGCAGCTTCAGCACCCACACAAAACGAACATGGAGCTCCTCACTCAAGGCGCTCAAATCTCCACGGCCAAAGACAAGTTCAGTGCCCAAGCCATTTCCCGCTGCCATGGACACCAAGTGCTCTGGCAGCACGTATGTCTGAAAGTGGATATGACACCTAGGGAAGGGAGTGTGGTGGTGAATGGCAACTGCCCGAAGCAGCAGCACAGCTCTTCCAGTGCCAAAACAACTCCACCTGCCTCATGAACTTCACATACCATCAGCTGTCCTGGCAGCTATCTAGGAAATCCTGTTGGGTCACTTCCGGTCCCATGCCCATTGAGCCCAGTGGGATGGAATCAAGCAGCTTCAGCACCCACACAAAACGAACATGGAGCTCCTCACTCAAGGCGCTCAAAACTTCACAGCCAAGGACAAGCTCAGTGCCCAAGCCATTTCCCGCTGCCATGGAAACCAAGTGCTCTGGCAGCACATATGTCTGAATGTGGATATGACACCTTGGGAAGGGAGTGTGCTGGTGTATGGCAACTGCCCAAAGCAGCAGCACAGCTCTTCCAGTGCCAAAACAACTCCACCTGCCTCATGAACTTCACATACCATCAGCTGTCCTGGCAGCTATCTAGGAAACCCTGTTGGGTCACTTCCGGTCCCATGCCCATTGAGCCCAGGGGGATGGAATCAAGCAGCTTCAGCACCCACACAAAACGAACATGGAGCTCCTCACTCAAGGCTCTCAAAACTTCACGGCCAAAGACAAGTTCAGTGCCCAAGCCATTTCCCGCTGCCATGGAAACCAAGTGCTCTGGCAGCACATATGTCTGAAAGTGGATATGACACCTAGGGAAGGGAGTGTGCTGGTGAATGGCAACTGCCCGAAGCAGCAGCACAGCTCTTCCAGTGCCAAAACAACTCCAACTGCCTCATGAACTTCACATACCATCAGCTGTCCTGGCAGCTATCTAGGAAACCCTGTGGGGTCACTTCCGGTCCCATGCCCATTGAGCACAGTGGGATGGAATCAAGCAGCTTCAGCACCCACACAAAACGAACATGGAGCTCCTCACTCAAGGCGCTCAAAACTTCACGGCTAAAAACAAGTTCAGTGCCGAAGCCATTTCCCGTTGCCATGGAAACCAAGTGCTCTGGCAGCACATATGTCTGAAAGTGGATATGACACCTAGGGAAGGGAGTGTGCTGGTGAATGGCAACTGCCCGAAGCAGCAGCACAGCTCTTCCAGTGCCAAAACAACTCCACCTGCCTCATGAACTTCACATACCATCAGCTGTCCTGGCAGCTATCTAGGAAACCCTGTGGGGTCACTTCCCGTCACATGCCCATTGAGCCCAGTGGGATGGAATCAAGCAGCTTCAGCACCCACACAAAATGAACATGGAGCTCCTCACTCAAGGCGCTCAAAACTCCACAGCCAAGGACAAGTTCAGTGCCCAGCCATTTCCCGCTGCCATGGACACCAAGTAATCTGGCAGCATATATGTCTGAAAGTGGATATGACACCTAGGGAAGGGAGTGTGCTGGTGAATGGCAACTGCCCGAAGCAGCAGCACAGCTCTTGCAGTGCCAAAACAACTCCAACTGCCTCATGAACTTCACATACCATCAGCTGTCCTGGCAGCTATCTCGGAAACCCTGTGGGGTCACTTCCGGTCCCATGCCCATTGAGCCCAGTGGGATGGAATCAAGCAGCTTCAGCACCCACACAAAATGAACATGGAGCTCCTCACTCAATGCGCTCAAAACTCCACAGCCAAAGACAAGTTCAGTGCCCAAGCCATTTCCCGCTGCCATGGAAACCAAGTGCTCTGGCAGCACATATGTCTGAAAGTGGATATGACACCTAGGGAAGGGAGTGTGCTGGTGAATGGCAACTGCCCGAAGCAGCAGCACAGCTCTTTCACTGCCAAAACAACTCACCTGCCTCATGAACTTCACATACCATCAGCTGTCCTGGCAGCTATCTAGGAAACCCTGTTGGGTCACTTCCGGTCCCATGCCCATTGAGCCCAGGGGGATGGAATCAAGCAGCTTCAGCACCCACACAAAACGAACATGGAGCTCCTCACTCAAGGCGATCAAAACTTCACGGCCAAAAACAAGTTCAGTGCCGAAGCCATTTCCCGCTGCCATGGAAACCAAGTGCTCTGGCAGCACATATGTCTGAAAGTGGATATGACACCTAGGGAAGGGAGTGTGCTGGTGAATGGCAACTGCCCGAAGCAGCAGCACAGCTCTTCCAGTGCCAAAACAACTCCACCTGCCTCATGAACTTCACATACCATCAGCTGTCCTGGCAGCTATCTAGGAAACCCTGTGGGGTCACTTCCGGTCCCATGCCCATTGAGCCCAGTGGGACGGAATCAAGCAGCTTCAGCACCCACACAAAATGAACATGGAGCTCCTCACTCAAGGCGCTCAAAACTCCACAGCCAAGGACAAGTTCAGTGCCCAGCCATTTCCCGCTGCCATGGACACCAAGTAATCTGGCAGCATATATGTCTGAAAGTGGATATGACACCTAGGGAAGGGAGTGTGCTGGTGAATGGCAACTGTCCGAAGCTGCAGCACAGCTCTTCCACTGCCAAAACAACTCCACCTGCCTCATGAACTTCACATACCATCAGCTGTCCTGGCAGCTATCTAGGAAACCCTGTGGGGTCACTTCCGGTCCCATGCCCATTGAGCCCAGTGGGATGGAATCAAGCAGCTTCAGCACCCACACAAAACGAACATGGAGCTCCTCACTCAATGCGCTCAAAACTCCACAGCAAAGACAAGTTCAGTGCCCAGCCATTTCCCGCTGCCATGGAAACCAAGTGCTCTGGCAGCACATATGTCTGAAAGTGGATATGACACCTAGGGAAGGGAGTGTGGTGGTGAATGGCAACTGCCCGAAGCAGCAGCACAGCTCTTCCAGTGCCAAAACAACTCCACCTGCCTCATGAACTTCACATACCATCAGCTGTCCTGGCAGCTATCTAGGAAACCCTGTTGGGTCACTTCCGGTCCCATGCCCATTGAGCCCAGTGGGATGGAATCAAGCAGCTTCAGCACCCACACAAAACGAACATGGAGCTCCTCACTCAAGGTGCTCAAAACTCCACGGCCAAAGACAAGTTCAGTGCCCAAGCCATTTCCCGCTGCCATGGAAACGAAGTGCTCTGGCAGCACATATGTCTGAAAGTGGATATGACACCTAGGGAAGGGAGTGTGGTGGTGAATGGCAACTGCCTGATGCAGCAGCACAGCTCTTCCAGTGCCAAAACAACTCCACCTGCCTCATGAACTTCACATACCATCAGCTGTCCTGGCAGCTATCTAGGAAACCCTGTGGGGTCACTTCCGGTCCCATGCCCATTGAGCCCAGTGGGATGGAATCAAGCAGCTTCAGCACCCACACAAAACGAACATGGAGCTCCTCACTCAAGGCGCTCAAAACTCCACGGCCAAAGACAAGTTCAGTGCTGAAGCCATTTCCCGCTGCCATGGAAACCAAGTGCTCTGGCAGCACATATGTCTGAAAGTGGATATGAAACCTAGGGAAGGGAGTGTGTTGGTGAATGGCAACTGCAGCAGCACAGCTCTTCCACTGCCAAAACAACTCCACCTGCCTCATGAACTTCACATACCATCAGCTGTCCTTGCAGCTATCTAGGAAACCCTGTTGGGTCACTTCCGGTCCCATGTCCATTGAGCCCAGTGGGATGGAATCAAGCAGCTTCAGCACCCACACAAAACGAACATGGAGCTCCTCACTCAAGGCGCTCAAAACTTCACAGCCAAAGACAAGCTCAGTGCCCAAGCCATTCCCCGCTGCCATGGAAACCATGTGCTCTGGCAGCACATATGTCTGAAAGTGGATATGACACCTAGGCAAGGGAGTGTGCTGGTGAATGGCAACTGTCTGAAGCAGCAGCACAGCTCCTCCAGTGCCAAAACAACTCCACCTGCCTCATGAACTTCACATACCATCAGCTGTCCTGGCAGCTATCTAGGAAACCCTGTGGGGTCACTTCCGGTCCCATGCCCATTGAGCCCAGTGGGATGGAATCAAGCAGCTTCAGCACCCACACAAAACGAACATGGAGCTCCTCACTCAAGGCGCTCAAAACTCCACAGCAAAGACAAGTTCAGTGCCCAAGCCATTTCCCGCTGCCATGGACACCAAGTGCTCTGGCAGCACGTATGTCTGAAAGTGGATATGACACCTAGGGAAGGGAGTGTGGTGGTGAATGGCAACTGCCCGAAGCAGCAGCACAGCTCTTCCACTGCCAAAACAACTCCAACTGCCTCATGAACTTCACATACCATCAGCTGTCCTGGCAGCTATCTAGGAAACCCTGTTGGGTCACTTCCGGTCCCATGCCCATTGAGCCCAGGGGGATGGAATCAAGCAGCTTCAGCACCCACACAAAACGAACATGGAGCTCCTCACTCAAGGCGCTCAAAACTACATAGAGAAAGACAAGTTCAGTGCCCAAGCCATTCCCCGCTTCCATGGAAACCATGTGCTCTGGCAGCACATATGTCTGAAAGTGGATATGACACCTTGGGAAGGGAGTGTGTTGGTGAATAGCAACTGCCCGAAGCAGAAGCACAGCTCTTCCAATGCTAAAACAACTCCACCTGCCTCATGAACTTCACATACCATCAGCTGTCCTGCAAGCTGTCTAGGAAACCCTGTTGGGTCACTTCCGGTCCCATGCCCATTGAGCCCAGTGGGATGGAATCAAGCAGCTTGAGCACCCACACAAAACGAACATGGAGCTCCTCACTCAAGGCGCTCAAAACTCCACGGCCAAAGACAAGTTCAGTGCCCAAGCCATTTCCCGCTGCCATGGAAACCAAGTGCTCTGGCAACACATATGTCTGAAAGTGGATATGACACCTAGGGAAGGGAGTGTGTTGGTGAATGGCAACTGCCCGAAGCAGCAGCACAGCTCTTCCAGTGCCAAAACAACTCCACCTGCCTCATGAACTTCACATACCATCAGCTGTCCTGGCAGCTATCTAGGAAACCCTGTTGGGTCACTTCCGGTCCCATGCCCATTGAGCCCAGGGGGATGGAATCAAGCAGCTTCAGCACCCACACAAAACGAACATGGAGCTCCTCACTCAAGGCGCTCAAAACTTCACAGCCAAAGACAAGCTCAGTGCCCAAGCCATTTCCCGCTGCCATGGAAACCAAGTGCTCTGGCAGCACATATGTGTCTGAAAGTGGATATGACACCTAGGGAAGGGAGTGTGTTGGTGAATAGCAACTGCCCGAAGCAGCAGCACAGCTTTTCTAATGCTAAAACAACTCCACCTGCCTCATGAACTTCACATACCATCAGCTGTCCTGCTAGCTGTCTAGGAAACCCTGTTGGGTCACTTCCGGTCCCATGCCCATTGAGCCCAGTGGGATAGAATGAAGCAGCTTCAGCACCCACACAAAACGAACATGGAGCTCCTCACTCAAGGCGCTCAAAACTACATAGCGAAAGACAAGTTCTGTGCCCAAGCCATTCCCCGCTGCCATGGAAACCATGTGCTCTGGCAGCACATATGTCTGAAAGTGGATATGACACCTAGGGAAGGGAGTGTGTTGGTGAATGGCAACTGCCCGAAGCAGCAGCACAGCTCTTGCAGTGCCAAAACAACTCCAACTGCGTCATGAACTTCACATACCATCAGCTGTCCTGGAAGCTATCTAGGAAACCCTGTTGGGTCACTTCCGGTCCCATGCCCATTGAGCCCAGTGGGATGGAATCAAGCAGCTTCAGCACCCACACAAAACGAACATGGAGCTCCTCACTCAAGGCACTCAAAACGTCACGGCCAAAGACAAGTTCAGTGCCCAAGCCATTTCCCGCTGCCATGGACACCAAGTGCTCTGGCAGCACGTATGTCTGAAAGTGGATATGACACCTAGGGAAGGGAGTGTGGTGGTGAATGGCAACTGCCCGAAGCAGCAGCACAGCTCTTCCACTGCCAAAACAACTCCAACTGCCTCATGAACTTCACATACCATCAGCTGTCCTGGCAGCTATCTAGGAAATCCTGTTGGGTCACTTCCGGTCCCATGCCCATTGAGCCCAGTGGGATGGAATCAAGCAGCTTCAGCACCCACACAAAACGAACATGGAGCTCCTCACTCAAGGCGCTCAAAACTTCACAGCCAAGGACAAGCTCAGTGCCCAAGCCATTTCCCGCTGCCATGGAAACCAAGTGCTCTGGCAGCACATATGTCTGAATGTGGATATGACACCTTGGGAAGGGAGTGTGCTGGTGAATGGCAACTGCCCAAAGCAACAGCACAGCTCTTCCAGTGCCAAAACAACTCCACCTGCCTCATGAACTTCACATACCATCAGCTGTCCTGGCAGCTATCTAGGAAACCCTGTTGGGTCACTTCCGGTCCCATGCCCATTGAGCCCAGGGGGATGGAATCAAGCAGCTTCAGCACCCACACAAAACGAACATGGAGCTCCTCACTCAAGGCTCTCAAAACTTCACGGCCAATGACAAGTTCAGTGCCCAAGCCATTTCCCGCTGCCATGGAAACCAAGTGCTCTGGCAGCACATATGTCTGAAAGTGGATATGACACCTAGGGAAGGGAGTGTGCTGGTGAATGGCAACTGCCCGAAGCAGCAGCACAGCTCTTCCAGTGCCAAAACAACTCCACCTGCCTCATGAACTTCACATACCATCAGCTGTCCTGGCAGCTATCTAGGAAACCCTGTGGGGTCACTTCCGGTCCCATGCCCATTGAGCACAGTGGGATGGAATCAAGCAGCTTCAGCACCCACACAAAACGAACATGGAGCTCCTCACTCAAGGCGCTCAAAACTTCACGGCTAAAAACAAGTTCAGTGCCGAAGCCATTTCCCGTTGCCATGGAAACCAAGTGCTCTGGCAGCACATATGTCTGAAAGTGGATATGACACCTAGGGAAGGGAGTGTGCTGGTGAATGGCAACTGCCCGAAGCAGCAGCACAGCTCTTCCAGTGCCAAAACAACTCCACCTGCCTCATGAACTTCACATACCATCAGCTGTCCTGGCAGCTATCTAGGAAACCCTGTGGGGTCACTTCCGGTCACATGCCCATTGAGCCCAGTGGGATGGAATCAAGCAGCTTCAGCACCCACACAAAATGAACATGGAGCTCCTCACTCAAGGCGCTCAAAACTCCACAGCCAAGGACAAGTTCAGTGCCGAAGCCATTTCCCGCTGCCATGGACACCAAGTAATCTGGCAGCATATATGTCTGAAAGTGGATATGACACCTAGGGAAGGGAGTGTGCTGGTGAATGGCAACTGCCCGAAGCAGCAGCACAGCTCTTGCAGTGCCAAAACAACTCCAACTGCCTCATGAACTTCACATACCATCAGCTGTCCTGGCAGCTATCTAGGAAACCCTGTTGGGTCACTTCCGGTCCCATGCCCATTGAGCCCAGTGGGATGGAATCAAGCAGCTTCAGCACCCACACAAAACGAACATGGAGCTCCTCACTCAATGCGCTCAAAACTCCACAGCCAAAGACAAGTTCAGTGCCCAAGCCATTTCCCGCTGCCATGGAAACCAAGTGCTCTGGCAGCACATATGTCTGAAAGTGGATATGACACCTAGGGAAGGGAGTGTGCTGGTGAATGGCAACTGCCCGAAGCAGCAGCACAGCTCTTCCAGTGCCAAAACAACTCACCTGCCTCATGAACTTCACATACCATCAGCTGTCCTGGCAGCTATCTAGGAAACCCTGTTGGGTCACTTCCGGTCCCATGCCCATTGAGCAAAGTGGGATGGAATCAAGCAGCTTGAGCACCCACACAAAACGAACATGGAGCTCCTCACTCAAGGTGCTCAAAACTCCACGGCCAAAGACAAGTTCAGTGCCCAAGCCATTTCCCGCTGCCATGGAAACCAAGTGCTCTGGCAGCACATATGTCTGAAAGTGGATATGACACCTAGGGAAGGGAGTGTGGTGGTGAATGGCAACTGCCTGATGCAGCAGCACAGCTCTTCCAGTGCCAAAACAACTCCACCTGCCTCATGAACTTCACATACCATCAGCTGTCCTGGCAGCTATCTAGGAAACCCTGTGGGGTCACTTCCGGTCCCATGCCCATTGAGCACAGTGGGATGGAATCAAGCAGCTTCAGCACCCACACAAAACGAACATGGAGCTCCTCACTCAAGGCGCTCAAAACTCCACGGCCAAAGACAAGTTCAGTGCTGAAGCCATTTCCCGCTGCCATGGAAACCAAGTGCTCTGGCAGCACATATGTCTGAAAGTGGATATGACACCTAGGGAAGGGAGTGTGTTGGTGAATGGCAACTGCAGCAGCACAGCTCTTCCACTGCCAAAACAACTCCACCTGCCTCATGAACTTCACATACCATCAGCTGTCCTTGCAGCTATCTAGGAAATAGTGTTGGGTCACTTCCGGTCCCATGTCCATTGAGCCCAGCGGGATGGAATCAAGCAGCTTCAGCACCCACACAAAACGAACATGGAGCTCCTCACTCAAGGCGCTCAAAACTTCACAGCCAAAGACAAGCTCAGTGCCCAAGCCATTTCCCGCTGCCATGGAAACCAAGTGCTCTGGCAGCACGTATGTGTCTGAAATTGGATATGACACCTAGGGAAGGGAGTGTGGTGGTGAATGGCAACTGCCCGAAGCAGCAGCACAGCTCTTCCACTGCTAAAACAACTCCACCTGCCTCATGAACTTCACATACCATCAGCTGTCCTGCAAGCTGTCTAGGAAACCCTGTTGGGTCACTTCCGGTCCCATACCCATTGAGCACAGTGGGATAGAATCAAGCAGCTTCAGCACCCACAAAAAACGAACATGGAGCTTCTCACTCAAGGCGCTCAAAACTACATATCGAAAGACAAGTTCAGTGCCCAAGCCATTCCCCGCTGCCATGGAAACCATGTGCTCTGGCAGCACATATGTCTGAAAGTGGATATGACACCTAGGGAAGGGAGTGTGGTGGTGAATGGCAACTGCCCGAAGCAGCAGCACAGCTCTTCCAGTGCCAAAACAACTCCACCTGCCTCATTAACTTCACATACCATCAGCTGTCCTGGCAGCTATCTAGGAAACCCTGTTGGGTCACTTCCGGTCCCATGCCCATTGAGCCCAGTGGGATGGAATCAAGCAGCTTCAGCACCCACACAAAACGAACATGGAGCTCCTCACTCAAGGCGCTCAAATCTCCACAGCCAAAGACAAGTTCAGTGCTCAGCCATTTCCCGCTGCCATGGACACGAAGTGATCTGGCAGCATATATGTCTGAAAGTGGATATGACACCTAGGGAAGGGAGTGTGCTGGTGAATGGCAGCTGCCCGAAGCAGCAGCACAGCTCTTCCAGTGCCAAAACAACTCACCTGCCTCATGAACTTCACATACCATCAGCTGTCCTGGCAGCTATCTAGGAAACCCTGTTGGGTCACTTCCGGTCCCATGCCCATTGAGCCCAGTGGGATGGAATCAAGCAGCTTCAGCACCCACACAAAACGAACATGGAGCTCCTCACTCAAGGCGCTCAAAACTCCACAGCCAAAGACAAGTTCAGTGCCCAAGCCATTTCCCGCTGCCATGGAAACCAAGTGCTCTGGCAGCACTTATGTCTGAAAGTGGATATGACACCTAATAAAGGGAGTGTGGTGGTGAATGGCAACTGCCCGAAGCAGCAGCACAGCTCTTCCACTGCCAAAACAACTCCACCTGCCTCATGAACTTCACATACCATCAGCTGTCCTGGCAGCTATCTAGGAACCCATGTTGGGTCACTTCCGGTCCCATGCCCATTGAGCCCAGTGGGATGCAATCAAGCAGATGAGCACCCACACAAATCTAACATGGAGCTCCTCACTCAAGGCGCTCAAAACTCCAAGGCCAAAGACAAGTTCAGTGCCCAAGCCATTTCCCGCTGCCATGGAAACCAAGTGCTCTGGCAGCACATATGTCTGAAAGTGGATATGACACCTAGGGAAGGGAGTGTGTTGGTGAATGGCAACTGCCTGAAGCAGCAGCACAGCTCTTTCACTGCCAAAACAACTCACCTGCCTCATGAACTTCACATACCATCAGCTGTCCTGGCAGCTATCTAGGAAACCCTGTGGGGTCACTTCCGGTCCCATGCCCATTGAGCCCAGGGGGATGGAATCAAGCAGCTTCAGCACCCACACAAAACGAACATGGAGCTCCTCACTCAAGGCGCTCACAACTTCACAGCCAAAGACAAACTCAGTGCCCAAGCCATTTCCCGCTGCCATGGAAACCAAGTGCTCTGGCAGCACATATGTGTCTGAAAGTGGATATGACACCTAAGGAAGGGAGTGTGTTGGTGAATAGCAACTGCCCGAAGCAGAAGCACAGCTCTTCCAATGCTAAAACAACTCCACCTGCCTCATGAACTTCACATACCATCAGCTGTCCTGGCAGCTGTCTAGGAAACCCTGTTGGGTCACTTCCGGTCCCATACCCATTGAGCCCAGTGGGATAGAATCAAGCAGCTTCAGCACCCACACAAAACGAACATGGAGCTCCTCACTCAAGGCGCTCAAAACTACATAGCGAAAGACAAGTTCAGTGCCCAAGCCATTCCCCGCTGCCATGGAAACCATGTGCTCTGGCAGCACATATGTCTGAAAGTGGATATGACACCTAGGGAAGGGAGTGTGTTGGTGAATGGCAACTGCCCGAAGCAGCAGCACAGCTCTTGCAGTGCCAAAACAACTCCAACTGCGTCATGAACTTCACATACCATCAGCTGTCCTGGCAGCTATCTAGGAAACCCTGTGGGGTCACTTCCGGTCCCATGGCCATTGAGCCTAGTGGGATGGAATCAAGCAGCTTCAGCACCCACACAAAACGAACATGGAGCTCCTCACTCAAGGCGCTCAAAACTCCACAGCCAAAGACAAGTTCAGTGCCCAAGCCATTTCCCGCTGCCATGGAAACCAAGTGCTCTGGCAGCACATATGTCTGAAAGTGGATATGACACCTTGGGAAGGGAGTGTGTTGGTGAATAGCAACTGCCCGAAGCAGAAACACAGCTCTTCCAATGCTAAAACAACTCCACCTGCCTCATGAACTTCACATACCATCAGCTGTCCTGCAAGCTGTCTAGGAAACCCTGTTGGGTCACTTCCGGTCCCATGCCCATTGAGCCCAGTGGGATGGAATCAAGCAGCTTCAGCACCCACACAAAACGAACATGGAGCTCCTCACTCAATGCGCTCAAAACTCCACAGCAAAGACAAGTTCAGTGCCCAGCCATTTACCGCTGCCATGGAAACCAAGTGCTCTGGCAGCACATATGTCTGAAAGTGGATATGACACCTAGGGAAGGGAGTGTGCTGGTGAATGGCAACTGCCCGAAGCAGCAGCACAGCTCTTCCAGTGCCAAAACAACTCCAACTGCCTCATGAACTTCACATACCATCAGCTGTCCTGGCAGCTATCTAGGAAACCCTGTTGGGTCACTTCCGGTCCCATGCCCATTGAGCCCAGTGGGATGGAATCAAGCAGCTTGAGCACAAACACAAAACGAACATGGAGCTCCTCACTCAAGGCGCTCAAAACTCCACGGCCAAAGACAAGTTCAGTGCCCAAGCCATTTCCCGCTGCCATGGAAACCAAGTGCTCTGGCAGCACATATGTCTGAAAGTGGATATGACACCTAGGGAAGGGAGTGTGGTGGTGAATGGCAACTGCCCGAAGCAGCAGCACAGCTCTTCCAGTGCCAAAACAACTCCACCTGCCTCATGAACTTCACATACCATCAGCTGTCCTGGCAGCTATCTAGGAAACCCTGTTGGGTCACTTCCGGTCCCATGCCCATTGAGCCCAGTGGGATGGAATCAAGCAGCTTCAGCACCCACACAAAACCAACATGGAGCTCCTCACTCAAGGCGCTCAAAACTTCACAGCCAAAGACAAGCTCAGTGCCCAAGCCATTTCCCGCTGCCATGGACACCAAGTGCTCTGGCAGCATGTATGTCTGAAAGTGGATATGACACTTAGGGAAGGGAGTGTGGTGGTGAATGGCAACTGCCCGAAGCTGCAGCACAGCTCTTCCACTGCCAAAACAACTCCAACTGCCTCATGAACTTCACATACCATCAGCTGTCCTGGCAGCTATCTAGGAAACCCTGTTGGGTCACTTCCGGTCCCATGCCCATTGAGCCCAGTGGGATGGAATCAAGCAGCTTCAGCACCCACACAAAACGAACATGGAGCTCCTCACTCAAGGCGCTCAAAACTTCACGGCCAAAGACAAGTTCAGTGCCCAAGCCATTCCCCGCTTCCAAGGAAACCATGTGCTCTGGCAGCACATATGTCTGAAAGTGGATATGACACCTAGGGAAGGGAGTGTGTTGGTGAATAGCAACTGCCCGAAGCAGAAGCACAGCTCTTCCAATGCTAAAACAACTCCACCTGCCTCATGAACTTCACATACCATCAGCTGTCCTGCAAGCTGTCGAGGAAACCCTGTTGGGTCACTTCTGGTCCCATACCCATTGAGCCCAGTGGGATGGAATCAAGCAGCTTCAGCACCCACACAAAACGAACATGGAGCTCCTCACTCAATGCGCTCAAAACTCCACAGCAAAGACAAGTTCAGTGCCCAGCCATTTCCCGCTGCCATGGAAACCAAGTGCTCTGGCAGCACATATGTCTGAAAGTGGATATGACACCTAGGGAAGGGAGTGTGCTGGTGAATGGCAACTGCCCGAAGCAGCAGCACAGCTCTTCCAGTGCCAAAACAACTCACCTGCCTCATGAACTTCACATACCATCAGCTGTCCTGGCAGCTATCTAGGAAACCCTGTTGGGTCACTTCCGGTCCCATGCCCATTGAGCCCAGTGGGATGGAATCAAGCAGCTTGAGCACAAACACAAAACGAACATGGAGCTCCTCACTCAAGGCGCTCAAAACTCCACGGCCAAAGACAAGTTCAGTGCCCAAGCCATTTCCCGCTGCCATGGAAACCAAGTGCTCTGGCAGCACATATGTCTGAAAGTGGATATGACACCTAGGGAAGGGAGTGTGGTGGTGAATGGCAACTGCCCGAAGCAGCAGCACAGCTCTTCCAGTGCCAAAACAACTCCACCTGCCTCATGAACTTCACATACCATCAGCTGTCCTGGCAGCTATCTAGGAAACCCTGTTGGGTGACTTCCGGTCCCATGCCCATTGAGCCCAGTGGGATGGAATCAAGCAGCTTCAGCACCCACACAAAACGAACATGGAGCTCCTCACTCAATGCGCTCAAAACTCCACAGCAAAGACAAGTTCAGTGCCCAGCCATTTCCCGCTGCCATGGAAACCAAGTGCTCTGGCAGCACATATGTCTGAAAGTGGATATGACACCTAGGGAAGGGAGTGTGGTGGTGAATGGCAACTGCCCGAAGCAGCAGCACAGCTCTTCCAGTGCCAAAACAACTCCACCTGCCTCATGAACTTCACATACCATCAGCTGTCCTGGCAGCTATCTAGGAAACCCTGTTGGGTCACTTCCGGTCCCATGCCCATTGAGCCCAGTGGGATGGAATCAAGCAGCTTCAGCACCCACACAAAACGAACATGGAGCTCCTCACTCAAGGCGCTCAAAACTTCACAGCCAAAGACAAGCTCAGTGCCCAAGCCATTTCCCGCTGCCATGGAAACCAAGTGCTCTGGCAGCACATATGTGTCTGAAAGTGGATATGACACCTAGGGAAGGGAGTGTGTTGGTGAATAGCAACTGCCCGAAGCAGAAGCACAGCTCTTCCAATGCTAAAACAACTCCACCTGCCTCATGAACTTCACATACCATCAGCTGTCCTGCAAGCTGTCTAGGAAACCCTGTTGGGTCACTTCCGGTCCCATGCCCATTGAGCCCAGTGGGATAGAATGAGGCAGCTTCAGCACCCACACAAAACGAACATGGAGCTCCTCACTCAAGGCGCTCAAAACTACATAGCGAAAGACAAGTTCAGTGCCCAAGCCATTCCCCGCTGCCATGGAAACCATGTGCTCTGGCAGCACATATGTCTGAAAGTGGATATGACACCTAGGGAAGGGAGTCTGGTGGTGAATGGCAACTGCCCGAAGCAGCAGCACAGCTCTTGCAGTGCCAAAACAACTCCAACTGCGTCATGAACTTCACATACCATCAGCTGTCCTGGAAGCTATCTAGGAAACCCTGTGGGGTCACTTCCGGTCCCATGCCCATTGAGCCCAGTGGGATGGAATCAAGCAGCTTCAGCACCCACACAAAACGAACATGGAGCTCCTCACTCAAGGCGCTAAAAACTCCACAGCAAAGACAAGTTCAGTGCCCAAGCCATTTCCCGCTGCCATGGACACCAAGTGCTCTGGCAGCACGTATGTCTGAAAGTGGATATGACACCTAGGGAAGGGAGTCTGGTGGTGAATGGCAACTGCACGAAGCAGCAGCACAGCTCTTCCAGTGCCAAAACAACTCCACCTGCCTCATGAACTTCACATACCATCAGCTGTCCTGGCAGCTATCTAGGAAACCCTGTTGGGTCACTTCCGGTCCCATGCCCATTGAGCCCAGGGGGGTGGAATCAAGCAGCTTCAGCACCCACACAAAACGAACATGGAGCTCCTCACTCAAGGCGCTCAAAACTTCACGGCCAAAGACAAGTTCAGTGCCCAAGCCATTCCCCGCTTCCAAGGAAACCATGTGCTCTGGCAGCACATATGTCTGAAAGTGGATATGACACCTTGGGAAGGGAGTGTGTTGGTGAATAGCAACTGCCCAAAGCAGAAGCACAGCTCTTCCAATGCTAAAACAACTCCACCTGCCTCATGAACTTCACATACCATCAGCTGTCCTGCAAGCTGTCGAGGAAACCCTGTTGGGTCACTTCCGGTCCCATACCCATTGAGCCCAGTGGGATGGAATCAAGCAGCTTCAGCACCCACACAAAACGAACATGGAGCTCCTCACTCAATGCGCTCAAAACTCCACAGCAAAGACAAGTTCAGTGCCCAGCCATTTCCCGCTGCCATGGAAACCAAGTGCTCTGGCAGCACATATGTCTGAAAGTGGATATGACACCTAGGGAAGGGAGTGTGCTGGTGAATGGCAACTGCCCGAAGCAGCAGCACAGCTCTTCCAGTGCCAAAACAACTCACCTGCCTCATGAACTTCACATACCATCAGCTGTCCTGGCAGCTATCTAGGAAACCCTGTTGGGTCACTTCCGGTCCCATGCCCATTGAGCCCAGTGGGATGGAATCAAGCAGCTTGAGCACAAACACAAAACGAACATGGAGCTCCTCACTCAAGGCGCTCAAAACTCCACGGCCAAAGACAAGTTCAGTGCCCAAGCCATTTCCCGCTGCCATGGAAACCAAGTGCTCTGGCAGCACATATGTGTCTGAAAGTGGATATGACACCTAGGGAAGGGAGTGTGGTGGTGAATGGCAACTGCCCGAAGCAGCAGCACAGCTCTTCCAATGCTAAAACAACTCCACCTGCCTCATGAACTTCACATACCATCAGCTGTCCTGGCAGCTGTCTAGGAAACCCTGTTGGGTCACTTCCGGTCCCATGCCCATTGAGCCCAGTGGGATAGAATGAGGCAGCTTCAGCACCCACACAAAACGAACATGGAGCTCCTCACTCAAGGCGCTCAAAACTACATAGCGAAAGACAAGTTCAGTGCCCAAGCCATTCCCCGCTGCCATGGAAACCATGTGCTCTGGCAGCACATATGTCTGAAAGTGGATATGACACCTAGGGAAGGGAGTGTGCTGGTGAATGGCAACTGCCCGAAGCAGCAGCACAGCTCTTGCAGTGCCAAAACAACTCCAACTGCGTCATGAACTTCACATACCATCAGCTGTCCTGGAAGCTATCTAGGAAACCCTGTGGGGTCACTTCCGGTCCCATGCCCATTGAGCCCAGTGGGATGGAATCAAGCAGCTTCAGCACCCACACAAAACGAACATGGAGCTCCTCACTCAAGGCGCTAAAAACTCCACAGCAAAGACAAGTTCAGTGCCCAAGCCATTTCCCGCTGCCATGGACACCAAGTGCTCTGGCAGCACGTATGTCTGAAAGTGGATATGACACCTAGGGAAGGGAGTCTGGTGGTGAATGGCAACTGCACGAAGCAGCAGCACAGCTCTTCCAGTGCCAAAACAACTCCACCTGCCTCATGAACTTCACATACCATCAGCTGTCCTGGCAGCTATCTAGGAAACCCTGTTGGGTCACTTCCGGTCCCATGCCCATTGAGCCCAGGGGGGTGGAATCAAGCAGCTTCAGCACCCACACAAAACGAACATGGAGCTCCTCACTCAAGGCGCTCAAAACTTCACGGCCAAAGACAAGTTCAGTGCCCAAGCCATTCCCCGCTTCCAAGGAAACCATGTGCTCTGGCAGCACATATGTCTGAAAGTGGATATGACACCTAGGGAAGGGAGTGTGGTGGTGAATGGCAACTGCCCGAAGCAGCAGCACAGCTCTTCCAGTGCCAAAACAACTCCACCTGCCTCATGAACTTCACATACCATCAGCTGTCCTGGCAGCTATCTAGGAAACCCTGTTGGGTCACTTCCGGTCCCATGCCCATTGAGCCCAGTGGGATGGAATCAAGCAGCTTCAGCACCCACACAAAACGAACATGGAGCTCCTCACTCAATGCGCTCAAAACTCCACAGCAAAGACAAGTTCAGTGCCCAGCCATTTCCCGCTGCCATGGAAACCAAGTGCTCTGGCAGCACATATGTCTGAAAGTGGATATGACACCTAGGGAAGGGAGTGTGGTGGTGAATGGCAACTGCCCGAAGCAGCAGCACAGCTCTTCCAGTGCCAAAACAACTCCACCTGCCTCATGAACTTCACATACCATCAGCTGTCCTGGCAGCTATCTAGGAAACCCTGTTGGGTCACTTCCGGTCCCATGCCCATTGAGCCCAGTGGGATGGAATCAAGCAGCTTCAGCACCCACACAAAACGAACATGGAGCTCCTCACTCAAGGCGCTCAAAACTTCACGGCCAAAGACAAGTTCAGTGCCCAAGCCATTCCCCGCTTCCAAGGAAACCATGTGCTCTGGCAGCACATATGTCTGAAAGTGGATATGACACCTTGGGAAGGGAGTGTGTTGGTGAATAGCAACTGCCCGAAGCAGAAGCACAGCTCTTCCAATGCTAAAACAACTCCACCTGCCTCATGAACTTCACATACCATCAGCTGTCCTGCAAGCTGTCGAGGAAACCCTGTTGGGTCACTTCCGGTCCCATACCCATTGAGCCCAGTGGGATGGAATCAAGCAGCTTCAGCACCCACACAAAACGAACATGGAGCTCCTCACTCAATGCGCTCAAAACTCCACAGCAAAGACAAGTTCAGTGCCCAGCCATTTCCCGCTGCCATGGAAACCAAGTGCTCTGGCAGCACATATGTCTGAAAGTGGATATGACACCTAGGGAAGGGAGTGTGCTGGTGAATGGCAACTGCCCGAAGCAGCAGCACAGCTCTTCCAGTGCCAAAACAACTCACCTGCCTCATGAACTTCACATACCATCAGCTGTCCTGGCAGCTATCTAGGAAACCCTGTTGGGTCACTTCCGGTCCCATGCCCATTGAGCCCAGTGGGATGGAATCAAGCAGCTTGAGCACAAACACAAAACGAACATGGAGCTCCTCACTCAAGGCGCTCAAAACTCCACGGCCAAAGACAAGTTCAGTGCCCAAGCCATTTCCCGCTGCCATGGAAACCAAGTGCTCTGGCAGCACATATGTCTGAAAGTGGATATGACACCTAGGGAAGGGAGTGTGGTGGTGAATGGCAACTGCCCGAAGCAGCAGCACAGCTCTTCCAGTGCCAAAACAACTCCACCTGCCTCATGAACTTCACATACCATCAGCTGTCCTGGCAGCTATCTAGGAAACCCTGTTGGGTCACTTCCGGTCCCATGCCCATTGAGCCCAGTGGGATGGAATCAAGCAGCTTCAGCACCCACACAAAACGAACATGGAGCTCCTCACTCAATGCGCTCAAAACTCCACAGCAAAGACAAGTTCAGTGCCCAGCCATTTCCCGCTGCCATGGAAACCAAGTGCTCTGGCAGCACATATGTCTGAAAGTGGATATGACACCTAGGGAAGGGAGTGTGGTGGTGAATGGCAACTGCCCGAAGCAGCAGCACAGCTCTTCCAGTGCCAAAACAACTCCACCTGCCTCATGAACTTCACATACCATCAGCTGTCCTGGCAGCTATCTAGGAAACCCTGTTGGTTCACTTCCGGTCCCATGCCCATTGAGCCCAGGGGGATGGAATCAAGCAGCTTCAGCACCCACACAAAACGAACATGGAGCTCCTCACTCAAGGCGCTCAAAACTTCACAGCCAAAGACAAGCTCAGTGCCCAAGCCATTTCCCGCTGCCATGGAAACCAAGTGCTCTGGCAGCACATATGTGTCTGAAAGTGGATATGACACCTAGGGAAGGGAGTGTGTTGGTGAATAGCAACTGCCCGAAGCAGAAGCACAGCTCTTCCAATGCTAAAACAACTCCACCTGCCTCATGAACTTCACATACCATCAGCTGTCCTGCAAGCTGTCTAGGAAACCCTGTTGGGTCACTTCCGGTCCCATGCCCATTGAGCCCAGTGGGATAGAATGAGGCAGCTTCAGCACCCACACAAAACGAACATGGAGCTCCTCACTCAAGGCGCTCAAAACTACATAGCGAAAGACAAGTTCAGTGCCCAAGCCATTCCCCGCTGCCATGGAAACCAAGTGCTCTGGCAGCACGTATGTCTGAAAGTGGATATGACACCTAGGGAAGGGAGTCTGGTGGTGAATGGCAACTGCACGAAGCAGCAGCACAGCTCTTCCAGTGCCAAAACAACTCCACCTGCCTCATGAACTTCACATACCATCAGCTGTCCTGGCAGCTATCTAGGAAACCCTGTTGGGTCACTTCCGGTCCCATGCCCATTGAGCCCAGGGGGGTGGAATCAAGCAGCTTCAGCACCCACACAAAACGAACATGGAGCTCCTCACTCAAGGCGCTCAAAACTTCACGGCCAAAGACAAGTTCAGTGCCCAAGCCATTCCCCGCTTCCAAGGAAACCATGTGCTCTGGCAGCACATATGTCTGAAAGTGGATATGACACCTTGGGAAGGGAGTGTGTTGGTGAATAGCAACTGCCCGAAGCAGAAGCACAGCTCTTCCAATGCTAAAACAACTCCACCTGCCTCATGAACTTCACATACCATCAGCTGTCCTGCAAGCTGTCGAGGAAACCCTGTTGGGTCACTTCCGGTCCCATACCCATTGAGCCCAGTGGGATGGAATCAAGCAGCTTCAGCACCCACACAAAACGAACATGGAGCTCCTCACTCAATGCGCTCAAAACTCCACAGCAAAGACAAGTTCAGTGCCCAGCCATTTCCCGCTGCCATGGAAACCAAGTGCTCTGGCAGCACATATGTCTGAAAGTGGATATGACACCTAGGGAAGGGAGTGTGCTGGTGAATGGCAACTGCCCGAAGCAGCAGCACAGCTCTTCCAGTGCCAAAACAACTCACCTGCCTCATGAACTTCACATACCATCAGCTGTCCTGGCAGCTATCTAGGAAACCCTGTTGGGTCACTTCCGGTCCCATGCCCATTGAGCCCAGTGGGATGGAATCAAGCAGCTTGAGCACAAACACAAAACGAACATGGAGCTCCTCACTCAAGGCGCTCAAAACTCCACGGCCAAAGACAAGTTCAGTGCCCAAGCCATTTCCCGCTGCCATGGAAACCAAGTGCTCTGGCAGCACATATGTGTCTGAAAGTGGATATGACACCTAGGGAAGGGAGTGTGTTGGTGAATGGCAACTGCCCGAAGCAGCAGCACAGCTCTTCCAATGCTAAAACAACTCCACCTGCCTCATGAACTTCACATACCATCAGCTGTCCTGGCAGCTGTCTAGGAAACCCTGTTGGGTGACTTCCGGTCCCATGCCCATTGAGCCCAGTGGGATAGAATGAGGCAGCTTCAGCACCCACACAAAACGAACATGGAGCTCCTCACTCAAGGCGCTCAAAACTACATAGCGAAAGACAAGTTCAGTGCCCAAGCCATTCCCCGCTGCCATGGAAACCATGTGCTCTGGCAGCACATATGTCTGAAAGTGGATATGACACCTAGGGAAGGGAGTGTGCTGGTGAATGGCAACTGCCCGAAGCAGCAGCACAGCTCTTGCAGTGCCAAAACAACTCCAACTGCGTCATGAACTTCACATACCATCAGCTGTCCTGGAAGCTATCTAGGAAACCCTGTGGGGTCACTTCCGGTCCCATGCCCATTGAGCCCAGTGGGATGGAATCAAGCAGCTTCAGCACCCACACAAAACGAACATGGAGCTCCTCACTCAAGGCGCTCAAAACTCCACAGCAAAGACAAGTTCAGTGCCCAAGCCATTTCCCGCTGCCATGGACACCAAGTGCTCTGGCAGCACGTATGTCTGAAAGTGGATATGACACCTAGGGAAGGGAGTGTGTTGGTGAATAGCAACTGCACGAAGCTGCAGCACAGCTCTTCCAGTGCCAAAACAACTCCACCTGCCTCATGAACTTCACATACCATCAGCTGTCCTGGCAGCTATCTAGGAAACCCTGTTGGGTCACTTCCGGTCCCATGCCCATTGAGCCCAGGGGGGTGGAATCAAGCAGCTTCAGCACCCACACAAAACGAACATGGAGCTCCTCACTCAAGGCGCTCAAAACTTCACGGCCAAAGACAAGTTCAGTGCCCAAGCCATTCCCCGCTTCCAAGGAAACCATGTGCTCTGGCAGCACATATGTCTGAAAGTGGATATGACACCTAGGGAAGGGAGTGTGGTGGTGAATGGCAACTGCCCGAAGCAGCAGCACAGCTCTTCCAGTGCCAAAACAACTCCACCTGCCTCATGAACTTCACATACCATCAGCTGTCCTGGCAGCTATCTAGGAAACCCTGTTGGGTCACTTCCGGTCCCATGCCCATTGAGCCCAGTGGGATGGAATCAAGCAGCTTCAGCACCCACACAAAACGAACATGGAGCTCCTCACTCAATGCGCTCAAAACTCCACAGCAAAGACAAGTTCAGTGCCCAGCCATTTCCCGCTGCCATGGAAACCAAGTGCTCTGGCAGCACATATGTCTGAAAGTGGATATGACACCTAGGGAAGGGAGTGTGCTGGTGAATGGCAACTGCCCGAAGCAGCAGCACAGCTCTTCCAGTGCCAAAACAACTCCACCTGCCTCATGAACTTCACATACCATCAGCTGTCCTGGCAGCTATCTAGGAAACCCTGTTGGGTCACTTCCGGTCCCATGCCCATTGAGCCCAGTGGGATGGAATCAAGCAGCTTCAGCACCCACACAAAACGAACATGGAGCTCCTCACTCAAGGCGCTCAAAACTTCACGGCCAAAGACAAGTTCAGTGCCCAAGCCATTCCCCGCTTCCAAGGAAACTATGTGCTCTGGCAGCACATATGTCTGAAAGTGGATATGACACCTTGGGAAGGGAGTGTGTTGGTGAATAGCAACTGCCCGAAGCAGAAGCACAGCTCTTCCAATGCTAAAACAACTCCACCTGCCTCATGAACTTCACATAAAATCAGCTGTCCTGCAAGCTGTCGAGGAAACCCTGTTGGGTCACTTCCGGTCCCATACCCATTGAGCCCAGTGGGATGGAATCAAGCAGCTTCAGCACCCACACAAAACGAACATGGAGCTCCTCACTCAATGCGCTCAAAACTCCACAGCAAAGACAAGTTCAGTGCCCAGCCATTTCCCGCTGCCATGGAAACCAAGTGCTCTGGCAGCACATATGTCTGAAAGTGGATATGACACCTAGGGAAGGGAGTGTGCTGGTGAATGGCAACTGCCCGAAGCAGCAGCACAGCTCTTCCAGTGCCAAAACAACTCACCTGCCTCATGAACTTCACATACCATCAGCTGTCCTGGCAGCTATCTAGGAAACCCTGTTGGGTCACTTCCGGTCCCATGCCCATTGAGCCCAGTGGGATGGAATCAAGCAGCTTGAGCACAAACACAAAACGAACATGGAGCTCCTCACTCAAGGCGCTCAAAACTCCACGGCCAAAGACAAGTTCAGTGCCCAAGCCATTTCCCGCTGCCATGGAAACCAAGTGCTCTGGCAGCACATATGTCTGAAAGTGGATATGACACCTAGGGAAGGGAGTGTGGTGGTGAATGGCAACTGCCCGAAGCAGCAGCACAGCTCTTCCAGTGCCAAAACAACTCCACCTGCCTCATGAACTTCACATACCATCAGCTGTCCTGGCAGCTATCTAGGAAACCCTGTTGGGTCACTTCCGGTCCCATGCCCATTGAGCCCAGTGGGATGGAATCAAGCAGCTTCAGCACCCACACAAAACGAACATGGAGCTCCTCACTCAATGCGCTCAAAACTCCACAGCAAAGACAAGTTCAGTGCCCAGCCATTTCCCGCTGCCATGGAAACCAAGTGCTCTGGCAGCACATATGTCTGAAAGTGGATATGACACCTAGGGAAGGGAGTGTGCTGGTGAATGGCAACTGCCCGAAGCAGCAGCACAGCTCTTCCAGTGCCAAAACAACTCCACCTGCCTCATGAACTTCACATACCATCAGCTGTCCTGGCAGCTATCTAGGAAACCCTGTTGGGTCACTTCCGGTCCCATGCCCATTGAGCCCAGTGGGATGGAATCAAGCAGCTTCAGCACCCACACAAAACGAACATGGAGCTCCTCACTCAAGGCGCTCAAAACTTCACAGCCAAAGACAAGCTCAGTGCCCAAGCCATTTCCCGCTGCCATGGAAACCAAGTGCTCTGGCAGCACATATGTGTCTGAAAGTGGATATGACACCTAGGGAAGGGAGTGTGTTGGTGAATAGCAACTGCCCGAAGCAGAAGCACAGCTCTTCCAATGCTAAAACAACTCCACCTGCCTCATGAACTTCACATACCATCAGCTGTCCTGCAAGCTGTCTAGGAAACCCTGTTGGGTCACTTCCGGTCCCATGCCCATTGAGCCCAGTGGGATAGAATGAGGCAGCTTCAGCACCCACACAAAACGAACATGGAGCTCCTCACTCAAGGCGCTCAAAACTACATAGCGAAAGACAAGTTCAGTGCCCAAGCCATTCCCCGCTGCCATGGAAACCAAGTGCTCTGGCAGCACGTATGTCTGAAAGTGGATATGACACCTAGGGAAGGGAGTGTGGTGGTGAATGGCAACTGCACGAAGCAGCAGCACAGCTCTTCCAGTGCCAAAACAACTCCACCTGCCTCATGAACTTCACATACCATCAGCTGTCCTGGCAGCTATCTAGGAAACCCTGTTGGGTCACTTCCGGTCCCATGCCCATTGAGCCCAGGGGGGTGGAATCAAGCAGCTTCAGCACCCACACAAAACGAACATGGAGCTCCTCACTCAAGGCGCTCAAAACTTCACGGCCAAAGACAAGTTCAGTGCCCAAGCCATTCCCCGCTTCCAAGGAAACCATGTGCTCTGGCAGCACATATGTCTGAAAGTGGATATGACACCTTGGGAAGGGAGTGTGTTGGTGAATAGCAACTGCCCGAAGCAGAAGCACAGCTCTTCCAATGCTAAAACAACTCCACCTGCCTCATGAACTTCACATACCATCAGCTGTCCTGCAAGCTGTCGAGGAAACCCTGTTGGGTCACTTCCGGTCCCATACCCATTGAGCCCAGTGGGATGGAATCAAGCAGCTTCAGCACCCACACAAAACGAACATGGAGCTCCTCACTCAATGCGCTCAAAACTCCACAGCAAAGACAAGTTCAGTGCCCAGCCATTTCCCGCTGCCATGGAAACCAAGTGCTCTGGCAGCACATATGTCTGAAAGTGGATATGACACCTAGGGAAGGGAGTGTGGTGGTGAATGGCAACTGCCCGAAGCAGCAGCACAGCTCTTCCAGTGCCAAAACAACTCCACCTGCCTCATGAACTTCACATACCATCAGCTGTCCTGGCAGCTATCTAGGAAACCCTGTTGGGTCACTTCCGGTCCCATGCCCATTGAGCCCAGTGGGATGGAATCAAGCAGCTTGAGCACAAACACAAAACGAACATGGAGCTCCTCACTCAAGGCGCTCAAAACTCCACGGCCAAAGACAAGTTCAGTGCCCAAGCCATTTCCCGCTGCCATGGAAACCAAGTGCTCTGGCAGCACATATGTGTCTGAAAGTGGATATGACACCTAGGGAAGGGAGTGTGTTGGTGAATGGCAACTGCCCGAAGCAGCAGCACAGCTCTTCCAATGCTAAAACAACTCCACCTGCCTCATGAACTTCACATACCATCAGCTGTCCTGGCAGCTGTCTAGGAAACCCTGTTGGGTCACTTCCGGTCCCATGCCCATTGAGCCCAGTGGGATAGAATGAGGCAGCTTCAGCACCCACACAAAACGAACATGGAGCTCCTCACTCAAGGCGCTCAAAACTACATAGCGAAAGACAAGTTCAGTGCCCAAGCCATTCCCCGCTGCCATGGAAACCATGTGCTCTGGCAGCACATATGTCTGAAAGTGGATATGACACCTAGGGAAGGGAGTGTGCTGGTGAATGGCAACTGCCCGAAGCAGCAGCACAGCTCTTGCAGTGCCAAAACAACTCCACCTGCCTCATGAACTTCACATACCATCAGCTGTCCTGGAAGCTATCTAGGAAACCCTGTGGGGTCACTTCCGGTCCCATGCCCATTGAGCCCAGTGGGATGGAATCAAGCAGCTTCAGCACCCACACAAAACGAACATGGAGCTCCTCACTCAAGGCGCTCAAAACTCCACAGCCAAAGACAAGTTCAGTGCCCAAGCCATTTCACGCTGCCATGGACACCAAGTGCTCTGGCAGCACGTATGTCTGAAAGTGGATATGACACCTAGGGAAGGGAGTCTGGTGGTGAATGGCAACTGCACGAAGCTGCAGCCCAGCTCTTCCAGTGCCAAAACAACTCCACCTGCCTCATGAACTTCACATACCATCAGCTGTCCTGGCAGCTATCTAGGAAACCCTGTTGGGTCACTTCCGGTCCCATGCCCATTGAGCCCAGGGGGGTGGAATCAAGCAGCTTCAGCACCCACACAAAACGAACATGGAGCTCCTCACTCAAGGCGCTCAAAACTTCACGGCCAAAGACAAGTTCAGTGCCCAAGCCATTCCCCGCTTCCAAGGAAACCATGTGCTCTGGCAGCACATATGTCTGAAAGTGGATATGACACCTAGGGAAGGGAGTGTGGTGGTGAATGGCAACTGCCCGAAGCAGCAGCACAGCTCTTCCAGTGCCAAAACAACTCCACCTGCCTCATGAACTTCACATACCATCAGCTGTCCTGGCAGCTATCTAGGAAACCCTGTTGGGTCACTTCCGGTCCCATGCCCATTGAGCCCAGTGGGATGGAATCAAGCAGCTTCAGCACCCACACAAAACGAACATGGAGCTCCTCACTCAATGCGCTCAAAACTCCACAGCAAAGACAAGTTCAGTGCCCAGCCATTTCCCGCTGCCATGGAAACCAAGTGCTCTGGCAGCACATATGTCTGAAAGTGGATATGACACCTAGGGAAGGGAGTGTGGTGGTGAATGGCAACTGCCCGAAGCAGCAGCACAGCTCTTCCAGTGCCAAAACAACTCCACCTGCCTCATGAACTTCACATACCATCAGCTGTCCTGGCAGCTATCTAGGAAACCCTGTTGGGTCACTTCCGGTCCCATGCCCATTGAGCCCAGTGGGATGGAATCAAGCAGCTTCAGCACCCACACAAAACGAACATGGAGCTCCTCACTCAAGGCGCTCAAAACTTCACAGCCAAAGACAAGCTCAGTGCCCAAGCCATTTCCCGCTGCCATGGAAACCAAGTGCTCTGGCAGCACATATGTGTCTGAAAGTGGATATGACACCTAGGGAAGGGAGTGTGTTGGTGAATAGCAACTGCCCGAAGCAGAAGCACAGCTCTTCCAATGCTAAAACAACTCCACCTGCCTCATGAACTTCACATACCATCAGCTGTCCTGGCAGCTGTCTAGGAAACCCTGTTGGGTGACTTCCGGTCCCATGCCCATTGAGCCCAGTGGGATAGAATGAGGCAGCTTCAGCACCCACACAAAACGAACATGGAGCTCCTCACTCAAGGCGCTCAAATCTCCACAGCCAAAGACAAGTTCAGTGCCCAAGCCATTCCCCGCTGCCATGGAAACCATGTGCTCTGGCAGCACATATGTCTGAAAGTGGATATGACACCTAGGGAAGGGAGTGTGTTGGTGAATGGCAACTGCCCGAAGCAGCAGCACAGCTCTTGCAGTGCCAAAACAACTCCAACTGCGTCATGAACTTCACATACCATCAGCTGTCCTGGAAGCTATCTAGGAAACCCTGTGGGGTCACTTCCGGTCCCATGCCCATTGAGCCCAGTGGGATGGAATCAAGCAGCTTCAGCACCCACACAAAACGAACATGGAGCTCCTCACTCAAGGCGCTAAAAACTCCACAGCAAAGACAAGTTCAGTGCCCAAGCCATTTCCCGCTGCCATGGACACCAAGTGCTCTGGCAGCACGTATGTCTGAAAGTGGATATGACACCTAGGGAAGGGAGTCTGGTGGTGAATGGCAACTGCACGAAGCAGCAGCACAGCTCTTCCAGTGCCAAAACAACTCCACCTGCCTCATGAACTTCACATACCATCAGCTGTCCTGGCAGCTGTCTAGGAAACCCTGTTGGGTCACTTCCGGTCCCATGCCCATTGAGCCCAGGGGGGTGGAATCAAGCAGCTTCAGCACCCACACAAAACTAACATGGAGCTCCTCACTCAAGGCGCTCAAAACTTCAAAGCCAAAGACAAGCTCAGTGCCCAAGCCATTTCCCGCTGCCATGGAAACCAAGTGCTCTGGCAGCACATATGTGTCTGAATGTGGATATGACACCTAGGGAAGGGAGTGTGTTGGTGAATAGCAACTGCCCGAAGCAGAAGCACAGCTCTTCCAATGCTAAAACAACTCCACCTGCCTCATGAACTTCACATACCATCAGCTGTCCTGCAAGCTGTCTAGGAAACCCTGTTGGGTCACTTCCGGTCCCATACCCATTGAGCCCAGTGGGATAGAATCAAGCAGCTTCAGCACCCACACAAAACCAACATGGAGCTCCTCACTCAAGGCGCTCAAAACTACATAGCCAAAGACAAGTTCAGTGCCCAAGCCATTCCCCGCTGCCATGGAAACCATGTGCTCTGGCAGCACATATGTCTGAAAGTGGATATGACACCTAGGGAAGGGAGTGTGCTGGTGAATGGCAACTGCCCGAAGCAGCAGCACAGCTCTTGCAGTGCCAAAACAACTCCAACTGCGTCATGAACTTCACATACCATCAGCTGTCCTGGCAGCTATCTAGGAAACCCTGTGGGGTCACTTCCGGTCCCATGCCCATTGAGCCCA
This sequence comes from Ochotona princeps, assembly GCF_030435755.1. NCBI lineage: Eukaryota > Metazoa > Chordata > Mammalia > Lagomorpha > Ochotonidae > Ochotona > Ochotona princeps. The sequence continues at coordinate 143,244,687 of NC_080832.1, read as the reverse complement.
GTGGGATGGAATCAAGCAGCTTCAGCACCCACACAAAACGAACATGGAGCTCCTCACTCAAGGCGCTCAAAACTCCACAGCAAAGACAAGTTCAGTGCCCAAGCCATTTCACGCTGCCATGGACACCAAGTGCTCTGGCAGCACGTATGTCTGAAAGTGGATATGACACCTAGGGTAGGGAGTGTGTTGGTGAATGGCAACTGCCCGAAGCAGCAGCACAGCTCTTCCACTGCCAAAACAACTCCAACTGCCTCATGAACTTCACATACCATCAGCTGTCCTGGCAGCTATCAAGGAAATCCTGTTGGGTCACTTCCGGTCCCATGCCCATTGAGCCCAGTGGGATGGAATCAAGCAGCTTCAGCACCCACACAAAACGAACATGGAGCTCCTCACTCAATGCGCTCAAAACTCCACAGCAAAGACAAGTTCAGTGCCTAGCCATTTCCCGCTGCCATGGACACCAAGTGATCTGGCAGCACATATGTCTGAAAGTGGATATGACACCTAGGGAAGGGAGTGTGCTGGTGAATGGCAACTGCCCGAAGCTGCAGCACAGCTCTTCCACTGCCAAAACAACTCCACCTGCCTCATGAACTTCACATACCATCAGCTGTCCTGGCAGCTATCTAGGAAACACTGTTGGGTCACTTCCGGTCCCATGCCCATTGAGCCCAGGGGGATGGAATCAAGCAGCTTCAGCACCCACACAAAACGAACATGGAGCTCCTCACTCAAGGCGCTCAAAACTTCACAGCCAAGGACAAGCTCAGTGCCCAAGCCATTTCCCGCTGCCATGGAAACCAAGTGCTCTGGCAGCACATATGTCTGAATGTGGATATGACACCTTGGGAAGGGAGTGTGCTGGTGAATGGCAACTGCCCAAAGCAGCAGCACAGCTCTTCCACTGCCAAGACAACTCCACCTGCCTCATGAACTTCACATACCATCAGCTGTCCTGGCAGCTATCTAGGAAACCCTGTGGGGTCACTTCCGGTCCCATGCCCATTGAGCCCAGGGGGATGGAATCAAGCAGCTTCAGCACCCACACAAAACGAACATGGAGCTCCTCACTCAAGGCGCTCAAAACTTCACGGCCAAAGACAAGTTCAGTGCCCACGCCATTTCCCGCTGCCATGGAAACCAAGTGCTCTGGCAGCACATATGTCTGAAAGTGTATATGACACCTAGGCAAGGGAGTGTGCTGGTGAATGGCAACTGTCCGAAGCAGCAGCACAGCTCCTCCAGTGCCAAAACAACTCCACCTGCCTCATGAACTTCACATACCATCAGCTGTCCTGGCAGCTATCTAGGAAACCCTGTTGGGTCACTTCCGGTCCCATGCCCATTGAGCCCAGGGGGATGGAATCAAGAAGCTTCAGCACCCACACAAAACGAACATGGAGCTCCTCACTCAAGGCGCTCAAAACTCCATGGCCAAAGACAAGCTCAGTGCCCAAGCCATTTCCCGCTGCCATGGAAACCAAGTGCTCTGGCAGCACATATGTCTGAAAGTGGATATGACACCTAGGGAAGGGAGTGTGGTGGTGAATGGCAACTGCCCGAAGCAGCAGCACAGCTCTTCCACTGCCAAAACAACTCCACCTGCCTCATGAACTTCACATACCATCAGCTGTCCTGGCAGCTATCTAGGAAACCCTGTTGGGTCACTTCCGGTCCCATGCCCATTGAGCCCAGTGGGATGGAATCAAGCAGCTTCAGCACCCACACAAAACGAACATGGAGCTCCTCACTCAAGGCGCTCAAAACTCCACGGCCAAAGACAAGTTCAGTGCCCAAGCCATTTTCCGCTGCCATGGAAACCATGTGCTCTGGCAGCACATATGTCTGAAAGTGGATATGACACCTAGGGAAGGGAGTGTGCTGGTGAATGGCAACTGCCCGAAGCAGCAGCACAGCTCTTCCAGTGCCAAAACAACTCACCTGCCTCATGAACTTCACATACCATCAGCTGTCCTGGCAGCTATCTAGGAAACCCTGTTGGGTCACTTCCGGTCCCATGCCCATTGAGCCAGTGGGATGGAATCAAGCAGCTTCAGCACCCACACAAAACGAACATGGAGCTCCTCACTCAAGGCGCTCAAAACTCCACAGCAAAGACAAGTTCAGTGCCCAGCCATTTCCCGCTGCCATGGAAACCAAGTGCTCTGGCAGCACATATGTCTGAAAGTGGAAATGACACCTAGGGAAGGGAGTCTGGTGGTGAATGGCAACTGCACGAAGCAGCAGCACAGCTCTTCCAGTGCCAAAACAACTCCACCTGCCTCATGAACTTCACATACCATCAGCTGTCCTGGCAGCTATCTAGGAAACCCTGTTGGGTCACTTCCGGTCCCATGCCCATTGAGCCCAGTGGGATGGAATCAAGCAGCTTCAGCACCCACACAAAACGAACATGGAGCTCCTCACTCAAGGCGCTCGAAACTTCACAGCCAAAGACAAGCTCAGTGCCCAAGCCATTTCCCGCTGCCATGGAAACCAAGTGCTCTGGCAGCACATATGTGTCTGAAAGTGGATATGACACCTAGGGAAGGGAGTGTGCTGGTGAATGGCAACTGCCCGAAGCTGCAGCACAACTCTTCCAATGCTAAAACAACTCCACCTGCCTCATGAACTTCACATACCATCAGCTGTCCTGGCAGCTGTCTAGGAAACCCTGTTGGGTCACTTCCGGTCCCATGCCCATTGAGCCCAGTGGGATAGAATGAGGCAGCTTCAGCACCCACACAAAACGAACATGGAGCTCCTCACTCAAGGCGCTCAAAACATCACGGCCAAAGACAAGTTCAGTGCCCAAGCCATTTCCCGCTGCCATGGAAACCAAGTGCTCTGGCAGCACATATGTCTGAAAGTGGATATGACACCTAGGGAAGGGATTGTGTTGGTGAAAGGCAACTGCCCGAAGCAGCAGCACAGCTCTTCCAGTGCCAAAACAACTCACCTGCCTCATGAACTTCACATACCATCAGCTGTCCTTGCAGCTATCTAGGAAACCCTGTTGGGTCACTTCCGGTCCCATGCCCATTGAGCCCAGTGTAATGTAATCAAGCAGTTTCAGCACCCACACAAAACGAACATGGAGCTCCTCACTCAAGGCGCTCAAAACTCCACAGCCAAAGACAAGTTCAGTGCCCAAGCCATTTCCCGCTGCCATGGAAACCATGTGCTCTGGCAGCACATATGTCTGAAAGTGGATATGACACCTAGGGAAGGGAGTCTGGGGGTGAATGGCAACTGCCCGAAGCAGCAGCACAGCTCTTCCACTGTAAAAACAACTCCACCTGCCTCATGAACTACACATACCATCAGCTGTCCTGGCAGCTATCTAGGAAACCCTGTTGGGTCACTTCCGGTCCCATGCCCATGGAGCCCAGTGGGATGGAATCAAGCAGCTTCAGCAACCACACAAAACGAACATGGAGCTCCTCACTCAAGGCGCTCAAAACTACATAGCGAAAGACAAGTTCAGTGCCCAAGCCATTCCCCGCTGCCATGGAAACCATGTGCTCTGGCAGCACATATGTCTGAAAGTGGATATGACACCTAGGCAAGGGAGTGTGGTGGTGAATGGCAACTGCCCGAAGCAGCAGCACAGCTCTTCCAGTGCCAAAACAACTCCACCTGCCTCATGAACTTCACATACCATCAGCTGTCCTGGCAGCTATCTAGGAAACACTGTTGGGTCACTTCCGGTCCCATGCCCATTGAGCCCAGTGGGATGGAATCAAGCAGCTTCAGCACCCACACAAAACCCACATGGAGCTCCTCACTCAAGGCGTTCAAAACTCCACAGCAAAGACAAGTTCAGTGCCCAAGCCATTCCCCGCTGCCATGGAAACCAAGTGATCTGGTAGCACATATGTCTGAAAGTGGATATGACACCTAGGGAAGGTAGTCTGGTGGTGAATGGCAACTGCCCGAAGCAGCAGCACAGCTCTTCCACTGCCAAAACAACTCCACCTGCCTGATGAACTTCACATACCATCAGCTGTCCTGGCAGCTATCTAGGAAACCCTGTTGGGTGACTTCCGGTCCCATGCCCATTGAGCCCAGTGGGATGGAATCAAGCAGCTTCAGCACCCACACAAAACCAACATGGAGCTCCTCACTCAAGGCGCACGAAACTCCACAGCCAAAGACAAGTTCAGTGCCCAAGCCATTTCCCGCTGCCATGGAAACCAAGTGCTCTGGCAGCACATATGTCTGAAAGTGGATATGACACCTAGGGAAGGGAGTGTGCTGGTGAATGGCAACTGCGCGATGCAGCAGCACAGCTCTTCCACTGCCAAAACAACTCCACCTGCCTCATGAACTTCACATACCATCAGCTGTCATGGCAGCTATCTAGGAAACCCTGTTGGGTCACTTCCGGTCCCATGCCCATTGAGCCCACTGAGATGGAATCAAGCAGCTTGAGCACCCACACAAAACGAACATGGAGCTCCTCACTCAAGGCGCTCAAAACATCACGGCCAAAGACAAGTTCAGTGCCCAAGCCATTTCCCGCTGCCATGGAAACCAAGTGCTCTGGCAGCACATATGTCTGAAAGTGGATATGACACCTAGGGAAGGGAGTCTGGTGGTGAATGGCAACTGCCCGAAGCAGCAGCACAGCTCTTCCACTGTAAAAACAACTCCACCTGCCTCATGAACTACACATACCATCAGCTGTCCTGGCAGCTATCTAGGAAACCCTGTTGGGTCACTTCCGGTCCCATGCCCATGGAGCCCAGTGGGATGGAATCAAGCAGCTTCAGCAACCACACAAAACGAACATGGAGCTCCTCACTCAAGGCGCTCAAAACTACATAGCGAAAGACAAGTTCAGTGCCCAAGCCATTCCCCGCTGCCATGGAAACCATGTGCTCTGGCAGCACATATGTCTGAAAGTGGATATGACACCTAGGCAAGGGAGTGTGGTGGTGAATGGCAACTGCCCGAAGCAGCAGCACAGCTCTTCCAGTGCCAAAACAACTCCACCTGCCTCATGAACTTCACATACCATCAGCTGTCCTGGCAGCTATCTAGGAAACACTGTTGGGTCACTTCCGGTCCCATGCCCATTGAGCCCAGTGGGATGGAATCAAGCAGCTTCAGCACCCACACAAAACGAACATGGAGCTCCTCACTCAAGGCGCTCAAAACTCCACAGCAAAGACAAGTTCAGTGCCCAAGCCATTTCCCGCTGCCATGGACACCAAGTGCTCTGGCAGCACATATGTCTGAAAGTGGATATGACACCTAGGGAAGGGAGTGTGCTGGTGAATGGCAACTGCCCGAAGCAGCAGCACAGCTCTTCCAGTGCCAAAACAACTCACCTGCCTCATGAACTTCACATACCATCAGCTGTCCTGGCAGCTATCTAGGAAACCCTGTTGGGTCACTTCCGGTCCCATGCCCATTGAGCCCAGTGGGATGGAATCAAGCAGCTTCAGCACCCACACAAAACGAACATGGAGCTCCTCACTCAAGGCGCTCAAAACTCCACAGCCAAAGACAAGTTCAGTGCCCAAGCCATTTCCCGCTGCCATGGAAACCAAGTGCTCTGGCAGCACATATGTCTGAAAGTGGATATGACACCTAGGGAAGGGAGTGTGGTGGTGAATGGCAACTGCAGCAGCACAGCTCTTCCACTGCCAAAACAACTCCACCTGCCTCATGAACTTCACATACCATCAGCTGTCCTGGCAGCTATCTAGGAAACCCTGTTGGGTCACTTCCGGTCCCATGCCCATGGAGCCCAGTGGGATGGAATCAAGCAGCTTGAGCACCCACACAAAACGAACATGGAGCTCCTCACTCAAGGCGCTCAAAACTCCACAGCCAAAGACAAGTTCAGTGCCCAAGCCATTTCCCGCTGCCATGGAAACCAAGTGCTCTGGCAGCACATATGTCTGAAAGTGGATATGACACCTAGGGAAGGGAGTCTGGTGGTGAATGGCAACTGCCCGAAGCAGCAGCACAGCTCTTCCACTGCAAAAACAACTCCACCTGCCTCATGAACTACACATACCATCAGCTGTCCTGGCAGCTATCTAGGAAACCCTGTTGGGTCACTTCCGGTCCCATGCCCATGGAGCCCAGTGGGATGGAATCAAGCAGCTTCAGCACCCACACAAAACGAACATGGAGCTCCTCACTCAAGGCGCTCAAAACTACATAGCGAAAGACAAGTTCAGTGCCCAAGCCATTCCCCGCTGCCATGGAAACCATGTGCTCTGGCAGCACATATGTCTGAAAGTGGATATGACACCTAGGCAAGGGAGTGTGGTGGTGAATGGCAACTGCCCGAAGCAGCAGCACAGCTCTTCCAGTGCCAAAACAACTCCACCTGCCTCATGAACTTCACATACCATCAGCTGTCCTGGCAGCTATCTAGGAAACACTGTTGGGTCACTTCCGGTCCCATGCCCATTGAGCCCAGTGGGATGGAATCAAGCAGCTTCAGCACCCACACAAAACGAACATGGAGCTCCTCACTCAAGGCGCTCAAAACTCCACAGCAAAGACAAGTTCAGTGCCCAAGCCATTTCCCGCTGCCATGGACACCAAGTGCTCTGGCAGCACATATGTCTGAAAGTGGATATGACACCTAGGGAAGGGAGTGTGCTGGTGAATGGCAACTGCCCGAAGCAGCAGCACAGCTCTTCCAGTGCCAAAACAACTCACCTGCCTCATGAACTTCACATACCATCAGCTGTCCTGGCAGCTATCTAGGAAACCCTGTTGGGTCACTTCCGGTCCCATGCCCATTGAGCCCAGTGGGATGCAATCAAGCAGCTTCAGCACCCACACAAAAGGAACATGGAGCTCCTCACTCAAGGCGCTCAAAACTCCACAGCCAAAGACAAGTTCAGTGCCCAAGCCATTTCCCGCTGCCATGGAAACCAAGTGCTCTGGCAGCACATATGTCTGAAAGTGGATATGACACCTAGGGAAGGGAGTCTGGTGGTGAATGGCAACTGCAGCAGCACAGCTCTTCCAGTGCCAAAACAACTCCACCTGCCTCATGAACTTCACATACCATCAGCTCTCCTGGCAGCTATCTAGGAAACCCTGTTGGGTCACTTCCGGTCCCATGCCCATGGAGCCCAGTGGGATGGAATCAAGCAGCTTCAGCAACCACACAAAACGAACATGGAGCTCCTCACTCAAGGCGCTCAAAACTACATAGCGAAAGACAAGTTCAGTGCCCAAGCCATTCCCCGCTGCCATGGAAACCATGTGCTCTGGCAGCACATATGTCTGAAAATGGATATGACACCTAGGCAAGGGAGTGTGGTGGTGAATGGCAACTGCCCGAAGCAGCAGCACAGCTCTTCCAGTGCCAAAACAACTCACCTGCCTCATGAACTTCACATACCATCAGCTGTCCTGGCAGCTATCTAGGAAACCCTGTTGGGTCACTTCCGGTCCCATGCCCATTGAGCCCAGGGGGATGGAATCAAGCAGCTTCAGCAACCACAGAAAACGAACATGGAGCTCCTCACTCAAGGTTCCCAAAACTTCACAGCCAAAGACAAGTTCAGTGCCCAAGCCATTTCCCTCTGCCATGGAAACCAAGTGCTCTGGCAGCACATATGTCTGAAAGTGGATATGACACCTAGGGAAGGGAGTGTGCTGGTGAATGGCAACTGCGCGATGCAGCAGCACAGCTCTTCCAGTGCCAAAACAACTCCACCTGCCTCATGAACTTCACATACCATCAGCTGTCCTAGCAGCTATCTAGGAAACCCTGTTGGGTCACTTCCGGTCCCATGCCCATTGAGCCCAGTGGGATGGAATCAAGCAGCTTCAGCACCCACACAAAACGAACATGGAGCTTCTCACTCAAGGCGCTCAAAACTCCACAGCCAAAGACAAGTTCAGTGCCGAAGCCATTTCCCGCTGCCATGGAAACCAAGTGCTCTGGCAGCACATATGTCTGAAAGTGGATATGACACCTAGGGAAGGGAGTGTGTTGGTGAATGGCAACTGCCCGAAGCAGCAGCACAGCTCTTCCACTGGCAAAACAACTCCACCTGCCTCATGAACTTCACATACCATCAGCTGTCCTGGCTGCTATCTAGGAAACCCTGTTGGGTCACTTCCGGTCCCATGCCCATTGAGCCCAGTGGGATGGAATCAAGCAGCTTCAGCACCCACACAAAACGAACATGGAGCTCCTCACTCAAGGCGCTCAAAACTACATAGCGAAAGACAAGTTCAGTGCCCAAGCCATTTCCCGCTGCCATGGAAACCATGTGCTCTGGCAGCACATATGTCTGAATGTGGATATGACACCTAGGGAAGGGAGTGTGTTGGTGAATGGCAACTGCCCGAAGCAGCAGCACAGCTCTTCCAGTGCCAAAACAACTCCACCTGCCTCATGAACTTCACATACCATCAGCTGTCCTGGCAGCTATCTAGGAAACCCTGTTGGGTCACTTCCGGTCCCATGCCCATTGAGCCCAGTGGGATGGAATCAAGCAGCTTCAGCACCCACACAAAACGAACATGGAAGGCTCGGTAGCATGGCCTAGTGGCTAAGGTCCTCGCCTTGATCCCATATGGCCGCTGGTTCTAATCCCGGCAGCTCCACTTCCTCTCTATCTCTCCTCCTCTTAGTATACCTGACTTTGTAATAAAAATAATAAAAATAAATAAATCTTTAAAAAAACAAAAAACAAAAAAAAAAAAAAAAAAAAAAAAAAAACGAACATGGAGCTCCTCACTCAAGGCGCTCAAAACTCCACAGCAAAGACAAGTTCAGTGCCCAAGCCATTTCCCGCTGCCATGGACACCAAGTAATCTGGCAGCACGTATGTCTGAAAGTGGATATGACACCTAGGGAAGGGAGTGTGGTGGTGAATGGCAACTGCCCGAAGCAGCAGCACAGCTCTTCCACTGCCAAAACAACTCCACTTGCCTCATGAACTTCACATACCATCAGCTGTCCTGGCAGCTATCTAGGAAACCCTGTTGGGTCACTTCTGGTCCCATGCCCTTTGAGCCCAGTGAGATGGAATCAAGCAGCTTCAGCACCCACACAAAACGAACATGGAGCTCCTCACTCAAGGCGCTCAAAACTTCACAGCCAAGGACAAGCTCAGTGCCCAAGCCATTTCCCGCTGCCATGGAAACCAAGTGCTCTGGCAGCACATATGTCTGAATGTGGATATGACACCTTGGGAAGGGAGTGTGCTGGTGAATGGCAACTGCCCGAAGCAGCAGCACAGCTCTTCCAGTGCCAAAACAACTCCACCTGCCTCATGAACTTCACATACCATCAGCTGTCCTGGCAGCTATCTAGGAAACCCTGTGGGGTCACTTCCGGTCCCATGCCCATTGAGCCCAGTGGGATGGAATCAAGCAGCTTGAGCACCCACACAAAACGAACATGGAGCTCCTCACTCAAGGCGCTCAAAACTTCACGGCCAAAGACAAGTTCAGTGCCCAAGCCATTTCCCGCTGCCATGGAAACCAAGTGCTCTGGCAGCACATATGTGTCTGAAAGTGGATATGACACCTAGGGAAGGGAGTGTGTTGGTGAATGGCAACTGCCCGAAGCAGCAGCAGAGCTCTTCCAGTGCCAAAACAACTCCACCTGCCTCATGAACTTCACATACCATCAGCTGTCCTGGCAGCTATCTAGGAAACCCTGTTGGGTCACTTCCAGTCCCATGCCCATTGAGCCCAGGGGGATGGAATCAAGCAGCTTCAGCACCCACACAAAACGAACATGGAGCTCCTCACTCAAGGCGCTCAAAACTTCACGGCCAAAAACAAGTTCAGTGCCGAAGCCATTTCCCGCTGCCATGGAAACCAAGTGCTCTGGCAGCACATATGTCTGAAAGTGGATATGACACCTAGGGAAGGGAGTGTGCTGGTGAATGGCAACTGCCCGAAGCAGCAGCACAGCTCTTCCAGTGCCAAAACAGCTCACCTGCCTCATGAACTTCACATACCATCAGCTGTCCTGGCAGCTATCTAGGAAACCCTGTTGGGTCACTTCCGGTCCCATGCCCATTGAGCCCAGTGGGATGGAATCAAGCAGCTTGAGCACCCACACAAAACGAACATGGAGCTCCTCACTCAAGGCGCTCAAAACTCCACAGCCAAAGACAAGTTCAGTGCCCAGCCATTTACCGCTGCCATGGACACCAATGATCTGGCAGCACATATGTCTGAAAGTGGATATGACACCTAGGGAAGGGAGTGTGCTGGTGAATGGCAACTGCCCGAAGCTGCAGCACAGCTCTTCCATTGCCAAAACAACTCCACCTGCCTCATGAACTTCACATACCATCAGCTGTCCTGGCAGCTCTCTAGGAAACCCTGTGCGGTCACTTCCGGTCCCATGCCCAGTGAGCCCAGTGGGATGGAATGAAGCAGCTTCAGCACCCACACAAAACGAACATGGAGCTCCTCACTCAAGGCGCTAAAAACTCCACAGCAAAGACAAGTTCAGTGCCCAAGCCATTTCCCGCTGCCATGGACACCAAGTGCTCTGGCAGCACATATGTCTGAAAGTGGATATGACACCTAGGGAAGGGAGTGTGCTGGTGAATGGCAACTGCCCGAAGCAGCAGCACAGCTCTTCCACTGCCAAAACAACTCCACCTGCCTCATGAACTTCACATACCATCAGCTGTCCTGGCAGCTATCTAGGAAACCCTGTGGAATCACTTCCGGTCCCATGCCCATTGAGCCCAGTGGGATGGAATCAAGCAGCTTCAGCACCCACACAAAACGAACATGGAGCTCCTCACTCAAGGCGCTCAAAACTCCACAGCCAAAGACAAGTTCAGTGCCCAAGCCATTTCCCGCTGCCATGGACACCAAGTGCTCTGGCAGCACATATGTCTGAATGTGGATATGACACCTAGGGAAGGGAGTGTGTTGGTGAATGGCAACTGCCCGAAGCAGCAGCACAGCTCTTCCAGTGCCAAAACAACTCCACCTGCCTCATGAACTTCACATACCATCAGCTGTCCTGGCAGCTATCTAGGAAACCCTGTTGGGTCACTTCCGGTCCCATGCCCATTGAGCCCAGTGGGATGGAATCAAGCAGCTTGAGCACCCACACAAAACCAACATGGAGCTCCTCACTCAAGGCGCTCAAAACTCCACAGCCAAAGACAAGTTCAGTGCCCAGCCATTTCCCGCTGCCATGGACACCAATGATCTGGCAGCACATATGTCTGAAAGTGGATATGACACCTAGGGAAGGGAGTGTGCTGGTGAATGGCAACTGCCCGAAGGTGCAGCACAGCTCTTCCATTGCCAAAACAACTCCACCTGCCTCATGAACTTCACATACCATCAGCTGTCCTGGCTGCTATCTAGGAAACCCTGTGCGGTCACTTCCGGTCCCATGCCCAGTGAGCCCAGTGGGATGGAATCAAGCAGCTTCAGCACCCACACAAAACGAACATGGAGCTCCTCACTCAAGGCGCTAAAAACTCCACAGCCAAAGACAAGTTCAGTGCCCAAGCCATTTCCCGCTGCCATGGACACCAAGTGCTCTGGCAGCACATATGTCTGAAAGTGGATATGACACCTAGGGAAGGGAGTGTGGTGGTGAATGGCAACTGCCCGAAGCAGCAGCACAGCTCTTCCACTGCCAAAACAACTCCACCTGCCTCATGAACTTCACATACCATCAGCTGTCCTGGCAGCTATCTAGGAAACCCTGTGGAATCACTTCCGGTCCCATGCAAATTGAGCCCAGTGGGATGGAATCAAGCAGCTTCAGCACCCACACAAAACGAACATGGAGCTCCTCACTCAAGGCGCTCAAAACTTCACAGCCAAAGACAAGCTCAGTGCCCAAGCCATTTCCCGCTGCCATGGAAACCAAGTGCTCTGGCAGCACATATGTCTGAAAGTGGATATGACACCTAGGGAAGGGAGTGTGTTGGTGAATGGCAACTGCCCGAAGCAGCAGCACAGCTCTTCCAGTGCCAAAACAACTCCAACTGCGTCATGAACTTCACATACCATCAGCTGTCCTGGCAGCTATCTAGGAAACCCTGTGGAGTCACTTCCGGTCCCATGCCCATTGAGCCCAGGGGGATGGAATCAAGCAGCTTGAGCACCCACACAAAACGAACATGGAGCTCCTCACTCAAGGCGCTCAAAACTTCACGGCCAAAGACAAGTTCAGTGCCCAAGCCATTTCCCGCTGCCATGGAAACCAAGTGCTCTGGCAGCACATATGTCTGAAAGTGGATATGACACCTAGGGAAGGGAGTCTGGTGGTGAATGGCAACTGCCCGAAGCAGCAGCACAGCTCTTCCAGTGCCAAAACAACTCACCTGCCTCATGAACTTCACATACCATCAGCTGTCCTGGCAGCTATCTAGGAAACCATGTTGGGTCACTTCCGGTCCCATGCCCATTGAGCCCAGTGGGATGGAATCAAGCAGCTTGAGCACCCACACAAAACGAACATGGAGCTCCTCACTCAAGGCGCTCAAAACTCCACGGCCAAAGACAAGTTCAGTGCCCAAGCCATTTCCCGCTGCCATGGAAACCAAGTGCTCTGGCAGCACATATGTCTGAAAGTGGATATGACACCTAGGGAAGGGAGTGTGTTGGTGAATGGCAACTGCCCGAAGCAGCAGCACAGCTCTTCCAGTGCCAAAACAACTCCACCTGCCTCATGAACTTCACATACCATCAGCTGTCCTGGCAGCTATCTAGGAAACCCTGTTGGGTCACTTCCGGTCCCATGCCCATTGAGCCCAGTGGGATGGAATCAAGCAGCTTCAGCACCCACACAAAACGAACATGGAGCTCCTCACTCAAGGCACTCAAAACTTCACGGCCAAAAACAAGTTCAGTGCCCAAGCCATTTCCCGTTGCCATGGAAACCAAGTGCTCTGGCAGCACATATGTCTGAAAGTGGATATGACACCTAGGGAAGGGAGTGTGCTGGTGAATGGCAACTGCCCGAAGCAGCAGCACAGCTCTTCCACTGCCAAAACAACTCCACCTGCCTCATGAACTTCACATACCATCAGCTGAACTGGCAGCTATCTAGGAAACCCTGTTGGGTCACTTCTGCTCCCATGCCCATTGAGCCCAGTGGGATGGAATCAAGCAGCTTCAGCACCCACACAAAACGAACATGGAGCTCCTCACTCAAGGCGCTCAAAACTCCACAGCCAAAGACAAGTTCAGTGCCCAAGCCATTTCCCGCTGCCATGGAAACCAAGTGCTCTGGCAGCACATATGTCTGAAAGTGGATATGACACCTAGGGAAGGGAGTCTGGTGGTGAATGGCAACTGCAGCAGCACAGCTCTTCCAGTGCCAAAACAACTCCACCTGCCTCATGAACTTCACATACCATCAGCTGTCCTGGCAGCTATCTAGGAAACCCTGTTGGGTCACTTCCGGTCCCATGCCCATTGAGCCCAGTGGGATGGAATCAAGCAGCTTGAGCACCCACACAAAACGAACATGGAGCTCCTCACTCAAGGCGCTCAAAACTCCACGGCCAAAGACAAGTTCAGTGCCCAAGCCATTTCCCGCTGCCATGGAAACCAAGTGCTCTGGCAGCACATATGTCTGAAAGTGGATATGACACCTTGGGAAGGGAGTGTGCTGGTGAATGGCAACTGCCCGAAGCAGCAGCACAGCTCTTCCACTGCCAAAACAACTCCCCCTACCTCATGAACTTCACATACCATCAGCTGTCCTGGCAGCTATCTAGGAAACCCTGTTGGTTCACTTCCGGTCCCATGCCCATTGAGCCCAGGGGGATGGAATCAAGCAGCTTCAGCACCCACACAAAACGAACATGGAGCTCCTCACTCAAGGCGCTCAAAACTTCACAGCCAAGGACAAGCTCAGTGCCCAAGCCATTTCCCGCTGCCATGGAAACCAAGTGCTCTGGCAGCACATATGTCTGAATGTGGATATGACACCTTGGGAAGGGAGTGTGCTGGTGAATGGCAACTGCCCGAAGCAGCAGCACAGCTCTTCCAGTGCCAAAACAACTCCACCTGCCTCATGAACTTCACATACCATCAGCTGTCCTGGCAGCTATCTAGGAAACCCTGTGCGGTCACTTCCGGTCCCATGCCCATTGAGCCCAGGGGGATGGAATCAAGCAGCTTGAGCACCCACACAAAACGAACATGGAGCTCCTCACTCAAGGCGCTCAAAACTTCACGGCCAAAGACAAGTTCAGTGCCCAAGCCATTTCCCGCTGCCATGGAAACCAAGTGCTCTGGCAGCACATATGTCTGAAAGTGGATATGACACCTAGGGAAGGGAGTGTGTTGGTGAATGGCAACTGCCCGAAGCAGCAGCAGAGCTCTTCCAGTGCCAAAACAACTCCACCTGCCTCATGAACTTCACATACCATCAGCTGTCCTGGCAGCTATCTAGGAAACCCTGTTGGGTCACTTCCGGTCCCATGCCCATAGAGCCCAGTGGGATGGAATCAAGCAGTTTCAGCACCCACACAAAACAAACATGGAGCTCCTCACTCAAGGCGCTCAAAACTCCACAGCCAAAGACAAGTTCAGTGCCCAAGCCATTTCCCGTTGCCATGGACACCAAGAGCTCTGGCAGCACGTATGTCTGAAAGTGGATATGACACCTAGGGAAGGGAGTGTGGTGGTGAATGGCAACTGCCCGAAGCAGCAGCACAGCTCTTCCACTGCCAAAACAACTCCACTTGCCTCATGAACTTCACATACCATCAGCTGTCCTGGCAGCTATCTAGGAAACCCTGTTGGGTCACTTCCGGTCCCATGCCCATTGAGCCCAGTGCGATGGAATCAAGCAGCTTCAGCACCCACACAAAACGAATATGGAGCTCCTCACTCAAGGCGCTCAAAACTTCACAGCCAAGGACAAGCTCAGTGCCCAGCCATTTCCCGCTGCCATGGACACGAAGTGATCTGGCAACACATATGTCTGAAAGTGGATATGACACCTAGGGAAGGGAGTGTGCTGGTGAATGGCAACTGCCTGAAGCTGCAGCACAGCTCTTCCACTGCCAAAACGACTCCACCTGCCTCATGAACTTCACATACCATCAGCTGTCCTGGCAGCTATCTAGGAAACCCTGTTGGTTCACTTCCGGTCCTATGCCCATTGAGCCCAGGGGGATGGAATCAAGCAGCTTCAGCACCCACACAAAACGAACATGGAGCTCCTCACTCAAGGCGCTCAAAACTTCACAGCCAAGGACAAGCTCAGTGCCCAAGCCATTTCCCGCTGCCATGGAAACCAAGTGCTCTGGCAGCACATATGTCTGAATGTGGATATGACACCTTGGGAATGGAGTGTGCTGGTGAATGGCAACTGCCCGAAGCAGCAGCACAGCTCTTCCAGTGCCAAAACAACTCCACCTGCCTCATGAACTTCACATACCATCAGCTGTCCTGGCAGCTATCTAGGAAACCCTGTGGGGTCACTTCCGGTCCCATGCCCATTGAGCCCAGGGGGATGGAATCAAGCAGCTTGAGCACCCACACAAAACGAACATGGAGCTCCTCACTCAAGGCGCTCAAAACTTCACGGCCAAAGACAAGTTCAGTGCCCAAGCCATTTCCCGGTGCCATGGAAACCAAGTGCTCTGGCAGCACATATGTCTGAAAGTGGATATGACACCTAGGGAAGGGAGTGTGTTGGTGAATGGCAACTGCCCGAAGCAGCAGCAGAGCTCTTCCAGTGCCAAAACAACTCCACCTGCCTCATGAACTTCACATACCATCAGCTGTCCTGGCAGCTATCTAGGAAACCCTGTTGGGTCACTTCCGGTCCCATGCCCATTGAGCCCAGTGGGATGGAATCAAGCAGTTTCAGCACCCACACAAAACAAACATGGAGCTCCTCACTCAAGGCGCTCAAAACTCCACAGCCAAAGACAAGTTCAGTGCCCAAGCCATTTCCCGCTGCCATGGAAACCAAGTGCTCTGGCAGCACATATGTCTGAAAGTGGATATGACACCTAGGGAAGGGAGTGTGCTGGTGAATGGCAACTGCCCGAAGCAGCAGCACAGCTCTTCCAGTGCCAAAACAGCTCCACCTGCCTCATGAACTTCACATACCATCAGCTGTCCTGGCAGCTATCTAGGAAACCCTGTTGGGTCACTTCCGGTCCCATGCCCATTGAGCCCAGTGGGATGGAATCAAGCAGCTTGAGCACCCACACAAAACCAACATGGAGCTCCTCACTCAAGGCGCTCAAAACTCCACAGCCAAAGACAAGTTCAGTGCCCAGCCATTTCCCGCTGCCATGGACACTTATGATCTGGCAGCACATATGTCTGAAAGTGGATATGACACCTAGGGAAGGGAGTGTGCTGGTGAATGGCAACTGCCCGAAGCTGCAGCACAGCTCTTCCATTGCCAAAACAACTCCACCTGCCTCATGAACTTCACATACCATCAGCTGTCCTGGCTGCTATCTAGGAAACCCTGTGCGGTCACTTCTGGTCCCATGCCCAGTGAGCCCAGGGGGATGGAATCAAGCAGCTTGAGCACCCACACAAAACGAAAATGGAGCTCCTCACTCAAGGCGCTAAAAACTCCACAGCAAAGACAAGTTCAGTGCCCAAGCCATTTCCCGCTGCCATGGACACCAAGTGCTCTGGCAGCACGTATGTCTGAAAGTGGATATGACACCTAGGGAAGGGAGTGTGGTGGTGAATGGCAACTGCCCGAAGCAGCAGCACAGCTCTTCCACTGCAAAAACAACTCCACTTCCCTCATGAACTTCACATACCATCAGCTGTCCTGGCAGCTATCTAGGAAACCCTGTTGGGTCACTTCCGGTCCCATGCCCATTGAGCCCAGTGGGATGGAATCAAGCAGCTTCAGCACCCACACAAAACGAACATGGAGCTCCTCACTCAAGGCGCTCAAAACTTCACAGCCAAGGACAAGCTCAGTGCCCAAGCCATTTCCCGCTGCCATGGAAACCAAGTGCTCTGGCAGCACATATGTCTGAAAGTGGATATGACACCTAGGGAAGGGAGTGTGCTGGTGAATGGCAACTGCCTGAAGCTGCAGCACAGCTCTTCCACTGCCAAAACAACTCCACCTGCCTCATGAACTTCACATACCATCAGCTGTCCTGGCAGCTATCTAGGAAACCCTGTTGGGTCACTTCCGGTCCCATGCCCTTTGAGCCCAGGGGGATGGAATCAAGCAGCTTCAGCACCCACACAAAACGAACATGGAGCTCCTCACTCAAGGCGCTCAAAACTTCACAGCCAAGGACAAGCTCAGTGCCCAAGCCATTTCCCGCTGCCATGGAAACCAAGTGCTCTGGCAGCACATATGTCTGAATGTGGATATGACACCTTGGGAAGGGAGTGTGCTGGTGAATGGCAACTGCCCGAAGCAGCAGCACAGCTCTTCCACTGCCAAAACAACTCCACCTGCCTCATGAACTTCACATACCATCAGCTGTCCTGGCAGCTATCTAGGAAACCCTGTGGGGTCACTTCCGGTCCCATGCCCATTGAGCCCAGGGGGATGGAATCAAGCAGCTTGAGCACCCACACAAAACGAACATGGAGCTCCTCACTCAAGGCGCTCAAAACTTCACGGCCAAAGACAAGTTCAGTGCCCAAGCCATTTCCCGCTGCCATGGAAACCAAGTGCTCTGGCAGCACATATGTGTCTGAAAGTGGATATGACACCTAGGGAAGGGAGTGTGTTGGTGAATGGCAACTGCCCGAAGCTGCAGCACAGCTCTTCCAGTGCCAAAACAACTCCACCTGCCTCATGAACTTCACATACCATCAGCTGTCCTGGCAGCTATCTAGGAAACCCTGTTGGGTCACTTCCGGTCCCATGCCCATTGAGCCCAGGGGGATGGAATCAAGCAGCTTCAGCACCCACACAAAACGAACATGGAGCTCCTCACTCAAGGCGCTCAAAACTTCACGGCCAAAAACAAGTTCAGTGCCGAAGCCATTTCCCGCTGCCATGGAAACCAAGTGCTCTGGCAGCACATATGTCTGAAAGTGGATATGACACCTAGGGAAGGGAGTGTGTTGGTGAATGGCAACTGCCCGAAGCAGCAGCACAGCTCTTCCAGTGCCAAAACAGCTCACCTGCCTCATGAACTTGACATACCATCAGCTGTCCTGGCAGCTATCTAGGAAACCCTGTTGGGTCACTTCCGGTCCCATGCCCATTGAGCCCAGTGGGATGGAATCAAGCAGCTTGAGCACCCACACAAAACCAACATGGAGCTCCTCACTCAAGGCGCTCAAAACTCCACAGCCAAAGCCAAGTTCAGTGCCCAGCCATTTACCGCTGCCATGGACACCAATGATCTGGCAGCACATATGTCTGAAAGTGGATATGACACCTAGGGAAGGGAGTGTGCTGGTGAATGGCAACTGCCCGAAGCTGCAGCACAGCTCTTCCATTGCCAAAACAACTCCACCTGCCTCATGAACTTCACATACCATCAGCTGTCCTGGCAGCTCTCTAGGAAACCCTGTGCGGTCACTTCCGGTCCCATGCCCAGTGAGCCCAGTGGGATGGAATCAAGCAGCTTCAGCACTCACACAAAACGAACATGGAGCTCCTCACTCAAGGCGCTAAAAACTCCACAGCAAAGACAAGTTCAGTGCCCAAGCCATTTCCCGCTGCCATGGACACCAAGTGCTCTGGCAGCACATATGTCTGAAAGTGGATATGACCCCTAGGGAAGGGAGTGTGGTGGTGAATGGCAACTGCCCGAAGCAGCAGCACAGCTCTTCCACTGCCAAAACAACTCCACCTGCCTCATGAACTTCACATACCATCAGCTGTCCTGGCAGCTATCTAGGAAACCCTGTGGAATCACTTCCGGTCCCATGCCCATTGAGCCCAGTGGGATGGAATCAAGCAGCTTCAGCACCCACACAAAACGAACATGGAGCTCCTCACTCAAGGCGCTCAAAACTCCACAGCCAAAGACAAGTTCAGTGCCCAAGCCATTTCCCGCTGCCATGGAAACCAAGTGCTCTGGCAGCACATATGTCTGAAAGTGGATATGACACCTAGGGAAGGAAGTCTGGTGGTGAATGGCAACTGCCCGAAGCAGCAGCACAGCTCTTCCAGTGCCAAAACAACTCCACCTGCCTCATGAACTTCACATACCATCAGCTGTCCTGGCAGCTATATAGGAAACCCTGTTGGGTCACTTCCGGTCCCATGCCCATTGAGCCCAGTGGGATGGAATCAAGCAGCTTCAGCACCCACACAAAACGAACATGGAGCTCCTCACTCAAGGCGCTCAAAACTCCACAGCCAAAGACAAGTTCAGTGCTGAAGCCATTTTCCGCTGCCATGGACACGAAGTGATCTGGCAGCACATATATCTGGAAGTGGATATGACACCTAGGGAAGGGAGTGTGCTGGTGAATGGCAACTGCCCGAAGCAGCAGCACAGCTCTTCCACTGCCAAAACAACTCCACCTGCCTCATGAACTTCACATACCATCAGCTGTCCTGGCAGCTATCTAGGAAACCCTGTTGGGTCACTTCCGGTCCCATGCCCATTGAGCCCAGGAGGATGAATCAAGCAGCTTGAGCACCCACACAAAACGAACATGGAGCTCCTCACTCAAGGCGCTCAAAACTTCACAGCAAAGACAAGCTCAGTGCCCAAGCCATTTCCCGCTGCCATGGAAACCAAGTGCTCTGGCAGCACATATGTCTGAAAGTGGATATGACACCTAGGGAAGGGAGTGTGCTGGTGAATGGCAACTGCCCGAAGCAGCAGCACAGCTCTTCCATTGCCAAAACAACTCCACCTGCCTCATGAACTTCACATACCATCAGCTCTCCTGGCTGCTATCTAGGAAACCCTGTGCGGTCACTTCCGGTCCCATGCCCATTGAGCCCAGTGGGATGGAATCAAGCAGCTTCAGCACCCACATAAAACGAACATGGAGCTCCTCACTCAAGGCGCTAAAAACTCCACAGCAAAGACAAGTTCAGTGCCCAAGCCATTTCCCGCTGCCATGGACACCAAGTGCTCTGGCAGCACATATGTCTGAAAGTGGATATGACACCTAGGGAAGGGAGTGTGGTGGTGAATGGCAACTGCCCGAAGCAGCAGCACAGCTCTTCCACTGCCAAAACAACTCCACCTGCCTCATGAACTTCACATACCATCAGCTGAACTGGCAGCTATCTAGGAAACCCTGTTGGGTCACTTCTGCTCCCATGCCCATTGAGCCCAGTGGGATGGAATCAAGCAGCTTGAGCACCCACACAAAACGAACATGGAGCTCCTCACTCAAGGCGCTCAAAACTCCACAGCCAAAGACAAGTTCAGTGCCCAAGCCATTTCCCGCTGCCATGGAAACCAAGTGCTCTGGCAGCACATATGTCTGAAAGTGGATATGACACCTAGGGAAGGGAGTCTGGTGGTGAATGGCAACTGCAGCAGCACAGCTCTTCCACTGCCAAAACAACTCCACCTGCCTCATGAACTTCACATACCATCAGCTGTCCTGGCAGCTATCTAGGAAACCCTGTTGGGTCACTTCCGGTCCCATGCCCATTGAGCCCAGTGGGATGGAATCAAGCAGCTTGAGCACCCACACAAAACGAACATGGAGCTCCTCACTCAAGGCGCTCAAAACTCCACGGCCAAAGACAAGTTCAGTGCCCAAGCCATTTCCCGCTGCCATGGACACCAAGTGCTCTGGCAGCACATATGTCTGAAAGTGGATATGACACCTAGGGAAGGGAGTGTGTTGGTGAATGGCAACTGCCCGAAGCAGCAACACAGCTCTTCCACTGCCAAAACAACTCCCCCTACCTCATGAACTTCACATACCATCAGCTGTCCTGGCAGCTATCTAGGAAACCCTGTTGGGTCACTTCCGGTCCCATGCCCATTGAGCCCAGGGGGATGGAATCAAGCAGCTTCAGCACCCACACAAAACGAACATGGAGCTCCTCACTCAAGGCGCTCAAAACTTCACAGCCAAGGACAAGCTCAGTGCCCAAGCCATTTCCCGCTGCCATGGAAACCAAGTGCTCTGGCAGCACATATGTCTGAATGTGGATATGACACCTTGGGAAGGGAGTGTGGTGGTGAATGGCAACTGCCCGAAGCAGCAGCACAGCTCTTCCAGTGCCAAAACAACTCCACCTGCCTCATGAACTTCACATACCATCAGCTGTCCTGGCAGCTATCTAGGAAACCCTGTTGAGTCACTTCCGGTCCCATGCCCATTGAGCCCAGGGGGATGGAATCAAGCAGCTTGAGCACCCACACAAAACGAACATGGAGCTCCTCACTCAAGGCGCTCAAAACTTCACGGCCAAAGACAAGTTCAGTGCCCAAGCCATTTCCCGCTGCCATGGAAACCAAGTATGACACCTAGGGAAGGGAGTGTGGTGGTGAATGGCAACTGCCCGAAGCAGCAGCACAGCTCTTCCACTGCCAAAACAACTCCACTTGCCTCATGAACTTCACATACCATCAGCTGTCCTGGCAGCTATCTAGGAAACCCTGTTGGGTCACTTCCGGTCCCATGCCCATTGAGCCCAGTGCGATGGAATCAAGCAGCTTCAGCACCCACACAAAACGAACATGGAGCTCCTCACTCAAGGCGCTCAAAACTTCACAGCCAAGGACAAGCTCAGTGCCCAGCCATTTCCCGCTGCCATGGACACGAAGTGATCTGGCAGCACATATGTCTGAAAGTGGATATGACACCTAGGGAAGGGAGTGTGCTGGTGAATGGCAACTGCCTGAAGCTGCAGCACAGCTCTTCCACTGCCAAAACGACTCCACCTGCCTCATGAACTTCACATACCATCAGCTGTCCTGGCAGCTATCTAGGAAACCCTGTTGGTTCACTTCCGGTCCTATGCCCATTGAGCCCAGGGGGATGGAATCAAGCAGCTTCAGCACCCACACAAAACGAACATGGAGCTCCTCACTCAAGGCGCTCAAAACTTCACAGCCAAGGACAAGCTCAGTGCCCAAGCCATTTCCCGCTGCCATGGAAACCAAGTGCTCTGGCAGCACATATGTCTGAAAGTGGATATGACACCTTGGGAAGGGAGTGTGCTGGTGAATGGCAACTGCCCGAAGCAGCAGCACAGCTCTTCCAGTGCCAAAACAACTCCACCTGCCTCATGAACTTCACATACCATCAGCTGTCCTGGCAGCTATCTAGGAAACCCTGTGGGGTCACTTCCGGTCCCATGCCCATTGAGCCCAGGGGGATGGAATCAAGCAGCTTGAGCACCCACACAAAACGAACATGGAGCTCCTCACTCAAGGCGCTCAAAACTTCACGGCCAAAGACAAGTTCAGTGCCCAAGCCATTTCCCGCTGCCATGGAAACCAAGTGCTCTGGCAGCACATATGTCTGAAAGTGGATATGACACCTAGGGAAGGGAGTGTGTTGGTGAATGGCAACTGCCCGAAGCAGCAGCAGAGCTCTTCCAGTGCCAAAACAACTCCACCTGCCTCATGAACTTCACATACCATCAGCTGTCCTGGCAGCTATCTAGGAAACCCTGTTGGGTCACTTCCGGTCCCATGCCCATTGAGCCCAGTGGGATGGAATCAAGCAGTTTCAGCACCCACACAAAACAAACATGGAGCTCCTCACTCAAGGCGCTCAAAACTCCACAGCCAAAGACAAGTTCAGTGCCCAAGCCATTTCCCGCTGCCATGGAAACCAAGTGCTCTGGCAGCAGATATGTCTGAAAGTGGATATGACACCTAGGGAAGGGAGTGTGCTGGTGAATGGCAACTGCCCGAAGCAGCAGCACAGCTCTTCCAGTGCAAAAACAGCTCCACCTGCCTCATGAACTTCACATACCATCAGCTGTCCTGGCAGCTATCTAGGAAACCCTGTTGGGTCACTTCCGGTCCCATGCCCATTGAGCCCAGTGGGATGGAATCAAGCAGCTTGAGCACCCACACAAAACCAACATGGAGCTCCTCACTCAAGGCGCTCAAAACTCCACAGCCAAAGACAAGTTCAGTGCCCAGCCATTTCCCGCTGCCATGGACACCAATGATCTGGCAGCACATATGTCTGAAAGTGGATATGACACCTAGGGAAGGGAGTGTGCTGGTGAATGGCAACTGCCCGAAGCAGTGGCACAGCTCTTCCAGTGAGAAAACAACTCCACCTGCCTCATGAACTTCACATACCATCAGCTGAACTGGCAGCTATCTAGGAAACCCTGTTGGGTCACTTCTGCTCCCATGCCCATTGAGCCCAGTGGGATGGAATCAAGCAGCTTCAGCACCCACACAAAACGAACATGGAGCTCCTCACTCAAGGCGCTCAAAACTCCACAGCCAAAGACAAGTTCAGTGCCCAAGCCATTTCCCGCTGCCATGGAAACCAAGTGCTCTGGCAGCACATATGTCTGAAAGTGGATATGACACCTAGGGAAGGGAGTCTGGTGGTGAATGGCAACTGCAGCAGCACAGCTCTTCCACTGCCAAAACAACTCCACCTGCCTCATGAACTTCACATACCATCAGCTGTCCTGGCAGCTATCTAGGAAACCCTGTTGGGTCACTTCCGGTCCCATGCCCATTGAGCCCAGTGGGATGGAATCAAGCAGCTTCAGCACCCACACAAAACCAACATGGAGCTCCTCACTCAAGGCGCTCAAAACTCCACGGCCAAAGACAAGTTCAGTGCCCAAGCCATTTCCCGCTGCCATGGAAACCAAGTGCTCTGGCAGCACATATGTCTGAAAGTGGATATGACACCTAGGGAAGGGAGTGTGTTGGTGAATGGCAACTGCCCGAAGCAGCAGCACAGCTCTTCCACTGCCAAAACAACTCCCCCTACCTCATGAACTTCACATACCATCAGCTGTCCTGGCAGCTATCTAGGAAACCCTGTTGGTTCACTTCCGGTCCCATGCCCATTGAGCCCAGGGGGATGGAATCAAGCAGCTTCAGCACCCACACAAAACGAACATGGAGCTCCTCACTCAAGGCGCTCAAAACTTCACAGCCAAGGACAAGCTCAGTGCCCAAGCCATTTCCCGCTGCCATGGAAACCAAGTATGACACCTAGGGAAGGGAGTGTGGTGGTGAATGGCAACTGCCCGAAGCAGCAGCACAGCTCTTCCACTGCCAAAACAACTCCACTTGCCTCATGAACTTCACATACCATCAGCTGTCCTGGCAGCTATCTAGGAAACCCTGTTGGGTCACTTCCGGTCCCATGCCCATTGAGCCCAGTGCGATGGAATCAAGCAGCTTCAGCACCCACACAAAACGAACATGGAGCTCCTCACTCAAGGCGCTCAAAACTTCACAGCCAAGGACAAGCTCAGTGCCCAGCCATTTCCCGCTGCCATGGACACGAAGTGATCTGGCAGCACATATGTCTGAAAGTGGATATGACACCTAGGGAAGGGAGTGTGCTGGTGAATGGCAACTGCCTGAAGCTGCAGCACAGCTCTTCCACTGCCAAAACGACTCCACCTGCCTCATGAACTTCACATACCATCAGCTGTCCTGGCAGCTATCTAGGAAACCCTGTTGGTTCACTTCCGGTCCTATGCCCATTGAGCCCAGGGGGATGGAATCAAGCAGCTTCAGCACCCACACAAAACGAACATGGAGCTCCTCACTCAAGGCGCTCAAAACTTCACAGCCAAGGACAAGCTCAGTGCCCAAGCCATTTCCCGCTGCCATGGAAACCAAGTGCTCTGGCAGCACATATGTCTGAAAGTGGATATGACACCTTGGGAAGGGAGTGTGCTGGTGAATGGCAACTGCCCGAAGCAGCAGCACAGCTCTTCCAGTGCCAAAACAACTCCACCTGCCTCATGAACTTCACATACCATCAGCTGTCCTGGCAGCTATCTAGGAAACCCTGTGGGGTCACTTCCGGTCCCATGCCCATTGAGCCCAGGGGGATGGAATCAAGCAGCTTGAGCACCCACACAAAACGAACATGGAGCTCCTCACTCAAGGCGCTCAAAACTTCACGGCCAAAGACAAGTTCAGTGCCCAAGCCATTTCCCGCTGCCATGGAAACCAAGTGCTCTGGCAGCACATATGTCTGAAAGTGGATATGACACCTAGGGAAGGGAGTGTGTTGGTGAATGGCAACTGCCCGAAGCAGCAGCAGAGCTCTTCCAGTGCCAAAACAACTCCACCTGCCTCATGAACTTCACATACCATCAGCTGTCCTGGCAGCTATCTAGGAAACCCTGTTGGGTCACTTCCGGTCCCATGCCCATTGAGCCCAGTGGGATGGAATCAAGCAGTTTCAGCACCCACACAAAACAAACATGGAGCTCCTCACTCAAGGCGCTCAAAACTCCACAGCCAAAGACAAGTTCAGTGCCCAAGCCATTTCCCGCTGCCATGGAAACCAAGTGCTCTGGCAGCAGATATGTCTGAAAGTGGATATGACACCTAGGGAAGGGAGTGTGCTGGTGAATGGCAACTGCCCGAAGCAGCAGCACAGCTCTTCCAGTGCAAAAACAGCTCCACCTGCCTCATGAACTTCACATACCATCAGCTGTCCTGGCAGCTATCTAGGAAACCCTGTTGGGTCACTTCCGGTCCCATGCCCATTGAGCCCAGTGGGATGGAATCAAGCAGCTTGAGCACCCACACAAAACCAACATGGAGCTCCTCACTCAAGGCGCTCAAAACTCCACAGCCAAAGACAAGTTCAGTGCCCAGCCATTTCCCGCTGCCATGGACACCAATGATCTGGCAGCACATATGTCTGAAAGTGGATATGACACCTAGGGAAGGGAGTGTGCTGGTGAATGGCAACTGCCCGAAGCTGCAGCACAGCTCTTATATTGCCAAAACAACTCCACCTGCCTCATGAACTTCACATACCATCAGCTGTCCTGGCTGCTATCTAGGAAACCCTGTGCGGTCACTTGCGGTCCCATGCCCAGTGAGCCCAGTGGGATGGAATCAAGCAGCTTCAGCACCCACACAAAACGAACATGGAGCTCCTCACTCAAGGCGCTCAAAACTCCACAGCCAAAGACAAGTTCAGTGCCCAAGCCATTTCCCGCTGCCATGGACACCAAGTGCTCTGGCAGCACATATGTCTGAAAGTGGATATGACACCTAGGGAAGGGAGTCTGGTGGTGAATGGCAACTGCCTGATGCAGCAGCACAGCTCTTCCAGTGCCAAAACAACTCCACCTGCCTCATGAACTTCACATACCATCAGCTGTGCTGGCAGCTATCTAGGAAACCCTTTTGGGTCACTTCCGGTCCCATGCCCATTGAGCCCAGTGGGATGGAATCAAGCAGCTTCAGCACCCACACAAAACGAACATGGAGCTCCTCACTCAAGGCGGTCAAAACTCCACAGCCAAAGACAAGTTCAGTGCTGAAGCCATTTCCCGCTGCCATGGAAACCAAGTGCTCTGGCAGCACATATGTCTGAAAGTGGATATGACACCTAGGGAAGGGAGTGTGGTGGTGAATGGCAACTGCAGCAGCACAGCTCTTCCACTGCCAAAACAACTCCACCTGCCTCATGAACTTCACATACCATCAGCTGTCCTGGCAGCTATCTAGGAAACCCTTTGGGTCACTTCCGGTCCCATGCCCATTGAGCCCAGAGGGATAGAATCAAGCAGCTTCAGCACCCACACAAAACGAACATGGAGCTCCTCATTCAAGGCGCTCAAAACTCCACAGCCAAAGACAAGTTCAGTGCAGAAGCCATTTCCCGCTGCCATGGAAACCAAGTGCTCTGGCAGCACACATGTCTGAAAGTGGATATGACACCTAGGGAAGGGAGTGTGCTGGTGAATGGCAACTGCCCGAAGCTGAGCACAGCTCTTCCACTGCCAAAACAACTCCACCTGCCTCATGAACTTCACATACCATCAGCTGTCCTGGCAGCTATCTAGGAAACCCTGTTGGGTCACTTTCGGTCCCATGCCCATTGAGCCCAGGGGGATGGAATCAAGCAGCTTGAGCACCCACACAAAACGAACATGGAGCTCCTCACTCAAGGCACTCAAAACTTCACGGCCAAAAACAAGTTCAGTGCCCAAGCCATTTCCCGTTGCCATGGAAACCAAGTGCTCTGGCAGCACATATGTCTGAAAGTGGATATGACACCTAGGGAAGGGAGTGTGCTGGTGAATGGCAACTGCCCGAAGCAGTGGCACAGCTCTTCCAGTGAGAAAACAACTCCACCTGCCTCATGAACTTCACATACCATCAGCTGAACTGGCAGCTATCTAGGAAACCCTGTTGGGTCACTTCTGCTCCCATGCCCATTGAGCCCAGTGGGATGGAATCAAGCAGCTTCAGCACCCACACAAAACGAACATGGAGCTCCTCACTCAAGGCGCTCAAAACTCCACAGCCAAAGACAAGTTCAGTGCCCAAGCCATTTCCCGCTGCCATGGAAACCAAGTGCTCTGGCAGCACATATGTCTGAAAGTGGATATGACACCTAGGGAAGGGAGTCTGGTGGTGAATGGCAACTGCAGCAGCACAGCTCTTCCACTGCCAAAACAACTCCACCTGCCTCATGAACTTCACATACCATCAGCTGTCCTGGCAGCTATCTAGGAAACCCTGTTGGGTCACTTCCGGTCCCATGCCCATTGAGCCCAGTGGGATGGAATCAAGCAGCTTCAGCACCCACACAAAACCAACATGGAGCTCCTCACTCAAGGCGCTCAAAACTCCACGGCCAAAGACAAGTTCAGTGCCCAAGCCATTTCCCGCTGCCATGGAAACCAAGTGCTCTGGCAGCACATATGTCTGAAAGTGGATA
This sequence comes from Ochotona princeps, assembly GCF_030435755.1. NCBI lineage: Eukaryota > Metazoa > Chordata > Mammalia > Lagomorpha > Ochotonidae > Ochotona > Ochotona princeps. Next base: position 143,216,925 of record NC_080832.1, on the reverse strand, counting down.
TGACACCTAGGGAAGGGAGTGTGTTGGTGAATGGCAACTGCCCGAAGCAGCAGCACAGCTCTTCCACTGCCAAAACAACTCCCCCTACCTCATGAACTTCACATACCATCAGCTGTCCTGGCAGCTATCTAGGAAACCCTGTTGGTTCACTTCCGGTCCCATGCCCATTGAGCCCAGGGGGATGGAATCAAGCAGCTTCAGCACCCACACAAAACGAACATGGAGCTCCTCACTCAAGGCGCTCAAAACTTCACAGCCAAGGACAAGCTCAGTGCCCAAGCCATTTCCCGCTGCCATGGAAACCAAGTGCTCTGGCAGCACATATGTCTGAATGTGGATATGACACCTTGGGAAGGGAGTGTGCTGGTGAATGGCAACTGCCCGAAGCAGCAGCACAGCTCTTCCACTGCCAAAACAACTCCACCTGCCTCATGAACTTCACATACCATCAGCTGTCCTGGCAGCTATCTAGGAAACCCTGTGGGGTCACTTCCGGTCCCATGCCCATTGAGCCCAGGGGGATGGAATCAAGCAGCTTGAGCACCCACACAAAACGAACATGGAGCTCCTCACTCAAGGCGCTCAAAACTTCACGGCCAAAGACAAGTTCAGTGCCCAAGCCATTTCCCGCTGCCATGGAAACCAAGTGCTCTGGCAGCACATATGTCTGAAAGTGGATATGACACTTAGGGAAGGGAGTGTGTTGGTGAATGGCAACTGCCCGAAGCAGCAGCAGAGCTCTTCCAGTGCCAAAACAACTCCACCTGCCTCATGAACTTCACATACCATCAGCTGTCCTGGCAGCTATCTAGGAAACCCTGTTGGGTCACTTCCGGTCCCATGCCCATTGAGCCCAGTGGGATGGAATCAAGCAGTTTCAGCACCCACACAAAACAAACATGGAGCTCCTCACTCAAGGCGCTCAAAACTACACAGCCAAAGACAAGTTCAGTGCCCAAGCCATTTCCCGCTGCCATGGAAACCAAGTGCTCTGGCAGCACATATGTCTGAAAGTGGATATGACACCTAGGGAAGGGAGTGTGCTGGTGAATGGCAACTGCCCGAAGCAGCAGCACAGCTCTTCCAGTGCCAAAACAGCTCCACCTGCCTCATGAACTTCACATACCATCAGCTGTCCTGCAGCTATCTAGGAAACCCTGTTGGGTCACTTCCGGTCCCATGCCCATTGAGCCCAGTGGGATGGAATCAAGCAGCTTCAGCACCCACACAAAAGCAACATGGAGCTCCTCACTCAAGGCGCTAAAAACTCCACGGCCAAAGACAAGTTCAGTGCCCAAGCCATTTCCCGCTGCCATGGACACCAAGTGCTCTGGCAGCACGTATGTCTGAAAGTGGATATGACACCTAGGGAAGGGAGTGTGGTGGTGAATGGCAACTGCCCGAAGCAGCAGCACAGCTCTTCCACTGCCAAAACAACTCCACCTGCCTCATGAACTTCACATACCATCAGCTGTCCTGGCAGCTATCTAGGAAACCCTGTGGAATCACTTGCGGTCCCATGCCCATTGAGCCCAGTGGGATGGAATCAAGCAGCTTCAGCACCCACACAAAACGAACATGGAGCTCCTCACTCAAGGCGCTCAAAACTCCACAGCCAAAGACAAGTTCAGTGCCCAAGCCATTTCCCGCTGCCATGGACACCAAGTGCTCTGGCAGCACATATGTCTGAAAGTGTATATGACACCTAGGGAAGGGAGTGTGGTGGTGAATGGCAACTGCCCGAAGCAGCAGCACAGCTCTTCCACTGCCAAAACAACTCCACCTGCCTCATGAACTTCACATACCATCAGCTGTCCTGGCAGCTATCTAGGAAACCCTGTGGAATCACTTGCGGTCCCATGCCCATTGAGCCCAGTGGGATGGAATCAAGCAGCTTCAGCACCCACACAAAACGAACATGGAGCTCCTCACTCAAGGCGCTCAAAACTCCACAGCCAAAGACAAGTTCAGTGCCCAAGCCATTTCCCGCTGCCATGAACACCAAGTGCTCTGGCAGCACATATGTCTGAAAGTGGATATGACACCTAGGGAAGGGAGTGTGTTGCTGAATGGCAACTGCCTGAAGCAGCAGCACAGTTTTTCCACTGCAAAAACAACTCCACCTGCCTCATGAACTTCACATACCATCAGCTGTCCTGGCAGCTATCTAGGAAACCCTGTGGGGTCACTTCCGGTCCCATGCCCATTGAGCCCAGTGGGATGGAATCAAGCAGCTTCAGCACCCACACAAAACGAACATGGAGCTCCTCACTCAAGGCGGTCAAAACTCCACAGCCAAAGACAAGTTCAGTGCTGAAGCCATTTCCCGCTGCCATGGAAACCAAGTGCTCTGGCAGCACATATGTCTGAAAGTGGATATGACACCTAGGGAAGGGAGTGTGGTGGTGAATGGCAACTGCAGCAGCACAGCTCTTCCACTGCCAAAACAACTCCACCTGCCTCATGAACTTCACATACCATCAGCTGTCCTGGCAGCTATCTAGGAAACCCTGTTGGGTCACTTTCGGTCCCATGCCCATTGAGCCCACGGGGATGGAATCAAGCAGCTTGAGCACCCACACAAAACGAACATGGAGCTCCTCACTCAAGGCGCTCAAAACTTCACAGCCAAAGACAAGCTCAGTGCCCAAGCCATTTCCCGCTGCCATGAAACCAAGTGCTCTGGCAGCACATATGTCTGAAAGTGGATATGACACCTAGGGAAGGGACTGTGCTGGTGAATGGCAACTGCCCGAAGCAGCAGCACAGCTCTTCCAGTGCCAAAACAACTCCCCCTACCTCATGAACTTCACATACCATCAGCTGTCCTGGCAGCTATCTAGGAAACCCTGTGGGGTCACTTCCGGTCCCATGCCCATTGAGCCCAGTGGGATGGAATCAAGCAGCTTCAGCACCCACACAAAACGAACATGGAGCTCCTCACTCAAGGCGCACGAAACTCCACAGCCAAGGACAAGCTCAGTGCCCAAGCCATTTCCCGCTGCCATGGAAACCAAGTGCTCTGGCAGCACATATGTCTGAAAGTGGATATGACACCTAGGGAAGGGAGTCTGGTGGTGAATGGCAACTGCCCGAAGCAGCAGCACAGCTCTTCCAGTGCCAAAACAACTCCACCTGCCTCATGAACTTCACATACCATCAGCTGTCCTGGCAGCTATCTAGGAAACCCTGTTGGGTCACTTCCGGTCCCATGCCCATTGAGCCCAGTGGGATGGAATCAAGCAGCTTCAGCACCCACACAAAACGAACATGGAGCTCCTCACTCAATGCGCTCAAAACTCCACAGCAAAAACAAGTTCAGTGCCCAGCCATTTCCCGCTGCCATGGAAACCAAGTGATCTGGCAGCACATATGTCTGAAAGTGGATATGACACCTAGGGAAGGGAGTGTGTTGGTGAATGGCAACTGCCCGAAGCTGCAGCACAGCTCTTCCATTGCCAAAACAACTCCACCTGCCTCATGAACTTCACATACCATCAGCTGTCCTGGCAGCTATCTAGGAAACCCTGTGGGGTCACTTCCGGTCCCATGCCCAGTGAGCCCAGTGGGATGGAATCAAGCAGCTTCAGCACCCACACAAAATGAACATGGAGCTCCTCACTCAAGGCGCTCAAAACTCCACAGCAAAGACAAGTTCAGTGCCCAAGCCATTTCCCGCTGCCATGGACACCAAGTGCTCTGGCAGCACGTATGTCTGAAAGTGGATATGAGACCTAGGGAAGGGAGTGTGGTGGTGAATGGCAACTGCCCGAAGCAGCAGCACTGCTCTTCCACTGCCAAAACAACTCCACCTGCCTCATGAACTTCACATACCATCAGCTGTGCTGGCAGCTATCTAGGAAACCCTGTTGGGTCACTTCCGGTCCCATGCCCATTGAGCCCAGTGGGATGGAATCAAGCAGCTTCAGCACCCACACAAAACTAACATGGAGCTTCTCACTCAAGGCGCTCAAAACTCCACAGCCAAAGACAAGTTCAGTGCCGAAGCCATTTCCCGCTGCCATGGAAACCAAGTGCTCTGGCAGCACATATGTCTGAAAGTGGATATGACACCTAGGGAAGGGAGTCTGGTGGTGAATGGCAACTGCCCGAAGCAGCAGCACAGCTCTTCCACTGCAAAAACAACTCCACCTGCCTCATGAACTACACATACCATCAGCTGTCCTGGCAGCTATCTAGGAAACCCTGTGGGGTCACTTCCGGTCCCATGCCAATTGAGCCCAGTGGGATGGAATCAAGCAGCTTCAGCAACCACACAAAACGAACATGGAGCTCCTCACTCAAGGTTCCCAAAACTTCACAGCCAAAGACAAGTTCAGTGCCCAAGCCATTTCCCTCTGCCATGGAAACCAAGTGCTCTGGCAGCACATATGTCTGAAAGTGGATATGACACCTAGGGAAGGGAGTGTTTTTGGTGAATGGCAACTGCCCGAAGCAGCAGCACAGCTCTTCCAGTGCCAAAACAACTCCACCTGCCTCATGAACTTCACATACCATCAGCTGTCCTGGCTGCTATCTAGGAAACCCTGTTGGGTCTCTTCCTGTCCCATGCCCATTGAGCCCAGGGGGATGGAATCAAGCAGCTTCAGCACCCACACAAAACGAACATGGAGCTCCTCACTCAAGGCGCTCAAAACTCCACAGCCAAAGACAAGTTCAGTGCCCAAGCCATTTCCCGCTGCCATGGAAACCAAGTGCTCTGGCAGCACATATGTCTGAAAGTGGATATGACACCTAGGGAAGGGAGTCTGGTGGTGAATGGCAACTGCAGCAGCACAGCTCTTCCACTGCCAAAACAACTCCACCTGCCTCATGAACTTCACATACCATCAGCTGTCCTGGCAGCTATCTAGGAAACCCTGTTGGGTCACTTCCGGTCCCATGCCCATTGAGCCCAGTGGGATGGAATCAAGCAGCTTCAGCACCCACAAAAAACGAACATGGAGCTCCTCACTCAAGGCGCACGAAACTCCCCAGCCAAAGACAAGTTCAGTGCCCAAGCCATTTCCCGCTGCCATGGAAACCAAGTGCTCTGGCAGCACATATGTCTGAAAGTGGATATGACACCTAGGGAAGGGAGTGTTTTTGGTGAATGGCAACTGCCCGAAGCAGCAGCACAGCTCTTCCAGTGCCAAAACAACTCCCCCTACCTCATGAACTTCACATACCATCAGCTGTCCTGGCAGCTATCTAGGAAACCCTGTGGGGTCACTTCCGGTCCCATGCCCATTGAGCCCAGTGGGATGGAATCAAGCAGTTTCAGCACCCACACAAAACAAACATGGAGCTCCTCACTCAAGGCGCTCAAAACTCCACAGCCAAAGACAAGTTCAGTGCCCAAGCCATTTCCCGCTGCCATGGAAACCAAGTGCTCTGGCAGCACATATGTCTGAAAGTGGATATGACACCTAGGGAAGGGAGTCTGGTGGTGAATGGCAACTGCCCGAAGCAGCAGCACAGCTCTTCCACTGCAAAAACAACTCCACCTGCCTCATGAACTACACATACCATCAGCTGTCCTGGCAGCTATCTAGGAAACCCTGTGGGGTCACTTCCGGTCCCATGCCCATTGAGCCCAGTGGGATGGAATCAAGCAGCTTCAGCACCCACACAAAACGAACATGGAGCTCCTCACTCAAGGTTCCCAAAACTTCACAGCCAAAGACAAGTTCAGTGCCCAAGCCATTTCCCTCTGCCATGGAAACCAAGTGCTCTGGCAGCACATATGTCTGAAAGTGGATATGACACCTAGGGAAGGGAGTGTGTTGGTGAATGGCAACTGCCCGAAGCAGCAGCACAGCTCTTCCAGTGCCAAAACAACTCCAACTGCCTCATGAACTTCACATACCATCATCTGTCCTGGCTGCTATCTAGGAAACCCTGTTGGGTCACTTCCGGTCCCATGCCCATTGAGCCCAGTGGGATGGAATCAAGCAGCTTCAGCACCCACAAAAAACGAACATGGAGCTCCTCACTCAAGGCGCTCAAAACTACACAGCCAAAGACAAGTTCAGTGCCCAAGCCATTTCCCGCTGCCATGGAAACCAAGTGCTCTGGCAGCACATATGTCTGAAAGTGGATATGACACCTAGGGAAGGGAGTGTTTTTGGTGAATGGCAACTGCCCGAAGCAGCAGCACAGCTCTTCCAGTGCCAAAACAACTCCCCCTACCTCATGAACTTCACATACCATCAGCTGTCCTGGCAGCTATCTAGGAAACCCTGTGGGGTCACTTCCGGTCCCATGCCCATTGAGCCCAGTGGGATGGAATCAAGCAGTTTCAGCACCCACACAAAACAAACATGGAGCTCCTCACTCAAGGCGCTCAAAACTCCACAGCCAAAGACAAGTTCAGTGCCCAAGCCATTTCCCGCTGCCATGGAAACCAAGTGCTCTGGCAGCACATATGTCTGAAAGTGGATATGACACCTAGGGAAGGGAGTCTGGTGGTGAATGGCAACTGCCCGAAGCAGCAGCACAGCTCTTCCACTGCAAAAACAACTCCACCTGCCTCATGAACTACACATACCATCAGCTGTCCTGGCAGCTATCTAGGAAACCCTGTGGGGTCACTTCCGGTCCCATGCCCATTGAGCCCAGTGGGATGGAATCAAGCAGCTTCAGCAACCACACAAAACGAACATGGAGCTCCTCACTCAAGGTTCCCAAAACTTCACAGCCAAAGACAAGTTCAGTGCCCAAGCCATTTCCCGCTGCCATGGAAACCAAGTGCTCTGGCAGCACATATGTCTGAAAGTGGATATGACACCTAGGGAAGGGAGTGTTTTTGGTGAATGGCAACTGCCCGAAGCAGCAGCACAGCTCTTCCAGTGCCAAAACAACTCCACCTGCCTCATGAACTTCACATACCATCATCTGTCCTGGCTGCTATCTAGGAAACCCTGTTGGGTCTCTTCCGGTCCCATGCCCATTGAGCCCAGTGGGATGGAATCAAGCAGCTTCAGCACCCACACAAAACGAACATGGAGCTCCTCACTCAAGGCGCTCAAAACTCCACAGCCAAAGACAAGTTCAGTGCCCAAGCCATTTCCCGCTGCCATGGAAACCAAGTGCTCTGGCAGCACATATGTCTGAAAGTGGATATGACACCTAGGGAAGGGAGTCTGGTGGTGAATGGCAACTGCAGCAGCACAGCTCTTCCAGTGCCAAAACAACTCCACCTGCCTCATGAACTTCACATACCATCAGCTGTCCTGGCAGCTATCTAGGAAACCCTGTTGGGTCACTTCCGGTCCCATGCCCATTGAGCCCAGTGGGATGGAATCAAGCAGCTTCAGCACCCACACAAAACGAACATGGAGCTCCTCACTCAAGGCGCACGAAACTCCACAGCCAAAGACAAGTTCAGTGCCCAAGCCATTTCCCGCTGCCATGGAAACCAAGTGCTCTGGCAGCACATATGTCTGAAAGTGGATATGACACCTAGGGAAGTGAGTGTGCTAGTGAATGGCAACTGCCCGAAGCAGCAGCACAGCTCTTCCAGTGCCAAAACAACTCCACCTGCCTCAAGAACTTCACATACCATCAGCTGTCCTGGCAGCTATCTAGGAAACCCTGTTGGGTCACTTCCGGTCCCATGCCCATTGAGCCCAGTGCGATGGAATCAAGCAGCTTCAGCACCCACACAAAACGAACATGGAGCTCCTCACTCAAGGCGCTCAAAACTCCACAGCCAAAGACAAGCTCAGTGCCCAAGCCATTTCCCGCTGCCATGGAAACCAAGTGCTCTGGCAGCACATATGTCTGAAAGTGGATATGACACCTAGGGAAGGGAGTCTGGTGGTGAATGGCAACTGCCCGAAGCAGCAGCACAGCTCTTCCACTGCAAAAACAACTCCACCTGCCTCATGAACTACACATACCATCAGCTGTCCTGGCAGCTATCTAGGAAACCCTGTGGGGTCACTTCCGGTCCCATGCCCATTGAGCCCAGTGGGATGGAATCAAGCAGCTTCAGCAACCACACAAAACGAACATGGAGCTCCTCACTCAGGGTTCCCAAAACTTCACAGCCAAAGACAAGTTCAGTGCCCAAGCCATTTCCCTCTGCCATGGAAACCAAGTGCTCTGGCAGCACATATGTCTGAAAGTGGATATGACACCTAGGGAAGGGAGTGTTTTTGGTGAATGGCAACTGCCCGAAGCAGCAGCACAGCTCTTCCAGTGCCAAAACAACTCCAACTGCCTCATGAACTTCACATACCATCATCTGTCCTGGCTGCTATCTAGGAAACCCTGTTGGGTCTCTTCCTGTCCCATGCCCATTGAGCCCAGGGGGATGGAATCAAGCAGCTTCAGCACCCACACAAAACGAACATGGAGCTCCTCACTCAAGGCGCTCAAACCTCCACAGCCAAAGACAAGTTCAGTGCCCAAGCCATTTCCCGCTGCCATGGAAACCAAGTGCTCTGGCAGCACATATGTCTGAAAGTGGATATGACACCTAGGGAAGGGAGTCTGGTGGTGAATGGCAACTGCCCGAAGCAGCAGCACAGCTCTTCCACTGCAAAAACAACTCCACCTGCCTCATGAACTACACATACCATCAGCTGTCCTGGCAGCTATCTAGGAAACCCTGTGGGGTCACTTCCGGTCCCATGCCCATTGAGCCCAGTGGGATGGAATCAAGCAGCTTCAGCAACCACACAAAACGAACATGGAGCTCCTCACTCAAGGTTCCCAAAACTTCACAGCCAAAGACAAGTTCAGTGCCCAAGCCATTTTCCCTCTGCCATGGAAACCAAGTGCTCTGGCAGCACATATGTCTGAAAGTGGATATGACACCTAGGGAAGGGAGTGTGCTGGTGAATGGCAACTGCCCGAAGCAGCAGCACAGCTCTTCCAGTGCCAAAACAACTCCAACTGCCTCATGAACTTCACATACCATCATCTGTCCTGGCTGCTATCTAGGAAACCCTGTTGGGTCTCTTCCTGTCCCATGCCCATTGAGCCCAGGGGGATGGAATCAAGCAGCTTCAGCACCCACACAAAACGAACATGGAGCTCCTCACTCAAGGCGCTCAAAACTCCACAGCCAAAGACAAGTTCAGTGCCCAAGCCATTTCCCGCTGCCATGGAAACCAAGTGCTCTGGCAGCACATATGTCTGAAAGTGGATATGACACCTAGGGAAGGGAGTCTGGTGGTGAATGGCAACTGCAGCAGCACAGCTCTTCCACTGGCCAAAACAACTCCACCTGCCTCATGAACTTCACATACCATCAGCTGTCCTGGCAGCTATCTAGGAAACCCTGTTGGGTCACTTCCGGTCCCATGCCCATTGAGCCCAGTGGGATGGAATCAAGCAGCTTCAGCACCCACAAAAAACGAACATGGAGCTCCTCACTCAAGGCGCACGAAACTCCCCAGCCAAAGACAAGTTCAGTGCCCAAGCCATTTCCCGCTGCCATGGAAACCAAGTGCTCTGGCAGCACATATGTCTGAAAGTGGATATGACACCTAGGGAAGGGAGTGTTTTTGGTGAATGGCAACTGCCCGAAGCAGCAGCACAGCTCTTCCAGTGCCAAAACAACTCCCCCTACCTCATGAACTTCACATACCATCAGCTGTCCTGGCAGCTATCTAGGAAACCCTGTGGGCTCACTTCCGGTCCCATGCCCATTGAGCCCAGTGGGATGGAATCAAGCAGTTTCAGCACCCACACAAAACAAACATGGAGCTCCTCACTCAAGGCGCTCAAAACTCCACAGCCAAAGACAAGTTCAGTGCCCAAGCCATTTCCCGCTGCCATGGAAACCAAGTGCTCTGGCAGCACATATGTCTGAAAGTGGATATGATACCTAGGGAAGGGAGTCTGGTGGTGAATGGCAACTGCCCGAAGCAGCAGCACAGCTCTTCCACTGCAAAAACAACTCCACCTGCCTCATGAACTACACATACCATCAGCTGTCCTGGCAGCTATCTAGGAAACCCTGTGGGGTCACTTCCGGTCCCATGCCCATTGAGCCCAGTGGGATGGAATCAAGCAGCTTCAGCAACCACACAAAACGAACATGGAGCTCCTCACTCAAGGTTCCCAAAACTTCACAGCCAAAGACAAGTTCAGTGCCCAAGCCATTTCCCTCTGCCATGGAAACCAAGTGCTCTGGCAGCACATATGTCTGAAAGTGGATATGACACCTAGGGAAGGGAGTGTTTTTGGTGAATGGCAACTGCCCGAAGCAGCAGCACAGCTCTTCCAGTGCCAAAACAACTCCCCCTACCTCATGAACTTCACATACCATCAGCTGTCCTGGCAGCTATCTAGGAAACCCTGTGGGATCACTTCCGGTCCCATGCCCATTGAGCCCAGTGGGATGGAATCAAGCAGTTTCAGCACCCACACAAAACAAACATGGAGCTCCTCACTCAAGGCGCTCAAAACTCCACAGCCAAAGACAAGTTCAGTGCCCAAGCCATTTCCCGCTGCCATGGAAACCAAGTGCTCTGGCAGCACATATGTCTGAAAGTGGATATGACACCTAGGGAAGGGAGTCTGGTGGTGAATGGCAAATGCAGCAGCACAGCTCTTCCAGTGCCAAAACAACTCCACCTGCCTCATGAACTTCACATACCATCAGCTGTCCTGGCAGCTATCTAGGAAACCCTGTTGGGGTCACTTCCGGTCCCATGCCCATTGAGCCCAGTGGGATGGAATCAAGCAGCTTCAGCACCCACACAAAACGAACATGGAGCTCCTCACTCAAGGCGCACGAAACTCCACAGCCAAAGACAAGTTCAGTGCCCAAGCCATTTCCCGCTGCCATGGAAACCAAGTGCTCTGGCAGCACATATGTCTGAAAGTGGATATGACACCTAGGGAAGTGAGTGTGCTAGTGAATGGCAACTGCCCGAAGCAGCAGCACAGCTCTTCCTGTGCCAAAACAACTCACCTACCTCAAGAACTTCACATACCATCAGCTGTCCTGGCAGCTATCTAGGAAACCCTGTGGGGTCACTTCCGGTCCCATGCCCATTGAGCCCAGTGGGATGGAATCAAGCAGCTTCAGCACCCACACAAAACGAACATGGAGCTCCTCACTCAAGGCGCTCAAAACTCCACAGCCAAAGACAAGTTCAGTGCCCAAGCCATTTCCCGCTGCCATGGAAACCAAGTGCTCTGGCAGCACATATGTCTGAAAGTGGATATGACACCTAGGGAAGGCATTGTGTTGGTGAATGGCAACTGCCCGAAGCAGCAGCACAGCTCTTCCAGTGCCAAAACAACTCCCCCTACCTCATGAACTTCACATACCATCAGCTGTCCTGGCAGCTATCTAGGAAACCCTGTTGGGTCACTTCCGGTCCCATGCCCATTGAGCCCAGTGGGATGGAATCAAGCAGTTTCAGCACCCACACAAAACGAACATGGAGCTCCTCACTCAAGGCGCTCAAAACTCCACAGCCAAAGACAAGTTCAGTGCCCAAGCCATTTCCCGCTGCCATGGAAACCAAGTGCTCTGGCAGCACATATGTCTGAAAGTGGATATGACACCTAGGGAAGGGAGTCTGGTGGTGAATGGCAACTGCCCGAAGCAGCAGCACAGCTCTTCCACTGCAAAAACAACTCCACCTGCCTCATGAACTTCACATCCCATCAGCTGTCCTGGCAGCTATCTAGGAAACCCTGTGGAATCACTTCCGGTCCCATGCCCATTGAGCCCAGTGGGATGGAATCAAGCAGCTTCAGCACCCACACAAAACGAACATGGAGCTCCTCACTCAAGGCGCTCAAAACTCCACAGCCAAAGACAAGTTCAGTGCCCAAGCCATTTCCCTCTGCCATGGAAACCAAGTGCTCTGGCAGCACATATGTCTGAAAGTGGATATGACACCTAGGGAAGGGAGTGTGTTGGTGAATGGCAACTGCCTGATGCAGCAGCACAGCTCTTCCAGTGCCAAAACAACTCCACCTGCCTCATGAACTTCACATACCATCAGCTGTCCTGGCAGCTATCTAGGAAACCCTGTTGGGTCACTTCCGGTCCCATGCCCATTGAGCCCAGTGGGATGGAATCAAGCAGCTTCAGCACCCACACAAAACGAACATGGAGCTCCTCACTCAAGGCGCTCAAATCTTCACAGCCAAAGACAAGCTCAGTGCCCAAGCCATTTCCCGCTGCCATGGAAACCAAGTGCTCTGGCAGCACATATGTCTGAAAGTGGATATGACACCTAGGGAAGGGAGTCTGGTGGTGAATGGCAACTGCCCGAAGCAGCAGCACAGCTCTTCCACTGCAAAAACAACTCCACCTGCCTCATGAACTACACATACCATCAGCTGTCCTGGCAGCTATCTAGGAAACCCTGTGGGGTCACTTCCGGTCCCATGCCCATTGAGCCCAGTGGGATGGAATCAAGCAGCTTCAGCAACCACACAAAACGAACATGGAGCTCCTCACTCAAGGTTCCCAAAACTTCACAGACAAAGACAAGTTCAGTGCCCAAGCCATTTCCCTCTGCCATGGAAACCAAGTGCTCTGGCAGCACATATGTCTGAAAGTGGATATGACACCTAGGGAAGGGAGTGTTTTTGGTAAATGGCAACTGCCCGAAGCAGCAGCACAGCTCTTCCAGTGCCAAAACAACTCCAACTGCCTCATGAACTTCACATACCATCATCTGTCCTGGCTGCTATCTAGGAAACCCTGTTGGGTCTCTTCCTGTCCCATGCCCATTGAGCCCAGGGGGATGGAATCAAGCAGCTTCAGCACCCACACAAAACGAACATGGAGCTCCTCACTCAAGGCGCTCAAAACTCCACAGCCAAAGACAAGTTCAGTGCCCAAGCCATTTCCCGCTGCCATGGAAACCAAGTGCTCTGGCAGCACATATGTCTGAAAGTGGATATGACACCTAGGGAAGGGAGTCTGGTGGTGAATGGCAACTGCAGCAGCACAGCTCTTCCACTGCCAAAACAACTCCACCTGCCTCATGAACTTCACATACCATCAGCTGTCCTGGCAGCTATCTAGGAAACCCTGTTGGGTCACTTCCGGTCCCATGCCCATTGAGCCCAGTGGGATGGAATCAAGCAGCTTCAGCACCCACACAAAACGAACATGGAGCTCCTCACTCAAGGCGCACGAAACTCCACAGCCAAAGACAAGTTCAGTGCCCAAGCCATTTCCCGCTGCCATGGAAACCAAGTGCTCTGGCAGCACATATGTCTGAAAGTGGATATGACACCTAGGGAAGTGAGTGTGCTAGTGAATGGCAACTGCCCGAAGCAGCAGCACAGCTCTTCCTGTGCCAAAACAACTCACCTACCTCAAGAACTTCACATACCATCAGCTGTCCTGGCAGCTATCTAGGAAACCCTGTGGGGTCACTTCCGGTCCCATGCCCATTGAGCCCAGTGGGATGGAATCAAGCAGCTTCAGCACCCACACAAAACGAACATGGAGCTCCTCACTCAAGGCGCTCAAAACTCCACAGCCAAAGACAAGTTCAGTGCCCAAGCCATTTCCCGCTGCCATGGAAACCAAGTGCTCTGGCAGCACATATGTCTGAAAGTGGATATGACACCTAGGGAAGGCATTGTGTTGGTGAATGGCAACTGCCCGAAGCAGCAGCACAGCTCTTCCAGTGCCAAAACAACTCCCCCTACCTCATGAACTTCACATACCATCAGCTGTCCTGGCAGCTATCTAGGAAACCCTGTTGGGTCACTTCCGGTCCCATGCCCATTGAGCCCAGTGGGATGGAATCAAGCAGTTTCAGCACCCACACAAAACGAACATGGAGCTCCTCACTCAAGGCGCTCAAAACTCCACAGCCAAAGACAAGTTCAGTGCCCAAGCCATTTCCCGCTGCCATGGAAACCAAGTGCTCTGGCAGCACATATGTCTGAAAGTGGATATGACACCTAGGGAAGGGAGTCTGGTGGTGAATGGCAACTGCCCGAAGCAGCAGCACAGCTCTTCCACTGCAAAAACAACTCCACCTGCCTCATGAACTTCACATCCCATCAGCTGTCCTGGCAGCTATCTAGGAAACCCTGTGGAATCACTTCCGGTCCCATGCCCATTGAGCCCAGTGGGATGGAATCAAGCAGCTTCAGCACCCACACAAAACGAACATGGAGCTCCTCACTCAAGGCGCTCAAAACTCCACAGCCAAAGACAAGTTCAGTGCCCAAGCCATTTCCCTCTGCCATGGAAACCAAGTGCTCTGGCAGCACATATGTCTGAAAGTGGATATGACACCTAGGGAAGGGAGTGTGTTGGTGAATGGCAACTGCCTGATGCAGCAGCACAGCTCTTCCAGTGCCAAAACAACTCCACCTGCCTCATGAACTTCACATACCATCAGCTGTCCTGGCAGCTATCTAGGAAACCCTGTTGGGTCACTTCCGGTCCCATGCCCATTGAGCCCAGTGGGATGGAATCAAGCAGCTTCAGCACCCACACAAAACGAACATGGAGCTCCTCACTCAAGGCGCTCAAATCTTCACAGCCAAAGACAAGCTCAGTGCCCAAGCCATTTCCCGCTGCCATGGAAACCAAGTGCTCTGGCAGCACATATGTCTGAAAGTGGATATGACACCTAGGGAAGGGAGTCTGGTGGTGAATGGCAACTGCCCGAAGCAGCAGCACAGCTCTTCCACTGCAAAAACAACTCCACCTGCCTCATGAACTACACATACCATCAGCTGTCCTGGCAGCTATCTAGGAAACCCTGTGGGGTCACTTCCGGTCCCATGCCCATTGAGCCCAGTGGGATGGAATCAAGCAGCTTCAGCAACCACACAAAACGAACATGGAGCTCCTCACTCAAGGTTCCCAAAACTTCACAGACAAAGACAAGTTCAGTGCCCAAGCCATTTCCCTCTGCCATGGAAACCAAGTGCTCTGGCAGCACATATGTCTGAAAGTGGATATGACACCTAGGGAAGGGAGTGTTTTTGGTAAATGGCAACTGCCCGAAGCAGCAGCACAGCTCTTCCAGTGCCAAAACAACTCCAACTGCCTCATGAACTTCACATACCATCATCTGTCCTGGCTGCTATCTAGGAAACCCTGTTGGGTCTCTTCCTGTCCCATGCCCATTGAGCCCAGGGGGATGGAATCAAGCAGCTTCAGCACCCACACAAAACGAACATGGAGCTCCTCACTCAAGGCGCTCAAAACTCCACAGCCAAAGACAAGTTCAGTGCCCAAGCCATTTCCCGCTGCCATGGAAACCAAGTGCTCTGGCAGCACATATGTCTGAAAGTGGATATGACACCTAGGGAAGGGAGTCTGGTGGTGAATGGCAACTGCAGCAGCACAGCTCTTCCACTGCCAAAACAACTCCACCTGCCTCATGAACTTCACATACCATCAGCTGTCCTGGCAGCTATCTAGGAAACCCTGTTGGGTCACTTCCGGTCCCATGCCCATTGAGCCCAGTGGGATGGAATCAAGCAGCTTCAGCACCCACACAAAACGAACATGGAGCTCCTCACTCAAGGCGCACGAAACTCCACAGCCAAAGACAAGTTCAGTGCCCAAGCCATTTCCCGCTGCCATGGAAACCAAGTGCTCTGGCAGCACATATGTCTGAAAGTGGATATGACACCTAGGGAAGTGAGTGTGCTAGTGAATGGCAACTGCCCGAAGCAGCAGCACAGCTCTTCCAGTGCCAAAACAACTCACCTACCTCAAGAACTTCACATACCATCAGCTGTCCTGGCAGCTATCTAGGAAACCCTGTTGGGTCACTTCCGGTCCCATGCCCATTGAGCCCAGTGGGATGGAATCAAGCAGCTTCAGCACCCACACAAAACGAACATGGAGCTCCTCACTCAAGGCGCTCAAAACTCCACAGCCAAAGACAAGTTCAGTGCCCAAGCCATTTCCCGCTGCCATGGAAACCAAGTGCTCTGGCAGCACATATGTCTGAAAGTGGATATGACACCTAGGGAAGGCATTGTGTTGCTGAATGGCAACTGCCCGAAGCAGCAGCACAGCTCTTCCAGTGCCAAAACAACTCCCCCTACCTCATGAACTTCACATACCATCAGCTGTCCTGGCAGCTATCTAGGAAACCCTGTTGGGTCACTTCCGGTCCCATGCCCATTGAGCCCAGTGGGATGGAATCAAGCAGTTTCAGCACCCACACAAGACGAACATGGAGCTCCTCACTCAAGGCAGACAAAACTCCACAGCCAAAGACAAGTTCAGTGCCCAAGCCATTTCCCGCTGCCGTGGAAACCAAGTGCTCTGGCAGCACATATGTCTGAAAGTGGATATGACACCTAGGGAAGGGAGTGTGGTGGTGAATGGCAACTGCCCGAAGCAGCAGCACAGCTCTTCCACTGCAAAAACAACTCCACCTGCCTCATGAACTACACATACCATCAGCTGTCCTGGCAGCTATCTAGGAAACCCTGTTGGGTCACTTCCGGTCCCATGCCCATTGAGCCCAGTGGGATGGAATCAAGCAGCTTCAGCAACCACACAAAACGAACATGGAGCTACTCACTCAAGGCGCTCAAAACTCCACAGCCAAAGACAAGTTCAGTGCCCAAGCCATTTCCCTCTGCCCTGGAAACCAAGTGCTCTGGCAGCACATATGTCTGAAAGTGGATATGACACCTAGGGAAGGGAGTGTGCTGGTGAATGGCAACTGCGCGATGCAGCAGCACAGCTCTTCCACTGCCAAAACAACTCCACCTGCCTCATGAACTTCACATACCATCAGCTGTCCTGGCAGCTATCTAGGAAACCCTGTTGGGTCACTTCCGGTGCCATGCCCTTTGAGCCCAGTGGGATGGAATCAAGCAGCTTCAGCACCCACACAAAACGAACATGGAGCTTCTCACTCAAGGCGCTCAAAACTCCACAGCCAAAGACAAGTTCAGTGCCGAAGCCATTTCCCGCTGCCATGGAAACCAAGTGCTCTGGCAGCACATATGTCTGAAAGTGGATATGACACCTAGGGAAGGGAGTGTGTTGGTGAATGGCAACTGCCTGAAGCAGCAGCACAGCTCTTCCAGTGCCAAAACAACCCCATCTGCCTCATGAACTTCACATACCATCAGCTGTCCTGGCTGCTATCTAGGAAACCCTGTTGGGTCACTTCCGGTCCCATGCCCATTGAGCCCAGTGGGATGGAATAAAGCAGCTTGAGCACCCACACAAAACGAACATGGAGCTTCTCACTCAAGGCGCTCAAAACTTCACAGCCAAAGACAAGCTCAGTGCCCAAGCCATTTCCCGCTGCCATGGAAACCAAGTGCTCTGGCAGCACATATGTGTCTGAAAGTGGATATGACACCTAGGGAAGGGAGTGTGTTGGTGAATCGGAACTGCCCGAAGCAGCAGCACAGCTATTCCAGTGCCAAAACAACTCCACCTGCCTCATGAACTTCACATAACATCAGCTGTCCTGCAAGCTGTCTAGGAAACCCTGTTGGGTCACTTCCGGTCCCATACCCATTGAGCCCAGTGGGATAGAATCAAGCAGCTTCAGCACCCACACAAAACGAACATGGAGCTCCTCACTCAAGGCGCTCAAAACTACATAGCGAAAGACAAGTTCAGTGCCCAAGCCATTCCCCGCTGCCATGGAAACCATGTGCTCTGGCAGCACATATGTCTGAATGTGGATATGACACCTAGGGAAGGGAGTGTGTTGGTGAATGGCAACTGCCCGAAGCAGCAGCACAGCTCTTCCAGTGCCAAAACAGCTCCACCTGCCTCATGAACTTCACATACCATCAGCTGTCCTGGCAGCTATCTAGGAAACCATGTTGGGTCACTTTCGGTCCCATGCCCATTGAGCCCAGTGGGATGGAATCAAGCAGCTTCAGCACCCACACAAAACGAACATGGAGCTCCTCACTCAAGGCGCTCAAAACTCCACAGCCAAAGACAAGTTCAGTGCCCAGCCATTTCCCGCTGCCATGGACACCAATGATCTGGCAGCACATATGTCTGAAAGTGGATATGACACCTAGGGAAGGGAGTGTGTTGGTGAATGGCAACTGCCTGATGCAGCAGCACAGCTCTTCCAGTGCCAAAACAACTCCACCTGCCTCATGAACTTCACATACCATCAGCTGTCCTGGCAGCTATCTAGGAAACCCTGTTGGGTCACTTCCGGTCCCATGCCCATTGAGCCCAGTGGGATGGAATCAAGCAGCTTCAGCACCCACACAAAACGAACATGGAGCTCCTCACTCAAGGCGCTCAAATCTTCACAGCCAAAGACAAGCTCAGTGCCCAAGCCATTTCCCGCTGCCATGGAAACCAAGTGCTCTGGCAGCACATATGTGTCTGAAAGTGGATATGACACCTAGGGAAGGGAGTGTGTTGGTGAATAGCAACTGCCCGAAGCAGCAGCACAGCTCTTCCACTGCTAAAACAACTCCACCTGCCTCATGAACTTCACATAACATCAGCTGTCCAGCAAGCTGTCTAGGAAACCCTGTTGGGTCACTTCCGGTCCCATACCCATTGAGCCCAGTGGGATAGAATCAAGCAGCTTCAGCACCCACACAAAACGAACATGGATCTCCTCACTCAAGGCGCTCAAAACTACATAGCGAAAGACAAGTTCAGTGCCCAAGCCATTCCCCGCTGCCATGGAAACCATGTGCTCTGGCAGCACATATGTCTGAAAGTGGATATGACACCTAGGGAAGGGAGTGTGCTGGTGAATGGCAACTGTCCGAAGCAGCAGCACAGCTCCTCCAGTGCCAAAACTCCACCTGCCTCATGAACTTCACATACTATCAGCTGTCCTGGCAGCTATCTAGGAAACCCTGTTGGGTCTCTTCCGGTCCCATGCCCATTGAGCCCAGGGGGATGGAATCAAGCAGCTTCAGCACCCACACAAAACGAACATGGAGCTCCTCACTCAAGGCGCTCAAATCTACACAGCCAAAGACAAGTTCCGTGCCCAAGCCATTTCCCGCTGCCACGGACACGAAGTGATCTGGCAGCACATATGTCTGGAAGTGGATATGACACCTAGGGAAGGGAGTGTGCTGGTGAATGGCAACTGCCCGAAGCAGCAGCACAGCTCTTCCAGTGCCAAAACAACTCACCTGCCTCATGAACTTCACATACCATCAGCTGTCCTGGCAGCTATCTAGAAAACCCTGTTGGGTCACTTCCGGTCCCATGCCCATTGAGCCCAGTGGGATGGAATCAAGCAGCTTCAGCACCCACACAAAACGAACATGGAGCTCCTCACTCAAGGCGCTCAAAACTCCACAGCCAAAGACAAGTTCAGTGCCCAAGCCATTTCCCGCTGCCATGGAAACCAAGTGCTCTGGCAGCACATATGTCTGAAAGTGGATATGACACCTAGGGAAGGGAGTGTGCTGGTGAATGGCAACTGCCCGAAGCTGAAGCACAGCACTTCCACTGCCAAAACAACTCCAACTGCGTCATGAACTTCACATACCATCAGCTGTCCTGGCAGCTATCTAGGAAACCCTGTTGGGTCACGTCCGGTCCCATGCCCATTGAGCCCAGTGGGATGGAATCAAGCAGCTTCAGCACCCACACAAAACGAACATGGAGCTCCTCACTCAAGGCGCTCAAAACTTCACAGCCAAGGACAAGCTCAGTGCCCAAGCCATTTCCCGCTGCCATGGAAACCAAGTGCTCTGGCAGCACATATGTCTGAAAGTGGATATGACACCTAGGGAAGGGAGTGTGTTGGTGAATGGCAACTGCCCTAAGCAGCAGCACAGCTCTTCCAGTGCCAAAACAACTCACCTGCCTCATGAACTTCACATACCATCAGCTGTCCTGGCAGCTATCTAGGAAACCATGTTGGGTCACTTCCGGTCCCATGCCCATTGAGCCCAGTGGGATGGAATCAAGCAGCTTGAGCACCCACACAAAACGAACATGGAGCTCCTCACTCAAGGCGCTCAAAACTCCGCAGCCAAAGACAAGTTCAGTGCCCAAGCCATTTCCCGCTGCCATGGAAACCAAGTGCTCTGGCAGCACATATGTCTGAAAGTGGATATGACACCTAGGGAAGGGAGTGTGTTGGTGAATGGCAACTGCCCGAAGCAGCAGCACAGCTCTTCCACTGCCAAAACAACTCCACCTGCCTCATGAACTTCACATACCATCAGCTGTCCTGGCAGCTATCTAGGAAACCCTGTTGGGTCACTTCCGGTCCCATGCCCATTGAGCCCAGTGGGATGGAATCAAGCAGCTTCAGCACCCACACAAAACGAACATGGAGCTCCTCACTCAAGGCGCTCAAAACTCCACATCAAAAACAAGTTCAGTGCCCAGCCATTTCCCGCTGCCATGGACACCAAGTGATCTGGCAGCACATATGTCTGAAAGTGGATATGACACCTAGGGAAGGGAGTGTGTTGGTGAATGGCAACTGCCCGAAGCTGCAGCACAGCTCTTCCATTGTCAAAACAACTCCACCTGCCTCATGAACTTCACATACCATCAGCTGTCCTGGCAGCTATCTAGGAAACCCTGTTGGGTCACTTCCAGTCCCATTGAGCCCAGTGGGATGGAATCAAGCAGCTTCAGCACCCACACAAAACGAACATGGAGCTCCTCACTCAAGGCGCACGAAACTCCACAGCCAAAGACAAGTTCAGTGCCCAAGCCATTTCCCGCTGCCATGGAAACCAAGTGCTCTGGCAGCACATATGTCTGAAAGTGGATATGACACCTAGGGAAGTGAGTGTGCTAGTGAATGGCAACTGCCCGAAGCAGCAGCACAGCTCTTCCAGTGCCAAAACAACTCACCTACCTCAAAAACTTCACATACCATCAGCTGTCCTGGCAGCTATCTAGGAAACCCTGTTGGGTCACTTCCGGTCCCATGCCCATTGAGCCCAGTGGGATGGAATCAAGCAGCTTCAGCACCCACACAAAACGAACATGGAGCTCCTCACTCAAGGCGCTAAAAACTCCACAGCCAAAGACAAGCTCAGTGCCCAAGCCATTTCCCGCTGCCATGGAAACCAAGTGCTCTGGCAGCACGTATGTCTGAAAGTGGAAAGGATACCCATTGAAGGGAGTGTGGTGGTGAATGGAAACTGCCCGAAGCAGCAGCACAGCTCTTCCAGTGCCAAAACAACTCCACCTGCCTCATGAACTTCACATACCATCAGCTGTCCTGCAAGCTGTCTAGGAAACCCTGTTGGGTCACTTCCGGTCCCATACCCATTGAGCCCAGTGGGATAGAATCAAGCAGCTTCAGCACCCACACAAAACGAACATGGAGCTCCTCACTCAAGGCGCTCAAAACTACATAGCGAAAGACAAGTTCAGTGCCCAAGCCATTCCCCGCTGCCATGGAAACCATGTGCTCTGGCAGCACATATGTCTGAATGTGGATATGACACCTAGGGAAGGGAGTGTGTTGGTGAATGGCAACTGCCTGATGCAGCAGCACAGCTCTTCCAGTGCCAAAACAACTCCACCTGCCTCATGAACTTCACATACCATCAGCTGTCCTGGCAGCTATCTAGGAAACCATGTTGGGTCACTTCCGGTCCCATGCCCATTGAGCCCAGTGGGATGGAATCAAGCAGCTTCAGCACCCACACAAAACGAACATGGAGCTCCTCACTCAAGGCGCTCAAATCTTCACAGCCAAAGACAAGCTCAGTGCCCAAGCCATTTCCCGCTGCCATGGAAACCAAGTGCTCTGGCAGCACATATGTGTCTGAAAGTGGATATGACACCTAGGGAAGGGAGTGTGTTGGTGAATAGCAACTGCCCGAAGCAGCAGCACAGCTCTTCCACTGCTAAAACAACTCCACCTGCCTCATGAACTTCACATAACATCAGCTGTCCTGCAAGCTGTCTAGGAAACCCTGTTGGGTCACTTCCGGTCCCATACCCATTGAGCCCAGTGGGATAGAATCAAGCAGCTTCAGCACCCACACAAAACGAACATGGATCTCCTCACTCAAGGCGCTCAAAACTACATAGCGAAAGACAAGTTCAGTGCCCAAGCCATTCCCCGCTGCCACGGACACGAAGTGATCTGGCAGCACATATGTCTGGAAGTGGATATGACACCTAGGGAAGGGAGTGTGCTGGTGAATGGCAACTGCCCGAAGCAGCAGCACAGCTCTTCCAGTGCCAAAACAACTCACCTGCCTCATGAACTTCACATACCATCAGCTGTCCTGGCAGCTATCTAGAAAACCCTGTTGGGTCACTTCCGGTCCCATGCCCATTGAGCCCAGTGGGATGGAATCAAGCAGCTTCAGCACCCACACAAAACGAACATGGAGCTCCTCACTCAAGGCGCTCAAAACTCCACAGCCAAAGACAAGTTCAGTGCCCAAGCCATTTCCCGCTGCCATGGAAACCAAGTAATCTGGCAGCACATATGTCTGAAAGTGGATATGACACCTAGGGAAGGGAGTGTGCTGGTGAATGGCAACTGCAGCAGCACAGCTCTTCCACTGCCAAAACAACTCCACCTGCCTCATGAACTTCACATACCATCAGCTGTCCTGGCAGCTATCTAGGAAACCCTGTGGGGTCACTTCCAGTCCCATTGAGCCCAGTGGGATGGAATCAAGCAGCTTCAGCACCCACACAAAACGAACATGGAGCTCCTCACTCCAGGCGCTCAAAACTCCACATCCAAAGACAAGTTCAGTGCCAAAGCCATTTCCCGCTGCCATGGAAACCAAGTGCTCTGGCAGCACATATGTCTGAAAGTGGATATGACACCTAGGGAAGGGAGTGTGCTGGTGAATGGCAACTGCCCGAAGCAGCAGGACGGCTCTTCCAGTGCCAAAACAACTCCAACTGCCTCATGAACTTCACATACCATCTGCTGTCCTGGCTGCTATCTAGGAAACCTTGTTGGGTCACTTCCGGTCCCATGCCCATTGAGCCCAGGGGGATGGAATCAAGCAGCTTCAGCACCCACACAAAACGAACATGGAGCTCCTCACTCAAGGCGCTCAAAACTTCACAGCCAAAGACAAGTTCAGTGCCCAAGCCATTTCCCGCTGCCATGGAAACCAAGTGCTCTGGCAGCACATATGTCTGAAAGTGGATATGACACCTAGGGAAGGGAGTATTTTGGTGAATGGCAACTGCCCAAAGCAGCAGCACAGCTCTTCCACTGACAAATCAACTCCACCTGCCTCATGAACTTCACATACCATCAGCTGTCCTGGCAGCTATCTAGGAAACCCTGTTGGGTCACTTCCGGTCCCATGCCCATTGAGCCCAGTGGGATGGAATCAAGCAGCTTCAGCACCCACACAAAACGAACATGGAGCTCCTCACTCAAGGCGCTCAAAACTTCATGGCCAAAGACAAGTTCTGTGCCCAAGCCATTTCCCGCTGCCATGGAAACCAAGTGCTCTGGCAGCACATATGTCTGAAAGTGGATATGACACCTAGGGAAGGGAGTATGTTGGTGAACTGCCCGAAGCAGCAGCACAGCTCTTCCACTGCCAAATCAACTACACCTGCCTCATGAACTTCACATACCATCAGCTGTCCTGGCAGCTATCTAGGAAACCCTGTTGGGTCACTTCCGGTCCCATGCCCATTGATCCCAGTGGGATGGAATCAAGCAGCTTCAGCACCCACACAAAACGAACATGGAGCTCCTCACTCAAGGCGCTCAAAACTCCACGGCCAAAGACAAGTTCAGTGCCCAAGCCATTTCCCGCTGCCATGGAAACCAAGTGCTCTGGCAGCACATATGTCTGAAAGTGGATATGACAGATAGGGAAGGGAGTATGTTGGTGAATCAGAACTGCCCGAAGCAGCAGCACAGCTCTTCCACTGCCAAATCAACTACACCTGCCTCATGAACTTCACATACCATCAGCTGTCCTGGCAGCTATCTAGGAAACCCTGTTGGGTCACTTCCGGTCCCATGCCCATTGAGCCCAGTGGGATGGAATCAAGTAGCTTCAGCACCCACACAAAACGAACATGGAGCTCCTCACTCAGGCGCTCAAAACTTCACAGCCAAGGACAAGCTCAGTGCCCAAGCCATTTCCCGCTGCCATGGAAACCAAGTGCTCTGGCAGCACATATGTCTGAAAGTGGATATGACACCTAGGGAAGGGAGTGTGTTGGTGAATGGCAACTGCCCTAAGCAGCAGCACAGCTCTTCCAGTGCCAAAACAACTCACCTGCCTCATGAACTTCACATACCATCAGCTGTCCTGGCAGCTATCTAGGAAACCATGTTGGGTCACTTCCGGTCCCATGCCCATTGAGCCCAGTGGGATGGAATCAAGCAGCTTGAGCACCCACACAAAACGAACATGGAGCTCCTCACTCAAGGCGCTCAAAACTCCGCAGCCAAAGACAAGTTCAGTGCCCAAGCCATTTCCCGCTGCCATGGAAACCAAGTGCTCTGGCAGCACATATGTCTGAAAGTGGATATGACACCTAGGGAAGGGAGTGTGTTGGTGAATGGCAACTGCCCGAAGCAGCAGCACAGCTCTTCCACTGCCAAAACAACTCCACCTGCCTCATGAACTTCACATACCATCAGCTGTCCTGGCAGCTATCTAGGAAACCCTGTTGGGTCACTTCCGGTCCCATGCCCATTGAGCCCAGTGGGATGGAATCAAGCAGCTTCAGCACCCACACAAAACGAACATGGAGCTCCTCACTCAAGGCGCTCAAAACTCCACATCAAAAACAAGTTCAGTGCCCAGCCATTTCCCGCTGCCATGGACACCAAGTGATCTGGCAGCACATATGTCTGAAAGTGGATATGACACCTAGGGAAGGGAGTGTGTTGGTGAATGGCAACTGCCCGAAGCTGCAGCACAGCTCTTCCATTGTCAAAACAACTCCACCTGCCTCATGAACTTCACATACCATCAGCTGTCCTGGCAGCTATCTAGGAAACCCTGTTGGGTCACTTCCAGTCCCATTGAGCCCAGTGGGATGGAATCAAGCAGCTTCAGCACCCACACAAAACGAACATGGAGCTCCTCACTCAAGGCGCACGAAACTCCACAGCCAAAGACAAGTTCAGTGCCCAAGCCATTTCCCGCTGCCATGGAAACCAAGTGCTCTGGCAGCACATATGTCTGAAAGTGGATATGACACCTAGGGAAGTGAGTGTGCTAGTGAATGGCAACTGCCCGAAGCAGCAGCACAGCTCTTCCAGTGCCAAAACAACTCACCTACCTCAAAAACTTCACATACCATCAGCTGTCCTGGCAGCTATCTAGGAAACCCTGTTGGGTCACTTCCGGTCCCATGCCCATTGAGCCCAGTGGGATGGAATCAAGCAGCTTCAGCACCCACACAAAACGAACATGGAGCTCCTCACTCAAGGCGCTAAAAACTCCACAGCCAAAGACAAGCTCAGTGCCCAAGCCATTTCCCGCTGCCATGGAAACCAAGTGCTCTGGCAGCACGTATGTCTGAAAGTGGAAAGGATACCCATTGAAGGGAGTGTGGTGGTGAATGGAAACTGCCCGAAGCAGCAGCACAGCTCTTCCAGTGCCAAAACAACTCCACCTGCCTCATGAACTTCACATACCATCAGCTGTCCTGCAAGCTGTCTAGGAAACCCTGTTGGGTCACTTCCGGTCCCATACCCATTGAGCCCAGTGGGATAGAATCAAGCAGCTTCAGCACCCACACAAAACGAACATGGAGCTCCTCACTCAAGGCGCTCAAAACTACATAGCGAAAGACAAGTTCAGTGCCCAAGCCATTCCCCGCTGCCATGGAAACCATGTGCTCTGGCAGCACATATGTCTGAATGTGGATATGACACCTAGGGAAGGGAGTGTGTTGGTGAATGGCAACTGCCTGATGCAGCAGCACAGCTCTTCCAGTGCCAAAACAACTCCACCTGCCTCATGAACTTCACATACCATCAGCTGTCCTGGCAGCTATCTAGGAAACCATGTTGGGTCACTTCCGGTCCCATGCCCATTGAGCCCAGTGGGATGGAATCAAGCAGCTTCAGCACCCACACAAAACGAACATGGAGCTCCTCACTCAAGGCGCTCAAATCTTCACAGCCAAAGACAAGCTCAGTGCCCAAGCCATTTCCCGCTGCCATGGAAACCAAGTGCTCTGGCAGCACATATGTGTCTGAAAGTGGATATGACACCTAGGGAAGGGAGTGTGTTGGTGAATAGCAACTGCCCGAAGCAGCAGCACAGCTCTTCCACTGCTAAAACAACTCCACCTGCCTCATGAACTTCACATAACATCAGCTGTCCTGCAAGCTGTCTAGGAAACCCTGTTGGGTCACTTCCGGTCCCATACCCATTGAGCCCAGTGGGATAGAATCAAGCAGCTTCAGCACCCACACAAAACGAACATGGATCTCCTCACTCAAGGCGCTCAAAACTACATAGCGAAAGACAAGTTCAGTGCCCAAGCCATTCCCCGCTGCCACGGACACGAAGTGATCTGGCAGCACATATGTCTGGAAGTGGATATGACACCTAGGGAAGGGAGTGTGCTGGTGAATGGCAACTGCCCGAAGCAGCAGCACAGCTCTTCCAGTGCCAAAACAACTCACCTGCCTCATGAACTTCACATACCATCAGCTGTCCTGGCAGCTATCTAGAAAACCCTGTTGGGTCACTTCCGGTCCCATGCCCATTGAGCCCAGTGGGATGGAATCAAGCAGCTTCAGCACCCACACAAAACGAACATGGAGCTCCTCACTCAAGGCGCTCAAAACTCCACAGCCAAAGACAAGTTCAGTGCCCAAGCCATTTCCCGCTGCCATGGAAACCAAGTAATCTGGCAGCACATATGTCTGAAAGTGGATATGACACCTAGGGAAGGGAGTGTGCTGGTGAATGGCAACTGCAGCAGCACAGCTCTTCCACTGCCAAAACAACTCCACCTGCCTCATGAACTTCACATACCATCAGCTGTCCTGGCAGCTATCTAGGAAACCCTGTGGGGTCACTTCCAGTCCCATTGAGCCCAGTGGGATGGAATCAAGCAGCTTCAGCACCCACACAAAACGAACATGGAGCTCCTCACTCCAGGCGCTCAAAACTCCACATCCAAAGACAAGTTCAGTGCCAAAGCCATTTCCCGCTGCCATGGAAACCAAGTGCTCTGGCAGCACATATGTCTGAAAGTGGATATGACACCTAGGGAAGGGAGTGTGCTGGTGAATGGCAACTGCCCGAAGCAGCAGGACGGCTCTTCCAGTGCCAAAACAACTCCAACTGCCTCATGAACTTCACATACCATCTGCTGTCCTGGCTGCTATCTAGGAAACCTTGTTGGGTCACTTCCGGTCCCATGCCCATTGAGCCCAGGGGGATGGAATCAAGCAGCTTCAGCACCCACACAAAACGAACATGGAGCTCCTCACTCAAGGCGCTCAAAACTTCACAGCCAAAGACAAGTTCAGTGCCCAAGCCATTTCCCGCTGCCATGGAAACCAAGTGCTCTGGCAGCACATATGTCTGAAAGTGGATATGACACCTAGGGAAGGGAGTGTTTTGGTGAATGGCAACTGCCCAAAGCAGCAGCACAGCTCTTCCACTGACAAATCAACTCCACCTGCCTCATGAACTTCACATACCATCAGCTGTCCTGGCAGCTATCTAGGAAACCCTGTTGGGTCACTTCCGGTCCCATGCCCATTGAGCCCAGTGGGATGGAATCAAGCAGCTTCAGCACCCACACAAAACGAACATGGAGCTCCTCACTCAAGGCGCTCAAAACTTCATGGCCAAAGACAAGTTCTGTGCCCAAGCCATTTCCCGCTGCCATGGAAACCAAGTGCTCTGGCAGCACATATGTCTGAAAGTGGATATGACACCTAGGGAAGGGAGTATGTTGGTGAACTGCCCGAAGCAGCAGCACAGCTCTTCCACTGCCAAATCAACTACACCTGCCTCATGAACTTCACATACCATCAGCTGTCCTGGCAGCTATCTAGGAAACCCTGTTGGGTCACTTCCGGTCCCATGCCCATTGATCCCAGTGGGATGGAATCAAGCAGCTTCAGCACCCACACAAAACGAACATGGAGCTCCTCACTCAAGGCGCTCAAAACTCCACGGCCAAAGACAAGTTCAGTGCCCAAGCCATTTCCCGCTGCCATGGAAACCAAGTGCTCTGGCAGCACATATGTCTGAAAGTGGATATGACAGATAGGGAAGGGAGTATGTTGGTGAATCAGAACTGCCCGAAGCAGCAGCACAGCTCTTCCACTGCCAAATCAACTACACCTGCCTCATGAACTTCACATACCATCAGCTGTCCTGGCAGCTATCTAGGAAACCCTGTTGGGTCACTTCCGGTCCCATGCCCATTGAGCCCAGTGGGATGGAATCAAGTAGCTTCAGCACCCACACAAAACGAACATGGAGCTCCTCACTCAGGCGCTCAAAACTTCACGGCCAAAGACAAGTTCAGTGCCCAAGCCATTTCCCGCTGCCATGGAAACCAAGTGCTCTGGCAGCACATATGTCTGAAAGTGGATATGACACCTAGGGAAGGGAGTATGTTGGTGATCGGAACTGCCCGAAGCAGCAGCACAGCTCTTCCAGTGCCAAA
The DNA here is from genome assembly GCF_030435755.1 of Ochotona princeps. Classification (NCBI taxonomy): domain Eukaryota; kingdom Metazoa; phylum Chordata; class Mammalia; order Lagomorpha; family Ochotonidae; genus Ochotona; species Ochotona princeps. Next base: position 143,188,397 of record NC_080832.1, on the reverse strand, counting down.
TCAACTCACCTGCCTCATGAACTTCACATACCATCAGCTGTCCTGGCAGCTATCTAGGAAACCCTGTTGGGTCACTTCCGGTCCCATGCCCATTGAGCAAAGTGGGATGCAATCAAGCAGCTTCAGCACCCACACAAAACGAACATGGAGCTCCTCACTCAAGACGGCCGAAACTACATGGCGAAAGACAAGTTCAGTGCAGAAGCCATTTCCCGCTGCCATGGAAACCAAGTGCTCTGGCAGCACATATGTCTGAAAGTGGATATGACACCTAGGGAAGGGAGTGTGCTGGTGAATGGCAACTGCCTGAAGCAGCAGCACAGCTCTTCCAGTGCCAAAGCAACTCCCCCTCCTCATGAACTTCACATATCATCAGCTGTCCTGGCACCTATCTAGGAAACCCTGTTGGGTCACTTCCGGTCCCATGCCCATTGAGCCCAGTGGGATGGAAACAAGCAGCTTCAGCACCCACACAAAACGAACATGGAGCTCCTCACTCAAGGCGCTCAAAACTCCACAGCCAAAGACGAGTTCAGTGCCCAAGCCATTTCCCGCTGCCATGGAAACCAAGTGCTCTGGCAGCACACATGTCTGAAAGTGGATATGACACCTAGGGAAGGGAGTGTGCTGGTGAATGGCAACTGTCCGAAGCAGCAGCACAGCTCTTCCAGTGCCAAAGCAACTCCCCCTCCTCATGAACTTCACATGCCATTAGCTGTCCTGGCAGCTATCTAGGAAACCCGGTTGGGTCACTTCCACTCCCATGCCCATTGAGCCCAGGGGGATGGAATCAAGCAGCTTCAGCACCCACACAAAACGAACATGGAGCTCCTCACTAAAGGCGCTCAAAACTCCACAGTCAAAGACAAGTTCAGTGCCCAAGCCATTTCCCGCTGCCATGGAAACCAAGTGCTCTGGCAGCACATATGTCTGAAAGTGGATATGACACCTAGGGAAGGGAGTCTGGTGGTGAATGGCAACTGCTGCAGCACAGCTCTTCCAGTGCCAAAACAACTCCACCTGCCTCATGAACTTCACATACCATCAGCTGTCTTGGCAGCTATCTAGGAAACCCTGTTGGGTCACTTCCGGTCCCATGCCCATTGAGCCCAGTGGGATGGAATCAAGCAGCTTCAGCACCCACACAAAACGAACATGGAGCTCCTCACTCAAGGCGCTCAAAACTTCACGGCCAAAGACAAGTTCAGTGCCCAAGCCATTTCCCGCTGCCATGGAAACCAAGTGCTCTGGCAGCACATATGTCTGAAAGTGGATATGACACCTAGGGAAGAAAGTGTGTTGGTGAATGGCAACTGCCCGAAGCAGCAACACAGCTCTTCCACTGCCAAAACAACTCCACCTGCCTCATGAACTTCACATACCATCAGCTGTCCTGGCAGCTATCTAGGAAACCCTGTTGGGCCACTTCCGGTCCCATGCCCATTGAGCCCAGTGGGATGGAATCAAGCAGCTTGAGCACCCACACAAAACGAACATGGAGCTCCTCACTCAAGACGCTCAAAACTTCACAGCCAAAGACAAGTTCAGTGCCCAAGCCATTTCCCGCTGCCATGGAAACCAAGTGCTCTGGCAGCACATATGTCTGAAAGTGGATATGACACCTAGGGAAGGGAGTATGTTGGTGAATCGGAACTGCCCGAAGCAGCAGCACAGCTCTTCCACTGCCAAATCAACTACACCTGCCTCATGAACTTCACATACCATCAGCTGTCCTGGCAGCTATCTAGGAAACCCTGTTGGGTCACTTCCGGTCCCATGCTCATTGAGCCCAGTGGGATGGAATCAAGCAGCTTCAGCACCCACACAAAACGAACATGGAGATCCTCACTCAAGGCGCTCAAAACTCCACGGCCAAAGACAAGTTCAGTGCCCAAGCCATTTCCCGCTGCCATGGAAACCAAGTGTTCTGGCAGCACATATGTCTGAAAGTGGATATGACACCTAGGGAAGGGAGTGTGTAGGTGAATGGCAACTGTCCGAAGCTGCAGCACAGCTCTTCCAGTGCCAAAACAACTCCCCCTCCTCATGAACTTCACATACCATCAGCTGTCCTGGCAGCTATCTAGGAAACCCTGTTGGGTCACTTCCGGTCCCATGCCCATTGAGCCCAGTGGGATGGAATCAAGCAGCTTGAGCATCCACACAAAACGAACATGGAGCTCCTCACTCAAGGCGCTCAAAACTTCACGGCCAAAGACAAGTTCAGTGCCCAAGCCATTTCCCGCTGCCATGGAAACCAAGTGCTCTGGCAGCACATATGTCTGAAAGTGGATATGACACCTAGGGAAGGGAGTATGTTGGTGAATCGGAACTGCCCGAAGCAGCAGCACAGCTCTTCCAGTGCCAAATCAACTCACCTGCCTCATGAACTTCACATACCATCAGCTGTCCTGGCAGCTATCTAGGAAACCCTGTTGGGTCACTTCCGGTCCCATGACCATTGAGCCCAGTGGGATGGAATCAAGCAGCTTCAGCACCCACACAAAACGAACATGGAGCTCCTCACTCAAGGCGCTCAAAACTACATGGCGAAAGACAAGTTCAGTGCAGAAGCCATTTCCCGCTGCCATGGAAACCAAGTGCTCTGGCAGCACATATGTCTGAAAGTGGATATGACACCTAGGGAAGGGAGTGTGCTGGTGAATGGCAACTGCCTGAAACAGCAGCACAGCTCTTCCACTGCCAAAACAACTCCACCTGCCTCATGAACTTCACATACCATCAGCTGTTCTGGCAGCTATCTAGGAAACCCTGTTGGGTCACTTCCGGTCCCATGCCCATTGAGCCCAGTGGGATGGAATCAAGCAGCTTCAGCACCCACACAAAACGAACATGGAGCTCCTCACTCAAGGCGCTCAAAACTCCACAGCCAAAGACAAGTTCAGTGCCCAAGCCATTTCCCGCTGCCATGGAAACCAAGTGCTCTGGCAGCACATATGTCTGAAAGTGGATATGACACCTAGGGAAGGGAGTGTGTTGGTGAATGGCAACTGCCTGAAGCAGCAGCACAGCTCTTCCACTGAGTAATCAACTCCACCTGCCTCATGAACTTCACATACCATCAGCTGTCCTGGCAGCTATCTAGGAAACCCTGTTGGGTCACTTCCGGTCCCATGCCCATTGAGCCCAGTGGGATGGAATCAAGCAGCTTCAGCACCCACACAAAACGAACATGGAGCTCCTCACTCAAGGCGCTCAAAACTCCACAGCCAAAGACAAGTTCAGTGCCCAAGCCATTTCCCTCTGCCCTGGAAACCAAGTGCTCTGGCAGCACATATGTCTGAAAGTGGATATGACACCTAGGGAAGGGAGTGTGCTCGTGAATGGAAACTGCCAGAAGCAGCAGCACAGCTCTTCCATTGCCAAATCAACTCCACCTGCCTCATGAACTTCACATACCATCAGCTGTCCTGGCAGCTATCTAGGAAACCCTGTTGGGTCACTTCCGGTCCCATGCCCATTGAGCCAAGTGGGATGGAATCAAGCAGCTTGAGCACCCACACAAAACGAACATGGAGCTCCTCACTCAAGGCGCTCAAAACTTCATGGCCAAAGACAAGTTCTGTGCCCAAGCCATTTCCCGCTGCCATGGAAACCAAGTGCTCTGGCAGCACATATGTCTGAAAGTGGATATGACACCTAGGGAAGGGAGTATGTTGGTGAATCGGAACTGCCCGAAGCAGCAGTACAGCTCTTCCAGTGCTAAATCAACTCACCTGCCTCATGAACTTCACATACCATCAGCTGTCCTGGCAGCTATCTAGGAAACCCTGTTGGGTCACTTCCAGTCCCATGCCCATTGAGCCCAGGGGGATGGAATCAAGCAGCTTCAGCACCCACACAAAACGAACATGGAGCTCCTCACTCAAGGCGGCCGAAACTACATGGCGAAAAACAAGTTCAGTGCAGAAGCCATTTCCCGCTGCCATGGAAACCAAGTGCTCTGGCAGCACATATGTCTGAAAGTGGATATGACACCTAGGGAAGGGAGTGTGCTGGTGAATGGCAACTGCCTGAAGCAGCAGCACAGCTCTTCCAGTGCCAAAACAACTCCACCTGCCTCATGAACTTCACATACCATCAGCTGTCCTGGCAGCTATCTAGGAAACCCTGTTGGGTCACTTCCGGTCCCATGCCCATTGAGCCCAGTGGGATGGAATCAAGCAGCTTCAGCACCCACACAAAACGAACATGGAGCTTCTCACTCAAGGCGCTCAAAACTCCACGGCCAAAGACAAGTTCAGTGCCCAAGCCATTTCCCGCTGCCATGGAAACCAAGTGCTCTGGCAGCACATATGTCTGAAAGTGGATATGACACCTAGGGAAGGGAGTGTGCTCGTGAATGGAAACTGCCAGAAGCAGCAGCACAGCTCTTCCACTGCCAAATCAACTCCACCTGCCTCATGAACTTCACATACCATCAGCTGTCCTGGCAGCTATCTAGGAAACCCTGTTGGGTCACTTCCGGTCCCATGCCCATTGAGCCCAGTGGGATGGAATCAAGCAGCTTCAGCACCCACACAAAACGAACATGGAGCTCCTCACTCACGGCGGCCGAAACTACATGGCGAAAGACAAGTTCAGTGCAGAAGCCATTTCCCGCTGCCATGGAAACCAAGTGCTCTGGCAGCACATATGTCTGAAAGTGGATATGACACCTAGGGAAGGGAGTGTGCTGGTGAATGGCAACTGCCTGAAGCAGCACAGCTCTTCCACTGCCAAAACAACTCCACCTGCCTCATGAACTTCACATACCATCAGCTGTCCTGGCAGCTATCTAGGAAACCCTGTTGGGTCACTTCCGGTCCCATGCCCATTGAGCCCAGTGGGATGGAATCAAGCAGCTTCAGCACCCACACAAAACGAACATGGAGCTCCTCACTCAAGGCGCTCAAAACTCCACGGCCAAAGATAAGTTCAGTGCCCAAGCCATTTCCCGCTGCCATGGAAACCAAGTGCTCTGGCAGCACATATGTCTGAAAGTGGATATGACACCTAGGGAAGGGAGTGTGCTCGTGAATGGCAACTGCCTGAAGCAGCAGCACAGCTCTTCCAGTGCCAAATCAACTCACCTGCCTCATGAACTTCACATACCATCAGCTGTCCTGGCAGCTATCTAGGAAACCCTGTTGGGTCACTTCCGGTCCCATGCCCATTGAGCCCAGTGGGATGGAATCAAGCAGCTTCAGCACCCACACAAAACTAACATGGAGCTCCTCACTCAAGGCGCTAAAAACTCCACAGCAAAGACAAGTTCAGTGCCCAAGCCATTTCCCGCTGCCATGGAAACCAAGTGCTCTGGCAGCACATATGTCTGAAAGTGGATATGACACCTAGGGAAGGGAGTGTGTTGTTGAATGGCAACTACCCGAAGCAGCAGCACAGCTCTTCCACTGCCAAAACAACTCCACCTGCCTCATGAACTTCACATACCATCAGCTGTCCTGGCAGCTATCTAGGAAACCCTGTTGGGTCACTTCCGGTCCCATGCCCATTGAGCCCAGTGGGATGGAATCAAGCAGCTTCAGCAACCACAGAAAACGAACATGGAGCTCCTCACTCAAGGTTCCCAAAACTTCACAGCCAAAGACAAGTTCAGTGCCGAAACCATTTCCCTCTGCCATGGAAACCAAGTGCTCTGGCAGCACATATGTCTGAAAGTGGATATGACACCTAGGAAAGGGAGTGTGTTGGTGAATGGCAACTGCGCGATGCAGCAGCACAGCTCTTCCAGTGCCAAAACAACTCCACCTGCCTCATGAACTTCACATACCATCAGCTGTCCTGGCAGCTATCTAGGAAACCCTGTTGGGTCACTTCCGGTCCCATGCCCATTGAGCCCAGTGGGATGGAATCAAGCAGCTTCAGCACCCACACAAAACGAACATGGAGCTTCTCACTCAAGGCGCTCAAAACTCCACAGCCAAAGACAAGTTCAGTGCCCAAGCCATTTCCCGCTGCCATGGAAACCAAGTGCTCTGGCAGCACATATGTCTGAAAGTGGATATGACACCTAGGGAAGGGAGTGTGTTGGTGAATGGCAACTGCCTGAAGCAGCAGCACAGCTCTTCCACTGAGTAATCAACTCCACCTGCCTCATGAACTTCACATACCATCAGCTGTCCTGGCAGCTATCTAGGAAACCCTGTTGGGTCACTTCCGGTCCCATGCCCATTGAGCCCAGTGGGATGGAATCAAGCAGCTTCAGCACCCACACAAAACGAACATGGAGCTCCTCACTCAAGGCGCTCAAAACTCCACAGCCAAAGACAAGTTCAGTGCCCTAGCCATTTCCCTCTGCCCTGGAAACCAAGTGCTCTGGCAGCACATATGTCTGAAAGTGGATATGACACCTAGGGAAGGGAGTGTGCTCGTGAATGGAAACTGCCAGAAGCAGCAGCACAGCTCTTCCAGTGCCAAATCAACTCCACCTGCCTCATGAACTTCACATACCATCAGCTGTCCTGGCAGCTATCTAGGAAACCCTGTGGGGTCACTTCTGGTCCCATGCCCATTGAGCCAAGTGGGATGGAATCAAGCAGCTTGAGCACCCACACAAAACGAACATGGAGCTCCTCACTCAAGGCGCTCAAAACTTCACAGCCAAGGACAAGCTCAGTGCCCAAGCCATTTCCCGCTGCCATGGAAACCAAGTGCTCTGGCAGCACATATGTCTGAAAGTGGATATGACACCTAGGGAAGGGAGTATGTTGGTGAATCGGAACTGCACGAAGCAGCAGCACAGCTCTTCCAGTGCCAAATCAACTCACCTGCCTCATGAACTTCACATACCATCAGCTGTACTGGCAGCTATCTAGGAAACCCTGTTGGGTCACTTCCAGTCCCATGCCCATTGAGCCCAGTGGGATGGAATCAAGCAGCTTCAGCACCCACACAAAACGAACATGGAGCTCCTCACTCAAGGCGGCCGAAACTACATGGCGAAAAACAAGTTCAGTGCAGAAGCCATTTCCCGCTGCCATGGAAACCAAGTGCTCTGGCAGCACATATGTCTGAAAGTGGATATGACACCTAGGAAAGGGAGTGTGTTGGTGAATGGCAACTGCGCGATGCAGCAGCACAGCTCTTCCAGTGCCAAAACAACTCCACCTGCCTCATGAACTTCACATACCATCAGCTGTACTGGCAGCTATCTAGGAAACCCTGTTGGGTCACTTCCGGTCCCATGCCCATTGAGCCCAGTGGGATGGAATCAAGCAGCTTCAGCACCCACACAAAACGAACATGGAGCTTCTCACTCAAGGCGCTCAAAACTCCACAGCCAAAGACAAGTTCAGTGCCCAAGCCATTTCCCGCTGCCATGGAAACCAAGTGCTCTGGCAGCACATATGTCTGAAAGTGGATATGACACCTAGGGAAGGGAGTGTGTTGGTGAATGGCAACTGCCTGAAGCAGCAGCACAGCTCTTCCACTGAGTAATCAACTCCACCTGCCTCATGAACTTCACATACCATCAGCTGTCCTGGCAGCTATCTAGGAAACCCTGTTGGGTCACTTCCGGTCCCATGCCCATTGAGCCCAGTGGGATGGAATCAAGCAGCTTCAGCACCCACACAAAACGAACATGGAGCTCCTCACTCAAGGCGCTCAAAACTCCACAGCCAAAGACAAGTTCAGTGCCCAAGCCATTTCCCTCTGCCCTGGAAACCAAGTGCTCTGGCAGCACATATGTCTGAAAGTGGATATGACACCTAGGGAAGGGAGTGTGCTCGTGAATGGAAACTGCCAGAAGCAGCAGCACAGCTCTTCCACTGCCAAATCAACTCCACCTGCCTCATGAACTTCACATACCATCAGCTGTCCTGGCAGCTATCTAGGAAACCCTGTTGGGTCACTTCCGGTCCCATGCCCATTGAGCCAAGTGGGATGGAATCAAGCAGCTTGAGCACCCACACAAAACGAACATGGAGCTCCTCACTCAAGGCGCTCAAAACTCCACAGCCAAAGACAAGTTCTGTGCCCAAGCCATTTCCCGCTGCCATGGAAACCAAGTGCTCTGGCAGCACATATGTCTGAAAGTGGATATGACACCTAGGGAAGGGAGTATGTTGGTGAATCGGAACTGCCCGAAGCAGCAGCACAGCTCTTCCAGTGCCAAATCAACTCACCTGCCTCATGAACTTCACATACCATCAGCTGTACTGGCAGCTATCTAGGAAACCCTGTTGGGTCACTTCCAGTCCCATGCCCATTGAGCCCAGTGGGATGGAATCAAGCAGCTTCAGCACCCACACAAAACGAACATGGAGCTCCTCACTCAAGGCGGCCGAAACTACATGGCGAAAGACAAGTTCAGTGCAGAAGCCATTTCCCGCTGCCATGGAAACCAAGTGCTCTGGCAGCACATATGTCTGAAAGTGGATATGACACCTAGGGAAGGGAGTGTGCTGGTGAATGGCAACTGCCTGAAGCAGCAGCACAGCTCTTCCACTGCCAAAACAACTCCACCTGCCTCATGAACTTCACATACCATCAGCTGTCCTGGCAGCTATCTAGGAAACCCTGTTGGGTCACTTCCGGTCCCATGCCCATTGAGCCCAGTGGGATGGAATCAAGCAGCTTCAGCACCCACACAAACGAACATGGAGCTCCTCACTCAAGGCGCTCAAAACTCCACGGCCAAAGATAAGTTCAGTGCCCAAGCCATTTCCCGCTGCCATGGAAACCAAGTGCTCTGGCAGCACATATGTCTGAAAGTGGATATGACACCTAGGGAAGGGAGTCTGGTGGTGAATGGCAACTGCAGCAGCACAGCTCTTCCACTGCCAAAACAACTCCACCTGCCTCATGAACTTCACATACCATCAGCTGTCCTGGCAGCTATCTAGGAAACCCTGTTGGGTCACTTCCGGTCCCATGCCCATTGAGCCCAGTGGGATGGAATCAAGCAGCTTCAGCACCCACACAAAACTAACATGGAGCTCCTCACTCAAGGCGCTAAAAACTCCACAGCAAAGACAAGTTCAGTGCCCAAGCCATTTCCCGCTGCCATGGAAACCAAGTGCTCTGGCAGCACATATGTCTGAAAGTGGATATGACACCTAGGGAAGGGAGTGTGTTGGTGAATGGCAACTGCCCGAAGCAGCAGCACAGCTCTTCCACTGCCAAAACAACTCCACCTGCCTCATGAACTTCACATACCATCAGCTGTCCTGGCAGCTATCTAGGAAACCCTGTTGGGTCACTTCCGGTCCCATGCCCATTGAGCCCAGTGGGATGGAATCAAGCAGCTTCAGCAACCACAGAAAACGAACATGGAGCTCCTCACTCAAGGTTCCCAAAACTTCACAGCCAAAGACAAGTTCAGTGCCGAAGCCATTTCCCTCTGCCATGGAAACCAAGTGCTCTGGCAGCACATATGTCTGAAAGTGGATATGACACCTAGGAAAGGGAGTGTGTTGGTGAATGGCAACTGCGCGATGCAGCAGCACAGCTCTTCCACTGCCAAAACAACTCCACCTGCCTCATGAACTTCACATACCATCAGCTGTCCTGGCAGCTATCTAGGAAACCCTGTTGGGTCACTTCCGGTCCCATGCCCATTGAGCCCAGTGGGATGGAATCAAGCAGCTTCAGCACCCACACAAAACGAACATGGAGCTTCTCACTCAAGGCGCTCAAAACTCCACAGCCAAAGACAAGTTCAGTGCCCAAGCCATTTCCCGCTGCCATGGAAACCAAGTGCTCTGGCAGCACATATGTCTGAAAGTGGATATGACACCTAGGGAAGGGAAGGGAGTGTGCTGGTGAATGGCAACTGCGGCAGCACAGCTCTTCCACTGCCAAAACAACTCCACCTGCCTCATGAACTTCACATACCATCAGCTGTCCTGGCAGCTATCTAGGAAACCCTGTTGGGTCACTTCCGGTCCCATGCCCATTGAGCCCACGGGGATGGAATCAAGCAGCTTCAGCAACCACAGAAAACGAACATGGAGCTCCTCACTCAAGGTTCCCAAAACTTCACAGCCAAAGACAAGTTCAGTGCCGAAGCCATTTCCCTCTGCCATGGAAACCAAGTGCTCTGGCAGCACATATGTCTGAAAGTGGATATGACACCTAGGAAAGGGAGTGTGTTGGTGAATGGCAACTGCGCGATGCAGCAGCACAGCTCTTCCAGTGCCAAAACAACTCCACCTGACTCATGAACTTCACATACCATCAGCTGTCCTGGCAGCTATCTAGGAAACCCTGTTGGGTCACTTCCGGTCCCATGCCCATTGAGCCCAGTGGGATGGAATCAAGCAGCTTCAGCACCCACACAAAACGAACATGGAGCTTCTCACTCAAGGCGCTCAAAACTCCACAGCCAAAGACAAGTTCAGTGCCCAAGCCATTTCCCGCTGCCATGGAAACCAAGTGCTCTGGCAGCACATATGTCTGAAAGTGGATATGACACCTAGGGAAGGGAGTGTGTTGGTGAATGGCAACTGCCTGAAGCAGCAGCACAGCTCTTCCACTGAGTAATCAACTCCACCTGCCTCATGAACTTCACATACCATCAGCTGTCCTGGCAGCTATCTAGGAAACCCTGTTGGGTCACTTCCGGTCCCATGCCCATTGAGCCCAGTGGGATGGAATCAAGCAGCTTCAGCACCCACACAAAACTAACATGGAGCTCCTCACTCAAGGCGCTAAAAACTCCACAGCCAAAGACAAGTTCAGTGCCCAAGCCATTTCCCGCTGCCATGGAAACCAAGTGCTCTGGCAGCACATATGTCTGAAAGTGGATATGACACCTAGGGAAGGGAGTGTGCTCGTGAATGGAAAATGCCAGAAGCAGCAGCACAGCTCTTCCAGTGCAAAAACAACTCCACCTGCCTCATGAACTTCACATACCATCAGCTGTCCTGGCAGCTATCTAGGAAACCCTGTTGGGTCACTTCCGGTCCCATGCCCATTGAGCCAAGTGGGATGGAATCAAGCAGCTTGAGCACCCACACAAAACGAACATGGAGCTCCTCACTCAAGGCGCTCAAAACTTCATGGCCAAAGACAAGTTCTGTGCCCAAGCCATTTCCCCCTGCCATGGAAACCAAGTGCTCTGGCAGCACATATGTCTGAAAGTGGATATGACACCTAGGGAAGGGAGTGTGCTCGTGAATGGAAACTGCCAGAAGCAGCAGCACAGCTCTTCCAGTGCCAAATCAACTCACCTGCCTCATGAACTTCACATACCATCAGCTGTACTGGCAGCTATCTAGGAAACCCTGTTGGGTCACTTCCAGTCCCATGCCCATTGAGCCCAGTGGGATGGAATCAAGCAGCTTCAGCACCCACACAAAACCCACATGGAGCTCCTCACTCAAGGCGGCCGAAACTACATGGCGAAAGACAAGTTCAGTGCCCAAGCCATTTCCCGCTGCCATGGAAACCAAGTGCTCTGGCAGCACATATGTCTGAAAGTGGATATGACACCTAGGGAAGGGAGTGTGCTGGTGAATGGCAACTGCCTGAAGCAGCAGCACAGCTCTTCCACTGCCAAAACAACTCCACCTGCCTCATGAACTTCACATACCATCAGCTGTCCTGGCAGCTATCTAGGAAACCCTGTTGGGTCACTACCGGTCCCATGCCCATTGAGCCCAGTGGGATGGAATCAAGCAGCTTCAGCAAACACACAAAACGAACATGGAGCTCCTCACTCAAGGCGCTCAAAACTCCACGGCCAAAGATAAGTTCAGTGCCCAAGCCATTTCCCGCTGCCATGGAAACCAAGTGCTCTGGCAGCACATATGTCTGAAAGTGGATATGACACCTAGGGAAGGGAGGGTGGTGGTGAATGGCAACTGCAGCAGCACAGCTCTTCCACTGCCAAAACAACTCCACCTGCCTCATGAACTTCACATACCATCAGCTGTCCTGGCAGCTATCTAGGAAACCCTGTTGGGTCACTTCCGGTCCCATGCCCATTGAGCCCAGTGGGATGGAATCAAGCAGCTTCAGCACCCACACAAAACTAACATGGAGCTCCTCACTCAAGGCGCTAAAAACTCCACAGCAAAGACAAGTTCAGTGCCCAAGCCATTTCCCGCTGCCATGGAAACCAAGTGCTCTGGCAGCACATATGTCTGAAAGTGGATATGACACCTAGGGAAGGGAGTGTGTTGGTGAATGGCAACTGCCCGAAGCAGCAGCACAGCTCTTCCACTGCCAAAACAACTCCACCTGCCTCATGAACTTCACATACCATCAGCTGTCCTGGCAGCTATCTAGGAAACCCTGTTGGGTCACTTCCGGTCCCATGCCCATTGAGCCCAGTGGGATGGAATCAAGCAGCTTCAGCAACCACAGAAAACTAACATGGAGCTCCTCACTCAAGGCGCTCAAAACTCCACAGCCAAAGACAAGTTCAGTGCCGAAGCCATTTCCCTCTGCCATGGAAACCAAGTGCTCTGGCAGCACATATGTCTGAAAGTGGATATGACACCTAGGAAAGGGAGTGTGTTGGTGAATGGCAACTGCGCGATGCAGCAGCACAGCTCTTCCAGTGCCAAAACAACTCCACCTGCCTCATGAACTTCACATACCATCAGCTGTCCTGGCAGCTATCTAGGAAACCCTGTTGGGTCACTTCCGGTCCCATGCCCATTGAGCCCAGTGGGATGGAATCAAGCAGCTTCAGCACCCACACAAAACGAACATGGAGCTTCTCACTCAAGGCGCTCAAAACTCCACAGCCAAAGACAAGTTCAGTGCCCAAGCCATTTCCCGCTGCCATGGAAACCAAGTGCTCTGGCAGCACATATGTCTGAAAGTGGATATGACACCTAGGGAAGGGAAGGGAGTGTGCTGGTGAATGGCAACTGCGGCAGCACAGCTCTTCCACTGCCAAAACAACTCCACCTGCCTCATGAACTTCACATACCATCAGCTGTCCTGGCAGCTATCTAGGAAACACTGTTGGGTCACTTCCGGTCCCATGCCCATTGACCCCAGTGGGATGGAATCAAGCAGCTTCAGCACCCACACAAAACTAACATGGAGCTCCTCACTCAAGGCGCTCAAAACTCCACGGCCAAAGGCAAGTTCAGTGCTGAAGCCATTTCCCGCTGCCATGGAAACCAAGTGCTCTGGCAGCACATATGTCTGAAAGTGGATATGACACCTAGGGAAGGGAGTGTGTTGGTGAATGGCAACTGCCTGAAGCAGCAGCACAGCTCTTCCACTGCCAAAACAACTCCACCTGCCTCATGAACTTCACATATCATCAGCTGTCCTGTCTGCTATCTAGGAAACCCTGTTGGGTCACTTCCGGTCCCATGCCCATTGAGCCCAGTGGGATGGAATCAAGCAGCTTCAGCACCCACACAAAACGAACAGGGAGCTAATCACACAAGATGCTCGAAACTACATGGCAAAAGACAAGTTCAGTGCAGAAGCCATTTCCCGCTGCCATGGAAACCAAGTGCTCTGGCAGCACATATGTCTGAAAGTGGATATGACACCAAGGGAAGGGAGTGTGGTGGTGAATGGCAACTGCCTGAAGCAGCAGCACAGCTCTTCCACTGCCAAAACAACTCCACCAGCCTCATGAACTTCACATACCATCAGCTGTCCTGGCTGCCATCTAAGAAACCCTGCTGGGTCACTTCCGGTCCCATGCCCATTGAGCCCAGTGGGATGGAATCAAGCAGCTTCAGCACCCACACAAAACGAACATGGAGCTCCTCACTCAAGGCGCTCAAAACTCCACAGCCACAGACAAGTTCAGTGCCCTAGCCATTTCCCGCTGCCATGGAAACCAAGTGCTCTGGCAGCACATATGTCTGAAAGTGGATATGACACCTAGGGAAGGGAGTGTGCTGGTGAATGGCAACTGCCCGAAGCAGCAGCACAGCTCTTCCAGTGCCAAAACAACTCCACCTGCCTCAAGAACTTCACATACCATCAGCTGTCCTGGCAGCTATCTAGGAAACCCTGTTGGGTCACTTCTGGTCCCATACCCATTCAGCCCAGGGGGATGGAATCAAGCAGCTTCAGCACCCACACAAAACGAACATGGAGCTCCTCACTCAAGGCGCTCAAAACTACATGGCGAAAGACAAGTTCAGTGCCCAAGCCATTTCCCGCTGCCATGGAAACCAAGTGCTCTGGCAGCACATATGTCTGAAAGTGGATATGACACCTAGGGAAGGGAGTGTGCTGGTGAATGGCAACTGCCCGAAGCTGCAGCACAGCTCTTCCAGTGCCAAAACAACTCCACCTGCCTCATGAACTTCACATACCATCAACTGTCCTGGCAGCTATCTAGGAAACCCTGTTGGGTCACTTCCTTTCCCATGCCCATTGAGCCCAGTGGGATGGAATCAAGCAGCTTCAGCACCCACACAAAACTAACATGGAGCTCCTCACTCAAGACGCTCAAAACTCCTCGGCCAAAGACAAGTTCAGTGCCGAAGCCATTTCCCTCTGCTATGGAAACCAAGTGCTCTGGCAGCACATATGTCTGAAAGTGGATATGACACCTAGGGAAGGGAGTGTGGTGGTGAATGGCAACTGCCCGAAGCAGTGGCACAGCTCTTCCAGTGCCAAAACAACTCCACCTGCCTCATGAACTTCACATACCATCAGCTGTCCTGGCAGCTATCTAGGAAACCCTGTTGGGTCACTTCCGGTCCCATGCCCATTGAGCCCAGGGGGATGGAATCAAGCAGCTTGAGCACCCACACAAAACGAACATGGAGCTAATCACACAAGATGCTCGAAACTACATGGCAAAAGACAAGTTCGGTGCAGAAGCCATTTCCGACTGCCATGGAAACCAAGTGCTCTGGCAGTACATATGTCTGAAAGTGGATATGACACCTAGGGAAGGGAGTGTGCTGGTGAATGGCAACTGCCCGAAGCAGCAGCACAGCTCTTCCAGTGCCAAAACAACTCCACCTGCCTCAAGAACTTCACATACCATCAGCTGTCCTGGCAGCTATCTAGGAAACCCTGTTTGGTCACTTCTGGTCCCATGCCCATTCAGCCCAGGGGGATGGAATCAAGCAGCTTCAGCACCCACACAAAACGAACATGGAGCTCCTCACTCAAGGCGC
This sequence comes from Ochotona princeps, assembly GCF_030435755.1. Taxonomy (NCBI): domain Eukaryota; kingdom Metazoa; phylum Chordata; class Mammalia; order Lagomorpha; family Ochotonidae; genus Ochotona; species Ochotona princeps. The sequence goes on along the minus strand of NC_080832.1, from coordinate 143,173,311 downwards.
TCAAAACTCCACAGCCAAAGACAAGTTCAGTGCCCAAGCCATTTCCCGCTGCCATGGAAACCAAGTGCTCTGGCAGCACATATGTCTGAAAGTGGATATGACACCTAGGGAAGGGAAGGGAGTGTGCTGGTGAATGGCAACTGCGGCAGCACAGCTCTTCCACTGCCAAAACAACTCCATCTGCCTCATGAACTTCACATACCATCAGCTGTCCTGGCAGCTATCTAGGAAACCCTGTTGGGTCACTTCCGGTCCCATGCCCATTGAGCCCACGGGGATGGAATCAAGCAGCTTCAGCACCCACACAAAACGAACATGGAGCTCCTCACTCAAGACGCTCAAAACTACATGGCCAAAGACAAGTTCAGTGCCCAAGCCATTTCCCGCTGCCATGGAAACCAAGTGCTCTGGCAGCACATATGTCTGAAAGTGGATATGACACCTAGGGAAGGGAGTGTGTTGGTGAACGGCAACTGCCCGAAGCAGCAGCACAGCTCTTCCACTGCCAAAACAACTCCACCTGCCTCATGAACTTCACATACCATCAGCTGTCCTGGCAGCTATCTAGGAAACACTGTTGGGTCACTTCCGGTCCCATACCCATTGAGCCCAGTGGGATGGAATCAAGCAGCTTCAGCACCCACACAAAACCCACATGGAGCTCCTCACTCAAGGCGCTCAAAACTCCACGGCGAAAGGCAAGTTCAGTGCTGAAGCCATTTCCCGCTGCCATGGAAACCAAGTGCTCTGGCAGCACATATGTCTGAAAGTGGATATGACACCTAGGGAAGGGAGTGTGTTGGTGAATGGCAACTGCCTGAAGCAGCAGCACAGCTCTTCCACTGCCAAAACAACTCCACCTGCCTCATGAACTTCACATATCATCAGCTGTCCTGTCTGCTATCTAGGAAACCCTGTTGGGTCACTTCCGGTCCCATGCCCATTGAGCCCAGTGGGATGGAATCAAGCAGCTTCAGCACCCACACAAAACGAACAGGGAGCTAATCACACAAGATGCTCGAAACTACATGGCAAAAGACAAGTTCAGTGCAGAAGCCATTTCCCGCTGCCATGGAAACCAAGTGCTCTGGCAGCACATATGTCTGAAAGTGGATATGACACCAAGGGAAGGGAGTGTGGTGGTGAATGGCAACTGCCTGAAGCAGCAGCACAGCTCTTCCACTGCCAAAACAACTCCACCTGCCTCATGAACTTCACATACCATCAGCTGTCCTGGCTGCCATCTAAGAAACCCTGCTGGGTCACTTCCGGTCCCATGCCCATTGAGCCCAGTGGGATGGAATCAAGCAGCTTCAGCACCCACACAAAACGAACATGGAGCTCCTCACTCAAGGCGCTCAAAACTCCACAGCCACAGACAAGTTCAGTGCCCAAGCCATTTCCCGCTGCCATGGAAACCAAGTGCTCTGGCAGCACATATGTCTGAAAGTGGATATGACACCTAGGGAAGGGAGTGTGCTGGTGAATGGCAACTGCCCGAAGCAGCAGCACAGCTCTTCCACTGCAAAAACAACTCCACCTGCCTCAACAACTTCACATACCATCAGCTGTCCTGGCAGCTATCTAGGAAACCCTGTTGGGTCACTTCTGGTCCCATGCCCATTCAGCCCAGGGGGATGGAATCAAGCAGCTTCAGCACCCACACAAAACGAACATGGAGCTCCTCACTCAAGGCGCTCAAAACTACATGGCGAAGACAAGTTCAGTGCCCAAGCCATTTCCCGCTGCCATGGAAACCAAGTGCTCTGGCAGCACATATGTCTGAAAGTGGATATGACACCTAGGGAAGGGAGTGTGCTGGTGAATGGCAACTGCCCGAAGCTGCAGCACAGCTCTTCCAGTGCCAAAACAACTCCACCTGCCTCATGAACTTCACATACCATCAACTGTCCTGGCAGCTATCTAGGAAACCCTGTTGGGTCACTTCCGGTCCCATGCCCATTGAGCCCAGTGGGATGGAATCAAGCAGCTTCAGCACCCACACAAAACTAACATGGAGCTCCTCACTCAAGACGCTCAAAACTCCTCGGCCAAAGACAAGTTCAGTGCCGAAGCCATTTCCCTCTGCTATGGAAACCAAGTGCTCTGGCAGCACATATGTCTGAAAGTGGATATGACACCTAGGGAAGGGAGTGTGGTGGTGAATGGCAACTGCCCGAAGCAGTGGCACAGCTCTTCCAGTGAGAAAACAACTCCACCTGCCTCATCTACTTCACATACCATCAGCTGTCCTGGCAGCTATCTAGGAAACCCTGCTGGGTCACTTCCGGTCCCATGCCCATTGAGCCCAGGGGGATGGAATCAAGCAGCTTGAGCACCCACACAAAACGAACATGGAGCTCCTCACTCAAGGCGCTCAAAACTACATGGCAAAAGACAAGTTCGGTGCAGAAGCCATTTCCGACTGCCATGGAAACCAAGTGCTCTGGCAGTACATATGTCTGAAAGTGGATATGACACCTAGGGAAGGGAGTGTGCTGGTGAATGGCAACTGCCCGAAGCAGCAGCACAGCTCTTCCAGTGCCAAAACAACTCCACCTGCCTCAAGAACTTCACATACCATCAGCTGTCCTGGCAGCTATCTAGGAAACCCTGTTTGGTCACTTCTGGTCCCATGCCCATTCAGCCCAGGGGGATGGAATCAAGCAGCTTCACCACCCACACAAAACGAACATGGAGCTCCTCACTCAAGGCGCTCAAAACTCCACAGCCAAAGACAAGTTCAGTGCCCAAGCCATTTCCCGCTGCCATGGAAACCAAGTGCTCTGGCAGCACATATGTCTGAAAGTGGATATGACACCTAGGGAAGGGAGTGTGGTGGTGAATGCCAAATGTCGGAAGCAGCAGCACAGCTCTTCCAGTGCCAAAACAACTCCACCTGCCTCATGAACTTCACATACCATCAGCTGTCCTGGCAGCTGTCTAGGAAACCCTGTTGGGTCACTTCCTTTCCCATGCCCATTGAGCCCAGTGGGTTGGAATCAAGCAGCTTCAGCACCCACACAAAACGAACATGGAGCTCCTCACTCAAGGCGCTCAAAACTCCACAGCCAAAGACAAGTTCAGTGCCCAAGCCATTTCCCGCTGCCATGGAAACCAAGCGCTCTGGCAGCACATATGTCTGAAAGTGGATATGACACCTAGGGAAGGGAGTGTGCTGGTGAATGGCAACTGCCCGAAGCTGCAGCACAGCTCGTCCACTGCCAAAACAACTCCACCTGCCTCAAGAACTTCACATACCATCAGCTGTCCTGGCAGCTATCTAGGAAACCCTGTTGGGTCACTTCCGGTCCCATGCCCATTGAGCCCAGTGGGATGGAATCAAGCAGCTTCAGCACCCACACAAAACGAACATGGAGCTCCTCACTCAAGGCGCTCAAAACTCCACGGCCAAAGACAAGTTCAGTGCCCAAGCCATTTCCCGCTGCCATGGAAACCAAGTGCTCTGGCAGCACATATGTCTGAAAGTGGATATGACACCTAGGGAAGGGAGTGTGGTGGTGAATGCCAACTGTCGGAAGCAGCAGCACAGCTCTTCCAGTGCCAAAACAACTCCACCTGCCTCATGAACTTCACATACCATCAGCTGTCCTGGCAGCTGTCTAGGAAACCCTGTTGGGTCACTTCCTTTCCCATGCCCATTGAGCCCAGTGGGATGGAATCAAGCAGCTTCAGCACCCACACAAAACGAACATGAAGCTCCTCACTCAAGGCGCTCAAAACTCCACAGCCACAGACAAGTTCAGTGCCCAAGCCATTTCCCGCTGCCATGGAAACCAAGTGCTCTGGCAGCACATATGTCTGAAAGTGGATATGACACCTAGGGAAGGGAGTGTGCTGGTGAATGGCAACTGCCCGAAGCTGCAGCACAGCTCTTCCAGTGCAAAAACAACTCCACCTGCCTCAAGAACTTCACATACCATCAGCTGTCCTGGCAGCTATCTAGGAAACCCTGTTGGGTCACTTCTGGTCCCATGCCCATTCAGCCCAGTGGGATGGAATCAAGCAGCTTCAGCACCCACACAAAACGAACAGGGAGCTCCTCACTCAAGGCGCTCAAAACTACATGGCGAAAGACAAGTTCAGTGCCCAAGCCATTTCCCGCTGCCATGGAAACCAAGTGCTCTGGCAGCACATATGTCTGAAAGTGGATATGACACCTAGGGAAGGGAGTGTGCTGGTGAATGGCAACTGCCCGAAGCTGCAGCACAGCTCTTCCAGTGCCAAAACAACTCCACCTGCCTCATGAACTTCACATACCATCAACTGTCCTGGCAGCTATCTAGGAAACCCTGTTGGGTCACTTCCTTTCCCATGCCCATTGAGCCCAGTGGGATGGAATCAAGCAGCTTCAGCACCCACACAAAACGAACATGGAGCTCCTCACTCAAGGCGCTCAAAACTCCACAGCCAAAGACAAGTTCAGTGCCCAAGCCATTTCCCGCTGCCATGGAAACCAAGTGCTCTGGCAGCACATATGTCTGAAAGTGGATATGACACCTAGGGAAGGAAGTCTGGTGGTGAATGGCAACTGCCCGAAGCAGCAGCACAGCTCTTCCAGTGCCAAAACAACTCCACCTGCCTCATGAACTTCACATACCATCAGCTGTCCTGGCAGCTATCTAGGAAACCCTGTTGGGTCACTTCCGGTCCCATGCAAATTGAGCCCAGTGGGATGGAATCAAGCAGCTTCAGCACCCACACAAAACGAACATGGAGCTCCTCACTCAAGGCGCTCAAAACTCCACAGCCAAAGACAAGTTCAGTGCCCAAGCCATTTCCCGCTGCCATGGACACCAAGTGCTCTGGCAGCACATATGTCTGAAAGTGGATATGACACCTAGGGAAGGGAGTGTGTTGGTGAATGGCAACTGCCCGAAGCAGCAGCACAGCTCTTCCAGTGCCAAAACAACTCCACCTGCCTCATGAACTTCACATACCATCAGCTGTCCTGGCAGCTATCTAGGAAACCCTGTTGGGTCACTTCCGGTCCCATGCCCATTGAGCCCAGTGGGATGGAATCAAGCAGCTTCAGCACCCACACAAAACGAACATGGAGCTCCTCACTCAAGGCACTCAAAACTTCACGGCCAAAAACAAGTTCAGTGCCCAAGCCATTTCCCGTTGCCATGGAAACCAAGTGCTCTGGCAGCACATATGTCTGAAAGTGGATATGACACCTAGGGAAGGGAGTGTGCTGGTGAATGGCAACTGCCCGAAGCAGCAGCACAGCTCTTCCACTGCCAAAACAACTCCACCTGCCTCATGAACTTCACATACCATCAGCTGAACTGGCAGCTATCTAGGAAACCCTGTTGGGTCACTTCTGCTCCCATGCCCATTGAGCCCAGTGGGATGGAATCAAGCAGCTTCAGCACCCACACAAAACGAACATGGAGCTCCTCACTCAAGGCGCTCAAAACTCCACAGCCAAAGACAAGTTCAGTGCCCAAGCCATTTCCCGCTGCCATGGAAACCAAGTGCTCTGGCAGCACATATGTCTGAAAGTGGATATGACACCTAGGGAAGGGAGTCTGGTGGTGAATGGCAACTGCAGCAGCACAGCTCTTCCACTGCCAAAACAACTCCACCTGCCTCATGAACTTCACATACCATCAGCTGTCCTGGCAGCTATCTAGGAAACCCTGTTGGGTCACTTCCGGTCCCATGCCCATTGAGCCCAGTGGGATGGAATCAAGCAGTTTGAGCACCCACACAAAACGAACATGGAGCTCCTCACTCAAGGCGCTCAAAACTCCACGGCCAAAGACAAGTTCAGTGCCCAAGCCATTTCCCGCTGCCATGGAAACCAAGTGCTCTGGCAGCACATATGTCTGAAAGTGGATATGACACCTAGGGAAGGGAGTGTGTTGGTGAATGGCAACAGCCCGAAGCAGCAACACAGCTCTTCCACTGCCAAAACAACTCCCCCTACCTCATGAACTTCACATACCATCAGCTGTCCTGGCAGCTATCTAGGAAACCCTGTTGGTTCACTTCCGGTCCCATGCCCATTGAGCCCAGGGGGATGGAATCAAGCAGCTTCAGCACCCACACAAAACGAACATGGAGCTCCTCACTCAAGGCGCTCAAAACTTCACAGCCAAGGACAAGCTCAGTGCCCAAGCCATTTCCCGCTGCCATGGAAACCAAGTGCTCTGGCAGCACATATGTCTGAAAGTGGATATGACACCTTGGGAAGGGAGTGTGCTGGTGAATGGCAACTGCCCGAAGCAGCAGCACAGCTCTTCCAGTGCCAAAACAACTCCACCTGCCTCATGAACTTCACATACCATCAGCTGTCCTGGCAGCTATCTAGGAAACCCTGTTGGGTCACTTCCGGTCCCATGCCCATTGAGCCCAGGGGGATGGAATCAAGCAGCTTGAGCACCCACACAAAACGAACATGGAGCTCCTCACTCAAGGCGCTCAAAACTTCACGGCCAAAGACAAGTTCAGTGCCCAAGCCATTTCCCGCTGCCATGGAAACCAAGTGCTCTGGCAGCACATATGTCTGAAAGTGGATATGACACCTAGGGAAGGGAGTGTGTTGGTGAATGGCAACTGCCCGAAGCAGCAGCAGAGCTCTTCCAGTGCCAAAACAACTCCACCTGCCTCATGAACTTCACATACCATCAGCTGTCCTGGCAGCTATCTAGGAAACCCTGTTGGGTCACTTCCGGTCCCATGCCCATAGAGCCCAGTGGGATGGAATCAAGCAGTTTCAGCACCCACACAAAACAAACATGGAGCTCCTCACTCAAGGCGCTCAAAACTCCACAGCCAAAGACAAGTTCAGTGCCCAAGCCATTTCCCGTTGCCATGGACACCAAGAGCTCTGGCAGCACGTATGTCTGAAAGTGGATATGACACCTAGGGAAGGGAGTGTGGTGGTGAATGGCAACTGCCCGAAGCAGCAGCACAGCTCTTCCACTGCCAAAACAACTCCACTTGCCTCATGAACTTCACATACCATCAGCTGTCCTGGCAGCTATCTAGGAAACCCTGTTGGGTCACTTCCGGTCCCATGCCCATTGAGCCCAGTGCGATGGAATCAAGCAGCTTCAGCACCCACACAAAACGAACATGGAGCTCCTCACTCAAGGCGCTCAAAACTTCACAGCCAAGGACAAGCTCAGTGCCCAGCCATTTCCCGCTGCCATGGACACGAAGTGATCTGGCAACACATATGTCTGAAAGTGGATATGACACCTAGGGAAGGGAGTGTGCTGGTGAATGGCAACTGCCTGAAGAAGCAGCACAGCTCTTCCTCTGCCAAAACGACTCCACCTGCCTCATGAACTTCACATACCATCAGCTGTCCTGGCAGCTATCTAGGAAACCCTGTTGGTTCACTTCCGGTCCTATGCCCATTGAGCCCAGGGGGATGGAATCAAGCAGCTTCAGCACCCACACAAAACGAACATGGAGCTCCTCACTCAAGGCGCTCAAAACTCCACAGCCAAAGACAAGTTCAGTGCCCAAGCCATTTCCCGCTGCCATGGAAACCAAGTGCTCTGGCAGCACATATGTCTGAAAGTGGATATGACACCTAGGGAAGGGAGTCTGGTGGTGAATGGCAACTGCAGCAGCACAGCTCTTCCACTGCCAAAACAACTCCACCTGCCTCATGAACTTCACATACCATCAGCTGTCCTGGCAGCTATCTAGGAAACCCTGTTGGGTCACTTCCGGTCCCATGCCCATTGAGCCCAGTGCGATGGAATCAAGCAGTTTGAGCACCCACACAAAACGAACATGGAGCTCCTCACTCAAGGCGCTCAAAACTCCACGGCCAAAGACAAGTTCAGTGCCCAAGCCATTTCCCGCTGCCATGGAAACCAAGTGCTCTGGCAGCACATATGTCTGAAAGTGGATATGACACCTAGGGAAGGGAGTGTGTTGGTGAATGGCAACAGCCCGAAGCAGCAACACAGCTCTTCCACTGCCAAAACAACTCCCCCTACCTCATGAACTTCACATACCATCAGCTGTCCTGGCAGCTATCTAGGAAACCCTGTTGGTTCACTTCCGGTCCCATGCCCATTGAGCCCAGGGGGATGGAATCAAGCAGCTTCAGCACCCACACAAAACGAACATGGAGCTCCTCACTCAAGGCGCTCAAAACTTCACAGCCAAAGACAAGCTCAGTGCCCAAGCCATTTCCCGCTGCCATGGAAACCAAGTGCTCTGGCAGCACATATGTCTGAAAGTGGATATGACACCTTGGGAAGGGAGTGTGCTGGTGAATGGCAACTGCCCGAAGCAGCAGCACAGCTCTTCCAGTGCCAAAACAACTCCACCTGCCTCATGAACTTCACATACCATCAGCTGTCCTGGCAGCTATCTAGGAAACCCTGTTGGGTCACTTCCGGTCCCATGCCCATTGAGCCCAGGGGGATGGAATCAAGCAGCTTGAGCACCCACACAAAACGAACATGGAGCTCCTCACTCAAGGCGCTCAAAACTTCACGGCCAAAGACAAGTTCAGTGCCCAAGCCATTTCCCGCTGCCATGGAAACCAAGTGCTCTGGCAGCACATATGTCTGAAAGTGGATATGACACCTAGGGAAGGGAGTGTGTTGGTGAATGGCAACTGCCCGAAGCAGCAGCAGAGCTCTTCCAGTGCCAAAACAACTCCACCTGCCTCATGAACTTCACATACCATCAGCTGTCCTGGCAGCTATCTAGGAAACCCTGTTGGGTCACTTCCGGTCCCATGCCCATAGAGCCCAGTGGGATGGAATCAAGCAGTTTCAGCACCCACACAAAACAAACATGGAGCTCCTCACTCAAGGCGCTCAAAACTCCACAGCCAAAGACAAGTTCAGTGCCCAAGCCATTTCCCGTTGCCATGGACACCAAGAGCTCTGGCAGCACGTATGTCTGAAAGTGGATATGACACCTAGGGAAGGGAGTGTGGTGGTGAATGGCAACTGCCCGAAGCAGCAGCACAGCTCTTCCACTGCCAAAACAACTCCACTTGCCTCATGAACTTCACATACCATCAGCTGTCCTGGCAGCTATCTAGGAAACCCTGTTGGGTCACTTCCGGTCCCATGCCCATTGAGCCCAGTGCGATGGAATCAAGCAGCTTCAGCACCCACACAAAACGAACATGGAGCTCCTCACTCAAGGCGCTCAAAACTTCACAGCCAAGGACAAGCTCAGTGCCCAGGCATTTCCCGCTGCCATGGACACGAAGTGATCTGGCAACACATATGTCTGAAAGTGGATATGACACCTAGGGAAGGGAGTGTGCTGGTGAATGGCAACTGCCTGAAGCTGCAGCACAGCTCTTCCACTGCCAAAACGACTCCACCTGCCTCATGAACTTCACATACCATCAGCTGTCCTGGCAGCTATCTAGGAAACCCTGTTGGTTCACTTCCGGTCCTATGCCCATTGAGCCCAGGGGGATGGAATCAAGCAGCTTCAGCACCCACACAAAACGAACATGGAGCTCCTCACTCAAGGCACTCAAAACTTCACAGCCAAGGACAAGCTCAGTGCCCAAGCCATTTCCCGCTGCCATGGAAACCAAGTGCTCTGGCAGCACATATGTCTGAATGTGGATATGACACCTTGGGAAGGGAGTGTGCTGGTGAATGGCAACTGCCCGAAGCAGCAGCACAGCTCTTCAACTGCCAAAACAACTCCACCTGCCTCATGAACTTCACATACCATCAGCTGTCCTGGCAGCTATCTAGGAAACCCTGTGGGGTCACTTCCGGTCCCATGCCCATTGAGCCCAGGGGGATGGAATCAAGCAGCTTGAGCACCCACACAAAACGAACATGGAGCTAATCACACAAGATGCTCGAAACTACATGGCAAAAGACAAGTTCGGTGCAGAAGCCATTTCCGACTGCCATGGAAACCAAGTGCTCTGGCAGTACATATGTCTGAAAGTGGATATGACACCTAGGGAAGGGAGTGTGCTGGTGAATGGCAACTGCCCGAAGCAGCAGCACAGCTCTTCCAGTGCCAAAACAACTCCACCTGCCTCAAGAACTTCACATACCATCAGCTGTCCTGGCAGCTATCTAGGAAACCCTGTTTGGTCACTTCTGGTCCCATGCCCATTCAGCCCAGGGGGATGGAATCAAGCAGCTTCAGCACCCACACAAAACGAACATGGAGCTCCTCACTCAAGGCGCTCAAAACTCCACAGCCAAAGACAAGTTCAGTGCCCAAGCCATTTCCCGCTGCCATGGAAACCAAGTGCTCTGGCAGCACATATGTCTGAAAGTGGATATGACACCTAGGGAAGGGAGTGTGGTGGTGAATGCCAACTGTCGGAAGCAGCAGCACAGCTCTTCCAGTGCCAAAACAACTCCACCTGCCTCATGAACTTCACATACCATCAGCTGTCCTGGCAGCTGTCTAGGAAACCCTGTTGGGTCACTTCCTTTCCCATGCCCATTGAGCCCAGTGGGTTGGAATCAAGCAGCTTCAGCACCCACACAAAACGAACATGGAGCTCCTCACTCAAGGCGCTCAAAACTCCACAGCCAAAGACAAGTTCAGTGCCCAAGCCATTTCCCGCTGCCATGGAAACCAAGCGCTCTGGCAGCACATATGTCTGAAAGTGGATATGACACCTAGGGAAGGGAGTGTGCTGGTGAATGGCAACTGCCCGAAGCTGCAGCACAGCTCTTCCAGTGCCAAAACAACTCCACCTGTCTCAAGAACTTCACATACCATCAGCTGTCCTGGCAGCTATCTAGGAAACCCTGTTGGGTCACTTCCGGTCCCATGCCCATTGAGCCCAGTGGGATGGAATCAAGCAGCTTCAGCACCCACACAAAACGAACATGGAGCTCCTCACTCAAGGCGCTCAAAACTCCACGGCCAAAGACAAGTTCAGTGCCCAAGCCATTTCCCGCTGCCATGGAAACCAAGTGCTCTGGCAGCACATATGTCTGAAAGTGGATATGACACCTAGGGAAGGGAGTGTGTTGGTGAATGGCAACTGCCCGAAGCAGCAGCACAGCTCTTCCACTGCCAAAACAACTCCACCTGCCTCATGAACTTCACATACCATCAGCTGTCCTGGCAGCTATCTAGGAAACCCTGTTGGGTCACTTCCGGTCCCATGCCCATTGAGCCCAGTGCGATGGAATCAAGCAGCTTCAGCACCCACACAAAACGAACATGGAGCTCCTCACTCAAGACGCTCAAAACTACATGGCCAAAGACAAGTTCAGTGCCCAAGCCATTTCCCTCTGCCATGGAAACCAAGTGCTCTGGCAGCACATATGTCTGAAAGTGGATATGACACCTAGGGAAGGGAGTGTGTTGGTGAACGGCAACTGCCCGAAGCAGCAGCACAGCTCGTCCACTGCCAAAACAACTCCACCTGCCTCATGAACTTCACATACCATCAGCTGTCCTGGCAGCTATCTAGGAAACACTGTTGGGTCACTTCCGGTCCCATGCCCATTGAGCCCAGGGGGATGGAATCAAGCAGCTTCAGCACCCACACAAAACTAACATGGAGCTCCTCACTCAAGGCGTTCAAAACTCCACAGCCAAAGACAAGTTCAGTGCCCAAGCCATTTCCCGCTGCCATGGAAACCAAGTGCTCTGGCAGCACATATGTATGAAAGTGGATATGACACCTAGGGAAGGGAGTGTGTTGGTGAATGGCAACTGCCTGAAGCAGCAGCACAGCTCTTCAACTGCCAAAACAACTCCACCTGCCTCATGAACTTCACATACCATCAGCTGTCCTGGCTGCTATCTAGGAAACCCTGTTGGGTCACTTCCGGTCCCATGCCCATTGAGCCCAGTGGGATGGAATCAAGCAGCTTCAGCACCCACACAAAACGAACTTGGAGCTAATCACACAAGATGCTCGAAACTACATGGCAAAAGACAAGTTCAGTGCAGAAGCCATTTCCCGCTGCCATGGAAACCAAGTGCTCTGGCAGCACATATGTCTGAAAGTGGATATGACACCTAGGGAAGGGAGTCTGGTGGTGAATGGCAACTGCCTGAAGCAGCAGCACAGCTCTTCCACTGCCAAAACAACTCCACCTGCCTCATGAACTTCACATACCATCAGCTGTCCTGGCAGCCATCTAATAAACCCTGTTGGGTCACTTCCGGTCCCATGCCCATTGAGCCCAGTGGGATGGAATCAAGCAGCTTGAGCACCCACACAAAACGAACATGGAGCTCCTCACTCAAGGCGCTCAAAACTACATGGCGAAAGACAAGTTCAGTGCCGAAGCCATTTCCCGCTGCCATGGAAACCAAGTGCTCTGGCAGCACATATGTGTGAAAGTGGATATGACACCTAGGGAAGGGAGTGTGCTGGTGAATGGCAACTGCCCGAAGCAGCATCACAGCTCTTCCACTGCCAAAACAACTCCACCTGCCTCATGAACTTCACATACCATCAGCTGTCCTGGCAGCTGTCTAGGAAACCCTGTTGGGTCACTTCCGGTCCCATGCCCATTGAGCCCAAGGGGATGGAATCAAGCAGCTTCAGCACCCACACAAAACGAACATGGAGCTCCTCACTCAAGGCGCTCAAAACTCCTCGGCCAAAGACAAGTTCAGTTCCGAAGCCATTTCCCTCTGCTATGGAAACCAAGTGTTCTGGCAGCCCATATGTCTGAAAGTGGATATGACACCTAGGGAAGGGAGTGTGGTGGTGAATGGCAACTGCCCGAAGCAGCAGCACAGCTCTTCCAGTGCCAAAACAACTCCACCTGCCTCATGAACTTCACATACCATCAGCTGTCCTGGCACCTATCTAGGAAACCCTGTTGGGTCACTTCCGGTCCCATGCCCATTGAGCCCAGTGGGATGGAATCAAGCAGCTTGAGCACCCACACAAAACGAACATGGAGCTCCTCACTGAAGGCGCTCAAAACTGCACAGCCAAAGACAAGTTCAGTGCCCAAGCCATTTCCCGCTGCCATGGAAACCAAGTGCTCTGGCAGCACATATGTTTGAAAGTGGATATGACACCTAGGGAAGGGAGTGTGCTGGTGAATTGCAACTGCCCGAAGCAGCAGCACAGCTCTTCCACTGCCAAAACAACTCCACCTGCCTCATGAACTTCACATACCATCAGATGTCCTGGCAGCTATCTAGGAAACCCTGTTGGGTCACTTCCGGTCCCATGCCCATTGAGCCCAGTGGGATGGAATCAAGCAGCTTCAGCACCCACACAAAACGAACATGGAGCTCCTCACTCAAGGCGCTCAAAACTATATGGCGAAAGACAAGTTCAGTGCCCAAGCCATTTCCCGCTGCCATGGAAACCAAGTGCTCTGGCAGCACATATGTCTGAAAGTGGATATGACACCTTGGGAAGGGAGTGTGCTGGTGAATGGCAACTGCCCGAAGCAGCAGCACAGCTCTTCCAGTGCCAAAACAACTCCACCTGCCTCATGAACTTCACATACCATCAGCTGTCCTGGCAGCTATCTAGGAAACCCTGTTGGGTCACTTCCGGTCCCATGCCCATAGAGCCCAGGGGGATGGAATCAAGCAGCTTGAGCACCCACACAAAACGAACATGGAGCTCCTCACTCAAGGCGCTCAAAACTTCACGGCCAAAGACAAGTTCAGTGCCCAAGCCATTTCCCGCTGCCATGGAAACCAAGTGCTCTGGCAGCACATATGTCTGAAAGTGGATATGACACCTAGGGAAGGGAGTGTGTTGGTGAATGGCAACTGCCCGAAGCAGCAGCACAGCTCTTCCAGTGCCAAAACAACTCCACCTGCCTCATGAACTTCACATACCATCAGCTGTCCTGGCAGCTATCTAGGAAACCCTGTTGGGTCACTTCCGGTCCCATGCCCATAGAGCCCAGTGGGATGGAATCAAGCAGTTTCAGCACCCACACAAAACAAACATGGAGCTCCTCACTCAAGGCGCTCAAAACTCCACAGCCAAAGACAAGTTCAGTGCCCAAGCCATTTCCCGTTGCCATGGACACCAAGAGCTCTGGCAGCACGTATGTCTGAAAGTGGATATGACACCTAGGGAAGGGAGTGTGGTGGTGAATGGCAACTGCCCAAAGCAGCAGCACAGCTCTTCCACTGCCAAAACAACTCCACTTGCCTCATGAACTTCACATACCATCAGCTGTCCTGGCAGCTATCTAGGAAACCCTGTTGGGTCACTTCCGGTCCCATGCCCATTGAGCCCAGTGCGATGGAATCAAGCAGCTTCAGCACCCACACAAAACGAACATGGAGCTCCTCACTCAAGGCGCTCAAAACTTCACAGCCAAGGACAAGCTCAGTGCCCAGGCATTTCCCGCTGCCATGGACACGAAGTGATCTGGCAACACATATGTCTGAAAGTGGATATGACACCTAGGGAAGGGAGTGTGCTGGTGAATGGCAACTGCCTGAAGCTGCAGCACAGCTCTTCCACTGCCAAAACGACTCCACCTGCCTCATGAACTTCACATACCATCAGCTGTCCTGGCAGCTATCTAGGAAACCCTGTTGGTTCACTTCCGGTCCTATGCCCATTGAGCCCAGGGGGATGGAATCAAGCAGCTTCAGCACCCACACAAAACGAACATGGAGCTCCTCACTCAAGGCGCTCAAAACTTCACAGCCAAGGACAAGCTCAGTGCCCAAGCCATTTCCCGCTGCCATGGAAACCAAGTGCTCTGGCAGCACATATGTCTGAATGTGGATATGACACCTTGGGAAGGGAGTGTGCTGGTGAATGGAAACTGCCCGAAGCAGCAGCACAGCTCTTCCAGTGCCAAAACAACTCCACCTGCCTCATGAACTTCACATACCATCAGCTGTCCTGGCAGCTATCTAGGAAACCCTGTGGGGTCACTTCCGGTCCCATGCCCATTGAGCCCAGTGCGATGGAATCAAGCAGCTTGAGCACCCACACAAAACGAACATGGAGCTAATCACACAAGATGCTCGAAACTACATGGCAAAAGACAAGTTCGGTGCAGAAGCCATTTCCGACTGCCATGGAAACCAAGTGCTCTGGCAGTACATATGTCTGAAAGTGGATATGACACCTAGGGAAGGGAGTGTGCTGGTGAATGGCAACTGCCCGAAGCAGCAGCACAGCTCTTCCAGTGCCAAAACAACTCCACCTGCCTCAAGAACTTCACATACCATCAGCTGTCCTGGCAGCTATCTAGGAAACCCTGTTTGGTCACTTCTGGTCCCATGCCCATTCAGCCCAGGGGGATGGAATCAAGCAGCTTCAGCACCCACACAAAACGAACATGGAGCTCCTCACTCAAGGCGCTCAAAACTCCACAGCCAAAGACAAGTTCAGTGCCCAAGCCATTTCCCGCTGCCATGGAAACCAAGTGCTCTGGCAGCACATATGTCTGAAAGTGGATATGACACCTAGGGAAGGGAGTGTGGTGGTGAATGCCAACTGTCGGAAGCAGCAGCACAGCTCTTCCAGTGCCAAAACAACTCCACCTGCCTCATGAACTTCACATACCATCAGCTGTCCTGGCAGCTGTCTAGGAAACCCTGTTGGGTCACTTCCTTTCCCATGCCCATTGAGCCCAGTGGGTTGGAATCAAGCAGCTTCAGCACCCACACAAAACGAACATGGAGCTCCTCACTCAAGGCGCTCAAAACTCCACAGCCAAAGACAAGTTCAGTGCCCAAGCCATTTCCCGCTGCCATGGAAACCAAGCGCTCTGGCAGCACATATGTCTGAAAGTGGATATGACACCTAGGGAAGGGAGTGTGCTGGTGAATGGCAACTGCCCGAAGCTGCAGCACAGCTCTTCCAGTGCCAAAACAACTCCACCTGTCTCAAGAACTTCACATACCATCAGCTGTCCTGGCAGCTATCTAGGAAACCCTGTTGGGTCACTTCCGGTCCCATGCCCATTGAGCCCAGTGGGATGGAATCAAGCAGCTTCAGCACCCACACAAAACGAACATGGAGCTCCTCACTCAAGGCGCTAAAAACTCCACGGCCAAAGACAAGTTCAGTGCCCAAGCCATTTCCCGCTGCCATGGAAACCAAGTGCTCTGGCAGCACATATGTCTGAAAGTGGATATGACACCTAGGGAAGGGAGTGTGTTGGTGAATGGCAACTGCCCGAAGCAGCAGCACAGCTCTTCCACTGCCAAAACAACTCCACCTGCCTCATGAACTTCACATACCATCAGCTGTCCTGGCAGCTATCTAGGAAACCCTGTTGGGTCACTTCCGGTCCCATGCCCATTGAGCCCAGTGGGATGGAATCAAGCAGCTTCAGCACCCACACAAAACGAACATGGAGCTCCTCACTCAAGACGCTCAAAACTACATGGCCAAAGACAAGTTCAGTGCCCAAGCCATTTCCCTCTGCCATGGAAACCAAGTGCTCTGGCAGCACATATGTCTGAAAGTGGATATGACACCTAGGGAAGGGAGTGTGTTGGTGAACGGCAACTGCCCGAAGCAGCAGCACAGCTCGTCCACTGCCAAAACAACTCCACCTGCCTCATGAACTTCACATACCATCAGCTGTCCTGGCAGCTATCTAGGAAACACTGTTGGGTCACTTCCGGTCCCATGCCCATTGAGCCCAGGGGGATGGAATCAAGCAGCTTCAGCACCCACACAAAACTAACATGGAGCTCCTCACTCAAGGCGTTCAAAACTCCACAGCCAAAGACAAGTTCAGTGCCCAAGCCATTTCCCGCTGCCATGGAAACCAAGTGCTCTGGCAGCACATATGTATGAAAATGGATATGACACCTAGGGAAGGGAGTGTGTTGGTGAATGGCAACTGCCTGAAGCAGCAGCACAGCTCTTCAACTGCCAAAACAACTCCACCTGCCTCATGAACTTCACATACCATCAGCTGTCCTGGCTGCTATCTAGGAAACCCTGTTGGGTCACTTCCGGTCCCATGCCCATTGAGCCCAGTGGGATGGAATCAAGCAGCTTCAGCACCCACACAAAACGAACTTGGAGCTAATCACACAAGATGCTCGAAACTACATGGCAAAAGACAAGTTCAGTGCAGAAGCCATTTCCCGCTGCCATGGAAACCAAGTGCTCTGGCAGCACATATGTCTGAAAGTGGATATGACACCTAGGGAAGGGAGTCTGGTGGTGAATGGCAACTGCCTGAAGCAGCAGCACAGCTCTTCCACTGCCAAAACAACTCCACCTGCCTCATGAACTTCACATACCATCAGCTGTCCTGGCAGCCATCTAATAAACCCTGTTGGGTCACTTCCGGTCCCATGCCCATTGAGACCAGTGGGATGGAATCAAGCAGCTTGAGCACCCACACAAAACGAACATGGAGCTCCTCACTCAAGGCGCTCAAAACTACATGGCGAAAGACAAGTTCAGTGCCCAAGCCATTTCCCGCTGCCATGGAAACCAAGTGCTCTGGCAGCACATATGTGTGAAAGTGGATATGACACCTAGGGAAGGGAGTGTGCTGGTGAATGGCAACTGCCCGAAGCAGCATCACAGCTCTTCCACTGCCAAAACAACTCCACCTGCCTCATGAACTTCACATACCATCAGCTGTCCTGGCAGCTGTCTAGGAAACCCTGTTGGGTCACTTCCGGTCCCATGCCCATTGAGCCCAGTGGGATGGAATCAAGCAGCTTCAGCACCCACACAAAACGAACATGGAGCTCCTCACTCAAGGCGCTCAAAACTCCTCGGCCAAAGACAAGTTCAGTTCCGAAGCCATTTCCCTCTGCTATGGAAACCAAGTGTTCTGGCAGCCCATATGTCTGAAAGTGGATATGACACCTAGGGAAGGGAGTGTGGTGGTGAATGGCAACTGCCCGAAGCAGTGGCACAGCTCTTCCAGTGCCAAAACAACTCCACCTGCCTCATGAACTTCACA
The DNA here is from genome assembly GCF_030435755.1 of Ochotona princeps. Lineage (NCBI taxonomy): Eukaryota > Metazoa > Chordata > Mammalia > Lagomorpha > Ochotonidae > Ochotona > Ochotona princeps. The sequence continues at coordinate 143,155,450 of NC_080832.1, read as the reverse complement.
TACCATCAGCTGTCCTGGCACCTATCTAGGAAACCCTGTTGGGTCACTTCCGGTCCCATGCCCATTGAGCCCAGTGGGATGGAATCAAGCAGCTTGAGCACCCACACAAAACGAACATGGAGCTCCTCACTGAAGGCGCTCAAAACTGCACAGCCAAAGACAAGTTCAGTGCCCAAGCCATTTCCCGCTGCCATGGAAACCAAGTGCTCTGGCAGCACATATGTTTGAAAGTGGATATGACACCTAGGGAAGGGAGTGTGCTGGTGAATTGCAACTGCCCGAAGCAGCAGCACAGCTCTTCCACTGCAAAAACAACTCCACCTGCCTCATGAACTTCACATACCATCAGATGTCCTGGCAGCTATCTAGGAAACCCTGTTGGGTCACTTCCGGTCCCATGCCCATTGAGCCCAGTGGGATGGAATCAAGCAGCTTCAGCACCCACACAAAACGAACATGGAGCTCCTCACTCAAGGCGCTCAAAACTATATGGCGAAAGACAAGTTCAGTGCCCAAGCCATTTCCCGCTGCCATGGAAACCAAGTGCTCTGGCAGCACATATGTCTGAAAGTGGATATGACACCTAGGGAAGGGAGTGTGCTGGTGAATGGCAACTGCCCGAAGCTGCAGCACAGCTCTTCCAGTGCCAAAACAACTCGACCTGCCTCAAGAACTTCACATACCATCAGCTGAACTGACAGCTATCTAGGAAACCCTGTTGGGTCACTTCCGGTCCCATGCCCATTGAGACCAGTGGGATGGAATCAAGCAGCTTCAGCAAACACACAAAACGAACATGGAGCTCCTCACTCAAGGCGCTCAAAACTAGTTGGGGAAAGACAAGTTCAGTGCCCAAGCCATTTCCCGTTGCCATGGAAACCAAGTGCTCTGGCAGCACATATGTCTGAAAGTGGATATGACACCTAGGGAAGGGAGTGTATTGGTGAATGGCAACTGCTCGAAGCAGCAGCACAGCTCTTCCACTGCCAAAACAACTCCACATGCCTCATGAACTTCACATACCATCAGCTGTCCTGGCAGCTATCTAGGAAACCCTGTTGGGTCACTTCCGGTCACACAAAACGAACATGGAGCTCCTCACTCAAGGCGCTCAAAACTCCACAGCCAAAGATAAGTTCAGTGCCCAAGCCATTTCCCGCTGCCATGGAAACCAAGTGCTCTGGCAGCACATATGTCTGAAAGTGGATATGACACCTAGGGAACGGAGTGTGCTGGTGAATGGCAACTGCCCGAAGCAGCAGCAAAGCTCTTCCAGTGCCAAAATAACTCCACCTGCCTCATGAACTTCACATACCATCAGCTGTCCTGGCAGCTATCTAGGAAACCCTGTTGGGTCACTTCCGGTCCCATGCCCATTGAGCCCAGTGGGATGGAATCAAGCAGCTTCAGCACCCACACAAAACGAACATGGAGCTCCTCACTCAAGGCGCTCAAATCTCCACAGCCAAAGACAAGTTCAGTGCCCAAGCCATTTCCCGCTGCCATGGAAACCAAGTGCTCTGGCAGCACATATGTCTGAAAGTGGATATGACACCTAGGGAAGGGAGTGTTGGTGAATGCCAACTGCCCGAAGCAACAGCACAGCTCTTCCACTGCAAAAACAACTCCACCTGCCTCATGAACTTCACATACCATCTGCTGTCCTGGCAGCTATCTAGGAAACCCTGTTGGGTCACTTCCGGTCCCATGCCCATTGAGCCCAGGGGGATGGAATCAAGCAGCTTCAGCACACACAAAACGAACATGGAGCTCCTCACTAAAAGCGCTCAAATCTCCACAGCCAAAGACAAGTTCAGTGCCCAAGCAATTTCCCGCTGCCATGGAAACCAAGTGCTCTGGCAGCACATATGTCTGAAAGTGGATATGACACCTAGGGAAGGGAGTGTGGTGGTGAATGGCAACTGCCCGAAGCAGCAGCACAGCTCTTCCACTGCCAAAACAACTCCACCTGCCTCATGAACTTCACATACCATCAGCTGTCCTGGCAGCTGTCTAGGAAACCCTGTTGGGTCACTTCCGGTCCCATGCCCATTGAGCCCAGGGGGATGGAATCAAGCAGCTTCAGCACCCACACAAAACGAACATGGATCTCCTCACTCAAGGCGCTCAAAACTCCACGGCCAAAGACAAGTTCAGTGCCCAAGCCATTTCCCGCTGCCATGGAAACCAAGTGCTCTGGCAGCACATATGTCTGAAAGTGGATATGACACCTAGGGAAGGGAGTGTGGTGGTGAATGGCAACTGCCCGAAGCAGCAGCACAGCTCTTCCACTGCAAAAACAACTCCAATTGCCTCATGAACTTCACATACCATCAGCTGTCCTGGCAGCTGTCTAGGAAACCCTGTTGGGTCACTTCCGGTCCCATGCCCATTGAGCCCAGTGGGATGGAATCAAGCAGCTTGAGCACCCACACAAAACGAACATGGAGCTCCTCACTCAAGGCGCTCAAAACTCCATTGCCAAAGACAAGTTCAGTGCCCAAGCCATTTCCCGCTGCCATGGAAACCAAGTGCTCTGGCAGCACGTATGTCTGAAAGTGGATATGACACCTAGGGAAGGGAGTGTGGTGGTGATTGGCAATTGCCTGAAGCAGCAGCACAGCTCTTCCACTGCAAAAACAACTCCACCTGCCTCATGAACTTCACATACCATCAGCTGTCCTGGCAGCTATCTAGGAAACCCTGTTGGGTCACTTTCGGTCCCATGCCCATTGAGCCCAGTGGGATGGAATCAAGCAGCTTCAGCACCCACACAAAACGAACATGGAGATCCTCACTCAAGGCGCTCAAAACTCCACGGCCAAAGACAAGTTCAGTGCCCAAGCCATTTCCCGCTGCCATGGAAACCAAGTGCTCTGGCAGCACATATGTCTGAAAGTGGATATGACACCTAGGGAAGGGAGTGTGTTGGTGAATGGCAACTGCCTGAAGCAGCAGCACAGTTTTTCCACTGCCAAAAACAACTCCACCTGCCTCATGAACTTCACATACCATCAGCTGTCCTGGCAGCTATCTAGGAAACCCTGTTGGGTCACTTCCGGTCCCATGCCCATTGAGCCCAGGGGGATGGAATCAAGCAGCTTCAGCACCCACACAAAACGAACATGGAGCTCCTCAGTCAAGGCGCTCAAAACTAGTTGGGGAAAGACAAGTTCAGTGCCCAAGCCATTTCCTGCTGCCATGGAAACCAAGTGCTCTGGCAGCACATATGTCTGAAAGTGGATATGACACCTAGGGAAGGGAGTGTTGATGAATGGCAACTGCCTGAAGCAGCAGCACAGCTCTTCCACTCCAAAAACAACTCCACCTGCCTCATGAACTTCACATACCATCAGCTGTCCTGGCAGCTATCTAGGAAACCCTGTTGGGTCACTTCCGGTCCCATGCACATTGAGCCCAGTGGGATGGAATCAAGCAGCTTCAGCACACACAAAACGAACATGGAGCTCCTCACTCAAGGCGCTCAAAACTGCACAGCCAAAGACAAGTTCAGTGCCCAAGCCATTTCCCGCTGCCATGGAAACCAAGTGCTCTGGCAGCACATATGTTTGAAAGTGGATATGACACCTAGGGAAGGGAGTGTGCTGGTGAATTGCAACTGCCTGAAGCAGCAGCACAGCTCTTCCACTGCAAAAACAACTCCACCTGCCTCATGAACTTCACATACCATCAGATGTCCTGGCAGCTATCTAGGAAACCCTGTTGGGTCACTTCCGGTCCCATGCCCATTGAGCCCAGTGGGCTGGAATCAAGCAGCTTCAGCACCCACACAAAACGAACATGGAGCTCCTCACTCAAGGCGCTCAAAACTCCATGGCCAAAGACAAGTTCAATGCAGAAGCCATTTCCCTCTGCTATGGAAACCAAGTGCTCTGGCAGCATGTATGTCTGAAAGTGGATATGACACCTAGGGAAGGGAGTGTGGTGGTGAATGGCAACTGCCCGAAGCAGCAGCACAGCTCTTCCACTGCCAAAACAACTCCACCTGCCTCATGAACTTCACATACCATCAGCTGTCCTGGCAGCTGCCTAGGAAACCCTGTTGGGTCACTTCCTTTCCCATGACCATTGAGCCCAGTGGGTTGGAATCAAGCAGCTTCAGCACCCACACAAAACGAACAAGGAGCTCCTCACTCAAGGCGCTCAAAAGTATATGGCGAAAGACAAGTTCAGTGCCCAAGCCATTTCCCGCTGCCATGGAAACCAAGCGCTCTGGCAGCACATATGTCTGAAAGTGGATATGACACCTAGGGAAGGGAGTGTGGTGGTGAATGGCAACTGCCCGAAGCAGCACAGCTCTTCCAGTGCCAAAACAACTCCACCTGCCTCAAGAACTTCACATACCATCAGCTGAACTGGCAGCTATCTAGGAAACCCTGTTGGGTCACTTCCGGTCCCATGCCCATTGAGACCAGTGGGATGGAATCAAGCAGCTTCAGCAAACACACAAAACGAACATGGAGCACCTCACTCAAGGCGCTCAAAACTAGTTGGGGAAAGACAAGTTCAGTGCCCAAGCCATTTCCCGTTGCCATGGAAACCAAGTGCTCTGGCAGCACATATGTCTGAAAGTGGATATGACACCTAGGGAAGGGAGTGTATTGGTGAAGGGCAACTGCCCGAAGCAGCAGCACAGCTCTTCCACTGCCAAAACAACTCCACATGCCTCATGAACTTCACATACCATCAGCTGTCCTGGCAGCTATCTAGGAAACCCTGTTGGGTCACTTCCGGTCACACAAAACGAACATGGAGCTCCTCACTCAAGGCGCTCAAAACTCCACAGCCAAAGACAAGTTCAGTGCCCAAGCCATTTCCCGCTGCCATGGAAACCAAGTGCTCTGGCAGCACATATGTCTGAAAGTGGATATGACACCTAGGGAAGGGAGTGTGCTGGTGAATGGCAACTGCCCGAAGCAGCAGCAAAGCTCTTCCAGTGCCAAAATAACTCCACCTGCCTCATGAACTTCACATACCATCATCTGTCCTGGCAGCTATCTAGGAAACCCTGTTGGGTCACTTCCGGTCCCATGCCCATTGAGCCCAGTGGGATGGAATCAAGCAGCTTCAGCACCCACACAAAACGAACATGGAGCTCCTCACTCAAGGCGCTCAAATCTCCACAGCCAAAGACAAGTTCAGTGCCCAAGCCATTTCCCGCTGCCATGGAAACCAAGTGCTCTGGCAGCACATGTCTGAAAGTGGATATGACACCTAGGGAAGGGAGTGTTGGTGAATGGCAACTGCCCGAAGCAACAGCACAGCTCTTCCACTGCAAAAACAACTCCACCTGCCTCATGAACTTCACATACCATCTGCTGTCCTGGCAGCTATCTAGGAAACCCTGTTGGGTCACTTCCGGTCCCATGCACATTGAGCCCAGTGGGATGGAATCAAGCAGCTTCAGCACACACAAAACGAACATGGAGCTCCTCACTAAAAGCGCTCAAATCTCCACAGCCAAAGACAAGTTCAGTGCCCAAGCAATTTCCCGCTGCCATGGAAACCAAGTGCTCTGGCAGCACATATGTCTGAAAGTGGATATGACACCTAGGGAAGGGAGTGTGGTGGTGAATGGCAACTGCCCGAAGCAGCAGCACAGCTCTTCCACTGCCAAAACAACTCCACCTGCCTCATGAACTTCACATACCATCAGCTGTCCTGCAAGCTGTCTAGGAAACCCTGTTGGGTCACTTCCGGTCCCATGCCCATTGAGCCCAGGGGGATGGAATCAAGCAGCTTCAGCACCCACACAAAACGAACATGGAGCTCCTCACTCAAGGCGCTCAAAACTCCACGGCCAAAGACAAGTTCAGTGCCCAAGCCATTTCCCACTGCCATGGAAACCAAGTGCTCTGGCAGCACATATGTCTGAAAGTGGATATGACACCTAGGGAAGGGAGTGTGGTGGTGAATGGCAACTGTCCGAAGCAGCAGCACAGTTCTTCCACTGCAAAAACAACTCCACCTGCCTCATGAACATCACATACCATCAGCTGTCCTGGCAGCAATCTAGGAAACCCTGTTGGGTCACTTCCGGTCCCATGCCCATTGAGCCCAGTTGGATGGAATCAAGCAGCTTGAGCACCCACACAAAATGAACATGGAGCTCCTCACTCAAGGCGCTCAAAACTCCACAGCCAAAGACAAGTTCAGTGCCCAAGCCATTTCCCGCTGCCATGGAAACCAAGTGCTCTGGTAACACATATGTCTGAAAGTGGATATGATACCTAGGGAAGGGAGTGTGCTGGTGAATGGCAACTGCCCGAAGCAGCAGCAAAGCTCTTCCAGTGCCAAAACAACTCCGCCTGCCTCATGAACTTCCCATACCATCAGCTGTCCTGGCAGCTGTCTAGGAAACCCTGTTGGGTCACTTCCGGTCCCATGCCCATTGAGCCCAGTGGGATGGAATCAAGCAGCTTCAGCACCCACACAAAACGAACATGGAGCTCCTCACTCAAGGCGCTCAAAACTCCATTGCCAAAGACAAGTTCAGTGCCCAAGCCATTTCCCGCTGCCATGGAAACCAAGTGCTCTGGCAGCACATATGTCTGAAAGTGGATATGACACCTAGGCAAGGGAGTGTGGTGGTGAATGGCAACTGCCCGAAGCAGCAGCACAGCTCTTCCACTGCAAAAACAACTCCAATTGCCTCATGAACTTCACATACCATCAGCTGTCCTGCAAGCTGTCTAGGAAACCCTGTTGGGTCACTTCCGGTCCCATGCCCATTGAGCCCAGGGGGATGGAATCAAGCAGCTTCAGCACCCACACAAAACGAACATGGAGCTCCTCACTCAAGGCGCTCAAAACTCCACGGCCTAAGACAAGTTCAGTGCCCAAGCCATTTCCCGCTGCCATGGAAACCAAGTGCTCTGGCAGCACGTATGTCTGAAAGTGGATATGACACCTAGGGAAGGGAGTGTGGTGGTGAATGGCAACTGCCTGAAGCAGCAGCACAGCTCTTCCACTGCAAAAACAACTCCACCTGCCTCATGAACTTCACATACCATCAGCTGTCCTGGCAGCTATCTAGGAAACCCTGTTGGGTCACTTTCGGTCCCATGCCCATTGAGCCCAGTGGGATGGAATCAAGCAGCTTCAGCACCCACACAAAACGAACATGGAGATCCTCACTCAAGGTGCTCAAAACTCCACGGCCAAAGACAAGTTCAGTGCCCAAGCCATTTCCCGCTGCCATGGAAACCAAGTGCTCTGGCAGCACATATGTCTGAAAGTGGATATGACACCTAGGGAAGGGAGTGTGCTGGTGAATGGCAACTGCCCGAAGCAGCAGCACAGCTCTTCCAGTGCCAAAAAAACTCTGCCTGCCTCATGAACTTCACATACCATCAGCTGTCCTGGCAGCTATCTAGGAAACCCTGTTGGGTCACTTCCGGTCCCATGCCCATTGAGCCCAGTGGGATGGAATCAAGCAGCTTCAGCACCCACACAAAACGAACATGGAGCTCCTCAGTCAAGGCGCTCAAAACTAGTTGGGGAAAAACAAGTTCAGTGCCCAAGCCATTTCCTGCTGCCATGGAAACCAAGTGCTCTGGCAGCACATATGTCTGAAAGTGGATATGACACCTAGGGAAGGGAGTGTATTGGTGAATGGCAACTGCCCGAAGCAGCAGCACAGCTCTTCCACTGCCAAAACAACTCCACCTGCCTCATGAACTTCACATACCATCTGCTGTCCTGGCAGCTATCTAGGAAACCCTGTTGGGTCACTTCCGGTCCCATGCACATTGAGCCCAGTGGGATGGAATCAAGCAGCTTCAGCACACACAAAACGAACATGGAGCTCCTCACTAAAAGCGCTCAAATCTCCACGGCCAAAGACAAGTTCAGTGCCCAAGCCATTTCCCGCTGCCATGGAAACCAAGTGCTCTGGCAGCACATATGTCTGAAAGTGGATATGACACCTAGGGAAGGGAGTGTGGTGGTGAACGGCAACTGTCGGAAGCAGCAGCACAGCTCTTCCAGTGCCAAAACAACTCCACCTGCCTCATGAACTTCACTTACCATCAGCTGTCCTGCAAGCTGTCTAGGAAACCCTGTTGGGTCACTTCCGGTCCCATGCCCATTGAGCCCAGTGGGATGGAATCAAGCAGCTTCAGCACCCACACAAAACGAACATGGAGCTCCTCACTCAAGGGGCTCAAAACTCCATGGCCAAAGACAAGTTCAGTGCCCAAGCCATTTCCCACTGCCATGGAAACCAAGTGCTCTGGCAGCACATATGTCTGAAAGTGGATATGACACCTAGGGAAGGGAGTGTGGTGGTGAATGGCAACTGCCCGAAGCAGCAGCACAGCTCTTCCACTGCCAAAACAACTCCACCTGCCTCATGATCTTCACATACCATCTGCTGTCCTGGCAGCTGTCTAGGAAACCCTGTTGGGTCACTTCCGGTCCCATGCCCATTGAGCCCAGTGGGATGGAATCAAGCAGCTTCAGCACCCACACAAAACGAACATGGAGCTCCTCACTCGAGGCGCTCAAAACTCCACGGCCAAAGACAAGTTCAGTGCCCAAGCCATTTCCCGCTGCCATGGAAACCAAGTGCTCTGGCAGCACATATGTCTGAAAGTGGATATGACACCTAGGGAAGGGAGGGTGGTGGTGAATGGCAACTGCCCGAAGCAGCAGCACAGCTTTCCACTGCCAAAACAACTCCACCTGCCTCATGAACTTCACATACCATCAGCTGTCCTGGCAGCTATCTAGGAAACCATGTTGGGTCACTTCCGGTCCCATGCCCATTGAGCCCAGTGGGATGGAATCAAGCAGCTTGAGCACCCACACAAAATGAACATGGAGCTCCTCACTCAAGGCGCTCAAAACTCCACAGCCAAAGACAAGTTCAGTGCCCAAGCCATTTCCCGCTGCCATGGAAACCAAGTGCTCTGGCAGCACATATGTCTGAAAGTGGATATGACACCTAGGGAAGGGAGTGTGCTGGTGAATGGAAACTGCCCGAAGCAGCAGCACAGCTCTTCCAGTGCCAAAACAACTCCGCCTGCCTCATGAACTTCCCATACCATCAGCTGTCCTGGCAGCTGTCTAGGAAACCCTGTTGGGTCACTTCCGGTCCCATCCCCATTGAGCCCAGGGTGATGGAATCAAGCAGCTTCAGCACCCACACAAAACGAACATGGAGCTCCTCACTCAAGGCGCTCAAAACTCCACGGCCAAAGACAAGTTCAGTGCCCAAGCCATTTCCCGCTGCCATGGAAACCAAGTGCTCTGGCAGCACATATGTCTGAAAGTGGATATGACACCTAGGGAAGGGAGTGTGGTGGTGAATGGCAACTGCCCCAAGCAGCAGCACAGATCTTCCACTGCCAAAACAACTCCACCTGCCTCATGAACTTCACATACTATCAGTTGTCCTGGAAGCTATCTAGGAAACCCTGTTGGGTCACTTCCGGTCCCATGCCCATTGAGCCCAGGGGGATGGAATCAAGCAGCTTCAGCACCCACACAAAACGAACATGGAGCTCCTCACTCAAGGCGCTAAAAACTCCACAGCCAAAGACAAGTTCAGTGCCCAAGCCATTTCCCGCTGCCATGGAAACCAAGTGCTCTGGCAGCACATATGTCTGAAAGTGGATATGACACCTAGGGAAGGGAGTGTGTTGGTGAATGGCAACTGCCCGAAGCAGCAGCACAGCTCTTCCAGTGCCAAAACAACTCCACCTGCCTCATGAACTTCACATACCATCAGCTGTCCTGGCAGCTATCTAGGAAACCCTGTTGGGTCACTTCCGGTCCCATGCCCATTGAGCCCAGTGGGATGGAATCAAGCAGCTTCAGCACCCACACAAAAGGAACATGGAGCTCCTCACTCAAGGCGCTCAAAACTCCACGGCCAAAGACAAGTTCAGTGCCCAAGCCATTTCCCGCTGCCATGGAAACCAAGTGCTCTGGCAGCACATATGTCTGAAAGTGGATATGACACCTAGGGAAGGGAGTGTTGGTGAATGGCAACTGCCTAAAGCAGCAGCACAGCTCTTCCACTGCCAAAACAACTCCACCTGCCTCATGAACTTCACATACCATCTACTGTCCTGGCAGCTATCTAGGAAACCCTGTTGGGTCACTTCCGGTCTCATGCCCATTGAGCCCAGTGGGATGGAATCAAGCAGCTTCAGCACCCACACAAAACGAACATGGAGCTCCTCACTCAAGGCGCTCAAATCTCCACAGCCAAAGACAAGTTCAGTGCCCAAGCCATTTCCCGCTGCCATGGAAACCAAGTGCTCTGGCAGGACATATGTCTGAAAGTGGATATGACACCTAGGGAAAGGAGTGTGCTGGTGAATGGCAACTGCCCGAAGCAGCAGCAAAGCTCTTCCAGTGCCAAAACAACTCCACCTGCCTCATGAACTTCACATACCATCAGCTGTTCTGGCAGCTATCTAGGAAACCCTGTTGGGTCACTTCCGGTCCCATGCCCATTGAGCCCAGTGGGATGGAATCAAGCAGCTTCAGCACCCACACAAAACGAACATGGAGCTCCTCACTCAATGCGCTCAAAACTCCACAGCCAAAGACAAGTTCAGTGCCCAAGCCATTTCCCGCTGCCATGGAAACCAAGTGCTCTGGCAGCACATATGTCTGAAAGTGGATATGACACCTAGGGAAGGGAGTGTTGGTGAATGGCAACTGCCTAAAGCAGCAGCACAGTTCTTCCACTGCCAAAACAACTCCACCTGTCTCATGAACTTCACATACCATCAGCTGTCCTGGCAGCTATCTAGGAAACCCTGTGGGGTCACTTCCGGTCCCATGCCCATTGAGCCAGTGGGATGGAATCAAGCAGCTTGAGCACCCACAGAAAAGGAACATGGAGCTCCTCACTCAGGGCGCTCAAAACTCCACAGCCAAAGACAAGTTCAGTGCCCAAGCCATTTCCCGCTGCCAAGGAAACCAAGTGCTCTGGCAGCACATATGTCTGAAAGTGGATATGACACCTAGGGAAGGGAGTGTGTTGGTGAATGGCAACTGCCCGAAGCAGCAGCACAGCTCTTCCACTGCCAAAACAACTCCACCTGCCTCATGAACTTCACATACCATCAGCTGTCCTGGCAGCTATCTAGGAAACCCTGTTGGGTCACTTCCGGTCCCATGCCTATTGAGCCCAGTGGGATGGAATCAAGCAGCTTCAGCACCCACACAAAACGAACATGGAGCTCCTCACTCAAGGCGCTCAAAACTACATGGCCAAAGACAAGTTCAGTGCCCAAGCCATTTCCCGCTGCCATGGAAACCAAGTGCTCTGGCAGCACATATGTCTGAAAGTGGATATGACACCTAGGGAAAGGAGTGTGCTGGTGAATGGCAACTGCCCGAAGCAGCAGCAAAGCTCTTCCAGTGCCAAAACAACTCCACCTGCCTCATGAACTTCACATACCATCAGCTGTCCTGGCAGCTATCTAGGAAACCCTGTTGGGTCACTTCCGGTCCCATGCCCATTGAGCCCAGTGGGATGGAATCAAGCAGCCTCAGCACCCACACAAAACGAACATGGAGCTCCTCACTAAAGGCGCTCAAATCTCCACAGCCAAAGACAAGTTCAGTGCCCAAGCCATTTCCCGCTGCCATGGAAACCAAGTGCTCTGGCAGCACATATGTCTGAAAGTGGATATGACACCTAGGGAAGAGAGTGTGGTGGTGAATGGCAACTGCCCGAAGCAGCAGCACAGCTCTTCCAGTGCCAAAACAACTCCACCTGCCTCATGAACTTCACATACCATCAGCTGTCCTGGCAGCTATCTAGGAAACCCTGTTGGGTCACTTCCGGTCCCATGCCCATTGAGCCCAGTGGGATGGAATCAAGCAGCTTCAGCACCCACTCAAAAGGAACATGGAGCTCCTCACTCAAGGCGCTCAAAACTTGACAGCCAAAGACAAGTTCAGTGCCCAAGCCATTTCCCGCTGCCAAGGAAACCAAGTGCTCTGGCAGCACATATGTGTGAAAGTGGATATGACACCTAGGGAAGGGAGTGTGTTGGTCAATGGCAACTGCCCGAAGCAGCAGCACAGCTCTTCCACTGCCAAAACAACTCCACCTGCCTCATGAACTTCACATACCATCAGCTGTCCTGGCAGCTATCTAGGAAACCCTGTTGGGTCACTTCCGGTCCCATGCCCATTGAGCCCAGTGGGCTGGAATCAAGCAGCTTCAGCACCCACACAAAACGAACATGGAGCTCCTCACTCAAGGCGCTCAAAACTCCACGGCCAAAGACAAGTTCAGTGTCCAAACCATTTCCCGCTGCCATGGAAACCAAGTGCTCTGGCAGCACATATGTCTGAAAGTGGATATGACACCTAGGGAAGGGAGTGTTGGTGAATGGCAACTGCCTGAAGCAGCAGCACAGCTCTTCCACTCCAAAAACAACTCCACCTGCCTCATGAACTTCACATACCATCTGCTGTCCTGGCAGCTATCTAGGAAACCCTGTTGGGTCACTTCCGGTCTCATGCCCATTGAGCCCAGTGGGATGGAATCAAGCAGCTTCAGCACCCACACAAAACGAACATGGAGCTCCTCACTCAAGGCACTCAAATCTCCACAAAAAAGGCAAGTTCAGTGCCCAAGCCATTTCCCGCTGCCATGGAAACCAAGTGCTCTGGCAGCACATATGTCTGAAAGTGGATATGACACCTAGGGAAGGGAGTGTGTTGGTCAATGGCAACTGCCCGAAGCAGCAGCACAGCTCTTCCACTGCCAAAACAACTCCACCTGCCTCATGAACTTCACATACCATCAGCTGTCCTGGCAGCTATCTAGGAAACCCTGTTGGGTCATTTCCGGTCACACAAAACGAACATGGAGCTCCTCACTCAAGGCGCTCAAAACTCCACGGCCAAAGACAAGTTCAGTGCCCAAGCCATTTCCCGCTGCCATGGAAACCAAGTGCTCTGGCAGCACATATGTCTGAAAGTGGATATGACACCTAGGGAAGGGAGTGTGGTGGTGAATGGCAACTGCCCGAAGCAGCAGCACAGCTCTTCCAGTGCCAAAACAACTCCGCCTGCCTAATGAACTTCACATACCATCAGCTGTCCTGGCAGCTATCTAGGAAACCCTGTTGGGTCACTTCCGGTCCCATGCGCATTGAGCCCAGGGGGATGGAATCAAGCAGCTTCAGCACCCACACAAAACTAACATGGAGCTCCTCACTCAAGGCGCTCAAAACTAGTTGGGGAAAGACAAGTTCAGTGCCCAAGCCATTTCCTGCTGCCATGGAAACCAAGTGCTCTGGCAGCACATATGTCTGAAAGTGGATATGACACCTAGGGAAGGGAGTGTATTGGTGAATGGCAACTGCCCGAAGCAGCAGCACAGCTCTTCCACTGCCAAAACAACTCCACCTGCCTCATGAACTTCACATACCATCAGCTGTCCTGGCAGCTATCTAGGAAACCCTGTTGGGTCACTTCGGGTCCCATGCACATTGAGCCCAGTGGGATGGAATCAAGCAGCTTCAGCACACACAAAACGAACATGGAGCTCCTCACTAAAAGCGCTCAAATCTCCACAGCCAAAGACAAGTTCAGTGCCCAAGCCATTTCCCGCTGCCATGGAAACCAAGTGCTCTGGCAGCACATATGTCTGAAAGTGGATATGACACCTAGGGAAGGGAGTGTGGTGGTGAACGGCAACTGTCGGAAGCAGCAGCACAGCTCTTCCACTGCCAAAACAACTCCACCTGCCTCATGAACTTCACATACCATCAGCTGTCCTGCAAGCTGTCTAGGAAACCCTGTTGGGTCACTTCCGGTCCCATGCCCATTGAGCCCAGTGGGATGGAATCAAGCAGCTTCAGCACCCACACAAAACGAACATGGAGCTCCTCACTCAAGGCGCTCAAAACTCCACGGCCAAAGACAAGTTCAGTGCCCAAGCCATTTCCCGCTGCCATGGAAACCAAGTGCTCTGGCAGCACATATGTCTGAAAGTGGATATGACACCTAGGGAAGGGAGTGTGTTGGTGAATGGCAACTGCCTGAAGCAGCAGCACAGTTTTTCCACTGCAAAAACAACTCCACCTGCCTCATGAACTTCACATACCATCTACTGTCCTGGCAGCTATCTAGGAAACCCTGTTGGGTCACTTCCGGTCTCATGCCCATTGAGCCCAGGGGGATGGAATCAAGCAGCTTCAGCACCCACACAAAACGAACATGGAGCTCCTCACTCAAGGCGCTCAAAACTCCACAGCCAAAGACAAGTTCAGTGCCCAAGCCATTTCCCGCTGCCATGGAATCCAAGTGCTCTGGCAGCACATATGTCTGAAAGTGGATATGACACCTAGGGAAGGGAGTGTATTGGTGAATGGCAACTGCCCGAAGCAGCAGCAAAGCTCTTCCAGTGCCAAAACAACTCCACCTGCCTCATGAACTTCACATACCATCAGCTGTTCTGGCAGCTATCGAGGAAACCCTGTTGGGTCACTTCCGGTCCCATGCCCATTGAGCCCAGTGGGATGGAATCAAGCAGCCTCAGCACCCACACAAAACGAACATGGAGCTCCTCACTAAAGGCGCTCAAATCTCCACAGCCAAAGACAAGTTCAGTGCCCAAGCCATTTCCCGCTGCCATGGAAACCAAGTGCTCTGGCAGCACATATGTCTGAAAGTGGATATGACACCTAGGGAAGGGAGTGTGGTGGTGAATGGCAACTGCCCGAAGCAGCACAGCTCTTCAACTGCCAAAACAACTCCACCTGCCTCATGAACTTCACATACCATCAGCTGTCCTGGCAGCTATCTAGGAAACCCTGTTGGGTCACTTCCGGTCCCATGCCCATTGAGCCCAGTGGGATGGAATCAACCAGCTTGAGCACCCACACAAAACGAACATGGAGCTCCTCACTCAAGGCGCTCAAAACTCCACGGCCAAAGACAAGTTCAGTGCCCAAGCCATTTCCCGCTGCCATGGAAACCAAGTGCTCTGACAGCACATATGTCTGAAAGTGGATATGACACCTAGGGAAGGGAGTGTGGTGGTGAATGGCAACTGTCGGAAGCAGCAGCACAGTTCTTCCACTGCAAAAACAACTCCACCTGTCTCATGAACTTCACATACCATCAGCTGTCCTGGCAGCTATCTAGGAAACCCTGTTGGGTCACTTCCGGTCCCATGCCCATTGAGCCCAGTGGGATGGAATCAAGCAGCTTCAGCACCCACACAAAAGGAACATGGAGCTCCTCACTCAAGGCGCTCAAAACTCCACAGCCAAAGACAAGTTCAGTGCCCAAGCCATTTCCCGCTGACAAGGAAACCAAGTGCTCTGGCAGCACATATGTCTGAAAGTGGATATGACACCTAGGGAAGGGAGTGTGTTGGTCAATGGCAACTGCCCGAAGCAGCAGCACAGCTCTTCCACTGCCAAAACAACTCCACCTGCCTCAAGAACTTCACATACCATCAGCTGTCCTGGCAGCTATCTAGGAAACCCTGTTGGGTCACTTCCGGTCCCATGCCCATTGAGCCCAGTGGGATGGAATCAAGCAGTTTCAGCACCCACACAAAAGGAACATGGAGCTCCTCACTCAAGGCGCTGAAAACTCCACGGCCAAAGACAAGTTCAGTGCCCAAGCCATTTCCCGCTGCCATGGAAACCAAGTGCTCTGGCAGCACATATGTCTGAAAGTGGATATGACACCTAGGGAAGGGAGTGTTGGTGAATGGCAACTGCCTAAAGCAGCAGCACAGCTCTTCCACTGCAAAAACAACTCCACCTGCCTCATGAACTTCACATACCATCTACTGTCCTGGCAGCTATCTATGAAACCCTGTTGGGTCACTTCCGGTCTCATGCCCATTGAGCCCAGGGGGATGGAATCAAGCAGCTTCAGCACCCACACAAAACGAACATGGAGCTCCTCACTCAAGGCGCTCAAATCTCCACAGCCAAAGACAAGTTCAGTGCCCAAGCCATTTCCCGCTGCCATGGAAACCAAGTGCTCTGGCAGCACATATGTCTGAAAGTGGATATGACACCTAGGGAAAGGAGTGTGCTGGTGAATGGCAACTGCCCGAAGCAGCAGCAAAGCTCTTCCAGTGCCAAAACAACTCCATCTGCCTCATGAACTTCACATACCATCAGCTGTTCTGGCAGCTATCTAGGAAACCCTGTTGGGTCACTTCCGGTCCCATGCCCATTGAGCCCAGGGGGATGGAATCAAGCAGCCTCAGCACCCACACAAAACGAACATGGAGCTCCTCACTAAAGGCGCTCAAATCTCCACAGCCAAAGACAAGTTCAGTGCCCAAGCCATTTCCCGCTGCCATGGAAACCAAGTGCTCTGGCAGCACATATGTCTGAAAGTGGATATGACACCTAGGGAAGGGAGTGTGGTGGTGAATGGCAACTGCCCGAAGCAGCACAGCTCTTCAACTGCCAAAACAACTCCACCTGCCTCATGAACTTCACATACCATCAGCTGTCCTGGCAGCTATCTAGGAAACCCTGTTGGGTCACTTCCGGTCCCATGCCCATTGAGCCCAGTGGGATGGAATCAACCAGCTTGAGCACCCACACAAAACGAACATGGAGCTCCTCACTCAAGGCGCTCAAAACTCCACGGCCAAAGACAAGTTCAGTGCCCAAGCCATTTCCCGCTGCCATGGAAACCAAGTGCTCTGACAGCACATATGTCTGAAAGTGGATATGACACCTAGGGAAGGGAGTGTGCTGGTGAATGGCAACTGTCGGAAGCAGCAGCACAGTTCTTCCACTGCAAAAACAACTCCACCTGTCTCATGAACTTCACATACCATCAGCTGTCCTGGCAGCTATCTAGGAAACCCTGTTGGGTCACTTCCGGTCCCATGCCCATTGAGCCCAGTGGGATGGAATCAAGCAGCTTCAGCACCCACACAAAAGGAACATGGAGCTCCTCACTCAAGGCGCTCAAAACTACACAGCCAAAGACAAGTTCAGTGCCCAAGCCATTTCCCGCTGCCAAGGAAACCAAGTGCTCTGGCAGCACATATGTCTGAAAGTGGATATGACACCTAGGGAAGGGAGTGTGTTGGTCAATGGCAACTGCCCGAAGCAGCAGCACAGCTCTTCCACTGCCAAAACAACTCCACCTGCCTCATGAACTTCACATACCATCAGCTGTCCTGGCAGCTATCTAGGAAACCCTGTTGGGTCACTTCCGGTCACACAAAACGAACATGGAGCTCCTCACTCAAGGCGCTCAAAACTCCACGGCCAAAGACAAGTTCAGTGCCCAAGCCATTTCCCTCTGCCATGGAAACCAAGTGCTCTGGCAGCACATATGTCTGAAAGTGGATATGACACCTAGGGAAGGGAGTCTGGTGGTGAATGCAACTGTCCGAAGCAGCAGCACAGTTCTTCCACTGCAAAAACAACTCCACCTGTCTCATGAACTTCACATACCATCAGCTGTCCTGGCAGCTATCTAGGAAACCCTGTTGGGTCACTTCCGGTCCCATGCCCATTGAGCCCAGTGGGATGGAATCAAGCAGCTTCAGCACCCACACAAAACGAACATGGAGCTCCTCACTCAAGGCGCTCAAAACTCCACAGCCAAAGACAAGTTCAGTGCCCAAGCCATTTCCCGCTGCCAAGGAAACCAAGTGCTCTGGCAGCACATATGTCTGAAAGTGGATATGACACCTAGGGAAGGGAGTTTGTTGGTCAATGGCAACTGCCCGAAGCAGCAGCACAGCTCTTCCACTCCCAAAACAACTCCACCTGCCTCATGAACTTCACATACCATCAGCTGTCCTGGCAGCTATCTAGGAAACCCTGTTGGGTCACTTCCGGTCCCATGCCCATTGAGCCCAGTGGGATGGAATCAAGCAGCTTCAGCACCCACACAAAACGAACATGGAGCTCCTCACTCAAGGCGCTCAAAACTCCACAGCCAAAGACAAGTTCAGTGCCCAAGCCATTTCCCGCTGCCATGGAAACCAAGTGCTCTGGCAGCACATATGTCTGAAAGTGGATATGACACCTAGGGAAGGGAGTGTGGTGGTGAATGGCAACTGTCGGAAGCAGCAGCACAGCTCTTCCAGTGCCAAAACAACTCCACCTGCCTCATGAACTTCACATACCATCAGCTGTCCTGGCAGCTATCTAGGAAACCCTGTTGGGTCACTTCCGGTCCCATGCCCATTGAGCCCAGTGGGATGGAATCAAGCAGCTTCAGCACCCACACAAAACGAACATGGAGCTCCTCACTCAAGGCGCTCAAAACTCCACAGCCAAAGACAAGTTCAGTGCCCAAGCCATTTCCCGCTGCCATGGAAACCAAGTGCTCTGGCAGCACATATGTCTGAAAGTGGATATGACACCTAGGGAAGGGAGTGTGCTGGTGAATGGCAACTGTCGGAAGCAGCAGCACAGTTCTTCCACTGCAAAAACAACTCCACCTGTCTCATGAACTTCACATACCATCAGCTGTCCTGGCAGCTGTCTAGGAAACCCTGTTGGGTCACTTCCGGTCCCATGCCCATTGAGCCCAGTGGGATGGAATCAAGCAGCTTCAGCACCCACACAAAACGAACATGGAGCTCCTCACTCAAGGCGCTAAAAACTCCACAGCCAAAGACAAGTTCAGTGCCCAAGCCATTTCCCGCTGCCATGGAAACCAAGTGCTCTGGCAGCACATATGTCTGAAAGTGGATATGACACCTAGGGAAGGGAGTGTGTTGGTGAATGGCAACTGCCCGAAGCAGCAGCACAGCTCTTCCAGTGCCAAAACAACTCCACCTGCCTCATGAACTTCACATACCATCAGCTGTCCTGGCAGCTATCTAGGAAACCCTGTTGGGTCACTTCCGGTCCCATGCCCATTGAGCCCAGTGGGATGGAATCAAGCAGCTTCAGCACCCACACAAAAGGAACATGGAGCTCCTCACTCAAGGCGCTCAAAACTCCACGGCCAAAGACAAGTTCAGTGCCCAAGCCATTTCCCGCTGCCATGGAAACCAAGTGCTCTGGCAGCACATATGTCTGAAAGTGGATATGACACCTAGGGAAGGGAGTGTTGGTGAATGGCAACTGCCTAAAGCAGCAGCACAGCTCTTCCACTGCAAAAACAACTCCACCTGCCTCATGAACTTCACATACCATCTACTGTCCTGGCAGCTATCTATGAAACCCTGTTGGGTCACTTCCGGTCTCATGCCCATTGAGCCCAGGGGGATGGAATCAAGCAGCTTCAGCACCCACACAAAACGAACATGGAGCTCCTCACTCAAGGCGCTCAAATCTCCACAGCCAAAGACAAGTTCAGTGCCCAAGCCATTTCCCGCTGCCATGGAAACCAAGTGCTCTGGCAGGACATATGTCTGAAAGTGGATATGACACCTAGGGAAAGGAGTGTGCTGGTGAATGGCAACTGCCCGAAGCAGCAGCACAGCTCTTCAACTGCCAAAACAACTCCACCTGCCTCATGAACTTCACATACCATCAGCTGTCCTGGCAGCTATCTAGGAAACCCTGTTGGGTCACTTCCGGTCCCATGCCCATTGAGCCCAGTGGGATGGAATCAAGCAGCTTCAGCACCCACACAAAACGAACATGGAGCTCCTCACTCAAGGCGCTCAAAACTCCACAGCCAAAGACAAGTTCAGTGCCCAAGCCATTTCCCGCTGCCATGGAAACCAAGTGCTCTGGCAGCACATATGTCTGAAAGTGGATATGACACCTAGGGAAGGGAGTGTGGTGGTGAATGGCAACTGTCGGAAGCAGCAGCACAGCTCTTCCAGTGCCAAAACAACTCCACCTGCCTCATGAACTTCACATACCATCAGCTGTCCTGGCAGCTATCTAGGAAACCCTGTTGGGTCACTTCCGGTCCCATGCCCATTGAGCCCAGTGGGATGGAATCAAGCAGCTTCAGCACCCACACAAAACGAACATGGAGCTCCTCACTCAAGGCGCTCAAAACTCCACAGCCAAAGACAAGTTCAGTGCCCAAGCCATTTCCCGCTGCCATGGAAACCAAGTGCTCTGGCAGCACATATGTCTGAAAGTGGATATGACACCTAGGGAAGGGAGTGTGCTGGTGAATGGCAACTGTCGGAAGCAGCAGCACAGTTCTTCCACTGCAAAAACAACTCCACCTGTCTCATGAACTTCACATACCATCAGCTGTCCTGGCAGCTGTCTAGGAAACCCTGTTGGGTCACTTCCGGTCCCATGCCCATTGAGCCCAGTGGGATGGAATCAAGCAGCTTCAGCACCCACACAAAACGAACATGGAGCTCCTCACTCAAGGCGCTAAAAACTCCACAGCCAAAGACAAGTTCAGTGCCCAAGCCATTTCCCGCTGCCATGGAAACCAAGTGCTCTGGCAGCACATATGTCTGAAAGTGGATATGACACCTAGGGAAGGGAGTGTGTTGGTGAATGGCAACTGCCCGAAGCAGCAGCACAGCTCTTCCAGTGCCAAAACAACTCCACCTGCCTCATGAACTTCACATACCATCAGCTGTCCTGGCAGCTATCTAGGAAACCCTGTTGGGTCACTTCCTGTCCCATGCCCATTGAGCCCAGTGGGATGGAATCAAGCAGCTTCAGCACCCACACAAAACGAACATGGAGCTCCTCACTCAAGGCGCTCAAAACTCCACGGCCAAAGACAAGTTCAGTGCCCAAGCCATTTCCCGCTGCCATGGAAACCAAGTGCTCTGGCAGCACATATGTCTGAAAGTGGATATGACACCTAGGGAAGGGAGTGTTGGTGAATGGCAACTGCCTAAAGCAGCAGCACAGCTCTTCCACTGCCAAAACAACTCCACCTGCCTCATGAACTTCACATACCATCTACTGTCCTGGCAGCTATCTATGAAACCCTGTTGGGTCACTTCCGGTCTCATGCCCATTGAGCCCAGGGGGATGGAATCAAGCAGCTTCAGCACCCACACAAAACGAACATGGAGCTCCTCACTCAAGGCGCTCAAATCTCCACAGCCAAAGACAAGTTCAGTGCCCAAGCCATTTCCCGCTGCCATGGAAACCAAGTGCTCTGGCAGGACATATGTCTGAAAGTGGATATGACACCTAGGGAAAGGAGTGTGCTGGTGAATGGCAACTGCCCGAAGCAGCAGCAAAGCTCTTCCAGTGCCAAAACAACTCCACCTGCCTCATGAACTTCACATACCATCAGCTGTTCTGGCAGCTATCTAGGAAACCCTGTTGGGTCACTTCCGGTCCCATGCCCATTGAGCCCAGTGGGATGGAATCAAGCAGCCTCAGCACCCACACAAAACGAACATGGAGCTCCTCACTAAAGGCGCTCAAATCTCCACAGCCAAAGACAAGTTCAGTGCCCAAGCCATTTCCCGCTGCCATGGAAACCAAGTGCTCTGGCAGCACATATGTCTGAAAGTGGATATGACACCTAGGGAAGGGAGTCTGGTGGTGAATGGCAACTGCCCGAAGCAGCACAGCTCTTCAACTGCCAAAACAACTCCACCTGCCTCATGAACTTCACATACCATCAGCTGTCCTGGCAGCTATCTAGGAAACCCTGTTGGGTCACTTCCGGTCCCATGCCCATTGAGCCCAGTGGGATGGAATCAAGCAGCTTCAGCACCCACACAAAACGAACATGGAGCTCCTCACTCAAGGCGCTCAAAACTCCACAGCCAAAGACAAGTTCAGTGCCCAAGCCATTTCCCGCTGCCATGGAAACCAAGTGCTCTGGCAGCACATATGTCTGAAAGTGGATATGACACCTAGGGAAGGGAGTGTGCTGGTGAATGGCAACTGTCGGAAGCAGCAGCACAGTTCTTCCACTGCAAAAACAACTCCACCTGTCTCATGAACTTCACATACCATCAGCTGTCCTGGCAGCTGTCTAGGAAACCCTGTTGGGTCACTTCCGGTCCCATGCCCATTGAGCCCAGTGGGATGGAATCAAGCAGCTTCAGCACCCACACAAAAGGAACATGGAGCTCCTCACTCAAGGCGCTAAAAACTCCACAGCCAAAGACAAGTTCAGTGCCCAAGCCATTTCCCGCTGCCATGGAAACCAAGTGCTCTGGCAGCACATATGTCTGAAAGTGGATATGACACCTAGGGAAGGGAGTGTGTTGGTGAATGGCAACTGCCCGAAGCAGCAGCACAGCTCTTCCAGTGCCAAAACAACTCCACCTGCCTCATGAACTTCACATACCATCAGCTGTCCTGGCAGCTATCTAGGAAACCCTGTTGGGTCACTTCCTGTCCCATGCCCATTGAGCCCAGTGGGATGGAATCAAGCAGCTTCAGCACCCACACAAAACGAACATGGAGCTCCTCACTCAAGGCGCTCAAATCTCCACAGCCAAAGACAAGTTCAGTGCCCAAGCCATTTCCCGCTGCCATGGAAACCAAGTGCTCTGGCAGGACATATGTCTGAAAGTGGATATGACACCTAGGGAAAGGAGTGTGCTGGTGAATGGCAACTGCCCGAAGCAGCAGCAAAGCTCTTCCAGTGCCAAAACAACTCCACCTGCCTCATGAACTTCACATACCATCAGCTGTTCTGGCAGCTATCTAGGAAACCCTGTTGGGTCACTTCCGGTCCCATGCCCATTGAGCCCAGTGGGATGGAATCAAGCAGCCTCAGCACCCACACAAAACGAACATGGAGCTCCTCACTAAAGGCGCTCAAATCTCCACAGCCAAAGACAAGTTCAGTGCCCAAGCCATTTCCCGCTGCCATGGAAACCAAGTGCTCTGGCAGCACATATGTCTGAAAGTGGATATGACACCTAGGGAAGGGAGTGTGCTGGTGAATGGCAACTGCCCGAAGCAGCACAGCTCTTCAACTGCCAAAACAACTCCACCTGCCTCATGAACTTCACATACCATCAGCTGTCCTGGCAGCTATCTAGGAAACCCTGTTGGGTCACTTCCGGTCCCATGCCCATTGAGCCCAGTGGGATGGAATCAACCAGCTTGAGCACCCACACAAAACGAACATGGAGCTCCTCACTCAAGGCGCTCAAAACTCCACGGCCAAAGACAAGTTCAGTGCCCAAGCCATTTCCCGCTGCCATGGAAACCAAGTGCTCTGGCAGCACATATGTCTGAAAGTGGATATGACACCTAGGGAAGGGAGTGTGGTGGTGAATGGCAACTGCCCGAAGCAGCAGCACAGTTCTTCCACTGCAAAAACAACTCCACCTGTCTCATGAACTTCACATACCATCAGCTGTCCTGGCAGCTATCTAGGAAACCTTGTTGGATCATTTCCGGTCCCATGCCCATTGAGCCCAGAGGGATGGAATCAAGCAGCTTGAGCACCCACACAAAAGGAACATGGAGCTCCTCACTCAAGGCGCTCAAAACTCCACAGCCAAAGACAAGTTCAGTGCCCAAGCCATTTCCCGCTGCCAAGGAAACCAAGTGCTCTGGCAGCACATATGTCTGAAAGTGGATATGACACCTAGGGAAGGGAGTGTGCTGGTCAATGGCAACTGCCCGAAGCAGCAGCACAGCTCTTCCACTGCCAAAACAACTCCACCTGCCTCATGAACTTCACATACCATCAGCTGTCCTGGCAGCTATCTAGGAAACCCTGTTGGGTCACTTCCGGTCCCATGCCCATTGAGCCCAGTGGGATGGAATCAAGCAGCTTCAGCACCCACACAAAACGAACAGGGAGCTAATCACACAAGATGCTCGAAACTACATGGCAAAAGACAAGTTCAGTGCAGAAGCCATTTCCCGCTGCCATGGAAACCAAGTGCTCTGGCAGCACATATGTCTGAAAGTGGATATGACACCTAGGGAAAGGAGTGTGCTGGTGAATGGCAACTGCCCGAAGCAGCAGCAAAGCTCTTCCAGTGCCAAAACAACTCCACCTGCCTCATGAACTTCACATACCATCAGCTGTCCTGGCAGCTATCTAGGAAACCCTGTTGGGTCACTTCCGGTCCCATGCCCATTGAGCCCAGTGGGATGGAATCAAGCAGCCTCAGCAACCACACAAAACGAACATGGAGCTCCTCACTAAAGGCGCTCAAATCTCCACAGCCAAAGACAAGTTCAGTGCCCAAGCCATTTCCCGCTGCCATGGAAACCAAGTGCTCTGGCAGCACATATGTCTGAAAGTGGATATGACACCTAGGGAAGAGAATGTGGTGGTGAATGGCAACTGCCCGAAGCAGCAGCACAGCTCTTCCAGTGCCAAAACAACTCCACCTGCCTCATGAACTTCACATACCATCAGCTGTCCTGGCAGCTATCTAGGAAACCCTGTTGGGTCACTTCCGGTCACACAAAACGAACATGGAGCTCCTCACTCAAGGCGCTCAAAACTCCACGGCCAAAGACAAGTTCAGTGCCCAAGCCATTTCCGGCTGCCATGGAAACCAAGTGCTCTGGCAGCACATATGTCTGAAAGTGGATATGACACCTAGGGAAGGGAGTCTGGTGGTGAATGGCAACTGTCGGAAGCAGCAGCACAGCTCTTCCAGTGCCAAAACAACTCCACCTGTCTCATGAACTTCACATACCATCAGCTGTCCTGGCAGCTATCTAGGAAACCCTGTTGGGTCACTTCCGGTCCCATGCCCATTGAGCCCAGTGGGATGGAATCAAGCAGCTTCAGCACCCACACAAAACGAACATGGAGCTCCTCACTCAAGGCGCTCAAAACTCCACAGCCAAAGACAAGTTCAGTGCCCAAGCCATTTCCCGCTGCCATGGAAACCAAGTGCTCTGGCAGCACATATGTCTGAAAGTGGATATGACACCTAGGGAAGGGAGTGTGGTGGTGAATGGCAACTGTCGGAAGCAGCAGCACAGCTCTTCCACTGCAAAAACAACTCCACCTGCCTCATGAACTTCACATACCATCAGCTGTCCTGGCAGCTATCTAGGAAACCCTGTTGGGTCACTTCCGGTCCCATGCCCATTGAGCCCAGTGGGATGGAATCAAGCAGCTTCAGCACCCACACAAAACGAACATGGAGCTCCTCACTCAAGGCGCTCAAAACTCCACAGCCAAAGACAAGTTCCTTGCCCAAGCCATTTCCCGCTGCCATGGAAACCAAGTGCTCTGGCAGCACATATGTCTGAAAGTGGATATGACACCTAGGGAAGGGAGTGTGCTGGTGAATGGCAACTGTCGGAAGCAGCAGCACAGTTCTTCCACTGCAAAAACAACTCCACCTGTCTCATGAACTTCACATACCATCAGCTGTCCTGGAAGCTGTCTAGGAAACCCTGTTGGGTCACTTCCGGTCCCATGCCCATTGAGCCCAGTGGGATGGAATCAAGCAGCTTGAGCACCCACACAAAACGAACATGGAGCTCCTCACTCAAGGCGCTCAAAACTCCACAGCCAAAGACAAGTTCAGTGCCCAAGCCATTTCCCGCTGCCATGGAAACCAAGTGCTCTGGCAGCACATATGTCTGAAAGTGGATATGACACCTAGGGAAGGGAGTGTGTTGGTGAATGGCAACTGCCCGAAGCAGCAGCACAGCTCTTCCAGTGCCAAAACAACTCCACCTGCCTCATGAACTTCACATACCATCAGCTGTCCTGGCAGCTATCTAGGAAACCCTGTTGGGTCACTTCCGGTCCCATGCCCATTGAGCCCAGTGGGATGGAATCAAGCAGCTTCAGCACCCACACAAAAGGAACATGGAGCTCCTCACTCAAGGCGCTCAAAACTCCACGGCCAAAGACAAGTTCAGTGCCCAAGCCATTTCCCGCTGCCATGGAAACCAAGTGCTCTGGCAGCACATATGTCTGAAAGTGGATATGACACCTAGGGAAGGGAGTGTGTTGGTGAATGGCAACTGCCTAAAGCAGCAGCACAGCTCTTCCACTGCCAAAACAACTCCACCTGCCTCATGAACTTCACATACCATCTACTGTCCTGGCAGCTATCTATGAAACCCTGTTGGGTCACTTCCGGTCTCATGCCCATTGAGCCCAGGGGGATGGAATCAAGCAGCTTCAGCACCCACACAAAACGAACATGGAGCTCCTCACTCAAGGCGCTCAAATCTCCACAGCCAAAGACAAGTTCAGTGCCCAAGCCATTTCCCGCTGCCATGGAAACCAAGTGCTCTGGCAGCACATATGTCTGAAAGTGGATATGACACCTAGGGAAAGGAGTGTGCTGGTGAATGGCAACTGCCCGAAGCAGCAGCAAAGCTCTTCCAGTGCCAAAACAACTCCACCTGCCTCATGAACTTCACATACCATCAGCTGTCCTGGCAGCTATCTAGGAAACCCTGTTGGGTCACTTCCGGTCCCATGCCCATTGAGCCCAGTGGGATGGAATCAACCAGCTTGAGCACCCACACAAAACGAACATGGAGCTCCTCACTCAAGGCGCTCAAAACTCCACGGCCAAAGACAAGTTCAGTGCCCAAGCCATTTCCCGCTGCCATGGAAACCAAGTGCTCTGGCAGCACATATGTCTGAAAGTGGATATGACACCTAGGGAAGGGAGTGTGGTGGTGAATGGCAACTGCCCGAAGCAGCAGCACAGCTCTTCCAGTGCCAAAACAACTCCACCTGCCTCATGAACTTCACATACCATCAGCTGTCCTGGCAGCTATCTAGGAAACCCTGTTGGGTCACTTCCGGTCCCATGCCCATTGAGCCCAGTGGGATGGAATCAAGCAGCTTCAGCACCCACACAAAAGGAACATGGAGCTCCTCACTCAAGGCGCTCAAAACTCCACGGCCAAAGACAAGTTCAGTGCCCAAGCCATTTCCCGCTGCCATGGAAACCAAGTGCTCTGGCAGCACATATGTCTGAAAGTGGATATGACACCTAGGGAAGGGAGTGTGTTGGTGAATGGCAACTGCCTAAAGCAGCAGCACAGCTCTTCCACTGCCAAAACAACTCCACCTGCCTCATGAACTTCACATACCATCTACTGTCCTGGCAGCTATCTATGAAACCCTGTTGGGTCACTTCCGGTCTCATGCCCATTGAGCCCAGGGGGATGGAATCAAGCAGCTTCAGCACCCACACAAAACGAACATGGAGCTCCTCACTCAAGGCGCTCAAATCTCCACAGCCAAAGACAAGTTCAGTGCCCAAGCCATTTCCCGCTGCCATGGAAACCAAGTGCTCTGGCAGCACATATGTCTGAAAGTGGATATGCACCTAGGGAAAGGAGTGTGCTGGTGAATGGCAACTGCCCGAAGCAGCAGCAAAGCTCTTCCAGTGCCAAAACAACTCCACCTGCCTCATGAACTTCACATACCATCAGCTGTCCTGGCAGCTATCTAGGAAACCCTGTTGGGTCACTTCCGGTCCCATGCCCATTGAGCCCAGTGGGATGGAATCAACCAGCTTGAGCACCCACACAAAACGAACATGGAGCTCCTCACTCAAGGCGCTCAAAACTCCACGGCCAAAGACAAGTTCAGTGCCCAAGCCATTTCCCGCTGCCATGGAAACCAAGTGCTCTGGCAGCACATATGTCTGAAAGTGGATATGACACCTAGGGAAGGGAGTGTGGTGGTGAATGGCAACTGCCCGAAGCAGCAGCACAGTTCTTCCACTGCAAAAACAACTCCACCTGTCTCATGAACTTCACATACCATCAGCTGTCCTGGCAGCTATCTAGGAAACCCTGTTGGGTCACTTCCGGTCCCATGCCCATTGAGCCCAGTGGGATGGAATCAAGCAGCTTGAGCACCCACAAAAAAGGAACATGGAGCTCCTCACTCAAGGCGCTCAAAACTCCACAGCCAAAGACAAGTTCAGTGCCCAAGCCATTTCCCGCTGCCAAGGAAACCAAGTGCTCTGGCAGCACATATGTCTGAAAGTGGATATGACACCTAGGGAAGGGAGTGTGTTGGTCAATGGCAACTGCCCGAAGCAGCAGCACAGCTCTTCCACTGCCAAAACAACTCCACCTGCCTCATGAACTTCACATACCATCAGCTGTCCTGGCAGCTATCTAGGAAACCCTGTTGGGTCACTTCCGGTCCCATGCCTATTGAGCCCAGTGGGATGGAATCAAGCAGCTTCAGCACCCACACAAAACGAACATGGAGCTCCTCACTCAAGGCGCTCAAAACTACATGGCCAAAGACAAGTTCAGTGCCCAAGCCATTTCCCGCTGCCATGGAAACCAAGTGCTCTGGCAGCACATATGTCTGAATGTGGATATGACACCTAGGGAAGGGAGTGTTGGTGAATGGCAACTGCCTGAAGCAGCAGCACAGCTCTTCCACTGCAAAAACAACTCCACCTGCCTCATGAACTTCACATACCATCTGCTGTCCTGGCAGCTATCTAGGAAACCCTGTTGGGTCACTTCCGGTCCCATGCCCATTGAGCCCAGTGGGATGGAATCAAGCAGCTTCAGCACCCACACAAAACGAACATGGAGCTCCTCACTCAAGGCGCTCAAATCTCCACAGCCAAAGACAAGTTCAGTACCCAAGCCATTTCCCGCTGCCATGGAAACCAAGTGCTCTGGCAGCACATATGTCTGAAAGTGGATATGACACCTAGGGAAAGGAGTGTGCTGGTGAATGGCAACTGCCCGAAGCAGCAGCAAAGCTCTTCCAGTGCCAAAACAACTCCACCTGCCTCATGAACTTCACATACCATCAGCTGTCCTGGCAGCTATCTAGGAAACCCTGTTGGGTCACTTCCGGTCCCATGCCCATTGAGCCCAGTGGGATGGAATCAAGCAGCCTCAGCACCCACACAAAACGAACATGGAGCTCCTCACTCAAGGCGCTCAAATCTCCACAGCCAAAGACAAGTTCAGTGCCCAAGCCATTTCCCGCTGCCATGGAAACCAAGTGCTCTGGCAGCACATATGTCTGAAAGTAGATATGACACCTAGGGAAGAGAGTGTGGTGGTGAATGGCAACTGCCCGAAGCAGCAGCACAGCTCTTCCAGTGCCAAAACAACTCCACCTGCCTCATGAACTTCACATACCATCAGCTGTCCTGGCAGCTATCTAGGAAACCCTGTTGGGTCACTTCCGGTCACACAAAACGAACATGGAGCTCCTCACTCAAGGCGCTCAAAACTCCACAGCCAAAGACAAGTTCAGTGCCCAAGCCATTTCCGGCTGCCATGGAAACCAAGTGCTCTGGCAGCACATATGTCTGAAAGTGGATATGACACCTAGGGAAGGGAGTGTGGTGGTGAATGGCAACTGTCGGAAGCAGCAGCACAGCTCTTCCAGTGCCAAAACAACTCCACCTGTCTCATGAACTTCACATACCATCAGCTTTCCTTGCAGCTATCTAGGAAACCCTGTTGGGTCACTTCCGGTCCCATGCCCATTGAGCCCAGTGGGATGGAATCAAGCAGCTTCAGCACCCACACAAAACGAACATGGAGCTCCTCACTCAAGGCGCTCAAAACTCCACGGCCAAAGACAAGTTCAGTGCCCAAGCCATTTCCCGCTGCCATGGAAACCAAGTGCTCTGGCAGCACATATGTCTGAAAGTGGATATGACACCTAGGGAAGGGAGTCTGGTGGTGAATGCAACTGTCGGAAGCAGCAGCACAGTTCTTCCACTGCCAAAACAACTCCACCTGCCTCATGAACTTCACATACCATCAGCTGTCCTGGCAGCTATCTAGGAAACCCTGTTGGGTCACTTCCGGTCCCATGCCCATTGAGCCCAGTGGGATGGAATCAAGCAGCTTCAGCACCCACACAAAAGGAACATGGAGCTCCTCACTCAAGGCGCTCAAAACTACACAGCCAAAGACAAGTTCAGTGCCCAAGCCATTTCCCGCTGCCAAGGAAACCAAGTGCTCTGGCAGCACATATGTCTGAAAGTGGATATGACACCTAGGGAAGGGAGTGTGTTGGTGAATGGCAACTGCCCGAAGCAGCAGCACAGCTCTTCCACTGCCAAAACAACTCCACCTGCCTCATGAACTTCACATACCATCAGCTGTCCTGGCAGCTATCTAGGAAACCCTGTTGGGTCACTTCCGGTCCCATGCCCATTGAGCCCAGTGGGATGGAATCAAGCAGCTTCAGCACCCACACAAAACGAACATGGAGCTCCTCACTCAAGGCGCTCAAAACTCCACGGCCAAAGACAAGTTCAGTGTCCAAGCCATTTCCCGCTGCCATGGAAACCAAGTGCTCTGGCAGCACATATGTCTGAAAGTGGATATGACACCTAGGGAAGGGAGTGTTGGTGAATGGCAACTGCCTGAAGCAGCAGCACAGCTCTTCCACTCCAAAAACAACTCCACCTGTCTCATGAACTTCACATACCATCTGCTGTCCTGGCAGCTATCTAGGAAACCCTGTTGGGTCACATCCGGTCCCATGCCCATTGAGCCCAGTGGGATGGAATCAAGCAGCTTCAGCACCCACACAAAAGGAACATGGAGCTCCTCACTCAAGGCACTCAAATCTCCACAGCCAAAGACAAGTTTAGTGCCCAAGCCATTTCCCGCTGCCATGGAAACCAAGTGCTCTGGCAGCACATATGTCTGAAAGTGGATATGACACCTAGGGAAGGGAGTGTGTTGGTCAATGGCAACTGCCCGAAGCAGCAGCACAGCTCTTCCACTGCCAGAACAACTCCACCTGCCTCATGAACTTCACATACCATCAGCTGTCCTGGCAGCTATCTAGGAAACCCTGTTGGGTCACTTCCGGTCACACAAAACGAACATGGAGCTCCTCACTCAAGGCGCTCAAAACTCCACGGCCAAAGACAAGTTCAGTGCCCAAGCCATTTCCCGCTGCCATGGAAACCAAGTGCTCTGGCAGCACATATGTCTGAAAGTGGATATGACACCTAGGGAAGGGAGTGTGCTGGTGAATGGCAACTGCCCGAAGCAGCAGCACAGCTCTTCCAGTGCCAAAACAACTCCACCTGCCTCATGAACTTCACATACCATCAGCTGTCCTGGCAGCTATCTAGGAAACCCTGTTGGGTCACTTCCGGTCCCATGCGCATTGAGCCCAGGTGGATGGAATCAAGCAGCTTCAGCACCCACACAAAACGAACATGGAGCTCCTCACTCAAGGCGCTCAAAACTACATGGCGAAAGACAAGTTCAGTGCCCAAGCCATTTCCTGCTGCCATGGAAACCAAGTGCTCTGGCAGCACATATGTCTGAAAGTGGATATGACACCTAGGGAAGGGAGTCTGGTGGTGAATGGCAACTGCCTGAAGCAGCAGCACAGTTTTTCCACTGCAAAAACAACTCCACCTGCCTCATGAACTTCACATACCATCAGCTGTTCTGGCAGCTATCGAGGAAACCCTGTTGGGTCACTTCCGGTCCCATGCCCATTGAGCCCAGTGGGATGGAATCAACCAGCTTGAGCACCCACACAAAACGAACATGGAGCTCCTCACTCAAGGCGCTCAAAACTCCACGGCCAAAGACAAGTTCAGTGCCCAAGCCATTTCCCGCTGCCAAGGAAACCAAGTGCTCTGGCAGCACATATGTCTGAAAGTGGATATGACACCTAGGGAAGGGAGTGTGGTGGTGAATGGCAACTGTCGGAAGCAGCAGCACAGCTCTTCCAGTGCCAAAACAACTCCACCTGCCTCATGAACTTCACATACCATCAGCTGTCCTGGCAGCTATCTAGGAAACCCTGTTGGGTCACTTCCGGTCCCATGCCCATTGAGCCCAGTGGGATGGAATCAAGCAGCTTCAGCACCCACACAAAACGAACATGGAGCTCCTCACTCAAGGCGCTCAAAACTCCACGGCTAAAGACAAGTTCAGTGCCCAAGCCATTTCCCGCTGCCATGGAAACCAAGTGCTCTGGCAGCACATATGTCTGAAAGTGGATATGACACCTAGGGAAGGGAGTGTATTGGTGAATGGCAACTGCCCGAAGCAGCAGCAAAGCTCTTCAGGTGCCAAAACAACTCCACCTGCCTCATGAACTTCACATACCATCAGCTGTTCTGGCAGCTATCTAGGAAACCCTGTTGGGTCACTTCCGGTCCCATGCCCATTGAGCCCAGTGGGATGGAATCAAGCAGCCTCAGCACCCACACAAAACGAACATGGAGCTCCTCACTAAAGGCGCTCAAATCTCCACAGCCAAAGACAAGTTCAGTGCCCAAGCCATTTCCCGCTGCCATGGAAACCAAGTGCTCTGGCAGCACATATGTCTGAAAGTGGATATGACACCTAGGGAAGGGAGTGTGGTGGTGAATGGCAACTGCCCGAAGCAGCACAGCTCTTCAACTGCCAAAACAACTCCAACTGCCTCATGAACTTCACATACCATCAGCTGTCCTGGCACCTATCTAGGAAACCCTGTTGGGTCACTTCCGGTCCCATGCCCATTGAGCCCAGTGGGATGGAATCAACCAGCTTGAGCACCCACACAAAACGAACATGGAGCTCCTCACTCAAGGCGCTCAAAACTCCACGGCCAAAGACAAGTTCAGTGCCCAAGCCATTTCCCGCTGCCATGGAAACCAAGTGCTCTGGCAGCACATATGTCTGAAAGTGGATATGACACCTAGGGAAGGGAGTGTGGCGGTGTATGGCAACTGTCGGAAGCAGCAGCACAGTTCTTCCACTGCAAAAACAACTCCACCTGTCTCATGAACTTCACATACCATCAGCTGTCCTGGCAGCTATCTAGGAAACCCTGTTGGGTCACTTCCGGTCCCATGCCCATTGAGCCCAGTGGGATGGAATCAAGCAGCTTCAGCACCCACACAAAAGGAACATGGAGCTCCTCACTCAAGGCACTCAAAACTCCACAGCCAAAGACAAGTTCAGTGCCCAAGCCATTTCCCGCTGCCAAGGAAACCAAGTGCTCTGGCAGCACATATGTCTGAAAGTGGATATGACACCTAGGGAAGGGAGTGTGCTGGTGAATGGCAACTGCCCGAAGCAGCAGCACAGCTCTTCCAGTGCCAAAACAACTCCACCTGCCTCATGAACTTCACATACCATCAGCTGTCCTGGCAGCTATCTAGGAAACCCTGTTGGGTCACTTCCGGTCCCATGCCCATTGAGCCCAGTGGGATGGAATCAAGCAGCTTCAGCACCCACACAAAACGAACATGGAGCTCCTCACTCAAGGCGCTCAAAACTCCACAGCCAAAGACAAGTTCAGTGCCCAAGCCATTTCCCGCTGCCATGGAAACCAAGTGCTCTGGCAGCACATATGTCTGAAAGTGGATATGACACCTAGGGAAGGGAGTGTGGTGGTGAATGGCAACTGTCGGAAGCAGCAGCACAGCTCTTCCAGTGCCAAAACAACTCCACCTGCCTCATGAACTTCACATACCATCAGCTGTCCTGGCAGCTATCTAGGAAACCCTGTTGGGTCACTTCCGGTCCCATGCCCATTGAGCCCAGTGGGATGGAATCAAGCAGCTTCAGCACCCACACAAAACGAACATGGAGCTCCTCACTCAAGGCGCTCAAAACTCCACGGCTAAAGACAAGTTCAGTGCCCAAGCCATTTCCCGCTGCCATGGAAACCAAGTGCTCTGGCAGCACATATGTCTGAAAGTGGATATGACACCTAGGGAAGGGAGTGTATTGGTGAATGGCAACTGCCCGAAGCAGCAGCAAAGCTCTTCCAGTGCCAAAACAACTCCACCTGCCTCATGAACTTCACATACCATCAGCTGTTCTGGCAGCTATCTAGGAAACCCTGTTGGGTCACTTCCGGTCCCATGCCCATTGAGCCCAGTGGGATGGAATCAAGCAGCTTCAGCACCCACACAAAACGAACATGGAGCTCCTCACTCAAGGCGCTCAAATCTCCACAGCCAAAGACAAGTTCAGTGCCCAAGCCATTTCCCGCTGCCATGGAAACCAAGTGCTCTGGCAGCACATATGTCTGAAAGTGGATATGACACCTAGGGAAGGGAGTGTGGTGGTGAATGGCAACTGCCCGAAGCAGCACAGCTCTTCAACTGCCAAAACAACTCCAACTGCCTCATGAACTTCACATACCATCAGCTGTCCTGGCAGCTATCTAGGAAACCCTGTTGGGTCACTTCCGGTCCCATGCCCATTGAGCCCAGTGGGA
Source organism: Ochotona princeps (assembly GCF_030435755.1). Taxonomy (NCBI): domain Eukaryota; kingdom Metazoa; phylum Chordata; class Mammalia; order Lagomorpha; family Ochotonidae; genus Ochotona; species Ochotona princeps. The sequence goes on along the minus strand of NC_080832.1, from coordinate 143,121,427 downwards.
TGGAATCAACCAGCTTGAGCACCCACACAAAACGAACATGGAGCTCCTCACTCAAGGCGCTCAAAACTCCACGGCCAAAGACAAGTTCAGTGCCCAAGCCATTTCCCGCTGCCATGGAAACCAAGTGCTCTGGCAGCACATATGTCTGAAAGTGGATATGACACCTAGGGAAGGGAGTGTGGCGGTGTATGGCAACTGTCGGAAGCAGCAGCACAGTTCTTCCACTGCAAAAACAACTCCACCTGTCTCATGAACTTCACATACCATCAGCTGTCCTGGCAGCTATCTAGGAAACCCTGTTGGGTCACTTCCGGTCCCATGCCCATTGAGCCCAGTGGGATGGAATCAAGCAGCTTCAGCACCCACACAAAAGGAACATGGAGCTCCTCACTCAAGGCACTCAAAACTCCACAGCCAAAGACAAGTTCAGTGCCCAAGCCATTTCCCGCTGCCAAGGAAACCAAGTGCTCTGGCAGCACATATGTCTGAAAGTGGATATGACACCTAGGGAAGGGAGTGTGTTGGTCAATGGCAACTGCCCGAAGCAGCAGCACAGCTCTTCCACTGCCAAAACAACTCCACCTGCCTCATGAACTTCACATACCATCAGCTGTCCTGGCAGCTATCTAGGAAACCCTGTTGGGTCACTTCCTGTCCCATGCCCATTGAACCCAGTGGGATGGAATCAAGCAGCTTCAGCACCCACACAAAAGGAACATGGAGCTCCTCACTCAAGGCGCTCAAAACTCCACGGCCAAAGACAAGTTCAGTGCCCAAGCCATTTCCCTCTGCCATTGAAACCAAGTGCTCTGGCAGCACATATGTCTGCAAGTGGATATGACACCTAGGGAAGGGAGTGTGTTGGTCAATGGCAACTGCCCGAAGCAGCAGCACAGCTCTTCCACTGCCAAAACAACTCCACCTGCCTCATGAACTTCACATACCATCAGCTGTCCTGGCAGCTATCTAGGAAACCCTGTTGGGTCACTTCCGGTCCCATGCCCATTGAGCCCAGTGGGATGGAATCAAGCAGCTTCAGCACCCACACAAAACGAACATGGAGCTCCTCACTCAAGGCGCTCAAAACTCCACGGCCAAAGACAAGTTCAGTGCCCAAGCCATTTCCCGCTGCCATGGAAACCAAGTGCTCTGGCAGCACATATGTCTGAAAGTGGATATGACACCTAGGGAAGGGAGTCTGGTGGTGAATGCAACTGTCGGAAGCAGCAGCACAGTTCTTCCACTGCAAAAACAACTCCACCTGTCTCATGAACTTCACATACCATCAGCTGTCCTGGCAGCTATCTAGGAAACCCTGTTGGGTCACTTCCGGTCCCATGCCCATTGAGCCCAGTGGGATGGAATCAAGCAGCATGAGCACCCACACAAAAGGAACATGGAGCTCCTCACTCAAGGCGCTCAAAACTCCACAGCCAAAGACAAGTTCAGTGCCCAAGCCATTTCCCGCTGCCAAGGAAACCAAGTGCTCTGGCAGCACATATGTCTGAAAGTGGATATGACACCTAGGGAAGGGAGTGTGTTGGTCAATGGCAACTGCCCGAAGCAGCAGCACAGCTCTTCCACTGCCAAAACAACTCCACCTGCCTCATGAACTTCACATACCATCAGCTGTCCTGGCAGCTATCTAGGAAACCCTGTTGGGTCACTTCCGGTCCCATGCCCATTGAGCCCAGTGGGATGGAATCAAGCAGCTTCAGCACCCACACAAAACGAACATGGAGCTCCTCACTCAAGGCGCTCAAAACTCCACAGCCAAAGACAAGTTCAGTGCCCAAGCCATTTCCCGCTGCCATGGAAACCAAGTGCTCTGGCAGCACATATGTCTGAAAGTGGATATGACACCTAGGGAAGGGAGTGTGGTGGTGAATGGCAACTGTCGGAAGCAGCAGCACAGCTCTTCCAGTGCCAAAACAACTCCACCTGCCTCATGAACTTCACATACCATCAGCTGTCCTGGCAGCTATCTAGGAAACCCTGTTGGGTCACTTCCGGTCCCATGCCCATTGAGCCCAGTGGGATGGAATCAAGCAGCTTCAGCACCCACACAAAACGAACATGGAGCTCCTCACTCAAGGCGCTCAAAACTCCACGTCTAAAGACAAGTTCAGTGCCCAAGCCATTTCCCGCTGCCATGGAAACCAAGTGCTCTGGCAGCACATATGTCTGAAAGTGGATATGACACCTAGGGAAGGGAGTCTGGTGGTGAATGGCAACTGTCGGAAGTAGCAGCACAGTTCTTCCACTGCAAAAACAACTCCACCTGTCTCATGAACTTCACATACCATCAGCTGTCCTGGCAGCTATCTAGGAAACCCTGTTGGGTCACTTCCGGTCCCATGCCCATTGAGCCCAGTGGGATGGAATCAAGCAGCTTCAGCACCCACACAAAAGGAACATGGAGCTCCTCACTCAAGGCGCTCAAAACTCCACAGCCAAAGACAAGTTCAGTGCCTAAGCCATTTCCCGCTGCCAAGGAAACCAAGTGCTCTGGCAGCACATATGTCTGAAAGTGGATATGACACCTAGGGAAGGGAGTGTGTTGGTCAATGGCAACTGCCCGAAGCAGCAGCACAGCTCTTCCACTGCCAAAACAACTCCACCTGCCTCATGAACTTCACATACCATCAGCTGTCCTGGCAGCTATCTAGGAAACCCTGTTGGGTCACTTCCGGTCCCATGCCCATTGAGCCCAGTGGGATGGAATCAAGCAGCTTCAGCACCCACACAAAACGAACATGGAGCTCCTCACTCAAGGCGCTCAAAACTCCACGGCCAAAGACAAGTTCAGTGCCCAAGCCATTTCCCGCTGCCATGGAAACCAAGTGCTCTGGCAGCACATATGTCTGAAAGTGGATATGACACCTAGGGAAGGGAGTGTTGATGAATGGCAACTGCCTGAAGCAGCAGCACAGCTCTTCCACTCCAAAAACAACTCCACCTGCCTCATGAACTTCACATACCATCTGCTGTCCTGGCAGCTGTCTAGGAAACCCTGTTGGGTCACTTCCGGTCCCATGCCCATTGAGCCCAGTGGGATGGAATCAAGCAGCTTCAGCACCCACACAAAACGAACATGGAGCTCCTCACTAAAGGCACGCAAATCTCCACAGCCAAAGACAAGTTCAGTGCCCAAGCCATTTCCCGCTGCCATGGAAACCAAGTGCTCTGGCAGCACATATGTCTGTAAGTGGATATGACACCTAGGGAAGGGAGTGTGCTGGTGAATGGCAACTGCCCGAAGCAGCAGCACAGCTCTTCCAGTGCCAAAACAACTCCACCTGCCTCATGAACTTCACATACCATCAGCTGTCCTGGCAGCTATCTAGGAAATCCTGTTGGGTCACTTCCGGTCACACAAAACGAGCATGGAGCTCCTCACTCAAGGCGCTCAAAACTCCACGGCCAAAGACAAGTTAAGTGCCCAAGCCATTTCCCTCTGCCATGGAAACCAAGTGCTCTGGCAGCACATATGTCTGAAAGTGGATATGACACCTAGGGAAGGGAGTGTGCTGGTAAATGGCAACTGCCCGAAGCAGCAGCACAGCTCTTCCACTGCCAAAACAACTCCACCTGCCTCATGAACTTCACATACCATCAGCTGTCCTGGCAGCTATCTAGGAAACCCTGTTGGGTCACTTCCGGTCCCATGCCCATTGAGCCAAGTGGGATGCAATCAAGCAGCTTGAGCACCAACACAAAACGAACATGGATCTCCTTACTCAAGGCGCTCAAAACTACATGGCGAAAGACAAGTTCAGTGCCCAAGCCATTTCCCGCTGCCATGGAAACCAAGTGCTCTTGCAGCACATATGTCTGAAAGTGGATATGACACCTAGGGAACGGAGTGTGCTGGTGAATGGCAACTGCCTAAAGCAGCAGCACAGTTCTTCCAGTGCCAAATAACTCCACCTGCCTCATGAACTTCACATACCATCAGCTGTCCTGGCAGCTGCCTAGGAAACCCTGTTGGGTCACTTCCGGTCCCATGCCCATTGAGCCAAGTGGGATGCAATCAAGCAGCTTCAGCACCCACACAAAACGAACATGGAGCTCCTCACTCAAGGCGCTCAAAACTCCACAGCCAAAGACAAGTTCAGTGCCCAAGCCATTTCCCGCTGCCATGGAAACCAAGTGCTCTGGCAGCACATATGTCTGAAAGTGGATATGACACCTAGGGAAGGGAGTGTGCTGGTGAATGGCAACTGCCCGAAGCAGCAGCACAGCTCTTCCAGTGCCAAAACAACTCCACCTGCCTCATGAACTTCACATACCATCAGCTGTCTTGGCAGCTATCTAGGAAACCCTTTTGGGTCACTTCCGGTCCCATGCCCATTGAGCCCAGTGGGATGGAATCAAGCAGCTTCAGCACACACACAAAACGAACATGGAGCTCCTCACTCAAGGCGCTCAAAACTCCACAGCCAAAGACAAGTTCAGTGCCCAAGCCATTTCCCGCTGCCATGGAAACCAAGTGCTCTGGCAGCACATATGTCTGAAAGTGGATATGACACCTAGGGAACGGAGTCTGGTGGTGAATGGCAACTGCAGCAGCACAGCTCTTCCAGTGCCAAAACAACTCCACCTGCCTCATGAACTTCACATACCATCAGCTGTCCTGGCAGCTATCTAGGAAACCCTGTTGGGTCACTTCCGGTCCCATGCCCATTGAGCCCAGTGGGATGGAATCAAGCAGCTTCAAAACCCACACAAAACGAACATGGAGCTCCTCACTCAAGGCGCTCAAAACTTCACAGCCAAAGACAAGTTCAGTGCCCAAGCCATTTCCCGCTGCCATGGAAACCAAGTGCTCTGGCAGCACATATGTCTGAAAGTGGATATGACACCTAGGGAAGGGAGTGTGTTTGTGAATGGCAACTGCCCAAAGCAGCAGCACAGCTCTTCCACTGCCAAAACAACTCCACCTGCCTCATGAACTTCACATACCATCAGCTATCCTGGCAGCTATCTAGGAAACGTTGTTGGGTCACTTCCGGTCCCATGCCCATTGAGCCCACGGGGATGGAATCAAGCAGCTTCAGCACCCACACAAAACGAACATGGAGCTCCTCACTCAAGGCGCTCAAAACTCCACAGCCAAAGACAAGTTCAGTACCCAAGCCATTTCCCACTGCCATGGAAACCAAGTGCTCTGGCAGCACATATGTCTGAAAGTGGATATGACACCTAGGGAAGGGAGTGTGTTGGTGAATGGCAACTGCCCAAAGCAGCAGCACAGCTCTTCCAGTGCCAAAACAACTCCACCTGCCTCATGAACTTCACATACCATCAGCTGTCCTGGCAGCTATCTAGGAAACCCTGTTGGGTCACTTCCGGTCCCATGCCCATTGAGCCCAGTGGGATGGAATCAAGCAGCTTCAGCACCCACACAAAACGAACATGGAGCTCCTCACTCAAGGCGCTCAAAACTACATGGCCAAAGACAAGTTCAGTGCCCAAGCCATTTCCCGCTGCCATGGAATCCAAGTGCTCTGGCAGCACATATGTCTGAAAGTGGATATGACACCTAGGGAAGGGAGTGTTTTGGTGAATGGCAACTGCCCGAAGCAGCAGGACAGCTCTTCCACTGCCAGTGCCAAAACAACTCCACCTGCCTCATGAACTTCACATACCATCAGCTGTCCTGGCAGCTGTCTAGGAAACCCTGTTGGGTCACTTCCGGTCCCATGCCCATTGAGCCCAGTGGGATGGAATCAAGCAGCTTCAGCACCCACACAAAACGAACATGGAGCTCCTCACTCAAGGCGCTCAAAACTCCACAGCCAAAGACAAGTTCAGTGCCCAAGCCATTTCCCGCTGCCATGGAAACCAAGTGCTCTGGCAGCACATATGTCTGAAAGTGGATATGACACCTAGGGAAGGGAGTGTGTTGGTGAATGGCAACTGCCCGAAGCAGCAGCACAGCTCTTCCAGTGCCAAAACAACTCCAATTGCCTCATGAACTTCACATACCATCAGCTGTCCTGGCAGCTGTCTAGGAAACCCTGTTGGGTCACTTCCGGTCCCATGCCCATTGAGCCCAGTGGGATGGAATCAAGCAGCTTCAGCACCCACACAAAACGAACATGGAGCTCTTCACTCAAGGCGCTCAAAACTTCATAGCCAAAGACAAGTTCAGTGCCCAAGCCATTTCCCGCTGCCATGGAAACCAAGTGCTCTGGCAGCACATATGTCTGAAAGTGGATATGACACCTAGGGAAGGGAGTGTGTTGGTGAATGGCAACTGCCCAAAGCAGCAGCACAGCTCTTCCACTGCCAAAACAACTCCAATTGCCTCATCAACTTCACATACCATCAGCTGTCCTGGCAGCTGTCTAGGAAACCCTGTTGGGTCACTTCCGGTCCCATGCCCATTGAGCCCAGTGGGATGGAATCAAGCAGCTTCAGCACCCACACAAAACGAACATGGAGCTCCTCACTCAAGGCGCTCAAAACTACATGGCGAAAGACAAGTTCAGTGCCCAAGCCATTTCCCGCTGCCATGGAATCCAAGTGCTCTGGCAGCACATATGTCTGAAAGTGGATATGGCACCTAGGGAAGGGAGTGTGTTGGTGAATGGCAACTGCCCGAAGCAGCAGCACAGCTCTTCCAGTGCCAATACAACTCCGACTGCCTCATGAACTTCACATACCATCAGCTGTCCTGGCAGCTATCTAGGAAACCCTGTTGGGTCACTTCCGGTCCCATGCCCATTGAGCCCAGTGGGATGGAATCAAGCAGCTTGAGCACCCACACAAAACGAACATGGAGCTCTTCCCTCAAGGCGCTCAAAACTTCATAGCCAAAGACAAGTTCAGTGCCCAAGGCATTTCCCGCTGCCATGGAAACCAAGTGCTCTGGCAGCACATATGTCTGAAAGTGGATATGACACCTAGGGAACGGAGTGTGCTGGCGAATGGCAACTGCCCGAAGCAGCAGCACAGCTCTTCCACTGCCAAAACAACTCCACCTGCCTCATGAACTTCACATACCATCAGCTGTCCTGGCAGCTGTCTAGGAAACCCTGTTGGGTCACTTCCGGTCCCATGCCCATTGAGCCCAGTGGGATGGAATCAAGCAGCTTCAGCACCCACACAAAACGAACATGGAGCTCCTCACTCAAGGCGCTCAAAACTCCACGGCCAAAGACAAGTTCAGTGCCCAAGCCATTTCCCGCTGCCATGGAAACCAAGTGCTCTGGCAGCACATATGTCTGAAAGTGGATATGACACCTAGGGAAGGGAGTGTGTTGGTGAATGGCAACTGCCCGAAGCAGCAGCAGAGCTCTTCCAGTGCCAAAACAACTCCACCTGCCTCATGAACTTCACATACCATCAGCTGTCCTGGCAGCTATCTAGGAAACCCTGTTGGGTCACTTCCGGTCCCATGCCCATAGAGCCCAGTGGGATGGAATCAAGCAGTTTCAGCACCCACACAAAACAAACATGGAGCTCCTCACTCAAGGCGCTCAAAACTCCACAGCCAAAGACAAGTTCAGTGCCCAAGCCATTTCCCGTTGCCATGGACACCAAGAGCTCTGGCAGCACGTATGTCTGAAAGTGGATATGACACCTAGGGAAGGGAGTGTGGTGGTGAATGGCAACTGCCCAAAGCAGCAGCACAGCTCTTCCACTGCCAAAACAACTCCACTTGCCTCATGAACTTCACATACCATCAGCTGTCCTGGCAGCTATCTAGGAAACCCTGTTGGGTCACTTCCGGTCCCATGCCCATTGAGCCCAGTGCGATGGAATCAAGCAGCTTCAGCACCCACACAAAAAGAACATGGAGCTCCTCACTCAAGGCGCTCAAAACTTCACAGCCAAGCACAAGCTCAGTGCCCAGGCATTTCCCGCTGCCATGGACACGAAGTGATCTGGCAACACATATGTCTGAAAGTGGATATGACACCTAGGGAAGGGAGTGTGCTGGTGAATGGCAACTGCCTGAAGCTGCAGCACAGCTCTTCCACTGCCAAAACGACTCCACCTGCCTCATGAACTTCACATACCATCAGCTGTCCTGGCAGCTATCTAGGAAACCCTGTTGGTTCACTTCCGGTCCTATGCCCATTGAGCCCAGGGGGATGGAATCAAGCAGCTTCAGCACCCACACAAAACGAACATGGAGCTCCTCACTCAAGGCGCTCAAAACTTCACAGCCAAGGACAAGCTCAGTGCCCAAGCCATTTCCCGCTGCCATGGAAACCAAGTGCTCTGGCAGCACATATGTCTGAATGTGGATATGACACCTTGGGAAGGGAGTGTGCTGGTGAATGGAAACTCCCCGAAGCAGCAGCACAGCTCTTCCAGTGCCAAAACAACTCCACCTGCCTCATGAACTTCACATACCATCAGCTGTCCTGGCAGCTATCTAGGAAACCCTGTGGGGTCACTTCCGGTCCCATGCCCATTGAGCCCAGTGCGATGGAATCAAGCAGCTTGAGCACCCACACAAAACGAACATGGAGCTAATCACACAAGATGCTCGAAACTACATGGCAAAAGACAAGTTCGGTGCAGAAGCCATTTCCGACTGCCATGGAAACCAAGTGCTCTGGCAGTACATATGTCTGAAAGTGGATATGACACCTAGGGAAGGGAGTGTGCTGGTGAATGGCAACTGCCCGAAGCAGCAGCACAGCTCTTCCAGTGCCAAAACAACTCCACCTGCCTCAAGAACTTCACATACCATCAGCTGTCCTGGCAGCTATCTAGGAAACCCTGTTTGGTCACTTCTGGTCCCATGCCCATTCAGCCCAGGGGGATGGAATCAAGCAGCTTCAGCACCCACACAAAACGAACATGGAGCTCCTCACTCAAGGCGCTCAAAACTCCACAGCCAAAGACAAGTTCAGTGCCCAAGCCATTTCCCGCTGCCATGGAAACCAAGTGCTCTGGCAGCACATATGTCTGAAAGTGGATATGACACCTAGGGAAGGGAGTGTGGTGGTGAATGCCAACTGTCGGAAGCAGCAGCACAGCTCTTCCAGTGCCAAAACAACTCCACCTGCCTCATGAACTTCACATACCATCAGCTGTCCTGGCAGCTGTCTAGGAAACCCTGTTGGGTCACTTCCTTTCCCATGCCCATTGAGCCCAGTGGGTTGGAATCAAGCAGCTTCAGCACCCACACAAAACGAACATGGAGCTCCTCACTCAAGGCGCTCAAAACTCCACAGCCAAAGACAAGTTCAGTGCCCAAGCCATTTCCCGCTGCCATGGAAACCAAGCGCTCTGGCAGCACATATGTCTGAAAGTGGATATGACACCTAGGGAAGGGAGTGTGCTGGTGAATGGCAACTGCCCGAAGCTGCAGCACAGCTCTTCCAGTGCCAAAACAACTCCACCTGTCTCAAGAACTTCACATACCATCAGCTGTCCTGGCAGCTATCTAGGAAACCCTGTTGGGTCACTTCCGGTCCCATGCCCATTGAGCCCAGTGGGATGGAATCAAGCAGCTTCAGCACCCACACAAAACGAACATGGAGCTCCTCACTCAAGGCGCTAAAAACTCCACGGCCAAAGACAAGTTCAGTGCCCAAGCCATTTCCCGCTGCCATGGAAACCAAGTGCTCTGGCAGCACATATGTCTGAAAGTGGATATGACACCTAGGGAAGGGAGTGTGTTGGTGAATGGCAACTGCCCGAAGCAGCAGCACAGCTCTTCCACTGCCAAAACAACTCCACCTGCCTCATGAACTTCACATACCATCAGCTGTCCTGGCAGCTATCTAGGAAACCCTGTTGGGTCACTTCCGGTCCCATGCCCATTGAGCCCAGTGGGATGGAATCAAGCAGCTTCAGCACCCACACAAAACGAACATGGAGCTCCTCACTCAAGACGCTCAAAACTACATGGCCAAAGACAAGTTCAGTGCCCAAGCCATTTCCCTCTGCCATGGAAACCAAGTGCTCTGGCAGCACATATGTCTGAAAGTGGATATGACACCTAGGGAAGGGAGTGTGTTGGTGAACGGCAACTGCCCGAAGCAGCAGCACAGCTCGTCCACTGCCAAAACAACTCCACCTGCCTCATGAACTTCACATACCATCAGCTGTCCTGGCAGCTATCTAGGAAACACTGTTGGGTCACTTCCGGTCCCATGCCCATTGAGCCCAGGGGGATGGAATCAAGCAGCTTCAGCACCCACACAAAACTAACATGGAGCTCCTCACTCAAGGCGTTCAAAACTCCACAGCCAAAGACAAGTTCAGTGCCCAAGCCATTTCCCGCTGCCATGGAAACCAAGTGCTCTGGCAGCACATATGTATGAAAATGGATATGACACCTAGGGAAGGGAGTGTGTTGGTGAATGGCAACTGCCTGAAGCAGCAGCACAGCTCTTCAACTGCCAAAACAACTCCACCTGCCTCATGAACTTCACATACCATCAGCTGTCCTGGCTGCTATCTAGGAAACCCTGTTGGGTCACTTCCGGTCCCATGCCCATTGAGCCCAGTGGGATGGAATCAAGCAGCTTCAGCACCCACACAAAACGAACTTGGAGCTAATCACACAAGATGCTCGAAACTACATGGCAAAAGACAAGTTCAGTGCAGAAGCCATTTCCCGCTGCCATGGAAACCAAGTGCTCTGGCAGCACATATGTCTGAAAGTGGATATGACACCTAGGGAAGGGAGTCTGGTGGTGAATGGCAACTGCCTGAAGCAGCAGCACAGCTCTTCCACTGCCAAAACAACTCCACCTGCCTCATGAACTTCACATACCATCAGCTGTCCTGGCAGCCATCTAATAAACCCTGTTGGGTCACTTCCGGTCCCATGCCCATTGAGACCAGTGGGATGGAATCAAGCAGCTTGAGCACCCACACAAAACGAACATGGAGCTCCTCACTCAAGGCGCTCAAAACTACATGGCGAAAGACAAGTTCAGTGCCCAAGCCATTTCCCGCTGCCATGGAAACCAAGTGCTCTGGCAGCACATATGTGTGAAAGTGGATATGACACCTAGGGAAGGGAGTGTGCTGGTGAATGGCAACTGCCCGAAGCAGCATCACAGCTCTTCCACTGCCAAAACAACTCCACCTGCCTCATGAACTTCACATACCATCAGCTGTCCTGGCAGCTGTCTAGGAAACCCTGTTGGGTCACTTCCGGTCCCATGCCCATTGAGCCCAGTGGGATGGAATCAAGCAGCTTCAGCACCCACACAAAACGAACATGGAGCTCCTCACTCAAGGCGCTCAAAACTCCTCGGCCAAAGACAAGTTCAGTTCCGAAGCCATTTCCCTCTGCTATGGAAACCAAGTGTTCTGGCAGCCCATATGTCTGAAAGTGGATATGACACCTAGGGAAGGGAGTGTGGTGGTGAATGGCAACTGCCCGAAGCAGTGGCACAGCTCTTCCAGTGCCAAAACAACTCCACCTGCCTCATGAACTTCACATACCATCAGCTGTCCTGGCACCTATCTAGGAAACCCTGTTGGGTCACTTCCGGTCCCATGCCCATTGAGCCCAGTGGGATGGAATCAAGCAGCTTGAGCACCCACACAAAACGAACATGGAGCTCCTCACTGAAGGCGCTCAAAACTGCACAGCCAAAGACAAGTTCAGTGCCCAAGCCATTTCCCGCTGCCATGGAAACCAAGTGCTCTGGCAGCACATATGTTTGAAAGTGGATATGACACCTAGGGAAGGGAGTGTGCTGGTGAATTGCAACTGCCCGAAGCAGCAGCACAGCTCTTCCACTGCAAAAACAACTCCACCTGCCTCATGAACTTCACATACCATCAGATGTCCTGGCAGCTATCTAGGAAACCCTGTTGGGTCACTTCCGGTCCCATGCCCATTGAGCCCAGTGGGATGGAATCAAGCAGCTTCAGCACCCACACAAAACGAACATGGAGCTCCTCACTCAAGGCGCTCAAAACTATATGGCGAAAGACAAGTTCAGTGCCCAAGCCATTTCCCGCTGCCATGGAAACCAAGTGCTCTGGCAGCACATATGTCTGAAAGTGGATATGACACCTAGGGAAGGGAGTGTGCTGGTGAATGGCAACTGCCCGAAGCTGCAGCACAGCTCTTCCAGTGCCAAAACAACTCCACCTGCCTCAAGAACTTCACATACCATCAGCTGAACTGACAGCTATCTAGGAAACCCTGTTGGGTCACTTCCGGTCCCATGCCCATTGAGACCAGTGGGATGGAATCAAGCAGCTTCAGCAAACACACAAAACGAACATGGAGCTCCTCACTCAAGGCGCTCAAAACTAGTTGGGGAAAGACAAGTTCAGTGCCCAAGCCATTTCCCGTTGCCATGGAAACCAAGTGCTCTGGCAGCACATATGTCTGAAAGTGGATATGACACCTAGGGAAGGGAGTGTATTGGTGAATGGCAACTGCTCGAAGCAGCAGCACAGCTCTTCCACTGCCAAAACAACTCCACATGCCTCATGAACTTCACATACCATCAGCTGTCCTGGCAGCTATCTAGGAAACCCTGTTGGGTCACTTCCGGTCACACAAAACGAACATGGAGCTCCTCACTCAAGGCGCTCAAAACTCCACAGCCAAAGACAAGTTCAGTGCCCAAGCCATTTCCCGCTGCCATGGAAACCAAGTGCTCTGGCAGCACATATGTCTGAAAGTGGATATGACACCTAGGGAACGGAGTGTGCTGGTGAATGGCAACTGCCCGAAGCAGCAGCAAAGCTCTTCCAGTGCCAAAATAACTCCACCTGCCTCATGAACTTCACATACCATCAGCTGTCCTGGCAGCTATCTAGGAAACCCTGTTGGGTCACTTCCGGTCCCATGCCCATTGAGCCCAGTGGGATGGAATCAAGCAGCTTCAGCACCCACACAAAACGAACATGGAGCTCCTCACTCAAGGCGCTCAAATCTCCACAGCCAAAGACAAGTTCAGTGCCCAAGCCATTTCCCGCTGCCATGGAAACCAAGTGCTCTGGCAGCACATATGTCTGAAAGTGGATATGACACCTAGGGAAGGGAGTGTTGGTGAATGCCAACTGCCCGAAGCAACAGCACAGCTCTTCCACTGCAAAAACAACTCCACCTGCCTCATGAACTTCACATACCATCTGCTGTCCTGGCAGCTATCTAGGAAACACTGTTGGGTCACTTCCGGTCCCATGCCCATTGAGCCCAGTGGGATGGAATCAAGCAGCTTCAGCACACACAAAACGAACATGGAGCTCCTCACTAAAAGCGCTCAAATCTCCACAGCCAAAGACAAGTTCAGTGCCCAAGCAATTTCCCGCTGCCATGGAAACCAAGTGCTCTGGCAGCACATATGTCTGAAAGTGGATATGACACCTAGGGAAGGGAGTGTGGTGGTGAATGGCAACTGCCCGAAGCAGCAGCACAGCTCTTCCACTGCCAAAACAACTCCACCTGCCTCATGAACTTCACATACCATCAGCTGTCCTGGCAGCTGTCTAGGAAACCCTGTTGGGTCACTTCCGGTCCCATGCCCATTGAGCCCAGGGGGATGGAATCAAGCAGCTTCAGCACCCACACAAAACGAACATGGATCTCCTCACTCAAGGCGCTCAAAACTCCACGGCCAAAGACAAGTTCAGTGCCCAAGCCATTTCCCGCTGCCATGGAAACCAAGTGCTCTGGCAGCACATATGTCTGAAAGTGGATATGACACCTAGGGAAGGGAGTGTGGTGGTGAATGGCAACTGCCCGAAGCAGCAGCACAGCTCTTCCACTGCAAAAACAACTCCAATTGCCTCATGAACTTCACATACCATCAGCTGTCCTGGCAGCTGTCTAGGAAACCCTGTTGGGTCACTTCCGGTCCCATGCCCATTGAGCCCAGTGGGATGGAATCAAGCAGCTTGAGCACCCACACAAAACGAACATGGAGCTCCTCACTCAAGGCGCTCAAAACTCCATTGCCAAAGACAAGTTCAGTGCCCAAGCCATTTCCCGCTGCCATGGAAACCAAGTGCTCTGGCAGCACGTATGTCTGAAAGTGGATATGACACCTAGGGAAGGGAGTGTGGTGGTGATTGGCAATTGCCTGAAGCAGCAGCACAGCTCTTCCACTGCAAAAACAACTCCACCTGCCTCATGAACTTCACATACCATCAGCTGTCCTGGCAGCTATCTAGGAAACCCTGTTGGGTCACTTTCGGTCCCATGCCCATTGAGCCCAGTGGGATGGAATCAAGCAGCTTCAGCACCCACACAAAACGAACATGGAGATCCTCACTCAAGGCGCTCAAAACTCCACGGCCAAAGACAAGTTCAGTGCCCAAGCCATTTCCCGCTGCCATGGAAACCAAGTGCTCTGGCAGCACATATGTCTGAAAGTGGATATGACACCTAGGGAAGGGAGTGTGTTGGTGAATGGCAACTGCCTGAAGCAGCAGCACAGTTTTTCCACTGCCAAAAACAACTCCACCTGCCTCATGAACTTCACATACCATCAGCTGTCCTGGCAGCTATCTAGGAAACCCTGTTGGGTCACTTCCGGTCCCATGCCCATTGAGCCCAGGGGGATGGAATCAAGCAGCTTCAGCACCCACACAAAACGAACATGGAGCTCCTCAGTCAAGGCGCTCAAAACTAGTTGGGGAAAGACAAGTTCAGTGCCCAAGCCATTTCCTGCTGCCATGGAAACCAAGTGCTCTGGCAGCACATATGTCTGAAAGTGGATATGACACCTAGGGAAGGGAGTGTTGATGAATGGCAACTGCCTGAAGCAGCAGCACAGCTCTTCCACTCCAAAAACAACTCCACCTGCCTCATGAACTTCACATACCATCTGCTGTCCTGGCAGCTATCTAGGAAACCCTGTTGGGTCACTTCCGGTCCCATGCACATTGAGCCCAGTGGGATGGAATCAAGCAGCTTCAGCACACACAAAACGAACATGGAGCTCCTCACTCAAGGCGCTCAAAACTGCACAGCCAAAGACAAGTTCAGTGCCCAAGCCATTTCCCGCTGCCATGGAAACCAAGTGCTCTGGCAGCACATATGTTTGAAAGTGGATATGACACCTAGGGAAGGGAGTGTGCTGGTGAATTGCAACTGCCTGAAGCAGCAGCACAGCTCTTCCACTGCAAAAACAACTCCACCTGCCTCATGAACTTCACATACCATCAGATGTCCTGGCAGCTATCTAGGAAACCCTGTTGGGTCACTTCCGGTCCCATGCCCATTGAGCCCAGTGGGCTGGAATCAAGCAGCTTCAGCACCCACACAAAACGAACATGGAGCTCCTCACTCAAGGCGCTCAAAACTCCATGGCCAAAGACAAGTTCAATGCAGAAGCCATTTCCCTCTGCTATGGAAACCAAGTGCTCTGGCAGCATGTATGTCTGAAAGTGGATATGACACCTAGGGAAGGGAGTGTGGTGGTGAATGGCAACTGCCCGAAGCAGCAGCACAGCTCTTCCACTGCCAAAACAACTCCACCTGCCTCATGAACTTCACATACCATCAGCTGTCCTGGCAGCTGCCTAGGAAACCCTGTTGGGTCACTTCCTTTCCCATGACCATTGAGCCCAGTGGGTTGGAATCAAGCAGCTTCAGCACCCACACAAAACGAACAAGGAGCTCCTCACTCAAGGCGCTCAAAACTATATGGCGAAAGACAAGTTCAGTGCCCAAGCCATTTCCCGCTGCCATGGAAACCAAGCGCTCTGGCAGCACATATGTCTGAAAGTGGATATGACACCTAGGGAAGGGAGTGTGGTGGTGAATGGCAACTGCCAGAAGCTGCAGCACAGCTCTTCCAGTGCCAAAACAACTCCACCTGCCTCAAGAACTTCACATACCATCAGCTGAACTGGCAGCTATCTAGGAAACCCTGTTGGGTCACTTCCGGTCCCATGCCCATTGAGACCAGTGGGATGGAATCAAGCAGCTTCAGCAAACACACAAAACGAACATGGAGCACCTCACTCAAGGCGCTCAAAACTAGTTGGGGAAAGACAAGTTCAGTGCCCAAGCCATTTCCCGTTGCCATGGAAACCAAGTGCTCTGGCAGCACATATGTCTGAAAGTGGATATGACACCTAGGGAAGGGAGTGTATTGGTGAAGGGCAACTGCCTGAAGCAGCAGCACAGCTCTTCCACTGCCAAAACAACTCCACATGCCTCATGAACTTCACATACCATCAGCTGTCCTGGCAGCTATCTAGGAAACCCTGTTGGGTCACTTCCGGTCACACAAAACGAACATGGAGCTCCTCACTCAAGGCGCTCAAAACTCCACAGCCAAAGACAAGTTCAGTGCCCAAGCCATTTCCCGCTGCCATGGAAACCAAGTGCTCTGGCAGCACATATGTCTGAAAGTGGATATGACACCTAGGGAAGGGAGTGTGCTGGTGAATGGCAACTGCCCGAAGCAGCAGCAAAGCTCTTCCAGTGCCAAAATAACTCCACCTGCCTCATGAACTTCACATACCATCAGCTGTCCTGGCAGCTATCTAGGAAACCCTGTTGGGTCACTTCCGGTCCCATGCCCATTGAGCCCAGTGGGATGGAATCAAGCAGCTTCAGCACCCACACAAAACGAACATGGAGCTCCTCACTCAAGGCGCTCAAATCTCCACAGCCAAAGACAAGTTCAGTGCCCAAGCCATTTCCCGCTGCCATGGAAACCAAGTGCTCTGGCAGCACATGTCTGAAAGTGGATATGACACCTAGGGAAGGGAGTGTTGGTGAATGGCAACTGCCCGAAGCAACAGCACAGCTCTTCCACTGCAAAAACAACTCCACCTGCCTCATGAACTTCACATACCATCTGCTGTCCTGGCAGCTATCTAGGAAACCCTGTTGGGTCACTTCCGGTCCCATGCACATTGAGCCCAGTGGGATGGAATCAAGCAGCTTCAGCACACACAAAACGAACATGGAGCTCCTCACTAAAAGCGCTCAAATCTCCACAGCCAAAGACAAGTTCAGTGCCCAAGCAATTTCCCGCTGCCATGGAAACCAAGTGCTCTGGCAGCACATATGTCTGAAAGTGGATATGACACCTAGGGAAGGGAGTGTGGTGGTGAATGGCAACTGCCCGAAGCAGCAGCACAGCTCTTCCACTGCCAAAACAACTCCACCTGCCTCATGAACTTCACATACCATCAGCTGTCCTGCAAGCTGTCTAGGAAACCCTGTTGGGTCACTTCCGGTCCCATGCCCATTGAGCCCAGGGGGATGGAATCAAGCAGCTTCAGCACCCACACAAAACGAACATGGAGCTCCTCACTCAAGGCGCTCAAAACTCCACGGCCAAAGACAAGTTCAGTGCCCAAGCCATTTCCCACTGCCATGGAAACCAAGTGCTCTGGCAGCACATATGTCTGAAAGTGGATATGACACCTAGGGAAGGGAGTGTGCTGGTGAATGGCAACTGTCCGAAGCAGCAGCACAGTTCTTCCACTGCAAAAACAACTCCACCTGCCTCATGAACATCACATACCATCAGCTGTCCTGGCAGCAATCTAGGAAACCCTGTTGGGTCACTTCCGGTCCCATGCCCATTGAGCCCAGTTGGATGGAATCAAGCAGCTTGAGCACCCACACAAAATGAACATGGAGCTCCTCACTCAAGGCGCTCAAAACTCCACAGCCAAAGACAAGTTCAGTGCCCAAGCCATTTCCCGCTGCCATGGAAACCAAGTGCTCTGGTAACACATATGTCTGAAAGTGGATATGATACCTAGGGAAGGGAGTGTGCTGGTGAATGGCAACTGCCCGAAGCAGCAGCAAAGCTCTTCCAGTGCCAAAACAACTCCGCCTGCCTCATGAACTTCCCATACCATCAGCTGTCCTGGCAGCTGTCTAGGAAACCCTGTTGGGTCACTTCCGGTCCCATGCCCATTGAGCCCAGTGGGATGGAATCAAGCAGCTTCAGCACCCACACAAAACGAACATGGAGCTCCTCACTCAAGGCGCTCAAAACTCCATTGCCAAAGACAAGTTCAGTGCCCAAGCCATTTCCCGCTGCCATGGAAACCAAGTGCTCTGGCAGCACATATGTCTGAAAGTGGATATGACACCTAGGGAAGGGAGTGTGGTGGTGAATGGCAACTGCCCGAAGCAGCAGCACAGCTCTTCCACTGCAAAAACAACTCCAATTGCCTCATGAACTTCACATACCATCAGCTGTCCTGCAAGCTGTCTAGGAAACCCTGTTGGGTCACTTCCGGTCCCATGCCCATTGAGCCCAGGGGGATGGAATCAAGCAGCTTCAGCACCCACACAAAACGAACATGGAGCTCCTCACTCAAGGCGCTCAAAACTCCACGGCCTAAGACAAGTTCAGTGCCCAAGCCATTTCCCGCTGCCATGGAAACCAAGTGCTCTGGCAGCACGTATGTCTGAAAGTGGATATGACACCTAGGGAAGGGAGTGTGGTGGTGAATGGCAACTGCCTGAAGCAGCAGCACAGCTCTTCCACTGCAAAAACAACTCCACCTGCCTCATGAACTTCACATACCATCAGCTGTCCTGGCAGCTATCTAGGAAACCCTGTTGGGTCACTTTCGGTCCCATGCCCATTGAGCCCAGTGGGATGGAATCAAGCAGCTTCAGCACCCACACAAAACGAACATGGAGATCCTCACTCAAGGTGCTCAAAACTCCACGGCCAAAGACAAGTTCAGTGCCCAAGCCATTTCCCGCTGCCATGGAAACCAAGTGCTCTGGCAGCACATATGTCTGAAAGTGGATATGACACCTAGGGAAGGGAGTGTGCTGGTGAATGGCAACTGCCCGAAGCAGCAGCACAGCTCTTCCAGTGCCAAAAAAACTCTGCCTGCCTCATGAACTTCACATACCATCAGCTGTCCTGGCAGCTATCTAGGAAACCCTGTTGGGTCACTTCCGGTCCCATGCCCATTGAGCCCAGTGGGATGGAATCAACCAGCTTCAGCACCCACACAAAACGAACATGGAGCTCCTCAGTCAAGGCGCTCAAAACTAGTTGGGGAAAAACAAGTTCAGTGCCCAAGCCATTTCCTGCTGCCATGGAAACCAAGTGCTCTGGCAGCACATATGTCTGAAAGTGGATATGACACCTAGGGAAGGGAGTGTATTGGTGAATGGCAACTGCCCGAAGCAGCAGCACAGCTCTTCCACTGCCAAAACAACTCCACCTGCCTCATGAACTTCACATACCATCTGCTGTCCTGGCAGCTATCTAGGAAACCCTGTTGGGTCACTTCCGGTCCCATGCACATTGAGCCCAGTGGGATGGAATCAAGCAGCTTCAGCACACACAAAACGAACATGGAGCTCCTCACTAAAAGCGCTCAAATCTCCACGGCCAAAGACAAGTTCAGTGCCCAAGCCATTTCCCGCTGCCATGGAAACCAAGTGCTCTGGCAGCACATATGTCTGAAAGTGGATATGACACCTAGGGAAGGGAGTGTGGTGGTGAACGGCAACTGTCGGAAGCAGCAGCACAGCTCTTCCAGTGCCAAAACAACTCCACCTGCCTCATGAACTTCACTTACCATCAGCTGTCCTGCAAGCTGTCTAGGAAACCCTGTTGGGTCACTTCCGGTCCCATGCCCATTGAGCCCAGTGGGATGGAATCAAGCAGCTTCAGCACCCACACAAAACGAACATGGAGCTCCTCACTCAAGGGGCTCAAAACTCCATGGCCAAAGACAAGTTCAGTGCCCAAGCCATTTCCCACTGCCATGGAAACCAAGTGCTCTGGCAGCACATATGTCTGAAAGTGGATATGACACCTAGGGAAGGGAGTGTGGTGGTGAATGGCAACTGCCCGAAGCAGCAGCACAGCTCTTCCACTGCCAAAACAACTCCACCTGCCTCATGATCTTCACATACCATCTGCTGTCCTGGCAGCTGTCTAGGAAACCCTGTTGGGTCACTTCCGGTCCCATGCCCATTGAGCCCAGTGGGATGGAATCAAGCAGCTTCAGCACCCACACAAAACGAACATGGAGCTCCTCACTCGAGGCGCTCAAAACTCCACGGCCAAAGACAAGTTCAGTGCCCAAGCCATTTCCCGCTGCCATGGAAACCAAGTGCTCTGGCAGCACATATGTCTGAAAGTGGATATGACACCTAGGGAAGGGAGGGTGGTGGTGAATGGCAACTGCCCGAAGCAGCAGCACAGCTTTCCACTGCCAAAACAACTCCACCTGCCTCATGAACTTCACATACCATCAGCTGTCCTGGCAGCTATCTAGGAAACCATGTTGGGTCACTTCCGGTCCCATGCCCATTGAGCCCAGTGGGATGGAATCAAGCAGCTTGAGCACCCACACAAAATGAACATGGAGCTCCTCACTCAAGGCGCTCAAAACTCCACAGCCAAAGACAAGTTCAGTGCCCAAGCCATTTCCCGCTGCCATGGAAACCAAGTGCTCTGGCAGCACATATGTCTGAAAGTGGATATGACACCTAGGGAAGGGAGTGTGCTGGTGAATGGAAACTGCCCGAAGCAGCAGCACAGCTCTTCCAGTGCCAAAACAACTCCGCCTGCCTCATGAACTTCCCATACCATCAGCTGTCCTGGCAGCTGTCTAGGAAACCCTGTTGGGTCACTTCCGGTCCCATCCCCATTGAGCCCAGGGTGATGGAATCAAGCAGCTTCAGCACCCACACAAAACGAACATGGAGCTCCTCACTCAAGGCGCTCAAAACTCCACGGCCAAAGACAAGTTCAGTGCCCAAGCCATTTCCCGCTGCCATGGAAACCAAGTGCTCTGGCAGCACATATGTCTGAAAGTGGATATGACACCTAGGGAAGGGAGTGTGGTGGTGAATGGCAACTGCCCGAAGCAGCAGCACAGATCTTCCACTGCCAAAACAACTCCACCTGCCTCATGAACTTCACATACTATCAGTTGTCCTGGAAGCTATCTAGGAAACCCTGTTGGGTCACTTCCGGTCCCATGCCCATTGAGCCCAGGGGGATGGAATCAAGCAGCTTCAGCACCCACACAAAACGAACATGGAGCTCCTCACTCAAGGCGCTAAAAACTCCACAGCCAAAGACAAGTTCAGTGCCCAAGCCATTTCCCGCTGCCATGGAAACCAAGTGCTCTGGCAGCACATATGTCTGAAAGTGGATATGACACCTAGGGAAGGGAGTGTGTTGGTGAATGGCAACTGCCCGAAGCAGCAGCACAGCTCTTCCAGTGCCAAAACAACTCCACCTGCCTCATGAACTTCACATACCATCAGCTGTCCTGGCAGCTATCTAGGAAACCCTGTTGGGTCACTTCCGGTCCCATGCCCATTGAGCCCAGTGGGATGGAATCAAGCAGCTTCAGCACCCACACAAAAGGAACATGGAGCTCCTCACTCAAGGCGCTCAAAACTCCACGGCCAAAGACAAGTTCAGTGCCCAAGCCATTTCCCGCTGCCATGGAAACCAAGTGCTCTGGCAGCACATATGTCTGAAAGTGGATATGACACCTAGGGAAGGGAGTGTTGGTGAATGGCAACTGCCTAAAGCAGCAGCACAGCTCTTCCACTGCCAAAACAACTCCACCTGCCTCATGAACTTCACATACCATCTACTGTCCTGGCAGCTATCTAGGAAACCCTGTTGGGTCACTTCCGGTCTCATGCCCATTGAGCCCAGTGGGATGGAATCAAGCAGCTTCAGCACCCACACAAAACGAACATGGAGCTCCTCACTCAAGGCGCTCAAATCTCCACAGCCAAAGACAAGTTCAGTGCCCAAGCCATTTCCCGCTGCCATGGAAACCAAGTGCTCTGGCAGGACATATGTCTGAAAGTGGATATGACACCTAGGGAAAGGAGTGTGCTGGTGAATGGCAACTGCCCGAAGCAGCAGCAAAGCTCTTCCAGTGCCAAAACAACTCCACCTGCCTCATGAACTTCACATACCATCAGCTGTTCTGGCAGCTATCTAGGAAACCCTGTTGGGTCACTTCCGGTCCCATGCCCATTGAGCCCAGTGGGATGGAATCAAGCAGCTTCAGCACCCACACAAAACGAACATGGAGCTCCTCACTCAATGCGCTCAAAACTCCACAGCCAAAGACAAGTTCAGTGCCCAAGCCATTTCCCGCTGCCATGGAAACCAAGTGCTCTGGCTGCACATATGTCTGAAAGTGGATATGACACCTAGGGAAGGGAGTGTGCTGGTGAATGGCAACTGCCCGAAGCAGCACAGCTCTTCAACTGCCAAAACAACTCCACCTGCCTCATGAACTTCACATACCATCAGCTGTCCTGGCAGCTATCTAGGAAACCCTGTTGGGTCACTTCCGGTCCCATGCCCATTGAGCCCAGTGGGATGGAATCAAGCAGCTTGAGCACCCACACAAAACGAACATGGAGCTCCTCACTCAAGGCGCTCAAAACTCCACGGCCAAAGACAAGTTCAGTGCCCAAGCCATTTCCCGCTGCCATGGAAACCAAGTGCTCTGGCAGCACATATGTCTGAAAGTGGATATGACACCTAGGGAAGGGAGAGTGGTGGTGAATGGCAACTGCCCGAAGCAGCAGCACAGTTCTTCCACTGCAAAAACAACTCCACCTGTCTCATGAACTTCACATACCATCAGCTGTCCTGGCAGCTATCTAGGAAACCCTGTGGGGTCACTTCCGGTCCCATGCCCATTGAGCCAGTGGGATGGAATCAAGCAGCTTGAGCACCCACAGAAAAGGAACATGGAGCTCCTCACTCAGGGCGCTCAAAACTCCACAGCCAAAGACAAGTTCAGTGCCCAAGCCATTTCCCGCTGCCAAGGAAACCAAGTGCTCTGGCAGCACATATGTCTGAAAGTGGATATGACACCTAGGGAAGGGAGTGTGTTGGTGAATGGCAACTGCCCGAAGCAGCAGCACAGCTCTTCCACTGCCAAAACAACTCCACCTGCCTCATGAACTTCACATACCATCAGCTGTCCTGGCAGCTATCTAGGAAACCCTGTTGGGTCACTTCCGGTCCCATGCCTATTGAGCCCAGTGGGATGGAATCAAGCAGCTTCAGCACCCACACAAAACGAACATGGAGCTCCTCACTCAAGGCGCTCAAAACTACATGGCCAAAGACAAGTTCAGTGCCCAAGCCATTTCCCGCTGCCATGGAAACCAAGTGCTCTGGCAGCACATATGTCTGAAAGTGGATATGACACCTAGGGAAAGGAGTGTGCTGGTGAATGGCAACTGCCCGAAGCAGCAGCAAAGCTCTTCCAGTGCCAAAACAACTCCACCTGCCTCATGAACTTCACATACCATCAGCTGTCCTGGCAGCTATCTAGGAAACCCTGTTGGGTCACTTCCGGTCCCATGCCCATTGAGCCCAGTGGGATGGAATCAAGCAGCCTCAGCACCCACACAAAACGAACATGGAGCTCCTCACTAAAGGCGCTCAAATCTCCACAGCCAAAGACAAGTTCAGTGCCCAAGCCATTTCCCGCTGCCATGGAAACCAAGTGCTCTGGCAGCACATATGTCTGAAAGTGGATATGACACCTAGGGAAGAGAGTGTGGTGGTGAATGGCAACTGCCCGAAGCAGCAGCACAGCTCTTCCAGTGCCAAAACAACTCCACCTGCCTCATGAACTTCACATACCATCAGCTGTCCTGGCAGCTATCTAGGAAACCCTGTTGGGTCACTTCCGGTCCCATGCCCATTGAGCCCAGTGGGATGGAATCAAGCAGCTTCAGCACCCACTCAAAAGGAACATGGAGCTCCTCACTCAAGGCGCTCAAAACTTGACAGCCAAAGACAAGTTCAGTGCCCAAGCCATTTCCCGCTGCCAAGGAAACCAAGTGCTCTGGCAGCACATATGTCTGAAAGTGGATATGACACCTAGGGAAGGGAGTGTGTTGGTCAATGGCAACTGCCCGAAGCAGCAGCACAGCTCTTCCACTGCCAAAACAACTCCACCTGCCTCATGAACTTCACATACCATCAGCTGTCCTGGCAGCTATCTAGGAAACCCTGTTGGGTCACTTCCGGTCCCATGCCCATTGAGCCCAGTGGGCTGGAATCAAGCAGCTTCAGCACCCACACAAAACGAACATGGAGCTCCTCACTCAAGGCGCTCAAAACTCCACGGCCAAAGACAAGTTCAGTGTCCAAACCATTTCCCGCTGCCATGGAAACCAAGTGCTCTGGCAGCACATATGTCTGAAAGTGGATATGACACCTAGGGAAGGGAGTGTTGGTGAATGGCAACTGCCTGAAGCAGCAGCACAGCTCTTCCACTCCAAAAACAACTCCACCTGCCTCATGAACTTCACATACCATCTGCTGTCCTGGCAGCTATCTAGGAAACCCTGTTGGGTCACTTCCGGTCTCATGCCCATTGAGCCCAGTGGGATGGAATCAAGCAGCTTCAGCACCCACACAAAACGAACATGGAGCTCCTCACTCAAGGCACTCAAATCTCCACAAAAAAGGCAAGTTCAGTGCCCAAGCCATTTCCCGCTGCCATGGAAACCAAGTGCTCTGGCAGCACATATGTCTGAAAGTGGATATGACACCTAGGGAAGGGAGTGTGTTGGTCAATGGCAACTGCCCGAAGCAGCAGCACAGCTCTTCCACTGCCAAAACAACTCCACCTGCCTCATGAACTTCACATACCATCAGCTGTCCTGGCAGCTATCTAGGAAACCCTGTTGGGTCATTTCCGGTCACACAAAACGAACATGGAGCTCCTCACTCAAGGCGCTCAAAACTCCACGGCCAAAGACAAGTTCAGTGCCCAAGCCATTTCCCGCTGCCATGGAAACCAAGTGCTCTGGCAGCACATATGTCTGAAAGTGGATATGACACCTAGGGAAGGGAGTGTGGTGGTGAATGGCAACTGCCCGAAGCAGCAGCACAGCTCTTCCACTGCCAAAACAACTCCACCTGCCTCATGAACTTCACATACCATCTGCTGTCCTGGCAGCTATCTAGGAAACCCTGTTGGGTCACTTCCGGTCCCATGCACATTGAGCCCAGTGGGATGGAATCAAGCAGCTTCAGCACACACAAAACGAACATGGAGCTCCTCACTAAAAGCGCTCAAATCTCCACGGCCAAAGACAAGTTCAGTGCCCAAGCCATTTCCCGCTGCCATGGAAACCAAGTGCTCTGGCAGCACATATGTCTGAAAGTGGATATGACACCTAGGGAAGGGAGTGTGGTGGTGAACGGCAACTGTCGGAAGCAGCAGCACAGCTCTTCCAGTGCCAAAACAACTCCACCTGCCTCATGAACTTCACTTACCATCAGCTGTCCTGCAAGCTGTCTAGGAAACCCTGTTGGGTCACTTCCGGTCCCATGCCCATTGAGCCCAGTGGGATGGAATCAAGCAGCTTCAGCACCCACACAAAACGAACATGGAGCTCCTCACTCAAGGGGCTCAAAACTCCATGGCCAAAGACAAGTTCAGTGCCCAAGCCATTTCCCACTGCCATGGAAACCAAGTGCTCTGGCAGCACATATGTCTGAAAGTGGATATGACACCTAGGGAAGGGAGTGTGGTGGTGAATGGCAACTGCCCGAAGCAGCAGCACAGCTCTTCCACTGCCAAAACAACTCCACCTGCCTCATGATCTTCACATACCATCTGCTGTCCTGGCAGCTGTCTAGGAAACCCTGTTGGGTCACTTCCGGTCCCATGCCCATTGAGCCCAGTGGGATGGAATCAAGCAGCTTCAGCACCCACACAAAACGAACATGGAGCTCCTCACTCGAGGCGCTCAAAACTCCACGGCCAAAGACAAGTTCAGTGCCCAAGCCATTTCCCGCTGCCATGGAAACCAAGTGCTCTGGCAGCACATATGTCTGAAAGTGGATATGACACCTAGGGAAGGGAGGGTGGTGGTGAATGGCAACTGCCCGAAGCAGCAGCACAGCTTTCCACTGCCAAAACAACTCCACCTGCCTCATGAACTTCACATACCATCAGCTGTCCTGGCAGCTATCTAGGAAACCATGTTGGGTCACTTCCGGTCCCATGCCCATTGAGCCCAGTGGGATGGAATCAAGCAGCTTGAGCACCCACACAAAATGAACATGGAGCTCCTCACTCAAGGCGCTCAAAACTCCACAGCCAAAGACAAGTTCAGTGCCCAAGCCATTTCCCGCTGCCATGGAAACCAAGTGCTCTGGCAGCACATATGTCTGAAAGTGGATATGACACCTAGGGAAGGGAGTGTGCTGGTGAATGGAAACTGCCCGAAGCAGCAGCACAGCTCTTCCAGTGCCAAAACAACTCCGCCTGCCTCATGAACTTCCCATACCATCAGCTGTCCTGGCAGCTGTCTAGGAAACCCTGTTGGGTCACTTCCGGTCCCATCCCCATTGAGCCCAGGGTGATGGAATCAAGCAGCTTCAGCA
Organism: Ochotona princeps; assembly: GCF_030435755.1. NCBI lineage: Eukaryota > Metazoa > Chordata > Mammalia > Lagomorpha > Ochotonidae > Ochotona > Ochotona princeps. Next base: position 143,095,112 of record NC_080832.1, on the reverse strand, counting down.
CCCACACAAAACGAACATGGAGCTCCTCACTCAAGGCGCTCAAAACTCCACGGCCAAAGACAAGTTCAGTGCCCAAGCCATTTCCCGCTGCCATGGAAACCAAGTGCTCTGGCAGCACATATGTCTGAAAGTGGATATGACACCTAGGGAAGGGAGTGTGGTGGTGAATGGCAACTGCCCCAAGCAGCAGCACAGATCTTCCACTGCCAAAACAACTCCACCTGCCTCATGAACTTCACATACTATCAGTTGTCCTGGAAGCTATCTAGGAAACCCTGTTGGGTCACTTCCGGTCCCATGCCCATTGAGCCCAGGGGGATGGAATCAAGCAGCTTCAGCACCCACACAAAACGAACATGGAGCTCCTCACTCAAGGCGCTAAAAACTCCACAGCCAAAGACAAGTTCAGTGCCCAAGCCATTTCCCGCTGCCATGGAAACCAAGTGCTCTGGCAGCACATATGTCTGAAAGTGGATATGACACCTAGGGAAGGGAGTGTGTTGGTGAATGGCAACTGCCCGAAGCAGCAGCACAGCTCTTCCAGTGCCAAAACAACTCCACCTGCCTCATGAACTTCACATACCATCAGCTGTCCTGGCAGCTATCTAGGAAACCCTGTTGGGTCACTTCCGGTCCCATGCCCATTGAGCCCAGTGGGATGGAATCAAGCAGCTTCAGCACCCACACAAAAGGAACATGGAGCTCCTCACTCAAGGCGCTCAAAACTCCACGGCCAAAGACAAGTTCAGTGCCCAAGCCATTTCCCGCTGCCATGGAAACCAAGTGCTCTGGCAGCACATATGTCTGAAAGTGGATATGACACCTAGGGAAGGGAGTGTTGGTGAATGGCAACTGCCTAAAGCAGCAGCACAGCTCTTCCACTGCCAAAACAACTCCACCTGCCTCATGAACTTCACATACCATCTACTGTCCTGGCAGCTATCTAGGAAACCCTGTTGGGTCACTTCCGGTCTCATGCCCATTGAGCCCAGTGGGATGGAATCAAGCAGCTTCAGCACCCACACAAAACGAACATGGAGCTCCTCACTCAAGGCGCTCAAATCTCCACAGCCAAAGACAAGTTCAGTGCCCAAGCCATTTCCCGCTGCCATGGAAACCAAGTGCTCTGGCAGGACATATGTCTGAAAGTGGATATGACACCTAGGGAAAGGAGTGTGCTGGTGAATGGCAACTGCCCGAAGCAGCAGCAAAGCTCTTCCAGTGCCAAAACAACTCCACCTGCCTCATGAACTTCACATACCATCAGCTGTTCTGGCAGCTATCTAGGAAACCCTGTTGGGTCACTTCCGGTCCCATGCCCATTGAGCCCAGTGGGATGGAATCAAGCAGCTTCAGCACCCACACAAAACGAACATGGAGCTCCTCACTCAATGCGCTCAAAACTCCACAGCCAAAGACAAGTTCAGTGCCCAAGCCATTTCCCGCTGCCATGGAAACCAAGTGCTCTGGCTGCACATATGTCTGAAAGTGGATATGACACCTAGGGAAGGGAGTGTGCTGGTGAATGGCAACTGCCCGAAGCAGCACAGCTCTTCAACTGCCAAAACAACTCCACCTGCCTCATGAACTTCACATACCATCAGCTGTCCTGGCAGCTATCTAGGAAACCCTGTTGGGTCACTTCCGGTCCCATGCCCATTGAGCCCAGTGGGATGGAATCAAGCAGCTTGAGCACCCACACAAAACGAACATGGAGCTCCTCACTCAAGGCGCTCAAAACTCCACGGCCAAAGACAAGTTCAGTGCCCAAGCCATTTCCCGCTGCCATGGAAACCAAGTGCTCTGGCAGCACATATGTCTGAAAGTGGATATGACACCTAGGGAAGGGAGAGTGGTGGTGAATGGCAACTGCCCGAAGCAGCAGCACAGTTCTTCCACTGCAAAAACAACTCCACCTGTCTCATGAACTTCACATACCATCAGCTGTCCTGGCAGCTATCTAGGAAACCCTGTGGGGTCACTTCCGGTCCCATGCCCATTGAGCCAGTGGGATGGAATCAAGCAGCTTGAGCACCCACAGAAAAGGAACATGGAGCTCCTCACTCAGGGCGCTCAAAACTCCACAGCCAAAGACAAGTTCAGTGCCCAAGCCATTTCCCGCTGCCAAGGAAACCAAGTGCTCTGGCAGCACATATGTCTGAAAGTGGATATGACACCTAGGGAAGGGAGTGTGTTGGTGAATGGCAACTGCCCGAAGCAGCAGCACAGCTCTTCCACTGCCAAAACAACTCCACCTGCCTCATGAACTTCACATACCATCAGCTGTCCTGGCAGCTATCTAGGAAACCCTGTTGGGTCACTTCCGGTCCCATGCCTATTGAGCCCAGTGGGATGGAATCAAGCAGCTTCAGCACCCACACAAAACGAACATGGAGCTCCTCACTCAAGGCGCTCAAAACTACATGGCCAAAGACAAGTTCAGTGCCCAAGCCATTTCCCGCTGCCATGGAAACCAAGTGCTCTGGCAGCACATATGTCTGAAAGTGGATATGACACCTAGGGAAAGGAGTGTGCTGGTGAATGGCAACTGCCCGAAGCAGCAGCAAAGCTCTTCCAGTGCCAAAACAACTCCACCTGCCTCATGAACTTCACATACCATCAGCTGTCCTGGCAGCTATCTAGGAAACCCTGTTGGGTCACTTCCGGTCCCATGCCCATTGAGCCCAGTGGGATGGAATCAAGCAGCCTCAGCACCCACACAAAACGAACATGGAGCTCCTCACTAAAGGCGCTCAAATCTCCACAGCCAAAGACAAGTTCAGTGCCCAAGCCATTTCCCGCTGCCATGGAAACCAAGTGCTCTGGCAGCACATATGTCTGAAAGTGGATATGACACCTAGGGAAGAGAGTGTGGTGGTGAATGGCAACTGCCCGAAGCAGCAGCACAGCTCTTCCAGTGCCAAAACAACTCCACCTGCCTCATGAACTTCACATACCATCAGCTGTCCTGGCAGCTATCTAGGAAACCCTGTTGGGTCACTTCCGGTCCCATGCCCATTGAGCCCAGTGGGATGGAATCAAGCAGCTTCAGCACCCACTCAAAAGGAACATGGAGCTCCTCACTCAAGGCGCTCAAAACTTGACAGCCAAAGACAAGTTCAGTGCCCAAGCCATTTCCCGCTGCCAAGGAAACCAAGTGCTCTGGCAGCACATATGTCTGAAAGTGGATATGACACCTAGGGAAGGGAGTGTGTTGGTCAATGGCAACTGCCCGAAGCAGCAGCACAGCTCTTCCACTGCCAAAACAACTCCACCTGCCTCATGAACTTCACATACCATCAGCTGTCCTGGCAGCTATCTAGGAAACCCTGTTGGGTCACTTCCGGTCCCATGCCCATTGAGCCCAGTGGGCTGGAATCAAGCAGCTTCAGCACCCACACAAAACGAACATGGAGCTCCTCACTCAAGGCGCTCAAAACTCCACGGCCAAAGACAAGTTCAGTGTCCAAACCATTTCCCGCTGCCATGGAAACCAAGTGCTCTGGCAGCACATATGTCTGAAAGTGGATATGACACCTAGGGAAGGGAGTGTTGGTGAATGGCAACTGCCTGAAGCAGCAGCACAGCTCTTCCACTCCAAAAACAACTCCACCTGCCTCATGAACTTCACATACCATCTGCTGTCCTGGCAGCTATCTAGGAAACCCTGTTGGGTCACTTCCGGTCTCATGCCCATTGAGCCCAGTGGGATGGAATCAAGCAGCTTCAGCACCCACACAAAACGAACATGGAGCTCCTCACTCAAGGCACTCAAATCTCCACAAAAAAGGCAAGTTCAGTGCCCAAGCCATTTCCCGCTGCCATGGAAACCAAGTGCTCTGGCAGCACATATGTCTGAAAGTGGATATGACACCTAGGGAAGGGAGTGTGTTGGTCAATGGCAACTGCCCGAAGCAGCAGCACAGCTCTTCCACTGCCAAAACAACTCCACCTGCCTCATGAACTTCACATACCATCAGCTGTCCTGGCAGCTATCTAGGAAACCCTGTTGGGTCATTTCCGGTCACACAAAACGAACATGGAGCTCCTCACTCAAGGCGCTCAAAACTCCACGGCCAAAGACAAGTTCAGTGCCCAAGCCATTTCCCGCTGCCATGGAAACCAAGTGCTCTGGCAGCACATATGTCTGAAAGTGGATATGACACCTAGGGAAGGGAGTGTGGTGGTGAATGGCAACTGCCCGAAGCAGCAGCACAGCTCTTCCAGTGCCAAAACAACTCCGCCTGCCTAATGAACTTCACATACCATCAGCTGTCCTGGCAGCTATCTAGGAAACCCTGTTGGGTCACTTCCGGTCCCATGCGCATTGAGCCCAGGGGGATGGAATCAAGCAGCTTCAGCACCCACACAAAACTAACATGGAGCTCCTCACTCAAGGCGCTCAAAACTAGTTGGGGAAAGACAAGTTCAGTGCCCAAGCCATTTCCTGCTGCCATGGAAACCAAGTGCTCTGGCAGCACATATGTCTGAAAGTGGATATGACACCTAGGGAAGGGAGTGTATTGGTGAATGGCAACTGCCCGAAGCAGCAGCACAGCTCTTCCACTGCCAAAACAACTCCACCTGCCTCATGAACTTCACATACCATCAGCTGTCCTGGCAGCTATCTAGGAAACCCTGTTGGGTCACTTCGGGTCCCATGCACATTGAGCCCAGTGGGATGGAATCAAGCAGCTTCAGCACACACAAAACGAACATGGAGCTCCTCACTAAAAGCGCTCAAATCTCCACAGCCAAAGACAAGTTCAGTGCCCAAGCCATTTCCCGCTGCCATGGAAACCAAGTGCTCTGGCAGCACATATGTCTGAAAGTGGATATGACACCTAGGGAAGGGAGTGTGGTGGTGAACGGCAACTGTCGGAAGCAGCAGCACAGCTCTTCCACTGCCAAAACAACTCCACCTGCCTCATGAACTTCACATACCATCAGCTGTCCTGCAAGCTGTCTAGGAAACCCTGTTGGGTCACTTCCGGTCCCATGCCCATTGAGCCCAGTGGGATGGAATCAAGCAGCTTCAGCACCCACACAAAACGAACATGGAGCTCCTCACTCAAGGCGCTCAAAACTCCACGGCCAAAGACAAGTTCAGTGCCCAAGCCATTTCCCGCTGCCATGGAAACCAAGTGCTCTGGCAGCACATATGTCTGAAAGTGGATATGACACCTAGGGAAGGGAGTGTGTTGGTGAATGGCAACTGCCTGAAGCAGCAGCACAGTTTTTCCACTGCAAAAACAACTCCACCTGCCTCATGAACTTCACATACCATCTACTGTCCTGGCAGCTATCTAGGAAACCCTGTTGGGTCACTTCCGGTCTCATGCCCATTGAGCCCAGGGGGATGGAATCAAGCAGCTTCAGCACCCACACAAAACGAACATGGAGCTCCTCACTCAAGGCGCTCAAAACTCCACAGCCAAAGACAAGTTCAGTGCCCAAGCCATTTCCCGCTGCCATGGAATCCAAGTGCTCTGGCAGCACATATGTCTGAAAGTGGATATGACACCTAGGGAAGGGAGTGTATTGGTGAATGGCAACTGCCCGAAGCAGCAGCAAAGCTCTTCCAGTGCCAAAACAACTCCACCTGCCTCATGAACTTCACATACCATCAGCTGTTCTGGCAGCTATCGAGGAAACCCTGTTGGGTCACTTCCGGTCCCATGCCCATTGAGCCCAGTGGGATGGAATCAAGCAGCCTCAGCACCCACACAAAACGAACATGGAGCTCCTCACTAAAGGCGCTCAAATCTCCACAGCCAAAGACAAGTTCAGTGCCCAAGCCATTTCCCGCTGCCATGGAAACCAAGTGCTCTGGCAGCACATATGTCTGAAAGTGGATATGACACCTAGGGAAGGGAGTGTGGTGGTGAATGGCAACTGCCCGAAGCAGCACAGCTCTTCAACTGCCAAAACAACTCCACCTGCCTCATGAACTTCACATACCATCAGCTGTCCTGGCAGCTATCTAGGAAACCCTGTTGGGTCACTTCCGGTCCCATGCCCATTGAGCCCAGTGGGATGGAATCAACCAGCTTGAGCACCCACACAAAACGAACATGGAGCTCCTCACTCAAGGCGCTCAAAACTCCACGGCCAAAGACAAGTTCAGTGCCCAAGCCATTTCCCGCTGCCATGGAAACCAAGTGCTCTGACAGCACATATGTCTGAAAGTGGATATGACACCTAGGGAAGGGAGTGTGGTGGTGAATGGCAACTGTCGGAAGCAGCAGCACAGTTCTTCCACTGCAAAAACAACTCCACCTGTCTCATGAACTTCACATACCATCAGCTGTCCTGGCAGCTATCTAGGAAACCCTGTTGGGTCACTTCCGGTCCCATGCCCATTGAGCCCAGGGGGATGGAATCAAGCAGCTTCAGCACCCACACAAAAGGAACATGGAGCTCCTCACTCAAGGCGCTCAAAACTCCACAGCCAAAGACAAGTTCAGTGCCCAAGCCATTTCCCGCTGACAAGGAAACCAAGTGCTCTGGCAGCACATATGTCTGAAAGTGGATATGACACCTAGGGAAGGGAGTGTGTTGGTCAATGGCAACTGCCCGAAGCAGCAGCACAGCTCTTCCACTGCCAAAACAACTCCACCTGCCTCAAGAACTTCACATACCATCAGCTGTCCTGGCAGCTATCTAGGAAACCCTGTTGGGTCACTTCCGGTCCCATGCCCATTGAGCCCAGGGGGATGGAATCAAGCAGCCTCAGCACCCACACAAAACGAACATGGAGCTCCTCACTAAAGGCGCTCAAATCTCCACAGCCAAAGACAAGTTCAGTGCCCAAGCCATTTCCCGCTGCCATGGAAACCAAGTGCTCTGGCAGCACATATGTCTGAAAGTGGATATGACACCTAGGGAAGGGAGTGTGGTGGTGAATGGCAACTGCCCGAAGCAGCACAGCTCTTCAACTGCCAAAACAACTCCACCTGCCTCATGAACTTCACATACCATCAGCTGTCCTGGCAGCTATCTAGGAAACCCTGTTGGGTCACTTCCGGTCCCATGCCCATTGAGCCCAGTGGGATGGAATCAACCAGCTTGAGCACCCACACAAAACGAACATGGAGCTCCTCACTCAAGGCGCTCAAAACTCCACGGCCAAAGACAAGTTCAGTGCCCAAGCCATTTCCCGCTGCCATGGAAACCAAGTGCTCTGACAGCACATATGTCTGAAAGTGGATATGACACCTAGGGAAGGGAGTGTGCTGGTGAATGGCAACTGTCGGAAGCAGCAGCACAGTTCTTCCACTGCAAAAACAACTCCACCTGTCTCATGAACTTCACATACCATCAGCTGTCCTGGCAGCTATCTAGGAAACCCTGTTGGGTCACTTCCGGTCCCATGCCCATTGAGCCCAGTGGGATGGAATCAAGCAGCTTCAGCACCCACACAAAAGGAACATGGAGCTCCTCACTCAAGGCGCTCAAAACTACACAGCCAAAGACAAGTTCAGTGCCCAAGCCATTTCCCGCTGCCAAGGAAACCAAGTGCTCTGGCAGCACATATGTCTGAAAGTGGATATGACACCTAGGGAAGGGAGTGTGTTGGTCAATGGCAACTGCCCGAAGCAGCAGCACAGCTCTTCCACTGCCAAAACAACTCCACCTGCCTCATGAACTTCACATACCATCAGCTGTCCTGGCAGCTATCTAGGAAACCCTGTTGGGTCACTTCCGGTCACACAAAACGAACATGGAGCTCCTCACTCAAGGCGCTCAAAACTCCACGGCCAAAGACAAGTTCAGTGCCCAAGCCATTTCCCTCTGCCATGGAAACCAAGTGCTCTGGCAGCACATATGTCTGAAAGTGGATATGACACCTAGGGAAGGGAGTCTGGTGGTGAATGCAACTGTCCGAAGCAGCAGCACAGTTCTTCCACTGCAAAAACAACTCCACCTGTCTCATGAACTTCACATACCATCAGCTGTCCTGGCAGCTATCTAGGAAACCCTGTTGGGTCACTTCCGGTCCCATGCCCATTGAGCCCAGTGGGATGGAATCAAGCAGCTTCAGCACCCACACAAAACGAACATGGAGCTCCTCACTCAAGGCGCTCAAAACTCCACAGCCAAAGACAAGTTCAGTGCCCAAGCCATTTCCCGCTGACAAGGAAACCAAGTGCTCTGGCAGCACATATGTCTGAAAGTGGATATGACACCTAGGGAAGGGAGTTTGTTGGTCAATGGCAACTGCCCGAAGCAGCAGCACAGCTCTTCCACTCCCAAAACAACTCCACCTGCCTCATGAACTTCACATACCATCAGCTGTCCTGGCAGCTATCTAGGAAACCCTGTTGGGTCACTTCCGGTCCCATGCCCATTGAGCCCAGTGGGATGGAATCAAGCAGCTTCAGCACCCACACAAAACGAACATGGAGCTCCTCACTCAAGGCGCTCAAAACTCCACAGCCAAAGACAAGTTCAGTGCCCAAGCCATTTCCCGCTGCCATGGAAACCAAGTGCTCTGGCAGCACATATGTCTGAAAGTGGATATGACACCTAGGGAAGGGAGTGTGGTGGTGAATGGCAACTGTCGGAAGCAGCAGCACAGCTCTTCCAGTGCCAAAACAACTCCACCTGCCTCATGAACTTCACATACCATCAGCTGTCCTGGCAGCTATCTAGGAAACCCTGTTGGGTCACTTCCGGTCCCATGCCCATTGAGCCCAGTGGGATGGAATCAAGCAGCTTCAGCACCCACACAAAACGAACATGGAGCTCCTCACTCAAGGCGCTCAAAACTCCACAGCCAAAGACAAGTTCAGTGCCCAAGCCATTTCCCGCTGCCATGGAAACCAAGTGCTCTGGCAGCACATATGTCTGAAAGTGGATATGACACCTAGGGAAGGGAGTGTGCTGGTGAATGGCAACTGTCGGAAGCAGCAGCACAGTTCTTCCACTGCAAAAACAACTCCACCTGTCTCATGAACTTCACATACCATCAGCTGTCCTGGCAGCTGTCTAGGAAACCCTGTTGGGTCACTTCCGGTCCCATGCCCATTGAGCCCAGTGGGATGGAATCAAGCAGCTTCAGCACCCACACAAAACGAACATGGAGCTCCTCACTCAAGGCGCTAAAAACTCCACAGCCAAAGACAAGTTCAGTGCCCAAGCCATTTCCCGCTGCCATGGAAACCAAGTGCTCTGGCAGCACATATGTCTGAAAGTGGATATGACACCTAGGGAAGGGAGTGTGTTGGTGAATGGCAACTGCCCGAAGCAGCAGCACAGCTCTTCCAGTGCCAAAACAACTCCACCTGCCTCATGAACTTCACATACCATCAGCTGTCCTGGCAGCTATCTAGGAAACCCTGTTGGGTCACTTCCGGTCCCATGCCCATTGAGCCCAGTGGGATGGAATCAAGCAGCTTCAGCACCCACACAAAAGGAACATGGAGCTCCTCACTCAAGGCGCTCAAAACTCCACGGCCAAAGACAAGTTCAGTGCCCAAGCCATTTCCCGCTGCCATGGAAACCAAGTGCTCTGGCAGCACATATGTCTGAAAGTGGATATGACACCTAGGGAAGGGAGTGTTGGTGAATGGCAACTGCCTAAAGCAGCAGCACAGCTCTTCCACTGCAAAAACAACTCCACCTGCCTCATGAACTTCACATACCATCTACTGTCCTGGCAGCTATCTATGAAACCCTGTTGGGTCACTTCCGGTCTCATGCCCATTGAGCCCAGGGGGATGGAATCAAGCAGCTTCAGCACCCACACAAAACGAACATGGAGCTCCTCACTCAAGGCGCTCAAATCTCCACAGCCAAAGACAAGTTCAGTGCCCAAGCCATTTCCCGCTGCCATGGAAACCAAGTGCTCTGGCAGGACATATGTCTGAAAGTGGATATGACACCTAGGGAAAGGAGTGTGCTGGTGAATGGCAACTGCCCGAAGCAGCAGCACAGCTCTTCAACTGCCAAAACAACTCCACCTGCCTCATGAACTTCACATACCATCAGCTGTCCTGGCAGCTATCTAGGAAACCCTGTTGGGTCACTTCCGGTCCCATGCCCATTGAGCCCAGTGGGATGGAATCAAGCAGCTTCAGCACCCACACAAAACGAACATGGAGCTCCTCACTCAAGGCGCTCAAAACTCCACAGCCAAAGACAAGTTCAGTGCCCAAGCCATTTCCCGCTGCCATGGAAACCAAGTGCTCTGGCAGCACATATGTCTGAAAGTGGATATGACACCTAGGGAAGGGAGTGTGGTGGTGAATGGCAACTGTCGGAAGCAGCAGCACAGCTCTTCCAGTGCCAAAACAACTCCACCTGCCTCATGAACTTCACATACCATCAGCTGTCCTGGCAGCTATCTAGGAAACCCTGTTGGGTCACTTCCGGTCCCATGCCCATTGAGCCCAGTGGGATGGAATCAAGCAGCTTCAGCACCCACACAAAACGAACATGGAGCTCCTCACTCAAGGCGCTCAAAACTCCACAGCCAAAGACAAGTTCAGTGCCCAAGCCATTTCCCGCTGCCATGGAAACCAAGTGCTCTGGCAGCACATATGTCTGAAAGTGGATATGACACCTAGGGAAGGGAGTGTGCTGGTGAATGGCAACTGTCGGAAGCAGCAGCACAGTTCTTCCACTGCAAAAACAACTCCACCTGTCTCATGAACTTCACATACCATCAGCTGTCCTGGCAGCTGTCTAGGAAACCCTGTTGGGTCACTTCCGGTCCCATGCCCATTGAGCCCAGTGGGATGGAATCAAGCAGCTTCAGCACCCACACAAAACGAACATGGAGCTCCTCACTCAAGGCGCTAAAAACTCCACAGCCAAAGACAAGTTCAGTGCCCAAGCCATTTCCCGCTGCCATGGAAACCAAGTGCTCTGGCAGCACATATGTCTGAAAGTGGATATGACACCTAGGGAAGGGAGTGTGTTGGTGAATGGCAACTGCCCGAAGCAGCAGCACAGCTCTTCCAGTGCCAAAACAACTCCACCTGCCTCATGAACTTCACATACCATCAGCTGTCCTGGCAGCTATCTAGGAAACCCTGTTGGGTCACTTCCTGTCCCATGCCCATTGAGCCCAGTGGGATGGAATCAAGCAGCTTCAGCACCCACACAAAACGAACATGGAGCTCCTCACTCAAGGCGCTCAAAACTCCACGGCCAAAGACAAGTTCAGTGCCCAAGCCATTTCCCGCTGCCATGGAAACCAAGTGCTCTGGCAGCACATATGTCTGAAAGTGGATATGACACCTAGGGAAGGGAGTGTTGGTGAATGGCAACTGCCTAAAGCAGCAGCACAGCTCTTCCACTGCCAAAACAACTCCACCTGCCTCATGAACTTCACATACCATCTACTGTCCTGGCAGCTATCTATGAAACCCTGTTGGGTCACTTCCGGTCTCATGCCCATTGAGCCCAGGGGGATGGAATCAAGCAGCTTCAGCACCCACACAAAACGAACATGGAGCTCCTCACTCAAGGCGCTCAAATCTCCACAGCCAAAGACAAGTTCAGTGCCCAAGCCATTTCCCGCTGCCATGGAAACCAAGTGCTCTGGCAGGACATATGTCTGAAAGTGGATATGACACCTAGGGAAAGGAGTGTGCTGGTGAATGGCAACTGCCCGAAGCAGCAGCAAAGCTCTTCCAGTGCCAAAACAACTCCACCTGCCTCATGAACTTCACATACCATCAGCTGTTCTGGCAGCTATCTAGGAAACCCTGTTGGGTCACTTCCGGTCCCATGCCCATTGAGCCCAGTGGGATGGAATCAAGCAGCCTCAGCACCCACACAAAACGAACATGGAGCTCCTCACTAAAGGCGCTCAAATCTCCACAGCCAAAGACAAGTTCAGTGCCCAAGCCATTTCCCGCTGCCATGGAAACCAAGTGCTCTGGCAGCACATATGTCTGAAAGTGGATATGACACCTAGGGAAGGGAGTGTGGTGGTGAATGGCAACTGCCCGAAGCAGCACAGCTCTTCAACTGCCAAAACAACTCCACCTGCCTCATGAACTTCACATACCATCAGCTGTCCTGGCAGCTATCTAGGAAACCCTGTTGGGTCACTTCCGGTCCCATGCCCATTGAGCCCAGTGGGATGGAATCAAGCAGCTTCAGCACCCACACAAAACGAACATGGAGCTCCTCACTCAAGGCGCTCAAAACTCCACAGCCAAAGACAAGTTCAGTGCCCAAGCCATTTCCCGCTGCCATGGAAACCAAGTGCTCTGGCAGCACATATGTCTGAAAGTGGATATGACACCTAGGGAAGGGAGTGTGCTGGTGAATGGCAACTGTCGGAAGCAGCAGCACAGTTCTTCCACTGCAAAAACAACTCCACCTGTCTCATGAACTTCACATACCATCAGCTGTCCTGGCAGCTGTCTAGGAAACCCTGTTGGGTCACTTCCGGTCCCATGCCCATTGAGCCCAGTGGGATGGAATCAAGCAGCTTCAGCACCCACACAAAAGGAACATGGAGCTCCTCACTCAAGGCGCTAAAAACTCCACAGCCAAAGACAAGTTCAGTGCCCAAGCCATTTCCCGCTGCCATGGAAACCAAGTGCTCTGGCAGCACATATGTCTGAAAGTGGATATGACACCTAGGGAAGGGAGTGTGTTGGTGAATGGCAACTGCCCGAAGCAGCAGCACAGCTCTTCCAGTGCCAAAACAACTCCACCTGCCTCATGAACTTCACATACCATCAGCTGTCCTGGCAGCTATCTAGGAAACCCTGTTGGGTCACTTCCTGTCCCATGCCCATTGAGCCCAGTGGGATGGAATCAAGCAGCTTCAGCACCCACACAAAACGAACATGGAGCTCCTCACTCAAGGCGCTCAAATCTCCACAGCCAAAGACAAGTTCAGTGCCCAAGCCATTTCCCGCTGCCATGGAAACCAAGTGCTCTGGCAGGACATATGTCTGAAAGTGGATATGACACCTAGGGAAAGGAGTGTGCTGGTGAATGGCAACTGCCCGAAGCAGCAGCAAAGCTCTTCCAGTGCCAAAACAACTCCACCTGCCTCATGAACTTCACATACCATCAGCTGTTCTGGCAGCTATCTAGGAAACCCTGTTGGGTCACTTCCGGTCCCATGCCCATTGAGCCCAGTGGGATGGAATCAAGCAGCCTCAGCACCCACACAAAACGAACATGGAGCTCCTCACTAAAGGCGCTCAAATCTCCACAGCCAAAGACAAGTTCAGTGCCCAAGCCATTTCCCGCTGCCATGGAAACCAAGTGCTCTGGCAGCACATATGTCTGAAAGTGGATATGACACCTAGGGAAGGGAGTGTGGTGGTGAATGGCAACTGCCCGAAGCAGCACAGCTCTTCAACTGCCAAAACAACTCCACCTGCCTCATGAACTTCACATACCATCAGCTGTCCTGGCAGCTATCTAGGAAACCCTGTTGGGTCACTTCCGGTCCCATGCCCATTGAGCCCAGTGGGATGGAATCAACCAGCTTGAGCACCCACACAAAACGAACATGGAGCTCCTCACTCAAGGCGCTCAAAACTCCACGGCCAAAGACAAGTTCAGTGCCCAAGCCATTTCCCGCTGCCATGGAAACCAAGTGCTCTGGCAGCACATATGTCTGAAAGTGGATATGACACCTAGGGAAGGGAGTGTGGTGGTGAATGGCAACTGCCCGAAGCAGCAGCACAGTTCTTCCACTGCAAAAACAACTCCACCTGTCTCATGAACTTCACATACCATCAGCTGTCCTGGCAGCTATCTAGGAAACCTTGTTGGATCATTTCCGGTCCCATGCCCATTGAGCCCAGAGGGATGGAATCAAGCAGCTTGAGCACCCACACAAAAGGAACATGGAGCTCCTCACTCAAGGCGCTCAAAACTCCACAGCCAAAGACAAGTTCAGTGCCCAAGCCATTTCCCGCTGCCAAGGAAACCAAGTGCTCTGGCAGCACATATGTCTGAAAGTGGATATGACACCTAGGGAAGGGAGTGTGCTGGTCAATGGCAACTGCCCGAAGCAGCAGCACAGCTCTTCCACTGCCAAAACAACTCCACCTGCCTCATGAACTTCACATACCATCAGCTGTCCTGGCAGCTATCTAGGAAACCCTGTTGGGTCACTTCCGGTCCCATGCCCATTGAGCCCAGTGGGATGGAATCAAGCAGCTTCAGCACCCACACAAAACGAACAGGGAGCTAATCACACAAGATGCTCGAAACTACATGGCAAAAGACAAGTTCAGTGCAGAAGCCATTTCCCGCTGCCATGGAAACCAAGTGCTCTGGCAGCACATATGTCTGAAAGTGGATATGACACCTAGGGAAAGGAGTGTGCTGGTGAATGGCAACTGCCCGAAGCAGCAGCAAAGCTCTTCCAGTGCCAAAACAACTCCACCTGCCTCATGAACTTCACATACCATCAGCTGTCCTGGCAGCTATCTAGGAAACCCTGTTGGGTCACTTCCGGTCCCATGCCCATTGAGCCCAGTGGGATGGAATCAAGCAGCCTCAGCAACCACACAAAACGAACATGGAGCTCCTCACTAAAGGCGCTCAAATCTCCACAGCCAAAGACAAGTTCAGTGCCCAAGCCATTTCCCGCTGCCATGGAAACCAAGTGCTCTGGCAGCACATATGTCTGAAAGTGGATATGACACCTAGGGAAGAGAATGTGGTGGTGAATGGCAACTGCCCGAAGCAGCAGCACAGCTCTTCCAGTGCCAAAACAACTCCACCTGCCTCATGAACTTCACATACCATCAGCTGTCCTGGCAGCTATCTAGGAAACCCTGTTGGGTCACTTCCGGTCACACAAAACGAACATGGAGCTCCTCACTCAAGGCGCTCAAAACTCCACGGCCAAAGACAAGTTCAGTGCCCAAGCCATTTCCGGCTGCCATGGAAACCAAGTGCTCTGGCAGCACATATGTCTGAAAGTGGATATGACACCTAGGGAAGGGAGTCTGGTGGTGAATGGCAACTGTCGGAAGCAGCAGCACAGCTCTTCCAGTGCCAAAACAACTCCACCTGTCTCATGAACTTCACATACCATCAGCTGTCCTGGCAGCTATCTAGGAAACCCTGTTGGGTCACTTCCGGTCCCATGCCCATTGAGCCCAGTGGGATGGAATCAAGCAGCTTCAGCACCCACACAAAACGAACATGGAGCTCCTCACTCAAGGCGCTCAAAACTCCACAGCCAAAGACAAGTTCAGTGCCCAAGCCATTTCCCGCTGCCATGGAAACCAAGTGCTCTGGCAGCACATATGTCTGAAAGTGGATATGACACCTAGGGAAGGGAGTGTGGTGGTGAATGGCAACTGTCGGAAGCAGCAGCACAGCTCTTCCACTGCAAAAACAACTCCACCTGCCTCATGAACTTCACATACCATCAGCTGTCCTGGCAGCTATCTAGGAAACCCTGTTGGGTCACTTCCGGTCCCATGCCCATTGAGCCCAGTGGGATGGAATCAAGCAGCTTCAGCACCCACACAAAACGAACATGGAGCTCCTCACTCAAGGCGCTCAAAACTCCACAGCCAAAGACAAGTTCCTTGCCCAAGCCATTTCCCGCTGCCATGGAAACCAAGTGCTCTGGCAGCACATATGTCTGAAAGTGGATATGACACCTAGGGAAGGGAGTGTGCTGGTGAATGGCAACTGTCGGAAGCAGCAGCACAGTTCTTCCACTGCAAAAACAACTCCACCTGTCTCATGAACTTCACATACCATCAGCTGTCCTGGAAGCTGTCTAGGAAACCCTGTTGGGTCACTTCCGGTCCCATGCCCATTGAGCCCAGTGGGATGGAATCAAGCAGCTTGAGCACCCACACAAAACGAACATGGAGCTCCTCACTCAAGGCGCTAAAAACTCCACAGCGAAAGACAAGTTCAGTGCCCAAGCCATTTCCCGCTGCCATGGAAACCAAGTGCTCTGGCAGCACATATGTCTGAAAGTGGATATGACACCTAGGGAAGGGAGTGTGTTGGTGAATGGCAACTGCCCGAAGCAGCAGCACAGCTCTTCCAGTGCCAAAACAACTCCACCTGCCTCATGAACTTCACATACCATCAGCTGTCCTGGCAGCTATCTAGGAAACCCTGTTGGGTCACTTCCGGTCCCATGCCCATTGAGCCCAGTGGGATGGAATCAAGCAGCTTCAGCACCCACACAAAAGGAACATGGAGCTCCTCACTCAAGGCGCTCAAAACTCCACGGCCAAAGACAAGTTCAGTGCCCAAGCCATTTCCCGCTGCCATGGAAACCAAGTGCTCTGGCAGCACATATGTCTGAAAGTGGATATGACACCTAGGGAAGGGAGTGTGTTGGTGAATGGCAACTGCCTAAAGCAGCAGCACAGCTCTTCCACTGCCAAAACAACTCCACCTGCCTCATGAACTTCACATACCATCTACTGTCCTGGCAGCTATCTATGAAACCCTGTTGGGTCACTTCCGGTCTCATGCCCATTGAGCCCAGGGGGATGGAATCAAGCAGCTTCAGCACCCACACAAAACGAACATGGAGCTCCTCACTCAAGGCGCTCAAATCTCCACAGCCAAAGACAAGTTCAGTGCCCAAGCCATTTCCCGCTGCCATGGAAACCAAGTGCTCTGGCAGCACATATGTCTGAAAGTGGATATGACACCTAGGGAAAGGAGTGTGCTGGTGAATGGCAACTGCCCGAAGCAGCAGCAAAGCTCTTCCAGTGCCAAAACAACTCCACCTGCCTCATGAACTTCACATACCATCAGCTGTCCTGGCAGCTATCTAGGAAACCCTGTTGGGTCACTTCCGGTCCCATGCCCATTGAGCCCAGAAGGATGGAATCAACCAGCTTGAGCACCCACACAAAACGAACATGGAGCTCCTCACTCAAGGCGCTCAAAACTCCACGGCCAAAGACAAGTTCAGTGCCCAAGCCATTTCCCGCTGCCATGGAAACCAAGTGCTCTGGCAGCACATATGTCTGAAAGTGGATATGACACCTAGGGAAGGGAGTGTGGTGGTGAATGGCAACTGCCCGAAGCAGCAGCACAGCTCTTCCAGTGCCAAAACAACTCCACCTGCCTCATGAACTTCACATACCATCAGCTGTCCTGGCAGCTATCTAGGAAACCCTGTTGGGTCACTTCCGGTCCCATGCCCATTGAGCCCAGTGGGATGGAATCAAGCAGCTTCAGCACCCACACAAAAGGAACATGGAGCTCCTCACTCAAGGCGCTCAAAACTCCACGGCCAAAGACAAGTTCAGTGCCCAAGCCATTTCCCGCTGCCATGGAAACCAAGTGCTCTGGCAGCACATATGTCTGAAAGTGGATATGACACCTAGGGAAGGGAGTGTGTTGGTGAATGGCAACTGCCTAAAGCAGCAGCACAGCTCTTCCACTGCCAAAACAACTCCACCTGCCTCATGAAATTCACATACCATCTACTGTCCTGGCAGCTATCTATGAAACCCTGTTGGGTCACTTCCGGTCTCATGCCCATTGAGCCCAGGGGGATGGAATCAAGCAGCTTCAGCACCCACACAAAACGAACATGGAGCTCCTCACTCAAGGCGCTCAAATCTCCACAGCCAAAGACAAGTTCAGTGCCCAAGCCATTTCCCGCTGCCATGGAAACCAAGTGCTCTGGCAGCACATATGTCTGAAAGTGGATATGACACCTAGGGAAAGGAGTGTGCTGGTGAATGGCAACTGCCCGAAGCAGCAGCAAAGCTCTTCCAGTGCCAAAACAACTCCACCTGCCTCATGAACTTCACATACCATCAGCTGTCCTGGCAGCTATCTAGGAAACCCTGTTGGGTCACTTCCGGTCCCATGCCCATTGAGCCCAGTGGGATGGAATCAACCAGCTTGAGCACCCACACAAAACGAACATGGAGCTCCTCACTCAAGGCGCTCAAAACTCCACGGCCAAAGACAAGTTCAGTGCCCAAGCCATTTCCCGCTGCCATGGAAACCAAGTGCTCTGGCAGCACATATGTCTGAAAGTGGATATGACACCTAGGGAAGGGAGTGTGGTGGTGAATGGCAACTGCCCGAAGCAGCAGCACAGTTCTTCCACTGCAAAAACAACTCCACCTGTCTCATGAACTTCACATACCATCAGCTGTCCTGGCAGCTATCTAGGAAACCCTGTTGGGTCACTTCCGGTCCCATGCCCATTGAGCCCAGTGGGATGGAATCAAGCAGCTTGAGCACCCACAAAAAAGGAACATGGAGCTCCTCACTCAAGGCGCTCAAAACTCCACAGCCAAAGACAAGTTCAGTGCCCAAGCCATTTCCCGCTGCCAAGGAAACCAAGTGCTCTGGCAGCACATATGTCTGAAAGTGGATATGACACCTAGGGAAGGGAGTGTGTTGGTCAATGGCAACTGCCCGAAGCAGCAGCACAGCTCTTCCACTGCCAAAACAACTCCACCTGCCTCATGAACTTCACATACCATCAGCTGTCCTGGCAGCTATCTAGGAAACCCTGTTGGGTCACTTCCGGTCCCATGCCTATTGAGCCCAGTGGGATGGAATCAAGCAGCTTCAGCACCCACACAAAACGAACATGGAGCTCCTCACTCAAGGCGCTCAAAACTACATGGCCAAAGACAAGTTCAGTGCCCAAGCCATTTCCCGCTGCCATGGAAACCAAGTGCTCTGGCAGCACATATGTCTGAATGTGGATATGACACCTAGGGAAGGGAGTGTTGGTGAATGGCAACTGCCTGAAGCAGCAGCACAGCTCTTCCACTGCAAAAACAACTCCACCTGCCTCATGAACTTCACATACCATCTGCTGTCCTGGCAGCTATCTAGGAAACCCTGTTGGGTCACTTCCGGTCCCATGCCCATTGAGCCCAGTGGGATGGAATCAAGCAGCTTCAGCACCCACACAAAACGAACATGGAGCTCCTCACTCAAGGCGCTCAAATCTCCACAGCCAAAGACAAGTTCAGTACCCAAGCCATTTCCCGCTGCCATGGAAACCAAGTGCTCTGGCAGCACATATGTCTGAAAGTGGATATGACACCTAGGGAAAGGAGTGTGCTGGTGAATGGCAACTGCCCGAAGCAGCAGCAAAGCTCTTCCAGTGCCAAAACAACTCCACCTGCCTCATGAACTTCACATACCATCAGCTGTCCTGGCAGCTATCTAGGAAACCCTGTTGGGTCACTTCCGGTCCCATGCCCATTGAGCCCAGTGGGATGGAATCAAGCAGCCTCAGCACCCACACAAAACGAACATGGAGCTCCTCACTCAAGGCGCTCAAATCTCCACAGCCAAAGACAAGTTCAGTGCCCAAGCCATTTCCCGCTGCCATGGAAACCAAGTGCTCTGGCAGCACATATGTCTGAAAGTAGATATGACACCTAGGGAAGAGAGTGTGGTGGTGAATGGCAACTGCCCGAAGCAGCAGCACAGCTCTTCCAGTGCCAAAACAACTCCACCTGCCTCATGAACTTCACATACCATCAGCTGTCCTGGCAGCTATCTAGGAAACCCTGTTGGGTCACTTCCGGTCACACAAAACGAACATGGAGCTCCTCACTCAAGGCGCTCAAAACTCCACAGCCAAAGACAAGTTCAGTGCCCAAGCCATTTCCGGCTGCCATGGAAACCAAGTGCTCTGGCAGCACATATGTCTGAAAGTGGATATGACACCTAGGGAAGGGAGTGTGGTGGTGAATGGCAACTGTCGGAAGCAGCAGCACAGCTCTTCCAGTGCCAAAACAACTCCACCTGTCTCATGAACTTCACATACCATCAGCTTTCCTTGCAGCTATCTAGGAAACCCTGTTGGGTCACTTCCGGTCCCATGCCCATTGAGCCCAGTGGGATGGAATCAAGCAGCTTCAGCACCCACACAAAACGAACATGGAGCTCCTCACTCAAGGCGCTCAAAACTCCACGGCCAAAGACAAGTTCAGTGCCCAAGCCATTTCCCGCTGCCATGGAAACCAAGTGCTCTGGCAGCACATATGTCTGAAAGTGGATATGACACCTAGGGAAGGGAGTCTGGTGGTGAATGCAACTGTCGGAAGCAGCAGCACAGTTCTTCCACTGCCAAAACAACTCCACCTGCCTCATGAACTTCACATACCATCAGCTGTCCTGGCAGCTATCTAGGAAACCCTGTTGGGTCACTTCCGGTCCCATGCCCATTGAGCCCAGTGGGATGGAATCAAGCAGCTTCAGCACCCACACAAAAGGAACATGGAGCTCCTCACTCAAGGCGCTCAAAACTACACAGCCAAAGACAAGTTCAGTGCCCAAGCCATTTCCCGCTGCCAAGGAAACCAAGTGCTCTGGCAGCACATATGTCTGAAAGTGGATATGACACCTAGGGAAGGGAGTGTGTTGGTGAATGGCAACTGCCCGAAGCAGCAGCACAGCTCTTCCACTGCCAAAACAACTCCACCTGCCTCATGAACTTCACATACCATCAGCTGTCCTGGCAGCTATCTAGGAAACCCTGTTGGGTCACTTCCGGTCCCATGCCCATTGAGCCCAGTGGGATGGAATCAAGCAGCTTCAGCACCCACACAAAACGAACATGGAGCTCCTCACTCAAGGCGCTCAAAACTCCACGGCCAAAGACAAGTTCAGTGTCCAAGCCATTTCCCGCTGCCATGGAAACCAAGTGCTCTGGCAGCACATATGTCTGAAAGTGGATATGACACCAAGGGAAGGGAGTGTTGGTGAATGGCAACTGCCTGAAGCAGCAGCACAGCTCTTCCACTCCAAAAACAACTCCACCTGTCTCATGAACTTCACATACCATCTGCTGTCCTGGCAGCTATCTAGGAAACCCTGTTGGGTCACTTCCGGTCCCATGCCCATTGAGCCCAGTGGGATGGAATCAAGCAGCTTCAGCACCCACACAAAAGGAACATGGAGCTCCTCACTCAAGGCACTCAAATCTCCACAGCCAAAGACAAGTTTAGTGCCCAAGCCATTTCCCGCTGCCATGGAAACCAAGTGCTCTGGCAGCACATATGTCTGAAAGTGGATATGACACCTAGGGAAGGGAGTGTGTTGGTCAATGGCAACTGCCCGAAGCAGCAGCACAGCTCTTCCACTGCCAGAACAACTCCACCTGCCTCATGAACTTCACATACCATCAGCTGTCCTGGCAGCTATCTAGGAAACCCTGTTGGGTCACTTCCGGTCACACAAAACGAACATGGAGCTCCTCACTCAAGGCGCTCAAAACTCCACGGCCAAAGACAAGTTCAGTGCCCAAGCCATTTCCCGCTGCCATGGAAACCAAGTGCTCTGGCAGCACATATGTCTGAAAGTGGATATGACACCTAGGGAAGGGAGTGTGCTGGTGAATGGCAACTGCCCGAAGCAGCAGCACAGCTCTTCCAGTGCCAAAACAACTCCACCTGCCTCATGAACTTCACATACCATCAGCTGTCCTGGCAGCTATCTAGGAAACCCTGTTGGGTCACTTCCGGTCCCATGCGCATTGAGCCCAGGTGGATGGAATCAAGCAGCTTCAGCACCCACACAAAACGAACATGGAGCTCCTCACTCAAGGCGCTCAAAACTACATGGCGAAAGACAAGTTCAGTGCCCAAGCCATTTCCTGCTGCCATGGAAACCAAGTGCTCTGGCAGCACATATGTCTGAAAGTGGATATGACACCTAGGGAAGGGAGTCTGGTGGTGAATGGCAACTGCCTGAAGCAGCAGCACAGTTTTTCCACTGCAAAAACAACTCCACCTGCCTCATGAACTTCACATACCATCAGCTGTTCTGGCAGCTATCGAGGAAACCCTGTTGGGTCACTTCCGGTCCCATGCCCATTGAGCCCAGTGGGATGGAATCAACCAGCTTGAGCACCCACACAAAACGAACATGGAGCTCCTCACTCAAGGCGCTCAAAACTCCACGGCCAAAGACAAGTTCAGTGCCCAAGCCATTTCCCGCTGCCAAGGAAACCAAGTGCTCTGGCAGCACATATGTCTGAAAGTGGATATGACACCTAGGGAAGGGAGTGTGGTGGTGAATGGCAACTGTCGGAAGCAGCAGCACAGCTCTTCCAGTGCCAAAACAACTCCACCTGCCTCATGAACTTCACATACCATCAGCTGTCCTGGCAGCTATCTAGGAAACCCTGTTGGGTCACTTCCGGTCCCATGCCCATTGAGCCCAGTGGGATGGAATCAAGCAGCTTCAGCACCCACACAAAACGAACATGGAGCTCCTCACTCAAGGCGCTCAAAACTCCACGGCTAAAGACAAGTTCAGTGCCCAAGCCATTTCCCGCTGCCATGGAAACCAAGTGCTCTGGCAGCACATATGTCTGAAAGTGGATATGACACCTAGGGAAGGGAGTGTATTGGTGAATGGCAACTGCCCGAAGCAGCAGCAAAGCTCTTCAGGTGCCAAAACAACTCCACCTGCCTCATGAACTTCACATACCATCAGCTGTTCTGGCAGCTATCTAGGAAACCCTGTTGGGTCACTTCCGGTCCCATGCCCATTGAGCCCAGTGGGATGGAATCAAGCAGCCTCAGCACCCACACAAAACGAACATGGAGCTCCTCACTAAAGGCGCTCAAATCTCCACAGCCAAAGACAAGTTCAGTGCCCAAGCCATTTCCCGCTGCCATGGAAACCAAGTGCTCTGGCAGCACATATGTCTGAAAGTGGATATGACACCTAGGGAAGGGAGTGTGGTGGTGAATGGCAACTGCCCGAAGCAGCACAGCTCTTCAACTGCCAAAACAACTCCAACTGCCTCATGAACTTCACATACCATCAGCTGTCCTGGCACCTATCTAGGAAACCCTGTTGGGTCACTTCCGGTCCCATGCCCATTGAGCCCAGTGGGATGGAATCAACCAGCTTGAGCACCCACACAAAACGAACATGGAGCTCCTCACTCAAGGCGCTCAAAACTCCACGGCCAAAGACAAGTTCAGTGCCCAAGCCATTTCCCGCTGCCATGGAAACCAAGTGCTCTGGCAGCACATATGTCTGAAAGTGGATATGACACCTAGGGAAGGGAGTGTGGCGGTGTATGGCAACTGTCTAAAGCAGCAGCACAGTTCTTCCACTGCAAAAACAACTCCACCTGTCTCATGAACTTCACATACCATCAGCTGTCCTGGCAGCTATCTAGGAAACCCTGTTGGGTCACTTCCGGTCCCATGCCCATTGAGCCCAGTGGGATGGAATCAAGCAGCTTCAGCACCCACACAAAAGGAACATGGAGCTCCTCACTCAAGGCACTCAAAACTCCACAGCCAAAGACAAGTTCAGTGCCCAAGCCATTTCCCGCTGCCAAGGAAACCAAGTGCTCTGGCAGCACATATGTCTGAAAGTGGATATGACACCTAGGGAAGGGAGTGTGCTGGTGAATGGCAACTGCCCGAAGCAGCAGCACAGCTCTTCCAGTGCCAAAACAACTCCACCTGCCTCATGAACTTCACATACCATCAGCTGTCCTGGCAGCTATCTAGGAAACCCTGTTGGGTCACTTCCGGTCCCATGCCCATTGAGCCCAGTGGGATGGAATCAAGCAGCTTCAGCACCCACACAAAACGAACATGGAGCTCCTCACTCAAGGCGCTCAAAACTCCACAGCCAAAGACAAGTTCAGTGCCCAAGCCATTTCCCGCTGCCATGGAAACCAAGTGCTCTGGCAGCACATATGTCTGAAAGTGGATATGACACCTAGGGAAGGGAGTGTGGTGGTGAATGGCAACTGTCGGAAGCAGCAGCACAGCTCTTCCAGTGCCAAAACAACTCCACCTGCCTCATGAACTTCACATACCATCAGCTGTCCTGGCAGCTATCTAGGAAACCCTGTTGGGTCACTTCCGGTCCCATGCCCATTGAGCCCAGTGGGATGGAATCAAGCAGCTTCAGCACCCACACAAAACGAACATGGAGCTCCTCACTCAAGGCGCTCAAAACTCCACGGCTAAAGACAAGTTCAGTGCCCAAGCCATTTCCCGCTGCCATGGAAACCAAGTGCTCTGGCAGCACATATGTCTGAAAGTGGATATGACACCTAGGGAAGGGAGTGTATTGGTGAATGGCAACTGCCCGAAGCAGCAGCAAAGCTCTTCCAGTGCCAAAACAACTCCACCTGCCTCATGAACTTCACATACCATCAGCTGTTCTGGCAGCTATCTAGGAAACCCTGTTGGGTCACTTCCGGTCCCATGCCCATTGAGCCCAGTGGGATGGAATCAAGCAGCTTCAGCACCCACACAAAACGAACATGGAGCTCCTCACTCAAGGCGCTCAAATCTCCACAGCCAAAGACAAGTTCAGTGCCCAAGCCATTTCCCGCTGCCATGGAAACCAAGTGCTCTGGCAGCACATATGTCTGAAAGTGGATATGACACCTAGGGAAGGGAGTGTGGTGGTGAATGGCAACTGCCCGAAGCAGCACAGCTCTTCAACTGCCAAAACAACTCCAACTGCCTCATGAACTTCACATACCATCAGCTGTCCTGGCAGCTATCTAGGAAACCCTGTTGGGTCACTTCCGGTCCCATGCCCATTGAGCCCAGTGGGATGGAATCAACCAGCTTGAGCACCCACACAAAACGAACATGGAGCTCCTCACTCAAGGCGCTCAAAACTCCACGGCCAAAGACAAGTTCAGTGCCCAAGCCATTTCCCGCTGCCATGGAAACCAAGTGCTCTGGCAGCACATATGTCTGAAAGTGGATATGACACCTAGGGAAGGGAGTGTGGCGGTGTATGGCAACTGTCGGAAGCAGCAGCACAGTTCTTCCACTGCAAAAACAACTCCACCTGTCTCATGAACTTCACATACCATCAGCTGTCCTGGCAGCTATCTAGGAAACCCTGTTGGGTCACTTCCGGTCCCATGCCCATTGAGCCCAGTGGGATGGAATCAAGCAGCTTCAGCACCCACACAAAAGGAACATGGAGCTCCTCACTCAAGGCACTCAAAACTCCACAGCCAAAGACAAGTTCAGTGCCCAAGCCATTTCCCGCTGCCAAGGAAACCAAGTGCTCTGGCAGCACATATGTCTGAAAGTGGATATGACACCTAGGGAAGGGAGTGTGTTGGTCAATGGCAACTGCCCGAAGCAGCAGCACAGCTCTTCCACTGCCAAAACAACTCCACCTGCCTCATGAACTTCACATACCATCAGCTGTCCTGGCAGCTATCTAGGAAACCCTGTTGGGTCACTTCCGGTCCCATGCCCATTGAGCCCAGTGGGATGGAATCAAGCAGCTTCAGCACCCACACAAAAGGAACATGGAGCTCCTCACTCAAGGCGCTCAAAACTCCACGGCCAAAGACAAGTTCAGTGCCCAAGCCATTTCCCTCTGCCATTGAAACCAAGTGCTCTGGCAGCACATATGTCTGCAAGTGGATATGACACCTAGGGAAGGGAGTGTGTTGGTCAATGGCAACTGCCCGAAGCAGCAGCACAGCTCTTCCACTGCCAAAACAACTCCACCTGCCTCATGAACTTCACATACCATCAGCTGTCCTGGCAGCTATCTAGGAAACCCTGTTGGGTCACTTCCGGTCCCATGCCCATTGAGCCCAGTGGGATGGAATCAAGCAGCTTCAGCACCCACACAAAACGAACATGGAGCTCCTCACTCAAGGCGCTCAAAACTCCACGGCCAAAGACAAGTTCAGTGCCCAAGCCATTTCCCGCTGCCATGGAAACCAAGTGCTCTGGCAGCACATATGTCTGAAAGTGGATATGACACCTAGGGAAGGGAGTCTGGTGGTGAATGCAACTGTCGGAAGCAGCAGCACAGTTCTTCCACTGCAAAAACAACTCCACCTGTCTCATGAACTTCACATACCATCAGCTGTCCTGGCAGCTATCTAGGAAACCCTGTTGGGTCACTTCCGGTCCCATGCCCATTGAGCCCAGTGGGATGGAATCAAGCAGCATGAGCACCCACACAAAAGGAACATGGAGCTCCTCACTCAAGGCGCTCAAAACTCCACAGCCAAAGACAAGTTCAGTGCCCAAGCCATTTCCCGCTGCCAAGGAAACCAAGTGCTCTGGCAGCACATATGTCTGAAAGTGGATATGACACCTAGGGAAGGGAGTGTGTTGGTCAATGGCAACTGCCCGAAGCAGCAGCACAGCTCTTCCACTGCCAAAACAACTCCACCTGCCTCATGAACTTCACATACCATCAGCTGTCCTGGCAGCTATCTAGGAAACCCTGTTGGGTCACTTCCGGTCCCATGCCCATTGAGCCCAGTGGGATGGAATCAAGCAGCTTCAGCACCCACACAAAACGAACATGGAGCTCCTCACTCAAGGCGCTCAAAACTCCACAGCCAAAGACAAGTTCAGTGCCCAAGCCATTTCCCGCTGCCATGGAAACCAAGTGCTCTGGCAGCACATATGTCTGAAAGTGGATATGACACCTAGGGAAGGGAGTGTGGTGGTGAATGGCAACTGTCGGAAGCAGCAGCACAGCTCTTCCAGTGCCAAAACAACTCCACCTGCCTCATGAACTTCACATACCATCAGCTGTCCTGGCAGCTATCTAGGAAACCCTGTTGGGTCACTTCCGGTCCCATGCCCATTGAGCCCAGTGGGATGGAATCAAGCAGCTTCAGCACCCACACAAAACGAACATGGAGCTCCTCACTCAAGGCGCTCAAAACTCCACGTCTAAAGACAAGTTCAGTGCCCAAGCCATTTCCCGCTGCCATGGAAACCAAGTGCTCTGGCAGCACATATGTCTGAAAGTGGATATGACACCTAGGGAAGGGAGTCTGGTGGTGAATGGCAACTGTCGGAAGTAGCAGCACAGTTCTTCCACTGCAAAAACAACTCCACCTGTCTCATGAACTTCACATACCATCAGCTGTCCTGGCAGCTATCTAGGAAACCCTGTTGGGTCACTTCCGGTCCCATGCCCATTGAGCCCAGTGGGATGGAATCAAGCAGCTTCAGCACCCACACAAAAGGAACATGGAGCTCCTCACTCAAGGCGCTCAAAACTCCACAGCCAAAGACAAGTTCAGTGCCTAAGCCATTTCCCGCTGCCAAGGAAACCAAGTGCTCTGGCAGCACATATGTCTGAAAGTGGATATGACACCTAGGGAAGGGAGTGTGTTGGTCAATGGCAACTGCCCGAAGCAGCAGCACAGCTCTTCCACTGCCAAAACAACTCCACCTGCCTCATGAACTTCACATACCATCAGCTGTCCTGGCAGCTATCTAGGAAACCCTGTTGGGTCACTTCCGGTCCCATGCCCATTGAGCCCAGTGGGATGGAATCAAGCAGCTTCAGCACCCACACAAAACGAACATGGAGCTCCTCACTCAAGGCGCTCAAAACTCCACGGCCAAAGACAAGTTCAGTGCCCAAGCCATTTCCCGCTGCCATGGAAACCAAGTGCTCTGGCAGCACATATGTCTGAAAGTGGATATGACACCTAGGGAAGGGAGTGTTGATGAATGGCAACTGCCTGAAGCAGCAGCACAGCTCTTCCACTCCAAAAACAACTCCACCTGCCTCATGAACTTCACATACCATCTGCTGTCCTGGCAGCTGTCTAGGAAACCCTGTTGGGTCACTTCCGGTCCCATGCCCATTGAGCCCAGTGGGATGGAATCAAGCAGCTTCAGCACCCACACAAAACGAACATGGAGCTCCTCACTAAAGGCACGCAAATCTCCACAGCCAAAGACAAGTTCAGTGCCCAAGCCATTTCCCGCTGCCATGGAAACCAAGTGCTCTGGCAGCACATATGTCTGTAAGTGGATATGACACCTAGGGAAGGGAGTGTGCTGGTGAATGGCAACTGCCCGAAGCAGCAGCACAGCTCTTCCAGTGCCAAAACAACTCCACCTGCCTCATGAACTTCACATACCATCAGCTGTCCTGGCAGCTATCTAGGAAATCCTGTTGGGTCACTTCCGGTCACACAAAACGAGCATGGAGCTCCTCACTCAAGGCGCTCAAAACTCCACGGCCAAAGACAAGTTAAGTGCCCAAGCCATTTCCCTCTGCCATGGAAACCAAGTGCTCTGGCAGCACATATGTCTGAAAGTGGATATGACACCTAGGGAAGGGAGTGTGCTGGTAAATGGCAACTGCCCGAAGCAGCAGCACAGCTCTTCCACTGCCAAAA
This sequence comes from Ochotona princeps, assembly GCF_030435755.1. NCBI lineage: Eukaryota > Metazoa > Chordata > Mammalia > Lagomorpha > Ochotonidae > Ochotona > Ochotona princeps. Next base: position 143,067,010 of record NC_080832.1, on the reverse strand, counting down.
CAACTCCACCTGCCTCATGAACTTCACATACCATCAGCTGTCCTGGCAGCTATCTAGGAAACCCTGTTGGGTCACTTCCGGTCCCATGCCCATTGAGCCAAGTGGGATGCAATCAAGCAGCTTGAGCACCAACACAAAACGAACATGGATCTCCTTACTCAAGGCGCTCAAAACTACATGGCGAAAGACAAGTTCAGTGCCCAAGCCATTTCCCGCTGCCATGGAAACCAAGTGCTCTTGCAGCACATATGTCTGAAAGTGGATATGACACCTAGGGAACGGAGTGTGCTGGTGAATGGCAACTGCCTAAAGCAGCAGCACAGTTCTTCCAGTGCCAAATAACTCCACCTGCCTCATGAACTTCACATACCATCAGCTGTCCTGGCAGCTGCCTAGGATACCCTGTTGGGTCACTTCCGGTCCCATGCCCATTGAGCCAAGTGGGATGCAATCAAGCAGCTTCAGCACCCACACAAAACGAACATGGAGCTCCTCACTCAAGGCGCTCAAAACTCCACAGCCAAAGACAAGTTCAGTGCCCAAGCCATTTCCCGCTGCCATGGAAACCAAGTGCTCTGGCAGCACATATGTCTGAAAGTGGATATGACACCTAGGGAAGGGAGTGTGCTGGTGAATGGCAACTGCCCGAAGCAGCAGCACAGCTCTTCCAGTGCCAAAACAACTCCACCTGCCTCATGAACTTCACATACCATCAGCTGTCTTGGCAGCTATCTAGGAAACCCTTTTGGGTCACTTCCGGTCCCATGCCCATTGAGCCCAGTGGGATGGAATCAAGCAGCTTCAGCACACACACAAAACGAACATGGAGCTCCTCACTCAAGGCGCTCAAAACTCCACAGCCAAAGACAAGTTCAGTGCCCAAGCCATTTCCCGCTGCCATGGAAACCAAGTGCTCTGGCAGCACATATGTCTGAAAGTGGATATGACACCTAGGGAACGGAGTCTGGTGGTGAATGGCAACTGCAGCAGCACAGCTCTTCCAGTGCCAAAACAACTCCACCTGCCTCATGAACTTCACATACCATCAGCTGTCCTGGCAGCTATCTAGGAAACCCTGTTGGGTCACTTCCGGTCCCATGCCCATTGAGCCCAGTGGGATGGAATCAAGCAGCTTCAAAACCCACACAAAACGAACATGGAGCTCCTCACTCAAGGCGCTCAAAACTTCACAGCCAAAGACAAGTTCAGTGCCCAAGCCATTTCCCGCTGCCATGGAAACCAAGTGCTCTGGCAGCACATATGTCTGAAAGTGGATATGACACCTAGGGAAGGGAGTGTGTTTGTGAATGGCAACTGCCCAAAGCAGCAGCACAGCTCTTCCACTGCCAAAACAACTCCACCTGCCTCATGAACTTCACATACCATCAGCTATCCTGGCAGCTATCTAGGAAACGTTGTTGGGTCACTTCCGGTCCCATGCCCATTGAGCCCACGGGGATGGAATCAAGCAGCTTCAGCACCCACACAAAACGAACATGGAGCTCCTCACTCAAGGCGCTCAAAACTCCACAGCCAAAGACAAGTTCAGTACCCAAGCCATTTCCCACTGCCATGGAAACCAAGTGCTCTGGCAGCACATATGTCTGAAAGTGGATATGACACCTAGGGAAGGGAGTGTGTTGGTGAATGGCAACTGCCCAAAGCAGCAGCACAGCTCTTCCAGTGCCAAAACAACTCCACCTGCCTCATGAACTTCACATACCATCAGCTGTCCTGGCAGCTATCTAGGAAACCCTGTTGGGTCACTTCCGGTCCCATGCCCATTGAGCCCAGTGGGATGGAATCAAGCAGCTTCAGCACCCACACAAAACGAACATGGAGCTCCTCACTCAAGGCGCTCAAAACTACATGGCCAAAGACAAGTTCAGTGCCCAAGCCATTTCCCGCTGCCATGGAATCCAAGTGCTCTGGCAGCACATATGTCTGAAAGTGGATATGACACCTAGGGAAGGGAGTGTTTTGGTGAATGGCAACTGCCCGAAGCAGCAGGACAGCTCTTCCACTGCCAGTGCCAAAACAACTCCACCTGCCTCATGAACTTCACATACCATCAGCTGTCCTGGCAGCTGTCTAGGAAACCCTGTTGGGTCACTTCCGGTCCCATGCCCATTGAGCCCAGTGGGATGGAATCAAGCAGCTTCAGCACCCACACAAAACGAACATGGAGCTCCTCACTCAAGGCGCTCAAAACTCCACAGCCAAAGACAAGTTCAGTGCCCAAGCCATTTCCCGCTGCCATGGAAACCAAGTGCTCTGGCAGCACATATGTCTGAAAGTGGATATGACACCTAGGGAAGGGAGTGTGTTGGTGAATGGCAACTGCCCGAAGCAGCAGCACAGCTCTTCCAGTGCCAAAACAACTCCAATTGCCTCATGAACTTCACATACCATCAGCTGTCCTGGCAGCTGTCTAGGAAACCCTGTTGGGTCACTTCCGGTCCCATGCCCATTGAGCCCAGTGGGATGGAATCAAGCAGCTTCAGCACCCACACAAAACGAACATGGAGCTCTTCACTCAAGGCGCTCAAAACTTCATAGCCAAAGACAAGTTCAGTGCCCAAGCCATTTCCCGCTGCCATGGAAACCAAGTGCTCTGGCAGCACATATGTCTGAAAGTGGATATGACACCTAGGGAAGGGAGTGTGTTGGTGAATGGCAACTGCCCAAAGCAGCAGCACAGCTCTTCCACTGCCAAAACAACTCCAATTGCCTCATCAACTTCACATACCATCAGCTGTCCTGGCAGCTGTCTAGGAAACCCTGTTGGGTCACTTCCGGTCCCATGCCCATTGAGCCCAGTGGGATGGAATCAAGCAGCTTCAGCACCCACACAAAACGAACATGGAGCTCCTCACTCAAGGCGCTCAAAACTACATGGCGAAAGACAAGTTCAGTGCCCAAGCCATTTCCCGCTGCCATGGAATCCAAGTGCTCTGGCAGCACATATGTCTGAAAGTGGATATGGCACCTAGGGAAGGGAGTGTGTTGGTGAATGGCAACTGCCCGAAGCAGCAGCACAGCTCTTCCAGTGCCAATACAACTCCGACTGCCTCATGAACTTCACATACCATCAGCTGTCCTGGCAGCTATCTAGGAAACCCTGTTGGGTCACTTCCGGTCCCATGCCCATTGAGCCCAGTGGGATGGAATCAAGCAGCTTGAGCACCCACACAAAACGAACATGGAGCTCTTCCCTCAAGGCGCTCAAAACTTCATAGCCAAAGACAAGTTCAGTGCCCAAGGCATTTCCCGCTGCCATGGAAACCAAGTGCTCTGGCAGCACATATGTCTGAAAGTGGATATGACACCTAGGGAACGGAGTGTGCTGGCGAATGGCAACTGCCCGAAGCAGCAGCACAGCTCTTCCACTGCCAAAACAACTCCACCTGCCTCATGAACTTCACATACCATCAGCTGTCCTGGCAGCTGTCTAGGAAACCCTGTTGGGTCACTTCCGGTCCCATGCCCATTGAGCCCAGTGGGATGGAATCAAGCAGCTTCAGCACCCACACAAAACGAACATGGAGCTCCTCACTCAAGGCACTCAACACTCCACACCAAAGACAATTTCAGTGCCCAAGCCATTTCCCGCTGCCATGGAAACCAAGTGCTCTGGCAGCACATATGCCTGAAAGTGGATATGACACCTAGGGAAGGGAGTGTGCTGGTGAATGGCAACTGCCCGAAGCAGCAGCACAGCTCTTCCACTGACAAAACAACTCCAACTGCCTCATGAACTTCACATACCATCAGCTGTCCTGGCAGCTGTCTAGGAAACCCTGTTGGGTCACTTCCGGTCCCATGCCCATTGAGCCCAGTGGGATGGAATCAAGCAGCTTGAGCACCCACACAAAACGAACATGGAGCTCCTCACTCAAGGCGCTCAAAACTTCACAGCCAAAGACAAGTTCAGTGCCCAAGCCATTTCCCGCTGCCATGGAAACCAAGTGCTCTGGCAGCACATATGTCTGAAAGTGGATATGACACCTAGGGAACGGAGTGTGCTGGTGAATGGCAACTGCCCGAAACAGCAGCACAGGTCTTCCACTGCCAAAACAACTCCACCTGCCTCATGAACTTCACATACCATCAGCTGTCCTGGCAGCTATCTAGGAAACCCTGTTGGGTCACTTCCGGTCCCATGCCCATTGAGCCCAGTGGGATGGAATCAAGCAGCTTCAGCACCCACACAAAACGAACATGGAGCTCCTCACTCAAGGCGCTCAAAACTACATGGCCAAAGACAAGTTCAGTGCCCAAGCCATTTCCCGCTGCCATGGAATCCAAGTGCTCTGGCAGCACATATGTCTGAAAGTGGATATGACACCTTGGGAAGGGAGTGTTTTGGTGAATGGCAACTGCCCGAAGCAGCAGGACAACTCTTCCACTGCCAGTGCCAAAACAACTCCACCTGCCTCATGAACTTCACATACCATCAGCTGTCCTGGCAGCTGTCTAGGAAACCCTGTTGGGTCACTTCCGGTCCCATGCCCATTGAGCCCAGTGGGATGGAATCAAGCAGCTTGAGCACCCACACAAAACGAACATGGAGCTCCTCACTCAAGGCGCTCAAAACTTCACAGCCAAAGACAAGTTCAGTGCCCAAGCCATTTCCCGCTGCCATGGAAACCAAGTGCTCTGGCAGCACATATGTCTGAAAGTGGATATGACACCTAGGGAAGGGAGTGTGTTGGTGAATGGCAACTGCCCGAAGCAGCAGCACAGCTCTTCCACTGCCAAAACAACTCCAATTGCCTCATGAACTTCACATACCATCAGCTGTCCTGGCAGCTGTCTAGGAAACCCTGTTGGGTCACTTCCGGTCCCATGCCCATTGAGACAAGTGGGATGGAATCAAGCAGCTTCAGCACCCACACAAAACGAACATGGAGCTCTTCACTCAAGGCGCTCAAAACTTCATAGCCAAAGACAAGTTCAGTGCCCAAGGCATTTCCCGCTGCCATGGAAACCAAGTGCTCTGGCAGCACATATGTCTGAAAGTGGATATGACACCTAGGGAAGGGAGTGTGCTGGCGAATGGCAACTGCCCGAAGCAGCAGCACAGCTCTTCCACTGCCAAAACAACTCCAACTGCCTCATGAACTTCACATACCATCAGCTGTCCTGGCAGCTGTCTAGGAAACCCTGTTGGGTCACTTCCGGTCCCATGCCCATTGAGCCCAGTGGGATGGAATCAAGCAGCTTGAGCACCCACACAAAACGAACATGGAGCTCCTCACTCAAGGCACTCAACACTCCACAGCCAAAGACAAATTCAGTGCCCAAGCCATTTCCCTCTGCCATGGAAACCAAGTGCTCTGGCAGCACATATGCCTGAAAGTGGATATGACACCTAGGGAAGGGAGTGTGCTGGTGAATGGCAACTGCCCGAAGCAGCAGCACAGCTCTTCCACTGACAAAACAACTCCACCTGTCTCATGAACTTCACATACCATCAGCTGTCCTGGCAGCTGTCTAGGAAACCCTGTTGGGTCACTTCCGGTCCCATGCCCATTGAGCCCAGTGGGATGGAATCAAGCAGCTTGAGCACCCACACAAAGCGAACATGGAGCTCCTCACTCAAGGCGCTCAAAACTTCACAGCCAAAGACAAGTTCAGTGCCCAAGCCATTTCCCGCTGCCATGGAAACCAAGTGCTCTGGCAGCACATATGCCTGAAAGTGGATATGACACCTAGGGAACGGAGTGTGCTGGTGAATGGCAACTGCCCGAAACAGCAGCACAGGTCTTCCACTGCCAAAACAACTCCACCTGCCTCATGAACTTCACATACCATCAGCTGTCCTGGCAGCTATCTAGGAAACCCTGTTGGGTCACTTCCGGTCCCATGCCCATTGAGCCCAGTGGGATGGAATCAAGCAGCTTGAGCACCCACACAAAACGAACATGGAGCTCTTCACTCAAGGCGCTCAAAACTTCATAGCCAAAGACAAGTTCAGTGCCCAAGGCATTTCCCGCTGCCATGGAAACCAAGTGCTCTGGCAGCACATATGTCTGAAAGTGGATATGACACCTAGGGAAGGGAGTGTGTTGTTGACTGGCAACTGCCCGAAGCAGCAGCACAGCTCTTCCACTGCCAAAACAACTCCAACTGCCTCATGAACTTCACATACCATCAGCTGTCCTGGCAGCTGTCTAGGAAACCCTGTTGGGTCACTTCCGGTCCCATGCCCATTGAGCCCAGTGGGATGGAATCAAGCAGCTTGAGCACCCACACAAAACGAACATGGAGCTCCTCACTCAAGGCACTCAACAATCCACAGCCAAAGACAAATTCAGTGCCCAAGCCATTTCCCTCTGCCATGGAAACCAAGTGCTCTGGCAGCACATATGCCTGAAAGTGGATATGACACCTAGGGAAGGGAGTGTGCTGGTGAATGGCAACTGCCCGAAGCAGCAGCACAGCTCTTCCACTGACAAAACAACTCCACCTGCCTCATGAACTTCACATACCATCAGCTGTCCTGGCAGCTGTCTAGGAAACCCTGTTGGGTCACTTCCGGTCCCATGCCCATTGAGCCCAGTGGGATGGAATCAAGCAGCTTGAGCACCCACACAAAACGAACATGGAGCTCCTCACTCAAGGCGCTCAAAACTTCACAGCCAAAGACAAGTTCAGTGCCCAAGCCATTTCCCGCTGCCATGGAAACCAAGTGCTCTGGCAGCACATATGCCTGAAAGTGGATATGACACCTAGGGAACGGAGTGTGCTGGTGAATGGCAACTGCCCGAAACAGCAGCACAGGTCTTCCACTGACAAAACAACTCCACCTGCCTCATGAACTTCACATACCATCAGCTGTCCTGGCAGCTATCTAGGAAACCCTGTTGGGTCACTTCCGGTCCCATGCCCATTGAGCCCACGGAGATGGAATCAAGCAGCTTGAGCACCCACACAAAACGAACATGGAGCTCCTCACTCAAGGCGCTCAAAGCTGCACAGCCAAAGACAAATTCAGTGCCCAAGCCATTTCCCTCTGCCATGGAAACCAAGTGCTCTGGCAGCACATATGCCTGAAAGTGGATATGACACCTAGGGAACGGAGTGTGCTGGTGAATGGCAACTGCCTAAAGCAGCAGCACAGTCTTCCAGTGCCAAAACAACTCCACCTGCCTCATGAACTTCACATACCATCAGCTGTCCTGGCAGCTATCTAGGAAACCCTGTTGGGTCACTTCTGGTCCCATGCCCATTGAGCCCAGGGGGATGGAATCAAGCAGCTTGAGCACCCACACAAAACGAACATGGAGCTCCTCACTCAAGGTTCCCAAAACTCCACGGCCAAAGACAAGTTCAGTGCCCAAGCCATTTCCCGCTGCCATGGAAACCAAGTGCTCTGGCAGCACATATGTCTGAAAGTGGATATGACACCTAGGGAAGGGAGTGTGCTGGTGAATGGCAACTGCCCGAAGCAGCAGGACAGCTCTTCCACTGCCAGTGCCAAAACAACTCCACCTGCCTCATGAACTTCACATACCATCAGCTGTCCTGGCAGCTGTCTAGGAAACCCTGTTGGGTCACTTCCGGTCCCATACCCATTGAGCCCAGTGGGATGGAATCAAGCAGCTTGAGCACCCACACAAATCTAACATGGAGCTCCTCACTCAAGGCGCTCAAAACTTCACAGCCAATGACAAGTTCAGTGCCCAAGCCATTTCCCGCTGCCATGGAAACCAAGTGCTCTGGCAGCACATATGTCTGAAAGTGGATATGACACCTAGGGAAGGGAGTGTGTTGGTGAATGGCAACTGCCCAAAGCAGCAGCACAGCTCTTCCAGTGCCAAAACAACTCCAATTGCCTCATGAACTTCACATACCATCAGCTGTCCTGGCAGCTATCTAGGAAACCCTGTTGGGTCACTTCCGGTCCCATGACCATTGAGCCCAGTGGGATGGAATCAAGCAGCTTCAGCACCCACACAAAACGAACATGGAGCTCTTCACTCAAGGCGCTCAAAACTTCATAGCCAAAGACAAGTTCAGTGCCCAAGCCATTTCCCGCTGCCATGGAAACCAAGTGCTCTGGCAGCACATATGTCTGAAAGTGGATATGACACCTAGGGAAGGGAGTGTGGTGGTGAATGGCAACTGCCCGAAGCAGCAGCACAGCTCTTCCACTGCCAAAACAACTCCACCTGCCTCATGAACTTCACATACCATCAGCTGTCCTGGCAGCTATCTAGGAAACCCTGTTGGGTCACTTCCGGTCCCATGCCCATTGAGCCCAGTGGGATGGAATCAAGCAGCTTCAGCACCCACACAAAACGAACATGGAGCTCCTCACTCAAGGCACTCAACACTGCACAGCCAAAGACAAGTTCAGTGCCCAAGCCATTTCCCTCTGCCATGGAAACCAAGTGCTCTGGCAGCACATATGCCTGAAAGTGGATATGACACCTAGGGAAGGGAGTGTGCTGGTGAATGGCAACTGCCCGAAGCAGCAGGACAGCTCTTCCACTGCCAGTGCCAAAACAACTCCACCTGCCTCATGAACTTCACATACCATCAGCTGTCCTGGCAGCTGTCTAGGAAACCCTGTTGGGTCACTTCCGGTCCCATACGCATTGAGCCCAGTGGGATGCAATCAAACAGCTTGAGCACCCACACAAAACGAACATGGAGCTCCTCACTCAAGGCGCTCAAAACTTCACAGCAAAAGACAAGTTCAGTGCCCAAGCCATTTCCCGCTGCCATGGAAACCAAGTGCTCTGGCAGCACATATGTCTGAAAGTGGATATGACACCTAGGGAAGGGAGTGTGTTGGTGAATGGCAACTGCCTGAAGCAGCAGCACAGCTCTTCCAGTGCCAAAACAACTCCAATTGCCTCATGAACTTCACATACCATCAGCTGTCCTGGCAGATGTCTAGGAAACCCTGTTGGGTCACTTCCGGTCCCATGCCCATTGAGCCCAGTGGGATGGAATCAAGCAGCTTCAGCACCCACACAAAACGAACATGGAGCTCTTCACTCAAGGCGCTCAAAACTTCATAGCCAAAGACAAGTTCAGTGCCCAAGCCATTTCCCGCTGCCATGGAAACCAAGTGCTCTGGCAGCACATATGTCTGAAAGTGGATACGACACCTAGGGAAGGGAGTGTGTTGGTTAATGGCAACTGCCCGAAGCAGCAGCACAGCTCTTCCAGTGCCAAAACAACTCCACCTGCCTCATGAACTTCACATACCATCAGCTGTCCTGGCAGCTATCTAGGAAACCCTGCTGGGTCACTTCTGGTCCCATGCCCATTGAGCCCAGTTCGATGGAATCAAGCAGCTTGAGCACCCACACAAAACGAACATGGAGCTCCTCACTCAAGGCGCTCAAAACTAGTTGGTGAAAGACAAGTTCAGTGCCCAAGCCATTTCCCGCTGCCATGGAAACCAAGTGCTCTGGCAGCACATATGTCTGAAAGTGGATATGACACCTAGGGAAGGGAGTGTGGTGGTGAATGGCAACTGCCCGAAGCAGCAGCACAGCTCTTCCAGTGCCAAAATAACTCCACCTGCCTCATGAACTTCACATACCATCAGCTGTCCTGGCAGCTATCTAGGAAACCCTGTTGGGTCACTTCCGGTCCCATGCGCATTGAGCCCAGGGGGATGGAATCAAGCAGCTTGAGCACCCACACAAAACGAACATGGAGCTCCTCACTCAAGGCGCTCAAAACTCCACAGCCAAAGACAAGTTCAGTGCAGAAGCCATTTCCCGCTGCCATGGAAACAAGTGCTCTGGCAGCACATATGTCTGAAAGTGGATATGACACCTAGGGAAGGGAGTGTGTTGGTGAATGGCAACTGCCCAAAGCAGCAGCACAGCTCTTCCAGTGCCAAAATAACTCCACCTGCCTCATGAACTTCACATACCATCAGCTGTCCTGGCAGCTATCTAGGAAACCCTGTTGGGTCACTTCCGGTCCCATGCCCATTGAGCCCAGTGGGATGGAATCAAGCAGCTTGAGCACCCACACAAAACGAACATGGAGCTCCTCACTCAAGGCGCTCAAAACTACATGGCGAACGACAAGTTCAGTGCCCAAGCCATTTCCCGCTGCCATGGAAACCAAGTGCTCTGGCAGCACATATGTCTGAAAGTGGATATGACACCTAGGGAAGGGAGTGTGTTGTTGACTGGCAACTGCCCGAAGCAGCAGCACAGCTCTTACACTTCCAAAACAACTCCAACTGCCTCATGAACTTCACATACCATCAGCTGTCCTGGCAGCTATCTAGGAAACCCTGTTGGGTCACTTCCGGTCCCATGCCCATTGAGCCCAGTGGGATGGAATCAAGCAGCTTCAGCACCCACACAAAACGAACATGGAGCTCCTCACTCAAGGCGCTCAAAACTCCACGGCCAAAGACAAGTTCAGTGCCCAAGCCACTTCCCGCTGCCATGGAAACCAAGTGCTCTGGCAGCACATATGTCTGAAAGTGGATATGACACCTAGCGAAGGGAGTCTGGTGGGGAATGGCAACTGCCCGAAGCAGCAGCACAGCTCTTCCAGTGCCAAAACAACTCCACCTGCCTCATGAACTTCACATACCATCAGCTGTCCTGGCAGCTATCTAGGAAACCCTGTTGGGTCACTTCCGGTTCCATGCCCATTGAGCCCAGAGGGATGGAATAAAGCAGCTAGAGCAACCACGCAAAACGAACATGGAGCTCCTCACTCAAGGCGCTCAAAACTACATGGCGAAAGACAAGTTAGTGCCGAAACAATTTCCGGCTGCAATGGAAACAAGTGCTCTGGCAGCACATATGTCTGAAAATGGATATGACACCTAGGGAAGGGAGTCTGGTGGTGAATGGGAACTGTCCGAAGCAGCAGCACAGCTCTTCCACTGCCAAAACAACTCCACCTGCCTCATGAACTTCACATACCATCAGCTGTCCTGGCAGCTATCTAGGAAACCCTGTTGGGTCACTTCCGGTTTCATGCCCATTGAGCCCAGTGGGATGGAATCAAGCAGCTTCAGCACCCACACAAAACGAACATGAAGCTCCTCACTCTAGGCGCTCAAAACTCCACGGCCAAAGACAAGTTCAGTGCCCAAGCCATTTCCCACTGCCATGGAAACCAAGTGCTCTGGCAGCACATATGTCTGAAAGTGGATATGACACCTAGGGAAGGGAGTGTGCTGGTGAATGGCAACTGCCCGAAGCAGCAGCACAGCTCTTCCAGTGCCAAAACAACTCCACCTGCCTCATGAACTTCACATACCATCAGCTATCCTGGCAGCTATCTAGGAAACCCTGTTGGGTCACTTCCGGTCCCATGCCCATTGAGCCCAGTGGGATGGAATCAAGCAGCTTAAGCACCCACACAAAACGAACATGGAGCTCCTCTTCAAGGCGCTCAAACCTCACAGCCAAAGACAAGTTCAGTGCCCAAGGCATTTCCAGCTGCCATGGAAACCATGTGCTCTGGCAGCACATATGACTGAAAGTGGTGATGACACCTAGGGAAGGGAGTGTGCTGGTGAATGGCAACTGCCCGAAGCAGCAGCACAGCTCTTCCACTGCCAAAACAACTCCACCTGCCTCATGAACTTCACATACCATCAGCTGTCCTGGCAGCTGTCTAGGAAACCCTGTTGGGTCACTTCCGGTCCCATGCCCATTGAGCCCAGTCTGATTGAATCAAGCAGCTTCAGCACCCACACAAAACGAACATGGAGCTCCTCACTCAAGGCGCTCAAAACTGCACAGCCAAAGACAAATTCAGTGCCCAAGCCATTTCCCTCTGCCATGGAAACCAAGTGCTCTGGCAGCACATATGCCTGAAAGTGGATATGACACCTAGGGAAGGGAGTGTGCTGGTGAATGGCAACTGCCTAAAGCAGCGCACAGCTCTTCCACTGCAAAAACAACTCCACATGCCTCATGAACTTCACATACCATCAGCTGTCCTGGCAGCTATCTAGGAAACCCTGTTGGGTCACTTCCGGTCCCATGCCCATTGAGCCCAGTGGGATGGAATCAAGCAGCTTGAGCACCCACACAAAACGAACATGGAGCTCCTCACTCAAGGCGCTCAAAAGTACATGGCGAAAGACAAGTTCAGTGCCCAAGCCATTTCCCGCTGCCATGGAAACCAAGTGCTCTGGCAGCACATATGTCTGAAAGTGGATATGACACCTAGGGAAGGGAGTGTGCTGGTGAATGGCAACTGCCCGAAGCAGCAGCACAGCTCTTCCAGTGCCAAAACAACTCCACCTGCCTCATGAACTTCACATACCATCAGCTGTCCTGGCAGCTATCTAGGAAACCCTGTTGGGTCACTTACGGTCCCATGCCAATTGAGCCCAATGGGATGGAATCAAGCAGCTTCAGCACCCACACAAAACGAACATGGAGCTCCTCACTCAAGGCGCTCAAATCTCCACGGCCAAAGACAAGTTCAGTGCCCAAGCCATTTCCCGCTGCCATGGAAACCAAGTGCTCTGGCAGCACATATGTCTGAAAGTGATTATGACACTTAGCGAAGGGAGTCTGGTGGTGAATGGCAACTGCCCGAAGCAGCAGCACAGCTCTTCCAGTGCCAAAACAACTCCACCTGCCTCATGAACTTCACATACCATCAGCTGTCCTGGCAGCTATCTAGGAAACCCTGCTGGGTCACTTCTGGTCCCATGCCCATTGAGCCCAGTGGGATGGAATCAAGCAGCTTCATCACCCACACAAAACGAACATGGAGCTCCTCACTCAAGGCGCTCAAAACTAGTTGGTGAAAGACAAGTTCAGTGCCCAAGCCATTTCCCGCTGCCATGGAAACCAAGTGCTCTGGCAGCACATATGTCTGAAAGTGGATATGACACCTAGGGAAGGGAGTGTGGTGGTGAATGGCAACTGCCCAAAGCAGCAGCACAGCTCTTCCAGTGCCAAAATAACTCCACCTGCCTCATGAACTTCACATACCATCAGCTGTCCTGGCAGCTATCTAGGAAACCCTGTTGGGTCACTTCCGGTCCCATGCGCATTGACCCCAGGGGGATGGAATCAAGCAGCTTCAGCACCCACACAAAACGAACATGGAGCTCCTCACTCAAGGCGCTCAAAACTCCACAGCCAAAGACAAGTTCAGTGCAGAAGCCATTTCCCGCTGCCATGGAAACCAAGTGCTCTGGCAGCACATATGTCTGAAAGTAGACATTACACCTAGGGAAGGGAGTGTGGTGGTGAATGGCAACTGTCCGAAGCAGCAGCACAGCTCTTCCACTGCCAAAACAACTCCACCTGCCTCATGAACTTCACATACCATCAGCTGTCCTGGCAGCTATCTAGGAAACCCTGTTGGGTCACTTCCGGTCCCATGCCCATTGAGCCCAGTGGGATGGAATCAAGCAGCTTGAGCACCCACACAAAACGAACATGGAGCTCCTCACTCAAGACGCTCAAAACTCCACAGCCAAAGACAAGTTCAGTGCCGAAGCCATTTCCCGCTGCCATGGAAACCAAGTGCTCTGGCAGCACATATGTCTGAAAGTGGATATGACACCTAGGGAAGGGAGTGTGTTGGTGAATGGCAACTGCCCGAAGCAGCAGCACAGCTCTTACACTTCCAAAACAACTCCACCTGCCTCATGAACTTCACATACCATCAGCTGTCCTGGCAGCTATCTAGGAAACCCTGTTGGGTCACTTCCGGTCCCATGCCCATTGAGCCCAGTGGGATGGAATCAAGCAGCTTCAGCACCCACACAAAACGAACATGGAGCTCCTCACGCAAGGCGCTCAAAACTCCACGGCCAAAGACAAGTTCAGTGCCCAAGCCACTTCCCGCTGCCATGGTAACCAAGTGCTCTGGCAGCACATATGTCTGAAAGTGGATATGACACCTAGCGAAGGGAGTCTGGTGGGGAATGGCAACTGCCCGAAGCAGCAGCACAGCTCTTCCAGTGCCAAAACAACTCCACCTGCCTCATGAACTTCACATACCATCAGCTGTCCTGGCAGCTATCTAGGAAACCCTGTTGGGTCACTTCCGGTTCCATGCCCATTGAGCCCAGAGGGATGGAATAAAGCAGCTAGAGCAACCACGCAAAACGAACATGGAGCTCCTCACTCAAGGCACTCAAAACTACATGGCGAAAGACAAGTTAGTGCCGAAACAATTTCCGGCTGCAATGGAAACAAGTGCTCTGGCAGCACATATGTCTGAAAATGGATATGACACCTAGGGAAGGGAGTCTGGTGGTGAATGGGAACTGTCCGAAGCAGCAGCACAGCTCTTCCACTGCCAAAACAACTCCACCTGCCTCATGAACTTCACATACCATCAGCTGTCCTGGCAGCTATCTAGGAAACCCTGTTGGGTCACTTCCGGTTTCATGCCCATCGAGCCCAGTGGGATGGAATCAAGCAGCTTCAGCACCCACACAAAACGAACATAAAGCTCCTCACTCAAGGCGCTCAAAACTCCACAGCCAAAGACAAGTTCAGTGCAGAAGCCATTTCCCACTGCCATGGAAACCAAGTGCTCTGGCAGCACATATGTCTGAAAGTGGATATGACACCTAGGGAAGGGAGTGTGCTGGTGAATGGGAACTGTCCGAAGCAGCGCACAGCTCTTCCACTGCAAAAACAACTCCACCTGCCTCATGAACTTCACATACCATCAGCTGTCCTGGCAGTTATCTAGGAAACCCTCTTGGGTCACTTCCGGTCCCATGCCCATTGAGCCCAGTGGGATGGAATCAAGCAGCTTCAGCACCCACACAAAACGAACGTGGAGCTCCTCACTCAAGGCGCTCAAAACTCCACAGTCAAAGAAAAGTTCAGTGCCCAAGCCATTTCCCGCTGCCATGGAACCAAGTGCTCTGGCAGCACATATGTCTGAAAGTGGATATGACACCTAAGGAAGGGAGTGTGCTGGTGAATGGCAACTGCCCGAAGCAGCAGCACAGCTCTTCCAGTGCCAAAACAACTCCACCTGCCTCATGAACTTCACATACCATCAGCTATCCTGGCAGCTATCTAGGAAACCCTGTTGGGTCACTTCCGGTCCCATGCCCATTGAGCCCAGTGGGATGGAATCAAGCAGCTTAAGCACCCACACAAAACGAACATGGAGCTCCTCACTCAAGGCGCTCAAACCTCACACCCAAAGACAAGTTCAGTGCCCAAGGCATTTCCAGCTGCCATGGAAACCATGTGCTCTGGCAGCACATATGACTGAAAGTGGTTATGACACCTAGGGAAGGGAGTGTGCTGGTGAATGGCAACTGCCCGAAGCAGCAGCACAGCTCTTCCACTGCCAAAACAACTCCACCTGCCTCATGAACTTCACATACCATCAGCTGTCCTGGCATGAATGTTGGACACCCTGTTGGGTCACTTCTGGTCCCATGCCCATTGAGCCCAGTGAGATGGAATCAAGCAGCTTCATCACCCACACAAAACTAACATGGAGCTCCTCACTCAAGGCGCTCAAAACAACATGGCGAAAGACAAGTTCAGTGCTGAAACAATTTCCCGCTGCCAAGCAAACCAAGTGCTCTGGCAGCACATATGTCTGAAAGTGGATATGACACCTAGGGAAGGGAGTGTGTTGGTGAATGGCAACTGCCCGAAGCAGCAGCACAGCTCTTCCACTGCCAAAACAACTCCACCTGCCTCATGAACTTCACATACCATCAGCTGTCCTGGCAGCTATCTAGGAAACCCTGTTGGGTCACTTCCGGTCCCATGCCCATTGAGCCCAGTGGGATGGAATCAAGCAGCTTCAGCACCCACACAAAACGAACATGGAGCTCCTCACGCAAGGCGCTCAAAACTCCACGGCCAAAGACAAGTTCAGTGCCCAAGCCATTTCGCACTGCCATGGAAACCAAGTGCTCTGGCAGCACATATGTTTGAAAGTGGATATGACACCAAGGGAAGGGAGTGTGCTGGTGAATGGCAACTGCCTGAAGCAGCAGCACAGCTCTTCCACTGCCAAAACAACTCCACCTGCCTCATGAACTTCACATACCATCAGCTGTCCTGGCAGCTATCTAGGAAACCCTGTTGGGTCACTTCCTGTCCCATGCCCATTGAGCCCAGTGGGATGGAATCAAGCAGCTTCAGCACCCACACAAATCTAACATGGAGCTCCTCACTCAAGGCACTCAAAACTCCATTGCCAAAGACAAGTTCAGTGCCCAAGCCATTTCCCGCTGCCATGGTAACCAAGTGCTCTGGCAGCACATATGTTTGAAAGTGGATATGACACCTAGGGAAGGGAGTGTGCTGGTGAATGGCAACTGCCCGAAGCAGCAGCACAGCTCTTCCAGTGCCAAAACAACTCCACCTGCCTCATGAACTTCACATACCATCAGCTGTCCTGGCAGCTATCTAGGAAACCCTGTTGGGTCACTTCCGGTCCCATGCCCATTGAGCCCAGTGGGATGGAATCAAGCAGCTTCAGCAGCCACACAAATCTAACATGGAGCTCCACACTCAAGGCACTCAAAACTACATGGCGAACCACAAGTTCAGTGCCCAAGCCATTTCCCGCTGCCAAGCAAACCAAGTGCTCTGGCAGCACATATGCCTGAAAGCGGATATGACACCTAGGGAAGGGAGTGTGCTGGTGAATGGCAACTGCCCGAAGCAGCAGCAGCACAGCTCTTCCACTGCCAAAACAACTCCACCTGCCTCATGAACTTCACTTACCATCAGCTGTCCTGGCAGCTATCTAGGAAACCCTGTTGGGTCACTTCCGGTCCCATGGCCATTGAGCCCAGTCTGATGGAATCAAGCAGCTTGAGCAACCACACAAAACGAACATGGAGCTCCTCACTCAAGGCGCTCAAAACTCCACGGTCAAAGACAAGTTCAGTGCCCAAGCCATTTCCCGCTGCCATGGAAACCAAGTGCTCTGACAGCACATATGTCTGAAAGTGGATATGACACCTAGGGAAGGGAGTGTTTTGGTGAATGGCAACCGCCTAAAGCAGCAGCACAGCTCTTCCAGTGCCAAAACAACTCCACCTGCCTCATGAACTTCACATACCATCAGCTGTCCTGGCAGCTATCTAGGAAACCCTGTTGGGTCACTTCCGGTCCCATGCCCATTGAGCCCAGTGGGATGGAATCAAGCAGCTTAAGCACCCACACAAAACGAACATGGAGCTCCTCACTCAAGGCGCTCAAAACTCCACGGCCAAAGACAAGTTCAGTGCCCAAGCCACTTCCCGCTGCCATGGAAACCAAGTGCTCTGGCAGCACATATGTCTGAAAGTGGATATGACACCTAGGGAAGGGAGTGTGCTGGTGAATGGCAACTACCCGAAGCAGCAGCACAGCTCTTCCACTGCCAAAACAACTCCACCTGCCTCATGAACTTCACATACCATCAGCTGTCCTGGCAGCTATCTAGGAAACCCTGTTGGGTCACTTCCGGTCCCATACCCATTGAGCCCAGGGGGATGGAATCAAGCAGCTTGAGCACCCACACAAATCTAACATGGAGCTCCTCACTCAAGGCGCTCAAAACTCCACGGCCAAATACAAGTTCAGTGCCCAAGCCATTTCCCGCTGCCATGGAAACCAAGTGCTCTGGCAGCACATAAGTCTGAAAGTGGATATGACACCTAGGGAAGGGAGTGTGCTGGTGAATGGCAACTGCCCGAAGCTGCAGCACAGCTCTTCCAGTGCCAAAACAACTCCACCTGCCTCATGAACTTCACATACCATCAGCTGTCCTGGCAGCTATCTAGGAAACCCTGTTGGGTCACTTCCGGTCCCATGCCCATTGAGCCCAGTAGGATGGAATCAAGCAGCTTGAGCACCCACACAAAACGAACATGGAGCTCCTCACTCAAGGCGCTCAAAACTACACAGCCAAAAACAAGTTCAGTGCCAGGGCCATTTCCCTTTGCCATGGAAACCAAGTGCTCTCTCAGCACATATGTCTGAAAGTGGATATGACACCTAGGGAAGGGAGTGTGTTGGTGAATGGCAACTGCACGAAGCAGCAGCACAGCTCTTCCACTGCCAAAACAACTCCACCTGCCTCATGAACTTCACATACCATCAGCTGTCCTGGCAGCTATCTAGGAAACCCTGTTGGGTCACTTCCGGTCCCATGCCCATTGAGCCCAGTGGGATGGAATCAAGCAGCTTGAGCAACCACACAAAACTAACATGGAGCTCCTCACTCAAGGCGCTCAAAACTACATGGCGAAAGACAAGTTCAGTGCCCAAGCCATTTCCCACTGCCATGGAAACCAAGTGCTCTGGCAGCACATATGCCTGAAAGTGGATATGACACCTAGGGAAGGGAGTGTGCTCGTGAATGGCAACTGCCCGAAGCAGCAGCACAGCCCTTCCAGTGCCAAAACAACTCCAACTGCCTCATGAACTTCACATACCATCAGCTGTCCTGGCAGCTATCTAGGAAACCCTGTTGGGTCACTTCCGGTCCCATGCCCATTGAGCCCAGGGGGATGGAATCAAGCAGCTTCAGCACCCACACAAAACGAACATGGAGCTCCTCACTCAAGGCGCTCAAAACTCCACAGCCAAAGACAAGTTCAGTGCCCATGCCACTTCCCGCTGCCATGGAAACCAAGTGCTCTGGCAGCACATATGCCTGAAAGTGGATATGACACCTAGGGAAGGGAGTGTGCTGGTGAATGGAAACTGCCCGAAGCAGTAGCACAGCTCTTCCACTGCCAAAAAACTCCACCTGCCTCATGAACTTCACATACCATCAGCTGTCCTGGCAGCTATCTAGGAAACCCTGTTGGGTCACATCCGGTCCCATGGCCATTGAGCCCAGTCTGATGGAATCAAGCAGCTTGAGCAACCACGCAAAACGAACATGGAGCTCCTCACTCAAGGCGCTCAAAACTCCACGGCCAAAGACAAGTTCAGTGCCCAAGCCATTTCCCGCTGCCATGGAAACCAAATGCTCTGGCAGCACATATGTCTGAAAGTGGATATGACACCTAGGGAAGGGAGTCTGGTGGTGAATGGGAACTGTCTGAAGCAGCAGCACAGCTCTTCCACTGCCAAAACAACTCCACCTGCCTCATGAACTTCACATACCATCAGCTGTCCTGGCAGCTATCTAGGAAACCCTGTTGGGTCACTTCCGGTCCCATGCCCATTGAGCCCAGTAGGATGGAATCAAGCAGCTTCAGCACCCACACAAAACGAACATGGAGCTCCTCACTCAAGGCGCTCAAAACTCCACAGCCAAAGACAAGTTCAGTGCCCAAGCCATTTCCCGCTGCCATATAAACCAAGTGCTCTGGCAGCACATATGTCTGAAAGTGGATATGAAACCTAGGGAAGGGAGTGTGCTGGTGAATGGCAACTGCCCGAAGCAGCAGCACAGCTCTTCCAGTGCCAAAACAACTCCACCTGCCTCATGAACTTCACATACCATCAGCTGTCCTGGAAGCTATCTAGGAAACCCTGTTGGGTCACTTCGGGTCCCATGCCCATTGAGCCCAGTGGGATGGAATCAAGCAGCTTGAGCACCCACACAAAACGAACATGGAGCTCCTCACTCAAGGCGCTCAAAACTCCACGGCCAAAGACAAGTTCAGTGCCCAAGCCATATCCCACTGCCAGGGAAACCAAGTGCTCTGGCAGCACATATGTCTGAAAGTGGATATGACACCTAGGGAAGGGAGTGTGTTGGTGAATGCGAACTGTCCGATGCGGCAGCACAGCTCTTCCAGTGCAAAAACAACACTACCTGCCTCATGAACTTCACATACCATCAGCTGTCCTGGCAGCTATCTAGGAAACCCTGTTGGGTCACTTCCGGTCCCATGCCCATTGAGCCCAGTGGGATGGAATCAAGCAGCTTGAGCACCCACACAAAACGAACATGGAGCTCCTCACTCAAGGCGCTCAAAACTAAACGGCCAAAGACAAGTTCAGTGCCGAAACCATTTCCCGCTGCCATGGAAACCAAGTGCTCTGGCAGCACATATGCCTGAAAGTGGATATGACACCCAGGGAAGGGAGTGTGCTGGTGAATGGAAACTGCCCGAAGCAGCAGCACAGCTCTTCCACTGCCAAAACAACTCCACCTGCCTCATGAACTTCACATACCATCAGCTGTCCTGGCAGCTATCTAGGAAACCCTGTTGGGTCACTTCCGGTCCCATGCCCATTGAGCCCAGGGGGATGGAATCAAGCAGCTTCAGCACCCACACAAAACGAACATGGAGCTCCTCACTCAAGGCACTCAAAACTACATGGCAAAAGACAAGTTCAGTGACCAAGCCATTTCCCGTTGCCATGGAAACCAAGTGCTCTGGCAGCACATATGTCTGAAAGTGGATATGACACCTAGGGAAGGGAGTGTGCTCGTGAATGGCAACTGCCTGAAGCAGCAGCACAGCTCTTCCACTGCCGAAAAACTCCACCTGCCTCATGAACTTCACATACCATCAGCTGTCCTGGCAGCTATCTAGGAAACCATGTTGGGTCACTTCCGGTCCCATGCCCATTGAGCCCAGTCTGATGGAATCAAGCAGCTTGAGCAACAACGCAAAACGAACATGGAGCTCCTCACTCAAGGCGCTCAAAACTCCACAGCCAAAGACAAGTTCAGTGCCCAAGCCATTTCCCGCTGCCATGGAAACCAAATGCTCTGGCAGCACATATGTCTGAAAGTGGATATGACACCTAGGGAAGGGAGTCTGGTGGTGAATGGGAACTGTCCGAAGCAGCAGCACAGCTCTTCCACTGCCAAAACAACTCCACCTGCCTCATGAACTTCACATACCATCAGCTGTCCTGGCAGCTATCTAGGAAACCCTGTTGGGTCACTTCCGGTCCCATGCCCATTGAGCCCAGTCTGATGGAATCAAGCAGCTTGAGCACCCACACAAAACGAACATGGAGCTCCTCACTCAAGGTGCTCAAAACTCCACGGCCAAAGACAAGTTCAGTGCCAAAGCCATTTCCCACTGCCAGGGAAACCAAGTGCTCTGGCAGCACATATGTCTGAAAGTGGATATGACACCTAGGGATGGGAGTGTGTTGGTGAATGGGAACTGTCCGAAGCGGCAGCACAGCTCTCCAGTGCAAAAACAACTTCACCTGCCTCATGAACTTCACATACCATCAGCTGTTCTGGCAGCTATCTAGGAAACCCTGTTGGGTCACTTCCGGTCCCATGCCCATTGAGCCCAGTGGGATGGAATCAAGCAGCTTCAGCACCCACACAAAACGAACATGGAGCTCCTCACTCAAGGCGCTCAAAACTCCACGGCCAAAGACAAGTTCACTGCCCAAGCCATTTCCCACTGCCAGGGAAACCAAGTGCTCTGGCAGCACATATGTCTGAAAGTGGATATGACACCTAGGGAAGGGAGTGTGGTGGTGAATGGGAACTGTCCGAAGCGGCAGCAAAGCTCTCCAGTGCAAAAACAACACTACCTGCCTCATGAACTTCACATACCATCAGCTGTTCTGGCAGCTATCTAGGAAACCCTGTTGGGTCACTTCCGGTCCCATGCCCATTGAGCCCAGTGGGATGGAATCAAGCAGCTTGAGCACCCACACAAAACGAACATGGAGCTCCTCACTCAAGGTGCTCAAAACTCCACAGCCAAAGACAAGTTCAGTGCCCAAGCCACTTCCCGCTGCCATGGAAACCAAGTGCTCTGGCAGCACATATGTCTGAAAGTGGATATGACACCTAGGGAAGGGAGTGTGCTGGTGAATGGCAACTGCCCAAAGCAGCGCACATCTCTTCCACTGCCAAAACAACTCCACCTGCCTCATGAACTTCACATACCATCAGCTGTCCTGGCAGCTATCTAGGAAACCCTGTTGGGTCACTTCCGGTCCCATGCCCATTGAGCCCAGTGGGATGGAATCAAGCAGCTTCAGCACCCACACAAAACGAACATGGAGCTCCTCACTCAAGGCGCTCAAAACTCCACTGCCAAAGACAAGTTCAGTGCCCAAGCCACTTCCCGCTGCCATGGAAACCATGTGCTCTGGCAGCACATATGTCTGAAAGTAGATATGACACCTAGGGAAGGGAGTGTGTTGGTGAATGGCAACTGCCTGAAGCAGCAGCACAGCTCTTCCACTGCCAAAACAACTCCACCTGCCTCATGAACTTCACATACCATCAGCTGTCCTGGCAGCTATCTAGGAAACCCTGTTGGGTCACTTCCGGTCCCATGCCCATTGAGCCCAGTAGGATGGAATCAAGCAGGTTCAGCACCCACACAAAACGAACATGGAGCTCCTCACTCAAGGCGCTAAAAACTAAACGGCCAAAGACAAGTTCAGTGCCGAAACAATTTCCCGCTGCCATGGAAACGAAGTGCTCTGGCAGCACATATGTCTGAAAGTGGATATGACACCTAGGGAAGGGAGTGTGCTGGTGAATGGCAACTGCCCGAAGCAGCAGCACAGCTCTTCCACTGCCAAAACAACTCCACCTGCCTCATGAACTTCACATACCATCAGCTGTCCTGGCAGCTATCTAGGAAACCCTGTTGGGTCACTTCCGGTCCCATGACCATTGAGCCCAGGGGGATGGAATCAAGCAGCTTGAGCACCCACACAAAACGAACATGGAGCTCCTCACTCAAGGCACTCAAAACTCCACGGCCAAAGACAAGTTCAGTGCCCAAGCCATTTCCCGCTGCCATGGAATCCAAGTGCTCTGGCAGCACATATGTCTGAAAGTGGATATGACACCTAGGGAAGGGAGTGTGCTCGTGAATGGCAACTGCCTGAAGCAGCAGCACAGCTCTTCCACTGCCAAAACAACTCCACCTGCCTCATGAACTTCACATACCATCAGCTGTCCTGGCAGCTATCTAGGAAACCCTGTTGGGTCACTTCCGGTCCCATGCCCATTGAGCCCAGTAGGATGGAATCAAGCAGCTTCAGCACCCACACAAAACGAACATGGAGCTCCTCACTCAAGGCGCTCAAACTACTTGGCGAAAGACAAGTTCAGTGCCCAAACCATTTCCCGCTGCCATGGAAACCAAGTGCTCTGGCAGCACATATGACTGAAAGTGGTTATGACACCTAGGGAAGGGAGTGTGTTGGTGAATGGCAACTGCCTGAAGCAGCAGCACAGCTCTTCCACTGCCAAAACAACTCCACCTGCCTCATGAACTTCACATACCATCAGCTGTCCTGGCAGCTATCTAGGAAACCCTGTTGGGTCACTTCCGGTCCCATGCCCATTGAGCCCAGTCTGATGGAATCAAGCAGCTTGAGCAACCACGCAAAACGAACATGGAGCTCCTCACTCAAGGTGCTCAAAACTCCAGGGCCAAAGACAAGTTCAGTGCCCAAGCCATTTCCCGCTGCCATGGAAACCAAGTGCTCTGGCAGCACATATGTCTGAAAGTGGATATGACACCTAGGGAAGGGAGTCTGGTGGTGAATGGGAACTCTCCGAAGCGGCAGCACAGCTCTTCCACTGCCAAAACAACTCCACCTGCCTCATGAACTTCACATACCATCAGCTGTCCTGGAAGCTATCTAGGAAACCCTGTTGGGTCACTTCCGGTCCCATGACCATTGAGCCCAGGGGGATGGAATCAAGCAGCTTGAGCACCCACACAAAACGAACATGGAGCTCCTCACTCAAGGCACTCAAAACTCCACGGCCAAAGACAAGTTCGATGCTGAAACCATTTCCCGCTGCCATGGAAACGAAGTGCTCTGGCAGCACATATGTCTGAAAGTGGATATGACACCTAGGGTACGTAGTGTGCTGGTGAATGGCAACTGCCCGAAGCAGCAGCACAGCTCTTCCAGTGCCAAAACAACTCCACCTGCCTCATGAACTTCACATACCATCAGCTGTCCTGGCAGCTATCTAGGAAACCCTGTTGGGTCACTTCCGGTCCCATGCCCATTGAGCCCAGTAGGATGGAATCAAGCAGCTTCAGCACCCACACAAAGCTAACATGGAGCTCCTCACTCAAGGCGCTCAAAACTCCACAGCCAAAGACAAGTTCAGTGCTGAAGCCATTTCCCGCTGCCATGGAAACCAAGTGCTCTGGCAGCACATATGTCTGAAAGTGGATATGACACCTAGGGAAGGGAGTGTGCTCGTGAATGGCAACTGCCCGAAGCAGCAGCACAGCTCTTCCACTGCCAAAACAACTCCACCTGCCTCATGAACTTCACATACCATCAGCTGTCCTGGCAGCTATCTAGGAAACCCTCTTGGGTCACTTCCTGTCCCATGCCCATTGAGCCCAGTGGGATGGAATCAAGCAGCTTGAGGACCCACACAAAACGAACATGGAGCTCCTCACTCAAGGCGCTCAAAACAACACAGCCAAAGACAAGTTCAGTGCCCAAGCCATTTCCCGTTGCCATGGAACCAAGTGCTCTGGCAGCACATATGTCTGAAAGTGGATATGACACCTAGGGAAGGGAGTGTGCTCGTGAATGGCAACTGCCTGAAACAGCAGCACAGCTCTTCCACTGCCAAAACAACTCCACCTGCCTCATGAACTTCACATACCATCAGCTGTCCTGGCAGCTATCTAGGAAACCCTGTTGGGTCACTTCCGGTCCCATGCCCATTGAGCCCAGTAGGATGGAATCAAGCAGCTTCAGCACCCACACAAAAGGAACATGGAGCTCCTCACTCAAGGCGCTCAAACTACTTGGTGAAAGACAAGTTCAGTGCCCAAACCATTTCCCGCTGCCATGGAAACCAAGTGCTCTGGCAGCACATATGTCTGAAAGTGGTTATGACACCTAGGGAAGGGAGTGTGTTGGTGAATGGCAACTGCCTGAAGCAGCAGCACAGCTCTTCCACTGCCAAAACAACTCCACCTGCCTCATGAACTTCACATACCATCAGCTGTCCTGGCAGCTATCTAGGAAACCCTGTTGGGTCACTTCCGGTCCCATGCCCATTGAGCCCAGTCTGATGGAATCAAGCAGCTTGAGCAACCACGCAAAACGAACATGGAGCTCCTCACTCAAGGTGCTCAAAACTCCACAGCCAAAGACAAGTTCAGTGCCCAAGCCATTTCCCGCTGCCATTGAAACCAAGTGCTCTGGCAGCACATATGTCTGAAAGTGGATATGACACCTAGGGAAGGGAGTGTGCTGGTGAATGGCAACTGCCCAAAGCAGCGCACATCTCTTCCACTGCCAAAACAACTCCACCTGCCTCATGAACTTCACATACCATCAGCTGTCCTGGCAGCTATCTAGGAAACCCTGTTGGGTCACTTCCGGTCCCATGCCCATTGAGCCCAGTGGGATGGAATCAAGCAGCTTCAGCACCCACACAAAACGAACATGGAGCTCCTCACTCAAGGCGCTCAAAACTCCACTGCCAAAGACAAGTTCAGTGCCCAAGCCACTTCCCGCTGCCATGGAAACCATGTGCTCTGGCAGCACATATGTCTGAAAGTAGATATGACACCTAGGGAAGGGAGTGTGTTGGTGAATGGCAACTGCCTGAAGCAGCAGCACAGCTCTTCCACTGCCAAAACAACTCCACCTGCCTCATGAACTTCACATACCATCAGCTGTCCTGGCAGCTATCTAGGAAACCCTGTTGGGTCACTTCCGGTCCCATGCCCATTGAGCCCAGTGGGATGGAATCAAGCAGCTTGAGCACCCACACAAAACGAACATGGAGCTCCTCACTCAAGGCACTCAAAACTCCACGGCCAAAGACAAGTTCAATGCCTAAACCATTTCCCGCTGCCATGGAAACGAAGTGCTCTGGCAGCACATATGTCTGAAAGTGGATATGACACCTAGGGTACGTAGTGTGCTGATGAATGGAAACTGCCCGAAGCTACAGCACAGCTCTTCCAGTGCCAAAACAACTCCACCTGCCTCATGAACTTCACATACTATCAGCTGTCCTGGCAGCTATCTAGGAAACCCTGTTGGGTCACTTCCGGTCCCATGCCCATTGAGCCCAGTAGGATGGAATCAAGCAGCTTCAGCACCCACACAAAACTAACATGGAGCTCCTCACTCAAGGCGCTCAAAACTCCACAGCCAAAGACAAGTTCAGTGCTGAAGCCATTTCCCGCTGCCATGGAAACCAAGTGCTCTGGCAGCACATATGTCTGAAAGTGGATATGACACCTAGGGAAGGGAGTGTGCTCGTGAATGGCAACTGCCCGAAGCAGCAGCACAGCTCTTCCACTGCCAAAACAACTCCACCTGCCTCATGAACTTCACATACCATCAGCTGTCCTGGCAGCTATCTAGGAAACCCTCTTGGGTCACTTCCTGTCCCATGCCCATTGAGCCCAGTGGGATGGAATCAAGCAGCTTCAGCACCCACACAAAACGAACATGGAGCTCCTCACTCAAGGCGCTCAAAACTCCACGGCCAAAGACAAGTTCAGTGCCCAAGCCATTTCCCACTGCCAGGGAAACCAAGTGCTCTGGCAGCACATATGTCTGAAAGTGGATATGACACCTACGGAAGGGAGTGTGTTGGTGAATGGGAACTGTCCGCAGCGGTAGCAAAGCTCTCCAGTGCCAAAACAACTCCACCTGCCTCATGAACTTCACATAGCATCAGCTGTTCTGGCAGCTATCTAGGAAACCCTGTTGGGTCACTTCCGGTCCCATGCCCATTGAGCCCAGTGGGATGGAATCAAGCAGCTTGAGCACCCACACAAAACTAACATGGAGCTCCTCACTCAAGGCGCTCAAAACTCCACGGCCAAAGACAAGTTCAGTGCCCAAGCCATTTCCCACTGCCAGGGAAACCAAGTGCTCTGGCAGCACATATGTCTGAAAGTGGATATGACACCTACGGAAGGGAGTGTGTTGGTGAATGGGAACTGTCCGAAGCGGCAGCAAAGCTCTCCAGTGCAAAAAGAACTCCACCTGCCTCATGAACTTCACATACCATCAGCTGTCCTGGCAGCTATCTAGGAAACCCTGTTGGGTCACTTCCGGTCCCATGCCCATTGAGCCCAGTGGGATGGAATCAAGCAGCTTCAGCACCCACACAAAAAGAACATGGAGCTCCTCACTCAAGGCCCTAAAAACTTCATGGCCAAAGACAAGTTCAGTGCCCAAGCCATTTCCCGCTGCCATGGAAACCAAGTGCTCTGGCAGCACATATGTCTGAAAGTGGATATGACACCTAGGGAAGGGAGTGTGCTCGTGAATGGCAACTGCCCGAAGCAGCAGCACAGCTCTTCCACTGCCAAAACAACTCCACCTGCCTCATGAACTTCACATACCATCAGCTGTCCTGGCAGCTATCTAGGAAACCCTGTTGGGTCACTTCCGGTCCCATGCCCATTGAGCCCAGTGGGATGGAATCAAGCAGCTTCAGCACCCACACAAAACGAACATGGAGCTCCTCACTCTAGGCGCTCAAAACTCCACGGCCAAAGACAAGTTCAGTGCCCAAGCCATTTCCCGCTGCCATGGAAACCAAGTGCTCTGGCAGCACATATGTCTGAAAGTGGATATGACACCTAGGGAAGGGAGTGTGTTGGTGAATGGCAACTGCCTGAAGCAGCAGCACAGCTCTTCCACTGCCAAAACAACTCCACCTGCCTCATGAACTTCACATACCATCAGCTGTCCTGGCAGCTATCTAGGAAACCCTGTTGGGTCACTTCCGGTCCCATGCCCATTGAGCCCAGTGGGATGGAATCAAGCAGCTTGAGCACCCACACAAAACGAACATGGAGCTCCTCACTCAAGGCACTCAAAACTCCACGGCCAAAGACAAGTTCAGTGCCCAAGCCACTTCCCGCTGCCATGGAAACCAAGTGCTGTGGCAGCACATATGTCTGAAAGTGGATATGACACCTAGGGAAGGGAGTGTGCTGGTGAATGGCAACTGCCCGAAGCAGCAGCACAGCTCTTTCACTGCCAAAACAACTCCACCTGCCTCATGAACTTCACATACCATCAGCTGTCCTGGCAGCTATCTAGGAAACCCTGTTGGGTCACTTCCGGTCCCATACCCATTGAGCCCAGTGGGATGGAATCAAGCAGCTTCAGCACCCACACAAAACGAACATGGAGCTCCTCAATCAAGGCACTCAAAACTCCACGGCCAAAGACAAGTTCAGTGCCCAAGCCATTTCCTGCTGCTATGGAAACCAAGTGCTCTGGCAGCACATATGTCTGAAAGTGGATATGACACCTAGGGAAGGGAGTGTGCTGGTGAATGGCAACTGCCCGAAGCTGCAGCACAGCTCTTCCACTGCCAAAACAACTCCACCGTCCTCATGAACTTCACATACCATCAGCTGTCCTGGCAGCTATCTAGGAAACCCTGTTGGGTCACTTCCGGTCCCATGCCCATTGAGCCCAGTAGGATGGAATGAAGCAGCTTGAGCACCCACACAAAACTAACATGAAGCTCCTCACTCAAGGCGCTCAAAACTCCACAGCCAAAGACAAGTTCAGTGCCCAAGCCATTTCTCACTGCCATGGAAACCAAGTGCTCTGGCAGCACATATGTCTGAAAGTGGATATGACACCTAGGGAAGGGAGTGTGCTCGTGAATGGCAACTGCCCGAAGCTGCAGCACAGCTCTTCCACTGCCAAAACAACTCCACCGTCCTCATGAACTTCACATACCATCAGCTGTCCTGGCAGCTATCTAGGAAACCCTGTTGGGTCACTTCCGGTCCCATGCCCATTGAGCCCAGTCTGATGGAATCAAGCAGCTTGAGCACCCACACAAAACGAACATGGAGCTCCTCACTCAAGGCACTCAAAACTACACGGCGAAAGACAAGTTCAGTGCCCAAGCCATTTCCCGCTGCCATGGTAACCAAGTGCTCTGGCAGCACATATGTCTGAAAGTGGATATGACACCTAGGGAAGGGAGTGTGCTGGTGAATGGAAACTGCCCGAAGCAGCAGCACAGCTCTTCCACTGCCAAAACAACTCCACCTGCCTCATGAACTTCACATACCATCAGCTGTCCTGGCAGCTATCTAGGAAACCCTGTTGGGTCACTTGCGGTCCCATGCCCATTGAGCCCAGTGTAATGGAATCAAGCAGCTTCAGCACCCACACAAAACGAACATGGAGCTCCTCACTCAAGGCGCTCAAAACTCCACGGCCAAAGACAAGTTCAGTGCCCAAGCCATTTCCCGCTGCCATGGAAACCAAGTGCTCTGGCAGCACATATGTCTGAAAGTGGATATGACACCTAGGGAAGGGAGTGTGGTGGTGAATGGGAACTGTCCGAAGCAGCAGCACAGCTCTTCCACTGCCAAAACAACTCCACCTGCCTCATGAACTTCACATACCATCAGCTGTCCTGGCAGCTATCTAGGAAACCCTGTTGGGTCACTTCCGTTCCCATGGCCATTGAGCCCAGTCTGATGGAATCAAGCAGCTTGAGCAAAACGCAAAACGAACATGGAGCTCCTCACTCAAGGCGCTCAAAACTACATGGCAAAAGACAAGTTCAGTGCCCAAGCCATTTCCCACTGCCATGGAAACCAAGTGCTCTGGCAGCACATATGTCTGAAAGTGGATATGACACCTAGGGAAGGGATTGTGCTCGTGAATGGCAACTGCCCGAAGCAGCAGCACAGCCCTTCCCGTGCCAAAACAACTCCGCCTGCCTCATGAACTTCACATACCATCAGCTGTCCTGGCAGCTATCTAGGAAGCCCTGATGGGTCACTTCCGGTTCCATGCCCATTGAGCCCAGTGGGATGGAATGAAGCAGCTTCAACACCCACACAAAACGAACATGGAGCTCCTCACTCAAGGCGCTCAAAACTCCACGGCCAAATACAAGTTCAGTGCCCAAGGCATTTCCCGCTGCCATGGAAACCAAGTGCTCTGGCAGCACATATGTCTGAAAGTGGATATGACACCTAGGGAAGGGAGTGTGCTCGTGAATGGCAACTGCCAGAAGCAGTAGCACAGCCCTTCCAGTGCAAAAACAACTCCACCTGCCTCATGAACTTCACATACCATCAGCTGTCCTGGCAGCTATCTAGGAAACCCTGTTGGGTCACTTCCGGTCCCATGGCCATTGAGCCCAGTCTGATGGAATCAAGCAGCTTGAGCACCCACACAAAACGAACATGGAGCTCCTCACTCAAGGCGCTCAAAACTCCACGGCCAAAGACAAGTTCACTGCCCAAGCCATTTCCCACTGCCATGGAAACCAAGTGCTCTGGCAGCACATATGTCTGAAAGCGGATATGACACCTAGGGAAGGGAGTGTGTTGGTGAATGGGAACTGTCCGAAGCAGCAGCACAGCTCTCCAGTGCAAAAACAACTCCACCTGCCTCATGAACTTCACATACCATCAGCTGTCCTGGCAGCTATCTAGGAAACCCTGTTGGGTCACTTCCGGTCCCATACCCATTGAGCCCATTGGGATGGAATCAAGCAGCTTGAGCACCCACACAAAACGAACATGGAGCTCCTCACTCAAGGCGCTCAAAACTCCACAGCAAAAGACAAGTTCAGTGCCCAAGCCATTTCCCACTGCCATGGAAACCAAGTGCTCTGGCAGCACATATGTCTGAAAGTGGATATGACACCTAGGGAAGGGAGTGTGCTCGTGAATGGCAACTGCCCGAAGCAGCAGCACAGCCCTTCCAGTGCCAAAACAACTCCGCCTGCCTCATGAACTTCACATACCATCAGCTGTCCTGGCAGCTATCTAGGAAACCCTGTTGGGTCACTTCCGGTCTCATGCCCATTGAGCCCAGTGGGATGGAATCAAGCAGCTTCAGCACCCACACAAAACGAACATGGAGCTCCTCACTCAAGGCACTCAAAACTCCATGGCCAAAGACAAGTTCAGTGCCCAAGCCATTTCCCGCTGCCATGGAAACCAAGTGCTCTGGCAGCACATATGTCTGAAAGTGGATATGACACCTAGGGAAGGGAGTGTGTTGGTGAATGGCAAATGCGCGATGCAGCAGCACAGCTCTTCCACTGCCAAAACAACTCCACTGCTTCATGAACTTCACATACCATCAGTTGTCCTGGTAGCTATCTAGGAAACCCTGTTGGGTCACTTCCGGTCCCATGCCCATTGAGCCCAGTGGGATGGAATCAAGCAGCTTCAGCACCCACACAAAACGAACATGGAGCTCCTCACTCAAGGCGCTCAAAATTCCGCATCCAAAGACAAGTTCAGTGCGCAAGCCATTTCCTGCTGCCATGGAAACCAAGTGCTCTGGCAGCACATATGTCTGAAAGTGGATATGACACCTAGGGAAGGGAGTGTGTTGGTGAATGGCAACTGCCCGAAGCAGAAGCACAGCTCTTCCACTGCCAAAACAACTCCACCTGCCTCATGAACTTCACATACCATCAGCTGTCCTGGCAGCTATCTAGGAAACCCTGTTGGGTCACTTCCGGTCCCATGCCCATTGAGCCCAGTGGGATGGAATCAAGCAGCTTCAGCACCCACACAAAACGAACATGGAGCTCCTCATTCAAGGCGCACAAAACTCCTTGGCCAATGACAAGTTCAGTGCCCAAGCCATTTCCTGCTGCCATGGAAACCAAGTGCTCTGGCAGCACATATGTCTGAAAGTGGATATGACACCTAGGGAAGGGAGTGTGGTGGTGAATGGCAACTGCCCGAAGCAGCAGCACAGCTCTTCCAGTGCCAAAACAACTCCACCTGCCTCATGAACTTCACATACCAACAGCTGTCCTGGCAGCTATCTAGGAAACCCTGTTGGGTCACGTCCGGTCCCATGCCCATTGAGCCCAGTGGGATGGAATCAAGCAGCTTCAGCACCCACACAAAACTAACATGGAGCTCCTCAATCAAGATGATCAAAACTCCTCGGTCAAAGACAAGTTCAGTGCCGAAGCCACTTCCCGCTGCCATGGAAACCAAGTGCTCTGGCAGCACATATGTCTGAAAGTGGATATGACACCTAGGGAAGGGAGTGTGTTATTGAATGGCAACTGCCCGAAGCAGCAGCACAGCTCTTCCACTGCCAAAACAACTCCACCTGCCTCATGAACTTCACATACCATCAGCTGTCCTGGCAGCTATCTAGGAAACCCTGTTGGGTCACTTCCGGTCCCATGCCCTTTGAGCCCAGTGGGATGGAATCAAGCAGCTTGAGCACTAACACAAAACGAACATGGAGCTCCTCACTCAAGGCGCTCAAAACTCCACAGCCAAAGACAAGTTCAGTGCCTAAGCCATTTCCCGCTGCCATGGAAACCAAGTGCTCTGGCAGCACATATGTCTGAAAGTGGATATGACACCTAGGGAAGGCAGTGTGCTGGTGAATGGAAACTGCCCGAAGCAGCAGCACAGCTCTTCCACTGCCAAAACAACTCCACCTGCCTCATGAACT
Organism: Ochotona princeps; assembly: GCF_030435755.1. Taxonomy (NCBI): domain Eukaryota; kingdom Metazoa; phylum Chordata; class Mammalia; order Lagomorpha; family Ochotonidae; genus Ochotona; species Ochotona princeps. The sequence continues at coordinate 143,034,695 of NC_080832.1, read as the reverse complement.
TCCTGGCAGCTATCTAGGTAACCCTGTTGGGTCACTTCCGGTCCCATGCCCATTGAGCCCAGTGGGATGGAATCAAGCAGCTTCAGCACCCAAACAAATCTAACATGGAGCACCTCACTCAAGGCGCTAAATGCTCCACAGCCAAAGACAAGTTCAGTGCCCAAGCCATTTCCCGCTGCCATGGAAACCAAGTGCTCTGGCAGCACATATGTCTGAAAGTGGATATGACACCTAGGGAAGGGAGTGTGTTATTGAATGGCAACTGCCCGAAGCAGCAGCACAGCTCTTCCACTGCCAAAACAACTCCACCTGCCTCATGAACTTCACATACCATCAGCTGTCCTGGCAGCTATCTAGGAAACCCTGTTGGGTCACTTCCGGTCCCATGCCCTTTGAGCCCAGTGGGATGGAATCAAGCAGCTTGAGCACTAACACAAAACGAACATGGAGCTCCTCACTCAAGGCGCTCAAAACTCCACAGCCAAAGACAAGTTCAGTGCCTAAGCCATTTCCCGCTGCCATGGAAACCAAGTGCTCTGGCAGCACATATGTCTGAAAGTGGATATGACACCTAGGGAAGGCAGTGTGCTGGTGAATGGAAACTGCCCGAAGCAGCAGCACAGCTCTTCCACTGCCAAAACAACTCCACCTGCCTCATGAACTTCCTGGCAGCTATCTAGGTAACCCTGTTGGGTCACTTCCGGTCCCATGCCCATTGAGCCCAGTGGGATGGAATCAAGCAGCTTCAGCACCCAAACAAATCTAACATGGAGCACCTCACTCAAGGCGCTAAATGCTCCACAGCCAAAGACAAGTTCAGTGCCCAAGCCATTTCCCGCTGCCATGGAAACCAAGTGCTCTGGCAGCACATATGTCTGAAAGTGGATATGACACCTAGGGAAGGGATTCTGGTGGTGAATGGCAACTGCTCAAAGCAGCAGCACAGCTCTTCCACTGCCAAAACAACTCCACCTGCCTCATGAACTTCACATACCATCAGCTGTCCTGGCAGCTATCTAGGAAACCCTGTTGGGTCACTTCCGGTCCCATGCCCATTGAGCCCATTGGGATGGAATCAAGCAGCTTCAGCACCCACACAAAACGAACATGGAGCTCCTCACTCAACGTGCTCAAAACTCCTCGGCCAAAGACAAGTTCAGTGCCCAAGCCATTTTCTGCTGCCATGGAAACCAAGTGCTCTGGCAGCACATATGTCTGAAAGTGGATATGACACCTAGGGAAGGGAGTCTGGTGGTGAATGGCAACTGCCCGAAGCAGCAGCACAGCTCTTCCACTGCCAAAACAACACCACCTGCCTCATGAACTTCACATACCATCAGCTGTCCTGGCAGCTATCTAGGAAACCCTGTTGGGTCACTTCCGGTCCCATGCCCATTGAGCCCAGTGGGATGGAATCAAGCAGCTTCAGCACCCACACAAAACGAACATGGAGCTCCTCACTCAAGGCGCTCAAAACTTTGCAGCCAAAGACAAGTTCAGTGCCCAAGCCATTTCCCGCTGCCATGGAAACCACGTGCTCTGGCAGCACATATGTCTGTAAGTGGATATGACACCTAGGGAAGGGAGTGTGCTGGTGAATGGAAACTGCCCGAAGCAGCAGCACAGCTCTTCCACTGCCAAAACAACTCCACCTGCCTCATGAAATTCCTGGCAGCTATCTGGGAAACCATGTTGGGTCACTTCCGGTCCCATGCCCATTGAGCCCAGTGGGATGGAATCAGCTGCTTCAGCACCCACACAAAACGAACATGGAGCTCTTCACTCAAGGCGCTCAAAACTCCTCAGCCAAAGACAAGTTCAGTGCCCAAGCCATTTCCCGCTGCCATGGAAACCAAGTTTTGTGGCAGCACGTATGTCTGAAAGTGGATATGACACCTAGGGAAGGGAGTGTGTTGGTGAATGGCAACTGCCCGAAGCAGCAGCACAGCTCTTCCACTGCCTAAACAACTCCACCTGCCTCATGAACTTCCTGGCAGCTATCTAGGTAACCCTGTTGGGTCACTTCCGGTCCCATGCCCATTGAGCCCTGCCGGAGTCCAGCTCCAGCCTGGGTTTCGGAACTCAGGAAGGGTGCGTGGATGAGGCGCAGAAAGAAAGAGACGGACCACTAGGATTCCATGATGATAGTGGACAAGGCAATAAAGCCGTCCGCTTTATTTATACAGAATTAGTTAAACTCTGGCTCAGACTTTCCACGTCATGGTCAAGTGGGTGTTTCTAAGGACAACCATGCCATCTGCTTTATCCAAAAACAATAGGAATTCCTGCTACAATTCTTATCCTACAACCTAATCTTGTATCACAAAGAAAAGGAGAACCTAAAGATTAAGGAAATGATGAAACCCTAAACACAGGTCCCTTGATTAGCATAAGGTCAATGGGGACACCCAAAACAGTAGGAATAATAGAAGGCCCTTTTGTAAGACATTATCATTGACATTAACCTCCAAGTTCACATTGTGTAAAAAGCCAGTCTCACAATAATGAAAATGCCTGGACAGATTAGAATTCTTCCGCTGAGCTGGCATAGTAGGCACGGGGAATGTCCAAGTGAAAAGCACACGGAGACTATGGTGGTGGTAGAAGTGCTGGGAGCCATCTGCTCCAAAGCCTCCTTATTAGATATTATCTCCTCTTCCCCCCAAGTCCATTAACAGGACAATAGGACGTCAATGAGTCTGCAAAGGCCAGGTGCTACTGCCTTAGGCCTGATTCCTGAGTGCTCAGCTAAAGCAATGTAAATCAGCTCCACAGCCCACAACATATTCCCCCTTCTGTATTAAAGCAGACTTGAATGTGCCTGTCTTAGGTTGTGGACTCTCAGGTTTGACAGCCTTACCCGTCATGGGGAATCTCCGTAGCATGACGGAGTCCCTGTCTTAGGTCGGTCCGTTCCTGTGTCCATCTTACCCGTCACTGGCTGCCTTTCAACGCGTTGTCTGCTGCAGCCGGCAAACCTGTTCCAGGGCTAGGAGTGATATCAATTGAGAAGCAATGAGCAAACACCAGTTCCCGGGCTTGGGAAAACAAAGCACTTCACAGGTGAAACAGACATAAAAGGCACAATGGGAGACAAGAGGCCATGAACTTAGGAGTAACTTAGCTCAGTAGCAATGAGCAGACAGCAGTTCCCAGGCTTGGGAAAACATTTTGCACTTGCACAGATGATACACCAGAAATGCATACAATACAGCAGAAAGGCATACGATGGGGTACATGAGGCTTAGACCAAATCTAACAATATCTGCTATTTCTTTTCCAACAAATCAACCCACAGTCACAGCATAAGCATGCCCACCCGCTCATGTTCATCAGTAAAGTCCTGTTGTTCCATAACTCTGGCAGTCTGTTCTGTGACCTTGTTACTGGCTATGATGGTTGCCGTTATGCCAAAGTCTCTTTTATTCTTATTCAGTCCCAACAGGCACAGGCAGGATTCAGGGCAGCTGCAGGATAACAGCAGAATCGTAATTGCCATTCCAGCATGCTGTCAGGGTGCACCGGAACTTGGTGTCATTCACTTCAGAAGTGTCTCCTGTACAGTCAAGGGGTCCTTGCACATAACATAACCATTCTGCTTCTGGTATCCAAGCAAAGGAAGGTGGAGCTGCATTCAGGTGACTGTAGACATCCGCCAGGCCGTGCCTCAATGGGAAGTTCCTTGTGGCCCTGCCTCATTGGAACAATGTCCTCACATCCTTGTGTCTCCCACATCCACTGCACGGACCCCAACATAGCACGGAGGATGACTGGGCCAGAGAACAATACGAAAAGGAGAATAGTTAGTGCAATTCCTAAATTTATACAAAATGAAAACAGTAGCAGTATCATATCATAGTTCAGGCAAATTTACAGGTAACATTACATATGAGGACCTTCTTAAGACACCAAAAGTATCAGGCATCAAGTAACAATTAACAATGCACTAGTACAAATTACAGTGTATACAGAACCATCTCAGGGAAGCTGGAAGGAGCTTAAGGCTCCATCTTGTAAGGGAGGAATGTTACTTATCAACAGTCCTTTTGGAAGTGGCTTGAGTTCTGTGCAGAGATGTCTTCCGTGGTAGAAGGTAGTCAGCAGATGTACGCATGACGTGTCCTCATGGCAGTTGTTGATCTTCAGACTCAGCCTTTAAAACAGTTCCGGGTGGAAGTGTCTGTCGATCCCAGCAAGCGTAGCATGGAGGCTAGAGAAACTCTTTCCATTATTATGGCCACAGGGAGGCAAGAAGGAGAGATAGCACTCTGGTACCTAGCTTGCTATTCTTCCTCTGGGCCTCTGGGAAAGTGAGCTGTAGAGGCAATCCTTGGGATTTCAGGTCCATAAGTTAGCCACACCTATATAATCCCTGGAGATCTAACTGTATATTCTGAGAGGCCCTTTGGAGTTTTTGGAGAGGAAGTATAAGAGAAGTGAAGGAAAAGTTAAAATAATTAAAAATAATTATATAGATCACTCTCAGTAACAATATCAGGTGAAAACCATCAAAAAACAGCCTTAGAAAATATTTGCCCAAAGGTCCAATGTTTGCTATAAATTTAAAATAAAGGCACATACCCAAGTAACACATTGAAAAAGGCAATGAGAGTATAACATGAGAAACCTGGCCATAAGTGAACTTAAGCAAAAGCCTATGGCTGACTAAAAAACATTTTCAATGATAGTCTGAGATTTAAATTAAGTGAGTCAAAAAACAATATTAGCTTAGCACAATAAAGTAGCTTCAATAATGATCTAAGAGCTTTAGACATTTAAAATTATAAATTGGTTAGAATTACCCTATTGTTTGTAGTAAAATAAGTTTGCATGGTTATTCAGATGGTTTACAAATATAGAATAGAAAATGGATTATAGTAAAAATTTTACCAAGATGGCTTAGGAAACATATATCAGACAAGTATATCTGTTCTTTAAATAATTTTTGTTACAAAACCTTTAAGAGTTAGTTAAAATCTAGTATTTCCCAACTAGCAAATGCAGTAATGTATAACAGCAATTAAAAATTGTTCTGTAATAAATAGCTAGGAAAAATGGCATAAAACTAAGATCTATCATGTACCCATTTCTCATCTGATCTCAAGGAACATTGAAGACAAACAATAAAACAAACACACACACACATATACATTCTCCCTTTTTTTTTTTTAAACTATAGAGGATTATAAGAGTAAAATTTCAAACAATTTTAACAAAAAGACGTACAGCAAGACAGACATACATGGCCACCACACTCACTCAATTTTAAATAGCTAATGAGCCATGACTTCTCATATCCTGACTCAAGAAGTTGTGTTGCATCCAGTCCTCAAGTCCCAGATAAGTACTCAAGACAAGCAAATTTGGATGATGAGGTACCTGTATATAGGCAGAGGTCAGTGCAAATCCTGCGAGCCAGGAAGCCAGGACTGGCAGTGGGGCCGTGTTAATCATCACGGTGGCCTCCCCAGACTACCGAGTCAGGCTCTAGAACCCAGGATGGCTACTACCTTCTGACTGAGGCCTTCAAAATGTTACAAAGTGCACAAGAGATCATGTCAGATAAATTTAGGATTAACTAAGGCGCCTTTATAAACCAAGCTTGGTGATAGCAGTACCCATTAGAAAATTACTAAGTAAAAGTCAACAATGATAATTCAGTCTAAACTGAAACCCTGAGAGAAAAAAAAAATGGTCATTACTGAAGACCTTGATTTTAGTTATCTGAGCCATTTAAATTAGCCTAAGAGATAAGCAGTCAACAGCCTAGACATATTTATAAAACCATAAACATTTACCCTTTTCTGGGTTTTTTGTTGTTAAGCATTACCTGTCCTGGAACTCTTGGAAATACAGAAATTTGAATTAACTTCTGTAAAAAAAAATTGTTTTATAGTAGTATATTGATATGACAAAATTTTGCCCCACTTGGCATCTGGCAGTATCTTTAATACAATCCAAATGCTTACTCAGTTGCATCTATTAAATAAAACTTTTGAATTTTTAAAATGCATATCAAGGATGTCAAGATCTATAACACCTAGTTGAAATAGAATCTTTATATAACAATATAGATTAGATGTAATTATTGGCATTAAGTGATCTCTTTAAATACCTATAAAATAAGTACATAACTTTTATCAATCTTAAGCAATGTGAGCATACTGAAAAGCAGAAAACACAAAGATTACTTCAATATAGAATCTTATCATATTCTGAGACGTTTCAGCAAAGTCAGGTCTGGAGTTCACTGGAGCTAACTAGAAAAATTTAATCATTAATTATATAAAAACAATTAAGAAGCTGTTATAATATTTGGTTGTAAAACTTTGTTGTTATGACAGAGGATCAGATTTTAATTCCATGTATCAATGATGAATATTTTAGAAAATGCTGCAAACAGTATTTTAAAGACTATAGATCTAAATTAAAAACTAGCAGATAAAAGCACGGGTACATCCCATACCTGGAAAAAATTTAACAGTGAATTAAATGTTACTCTTTCAAAGCAACACCTTAAGCAATACCTTAAGAGTTATATTCCTAAGATTCAAAAATTCAATATAAAAGTTTAATAGAGTTAGAAAAGAGATGTTAATTATGAAAAAACATTGTTTATGAAGTACAAGAGGCTAGGTGTTCTTCTGGGGACCCAGTTTAGTTTATCTCCCATCACTCTGCTCTTGACTAAAAAAGGTTGGAGGAATGCTTGACAAAGGAATTAAAACAAAGTACCTGCTGAAGAGAAGAGAATTTAACCCTGAAGTTGCTGGGCAGGAGGAGGAACTTCTGTAGAGGATGCTTGCTGTGAAATGGCAGGGGGGTGGAAATGTAAATTGGATAAGATCTAGAGCCCTAGTCAGCAATCCACACCCTGTGGAAAAAAGAAAGCATTCCCTCCTCCAAAAGTTACGAGGAAACCATGTCCTTCCCATTGGCCTGTAAGAACGTTTTCAAAATCTATGATTAAAGAAGCTTTTTTGTTATATGACCATCTGTAAAGACTAAAGAAGCAGGTTAAGGAAACAAAAAAGGTTAAAAACAAAGACGTTAAGAAACAAATCTTTTGAAATATAACCAACGGATTTTTAACAAAATGTAAGAGAGGATTTTCAGCTAACTGGTTTGAAATTGAATCTACAAGGGTTAAGAGTGCTATTTGTCTTATCTCAACCTTGGATATTAAAAAAAGTAAGCTGTTTAGAGCTATAAGGATTAATTATTTACATCTTTGCCAAAAAAGCTCCTTATTCTTATGACATCTCTTTGTAATTAAGGTAGAGCTCAAAGCACAATAAGAAGTAATAATTTTTTATACATGAAAAGAAATGGAGCCACTCTAATGACCTTGTTGCCACAAGCATCCAGTTGGTAGTATAATTAATTGCCAATAAAAATACCAACTTTTAATTAGCATATCCACAATCAATATCAGGTTTTAAGTCTGTTACTCTTCTACAGGCACAGCTTGGGTAAGATAATGCTGTCTTTTAAACCTCTGATTGTTCAAGGCCCAAGACTGGCCCCGCCACGAGTTTCCTGACCATAGGCGCTGGCCATTATGATCAATTTTAGATTTACATTTACATACTTTTGCCCAATGATCCTTAGCAGTATAGGTGCCACATTTTTGAGCTAAAAGAGATGCTGTTCAGCATTGCTTTGGAAGGTGGCTGGGTTTCCTACAATTATGACATTTAAATCTATTTTTGCTTTAGTCTATTTTGCTTTAACCCATTGCTTAAGGTAGCACTCAACATTTTAGTTTTGTACCTTTCAGAGACAATATCCATACATGACCCTATTACTTGGGGGACCCAGGACTGGGCCCTCCCGCTTCCCTGCTTCTGACCCTGTACAGACTGATTACTCAATTTAGATCGACTGCGAGGCAATAGAACTGTTCCATTCTTGTGGAATTTAGACTGACAAGCCTTCTGCCAATGAAATCCCTTCTCACACCGTGGACAGACAGTGCGAGGAATATTTAAATTGGGTCTAGCAATGTCCCTATAAGTTTCTTCCTGTTTGAAATTTTGAGATGAGTTTCTGGCAGGACAACTGTGGCTGAAATGCCCTACTCCACCACAAGAACAGCAATTGTTTCTTTTTTTACGTCTTTGATTGCCTCTTATGTTCTTTAAAATCTGAATCGCAGTTTGACCTTGAAGAGCTGCAGCAATAGTTAACCCTTGAACGTAAGATGGAGTTACCTCGGCACAAGCTCGAACATAGTCTGACAACTTTCCTTTCCTTCTCACTGGCTGAATTAAGGTTTGGCAAGTTGGAGTAGCATTTTCAAAAGCTAACTGTTTGACTATAAGATCTGTAGCTGTACTGTTAATTACTGTCCGGCTCACCGCTTCTGTGAGTCGAGCTACAAAATCTTCAAAAGGTTCCTCAGCTTTCTGTTTAACATTTATAAAACCTGAAGACTTTTGATCTGGAGGTGGCAGGCGTTTCCATGCTCCCAATGCCAGGGAGGAGATAAGCTGTAGAGTCTCCTTAGGCAGAGTAAGTTGTTCTGAAACGCCAAGATGAGTGCCCTGTCCTAAAAGCATGTCTAAGGTAAAAGAAGGTTTGCCACACCTCACAGATCCCTGAGACTTTACTTCTGCCTTTGCTAATTCCTCATACTCCATTTTCCACACAAGGAAGTCTCCTCCTGTGAGGCAAGCCTTAGCAGTCTGAAACCAATCATACGGAGTCATCCACTTTGCTCCCAAGCTCTCCACCATTGCCCTAGTGTACGGGGAGTTTGGCCCGTAGTCTGAGATAGCATGCTTTAGTTCTTTAATAAGCTTATAAGGCAACGGTTCCCATTCAGGTTCATCCCATTCGTAAATCACAGGAAAACAGAAAAAATCGCCTTCCTTATGAGCTTGCTGCATTGCTCCTTTAAAACCAATCTTTGCTATATCTAGTCTATCTGGAAACGGCTTGGAATGCTTAGCCGAATACCTTGAAGGCTTGTGATTAACAGCAGGAGACTTTTTATCATGTAATTCAGCCATTTGCCCCTTTTCACAATCTCTAACTCCTGGTTCAAATATTTCTGGTTTAAAAAAATCTTCCTCATCTGTTAAACCTTCCTGGTCAGTTTTACAATATTTTACATTATCTTCAGGACAGACACTTTCTATTGAGCCATAACCAAGGCCTAAGCCTCCCTTCTCAGGATCAATAAGGGGAGTATGTTCTCTCCGCTGAGATGAAGGTGTGGGATAAGGCTCGAGTCCCACATCTAATGCCTGCCTTAAAGCATTCCAGATGGCATATGCAGAGGATGGCATGCCCACTCTTCCATTACTCCGATACCACCTTTTCATATCATTCCCTACCTGATCCCATGTGTGTAAGTCTAAAGTGCCCTGCTCAATAAACCACGGGCTAACTTTTTGCACAAATTGTAAAAATTCTAATAGTTGCTTTCTGCTAACTTTAATGCTCTTCCTATGTAAGGTATGTTTAATAATATCAGCATATAAACTTCTTTCACTAGAATCACTCTGGCCCATTTTTACAGCACAGAGGGTACACGACTTCTCAATATAAGTTCTGACTATTCACCCCTCCTAACCTGACCTTCTGTCAGCGGGCCTGCAGCGCCCTGGGTGAAGTCCTGTCCACGCCGCAAAGAGAAAGAAAAGACCTACCTTCGTCGAGTCACTCACGTTGGGCGCCACTTGCCGGAGTCCAGCTCCAGCCTGGGTTTCGGAACTCGGGAAGGGTGCGTGGACGACGCGCAGAAAGAAAGAGACGGACCACTAGGTTTCCATGATGATAGTGGACACGGCAATAAAGCCGTCCGCTTTATTTATAGTTAAACTCTGGCTCAGACTTTCCACGTCATGGTCAAGTGGGTATCTCTAAGGACAACCATGCCATCTGCTTTATCCAAAAACAATAGGAATTCCTGCTACAATTCTTATCCTACAACCTAATCTTGTATCGCAAAAAAAAGGAGAACCTAAAGGTTAAGGAGAGGACGAAACCCTAAACACAGGTCCCTTGATCAGTAAAAGGTCAATGGGGACACCCAAAACAGTAGGAATAATAGAAGGCCCTTTTGTAAGACATTATCATTGACATTAACCTCCAAGTTCACATTGTGTAAAAAGCCAGTCTCACAATAATGAAAATGCCTGGACAGATTAGAATTCTTCCGCTGAGCCGGCATAGTAGGCACAGCGAATGTCCAAGCGAAAAGCACCATGGTGGTGGTAGAAGTGCTGGGAGCCATCTGCTCCAAAGCCTCTTTTTTACATATTATCTCCTCTTCCCCCCAAGTCCATTAACAGGAAAATAGGACGTCAATGAGTCTGCAAAGGCCAGGTGCTACTGCCTTAGGCCTGATTCCTGAGTGCTCAGCTAAAGCAATGTAAATCAGCTCCACAGCCCACAACACCAAGCCATTTCCTGCTGCCATGGAAACCAAGTGCTCTGGCAGCACATATGTCTGAAAGTGGATATGACACCTAGGGAAGGGAGTGTGCTGGTGAACGGCAACTGCCCGAAGCAGCAGCACAGCTCTTCCAGGGCCAAAACAACTCCACCTGCCTCATGAACTTCACATACCATCAGCTGTCCTGGCAGCTATCTAGGAAACCCTGTTGGGTCACTTCCGGTCCCATGACCATTGAGCCCAGTATGATGCAATCAAGCAGCTTCAGCACCCACACAAAACGAACATGGAGCTCCTCACTCAAGGCTGTCAAAACTCCGCAGCCAAAGACAAGTTCAGTACCCAAGCCATTTCCCGCTGCCATGGAAACCAAGTGCTCTGGCAGCACATATGTCTGAAAGTGGATATGACACCTAAGGAAGGGAGTGTGCTGGTGAATGGCAACTGCCCGAAGCAGCAGAACAGCTCTTCCACTGCCAGAACAACTCCACCTGCCTCATGAACTTTACATACCATCAGCTGTCCTGGCAGCTATCTAGGAAACCCTATTGGGTCACTTCCGGTCCCATGACCATTGAGCCCAGTGGGATGGAATCAAGCAGCTTCAGCACCCACACAAGACGAACATGGAGCTCCTCACTCAAGGCACTCAAAACTCCATGGCCAAAAACAAGTTCAGTGCCCAAGCCATTTCCTGCTGCCATGGAAACCAAGTGCTCTGGCAGCACATATGTCTGAAAGTGGATATGACACCTAGGGAAGGGAGTGTGGTGGTGAATGGCAACTGCCCGAAGCAGCAGCACAGCTCTTCCACTGCCAAAACAACTCCACCTGCCTCATGAACTTCACATACCATCAGCTGTCCTGGCAGCTATCTAGGAAACCCTATTGGGTCACTTCCGGTCCCATGCCCATTGAGCCCAGTGGGATGCAATCAAGCAGCTTCAGCACCCACACAAAACGAACATGGAGCTCCTCACTCAAGGCGCTCAAAACTCCATGGCCAAACTCAAGTTCAGTGCCCAAGCCATTTCCCGCTGCCATGGAAACCAAGTGCTCTGGCAGCACATATGTCTGAAAGTGGATATGACACCTAGGGAAGGGAGTGTGCTGGTGAATGGCAACTGCCCGAAGCAGCAGCACAGCTCTTCCACTGCCAAAACAACTCCACCTGCCTCATGAACTTCACATACCATCAGCTGTCCTGGCAGCTTCTAGGAAACCCTGTTGGGTCACTTCCGGTCCCATGCCCATTGAGCCCAGTGGGATGGAATCAAGCAGCTTCAGCACCCACACAAAACGAACATGGAGCTCCTCACTCAAGGCGCTCAAAACTCCGCAGCCAAAGACAAGTTCAGTGCCCTAGCCATTTCCCGCTGCCATGGAAACCAAGTGCTCTGGCAGCACATATGTCTGAAAGTGGATATGACACCTAGGGAAGGGAGTGTGCTGGTGAATGGCAACTGCCCGAAGCAGCAGCACAGCTCTTCCACTGCCAAAACAACTCCACCTGCCTCATGAACTTCACATACCATCAGCTGTCCTGGCAGCTATCTAGGAAACCCTATTGGGTCACTTCCGGTCCCATGCCCATTGAGCCCAGTGGGATGCAATCAAGCAGCTTCAGCACCCACACAAAACGAACATGGAGCTCCTCACTCAAGGCGCTCAAAACCACATGGCGAAAGACAAGTTCAGTGCCCAAGCCATTTCCTGCTGCCATGGAAACCAAGTGCTCTGGCAGCACATATGTCTGAAAGTGGATATGACACCTAGGGAAGGGAGTGTGGTGGTGAATGGAAACTGCCCGAAGCAGCAGCACAGCTCTTCCACTGCCAAAACAACTCCACCTGCCTCATGAACTTCACATACCATCAGCTGTCCTGGCAGCTATCTAGGAAACCCTGTTGGGTCACTTCCGGTCCCATACCCATTGAGCCCAGTGGGATGGAATCAAGCAGCTTCAGCACCCACACAAAACGAACATGGAGCTCCTCACTCAAGGCGCTCAAAATTCCATGGCCAAACTCAAGTTCAGTGCCCAAGCCATTTCCCGCTGCCATGGAAACCAAGTGCTCTGGCAGCACATATGTCTGAAAGTGGATATGACACCTAGGGAAGGGAGTGTGCTGGTGAATGGCAACTGCCCGAAGCAGCAGCACAGCTCTTCCACTGCCAAAACAACTCCACCTGCCTCATGAACTTCACATACCATCAGCTGTCCTGGCAGCTTCTAGGAAACCCTGTTGGGTCACTTCCGGTCCCATGCCCATTGAGCCCAGTGGGATGGAATCAAGCAGCTTCAGCACCCACACAAAACGAACATGGAGCTCCTCACTCAAGGCGCTCAAAACTCCGCAGCCAAAGACAAGTTCAGTGCCCTAGCCATTTCCCGCTGCCATGGAAACCAAGTGCTCTGGCAGCACATATGTCTGAAAGTGGATATGACACCTAGGGAAGGGAGTGTGTTGGTCAATGGCAACTGCCCGAAGCAGCAGCACAGCTCTTCCACTGCCAAAACAACTCCACCTGCCTCATGAACTTCACATACCATCAGCTGTCCTGGCAGCTATCTAGGAAACCCTATTGGGTCACTTCCGGTCCCATGCCCATTGAGCCCAGTGGGATGGAATCAAGCAGCTTCAGCACCCACACAAAACGAACATGGAGCTCCTCACTCAAGGCGCTCAAAACCACATGGCGAAAGAGAAGTTCAGTGCCCAAGCCATTTCCTGCTTCCATGGAAACCAAGTGCTCTGGCAGCACATATGTCTGAAAGTGGATATGACACCTAGGGAAGGGAGTGTGGTGGTGAAAGGAAACTGCCCGAAGCAGCAGCACAGCTCTTCCACTGCCAAAACAACTCCACCTGCCTCATGAACTTCACATACCATCAGCTGTCCTGGCAGCTATCTAGGAAACCCTGTTGGGTCACTTCCGGTCCCATACCCATTGAGCCCAGTGGGATGGAATCAAGCAGCTTCAGCACCCACACAAAACGAACATGGAGCTCCTCACTCAAGGCACTCAAAACTACATGGCGAAAGACAAGTTCAGTGCCCAAGCTATTTCCCGCTGCCATGGAAACCAAGTGCTCTGGCAGCACATATGTCTGAAACTGGATATGACACCTAGGGAAGGGAGTGTGCTGGTGAATGGCAATTGCCCGAAGCAGCAGCACAGCTCTTCCACTGCCAAAACAACTCCACCTGCCTCATGAACTTCACATACCATCAGCTGTCCTGGCAGCTATCTAGGAAACCCGGTTGGGTCACTTCCGGTCCCATGCCCATTGAGCCCAGTGGGATGGAATCAAGCAGCTTCAGCACCCACACAAAACGAACATGGAGCTCCTCACTCAAGGCGCTCAAAACTCCACGGCCAAAGACAAGTTCAGTGCCCAAGCCATTTCCCGCTGCCATGGAAACCAAGTGCTCTGGCAGCACATATGTATGAAAGTGGATATGACACCTAGGGAAGGGAGTGTGCTGGTGAATGGCAACTGCCCGAAGCAGCAGCACAGCTCTCCCACTGCCAAAACAACTCCACCTGCCTCATGAACTTCACATACCATCAGCTGTCCTGGCAGCTATCTAGGAAACCCTGTTGGGTCACTTCCGGTCCCATGCCCATTGAGCCCAGTGGGATGGAATCAAGCAGCTTCAGCACCCACACAAAACGAACATGGAGCTCCTCACTCAAGGCGCTCAAAACTCCATGGCCAAAGAGAAGTTCAGTGCCCAAGCCATTTCCCGCTGCCATGGAAACCAAGTGCTCTGGCAGCACATATGTCTGAAAGTGGATATGACACCTAGGGAAGGGAGTGTGGTGGTGAATGGCAACTGCCCGAAGCAGCAGCACAGCTCTTCCACTGCCAAAACAACTCCACCTGCCTCATGAACTTCACATACCATCAGCTGTCCTGGCAGCTATCTAGGAAACCCTGTTGGGTCACTTCCGGTCCCATGCCCATTGAGCCCTGTGGGATGCAATCAAGCAGCTTCAGCACCCACACAAAACGAACATGGAGCTCCTCACTCAAGGCGCTCAAAACTCCACGGCCAAAGACAAGTTCAGTGCCCAAGCCATTTCCCGCTGCCATGGAAACCAAGTGCTCTGGCAGCACATATGTCTGAAAGTGGATATGACACCTAGGGAAGGGAGTGTGCTGGTGAATGGCAACTGCCCGAAGCAGCAGCACAGCTCTTCTAGTGCCAAAACAACTCCACCTGCCACATGAACTTCACATACCATCAGCTGTCCTGGCAGGTATCTAGGAAACCCTGTTGGATCACTTCCGGTCCCATGCCCATTGAGCCCAGTGGGATGCAATCAAGCAGCTTCAGCACCCACACAAAACGAACATGGAGCTCCTCACTCAAGGCGCTCAAAAACTCCTCGGCCAAAGACAAGTTCAGTGCCCAAGCCATTTCCCGCTGCCATGGAAACCAAGTGCTCTGGCAGCACATATGTCTGAAAGTGGATATGACACCTAGGGAAGGGAGTGTGGTGGTGAATGGCAACTGCCCGAAGCAGCAGCACAGCTCTTCCACTGCCAAAACAACTCCACCTGCCTCAGGAACTTCACATACCATCAGCTGTCCTGGCAGCTATCTAGGAAACCCGGTTGGGTCACTTCCGGTCCCATGCCCATTGAGCCCAGTGGGATGGAATCAAGCAGCTTCAGCACCCACACAAAACGAACATGGAGCTCCTCACTCAAGGCGCTCAAAAATCCGCAGCCAAAGACAAGGTCAGTGCCCAAGCCATTTCCCGCTGCCATGGAAACCAAGTGCTCCGGCAGCACATATGTCTGAAAGTGGATATGACACCTAGGGAAGGGAGTGTGCTGGTGAATGGCAACTGCCTGAAGCAGCAGCACAGCTCTTCCACTGCAAAACAACTCCACCTGCCTCATGAACTTCACATACCATCAGCTGTCCTGGCAGCTATCTAGGAAACCCTGTTGGGTCACTTCCGGTCCCATGCCCATTGAGCCCAGTGGGATGGAATCAAGCAGCTTCAGCACCCACACAAATCTAGCATGGAGCTCCTCACTCAAGGCGCTCAAAACTCCGCAGCCAAAGACAAGTTCAGTGCCCAAGCCATTTCCCGCTGCCATGGAAACCAAGTGCTCTGGCAGCACATATGTCTGAAAGTGGATATGACACCTAGGGAAGGGCGTGTGCTGGTGAATGGCAACTGCCCCAAGCAGCAGCACAGCTCTTCCACTGCCAAAACAACTCCACCTGCCTCATGAACTTCACATACCATCAGCTGTCCTGGCAGCTATCTAGGAAACCCTGTTGGGTCACTTCCGGTCCCATGCCCATTGAGCCCTGTGGGATGCAATCAAGCAGCTTCAGCACCCACACAAAACGAACATGGAGCTCCTCACTCAAGGCGCTCAAATCTCCACAGCCAAAGACAAGTTCAGTGCCCAAGCCATTTCCCACTGCCATGGAAACCAAGTGCTCTGGCAGCACATATGTCTGAAAGTGGATATGACACCTAGGGAAGGGAGTGTGCTGGTGAATGGCAACTGCCCGAAGCAGCAGCACAGCTCTTCCACTGCCAAAACAACTCCACCTGCCTCATGAACTTCACATACCATCAGCTGTCCTGGCAGCTATCTAGGAAACCCTGTTGGGTCACTTCCGGTCCCATACACATTGAGCCCAGTGGGATGGAATCAAGCAGCTTCAGCACCCACACAAAAAGAACATGGAGCTCCTCACTCAAGGCGCTCAAAACTCCACGGCCAAAGACAAGTTCAGTGCCCAAGCCATTTCCCGCTGCCATGGAAACCAAGTGCTCTGGCAGCACATATGTCTGAAAGTGGATATGACACCTAGGGAAGGGAGTGTGCTGGTGAATGGCAACTGCCCGAAGCAGCAGCACAGCTCTTCCACTGCCAAAACAACTCCACCTGCCTCATGAACTTCACATACCATCAGCTGTCCTGGCAGCTATCTAGGAAACCCTGTTGGGTCACTTCCGGTCCCATGCCCATTGAGCCCAGTGGGATGGAATCAAGCAGCTTCAGCACCCACACAAAACGAACATGGAGCTCCTCACTCAAGGCGCTCAAAACTCCACGGCCAAAGACAAGTTCAGTGCCCAAGCCATTTCCCGCTGCCATGGAAACCAAGTGCTCTGGCAGCACATATGTCTGAAAGTGGATATGACACCTAGGGAAGGGAGTGTGCTGGTGAATGGCAACTGCCCGAAGCAGCAGCACAGCTCTTCCACTGCCAAAACAACTCCACCTGCCTCAGGAACTTCACATACCATCAGCTGTCCTGGCAGCTATCTAGGAAACCCTGTTGGGTCACTTCCGGTCCCATGCCCATTGAGCCCAGAGGGATGGAATCAAGCAGCTTCAGCACCCACACAAAACGAACATGGAGCTCCTCACTCAAGGCGCTCAAAACTACTTGGCGAAAGACAAGTTCAGTGCCCAAGCCATTTCCCGCTGCCATGGAAACCAAGTGCTCTGGCAGCACATATGTCTGAAAGTGGATATGACACCTAGGGAAGGGAGTGTGGTGGTGAATGGCAACTGCCCGAAGCAGCAGCACAGCCCTTCCACTGCCAAAACAACTCCACCTGCCTCATGAACTTCACATACCATCAGCTGTCCTGGCAGCTATCTAGGAAACCCTGTTGGGTCACTTCCGGTCCCATGCCCATTGAGCCCAGTGGGATGCAATCAAGCAACTTCAGCACCCACACAAAACGAACATGGAGCTCCTCACTCAAGGCGCTCAAAACTCCACAGCCAAAGACAAGGTCAGTGCCCAAGCCGTTTCCTGCTGCCATGGAAACCAAGTGCTCTGGCAGCACATATGTCTGAAAGTGGATATGACACCTAGGGAAGGGAGTGTGCTGGTGAATGGCAACTGCCCGAAGCAGCAGCACAGCTCTTCCACTGCCAAAACAACTCCACCTGCCTCATGAACTTCACATACCATCAGCTGTCCTGGCAGCTATCTAGGAAACCCTGTTGGGTCACTTCCTGTCCCATGCCCATTGAGCCCAGTGGGATGCAATCAAGCAACTTCAGCACCCACACAAAACGAACATGGAGCTCCTCACTCAAGGCGCTCAAAACTCCACAGCCAAAGACAAGGTCAGTGCCCAAGCCGTTTCCTGCTGCCATGGAAACCAAGTGCTCTGGCAGCACATATGTCTGAAAGTGGATATGACACCTAGGGAAGGGAGTGTGCTGGTGAATGGCAACTGCCCGAAGCAGCAGCACAGCTCTCCCACTGCCAAAACAACTCCACCTGCCTCATGAACTTCACATACCATCAGCTGTCCTGGCAGCTATCTAGGAAACCCTGTTGGGTCACTTCCGGTCCCATGCCCATTGAGCCCAGTGGGATGCAATCAAGCAGCTTCAGCACCCACACAAAACGAACATGGAGCTCCTCACTCAAGGCGCTCAAAACTCCACGGCCAAAGACAAGTTCAGTGCCCAAGCCATTTCCCGCTGCCATGGAAACCAAGTGCTCTGGCAGCACATATGTCTGAAAGTGGATATGACACTTAGGGAAGGGAGTGTGCTGGTGAATGGCAAATGCCAGAAGCAGCAGCACAGCTCTTCCACTGCCAAAACAACTCCACCTGCCTCATGAACTTCACATACCATCAGCTGTCCTGGCAGCTATCTAGGAAACCCTGTTGGGTCACTTCCGGTCCCATGCCCATTGAGCCCAGTGGGATGGAATCAAGCAGCTTCAGCACCCACACAAAACGAACATGGAGCTCCTCACTCAAGGCGCTCAAAACTCCACGGCCAAAGACAAGTTCAGTGCCCAAGCCATTTCCCGCTGCCATGGAAACCAAGTGCTCTGGCAGCACATATGTATGAAAGTGGATATGACACCTAGGGAAGGGAGTGTGCTGGTGAATGGCAACTGCCCGAAGCAGCAGCACAGCTCTTCCACTGCCAAAACAACTCCACCTGCCTCATGAACTTCACATACCATCAGCTGTCCTGGCAGCTATCTAGGAAACCCTGTTGGGTCACTTCCGGTCCCATGCCCATTGAGCCCAGTGGGATGGAATCAAGCAGCTTCAGCACCCACACAAATCTAGCATGGAGCTCCTCACTCAAGGCGCTCAAAACTCCGCAGCCAAAGACAAGTTCAGTGCCCAAGCCATTTCCCGCTGCCATGGAAACCAAGTGCTCTGGCAGCACATATGTCTGAAAGTGGATATGACACCTAGGGAAGGGCGTGTGCTGGTGAATGGCAACTGCCCGAAGCAGCAGCACAGCTCTTCCAGTGCCAAAACAACTCCACCTGCCTCATGAACTTCACATACCATCAGCTGTCCTGGCAGCTATCTAGGAAACCCTGTTGGGTCACTTCCGGTCCCATACACATTGAGCCCAGTGGGATGGAATCAAGCAGCTTCAGCACCCACACAAAAAGAACATGGAGCTCCTCACTCAAGGCGCTCAAAACTCCACGGCCAAAGACAAGTTCAGTGCCCAAGCCATTTCCCGCTGCCATGGAAACCAAGTGCTCTGGCAGCACATATGTCTGAAAGTGGATATGACACCTAGGGAAGGGAGTGTGCTGGTGAATGGCAACTGCCCGAAGCAGCAGCACAGCTCTTCCACTGCCAAAACAACTCCACCTGCCTCATGAACTTCACATACCATCAGCTGTCCTGGCAGCTATCTAGGAAACCCGGTTGGGTCACTTCCGGTCCCATGCCCATTGAGCCCAGTGGGATGGAATCAAGCAGCTTCAGCACCCACACAAAACGAACATGGAGCTCCTCACTCAAGGCGCTCAAAACTCCACGGCCAAAGACAAGTACAGTGCCCAAGCCATTTCCCGCTGCCATGGAAACCAAGTGCTCTGGCAGCACATATGTCTGAAAGTGGATATGACACCTAGGGAAGGGAGTGTGCTGGTGAATGGCAACTGCCCGAAGCAGCAGCACAGCTCTTCCACTGCCAAAACAACTCCACCTGCCTCAGGAACTTCACATACCATCAGCTGTCCTGGCAGCTATCTAGGAAACCCGGTTGGGTCACTTCCGGTCCCATGCCCATTGAGCCCAGAGGGATGGAATCAAGCAGCTTCAGCACCCACACAAAACGAACATGGAGCTCCTCACTCAAGGCGCTCAAAACTACTTGGCGAAAGACAAGTTCAGTGCCCAAGCCATTTCCCGCTGCCATGGAAACCAAGTGCTCTGGCAGCACATATGTCTGAAAGTGGATATGACACCTAGGGAAGGGAGTGTGCTGGTGAATGGCAACTGCCCGAAGCAGCAGCACAGCCCTTCCACTGCCAAAACAACTCCACCTGCCTCATGAACTTCACATACCATCAGCTGTCCTGGCAGCTATCTATGAAACCCTGTTGGGTCACTTCCGGTCCCATGCCCATTGAGCCCAGTGGGATGCAATCAAGCAACTTCAGCACCCACACAAAACGAACATGGAGCTCCTCACTCAAGGCGCTCAAAACTCCACAGCCAAAGACAAGGTCAGTGCCCAAGCCGTTTCCTGCTGCCATGGAAACCAAGTGCTCTGGCAGCACATATGTCTGAAAGTGGATATGACACCTAGGGAAGGGAGTGTGCTGGTGAATGGCAACTGCCCGAAGCAGCAGCACAGCTCTTCCACTGCCAAAACAACTCCACCTGCCTCATGAACTTCACATACCATCAGCTGTCCTGGCAGCTATCTAGGAAACCCTGTTGGGTCACTTCCTGTCCCATGCCCATTGAGCCCAGTGGGATGCAATCAAGCAACTTCAGCACCCACACAAAACGAACATGGAGCTCCTCACTCAAGGCGCTCAAAACTCCACAGCCAAAGACAAGGTCAGTGCCCAAGCCGTTTCCTGCTGTCATGGAAACCAAGTGCTCTGGCAGCACATATGTCTGAAAGTGGATATGACACCTAGGGAAGGGAGTGTGCTGGTGAATGGCAACTGCCCGAAGCAGCAGCACAGCTCTCCAACTGCCAAAACAACTCCACCTGCCTCATGAACTTCACATACCATCAGCTGTCCTGGCAGCTATCTAGGAAACCCTGTTGGGTCACTTCCGGTCCCATGCCCATTGAGCCCAGAGGGATGCAATCAAGCAGCTTCAGCACCCACACAAAACGAACATGGAGCTCCTCACTCAAGGCGCTCAAAACTCCACGGCCAAAGACAAGTTCAGTGCCCAAGCCATTTCCCGCTGCCATGGAAACCAAGTGCTCTGGCAGCACATATGTCTGAAAGTGGATATGACACCTAGGGAAGGGAGTGTGCTGGTGAATGGCAAATGCCCGAAGCAGCAGCACAGCTCTTCCACTGCCAAAACAACTCCACCTGCCTCATGAACTTCACATACCATCAGCTGTCCTGGCAGCTATCTAGGAAACCCTGTTGGGTCACTTCCGGTCCCATGCCCATTGAGCCCAGTGGGATGCAATCAAGCAGCTTCAGCACCCACACAAAACGAACATGGAGCTCCTCACTCAAGGCGCTCAAAACTCCACGGCCAAAGACAAGTTCAGTGCCCAAGCCATTTCCCGCTGCCATGGAAACCAAGTGCTCTGGCAGCACATATGTCTGAAAGTGGATATGACACCTAGGGAAGGGAGTGTGCTGGTGAATGGCAACTGCCCGAAGCAGCAGCACAGCTCTTCCACTGCCAAAACAACTCCACCTGCCTCATGAACTTCACATACCATCAGCTGTCCTGGCAGCTATCTAGGAAACCCTGTTGGGTCACTTCCGGTCCCATGCCCATTGAGCCCAGTGGGATGCAATCAAGCAACTTCAGCACCCACACAAAACGAACATGGAGCTCCTCACTAAAGGCGCTAAAAACTCCACAGCCAAAGACAAGTTCAGTGCCCAAGCCATTTCCCGCTGCCATGGAAACCAAGTGCTCTGGCAGCACATATGTCTGAAAGTGGATATGACACCTAGGGAAGGGAGTGTGCTGGTGAATGGCAACTGCCCCAAGCAGCAGCACAGCTCTTCCACTGCCAAAACAACTCCACCTGCCTCATGAACTTCACATACCATCAGCTGTCCTGGCAGCTATCTAGGAAACCCTGTTGGGTCACTTCCGGTCCCATGCCCATTGAGCCCAGAGGGATGGAATCAAGCAGCTTCAGCACCCACACAAAACGAACATGGAGCTCCTCACTCAAGGCGCTCAAAGCTCCGCAGGCAAAGACAAGTTCAGTGCCCAAGCCATTTCCCGCTGCCATGGAAACCAAGTGCTCTGGCAGCACATATGTCTGAAAGTGGATATGACACCTAGGGAAGGGAGTGTGGTGGTGAAAGGCAACTGCCCGAAGCAGCAGCACAGCTCTTCCACTGCCAAAACAACTCCACCTGCCTCAGGAACTTCACATACCATCAGCTGTCCTGGCAGCTATCTAGGAAACCCTGTTGGGTCACTTCCGGTCCCATGCCCATTGAGCCCAGAGGGATGGAATCAAGCAGCTTCAGCACCCACACAAAACGAACATGGAGCTCCTCACTCAAGGCGCTCAAAACTCCGCAGCCAAAGACAAGTTCAGTGCCCAAGCCATTTCCCGCTGCCATGGAAACCAAGTGCTCTGGCAGCACATATGTCTGAAAGTGGATATGACACCTAGGGAAGGGAGTGTGCTGGTGAATGGCAACTGCCCGAAGCAGCAGCACAGCTCTTCCACTGCCAAAACAACTCCACCTGCCTCATGAACTTCACATACCATCAGCTGTCCTGGCAGCTATCTAGGAAACCCTGTTGGGTCACTTCCGGTCCCATGCCCATTGAGCCCAGTGGGATGCAATCAAGCAACTTCAGCACCCACACGAAACGAACATGGAGCTCCTCACTCAAGGCGCTCAAAACTCCACAGCCAAAGACAAGGTCAGTGCCCAAGCCGTTTCCTGCTGCCATGGAAACCAAGTGCTCTGGCAGCACATATGTCTGAAAGTGGATATGACACCTAGGGAAGGGAGTGTACTGGTGAATGGCAACTGCCCGAAGCAGCAGCACAGCTCTTCCACTGCCAAAACAACTCCACCTGCCTCATGAACTTCACATACCATCAGCTGTCCTGGCAGCTATCTAGGAAACCCTGTTGGGTCACTTCCGGTCCCATGCCCATTGAGCCCAGTGGGATGCAATCAAGCAGCTTCAGCACCCACACAAAACGAACATGGATCTCCTCACTCAAGGCGCTCAAACCTCCGCAGCCAAAGACAAGTTCAGTGCCGAAACCATTTTCCGCTGCCATGGAAACCAAGTGCTCTGGCAGCACATATGTCTGAAAGTGGATATGACACCTAGGGAAGGGAGTGTGGTGGTGAATGGCAACTGCCCGAAGCAGCAGCACAGCTCTTCCACTGCCAAAACAACTCCACCTGCCTCATGAATTTCACATACCATCAGCTGTCCTGGCAGCTATCTAGGAAACCCTGTTGGGTCACTTCCGGTCCCATGCCCATTGAGCCCAGTGGGATGGAATCAAGCAGCTTGAGCACCCACACAAAACGAACATGGAGCTCCTCACTCAAGGCGCTCAAAACTCCACGGCCAAAGACAAGTTCAGTGCCCAAGCCATTTCCCGCTGCCATGGAAACCAAGTGCTCTGGCAGCACATATGTCTGAAAGTGGATATGACACCTAGGGAAGGGAGTGTGCTGGTGAATGGCAACTGCCCGAAGCAGCAGCACAGCTCTTCCAGTGCCAAAACAACTCCACCTGCCTCATGAACTTCACATACCATCAGCTGTCCTGGCAGCTATCTAGGAAACCCTGTTGGGTCACTTCCGGTCCCATGCCCATTGAGCCCAGTTGGATGGAATCAAGCAGCTTCAGCACCCACACAAAACGAACATGGAGCTCCTCACTCAAGGCGCTCAAAACTCCACGGCCAAAGACAACTTCAGTGCCCAAGCCATTTCCCGCTGCCATGGAAACCAAGTGCTCTGGCAGCACATATGTCTGAAAGTGGATATGACACCTAGGGAAGGGAGTGTGCTGGTGAATGGCAACTGCCCGAAGCAGCAGCACAGCTCTTCCACTGCCAAAACAACTCCACCTGCCTCATGAACTTCACATACCATCAGCTGTCCTGGCAGCTATCTAGGAAACCCTGTTGGGTCACGTCCGGTCCCATGCCCATTGAGCCCAGTGGGATGCAATCAAGCAGCTTCAGCACCCACACAAAACGAACATGGAGCTCCTCACTCAAGGCGCTAAAAACTACGCAGCCAAAAACAAGTTCATTGCCCAAGCCATTTCCCGCTGCCATGGAAACCAAGTGCTCTGGCAGCACATATGTCTGAAAGTGGATATGACACCTAGGGAAGGGAGTGTGCTGGTGAATGGCAACTGCCCGAAGCAGCAGCACAGCTCTCCCACTGCCAAAACAACTCCACCTGCCTCATGAACTTCACATACCATCAGCTGTCCTGGCAGCTATCTAGGAAACCCTGTTGGGTCACTTCCGGTCCCATGCCCATTGAGCCCAGTGGGATGCAATCAAGCAGCTTGAGCACCCACACAAAACGAACATGGAGCTCCTCACTCAAGGCGCTCAAAACTCCACGGCCAAAGACAAGTTCAGTGCCCAAGCCATTTCCCGCTGCCGTGGAAACCAAGTGCTCTGGCAGCACATATGTCTGAAAGTGGATATGACACCTAGGGAAGGGAGTGTGCTGGTGAATGGCAACTGCCCGAAGCAGCAGCACAGCTCTTCCACTGCCAAAACAACTCCACCTGCCTCATGAACTTCACATACCATCAGCTGTCCTGGCAGCTATCTAGGAAACCCTGTTGGGTCACTTCCGGTCCCATGCCCATTGAGCCCAGTGGGATGCAATCAAGCAGCTTCAGCACCCACACAAAACGAACATGGAGCTCCTCACTCAAGGCGCTCAAAACTCCACGGCCAAAGACAAGTTCAGTGCCCAAGCCATTTCCCGCTGCCATGGAAACCAAGTGCTCTGGCAGCACATATGTCTGAAAGTGGATATGACACCTAGGGAAGGGAGTGTGCTGGTGAATGGCAACTGCCCGAAGCAGCAGCACAGCTCTTCCACTGCCAAAACAACTCCACCTGCCTCATGAACTTCACATACCATCAGCTGTCCTGGCAGCTATCTAGGAAACCCTGTTGGGTCACTTCCGGTCCCATGCCCATTGAGCCCAGTGGGATGCAATCAAGCAACTTCAGCACCCACACAAAACGAACATGGAGCTCCTCACTCAAGGTGCTCAAAACTTCACAGCTAAAGACAAGTTCAGTGCCCAAGCCATTTCCCGCTGCCATGGAAACCAAGTGCTCTGGCAGCACATATGTCTGAAAGTGGATACGACACCTAGGGAAGGGAGTCTGGTGGTGAATTACAACTGCCCGAAGCAGCAGCACAGCTCTTCCAGTGCCAAAACAACTCCACCTGCCTCATGAACTTCACATACCATCAGCTGTCCTGGCAGCTATCTAGGAAACCCTGTTGGGTCACTTCCGGTCCCATGCCCATTGAGCCCAGTGGGATGGAATCAAGCAGCTTCAGCACCCACACCAAACGAACATGGAGCTCCTCACTCAAGGCGCTAAAAACTCCACAGCCAAAGACAAGTTCAGTGCCCAAGCCATTTCCCGCTGCCATGGAAACCAAGTGCTCTGGCAGCACATATGTCTGAAAGTGGATATGACACCTAGGGAAGGGAGTGTGCTGGTGAAAGGCAACTGCCCGAAGCAGCAGCACAGCTCTTCCACTGCAAAAACAACTCCACCTGCCTCAGGAACTTCACATACCATCAGCTGTCCTGGCAGCTATCTAGGAAACCCTGTTGGGTCACTTCCGGTCCCATGCCCATTGAGCCCAGAGGGATGGAATCAAGCAGCTTCAGCACCCACACAAAACGAACATGGAGCTCCTCACTCAAGGCGCTCAAAACTCCGCAGCCAAAGACAAGTTCAGTGCCCAAGCCATTTCCCGCTGCCATGGAAACCAAGTGCTCTGGCAGCACATATGTCTGAAAGTGGATATGACACCTAGGGAAGGGAGTGTGCTGGTCAAAGGCAACTGCCCGAAGCAGCAGCATAGCTCTTCCACTGCCAAAACAACTCCACCTGCCTCATGAACTTCACATACCATCAGCTGTCCTGGCAGCTATCTAGGAAACCCTGTTGGGTCACTTCCGGTCCCATGCCCATTGAGCCCAGAGGGATGGAATCAAGCAGCTTCAGCACCCACACAAAACGAACATGGAGCTCCTCACTCAAGGCGCTCAAAGCTCCGCAGGCAAAGACAAGTTCAGTGCCCAAGCCATTTCCCGCTGCCACGGAAACCAAGTGCTCTGGCAGCACATATGTCTGAAAGTGGATATGACACCTAGGGAAGGGAGTCTGGTGGTGAAAGGCAACTGCCCGAAGCAGCAGCACAGCTCTTCCACTGCCAAAACAACTCCACCTGCCTCAGGAACTTCACATACCATCAGCTGTCCTGGCAGCTATCTAGGAAACCCTGTTGGGTCACTTCCGGTCCCATGCCCATTGAGCCCAGAGGGATGGAATCAAGCAGCTTCAGCACCCACACAAAACGAACATGGAGCTCCTCACTCAAGGCGCTCAAAACTCCGCAGCCAAAGACAAGTTCAGTGCCCAAGCCATTTCCCACTGCCATGGAAACCAAGTGCTCTGGCAGCACATATGTCTGAAAGTGGATATGACACCTAGGGAAGGGAGTGTGCTGGTGAATGGCAACTGCCCGAAGCAGCAGCACAGCTCTTCCACTGCCAAAACAACTCCACCTGCCTCATGAACTTCACATACCATCAGCTGTCCTGGCAGCTATCTAGGAAACCCTGTTGGGTCACTTCCGGTCCCATGCCCATTGAGCCCAGTGGGATGCAATCAAGCAGCTTCAGCACCCACACAAAACGAACATGGATCTCCTCACTCAAGGCGCTCAAACCTCCGCAGCCAAAGACAAGTTCAGTGCCGAAACCATTTTCGGCTGCCATGGAAACCAAGTGCTCTGGCAGCACATATGTCTGAAAGTGGATATGACACCTAGGGAAGGGAGTGTGGTGGTGAATGGCAACTGCCCGAAGCAGCAGCACAGCTCTTCCACTGCCAAAACAACTCCACCTGCCTCATGAATTTCACATACCATCAGCTGTCCTGGCAGCTATCTAGGAAACCCTGTTGGGTCACTTCCGGTCCCATGCCCATTGAGCCCAGTGGGATGGAATCAAGCAGCTTGAGCACCCACACAAAACGAACATGGAGCTCCTCACTCAAGGCGCTCAAAACTCCACGGCCAAAGACAACTTCAGTGCCCAAGCCATTTCCCGCTGCCATGGAAACCAAGTGCTCTGGCAGCACATATGTCTGAAAGTGGATATGACACCTACGGAAGGGAGTGTGCTGGTGAATGGCAACTGCCCGAAGCAGCAGCACAGCTCTTCCACTGCCAAAACAACTCCACCTGCCTCATGAACTTCACATACCATCAGCTGTCCTGGCAGCTATCTAGGAAACCCTGTTGGGTCACTTCCGGTCCCATGCCCATTGAGCCCAGTTGGATGGAATCAAGCAGCTTCAGCACCCACACAAAACGAACATGGAGCTCCTCACTCAAGGCGCTCAAAACTCCACGGCCAAAGACAACTTCAGTGCCCAAGCCATTTCCGGCTGCCATGGAAACCAAGTGCTCTGGCAGCACATATGTCTGAAAGTGGATATGACACCTAGGGAAGGGAGTGTGCTGGTGAATGGCAACTGCCCGAAGCAGCAGCACAGCTCTTCCACTGCCAAAACAACTCCACCTGCCTCATGAACTTCACATACCATCAGCTGTCCTGGCAGCTATCTAGGAAACCCTGTTGGGTCACGTCCGGTCCCATGCCCATTGAGCCCAGTGGGATGCAATCAAGCAGCTTCAGCACCCACACAAAACGAACATGGAGCTCCTCACTCAAGGCGCTAAAAACTACGCAGCCAAAAACAAGTTCATTGCCCAAGCCATTTCCCGCTGCCATGGAAACCAAGTGCTCTGGCAGCACATATGTCTGAAAGTGGATATGACACCTAGGGAAGGGAGTGTGCTGGTGAATGGCAACTGCCCGAAGCAGCAGCACAGCTCTCCCACTGCCAAAACAACTCCACCTGCCTCATGAACTTCACATACCATCAGCTGTCCTGGCAGCTATCTAGGAAACCCTGTTGGGTCACTTCCGGTCCCATGCCCATTGAGCCCAGTGGGATGCAATCAAGCAGCTTGAGCACCCACAAAAAACGAACATGGAGCTCCTCACTCAAGGCGCTCAAAACTCCACGGCCAAAGACAAGTTCAGTGCCCAAGCCATTTCCCGCTGCCGTGGAAACCAAGTGCTCTGGCAGCACATATGTCTGAAAGTGGATATGACACCTAGGGAAGGGAGTGTGCTGGTGAATGGCAAATGCCCGAAGCAGCAGCACAGCTCTTCCACTGCCAAAACAACTCCACCTGCCTCATGAACTTCACATACCATCAGCTGTCCTGGCAGCTATCTAGGAAACCCTGTTGGGTCACTTCCGGTCCCATGCCCATTGAGCCCAGTGGGATGCAATCAAGCAGCTTCAGCACCCACACAAAACGAACATGGAGCTCCTCACTCAAGGCGCTCAAAACTCCACGGCCAAAGACAAGTTCAGTGCCCAAGCCATTTCCCGCTGCCATGGAAACCAAGTGCTCTGGCAGCACATATGTCTGAAAGTGGATATGACACCTAGGGAAGGGAGTGTGCTGGTGAATGGCAACTGCCCGAAGCAGCAGCACAGCTCTTCCACTGCCAAAACAACTCCACCTGCCTCATGAACTTCACATACCATCAGCTGTCCTGGCAGCTATCTAGGAAACCCTGTTGGGTCACTTCCGGTCCCATGCCCATTGAGCCCAGTGGGATGCAATCAAGCAGCTTCAGCACCCACACAAAACGAACATGGAGCTCCTCACTCAAGGTGCTCAAAACTTCACAGCTAAAGACAAGTTCAGTGCCCAAGCCATTTCCCGCTGCCATGGAAACCAAGTGCTCTGGCAGCACATATGTCTGAAAGTGGATACGACACCTAGGGAAGGGATCTGGTGGTGAATTACAACTGCCCGAAGCAGCAGCACAGCTCTTCCAGTGCCAAAACAACTCCACCTGCCTCATGAACTTCACATACCATCAGCTGTCCTGGCAGCTATCTAGGAAACCCTGTTGGGTCACTTCCGGTCCCATGCCCATTGAGCCCAGTGGGATGGAATCAAGCAGCTTCAGCACCCACACCAAACGAACATGGAGCTCCTCACTAAAGGCGCTAAAAACTCCACAGCCAAAGACAAGTTCAGTGCCCAAGCCATTTCCCGCTGCCATGGAAACCAAGTGCTCTGGCAGCACATATGTCTGAAAGTGGATATGACACCTAGGGAAGGGAGTGTGCTGGTGAAAGGCAACTGCCCGAAGCAGCAGCACAGCTCTTCCACTGCAAAAACAACTCCACCTGCCTCATGAACTTCACATACCATCAGCTGTCCTGGCAGCTATCTAGGAAACCCTGTTGGGTCACTTCCGGTCCCATGCCCATTGAGCCCAGAGGGATGGAATCAACCAGCTTCAGCACCCACACAAAACGAACATGGAGCTCCTCACTCAAGGCGCTCAAAACTCCGCAGCCAAAGACAAGTTCAGTGCCCAAGCCATTTCCCGCTGCCATGGAAACCAAGTGCTCTGGCAGCACATATGTCTGAAAGTGGATATGACACCTAGGGAAGGGAGTGTGCTGGTGAATGGCAACTGCCCGAAGCAGCAGCACAGCTCTTCCACTGCCAAAACAACTCCACCTGCCTCATGAACTTCACATACCATCAGCTGTCCTGGCAGCTATCTAGGAAACCCTGTTGGGTCACTTCCGGTCCCATGCCCATTGAGCCCAGTGGGATGCAATCAAGCAACTTCAGCACCCACACAAAACGAACATGGAGCTCCTCACTCAAGGCGCTCAAAACTCCACAGCCAAAGACAAGGTCAGTGCCCAAGCCGTTTCCTGCTGCCATGGAAACCAAGAGCTCTGGCAGCACATATGTCTGAAAGTGGATATGACACCTAGGGAAGGGAGTGTACTGGTGAATGGCAACTGCCCGAAGCAGCAGCACAGCTCTTCCACTGCCAAAACAACTCCACCTGCCTCATGAACTTCACATACCATCAGCTGTCCTGGCAGCTATCTAGGAAACCCTGTTGGGTCACTTCCGGTCCCATGCCCATTGAGCCCAGTGGGATGCAATCAAGCAACTTCAGCACCCACACAAAACGAACATGGAGCTCCTCACTCAAGGCGCTCAAAACTTCACAGCCAAAGACAAGTTCAGTGCCCAAGCCATTTCCCGCTGCCATGGAAACCAAGTGCTCTGGCAGCACATATGTCTGAAAGTGGATATGACACCTAGGGAAGGGAGTGTGCTGGTCAAAGGCAACTGCCCGAAGCAGCAGCATAGCTCTTCCACTGCCAAAACAACTCCACCTGCCTCATGAACTTCACATACCATCAGCTGTCCTGGCAGCTATCTAGGAAACCCTGTTGGGTCACTTCTGGTCCCATGCCCATTGAGCCCAGAGGGATGGAATCAAGCAGCTTCAGCACCCACACAAAACGAACATGGAGCTCCTCACTCAAGGCGCTCAAAGCTCCGCAGGCAAAGACAAGTTCAGTGCCCAAGCCATTTCCCGCTGCCATGGAAACCAAGTGCTCTGGCAGCACATATGTCTGAAAGTGGATATGACACCTAGGGAAGGGAGTCTGGTGGTGAAAGGCAACTGCCCGAAGCAGCAGCACAGCTCTTCCACTGCCAAAACAACTCCACCTGCCTCAGGAACTTCACATACCATCAGCTGTCCTGGCAGCTATCTAGGAAACCCTGTTGGGTCACTTCCGGTCCCATGCCCATTGAGCCCAGAGGGATGGAATCAAGCAGCTTCAGCACCCACACAAAACGAACATGGAGCTCCTCACTCAAGGCGCTCAAAACTCCGCAGCCAAAGACAAGTTCAGTGCCCAAGCCATTTCCCACTGCCATGGAAACCAAGTGCTCTGGCAGCACATATGTCTGAAAGTGGATATGACACCTAGGGAAGGGAGTGTGCTGGTGAATGGCAACTGCCCGAAGCAGCAGCACAGCTCTTCCACTGCAAAAACAACTCCACCTGCCTCATGAACTTCACATACCATCAGCTGTCCTGGCAGCTATCTAGGAAACCCTGTTGGGTCACTTCCGGTCCCATGCCCATTGAGCCCAGTGGGATGCAATCAAGCAACTTCAGCACCCACACAAAACGAACATGGAGCTCCTCACTCAAGGCGCTCAAAACTCCACAGCCAAAGACAAGGTCAGTGCCCAAGCCGTTTCCTGCTGCCATGGAAACCAAGTGCTCTGGCAGCACATATGTCTGAAAGTGGATATGACACCTAGGGAAGGGAGTGTACTGGTGAATGGCAACTGCCCGAAGCAGCAGCCCAGCTCTTCCACTGCCAAAACAACTCCACCTGCCTCATGAACTTCACATACCATCAGCTGTCCTGGCAGCTATCTAGGAAACCCTGTTGGGTCACTTCCGGTCCCATGCCCATTGAGCCCAGGGGGATGCAATCAAGCAGCTTCAGCACCCACACAAAACGAACATGGATCTCCTCACTCAAGGCGCTCAAAACTCCGCAGCCAAAGACAAGTTCAGTGCCGAAACCATTTCCGGCTGCCATGGAAACCAAGTGCTCTGGCAGCACATATGTCTGAAAGTGGATATGACACCTAGGGAAGGGAGTGTGGTGGTGAATGGCAACTGCCCGAAGCAGCAGCACAGCTCTTCCACTGCCAAAACAACTCCACCTGCCTCATGAACTTCACATACCATCAGCTGTCCTGGCAGCTATCTAGGAAACCCTGTTGGGTCACTTCCGGTCCCATGCCCATTGAGCCCAGGGGGATGCAATCAAGCAGCTTCAGCACCCACACAAAACGAACATGGATCTCCTCACTCAAGGCGCTCAAAACTCCGCAGCCAAAGACAAGTTCAGTGCCGAAACCATTTCCGGCTGCCATGGAAACCAAGTGCTCTGGCAGCACATATGTCTGAAAGTGGATATGACACCTAGGGAAGGGAGTGTGGTGGTGAATGGCAACTGCCCGAAGCAGCAGCACAGCTCTTCCACTGCCAAAACAACTCCACCTGCCTCATGAACTTCACATACCATCAGCTGTCCTGGCAGCTATCTAGGAAACCCTGTTGGGTCACTTCCGGTCCCATGCCCATTGAGCCCAGTTGGATGGAATCAAGCAGCTTCAGCACCCACACAAAACGAACATGGAGCTCCTCACTCAAGGCGCTAAAAACTACGCAGCCAAAAACAAGTTCATTGCCCAAGCCATTTCCCGCTGCCATGGAAACCAAGTGCTCTGGCAGCACATATGTCTGAAAGTGGATATGACACCTAGGGAAGGGAGTGTGCTGGTGAATGGCAACTGCCCGAAGCAGCAGCACAGCTCTCCCACTGCCAAAACAACTCCACCTGCCTCATGAACTTCACATACCATCAGCTGTCCTGGCAGCTATCTAGGAAACCCTGTTGGGTCACTTCCGGTCCCATGCCCATTGAGCCCAGTGGGATGCAATCAAGCAGCTTGAGCACCCACACAAAACGAACATGGAGCTCCTCCCTCAAGGCGCTCAAAACTCCACGGCCAAAGACAAGTTCAGTGCCCAAGCCATTTCCCTCTGCCATGGAAACCAAGTGCTCTGGCAGCACATATGTCTGAAAGTGGATATGACACCTAGGGAAGGGAGTGTGCTGGTGAATGGCAACTGCCCCAAGCAGCAGCACAGCTCTTCCACTGCCAAAACAACTCCACCTGCCTCATGAACTTCACATACCATCAGCTGTCCTGGCAGCTATCTAGGAAACCCTGTTGGGTCACTTCCGGTCCCATGCCCATTGAGCCCAGTGGGATGCAATCAAGCAACTTCAGCACCCACACAAAACGAACATGGAGCTCCTCACTCAAGGTGCTCAAAACTTCACAGCTAAAGACAAGTTCAGTGCCCAAGCCATTTCCCGCTGCCATGGAAACCAAGTGCTCTGGCAGCACATATGTCTGAAAGTGGATATGACACCTAGGGAAGGGAGTGTGCTGGTGAATGGCAACTGCCCGAAGCAGCAGCACAGCTCTTCCACTGCCAAAACAACTCCACCTGCCTCATGAACTTCACATACCATCAGCTGTCCTGGCAGCTATCTAGGAAACCCTGTTGGGTCACTTCCGGTCCCATGCCCATTGAGCCCAGAGGGATGGAATCAAGAGCTTCAGCACCCACACAAAACGAACATGGAGCTCCTCACTCAAGGCGCTCAAAGCTCCGCAGGCAAAGACAAGTTCAGTGCCCAAGCCATTTCCCGCTGCCATGGAAACCAAGTGCTCTGGCAGCACATATGTCTGAAAGTGGATATGACACCTAGGGAAGGGAGTGTGGTGGTGAAAGGCAACTGCCCGAAGCAGCAGCACAGCTCTTCCACTGCAAAAACAACTCCACCTGCCTCATGAACTTCACATACCATCAGCTGTCCTGGCAGCTATCTAGGAAACCCTGTTGGGTCACTTCCGGTCCCATGCCCATTGAGCCCAGAGGGATGGAATCAAGCAGCTTCAGCACCCACACAAAACGAACATGGAGCTCCTCACTCAAGGCGCTCAAAACTCCACAGCCAAAGACAAGTTCAGTGCCCAAGCCATTTCCCGCTGCCATGGAAACCAAGTGCTCTGGCAGCACATATGTCTGAAAGTGGATATGACACCTAGGGAAGGGAGTGTGC
Source organism: Ochotona princeps (assembly GCF_030435755.1). NCBI lineage: Eukaryota > Metazoa > Chordata > Mammalia > Lagomorpha > Ochotonidae > Ochotona > Ochotona princeps. Next base: position 143,001,423 of record NC_080832.1, on the reverse strand, counting down.
TGGTGAATGGCAACTGCCCGAAGCAGCAGCACAGCTCTTCCACTGCCAAAACAACTCCACCTGCCTCATGAACTTCACATACCATCAGCTGTCCTGGCAGCTATCTAGGAAACCCTGTTGGGTCACTTCCGGTCCCATGCCCATTGAGCCCAGTGGGATGCAATCAAGCAACTTCAGCACCCACACAAAACGAACATGGAGCTCCTCACTCAAGGCGCTCAAAACTCCACAGCCAAAGACAAGGTCAGTGCCCAAGCCGTTTCCTGCTGCCATGGAAACCAAGTGCTCTGGCAGCACATATGTCTGAAAGTGGATATGACACCTAGGGAAGGGAGTGTACTGGTGAATGGCAACTGCCCGAAGCAGCAGCACAGCTCTTCCACTGCCAAAACAACTCCACCTGCCTCATGAACTTCACATACCATCAGCTGTCCTGGCAGCTATCTAGGAAACCCTGTTGGGTCACTTCCGGTCCCATGCCCATTGAGCCCAGTTGGATGCAATCAAGCAGCTTCAGCACCCACACAAAACGAACATGGATCTCCTCACTCAAGGCGCTCAAAACTCCGCAGCCAAAGACAAGTTCAGTGCCAAAACCATTTCCGGCTGCCATGGAAACCAAGTGCTCTGGCAGCACATATGTCTGAAAGTGGATATGACACCTAGGGAAGGGAGTGTGTTGTTGAATGGAAACTGCCCGAAGCAGCAGCACAGCTCTTCCAGTGCCAAAACAACTCCACCTGCCTCATGAACTTCACATACCATCAGCTGTCCTGGCAGCTATCTAGGAAACCCTGTTGGGTCACTTCCGGTCCCATGCCCATTGAGCCCAGTCTGATGGAATCAAGCAGCTTGAGCACCCACACAAAACGAACATGGAGCTCCTCACTCAAGGCGCTCAAAACTCCACGGCCAAAGACAAGTTCAGTGCCCAAGCCATTTCCCGCTGCCATGGAAACCAAGTGCTCTGGCAGCACATATGTCTGAAAGTGGATATGACACCTAGGGAAGGGAGTGTGGTGGTGAATGGCAACTGCCCGAAGCAGCAGCACAGCTCTTCCACTGCCAAAACAACTCCACCTGCCTCATGAACTTCACATACCATCAGCTGTCCTGGCAGCTATCTAGGAAACCCTGTTGGGTCACTTCCGGTCCCATGCCCATTGAGCCCAGTGGGATGCAATCAAGCAGCTTCAGCACCCACACAAAACGAACATGGAGCTCCTCACTCAAGGCGCTCAAAACTCCACGGCCAAAGACAACTTCAGTGCCCAAGCCATTTCCGGCTGCCATGGAAACCAAGTGCTCTGGCAGCACATATGTCTGAAAGTGGATATGACACCTAGGGAAGGGAGTGTGCTGGTGAATGGCAACTGCCCGAAGCAGCAGCACAGCTCTTCCACTGCCAAAACAACTCCACCTGCCTCATGAACTTCACATACCATCAGCTGTCCTGGCAGCTATCTAGGAAACCCTGTTGGGTCACTTCCGGTCCCATGCCCATTGAGCCCAGTGGGATGGAATCAAGCAGCTTCAGCACCCACACAAAACGAACATGGAGCTCCTCACTCAAGGCACTCAAAACTCCACGGCCAAAGACAAGTTCAGTGCCCAAGCCACTTCCCGCTGCCATGGAAACCAAGTGCTCTGGCAGCACATATGTCTGAAAGTGGATATGACACCTAGGGAAGGGAGTGTGGTGGTGAATGGCAACTGCCCGAAGCAGTAGCACAGCTCTTCCAGTGCCAAAACAACTCCACCTGCCTCATGAACTTCACATACCATCAGCTGTCCTGGCAGCTATCTAGGAAACCCTGTTGGGTCACTTCCGGTCCCATGCCCATTGAGCCCAGTGGGATGGAATTAAGAATCTTCAGCACCCACACAAAACGAACATGGAGCTCCTCACTCAAGGCGCTCAAAACTCCACAGCCAAAGACAAGTTCAGTGCCCAAGCCATTTCCCGCTGCCATGGAAACCAAGTGCTCTGGCAGCACATATGTCTGAAAGTGGATATGAAACCTAGGGAAGGGAGTGTGGTGGTGAATGGCAACTGCCCGAAGCAGCAGCACAGCTCTTCCACTGCCAAAACAACTCCACCTGCCTCATGAACTTCACATACCATCAGCTGTCCTGGCAGCTATCTAGGAAACCCTGTTGGGTCACTTCCGGTCCCATGCCCATTGAGCACAGTGGGATGGAATCAAGCAGCTTCAGCACCCACACAAAACGAACATGGAGCTCCTCACTCAAGGCGCTCAAAACTCCACAGCCAAAGACAAGTTCAGTGCCCAAGCCATTTCCCGCTGCCATGGAAACCAAGTGCTCTGGCAGCACATATGTCTGAAAGTAGATATGACACCTAGGGAAGGGAGTGTGCTGGTGAATGGCAACTGCCCGAAGCAGCAGCACAGCTCTTCCACTGCCAAAACAACTCCACCTGCCTCATGAACTTCACATACCATCAGCTGTCCTGGCAGCTATCTAGGAAGCCCTGTTGGGTCACTTCCGGTCCCATGCCCATTGAGCCATGTGGGATGGAACCAAGAAGCTTCAGCACCCACACAAAACTAACATGGAGCTCCTCAATCAAGGCGCTCAAAACTACGTAGCCAAAGACAAGTTCAGTGCCCAAGCCATTTCCCGCTGCCATGGAAACCAAGTGCTCTGGCAGCACATATGTCTGAAAGTGGATATGACACCTAGGGAAGGGAGTGTGCTGGTGAATGGCAACTGCCCGAAGCAGCAGCACAGCTCTTCCACTGCCAAAACAACTCCACCTGCCTCATGAACTTCACATACCATCAGCTGTCCTGGCAGCTCTCTAGGAAACCCTGTTGGGTCACTTCCGGTCCCATGCCCATTGAGCCCAGTGGGATGGAATCAAGCAGCTTCAGCACCCACACAAAACGAACATGGAGCTCCTCACTCAAGGCGCTCAAAACTCCACGGCCAAAGACAAGTTCAGTGCCCAAGCCATTTCCCGCTGCCATGGAAACCAAGTGCTCTGGCAGCACATATGTCTGAAAGTGGATATGACACCTAGGGAAGGGAGTGTGCTGGTGAATGGCAACTGCCCGAAGCAGCAGCACAGCTCTTCCACTGCCAAAACAACTCCACCTGCCTCATGAACTTCACATACCATCAGCTGTCCTGGCAGCTATCTAGGAAACCCTGTTGGGTCACTTCCGGTCCCATGCCCATTGAGCCCAGTGGGATGCAATCAAGCAGCTTCAGCACCCACACAAAACGAACATGGAGCTCCTCACTCAAGGCGCTCAAAACTCCACAGCCAAAGACAAGTTCAGTGCCCAAGCCATTTCCCGCTGCCATGGAAACCAAGTGCTCTGGCAGCACATATGTCTGAAAGTGGATATGACACCTAGGGAAGGGAGTGTGCTGGTGAATGGCAACTGCCCGAAGCAGCAGCAAAGCTCTTCCACTGAAAAAACAACTCCACCTGCCTCATGCATTTCACATACCATCAGCTGTCCTGGCAGCTTTCTAGGAAACCCTGTTGGGTCACTTCCGGTCCCATGCCCATTGAGCCCAGTGCCCTGGAATCAAGCAGCTTCAGCACCCACACAAAACGAACTGGAGCTCCTCACTCAAGGCGCTCAAAACTCCGCAGCCAAAGACAAGTTCAGTGCCCAAGCCATTTCCCGCTGCCATGGAAACCAAGTGCTCTGGCAGCACATATGTCTGAAAGTGGATATGAAACCTAGGGAAGGGAGTGTGCTGGTGAATGGCAACTGCCCGAAGCAGCAGCACAGCTCTTCCACTGCCAAAACAACTCCACCTGCCTCAGGAACTTCACATACCATCAGCTGTCCTGGCAGCTATCTAGGAAACCCTGTTGGGTCACTTCCGGTCCCATGCCCATTGAGCCCAGTGGGATGCAATCAAGCAGCTTCAGCACCCACACAAAACGAACATGGAGCTCCTCACTCAAGGCGCTCAAAACTCCACAGCCAAAGACAAGTTCAGTGCCGAAACCATTTCCGGCTGCCATGGAAACCAAGTGCTCTGGCAGCACATATGTCTGAAAGTGGATATGACACCTAGGGAAGGGAGTCTGGTGGTGAATGGCAACTGCCCGAAGCAGCAGCACAGCTCTTCCACTGCCAAAACAACTCCACCTGCCTCATGAACTTCACATACCATCAGCTGTCCTGGCAGCTATAAGGAAACCCTGTTGGGTCACTTCCGGTCCCATGCCCATTGAGCCCAGTGGGATGGAATCAAGCAGCTTCAGCACCCACACAAAACGAACATGGAGCTCCTCACTCAAGGCGCTCAAAACTCCACGGCCAAAGACAAGTTCAGTGCCCAAGCCGTTTCCCGCTGCCATGGAAACCAAGTGCTCTGGCAGCACATATGTCTGAAAGTGGATATGACACCTAGGGAAGGGAGTGTGGTGGTGAATGGCAACTGCCCGAAGCAGCAGCACAGCTCTTCCACTGCCAAAACAACTCCACCTGCCTCATGAACTTCACATACCATCAGCTGTCCTGGCAGCTATCTAGGAAACCCTGTTGGGTCACTTCCGGTCCCATGCCCATTGAGCCCAGTGGGATGGAATCAAGCAGCTTCAGCACCCACACAAATCTAGCATGGAGCTCCTCACTCAAGGCGCTCAAAACTCCATGGCCAAAGAGAAGTTCAGTGCCCAAGCCATTTCCCGCTGCCATGGAAACCAAGTGCTCTGGCAGCACATATGTCTGAAAGTGGATATGACACCTAGGGAAGGGAGTGTGCTGGTGAATGGCAACTGCCCGAAGCAGCAGCACAGCTCTTCCACTGCCAAAACAACTCCACCTGCCTCATGAACTTCACATACCATCAGCTGTCCTGGCAGCTATCTAGGAAACCCGGTTGGGTCACTTCCGGTCCCATGCCCATTGAGCCCAGTTGGATGGAATCAAGCAGCTTGAGCACCCACACAAAACGAACATGGAGCTCCTCACTCAAGGCGCTCAAAACTCCACGGACAAAGACAAGTTCAGTGGCCAAGCCATTTCCCGCTGCCATGGAAACCAAGTGCTCTGGCAGCACATATGTCTGAAAGTGGATATGACACCTAGGGAAGGGAGTGTGCTGGTGAATGGCAACTGCCCGAAGCAGCAGCACAGCTCTTCCACTGCCAAAACAACTCCACCTGCCTCATGAACTTCACATACCATCAGCTGTCCTGGCAGCTCTCTAGGAAACCCTGTTGGGTCACTTCCGGTCCCATGCCCATTGAGCCCAGTGGGATGCAATCAAGCAGCTTCAGCACCCACACAAAACGAACATGGAGCTCCTCACTCAAGGCGCTCAAAACTCCATGGCCAAAGACAAGTTCAGTGCCCAAGCCATTTCCCTCTGCCATGGAAACCAAGTGCTCTGGCAGCACATATGTCTGAAAGTGGATATGACACCTAGGGAAGGGAGTGTGCTGGTGAATGGCAACTGCCCGAAGCAGCAGCACAGCTCTTCCACTGCCAAAACAACTCCACCTGCCTCATGAACTTCACATACCATCAGCTGTCCTGGCAGCTATCTAGGAAACCCTGTTGGGTCACTTCCGGTCCCATGCCCATTGAGCCCAGTGGGATGGAATCAAGCAGCTTCAGCACCCACACAAAACGAACATGGAGCTCCTCACTCAAGGCGCTCAAAACTCCGCAGCCAAAGACAAGTTCAGTGCCCAAGCCATTTCCCGCTGCCATGGATACCAAGTGCTCTGGCAGCACATATGTCTGAAAGTGGATATGACACCTAGGGAAGGGAGTGTGCTGGTGAATGGCAACTGCCCGAAGCAGCAGCACAGCTCTTCCACTGCAAAAACAACTCCACCTGCCTCATGAACTTCACATACCGTCAGCTGTCCTGGCAGCTATCTAGGAAACCCTGTTGGGTCACTTCCGGTCCCATGCCCATTGAGCCCAGTGGGATGCAATCAAGCAGCTTCAGCACCCACACAAAACGAACATGGAGCTCCTCACTCAAGGCGCGCAAAACTCCGCAGCCAAAGACAAGTTCAGTGCCCAAGCCATTTCCCGCTGCCATGGAAACCAAGTGCTCTGGCAGCACATATGTCTGAAAGTGGATATGACACCTAGAGAAGGGAGTCTGGTGGTGAATGGCAACTGCCCAAAGCAGCAGCACAGCTCTTCCACTGCCAAAACAACTCCACCTGCCTCAGGAACTTCACATACCATCAGCTGTCCTGGCAGCTATCTAGGAAACCCTGTTGGGTCACTTCTGGTCCCATGCCCATTGAGCCCAGTGGGATGGAATCAAGCAGCTTCAGCACCCACACAAAACGAACATGGAGCTCCTCACTCAAAGCGCTCAAAACTCCGCAGCCAAAGACAAGTTCAGTGCCCAAGCCATTTCCCGCTGCCATGGAAACCAAGTGCTCTGGCAGCACATATGTCTGAAAGTGGATATGACACCTAGGGAAGGGCGTGTGGTGGTGAATGGCAACTGCCCGAAGCAGCAGCACAGCTCTTCCACTGCCAAAACAACTCCACCTGCCTCATGCACTTCACATACCATCAGCTGTCCTGGCAGCTATCTAGGAAACCCTGTTGGGTCACTTCCGGTCCCATGCCCATTGAGCCCAGTGGGATGGAATCAAGCAGCTTGAGCACCCACACAAAACGAACATGGAGCTCCTCACTCAAGGCGCTCAAAACTCCACGGCCAAAGACAAGTTCAGTGCCCAAGCCATTTCCCGCTGCCATGGAAACCAAGTGCTCTGGCAGCACATATGTCTGAAAGTGGATATGACACCTAGGGAAGGGCGTGTGCTGGTGAATGGCAACTGCCCGAAGCAGCAGCACAGCTCTTCCACTGCCAAAACAACTCCACCTGCCTCATGAACTTCACATACCATCAGCTGTCCTGGCAGCTATCTAGGAAACCCTGTTGGGTCACTTCCGGTCACATGCCCATTGAGCCCAGTGGGATGGAATCAAGCAGCTTCAGCACCCACACAAAACGAACATGGAGCTCCTCACTCAAGGCGCTCAAAACTCCACAGCCAAAGACAAGTTCAGTGCCGAAGCCATTTCCCGCTGCCATGGAAACCAAGTGCTCTGGCAGCACATATGTCTGAAAGTGGATATGACACCTAGGGAAGGGCGTGTGCTGGTGAATGGCAACTGCCCGAAGCAGCAGCACAGCTCTTCCAGTGCCAAAACAACTCCACCTGCCTCATGAACTTCACATACCATCAGCTGTCCTGGCAGCTATCTAGGAAACCCTGTTGGGTCACTTCTGGTCCCATGTCCATTGAGCCCAGTGGGATGCAATCAAGCAGCTTCAGCACCCACACAAAACGAACATGGAGCTCCTCACTCAAGGCGCTCAAAACTCCGCAGCCTAAGACAAGTTCAGTGCCCAAGCTGCCGGAGTCCAGCTCCAGCCTGGGTTTCGGAGCTCTGGAAGGGTGCGTGGACGAGGCACTGAAAGAAAGAGATGGACCACTAGGTTTCCATGATGATAGTGGACACGGCAATAAAGCCGTCCGCTTTATTTATAGTTAAACTCTGGCTCAGACTTTCCCCGTCATGGTCAAGTGGGTGTCTCTAAGGACAACCATGCCATCTGCTTTATCCAAAAACAATAGGAATTCCTGCTACAATTCTTATCCTACAACCTAATCTTGTATTGCAAAGAAAAGGAGAACCTAAAGGTTAAGGAGAGGACGAATCCCTAAACACAGGTCCCTTGATTAGCATAAGGTCAATGGGGACACCCAAAACAGTAGGAATAATAGAAGGCCCTTTTGTAAGACATTATCATTGACATTAACCTCCAAGTTCACATTGTGTAAAAAGCCAGTCTCACAATAATGAAAATGCCTGGACAGATTAGAATTCTTCTGCTGAGCCGGCATAGTAGGCACGGCGAATGTCCAAGCGAAAAGCACCATGGTGGTGGTAGAAGTGCTGGGAGCCATCTGCTCCAAAGCCTCTTTTTTACATATTATCTCCTCTTCCCCCCAAGTCCATTAACAGGACAATAGGACGTCAATGAGTCTGCAAAGGCCTGGTGCTACTGCCTTAGGCCTGATTCCTGAGTGCTCAGCTAAAGCAATGTAAATCAGCTCCACAGCCCACAACATATTCCCCCTTCTGTATTAAAGCGGACTTGAATGCGCCTGTCTTAGGTTGTGGACTCTCAGGTTTGACAGCCTTACCCGTCATGGGGAATCTCCGTAGCATGACGGAGTCCCTGTCTTAGGTCGGTTCGTTCCTGTGTCCATCTTACCCGTCACTGGCTGCCTTTCAACGCGTTGTCCGCTGCAGCTGGCAAACCTGTTCCAGGGCTATGAGTGATATCAATTGAGTAGCAATGAGCAAACACCAGTTCCCGGGCTTGGGAAAACAAAGCACTTCACAGGTGAAACAGACATAAAAGGCACAATGGGAGACAAGAGGCCATGAACTTAGGAGTAACTTAGCTCAGTAGCAATGAGCAGACAGCAGTTCCCAGGCTTGGGAAAACATTTTGCACTTGCACAGATGATACACCAGAAATGCATACAATACAGCAGAAAGGCATACGATGGGGTACATGAGGCTTAGACCAAATCTAACAATATCTGCTATTTCTTTTCCAACAAATCAACCCACAGTCACAGCATAAGCATGCCCACCCGCTCATGCTCATCAGTAAAGTCCTGTTGTTCCATAACTCTGGCAGTATGTTCTGCGACCTTGTTACTGGCTATGATGGTTGCCGTTATGCCAAAGTCTTTTATTCTTATTCAGTCCCAACAGGCACAGGCAGGATTCAGGGCAGCCGCAGGATAACAGCAGAATCGCAATTGCCATTCCAGCATGCTGTCAGGGTGCACCGGAACTTGGCGTCATTCACTTCAGAAGCGTCTCCTGTACAGTCAAGGGGTCCTTCCACATAACATAACCCTTCTGCTTCTGGTATCCAAGCAAAGAAAGGTGGAGCTGCATCCAGGTGACTGTAGACATCCGCCGGGCCCTGCCTCAGTGGGAAGTTCCTTGTGGCCCTGCCTCATTGGAACAATGTCCTCACATCCTTGTGTCTCCCACATCCACTGCATGGACCCCAACATAGCACGGAGGATGACTGGGCCGGAGAACAATACGAAAAGGAGAATAATTAGTGCAATTCCTAAATTTATACAAAATGAAAACAGTAGCAGTATCATACCATAGTTCAGGCAAATTTACAGCTAACATTACATATGAGGACCTTCTCAAGACAACAAGGCATCAAGTAACAATTAACAATGCACTAGTACAAATTACAGTGTATACAGAACCATCTCAGGGAAGCTGGAAGAAGCTTAAGGCTCCATCTTGTAAGGGAGGAATGTTACTTATCAACAGTCCTTTTGGAAGTGGCTTGAGTTCTGTGCAGAGATGTCTTCTGAGTCAGCAGATGTACGCATTTTGTGTCCTCATGGCAGTTGTTGATCTTCAGACTCAGCCTTTAAAACAGTACTGGGTGGAAGTGTCTGTCGATCCCAGCAAGTGTAGCACGGAGGCTAGAGAAACTCTTTCCATTGTAATGGCCACAGGGAGGCAAGAAGGAGAGATAGCACCCTGGTACCTAGCTTGCTATTCTTCCTCTGGGCCTCTGGGAAAGTGGGCTGTAGAGGCAATCCTTGGGATTTCAGGCCCATAAGTTAGCCACACCTATATAAACTCTGGAGATCTAACTGTATATTCTGAGAGGCCCTTTGGAGTTTTTGGAGAGGAAGTATAAGAGAAGTGAAGGAAAAGTTAAAATAATTAAAAATAATTATATAGATCACGCTCAGTAACAATATCAGGTGAAAACCATCAAAAAACAGCCTTAGAGAATATTTGCCCAAAGGTCCAATGTTTGCTATAAATTTAAAATGAAGGCACATACCCAAGTAACACATTGAAAAAGGCAATGAGAGTATAACATGAGAAACCTGGCCATAAGTGAACTTAAGCAAAGGCATATGGCTGACTAAAAAACATTTTCAATGATAGTCTGAGATTTAAATTAAGTGAGTCAAAAAACAATATTAGCTTAGCACAATAAAGTAGCTTCAATAATGATCTAAGAGCTTTAGACATTTAAAATTATAAATTGGTTAGAATTACCCTATTGTTTGTAGTAAAATAAGTTTGCATGGTTATTCAGATGGTTTACAAATATAGAATAGAAAATGGATTATAGTAAAAATTTTACCAAGATGGCTTAGGAAACATATATCAGACAAGTATATCTGTTCTTTAAATAATTTTTGTTACAAAACCTTTAAGAGTTAGTTAAAATCTAGTATTTCCCAACTAGCAAATGCAGTAATGTATAACAGCAATTAAAAATTGTTCTGTAATAAATAGCTAGGAAAAATGGCATAAAACTAAGATCTATCATGTACCCATTTCTCATCTGATCTCAAGGAACATTGAAGACAAACAATAAAACAAACACACACACACATATACATTCTCCATTTTTTTTTTTTTTAAACTGTAGAGGATTATAAGAGTAAAATTTCAAACAATTTTAACAAAAAGACGTACAGCAAGACAGACATACGTGGCCACCACACTCACTCAATTTTAAATAGCGAATGAGCCATGACTTCTCATATCCTGACTCAAGAAGTTGTGTTGCATCCAGTCCTTTCAAGTCCCAGATAAGTACTCAAGACAAGCAAATTTGGATGATGAGGTACCTGTATATAGGCAGAGGTCAGTGCAAATCCTGCGAGCCAGGAAGCCAGGACTGGCAGTGGGGCCGTGTTAATCATCACGGTGGCCTCCCCAGACTACCGAGTCAGGCTCTAGAACTCAGGATGGCTACTACCTTCTGACTGAGGCCTTCAAAATGTTACAAAGTGCACAAGAGATCATGTCAGATAAATTTAGGATTAACTAAGGCGCCTTTATAAACCAAGCTTGGTGATAGCAGTACCCATTAGAAAATTACTAAGTAAAAGTCAACAATGATAATTCAGTCTAAACTGAAACCCTGAGAGAAAAAAAAATTGGTCATTACTGAAGACCTTGATTTTAGTTATCTGAGCCATTTAAATTAGCCTAAGAGATAAGCAGTCAACAGCCTAGACATATTTATAAAACCATAAACATTTACCCTTTTCTGGGTTTTTTGTTGTTAAGCATTACCTGTCCTGGAACTCTTGGAAATACAGAAATTTGAATTAACTTCTGTAAAAAAAAATTGTTTTATAGTAGTATATTGATATGACAAAATTTTGCCCCACTTGGCATCTGGCAGTATCTTTAATACAATCCAAATGCTTACTCAGTTGCATCTATTAAATAAAACTTTTGAATTTTTAAAATGCATATCAAGGATGTCAAGATCTATAACACCTAGTTGAAATAGAATCTTTATATAACAATATAGATTAGATGTAATTATTGGCATTAAGTGATCTCTTTAAATACCTATAAAATAAGTACATAACTTTTATCAATCTTAAGCAATGTGAGCATACTGAAAAGCAGAAAACACAAAGATTACTTCAATATAGAATCTTATCATATTCTGAGACGTTTCAGCAAAGTCAGGTCTGGAGTTCACTGGAGCTAACTAGAAAAATTTAATCATTAATTATATAAAAACAATTAAGAAGCTGTTATAATATTTGGTTGTAAAACTTTGTTGTTATGACAGAGGATCAGATTTTAATTCCATGTATCAATGATGAATATTTTAGAAAATGCTGCAAACAGTATTTTAAAGACTATAGATCTAAATTAAAAACTAGCAGATAAAAGCACGGGTACATCCCATACCTGGAAAAAATTTAACAGTGAATTAAATGTTACTCTTTCAAAGCAACACCTTAAGCAATACCTTAAGAGTTATATTCCTAAGATTCAAAAATTCAATATAAAAGTTTAATAGAGTTAGAAAAGAGATGTTAATTATGAAAAAACATTGTTTATGAAGTACAAGAGGCTAGGTGTTCTTCTGGGGACCCAGTTTAGTTTATCTCCCATCACTCTGCTCTTGACTAAAAAAGGTTGGAGGAATGCTTGACAAAGGAATTAAAACAAAGTACCTGCTGAAGAGAAGAGAATTTAACCCTGAAGTTGCTGGGCAGGAGGAGGAACTTCTGTAGAGGATGCTTGCTGTGAAATGGCAGGGGGGTGGAAATGTAAATTGGATAAGATCTAGAGCCCTAGTCAGCAATCCACACCTTGTGGAAAAAAGAAAGCATTCCCTCCTCCAAAAGTTACGAGGAAACCATGTCCTTCCCATTGGCCTGTAAGGACGTTTTCAAAATCTATGATTAAAGAAGCTTTTTTGTTATATGACCATCTGTAAAGACTAAAGAAGCAGGTTAAGGAAACAAAAAAGGTTAAAAACAAAGACGTTAAGAAACAAATCTTTTGAAATATAACCAACGGATTTTTAACAAAATGTAAGAGAGGATTTTCAGCTAACTGGTTTGAAATTGAATCTACAAGGGTTAAGAGTGCTATTTGTCTTATCTCAACCTTGGATATTAAAAAAAGTAAGCTGTTTAGAGCTATAAGGATTAATTATTTACATCTTTGCCAAAAAAGCTCCTTATTCTTATGACATCTCTTTGTAATTAAGGTAGAGCTCAAAGCACAATAAGAAGTAATAATTTTTTATACATGAAAAGAAATGGAGCCACTCTAATGACCTTGTTGAAACAAGCATCCAGTTGGTAGTATAATTAATTGCCAATAAAAATACCAACTTTTAATTAGCATATCCACAATCAATATCAGGTTTTAAGTCTGTTACTCTTCTACAGGCACAGCTTGGGTAAGATAATGCTGTCTTTCAAACCTCTGATTGTTCAAGGCCCAAGACTGGCCCCGCCACGAGTTTCCTGACCACAGGCGCTGGCCATTATGATCAATTTTAGATTTACATTTACATACTTTTGCCCAATGATCCTTAGCAGTATAGGTGCCACATTTTTGAGCTAAAAGAGATGCTGTTCGGCATTGCTTTGGAAGGTGGCTGGGTTTCCTACAATTATGACATTTAAATCTATTTTGCTTTAGTCTATTTTGCTTTAACCCATTGCTTAAGGTAGCACTCAACATTTTAGTTTTGTACCTTTCAGAGACAATATCCATACATGACCCTATTACTTGGGGGGCCCAGGACTGGGCCCTCCCGCTTCCCTGCTTCTGACCCTGTACAGACTGATTACTCAATTTAGATCGACTGCGAGGCAATAGAACTGTTCCATTCTTGTGGAATTTAGACTGACAAGCCTTCTGCCAATGAAATCCCTTCTCACACCGTGGACAGACAGTGCGAGGAATATTTAAATTGGGTCTAGCAATGTCCCTATAAGTTTCTTCCTGTTTGAAATTTTGAGATGAGTTTCTGGCAGGACAACTGTGGCTGAAATGCCCTACTCCACCACAAGAATAGCAATTGTTTCTTTTTTTACGTCTTTGATTGCCTCTTATGTTCTTTAAAATCTGAGTGGCAGTTTGACCTTGAAGAGCTGCAGCAATAGTTAACCCTTGAACGTAAGATGGAGTTACCTCGGCACAAGCTCGAACATAGTCTGACAACTTTCCTTTCCTTCTCACTGGCTGAATTAAGGTTTGGCAAGTTGGAGTAGCATTTTCAAAAGCTAACTGTTTAACTATAAGATCTGCAGCTGTACTGTTAATTACTGTCCGGCTCACCGCTTCTGTGAGTCGAGCTACAAAATCTTCAAAAGACTCCTCCGCTTTCTGTTTAACATTTACAAAACCTGAAGACTTTTGATCTGGAGGTGGCAGGCGTTTCCATGCTCCCAATGCCAGGGAGGAGATAAGCTGTAGAGTCTCCTTAGGCAGAGTAAGTTGTTCTGAAACGCCAAGATGAGTGCCCTGTCCTAAAAGCATGTCTAAGGTAAAAGAAGGTTTGCCACACATCACAGATCCCTGAGACTTTACTTCTGCCTTAGCTAGTTCCTCATACTCCATTTTCCACACAAGGAAGTCTCCTCCTGTGAGGCAAGCCTTGGCAGTCTGAAACCAATCATACGGAGTCATCCACTTTGCTCCCAAGCTCTCCACCATTGCCATAGTGTACGGGGAGTTTGGCCCGTAGTCTGAGATAGCATGCTTTAGTTCTTTAATAAGCTTATAAGGCAACGGTTCCCATTCAGGTTCATCCCATTCGTAAATCACAGGAAAACAGAAAAAATCGCCTTCCTTATGAGCTTGCTGCATTGCTCCTTTAAAACCAATCTTTGCTATATCTAGTCTATCTGGAAACAGCTTGGAATGCTTAGCCGAATACCTTGAAGGCTTGTGATTAACAGCAGGAGACCTTTTATCATGTAATTCAGCCATTTGCCCCTTTTCACAATCTCTAACTCCTGGTTCAAATATTTCTGGTTTAAAAAAATCTTCCTCATCTGTTAAACCTTCCTGGTCAGTTTTACAATATTTTACATTATCTTCAGGACAGACACTTTCTATTGAGCCATAACCAAGGCCTAAGCCTCCCTTCTCAGGATCAATAAGGGGAGTATGTTCTCTCCGCTGAGATGAAGGTGTGGGATAAGGCTCGAGTCCCACATCTAATGCCTGCCTTAAAGCATTCCAGATGGCATATGCAGAGGATGGCATGCCCACTCTTCCATTATTCCGATACCACCTTTTCATATCATTCCCTACCTGATCCCATGTGTGTAAGTCTAAACTGCCCTGCTCAATAAACCACGGGCTAACTTTTTGTACAAATTGTAAAAATTCTAATAGTTGCTTTCTGCTAACTTTAATGCTCTTCCTATGTAAGGTATGTTTAATAATATCAGCATATAAACTTCTTTCACTAGAATCACTCTGGCCCATTTTTACAGCACAGAGGGTACAAGACTTCTCAAAAACTGTTCTGACTGTTCACCCCTCCTAACCTGACCTTCTGTCAGGGGGTCTGCAGTGCCCTGGGTGAAGTCCTGTCCACGCCGCAAAGAGAAAGAAAAGACCTACCTTCGTCGAGTCACTCACGTTGGACGCCACTTGCCGGAGTCCAGCTCCAGCCTGGGTTTCGGAACTCGGGAAGGGTGCGTGGACGACGCGCAGAAAGAAAGAGACGGACCACTAGGATTCCATGATGATAGTGGACACGGCAATAAAGCCGTCCGCTTTATTTATACAGTCAGTCAAACTCTGGCTCAGACTTTTTACGTCATGATCAAGTGGGTGTTTCTAAGAACAACCATGCCATCTGCTTTATCCAAAAACAATAGAAATTCCTGCTACAATTCTTATCCTACAACCTAATCTTGTATCACAAAGAAAAGGAGAACCTAAAGATTAAGGAAAGGATGAACCCTAAACACAGGTCCCTTGATTAGCATAAGGTCAATGGGGACACCCAAAACAGTAGGAATAATAGAAGGCCCTTTTGTAAGACATTGACATTAACCTCCAAGTTCACATTGTATAAAAAGCCAGTCTCACAATAACGAAAATGCCTGGACAGATTAGAATTCTTCCGCTGAGCCAGCATAGTAGGCACGGGGAATGTCCAAGCGAAAAGCACACGGAGACCATGGTGGTGGAAGAAGTGCTGGGAGCCATCTACTCCAAAGCCTCCTTATTACATATTATCTCCTCTTCCCCCCAAGTCCATTAACAGGACAATAGGACGTCAATGAGTCTGCAAAGGCCAGGTGCTACTGCCTTAGGCCTGATTCCTGAGTGCTCAGCTAAAGCAATGTAAATCAGCTCCACAGCCCACAACACAAAACTACATGGCGAAAGACAAGTTCAGTGCCCAAGCCATTTCCCGCTGCCATGGAAACCAAGTGCTCTGGCAGCACATATGTCTGAAAGTGGATATGACACCTAGGGAAGGGAGTGTGTTGGTGAATGGGAACTGCCTGAAGCAGCAGCACAGCTCTTCCACTGCCAAAACAACTCCACCTGCCTCATGAACTTCACATACCATCAGCTGTCCTGGCAGCTATCTAGGAAACCCTGTTGGGTCACTTCCGGTCCCATGACCATTGCGGCCAGTCTGATGGAATCAAGCAGCTTCAGCACCCACACAAAACGAACATGGAGCTCCTCACTCAAGGAGCTCAAAACTACATGGCGAAAGACAATTTCAGTGCCCAAGCCATTTCCCACTGCCATGGAAACCAAGTGCTCTGGCAGCACATATGTCTGAAAGTGGATATGACACCTAGGGAAGGGAGTGTGCTGGTGAATGGCAACTGCCCGAAGCAGCAGCACAGCTCTTCCAGTGCCAAAACAACTCCACCTGCCTCATGAACTTCACATCCCATCAGCTGTCCTGGCAGCTATCTAGGAAACCCTGTTGGGTCACTTCCGGTCCCATGCCCATTGAGCCCAGTGGGATGCAATCAAGCAGCTTCAGCACCCACACAAAACGAACATGGAGCTCCTCACTCAAGGCGCTCATAACTACATGGCCAAAGACAAGTTCAGTGCCGAAACAATTTCCCGCTGCCATGGAAACCAAGTGCTCTGGCAGCACATATGTCTAAAAGTGGATATGACAACTAGGGAAGGGAATGTGTTGGTGAATGGGAACTGTCCGAAGCAGCAGCACAGCTCTTCCACTGCAAAAACAACTCCACCTGCCTCATGAACTTCACATACCATCAGCTGTCCTGGCGGCTATCTAGGAAACCCTGTTGGGTCACTTCCGGTCCCATGCCCATTGAGCACAGTGGGATGGAATCAAGCAGCTTCAGCACCCACACAAAACGAACATGGAGCTCCTCACTCAAGGCGCTGAAAACTCCACAGCCAAAGACAAGTTCAGTGCCCAAGCCATTTTCTGCTGCCATGGAACCAAGTGCTCTGGCAGCACATATGTCTGAAAGTGGATATGACACCTAGGGAAGGGAGTGTGCTGGTGAATGGGAACTGCCCGAAGCTGCAGCACAGCTCTTCCACTGCCAAAACAACTCCACCTGCCTCATGAACTTCACATCCCATCAGCTGTCCTGGCAGCTATCTAGGAAACCCTGTTGGGTCACTTCCGGTCCCATGCCCATTCAGCCCAGTGGGATGGAATCAAGCAGCTTCAGCATCCACGCAAAACTAACATACAGCTCCTCACTCAAGCCGCTCAAAACTACTTGGCGAAAGACAAGTTCAGTGCCCAAGCCATTTACCGCTGCCATGGAAACCAAGTACTCTGGCAGCACATATGTCTGAAAGTGGATATGACACCTAGGGAAGGGAGTGTGCTGGTGAATGGCAACTGCCCGAAGCAGCAGCACAGCTCTTCCACTGCCAAAACAACTCCACCTGCCTCATGAACTTCACATACCATCAGCTGTCCTGGCAGCTATCTAGGAAACCCTGTTGGGTCACTTCCAGTCCCATGCCCATTGAGCCCAGTCTGATGGAATCAAGCAGCTTGAGCAACCACGCAAAACGAACATATAACTCCTCACTCAAGGCGCTCAAAACTCCACGGCCAAAGACAAGTTCAGTGCCCAAGCCATTTCCCGCTGCCATGGAAACCAAGTGCTCTGGCAGCACATATGACTGAAAGTGCATATGACACCTAGGGAAGGGAGTGTGTTGGTGAATGGGAACTGTCCGAAGCAGCAGCACAGCTCTTCCACTGGAAAACAACTCCACTTGCCTCATGAACTTCACATACCATCAGCTGTCCTGGCAGCTATCTAGGAAACCCGGTTGGGTCACTTCCGGTCCCATGGCCATTGCACCCAGTCTGATGGAATCAAGCAGCTTGAGCAACCACGCAAAACGAACATGGAGCTCCTCACTCAAGGCACTCAAAACTCCACGGCCAAAGACAAGTTCAGTGCCCAAGCCATTTCCCGCTGCCATGGAAACCAAGTGCTCTGGCAGCACATATGTCTGAAAGTGGATATGACACCTAGGGAAGGGAGTTTGGTGGTGAATGGGAACTGTCCGAAGCAGCAGCACAGCTTTTCCACTTGAAAAACAACTCCACAGGCCTCATGAACTTCACATACCATCAGCTGTCCTGGCAGCTATCTAGGAAACCTTGTTGGGTCACTTCCGGTCCCATGCCCATTGCGCCCAGTCTGATGGAATCAAGCAGCTTCAGCACCCACACAAAACGAACATGGAGCTCCTCACTCAAGGCGCTCAAAACTACATGGTGAAAGACAAGTTCAGTGCCCAAGCCATTTCCCTCTGCCATGGAAACCAAGTGCTCTGGCAGCACATATGTCTGAAAGTGGATATGACACCTAGGGAAGGGAGTGTGCTGGTGAATGGCAACTGCCCGAAGCAGCAGCACAGCTCTTCCAGTGCAAAAACAACTCCACCTGACTCATGAACTTCACATCCCATCAGCTGTCCTGGCAGCTATCTAGGAAACCCTGTTGGGTCACTTCCGGTCCCATGCCCATTGAGCCCAGTCTGATGGAATCAAGCAGCTTCAGCACCCACACAAAACGAACATGGAGCTCCTCACTCAAGGCGCTCAAAACTCCACGGCCAAAGACAAGTTCAGTGCCCAAGCCATTTCCCGCTGCCATGGAAACCAAGTGCTATGGCAGCACATATGTCTGAAAGTGGATATGACACCTAGAGAAGGGAGTGTGTTGGTGAATGGGCACTGTCCGAAGCAGCAGCACAGCTCTTCCACTGCCTAAACAACTCCACTTGCCTCATGAACTTCACATCCCATCAGCTGTCCTGGCAGCTATCTAGGAAACCCTGTTGGGTCACTTCCTGTCCCATGGCCATTGCACCCAGTCTGATGCAATCAAGCAGCTTGAGCTACCACGCAAAACGAACATGGAGCTCCTCACTCAAGGCGCTCAAAACTCCACGGCCAAAGACAAGTTCAGTGCCGAAGCCATTTCCCGCTGCCATGGAAACCAAGTGCTCTGGCAGCACATATGTCTGAAAGTGGATATGACACCTAGGGAAGGGAGTGTGGTGGTGAATGGGAACTGTCCGAAGCAGCAGCACAGCTTTTCCACTTGAAAAACAACTCCACATGCCTCATGAACTTCACACACCATCAGCTGTCCTGGCAGCTATCTAGGAAACCTTGTTGGGTCACTTTCGGTCCCATGCCCATTGAGCCCAGGGGGATGGAATCAAGCAGTTTGAGCACCCACACAAAACGAACATGGAGCTCCTCACTCAAGGCGCTCAAAACTCCACGGCCAAAGACAAGTTCAGTGCCCAAGCCATTTCCCGCTGCCATGGAAACCAAGTGCTCTGGCAGCACGTATGTCTGAAAGAGGATATGACACCTAGGGAAGAGAGTGTGCTGGTGAATGGCAACTGCCCGAAGCAGCAGCACAGCTCTTCCAGTGCCAAAACAACTCCACCTGCCTCATGAACTTCACATACCATCAGCTGTCCTGGCAGCTATCTAGGAAACCCTGTTGGGTCACTTCCGGTCCCATGGCCATTGCGCCCAGTCTGATGGAATCAAGCAGCTTCAGCACCCACACAAAACGAACATGGAGCTCCTCACTCAAGGCGCTCAAAACTCCACAGCCAAAGACAAGTTCAGTGCCCAAGCCATTTCCCGCTGCCATGGAACCAAGTGCTCTGGCAGCACATATGTCTGAAAGTGGATATGACACCTAGGGAAGGGAGTGTGCTGGTGAATGGCAACTGCCCGAAGCAGCAGCACAGCTCTTCCACTGCAAAAACAACTCCACCTGCCTCATGAACTTCACATCCCATCAGCTGTCCTGGCAGCTATCTAGGAAACCCTGTTGGGTCACTTCCGGTCCCATGCCCATTGAGCCCAGTGGGATGGAATCAAGCAGCTTCAGCATCCACGCAAAACGAACATACAGCTCCTCACTCAAGGCGCTCAAAACTCCACGGCCAAAGACAAGTTCAGTGCCCAAGCCATTTCCCGCTGCCATGGAAACCAAGTACTCTGGCAGCACATATGTGTGAAAGTGGATATGACAACTAGGGAAGGGAGTGTGGTGGTGAATGGCAACTGCCCGAAGCAGCAGCACAGCTCTTCCACTGCAAAAACAACTCCACCTGCCTCATGAACTTCACATACCATCAGCTGTCCTGGCAGCTATCTAGGAAACCCTGTTGGGTCACTTCCAGTCCCATGCCCATTGAGCCCAGTCTGATGGAATCAAGCAGCTTGAGCTACCACGCAAAACGAACATATAGCTCCTCACTCAAGGCGCTCAAAACTCCACGGCCAAAGACAAGTTCAGTGCCCAAGCCATTTCCCGCTGCCATGGAAACCAAGTACTCTGGCAGCACATATGTCTGAAAGTGGATATGACACCTAGGGAAGGGAGTGTGCTGGTGAATGGCAACTGCCCGAAGCAGCAGCACAGCTCTTCCACTGCCAAAACAACTCCACCTGCCTCATGAACTTCACATACCATCAGCTGTCCTGGCAGCTATCTAGGAAACCCTGTTGGGTCACTTCCGGTCCCATGACCATTGCGGCCAGTCTGATGGAATCAAGCAGCTTCAGCACCCACACAAAACGAACATGGAGCTCCTCACTCAAGGAGCTCAAAACTACATGGCGAAAGACAATTTCAGTGCCCAAGCCATTTCCCACTGCCATGGAAACCAAGTGCTCTGGCAGCACATATGTCTGAAAGTGGATATGACACCTAGGGAAGGGAGTGTGCTGGTGAATGGCAACTGCCCGAAGCAGCAGCACAGCTCTTCCAGTGCCAAAACAACTCCACCTGCCTCATGAACTTCACATCCCATCAGCTGTCCTGGCAGCTATCTAGGAAACCCTGTTGGGTCACTTCCGGTCCCATGCCCATTGAGCCCAGTGGGATGCAATCAAGCAGCTTCAGCACCCACACAAAACGAACATGGAGCTCCTCACTCAAGGCGCTCATAACTACATGGCCAAAGACAAGTTCAGTGCCGAAACAATTTCCCGCTGCCATGGAAACCAAGTGCTCTGGCAGCACATATGTCTAAAAGTGGATATGACAACTAGGGAAGGGAATGTGTTGGTGAATGGGAACTGTCCGAAGCAGCAGCACAGCTCTTCCACTGCAAAAACAACTCCACCTGCCTCATGAACTTCACATACCATCAGCTGTCCTGGCGGCTATCTAGGAAACCCTGTTGGGTCACTTCCGGTCCCATGCCCATTGAGCACAGTGGGATGGAATCAAGCAGCTTCAGCACCCACACAAAACGAACATGGAGCTCCTCACTCAAGGCGCTGAAAACTCCACAGCCAAAGACAAGTTCAGTGCCCAAGCCATTTTCTGCTGCCATGGAACCAAGTGCTCTGGCAGCACATATGTCTGAAAGTGGATATGACACCTAGGGAAGGGAGTGTGCTGGTGAATGGGAACTGCCCGAAGCTGCAGCACAGCTCTTCCACTGCCAAAACAACTCCACCTGCCTCATGAACTTCACATCCCATCAGCTGTCCTGGCAGCTATCTAGGAAACCCTGTTGGGTCACTTCCGGTCCCATGCCCATTCAGCCCAGTGGGATGGAATCAAGCAGCTTCAGCATCCACGCAAAACTAACATACAGCTCCTCACTCAAGCCGCTCAAAACTACTTGGCGAAAGACAAGTTCAGTGCCCAAGCCATTTACCGCTGCCATGGAAACCAAGTACTCTGGCAGCACATATGTCTGAAAGTGGATATGACACCTAGGGAAGGGAGTGTGCTGGTGAATGGCAACTGCCCGAAGCAGCAGCACAGCTCTTCCACTGCCAAAACAACTCCACCTGCCTCATGAACTTCACATACCATCAGCTGTCCTGGCAGCTATCTAGGAAACCCTGTTGGGTCACTTCCAGTCCCATGCCCATTGAGCCCAGTCTGATGGAATCAAGCAGCTTGAGCAACCACGCAAAACGAACATATAACTCCTCACTCAAGGCGCTCAAAACTCCACGGCCAAAGACAAGTTCAGTGCCCAAGCCATTTCCCGCTGCCATGGAAACCAAGTGCTCTGGCAGCACATATGACTGAAAGTGCATATGACACCTAGGGAAGGGAGTGTGTTGGTGAATGGGAACTGTCCGAAGCAGCAGCACAGCTCTTCCACTGCCAAAACAACTCCACTTGCCTCATGAACTTCACATACCATCAGCTGTCCTGGCAGCTATCTAGGAAACCCGGTTGGGTCACTTCCGGTCCCATGGCCATTGCACCCAGTCTGATGGAATCAAGCAGCTTGAGCAACCACGCAAAACGAACATGGAGCTCCTCACTCAAGGCACTCAAAACTCCACGGCCAAAGACAAGTTCAGTGCCCAAGCCATTTCCCGCTGCCATGGAAACCAAGTGCTCTGGCAGCACATATGTCTGAAAGTGGATATGACACCTAGGGAAGGGAGTTTGGTGGTGAATGGGAACTGTCCGAAGCAGCAGCACAGCTTTTCCACTTGAAAAACAACTCCACAGGCCTCATGAACTTCACATACCATCAGCTGTCCTGGCAGCTATCTAGGAAACCTTGTTGGGTCACTTCCGGTCCCATGCCCATTGCGCCCAGTCTGATGGAATCAAGCAGCTTCAGCACCCACACAAAACGAACATGGAGCTCCTCACTCAAGGCGCTCAAAACTACATGGTGAAAGACAAGTTCAGTGCCCAAGCCATTTCCCTCTGCCATGGAAACCAAGTGCTCTGGCAGCACATATGTCTGAAAGTGGATATGACACCTAGGGAAGGGAGTGTGCTGGTGAATGGCAACTGCCCGAAGCAGCAGCACAGCTCTTCCAGTGCAAAAACAACTCCACCTGACTCATGAACTTCACATCCCATCAGCTGTCCTGGCAGCTATCTAGGAAACCCTGTTGGGTCACTTCCGGTCCCATGGCCATTGTGCCCAGGGGGATGGAATCAAGCAGCTTCAGCACCCACACAAAACGAACATGGAGCTCCTCACTCAAGGCGCTCAAAACTCCACGGCCAAAGACAAGTTCAGTGCCCAAGCCATTTCCCGCTGCCATGGAAACCAAGTGCTATGGCAGCACATATGTCTGAAAGTGGATATGACACCTAGAGAAGGGAGTGTGTTGGTGAATGGGCACTGTCCGAAGCAGCAGCACAGCTCTTCCACTGCCTAAACAACTCCACTTGCCTCATGAACTTCACATACCATCAGCTGTCCTGGCAGCTATCTAGGAAACCCTGTTGGGTCACTTCCTGTCCCATGGCCATTGCACCCAGTCTGATGCAATCAAGCAGCTTGAGCTACCACGCAAAACGAACATGGAGCTCCTCACTCAAGGCGCTCAAAACTCCACGGCCAAAGACAAGTTCAGTGCCGAAGCCATTTCCCGCTGCCATGGAAACCAAGTGCTCTGGCAGCACATATGTCTGAAAGTGGATATGACACCTAGGGAAGGGAGTGTGGTGGTGAATGGGAACTGTCCGAAGCAGCAGCACAGCTTTTCCACTTGAAAAACAACTCCACATGCCTCATGAACTTCACACACCATCAGCTGTCCTGGCAGCTATCTAGGAAACCTTGTTGGGTCACTTTCGGTCCCATGCCCATTGAGCCCAGGGGGATGGAATCAAGCAGTTTGAGCACCCACACAAAACGAACATGGAGCTCCTCACTCAAGGCGCTCAAAACTCCACGGCCAAAGACAAGTTCAGTGCCCAAGCCATTTCCCGCTGCCATGGAAACCAAGTGCTCTGGCAGCACGTATGTCTGAAAGAGGATATGACACCTAGGGAAGAGAGTGTGCTGGTGAATGGCAACTGCCCGAAGCAGCAGCACAGCTCTTCCAGTGCCAAAACAACTCCACCTGCCTCATGAACTTCACATACCATCAGCTGTCCTGGCAGCTATCTAGGAAACCCTGTTGGGTCACTTCCGGTCCCATGGCCATTGCGCCCAGTCTGATGGAATCAAGCAGCTTCAGCACCCACACAAAACGAACATGGAGCTCCTCACTCAAGGCGCTCAAAACTCCACAGCCAAAGACAAGTTCAGTGCCCAAGCCATTTCCCGCTGCCATGGAACCAAGTGCTCTGGCAGCACATATGTCTGAAAGTGGATATGACACCTAGGGAAGGGAGTGTGCTGGTGAATGGCAACTGCCCGAAGCAGCAGCACAGCTCTTCCACTGCAAAAACAACTCCACCTGCCTCATGAACTTCACATCCCATCAGCTGTCCTGGCAGCTATCTAGGAAACCCTGTTGGGTCACTTCCGGTCCCATGCCCATTGAGCCCAGTGGGATGGAATCAAGCAGCTTCAGCATCCACGCAAAACTAACATACAGCTCCTCACTCAAGGCGCTCAAAACTCCACGGCCAAAGACAAGTTCAGTGCCCAAGCCATTTCCCGCTGCCATGGAAACCAAGTACTCTGGCAGCACATATGTGTGAAAGTGGATATGACAACTAGGGAAGGGAGTGTGGTGGTGAATGGCAACTGCCCGAAGCAGCAGCACAGCTCTTCCACTGCCAAAACAACTCCACCTGCCTCATGAACTTCACATACCATCAGCTGTCCTGGCAGCTATCTAGGAAACCCTGTTGGGTCACTTCCAGTCCCATGCCCATTGAGCCCAGTCTGATGGAATCAAGCAGCTTGAGCTACCACGCAAAACGAACATATAGCTCCTCACTCAAGGCGCTCAAAACTCCACGGCCAAAGACAAGTTCAGTGCCCAAGCCATTTCCCGCTGCCATGGAAACCAAGTACTCTGGCAGCACATATGTCTGAAAGTGGATATGACACCTAGGGAAGGGAGTGTGCTGGTGAATGGCAACTGCCCGAAGCAGCAGCACAGCTCTTCCACTGCCAAAACAACTCCACCTGCCTCATGAACTTCACATACCATCAGCTGTCCTGGCAGCTATCTAGGAAACCCTGTTGGGTCACTTCCAGTCCCATGCCCATTGAGCCCAGTCTGATGGAATCAAGCAGCTTGAGCTACCACGCAAAACGAACATATAGCTCCTCACTCAAGGCGCTCAAAACTCCACGGCCAAAGACAAGTTCAGTGCCTAAGCCATTTCCCGCTGCCATGGAAACCAAGTGCTCTGGCAGCACATATGTCTGAAAGTGCATATGACACCTAGGGAAGGGAGTGTGTTGGTGAATGGGAACTGTCCGAAGCAGCAGCACAGCTCTTCCACTGCCAAAACAACTCCACTTGCCTCATAAACTTCACATACCATCAGCTGTCCTGGCAGCTATCTAGGAAACCCTGTTGGGTCACTTCCGGTCCCATGCCCATTGCGCCCAGTCTGATGGAATCAAGCAGCTTGAGCAACCACTCAAAACGAACATGGAGCTCCTCACTCAAGGCACTCAAAACTCCACGGCCAAAGACAAGTTCAGTGCCCAAGCCATTTCCCGCTGCCATGGAAACCAAGTGCTCTGGCAGCACATATGTCTGAAAGTGGATATGACACCTAGGGAAGGGAGTGTGCTGGTGAATGGCAACTGCCCGAAACAGCAGCACAGCTCTTCCAGTGCAAAAACAACTCCACTTGCCTCATGAACTTCACATACCATCAGCTGTCCTGGCAGCTATCTAGGAAACCCTGTTGGGTCACTTCCGGTCCCATGCCCATTGAGCCCAGTCTGATGGAATCAAGCAGCTTCAGCACCCACACAAAACGAACATGGAGCTCCTCACTCAAGGCGCTCAAAACTCCACGGCCAAAGACAAGTTCAGTGCCCAAGCCATTTCCCGCTGCCATGGAAACCAAGTGCTCTGGCAGCACATATGTCTGAAAGTGGATATGACACCTAGAGAAGGGAGTGTGTTGGTGAATGGGCACTGTCCGAAGCAGCAGCACAGCTCTTCCACTGCCAAAACAACTCCACTTGCCTCATGAACTTCACATACCATCAGCTGTCCTGGCAGCTATCTAGGAAACCCTGTTGGGTCACTTCCTGTCCCATGGCCATTGCGCCCAGTCTGATGCAATCAAGCAGCTTGAGCTACCACGCAAAACGAACATGGAGCTCCTCACTCAAGGCGCTCAAAACTCCACGGCCAAAGACATGTTCAGTGCCCAAGCCATTTCCCGCTGCCATGGAAACCAAGTGCTCTGGCAGCACATGTGTCTGAAAGTGGATATGACACCTAGGGAAGGGAGTCTGGTGGTGAATGGGAACTGTCCGAAGCAGCAGCACAGCTTTTCCACATGAAAAACAACTCCACATGCCTCATGAACTTCACATACCATCAGCTGTCCTGGCAGCTATCTAGGAAACCTTGTTGGGTCACTTCCGGTCCCATGCCCATTGAGGCCAGGGGGATGGAAAAAAGCAGTTTGAGCACCCACACAAAACGAACATGGAGCTCCTCACTCAAGGCGCTCAAAACTCCACGGCCAAAGACAAGTTCAGTGCCCAAGCCATTTCCCGCTGCCATGGAAAGCAAGTGCTCTGGCAGCACGTATGTCTGAAAGTGGATATGACACCTAGGGAAGAGAGTCTGCTGGTGAATGGCAACTGCCCGAAGCAGCAGCACAGCTCTTCCAGTGCCAAAACAACTCCACCTGCCTCATGAACTTCACATACCATCAGCTGTCCTGGCAGCTATCTAGGAAACCCTGTTGGGTCACTTCCGGTCCCATGCCCATTGAGCCCAGTGTGATGCAATTAAGCAGCTTCAGCACCCACACAAAACGAACATGGAGCTCCTTAATCAAGGCGCTAAAAACTACTTGGCGAAAGACAAGTTCAGTGCCCAAGCCATTTCCCGCTGCCATGGAAACCAAGTGCTCTGGCAGCACATATGTCTGAAAGTGGATATGACACCTAGGGAAGGGAGTGTGCTGGTGAATGGCAACTGCCCGAAGCAGCAGCACAGCTCTTCCACTGCCAAAACAACTCCACCTGCCTCATGAACTTCACATACCATCAGCTGTCCTGGCAGCTATCTAGGAAACCCTGTTGGGTCACTTCCAGTCCCATGCCCATTGAGCCCAGTGGGATGGAAACAAGCAGCTTGAGCAACCACGCAAAACGAACATGGAGCTCCTCACTCAAGGCGCTCAAAACTCCACGGCCAAAGACAAGTTCAGTGCCCAAGCCATTTCCCGCTGCCATGGAAACCAAGTGCTCTGGCAGCACATATGTCTGAAAGTGGATATGACACCTAGGGAAGGGCGTGTGCTGGTGAATGGGAACTGTCCGAAGCAGCAGCACAGCTTTTCCACTTGAAAAACAACTCCACATGCTTCATGAACTTCACATACCATCAGCTGTCCTGGCAGCTATCTAGGAAACCTTGTTGGGTCACTTCCGGTCCCATGCCCATTGAGCCCAGTCTGATGGAATCAAGCAGCTTCAGCACCCACACAAAACGAACATGGAGCTCCTCACTCAAGGTGCTCAAAACTCCACGGCCAAAGACAAGTTCAGTGCCCAAGCCATTTCCCGCTGCCATGGAAAGCAAGTGCTCTGGCAGCACGTATGTCTGAAAGAGGATATGACACCTAGGGAAGAGAGTGTGCTGGTGAATGGCAACTGCCCGAAGCAGCAGCACAGCTCTTCCAGTGCCAAAACAACTCCACCTGCCTCATGAACTTCACATACCATCAGCTGTCCTGGCACTATCTAGGAAACCCTGTTGGGTCACTTCCGGTCCCATGCCCATTGAGCCCAGTCTGATGGAATCAAGCAGCTTCAGCACCCACACAAAACGAACATGGAGCTCCTCACTCAAGGCGCTCAAAACTCCACAGCCAAAGACAAGTTCAGTGCCCAAGCCATTTCCCGCTGCCATGGAACCAAGTGCTCTGGCAGCACATATGTCTGAAAGTGGATGTGACACCTAGGGAAGGGAGTGTGCTGGTGAATGGCAACTGCCCGAAGCAGCAGCACAGCTCTTCCACTGCCAAAACAACTCCACTTGCCTCATGAACTTCACATCCCATCAGCTGTCCTGGCAGCTCTCTAGGAAACCCTGTTGGGTCACTTCCGGTCCCATGCCCATTGAGCCCAGTGGGATGGAATCAAGCAGCTTCAGCATCCACGCAAAACTAACATACAGCTCCTCACTCAAGGCGCTCAAAACTACTTGGCGAAAGACAAGTTCAGTGCCCAAGCCATTTACCGCTGCCATGGAAACCAAGTACTCTGGCAGCACATATGTCTGAAAGTGGATATGACACCTAGGGAAGGGAGTGTGCTGGTGAGTGGCAACTGCCCGAAGCAGCAGCACAGCTCTTCCACTGCCAGAACAACTCCACCTGCCTCATGAACTTCACATACCATCAGCTGTCCTGGCAGCTATCTAGGAAACCCTGTTGGGTCACTTCCAGTCCCATGCCCATTGAGCCCAGTCTGATGGAATCAAGGAGCTTGAGCAACCACGCAAAACGAACATATAGCTCCTCACTCAAGGCGCTCAAAACTCCACGGCCAAAGACAAGTTCAGTGCCCAAGCCATTTCCCGCTGCCATGGAAACCAAGTGCTCTGGCAGCACATATGTCTGAAAGTGGATATGACACCTAGGGAAGGGAGTGTGTTGGTGAATGGGAACTGTCCGAAGCAGCAGCACAGCTTTTCCACTTGAAAAACAACTCCACATGCTTCATGAACTTCACATACCATCAGCTGTCCTGGCAGCTATCTAGGAAACCTTGTTGGGTCACTTCCGGTCCCATGCCCATTGAGCCCAGTCTGATGGAATCAAGCAGCTTCAGCACCCACACAAAACGAACATGGAGCTCCTCACTCAAGGCGCTCAAAACTCCACGGCCAAAGACAAGTTCAGTGCCCAAGCCATTTCCCGCTGCCATGGAAAGCAAGTGCTCTGGCAGCTCGTATGTCTGAAAGAGGATATGACACCTAGGGAAGAGAGTGTGCTGGTGAATGGCAACTGCCCGAAGCAGCAGCACAGCTCTTCCAGTGCCAAAACAACTCCACCTGCCTCATGAACTTCACATACCATCAGCTGTCCTGGCACTATCTAGGAAACCCTGTTGGGTCACTTCCGGTCCCATGCCCATTGAGCCCAGTCTGATGGAATCAAGCAGCTTCAGCACCCACACAAAACGAACATGGAGCTCCTCACTCAAGGCGCTCAAAACTCCACAGCCAAAGACAAGTTCAGTGCCCAAGCCATTTCCCGCTGCCATGGAACCAAGTGCTCTGGCAGCACATATGTCTGAAAGTGGATGTGACACCTAGGGAAGGGAGTGTGCTGGTGAATGGCAACTGCCCGAAGCAGCAGCACAGCTCTTCCACTGCAAAAACAACTCCACCTGCCTCATGAACTTCACATCCCATCAGCTGTCCTGGCAGCTCTCTAGGAAACCCTGTTGGGTCACTTCCGGTCCCATGCCCATTGAGCCCAGTGGGATGGAATCAAGCAGCTTCAGCATCCACGCAAAACTAACATACAGCTCCTCACTCAAGGCGCTCAAAACTACTTGGCGAAAGACAAGTTCAGTGCCCAAGCCATTTACCGCTGCCATGGAAACCAAGTGCTCTGGCAGCACATATGTCTGAAAGTGGATATGACACCTAGGGAAGGGAGTGTGCTGGTGAGTGGCAACTGCCCGAAGCAGCAGCACAGCTCTTCCACTGCCAGAACAACTCCACCTGCCTCATGAACTTCACATACCATCAGCTGTCCTGGCAGCTATCTAGGAAACCCTGTTGGGTCACTTCCAGTCCCATGCCCATTGAGCCCAGTCTGATGGAATCAAGGAGCTTGAGCAACCACGCAAAACGAACATATAGCTCCTCACTCAAGGCGCTCAAAACTCCACGGCCAAAGACAAGTTCAGTGCCCAAGCCATTTCCCGCTGCCATGGAAACCAAGTGCTCTGGCAGCACATATGTCTGAAAGTGGATATGACACCTAGGGAAGGGAGTGTGCTGGTGAATGGCAACTGCCCTAAGCAGTGGCACAGCTCTTCCACTGCCAAAACAACTCCACTTGCCTCATGAACTTCACATACCATCAGCTGTCCTGGCAGCTATCTAGGAAACCCTGTTGGGTCACTTCCTGTCCCATGGCCATTGCGCCCAGTCTGATGGAATCAAGCAGCTTGAGCTACCACGCAAAACGAACATGGAGCTCCTCACTCAAGGCGCTCAAAACTCCACGGCCAAAGACAAGTTCAGTGCCCAAGCCATTTCCCGCTGCCATGGAAACCAAGTGCTCTGGCAGCACATATGTCTGAAAGTGGATATGACACTTAGGGAAGGGAGTCTGGTGGTGAATGGGAACTGTCCGAAGCAGCAGCACAGCTTTTCCACTTGAAAAACAACTCCACATGCCTCATGAACTTCACATACCATCAGCTGTCCTGGCAGCTATCTAGGAAACCTTGTTGGGTCACTTCCGGTCCCATGCCCATTGAGCCCAGGGGGATGGAATCAAGCAGTTTGAGCACCCACACAAAACGAACATGGAGCTCCTCACTCAAGGCACTCAAAACTCCACGGCCAAAGACAAGTTCAGTGCCCAAGCCATTTCCCGCTGCCATGGAAACCAAGTGCTCTGGCAGCACGTATGTCTGAAAGAGGATATGACACCTAGGGAAGAGAGTGTGCTGGTGAATGGCAACTGCCCGAAGCAGCAGCACAGCTCTTCCAGTGCCAAAACAACTCCACCTGCCTCATGAACTTCACATACCATCAGCTGTCCTGGCAGCTATCTAGGAAACCCTGTTGGGTCACTTCCGGTCCCATGCAGATTTAGCCCAGTGGGATGGAATCAAGCAGCTTCAGCACCCACACAAAACGAACATGGAGCTCCTCACTCAAGGCGCTCAAAACTCCACAGCCAAAGATAAGTTCAGTGCCCAAGCCATTTGCCGCTGCCATGGAACCCAAGTGCTCTGGCAGCACATATGTCTGAAAGTGGATATGACACCTAAGGAAGGGAGTGTGCTGGTGAATGGCAACTGCCCGAAGCAGCAGCACAGCTCTTCCACTGCAAAAACAACTCCACCTGCCTCATGAACTTCACATCCCATCAGCTGTCCTGGCAGCTCTCTAGGAAACCCTGTTGGGTCACTTCCGGTCCCATGCCAATTGAGCCCAGTGGGATGGAATCAAGCAGCTTCAGCATCCACGCAAAACTAACATACAGCTCCTCACTCAAGGCGCTCAAAACTCCGCAGCCAAAAACAAGTTCAGTGCCCAAGCCATTTCCCGCTGCCATGAAACCAAGTACTCTGGCAGCACATATGTCTGAAAGTGGATATGACACCTAGGGAAGGGAGTCTGGTGGTGAATGGCAACTGCCCGAAGCAGCAGCACAGCTCTTCCACTGCAAAAACAACTCCACCTGCCTCATGAACTTCACATACCATCAGCTGTCCTGGCAGCTATCTAGGAAACCCTGTTGGGTCACTTCCAGTCCCATGCCCATTGAGCCCAGTCTGATGGAATCAAGCAGCTTGAGCAACCACGCAAAACGAACATATAGCTCCTCACTCAAGGCGCTCAAAACTCCACGGCCAAAGACAAGTTCAGTGCCCAAGCCATTTCCCGCTGCCATGGAAACCAAGTGCTCTGGCAGCACATATGTCTGAAAGTGGATATGACACCTAGGGAAGGGAGTGTGTTGGTGAATGGGAACTGTCCGAAGCAGCAGCACAGCTCTTCCACTGCCAAAACAACTCCACTTGCCTCATGAACTTCACATACCATCAGCTGTCCTGGCAGCTATCTAGGAAACCCTGTTGGGTCACTTCCGGTCCCATGGCCATTGCGCCCAGTCTGATGGAATCAAGCAGCTTGAGTAACCACTCAAAACGAACATGGAGCTCCTCACTCAAGGCACTCAAAACTCCACGGCCAAAGACAAGTTCAGTGCCCAAGCCATTTCCCGCTGCCATGGAAACCAAGTGCTCTGGCAGCACATATGTCTGAAAGTGGATATGACACCTAGGGAAGGGAGTGTGCTGGTGAATGGCAACTGCCTGAAACAGCAGCACAGCTCTTCCAGTGCAAAAACAACTCCACTTGCCTCATGAACTTCACATACCATCAGCTGTCCTGGCAGCTATCTAGGAAACCCTGTTGGGTCACTTCCGGTCCCATGCCCATTGAGCCCAGTCTGATGGAATCAAGCAGCTTCAGCACCCACACAAAACGAACATGGAGCTCCTCACTCAAGGCGCTCAAAACTCCACGGCCAAAGACAAGTTCAGTGCCCAAGCCATTTCCCGCTGCCATGGAAACCAAGTGCTCTGGCAGCACATATGTCTGAAAGTGGATATGACACTTGAGAAGGGAGTGTGTTGGTGAATGGGCACTGTCCGAAGCAGCAGCACAGCTCTTCCAGTGCCAAAACAACTCCACTTGCCTCATGAACTTCACATACCATCAGCTGTCCTGGCAGCTATCTAGGAAACCCTGTTGGGTCACTTCCTGTCCCATGGCCATTGCGCCCAGTCTGATGCAATCAAGCAGCTTGAGCTACCACGAAAACGAACATGGAGCTCCTCACTCAAGGCGCTCAAAACTCCACGGCCAAAGACAAGTTCAGTGCCCAAGCCATTTCCCGCTGCCATGGAAACCAAGTGCTCTGGCAGCACATATGTCTGAAAGTGGATATGACACCTAGGAAAGAGAGTGTGCTGGTGAATGGCAACTGCCCGAAGCAGCAGCACAGCTCTTCCAGTGCCAAAACAACTCCACCTGCCTCATGAACCTCACATACCATCAGCTGTCCTGGTAGCTATCTAGGAAACCCTGTTGGGTCACTTCCGGTCCCATGCCCATTGAGCCCAGTGGGATGCAATCAAGCAGCTTCAGCACCCACACAAAACGAACATTGAGCTCCTCACTCAAGGCGCTCAAAACTACTTGGCGAAAGACAAGTTCAGTGCCCAAGCCATTTTCCGCTGCCATGGAAACCAAGTGCTCTGGCAGCACATATGTCTGAAAGTGGATATGACACCTAGGGAAGGGAGTGTGCTGGTGAATGGCAACTGCCCGAAGCAGCAGCACAGCTCTTCCACTGCCAAAACAACTCCACCTGCCTCATGAACTTCACATACCATCAGCTGTCCTGGCAGCTATCTAGGAAACCCTGTTGGGTCACTTCCAGTCCCATGCGCATTGAGCCCAGGGGGATGGAATCAAGCAGCTTGAGCAACCACGCAAAACGAACATGGAGCTCCTCACTCAAGGCGCTCAAAACTCCACGGCCAAAGACAAGTTCAGTGCCCAAGCCATTTCCCGCTGCCATGGAAACCAAGTGCTCTGGCAGCACATATGTCTGAAAGTGGATATGACACCTAGGGAAGGGAGTGTGTTGGTGAATGGGAACTGTCCGTAGCAGCAGCACAGCTTTTCCACTTGAAAAACAACTCCACATGCCTCATGAACTTCACATACCATCAGCTGTCCTGGCAGCTATCTAGGAAACCTTGTTGGGTCACTTCCGGTCCCATGCCCATTGAGCCCAGTCTGATGGAATCAAGCAGCTTCAGCACCCACACAAAACGAACATGGAGCTCCTCACTCAAGGCGCTCAAAACTCCACGGCCAAAGACAAGTTCAGTGCCCAAGCCATTTCCCGCTGCCATGGAAACCAAGTGCTCTGGCAGCACATATGTCTGAAAGTGGATATGACACCTAGGGAAGAGAGTATGCTGGTGAATGGCAACTGCCCGAAGCAGCAGCACAGCTCTTCCAGTGCCAAAACAACTCCACCTGCCTCATGAACTTCACATACCATCAGCTGTCCTGGCAGCTATCTAGGAAACCCTGTTGGGTCACTTCCGGTCCCATGCCCATTGAGCCCAGTGGGATGGAATCAAGCAGCTTCAGCATCCACGCAAAACTAACATACAGCTCCTCACTCAAGGTGCTCAAAACTCCACGGCCAAAGACAAGTTCAGTGCCCAAGCCATTTCCCGCTGCCATGAAACCAAGTACTCTGGCAGCACATATGTCTGAAAGTGGATATGACACCTAGGGAAGGGAGTGTGCTGGTGAATGGCAACTGCCTGAAGCAGCAGCACAGCTCTTCCACTGCAAAAACAACTCCACCTGCCTCATGAACTTCACATACCATCAGCTGTCCTGGCGGCTATCTAGGAAACCCTGTTGGGTCACTTCCGGTCCCATGCCCATTGAGCCCAGTGGGATGGAATCAAGCAGCTTCAGCACATACACAAAACGAACATGGAGCTCCTCACTCAAGGCGCTGAAAACTCCACAGCCAAAGACAAGTTCAGTGCCCAAGCCATTTCCCGCTGCCATGGAACCAAGTGCTCTGGCAGCACATATGTCTGAAAGTGGATATGACACCTAGGGAAGGGAGTGTGGTGGTGAATGGGAACTGCCCGAAGCAGCAGGACAGCTCTTCCACTGCCAAAACAACTCCACATGCCTCATGAACTTCACATACCATCAGCCGTCCTGGCAGCTATCTAGGAAACCCTGTTGGGTCACTTCCGGTCCCATGCCCATTGAGCCCAGTGGGATGCAATCAAGCAGCTTCAGCATCCACGCAAAACTAACATGGAGCTCCTCACTCAAGGCGCTCAAAACTACTTGGCGAAAGACAAGTTCAGTGCCCAAGCCATTTACCGCTGCCATGGAAACCAAGTACTCTGGCAGCACATATGTCTGAAAGTGGATATGACACCTAGGGAAGGGAGTGTGCTGGTGAATGGCAACTGCCCGAAGCAGCAGCACAGCTCTTCCACTGCAAAAACAACTCCACCTGCCTCATGAACTTCACATACCATCAGCTGTCCTGGCAGCTATCTAGGAAACCCTGTTGGGTCACTTCCAGTCCCATGCCCATTGAGCCCAGTCTGATGGAATCAAGCAGCTTGAGCAACCACGCAAAACGAACATATAGCTCCTCACTCAAGGCGCTCAAAACTCCACGGCCAAAGACAAGTTCAGTGCCCAAGCCATTTCCCGCTGCCATGGAAACCAAGTGCTCTGGCAGCACATATGTCTGAAAGTGGATATGACACCTAGGGAAGGGAGTGTGCTGGTGAATGGCAACTGCCCGAAGCAGCAGCACAGCTCTTCCACTGCAAAAACAACTCCACTTGCCTCATGAACTTCACATACCATCAGCTGTCCTGGCAGCTATCTAGGAAACCCTGTTGGGTCACTTCCGGTCACATGCCCATTGAGCCCAGTCTGATGGAATCAAGCAGCTTGAGCAACCACGCAAAACGAACATGGAGCTCCTCACTCAAGGCACTCAAAACTCCACGGCCAAAGACAAGTTCAGTGCCCAAGCCATTTCCCGCTGCCATGGAAACTAAGTGCTCTGGCAGCACATATGTCTGAAAGTGGATATGACACCTAGGGAAGGGAGTCTGGTGGTGAATGGGAACTGTCCGAAGCAGCAGCACAGCTTTTCCACTTGAAAAACAACTCCACATGCCTCATGAACTTCACATACCATCAGCTGTCCTGGCAGCTATCTAGGAAACCTTGTTGGGTCACTTCTGGTCCCATGCCCATTGAGCCCAGTCTGATGGAATCAAGCAGCTTCAGCACCCACACAAAACGAACATGGAGCTCCTCACTCAAGGCGCTCAAAACTCCACGGCGAAAGACAAGTTCAGTGCCCAAGCCATTTCCCGCTGCCATGGAAACCAAGTGCTCTGGCAGCACGTATGTCTGAAAGTGGATATGACACCTAGGGAAGAGAGTGTGCTGGTGAATGGCAACTGCCCGAAGCAGCAGCACAGCTCTTCCACTGCCAAAACAACTCCAACTGCCTCATGAACTTCACATACCATCAGCTGTCCTGGCAGCTATCTAGGAAACCCTGTTGGGTCACTTCCGGTCCCATGCCCATTGAGCCCAGTGGGATGGAATCAAGCAGCTTCAGCACCCACAC
Organism: Ochotona princeps; assembly: GCF_030435755.1. Classification (NCBI taxonomy): domain Eukaryota; kingdom Metazoa; phylum Chordata; class Mammalia; order Lagomorpha; family Ochotonidae; genus Ochotona; species Ochotona princeps. Next base: position 142,965,683 of record NC_080832.1, on the reverse strand, counting down.
AAAACGAGCATGGAGCTCCTCACTCAAGGCGCTCAAAACTACTTGGCGAAAGACAAGTTCAGTGCCCAAGCCATTTCCCGCTGCCATGGAAACCAAGTGCTCTGGCAGCACATATGTCTGAAAGTGGATATGACACCTAGGGAAGGGAGTGTGGTGGTGAATGGCAACTGCCCGAAGCAGCAGCACAGCTCTTCCATGGCAAAACCAACTCCACCTGCCTCATGAACTTCACATACCATCAGCTGTCCTGGCAGCTATCTAGGAAACCCTGTTGGGTCACTTCCAGTCCCATGCCCATTGAGCCCAGGGGGATGGAATCAAGCAGCTTGAGCAACCACGCAAAACGAACATATAGCTCTTCACTCAAGGCGCTCAAAACTCCACGGCCAAAGACAAGTTCAGTGTCCAAGCCATTTCCCGCTGCCATGGAAACCAAGTGCTCTGGCAGCACATATGTCTGAAAGTGGATATGACACCTAGGGAAGGGAGTGTGCTGGTGAATGGCAACTGCCCGAAGCAGCAGCACAGCTCTTCCACTGCCAAAACAACTCCACCTGCCTCATGAACTTCACATACCATCAGCTGTCCTGGCAGCTATCTAGGAAACCCTGTTGGGTCACTTCCGGTCCCATGCCCATTGAGCCCAGAGGGATGGAATCAAGCAGCTTGAGCACCCACACAAAACTAACATGGAGCTCCTCACTCAAGGAGCTCAAAACTACATGGTGAAAGACAAGTTCAGTGCCCAAGCCATTTCCCGCTGCCATGAAAACCAAGTGCTCTGGCAGCACATATGTCTGAAAGTGGATATGACACCTAGGGAAGGGAGTGTGCTGGTGAATGGCAACTGCCCGAAGCAGCAGCACAGCTCTTCCACTGCCAAAACAACTCCACTTGCCTCATGAACTTCACATACCATCAGCTGTCCTGGCAGCTATCTAGGAAACCCTGTTGGGTCACTTCCTGTCCCATGGCCATTGCGCCCAGTCTGATGCAATCAAGCAGCTTGATCTACCACGCAAAACGAACATGGAGCTCCTCACTCAAGGCGCTCAAAACTCCACGGCCAAAGACAAGTTCAGTGCCCAAGCCATTTCCCGCTGCCATGGAAACCAAGTGCTCTGGCAGCACATATGTCTGAAAGTGGATATGACACCTAGGGAAGGGAGTCTGGTGGTGAATGGGAACTGTCCGAAGCAGCAGCACAGCTTTTCCACTTGAAAAACAACTCCACATGCCTCATGAACTTCACATACCATCAGCTGTCCTGGCAGCTATCTAGGAAACCTTGTCGGGTCACTTCCGGTCCCATGCCCATTGAGCCCAGGGGGATGGAATCAAGCAGTTTGAGCACCCACACAAAACGAACATGAGGCTCCTCACTCAAGGCGCTCAAAACTCCACGGCCAAAGACAAGTTCAGTGCCCAAGCCATTTCCCGCTGCCATGGAAACCAAGTGCTCTGGCAGCACGTATGTCTGAAAGAGGATATGACACCTAGGGAAGAGAGTGTGCTGGTGAATGGCAACTGCCCGAAGCAGCAGCACAGCTCTTCCACTGCAAAAACAACTCCACCTGCCTCATGAACTTCACATCCCATCAGCTGTCCTGGCAGCTCTCTAGGAAACCCTGTTGGTCACTTCCGGTCCCATGCCCATTGAGCACAGTGGGATGGAATCAAGCAGCTTCAGCATCCACGCAAAACTAACATACAGCTCCTCACTCAAGGCGCTCAAAACTCCACGGAAAAAGACAAGTTCAGTGCCCAAGCCATTTCCCGCTGCCATGGAAACCAAGTACTCTGGCAGCACATATGTCTGAAAGTGGATATGACACCTAGGGAAGGGAGTGTGCTGGTGAATGGCAACTGCCCGAAGCAGCAGCACAGCTCTTCCACTGACAAAACAACTCCACCTGCCTCATGAACTTCACATACCATCAGCTGTCCTGGCAGCTATCTAGGAAACCCTGTTGGGTGACTTCCGGTCCCATGCCCATTGAGCCCACTGGGATGGAATCAAGCAGCTTGAGCACCCACACAAAACTAACATGGAGCTCCTCACTCAAGGAGCTCAAAACTACATGGTGAAAGACAAGTTCAGTGCCCAAGCCATTTCCCGCTGCCATGGAAACCAAGTGCTCTGGCAGCACATATGTCTGAAAGTGGATATGACACCTAGAGAAGGGAGTGTGTTGGTGAATGGGCACTGTCCGAAGCAGCAGCACAGCTCTTCCAGTGCCAAAACAACTCCACTTGCCTCATGAACTTCACATACCATCAGCTGTCCTGGCAGCTATCTAGGAAACCCTGTTGGGTCACTTCCTGTCCCATGGCCATTGCGCCCAGTCTGATGCAATCAAGCAGCTTGAGCTACCACGCAAAACGAACATGGAGCTCCTCACTCAAGGCGCTCAAAACTCCACGGCCAAAGACAAGTTCAGTGCCCAAGCCATTTCCCGCTGCCATGGAAACCAAGTGCTCTGGCAGCACATATGTCTGAAAGTGGATATGACACCTAGGGAAGGGAGTGTGCTGGTGAATGGGAACTCTCCGAAGCAGCAGCACAGCTTTTCCACTTGAAAAACAACTCCACATGCCTCATGAACTTCACATACCATCAGCTGTCCTGGCAGCTATCTAGGAAACCTTGTTGGGTCACTTCCGGTCCCATGCCCATTGAGCCCAGGGGGATGGAATCAAGCAGTTTGAGCACCCACACAAAACGAACATGGAGCTCCTCACTCAAGGCGCTCAAAACTCCACGGCCAAAGACAAGTTCAGTGCCCAAGCCATTTCCCGCTGCCATGGAAACCAAGTGCTCTGGCAGCACGTATGTCTGAAAGAGGATATGACACCTAGGGAAGAGAGTGTGGTGGTGAATGGCAACTGCCCGAAGCAGCAGCACAGCTCTTCCACTGCAAAAACAACTCCACCTGCCTCATGAACTTCACATCCCATCAGCTGTCCTGGCAGCTCTCTAGGAAACCCTGTTGGGTCACTTCCGGTCCCATGCCCATTGAGCCCAGTGGGATGGAATCAAGCAGCTTCAGCATCCACGCAAAACTAACATACAGCTCCTCACTCAAGGCGCTCAAAACTCCACGGCCAAAGACAAGTTCAGTGCCCAAGCCATTTCCCGCTGCCATGGAAACCAAGTACTCTGGCAGCACATATGTCTGAAAGTGGATATGACACCTAGGGAAGGGAGTGTGCTGGTGAATGGCAACTGCCCGAAGCAGCAGCACAGCTCTTCCACTGCAAAAACAACTCCACCTGCCTCATGAACTTCACATACCATCAGCTGTCCTGGCAGCTATCTAGGAAACCCTGTTGGGTCACTTCCAGTCCCATGCCCATTGAGCCCAGTCTGATGGAATCAAGCAGCTTGAGCAACCACGCAAAACGAACATGGAGCTCCTCACTCAAGGCGCTCAAAACTCCACGGCCAAAGACAAGTTCAGTGCCCAAGCCATTTACCGCTGCCATGGAAACCAAGTGCTCTGGCAGCACATATGTCTGAAAGTGGATATGACACCTAGGGAAGGGAGTGTGTTGGTGAATGGCAACTGCCCGAAGCAGCAGCACAGCTCTTCCACAACCAAAACAACTCCACCTGCCTCATGAACTTCACATACCATCAGCTGTCCTGGCAGCTATCTAAGAAACCCTGTTGGGTCACTTCCAGTCCCATGCCCATTGAGCCCAGGGGGATGGAATCAAGCAGCTTCAGCATCCACGCAAAACTAACATACAGCTCCTCACTCAAGGCGCTCAAAACTCCACGGCCAAAGACAAGTTCAGTGCCCAAGCCATTTCCCGCTGCCATGGAAACCAAGTGCTCTGGCAGCACATATGTCTGAAAGTGGATATGACACCTAGGGAAGGGAGTGTGTTGGTGAATGGGAACTGTCCGAAGCAGCAGCACAGCTTTTCCACTTGAAAAACAACTCCACATGCCTCATGAACTTCACATACCATCAGCTGTCCTGGCAGCTATCTAGGAAACCTTGTTGGGTCACTTCCGGTCCCATGCCCATTGAGCCCAGTCTGATGGAATCAAGCAGCTTCAGCACCCACACAAAATGAACATGGAGCTCCTCACTCAAGGCGCTCAAAACTCCACGGCCAAAGACAAGTTCAGTGCCCAAGCCATTTCCCGCTGCCATGGAAACCAAGTACTCTGGCAGCACATATGTCTGAAAGTGGATATGACACCTAGGGAAGGGAGTGTGCTGGTGAATGGCAACTGCCCGAAGCAGCAGCACAGCTCTTCCACTGACAAAACAACTCCACCTGCCTCATGAACTTCACATACCATCAGCTGTCCTGGCAGCTATCTAGGAAACCCTGTTGGGTCACTTCCGGTCACATGCCCATTGAGCCCACTGGGATGGAATCAAGCAGCTTGAGCACCCACACAAAACTAACATGGAGCTCCTCACTCAAGGAGCTCAAAACTACATGGTGAAAGACAAGTTCAGTGCCCAAGCCATTTCCCGCTGCCATGGAAACCAAGTGCTCTGGCAGCACATATGTCTGAAAGTGGATATGACACCTAGAGAAGGGAGTGTGTTGGTGAATGGGCACTGTCCGAAGCAGCAGCACAGCTCTTCCACTGCCAAAACAACTCCACTTGCCTCATGAACTTCACATACCATCAGCTGTCCTGGCAGCTATCTAGGAAACCCTGTTGGGTCACTTCCTGTCCCATGGCCATTGCGCCCAGTCTGATGCAATCAAGCAGCTTGAGCTACCACGCAAAACGAACATGGAGCTCCTCACTCAAGGCGCTCAAAACTCCACGGCCAAAGACAAGTTCAGTGCCCAAGCCATTTCCCGCTGCCATGGAAACCAAGTGCTCTGGCAGCACATATGTCTGAAAGTGGATATGACACCTAGGGAAGGGAGTGTGCTGGTGAATGGGAACTCTCCGAAGCAGCAGCACAGCTTTTCCACTTGAAAAACAACTCCACATGCCTCATGAACTTCACATACCATCAGCTGTCCTGGCAGCTATCTAGGAAACCTTGTTGGGTCACTTCCGGTCCCATGCCCATTGAGCCCAGGGGGATGGAATCAAGCAGTTTGAGCACCCACACAAAACGAACATGGAGCTCCTCACTCAAGGCGCTCAAAACTCCACGGCCAAAGACAAGTTCAGTGCCCAAGCCATTTCCCGCTGCCATGGAAACCAAGTGCTCTGGCAGCACGTATGTCTGAAAGAGGATATGACACCTAGGGAAGAGAGTGTGGTGGTGAATGGCAACTGCCCGAAGCAGCAGCACAGCTCTTCCACTGCAAAAACAACTCCACCTGCCTCATGAACTTCACATCCCATCAGCTGTCCTGGCAGCTCTCTAGGAAACCCTGTTGGGTCACTTCCGGTCCCATGCCCATTGAGCCCAGTGGGATGGAATCAAGCAGCTTCAGCATCCACGCAAAACTAACATACAGCTCCTCACTCAAGGCGCTCAAAACTCCACGGCCAAAGACAAGTTCAGTGCCCAAGCCATTTCCCGCTGCCATGGAAACCAAGTACTCTGGCAGCACATATGTCTGAAAGTGGATATGACACCTAGGGAAGGGAGTGTGCTGGTGAATGGCAACTGCCCGAAGCAGCAGCACAGCTCTTCCACTGCAAAAACAACTCCACCTGCCTCATGAACTTCACATACCATCAGCTGTCCTGGCAGCTATCTAGGAAACCCTGTTGGGTCACTTCCAGTCCCATGCCCATTGAGCCCAGTCTGATGGAATCAAGCAGCTTGAGCAACCACGCAAAACGAACATGGAGCTCCTCACTCAAGGCGCTCAAAACTCCACGGCCAAAGACAAGTTCAGTGCCCAAGCCATTTACCGCTGCCATGGAAACCAAGTGCTCTGGCAGCACATATGTCTGAAAGTGGATATGACACCTAGGGAAGGGAGTGTGTTGGTGAATGGCAACTGCCCGAAGCAGCAGCACAGCTCTTCCACAACCAAAACAACTCCACCTGCCTCATGAACTTCACATACCATCAGCTGTCCTGGCAGCTATCTAGGAAACCCTGTTGGGTCACTTCCAGTCCCATGCCCATTGAGCCCAGGGGGATGGAATCAAGCAGCTTCAGCATCCACGCAAAACTAACATACAGCTCCTCACTCAAGGCGCTCAAAACTCCACGGCCAAAGACAAGTTCAGTGCCCAAGCCATTTCCCGCTGCCATGGAAACCAAGTGCTCTGGCAGCACATATGTCTGAAAGTGGATATGACACCTAGGGAAGGGAGTGTGTTGGTGAATGGGAACTGTCCGAAGCAGCAGCACAGCTTTTCCACTTGAAAAACAACTCCACATGCCTCATGAACTTCACATACCATCAGCTGTCCTGGCAGCTATCTAGGAAACCTTGTTGGGTCACTTCCGGTCCCATGCCCATTGAGCCCAGTCTGATGGAATCAAGCAGCTTCAGCACCCACACAAAATGAACATGGAGCTCCTCACTCAAGGCGCTCAAAACTCCACGGCCAAAGACAAGTTCAGTGCCCAAGCCATTTCCCGCTGCCATGGAAACCAAGTGCTCTGGCAGCACGTATGTCTGAAAGAGGATATGACACCTAGGGAAGGGAGTGTGCTGGTGAATGGCAACTGCCCGAAGCAGCAGCACAGCTCTTCCAGTGCCAAAACAACTCCACCTGCCTCATGAACTTCACATCCCATCAGCTGTCCTGGCAGCTCTCTAGGAAACCCTGTTGGGTCACTTCCGGTCCCATGCCCATTGAGCCCAGTGGGATGGAATCAAGCAGCTTCAGCATCCACGCAAAACTAACATACAGCTCCTCACTCACGGCGCTCAAAACTACTTGGCGAAAGACAAGTTCAGTGCCCAAGCCATTTACCGCTGCCATGGAAACCAAGTGCTCTGGCAGCACATATGTCTGAAAGTGGATATGACACCTAGGGAAGGGAGTGTGCTGGTGAATGGCAACTGCCCGAAGCAGCAGCACAGCTCTTCCACTGCAAAAACAACTCCACCTGCCTCATGAACTTCACATACCATCAGCTGTCCTGGCAGCTATCTAGGAAACCCTATTGGGTCACTTCCAGTCCCATGCCCATTGAGCCCAGTCTGATGGAATCAAGCAGCTTGAGCAACCACGCAAAACGAACATATAGCTCCTCACTCAAGGCGCTCAAAACTCCACGGCCAAAGACAAGTTCAGTGCCCAAGCCATTTCCCGCTGCCATGGAAACCAAGTGCTCTGGCAGCACATATGTCTGAAAGTGGATATGATACCTAGGGAAGGGAGTGTGTTGGTGAATGGGAACTGTCCGAAGCAGCAGCACAGCTCTTCCACTGCCAAAACAACTCCACTTGCCTCATGAACTTCACATACCATCAGCTGTCCTGGCAGCTATCTAGGAAACCCTGTTGGGTCACTTCCTGTCCCATGGCCATTGCGCCCAGTCTGATGGAATCAAGCAGCTTGAGCAACCACGCAAAACGAACATGGAGCTCCTCACTCAAGGCACTCAAAACTCCACGGCCAAAGACAAGTTCAGTGCCCAAGCCATTTCCCGCTGCCATGGAAACCAAGTGCTCTGGCAGCACGTATGTCTGAAAGTGGATATGACACCTAGGGAAGGGAGTCTGGTGGTGAATGGGAACTGTCCGAAGCAGCAGCACAGCTTTTCCACTTGAAAAACAACTCCACATGCCTCATGAACTTCACATACCATCAGCTGTCCTGGCAGCTATCTAGGAAACCTTGTTGGGTCACTTCCGGTCCCATGCCCATTGAGCCCATGGGGATGGAATCAAGCAGTTTGAGCACCCACACAAAACGAACATGGAGCTCCTCACTCAAGGCGCTCAAAACTCCACGGCCAAAGACAAGTTCAGTGCCCAAGCCATTTCCCGCTGCCATGGAAACCAAGTGCTCTGGCAGCACGTATGTCTGAAAGTGGATATGACACCTAGGGAAGAGAGTGTGCTGGTGAATGGCAACTGCCCGAAGCAGCAGCACAGCTCTTCCAGTGCCAAAACAACTCCACCTGCCTCATGAACTTGACATACCATCAGCTGTCCTGGCAGCTATCTAGGAAACCCTGTTGGGTCACTTCCGGTCCCATGCCCATTGAGCCCAGTGGGATGGAATCAAGCAGCTTCAGCACCCACACAAAACGAGCATGGAGCTCCTCACTCAAGGCGCTCAAAACTACTTGGCGAAAGACAAGTTCAGTGCCTAAGCCATTTCCCGCTGCCATGGAAACCAAGTGCTCTGGCAACACATATGTCTGAAAGTGGATATGACACCTAGGGAAGGGAGTGTGGTGGTGAATGGCAACTGCCCGAAGCAGCAGCACAGCTCTTCCACTGCAAAAACAACTCCACCTGCCTCATGAACTTCACATACCATCAGCTGTCCTGGCAGCTATCTAGGAAACCCTGTTGGGTCACTTCCGGTCCCACGGCCATTGCGCCCAGTCTGATGGAATCAAGCAGCTTGAGCAACCACGCAAAACGAACATGGAGCTCCTCACTCAAGGCACTCAAAACTCCACGGCCAAAGACAAGTTCAGTGCCCAAGCCATTTCCCGCTGCCATGGAAACCAAGTGCTCTGGCAGCACATATGTCTGAAAGTGGATATGACACCTAGGGAAGGGAGTGTGGTGGTGAATGGCAACTGCCCGAAGCACCACCACAGCTCTTCCACTGCCAAAACAACTCCACCTGCCTCATGAACTTGACATACCATCAGCTGTCCTGGCAGCTATCTAGGAAACCCTGTTGGGTCACTTCCTGTCCCATGGCCATTGCGCCCAGTCTGATGCAATCAAGCAGCTTGAGCTACCACGCAAAACGAACATGGAGCTCCTCACTCAAGGCGCTCAAAACTCCATGGCCAAAGACAAGTTCAGTGCCGAAGCCATTTCCCGCTGCCATGGAAACCAAGTGCTCTGGCAGCACATATGTCTGAAAGTGGATATGACACCTAGGGAAGGGAGTCTGGTGGTGAATGGGAACTGTCCGAAGCAGCAGCACAGCTTTTCCACTTGAAAAACAACTCCACATGCCTCATGAACTTCACATACCATCAGCAGTCCTGGCAGCTATCTAGGAAACCTTGTTGGGTCACTTCCGGTCACATGCCCATTGAGCCCAGGGGGATGGAATCAAACAGTTTGAGCACCCACACAAAACGAACATGGAGCTCCTCACTCAAGGCGCTCAAAACTCCACGGCCAAAGACAAGTTCAGTGCCCAAGCCATTTCCCGCTGCCATGGAAACCAAGTGCTCTGGCAGCACGTATGTCTAAAAGAGGATATGACACATAGGGAAGAGAGTGTGCTGGTGAATGGCAACTGCCCGAAGCAGCAGCACAGCTCTTCCAGTGCCAAAACAACTCCACCTGCCTCATGAACTTCACATACCATCAGCTGTCCTGCCAGCTATCTAGGAAACCCTGTTGGGTCACTTCCGGTCCCATGCCCATTGAGCCCAGTGGGATGGAATCAAGCAGCTTCAGCACCCACACAAAACGAACATGGAGCTCCTCACTCAAGGCGCTCAAAACTCCACGGCCAAAGACAAGTTCAGTGCCCAAGCCATTTCCCGCTGCCATGGAAACCAAGTACTCTGGCAGCACATATGTCTGAAAGTGGATATGACACCTAGGGAAGGGAGTGTGCTGGTGAATGGCAACTGCCCGAAGCAGCAGCACAGCTCTTCCACTGCAAAAACAACTCCACCTGCCTCATGAACTTCACATACCATCAGCTGCCCTGGCAGCTATCTAGGAAACCCTGTTGGGTCACTTCCAGTCCCATGCCCATTGAGCCCAGTCTGATGGAATCAAGCAGCTTGAGCAACCACGCAAAACGAACATATAGCTCCTCACTCAAGGCGCTCAAAACTCCACGGCCAAAGACAAGTTCAGTGCCCAAGCCATTTCCCGCTGCCATGGAACCAAGTGCTCTGGCAGCACATATGTCTGAAAGTGGATATGACACCTAGGGAAGGGAGTGTGTTGGTGAATGGGAACTGTCCGAAGCAGCAGCACAGCTCTTCCACTGCAAAAACAACTCCACTTGCCTCATGAACTTCACATACCATCAGCTGTCCTGGCAGCTATCTAGGAAACCCTGTTGGGTCACTTCCGGTCCCATGGCCATTGCGCCCAGTCTGATGGAATCAAGCAGCTTGAGCAACCACTCAAAACGAACATGGAGCTCCTCACTCAAGGCACTCAAAACTCCACGGCCAAAGACAAGTTCAGTGCCCAAGCCATTTCCCGCTGCCATGGAAACCAAGTGCTCTGGCAGCACATATGTCTGAAAGTGGATATGACACCTAGGGAAGGGAGTGTGCTGGTGAATGGCAACTGCCCGAAACAGCAGCACAGCTCTTCCAGTGCAAAAACAACTCCACTTGCCTCATGAACTTCACATACCATCAGCTGTCCTGGCAGCTATCTAGGAAACCCTGTTGGGTCACTTCCGGTCCCATGCCCATTGAGCCCAGTCTGATGGAATCAAGCAGCTTCAGCACCCACACAAAACGAACATGGAGCTCCTCACTCAAGGCGCTCAAAACTCCACGGCCAAAGACAAGTTCAGTGCCCAAGCCATTTCCCGCTGCCATGGAAACCAAGTGCTCTGGCAGCACATATGTCTGAAAGTGGATATGACACCTAGGGAAGGGAGTGTGTTGGTGAATGAGCACTGTCCGAAGCAGCAGCACAGCTCTTCCACTGCCAAAACAACTCCACTTGCCTCATGAACTTCACATACCATCAGCTGTCCTGGCAGCTATCTAGGAAACCCTGTTGGGTCACTTCCTGTCCCATGGCCATTGCGCCCAGTCTGATGCAATCAAGCAGCTTGAGCTACCACGCAAAACGAACATGGAGCTCCTCAGTCAAGGCGCTCAAAACTCCACGGCCAAAGACATGTTCAGTGCCCAAGCCATTTCCCGCTGCCATGGAAACCAAGTGCTCTGGCAGCACGTATGTCTGAAAGTGGATATGACACCTAGGGAAGAGAGTGTGCTGGTGAATGGCAACTGCCCGAAGCAGCAGCACAGCTCTTCCAGTGCCAAAACAACTCCACCTGCCTCATGAACTTCACATACCATCAGCTGTCCTGGCAGCTATCTAGGAAACCCTGTTGGGTCACTTCCGGTCCCATGCCCATTGAGCCCAGTCTGATGGAATCAAGCAGCTTCAGCACCCACACAAAACTAACATGGAGCTCCTCACTCAAGGCACACAAAACTCCACGGCCAAAGACAAGTTCAGTGCCCAAGCCATTTCCCGCTGCCATGGAAACCAAGTGCTCTGGCAGCACATATGTCTGAAAGTGGATATGACACCTAGGGAAGGGAGTGTGGTGGTGAATGGCAACTGCCCGAAGCAGCAGCACAGCTCTTCCACTGCCAAAACAACTCCACCTGCCTCATGAACTTCACATACCATCAGCTGTCCTGGCAGCTATCTAGGAAACCCTGTTGGGTCACTTCCGGTCCCATGCCCATTGAGCCCAGTGGGATGGAATCAAGCAGCTTCAGCACCCACACAAAACGAACATGGAGCTCCTCACTCAAGGCGCTCAAAACTACATGGCGAAAGACAAGTTCAGTGCAAAAGCCATTTCCCGCTGCCATGGAAACCAAGTACTCTGGCAGCACATATGTCTGAAAGTGGATATGACACCTAGGGAAGGGAGTGTGCTGGTGAATGGCAACTGCCCGAAGCAGCAGCACAGCTCTTCCACTGCCAAAACAACTCCACCGGCCTCATGAACTTCACATACCATCAGCTGTCCTGGCAGCTATCTAGGAAACCCTGTTGGGTCACTTCCAGTCCCATGCCCATTGAGCCCAGGGGGATGGAATCAAGCAGCTTGAGCAACCACGCAAAACGAACATAAAGCTCCTCACTCAGGGCGCTCAAAACTCCAAGGCCAAAGACAAGTTCAGTGCCCAAGCCATTTCCCGCTGCCATGGAAACCAAGTGCTCTGGCAGCACATATGTCTGAAAGTGGATATGACACCTAGGGAAGGGAGTGTGCTGGTCAATGGCAACTTCCCGAAGCAGCAGCACAGCTCTTCCAGGGCCAAAACAACTCCACCTGCCTCATGAACTTCACATACCATCAGCTGTCCTGGCAGCTATCTAGGAAACCCTGTTGGGTCACTTCCGGTCCCATGCCCATTGAGCCCAGTGGGATGCAATCAAGCAGCTTCAGCACCCACACAAAACGAACATGGAGCTCCTCACTCAAGGCGCTCAAAACTACTTGGCGAAAGACAAGTTCAGTGCCCAAGCCATTTCCCGCTGCCATGGAAACCAAGTGCTCTGGCAGCACATATGTCTGAAAGTGGATATGACACCTAGGGAAGGGAGTGTGCTGGTGAATGGCAACTGCCCGAAGCAGCAGCACAGCTCTTCCACTGCAAAAACAACTCCACCTGCCTCATGAACTTCACATACCATCAGCTGTCCTGGCAGCTATCTAAGAAACCCTGTTGGGTCACTTCCAGTCCCATGCCCATTGAGCCCAGGGGGATGGAATCAAGCAGCTTGAGCAACCACGCAAAACGAACATGGAGCTCCTCACTCAAGGCGCTCAAAACTCCACGGCCAAAGACAAGTTCAGTGCCCAAGCCATTTCCCGCTGCCATGGAAACCAAGTGCTCTGGCAGCACATATGTCTGAAAGTGGATATGACACCTAGGGAAGGGAGTCTGGTGGTGAATGGGAACTGTCCGAAGCAGCAGCACAGCTTTTCCACTTGAAAAACAACTCCACATGCCTCATGAACTTCACATACCATCAGCTGTCCTGGCAGCTATCTAGGAAACCTTGTTGGGTCACTTCCGGTCCCATGCCCATTGAGCCCAGTCTGATGGAATCAAGCAGCTTGAGCAACCACACAAAACGAACATGGAGCTCCTCACTCAAGGCGCTCAAAACTCCACAGCCAAAGACAAGTTCAGTGCCCAAGCCATTTCCCGCTGCCATGGAAACCAAGTGCTCTGGCAGCACATATGTCTGAAAGAGGATATGACACCTAGGGAAGAGAGTGTGCTGGTGAATGGCAACTGCCCGAAGCAGCAGCACAGCTCTTCCAGGGCCAAAACAACTCCACCTGCCTCATGAACTTCACATACCATCAGCTGTCCTGGCAGCTCTCTAGGAAACCCTGTTGGGTCACTTCCGATCCCATGCCCATTGAGCCCAGTGGGATGGAATCAAGCAGCTTCAGCATCCACGCAAAACGAACATGGAGCTCCTCACTCAAGGCGCTCAAAACTACTTGGCGAAAGACAAGTTCAGTGCCCAAGCCATTTCCCGCTGCCATGGAAACCAAGTACTCTGGCAGCACATATGTCTGAAAGTGGATATGACACCTAGGGAAGGGAGTGTGCTGGTGAATGGCAACTGCCCGAAGCAGCAGCACAGCTCTTCCACTGCCAAAACAACTCCACCTGCCTCATGAACTTCACATACCATCAGCTGTCCAGGCAGCTATCTAGGAAACCCTGTTGGGTCAATTCCAGTCCCATGCCCATTGCGCCCAGTCTGATGGAATCAAGCAGCTTCAGCACCCACGCAAAACGAACATAAAGCTCCTCACTCAAGGCGCTCAAAACTCCACGGCCAAAGACAAGTTCAGTGCCCAAGCCATTTCCTGCTGCCATGGAAACCAAGTGCTCTGGCAGCACATATGTCTGAAAGTGGATATGACACCTAGGGAAGGGAGTGTGTTGGTGAATGGGAACTGTCCGAAGCAGCAGCACAGCTCTTCCAGGGCCAAAACAACTCCACCTGCCTCATGAACTTCACATACCATCAGCTGTCCTGGCAGCTATCTAGGAAACCCTGTTGGGTCACTTCCGGTCCCATGGCCATTGCGCCCAGTCTGATGGAATCAAGCAGCTTGAGCAACCACGCAAAACGAACAAGGAGCTCCTCACTCAAGGCACTCAAAACTCCACGGCCAAAGACAAGTTCAGTGCCCAAGCCATTTCCCGCTGCCATGGAAACCAAGTGCTCTGGCAGCACATATGTCTGAAAGTGGATATGACACCTAGGGAAGGGAGTGTGCTGGTGAATGGCAACTGCCCGAAGCAGCAGCACAGCTCTTCCACTGCAAAAACAACTCCACCTGCCTCATGAACTTCACATACCATCAGCTGTCCTGGCAGCTATCTAGGAAACCCTGTTGGGTCACTTCCGGTCCCATGCCCATTGAGCCCACTGGGATGGAATCAAGCAGCTTGAGCACCCACGCAAAACGAACATAAAGCTCCTCACTCAAGGCTCTCAAAACTCCACGGCCAAAGACAAGTTCAGTGCCCAAGCCATTTCCCGCTGCCATGGAAACCAAGTGCTCTGGCAGCACATATGTCTGAAAGTGGGTATGACACCCAGGGAAGGGAGTCTGGTGGTGAATGGCAACTGCCCGAAGCAGCAGCACAGCTCTTCCACTGCCAAAACAACTCCACCTGCCTCATGAACTTCACATACCATCAGCTCTCTTGGCAGCTATCTAGGAAACCCTGTAGGGTCACTTCCAGTCTCATGCCCATTGAGCCCAGTGGGATGGAATCAAGCAGCTTCAGCACCCACACAAAAGTAACATGGAGCTCCTCACTCAAGGCGCTTAAATCTCTGCAGCCAAAGACAAGTTCAGTGCCCAAGCCATTTCCCGCTGCCATGGAAATCAAGTGCTCTGGCAGCACATATGTCTGAAAGTGGATATGACACCTAGGGAAGGGAGTGTGCTGGTGAATGGAAACTGCCTGAAGCAGCAGCACAGCTCTGCCACTGCCAAAACAACTCCACCTGCCTCATGAACTTCACATACCATCAGCTCTCTTGGCAGCTCTCTAGGAAACCCTGTTGGGTGACTTCCGGTCCCATGCCCATTGAGCCCAGTGGGATGGAATCAAGCAGCTTGAGCACCCACACAAAACTAACATGGAGCTCCTCACTCAAGGCGTTTAAAACTCCACAGTCAAAGACAAGTTCAGTGCCCAAGCATTTCCCACTGCCATGGAAACCAAGTGCTCTGGCAGCACATATGTCTGAAAGTGGATATGACACCTAGGGAAGGGAGTGTGGTGGTGAATGGAAACTGCCCGAAGCAGAAGCACAGCTCTTCCACTGCAAAAACAACTCCACCTGCCTCATGAACTTCACATACCATCAGCTCTCTTGGCAGCTATCTAGGAAACCCTGTTGGGTCACTTCCGGTCCCATGCCCATTGAGCCCAGGGGGATGGAATCAAGCAGCTTCAGCACCCACACAAAACGAACATGGAGCTCCTCACTCAAGGCACACAAAACTCCACGGCCAAAGACAAGTTCAGTGCCCAAGCCATTTCCCGCTGCCATGGAAACCAAGTGCTCTGGCAGCACATATGTCTGAAAGAGGATATGACACCTAGGGAAGAGAGTGTGCTGGTGAATGGCAACTGCCCGAAGCAGCAGCACAGCTCTTCCAGGGCCAAAACAACTCCACCTGCCTCATGAACTTCACATACCATCAGCTGTCCTGGCAGCTCTCTAGGAAACCCTGTTGGGTCACTTCCGATCCCATGCCCATTGAGCCCAGTGGGATGGAATCAAGCAGCTTCAGCATCCACGCAAAACGAACATGGAGCTCCTCACTCAAGGCGCTCAAAACTACTTGGCGAAAGACAAGTTCAGTGCCCAAGCCATTTCCCGCTGCCATGGAAACCAAGTACTCTGGCAGCACATATGTCTGAAAGTGGATATGACACCTAGGGAAGGGAGTGTGCTGGTGAATGGCAACTGCCCGAAGCAGCAGCACAGCTCTTCCACTGCCAAAACAACTCCACCTGCCTCATGAACTTCACATACCATCAGCTGTCCAGGCAGCTATCTAGGAAACCCTGTTGGGTCACTTCCAGTCCCATGCCCATTGCGCCCAGTCTGATGGAATCAAGCAGCTTCAGCACCCACGCAAAACGAACATAAAGCTCCTCACTCAAGGCGCTCAAAACTCCACGGCCAAAGACAAGTTCAGTGCCCAAGCCATTTCCTGCTGCCATGGAAACCAAGTGCTCTGGCAGCACATATGTCTGAAAGTGGATATGACACCTAGGGAAGGGAGTGTGTTGGTGAATGGGAACTGTCCGAAGCAGCAGCACAGCTCTTCCAGGGCCAAAACAACTCCACCTGCCTCATGAACTTCACATACCATCAGCTGTCCTGGCAGCTATCTAGGAAACCCTGTTGGGTCACTTCCGGTCCCATGGCCATTGCGCCCAGTCTGATGGAATCAAGCAGCTTGAGCAACCACGCAAAACGAACAAGGAGCTCCTCACTCAAGGCACTCAAAACTCCACGGCCAAAGACAAGTTCAGTGCCCAAGCCATTTCCCGCTGCCATGGAAACCAAGTGCTCTGGCAGCACATATGTCTGAAAGTGGATATGACACCTAGGGAAGGGAGTGTGGTGGTGAATGGCAACTGCCCGAAGCAGCAGCACAGCTCTTCCACTGCAAAAACAACTCCACCTGCCTCATGAACTTCACATACCATCAGCTGTCCTGGCAGCTATCTAGGAAACCCTGTTGGGTCACTTCCGGTCCCATGCCCATTGAGCCCACTGGGATGGAATCAAGCAGCTTGAGCACCCACGCAAAACGAACATAAAGCTCCTCACTCAAGGCTCTCAAAACTCCACGGCCAAAGACAAGTTCAGTGCCCAAGCCATTTCCCGCTGCCATGGAAACCAAGTGCTCTGGCAGCACATATGTCTGAAAGTGGGTATGACACCCAGGGAAGGGAGTCTGGTGGTGAATGGCAACTGCCCGAAGCAGCAGCACAGCTCTTCCACTGCCAAAACAACTCCACCTGCCTCATGAACTTCACATACCATCAGCTCTCTTGGCAGCTATCTAGGAAACCCTGTAGGGTCACTTCCAGTCTCATGCCCATTGAGCCCAGTGGGATGGAATCAAGCAGCTTCAGCACCCACACAAAAGTAACATGGAGCTCCTCACTCAAGGCGCTTAAATCTCTGCAGCCAAAGACAAGTTCAGTGCCCAAGCCATTTCCCGCTGCCATTGAAACCAATTGCTCTGGCAGCACATATGTCTGAAAGTGGATATGACACCTAGGGAAGGGAGTGTGCTGGTGAATGGAAACTGCCTGAAGCAGCAGCACAGCTCTGCCACTGCCAAAACAACTCCACCTGCCTCATGAACTTCACATACCATCAGCTCTCTTGGCAGCTCTCTAGGAAACCCTGTTGGGTGACTTCCGGTCCCATGCCCATTGAGCCCAGTGGGATGGAATCAAGCAGCTTGAGCACCCACACAAAACTAACATGGAGCTCCTCACTCAAGGCGTTTAAAACTCCACAGCCAAAGACAAGTTCAGTGCCCAAGCATTTCCCACTGCCATGGAAACCAAGTGCTCTGGCAGCACATATGTCTGAAAGTGGATATGACACCTAGGGAAGGGAGTGTGGTGGTGAATGGAAACTGCCCGAAGCAGCAGCACAGCTCTTCCACTGCAAAAACAACTCCACCTGCCTCATGAACTTCACATACCATCAGCTCTCTTGGCAGCTATCTAGGAAACCCTGTTGGGTCACTTCCGGTCCCATGCCCATTGAGCCCAGGGGGATGGAATCAAGCAGCTTCAGCACCCACACAAAACGAACATGGAGCTCCTCACTCAAGGCACACAAAACTCCACGGCCAAAGACAAGTTCAGTGCCCAAGCCATTTCCCGCTGCCATGGAAACCAAGTGCTCTGGCAGCACATATGTCTGAAAGTGGATATGACACCTAGGGAAGGGAGTGTGCTGGTGAATGGCAACTGCCCGAAGCAGCAGCACAGCTCTTCCAGTGCAAAAACAACTCCACCTGCCTCATGAACTTCACATACCATCAGCTGTCCTGGCAGCTATCTAGGAAACCCTGTTGGGTCACTTCCGGTCCCATGCCCATTGAGCCCAGTGGGATGGAATCAAGCAGCTTGAGCACCCACACAAAACGAACATGGAGCTCCTCATTCAAGGCACACAAAAATCCATGGCCAAAGACAAGTTCAGTGCCCAAGCCATTTCCCGCTGCCATGGAAACCAAGTGCTCTGGCAGCACATATGTCTGAAAGTGGATATGACACCTAGGATAAGGAGTGTGCTGGTGAATGGCAACTGCCCGAAGCAGCAGCACAGCTTTTCCAGTGCCAAAACAACTCCACCTGCCTCATGAACTTCACATACCATCAGCTGTCCTGGCAGCTATCTAGGAAACCCTGTTGGGTCACTTCCGGTCCCATGCCCATTGAGCCCAGTGGGATGGAATCAAGCAGCTTCAGCACCCACACAAAACGAACATGGAGCTCCTCATTCAAGGCGCCTAAAACTACATGGCGACAGACAAGTTCAGTGCCAAAGCCATTTCCCTCTGCCATGGAAACCAAGTGCTCTGGCAGCACATATGTCTGAAAGTGGATATGACACCTAGGGAAGGGAGTGTGCTGGTGAATGGCAACTGCCCGAAGCAGCAGCACAGCTCTTCCAGTGCCAAAACAACTCCACCTGCCTCGTGAACTTCACATACCATCAGCTGTCCTGGTAGCTCTCTAGGAAACCTTGTTGGGTCACTTCCGGTCCCATGCCCATTGAGCCCAGTCTGATGGAATCAAGCAGCTTCAGCACCCACACAAAACGAACATGGAGCTCCTCACTAAAGGTGCTCAAAATTCCACGGCCAAAGACAAGTTCAGTGCCCAAGCCATTTCCCGCTGCCATGGAAACCAAGTGCTCTGGCAGCACATATGTCTGAAAGTGGATATGACACCTGGGAAGGGAGTGTGGTGGTGAATGGGAACTGTCCGAAGCAGCAGCACAGCTCTTCCAGGGCCAAAACAACTCCACCTGCCTCATGAACTTCACATACCATCAGCTGTTCTGGCAGCTATCTTGGAAACCCTGTTGGGTCACTTCCGGTCCCATGCCCATTGAGCCCAGTCTGATGGAATCAAGCAGCTTGAGCAAACACGCAAAACGAACATGGAGCTCCTCACTCAAGGCGCTCAAAACTACTTGGCGAAAGACAAGTTCAGTGCCCAAGCCATTTCCCGCTGCCATGGAAACCAAGTGCTCTGGCAGCACGTATGTCTGAAAGTGGATATGACACCTAGGGAAATGAGTGTGCTGGTGAATGGCAACTGCCTGAAGCAGCAGCACAGCTCTTCCAGTGCCAAAACAACTCCACCTGCCTCATGAACTTCACATACCATCAGCTGTCCTGGCAGCTATCTAGGAAACCCTGTTGGGTCACTTCCGGTCCCATGTCCATTGAGCCCAGTGGGATGGAATGAAGCAGCTTGAGCACACACACAAAACAAACATGGAGCTCCTCACTGGGGCGATCAAAACTCCACAGCCAAAGACAAGTTCAGTGCCCAAGCCATTTCCCGCTGCCATGGAAACCAAGTGCTCTGGCAGCACATATGTCTGAAAGTGGATATGACACCTAGGGAAGGGAGTGTGCTGGTGAATGGCAACTGCCTGAAGCAGCAGCACAGCTCTTTCACTTGCAAAACAACTTCACCTGCCTCATGAACTTCACATACCATCAGCTGTTCTGGCAGCTATCTAGGAAACCCTGTTGGGTGACTTCCGGTCCCATGCCCATTGAGCCCAGTGGGATGGAATCAAGCAGCATCAGCATCCACACAAAACTAACATGGAGCTCCTCACTCAAGGAGCTCAAAACTCCACGGCCAAAGACAAGTTCAGTGCCCAAGCCATTTCCCGCTGCCATGGAAACCAAGTGCTCTGGCAGCACATATGTCTGAAAGTGGATATGACACCTAGGGAAGGGAGTGTGCTGGTGAATGGCAACTGCCCGAAGCAGCAGCACAGCTCTTCCACTGCCAAAACAACTCCACCTGCCTCATGAACTTCACATACCATCAGCTGTCCTGGTAGCTATCTAGGAAACCCTGTTGGGTCACTTCCGGTCCCATGCCCATTGAGCCCAGTGGGATGGAATCAAGCAGCTTCAGCACCCACACAAAACGAACATGGAGCTCCTCACTCAAGGCGCTCAAAACTCCACAGCCAAAGACAAGTTCAGTGCCCAAGCCATTTCCCACTGCCATGGAACCAAGTGCTCTGGCAGCACATATGTCTGAAAGTGGATATGACACCTAGGGAAGGGAGTGTGCTGGTAAATGGCAACTGCCTGAAGCAGCAGCACAGCTCTTCCACTGCAAAAACAACTCCACCTGCCTCATGAACTTCACATACCATCAGCTGTCCTGGCAGCTATCTGGGAAACCCTGTTGGGTCACTTCCGGTCCCATGCCCATTCAGCAAAGTGGGATGGAATCAAGCAGCTTCAGCATCCACGCAAAACTAACATACAGCTCCTCACTCAAGGCGCTCAAAACTACTTGGCGAAAGACAAGTTCAGTGCCCAAGCCATTTCCCGCTGCCATGGAAACCAAGTGCTCTGGCAGCACATATGTTTGAAAGTGGATATGACACCTAGGGAAGGGAGTGTGGTGGTGAATGGCAACTGCCCGAAGCAGCAGCACAGCTCTTCCACTGCCAAAACAACTCCACTTGCCTCATGAACTTCACATACCATCAGCTGTCCTGGCAGCTATCTAGGAAACCCTGTTGGGTCACTTCCGGTCCCATGGCCATTGCGCCCAGTCTGATGGAATCAAGCAGCTTGAGCAACCACGCAAAACGAACATGGAGCTCCTCACTCAAGGCGCTCAAAACTCCACGGCCAAAGACAAGTTCAGTGCCCAAGCCATTTCCCGCTGCCATGGAAACCAAGTGCTCTGGCAGCACATATGTCTGAAAGTGGATATGACACCTAGGGAAGGGAGTGTGCTGGTGAATGGCAACTGCCCGAACCAGCAGCACAGCTCTTCCAGTGCCAAAACAACTCCACCTGCCTCATGAACTTCACATACCATCAGCTCTCTTGGCAGCTATCTTGGAAACCCTGTTGGGTCACTTCCGGTCCCATGCCCATTGAGCCCAGTGGGATGGAATCAAGCAGCTTCAGCACCCACACAAAAGGAACATGGAGCTCCTCACTCAAGGCGCTTAAAACTCCGCAGCCAAAGACAAGTTCAGTGCCCAAGCCATTTCCCGCTCCATGGAAACCAAGTGCTCTGGCAGCACATATGTCTGAAAGTGGATATGACACCTAGGGAAGGGAGTGTGGTGGTGAATGGAAACTGCCTGAAGCAGCAGCACAGCTCTTCCACTGCCAAAACAACTCCACCTGCCTCATGAACTTCACATACCATCAGCTCTCTTGGCAGCTATCTAGGAAACCCTGTTGGGTCACTTCCGGTCCCATGCCCATTGAGCCCAGTGGGATGGAATCAAGCAGCTTCAGCACCCACACAATAGGAACATGGAGCTCCTCACTCAAGGCGCTTACAACTCCGCAGCCAAAGACAAGTTCAGTGCCCAAGCCATTTCCCGCTGCCAAGGAAACCAAGTGCTCTGGCAGCACATATGTTTGAAAGTGGATATGACACCTAGGGAAGGGAGTGTGCTGGTGAACGTCAACTGAACGAAGCAGCAGCATAGCTCTTTCACTGCCAAAACAACTCCACTTGCCTCATGAACTTCACATACCATCAGCTGTCCTGGCAGCTATCTAGGAAACCCTGTTGGGTCACTTCCGGTCCCATGCCCATTGAGCCCAGTGGGATGGAATCAAGCAGCTTCAGCACCCACACAAAACGAACATGAGGCTCCTCACTCAAGGCGCTCAAAACTACACGGCCAAGGACAAGTTCAGTGCCCAAGCCATTTCCCGCTGCCATGGAAACCAAGTGCTCTGGCAGCACATATGTCTGAAAGTGGATATGACACCTAGGGAAGGGAGTGTGCTGGTGAATGGCAACTGCCTGAAGCAGCAGCACAGCTCTTCCACAGCAAAAACAACTCCACCTGCCTCATGAACTTCACATACCATCAGCTGTCCTGGCAGCTATCTAGGAAACCCTGTTGCGTCACGTCCGGTCCCATGCCCATTGAGCCCAGGGGGATGGAATCAAGCAGCTTGAGCACCCACACAAAATGAATATGGAGCACCTCACTTAAGGCGCTCAAAACTCCACGGACAAAGACAAGTACACTGCCGAAGCCATTTCCGACTGTCATGGAAACCAAGTGCTCTGGCAGCACATATGTCTGAAAGTGGATATGACACCTAGGGAAGGGAGTGTGGTGGTGAATGGCAACTGCCCGAAGCAGCAGCACAGCTCTTCCACTGCCAAAACAACTCCACCTGCCTCATGAACTTCACATACCATCAGCTGTCCTGGCAGCTATCTAGGAAACCCTGTTGGGTCACTTCCGGTCCCATGCCCATTGAGCCCAGGGGGATGGAATCAAGCAGCTTGAGCACCCACACAAAACGAACATGGAGCTCCTCACTCAAGGTGCTAAAAACTCCACAGCCAAGATAAGTTCAGTGCCCAAGCCATTTCATGCTGCCATGGAAACCACGTGCTCTGGCAGCACATATGTCTGAAAGTGGATATGACACCTAGGGAAGGGAGTGTGCTGGTGATGGCAACTGCCCGAAGCAGCAGCATAGCTCTTCCACTGCCAAAACAACTCCACCTGCCTCATGAACTTCACATACCATCAGCTGTCTTGGCAGCTATCTAGGAAACCCTGTTGGGTGACTTCCGGTCCCATGCCCATTGAGCCCAGTGGGATGGAATCAAGCAGCTTCAGCACCCACACAAAACGAACATGGAGCTCCTCATTCAAGGCACACAAAACTCCAAGGCCAAAGACAAGTTCACTGCCCAAGCCGTTTCCCGCTGCCATGGAAACCAAGTGCTCTGGCAGCACATATGTCTGAAAGTGGATATGACACCTAGGGAAGGGAGTCTGGTGGTGAATGGGAACTGCCCGAAGCAGCAGCACAGCTCTTCCAGTGCCAAAACAACTCCACCTGCCTCATGAACTTCACATACCATCAGCTGTCCTGGCAGCTATCTAGGAAACCCTATTGGGTCACTTCCGGTCCCATGCCCATTGAGCCCATTGGGATGGAATCAAGCAGCTTCAGCACCCACACAAAACTAACATGGAGCTCCTCACTCAAGGCGCTCAAAACTCCACGGCCAAAGACAAGTTCACTGCCCAAGCCATTTCCCACTGCCAGGGAAACCAAGTGCTGTGGCAGCACATATGTCTGAAAGTGGATATGACACCTACGGAAGGGAGTGTGTTGGTGAATGGGAACTGTCCGAAGAGGCAGCAAAGCTCTCCAGTGGCAAAACAACTCCGCCTGCCTCATGAACTTCACATACCATCAGCTGTCCTGGCAGCTATCTAGGAAACCCAGTTGGGTCACTTCCGGTCCCATGCCCATTGAGCCCAGTGGGATGGAATCAAGCAGCTTGAGCACCCACACAAAACGAACATGGAGCTCCTCACTCAAGGCGCTCAAAACTCCACAGCCAAAGACAAGTTCAGAGCCCAAGCCATTTCCCGCTGCCATGGAAACCAAGTGCTCTGGCAGCACATATGTCTGAAAGTGGATATGACACCTAGGGAAGGGAGTGTGGTGGTGAATGGAAACTGCCCGAAGCAGCAGCACAGCTCTTCCAGTGCCAAAACAACTCCACCTGCCTCATGAACTTCACATACCATCAGCTGTCTTGGCAGCTATCTAGGAAACCCTGTTGGGTCACTTCCGGTCCCATGCCCATTGAGCCCAGTGGGATGGAATCAAGCAGCTTCAGCACCCACACAATAGGAACATGGAGCTCCTCACTCAAGGCGCTTACAACTCCGCAGCCAAAGACAAGTTCAGTGCCCAAGCCATTTCCCGCTGCCAAGGAAACCAAGTGCTCTGGCAGCACATATGTTTGAAAGTGGATATGACACCTAGGGAAGGGAGTGTGCTGGTGAACGTCAACTGAACGAAACAGCAGCATAGCTCTTTCACTGCCAAAACAACTCCACCTGCCTCATGAACTTCACATACCATCAGCTGTCCTGGCAGCTCTCTAGGAAACCCTGTTGGGTGACTTCCGGTCCCATGCCCATTGAGCCCAGTGGGATGGAATCAAGCAGCTTCAGCACCCACACAAAACGAACATGAGGCTCCTCACTCAAGGCGCTCAAAACTACACGGCCAAGGACAAGTTCAGTGCCCAAGCCATTTCCTGCTGCCATGGAAACCAAGTGCTCTGGCAGCACATATGTCTGAAAGTGGATATGACACCTAGGGAAGGGAGTGTGCTGGTGAATGGCAACTGCCTGAAGCAGCAGCACAGCTCTTCCACTGCAAAAACAACTCCACCTGCCTCATGAACTTCACATACCATCAGCTGTCCTGGCAGCTATCTAGGAAACCCTGTTGCGTAACTTCCGGTCACATGCCCATTGAGCCCAGGGGGATGGAATCAAGCAGCTTGAGCACCCACACAAAATGAATATGGAGCACCTCACTCAAGGCGCTCAAAACTCCACGGACAAAGACAAGTACACTGCCGAAGCCATTTCCGACTGTCATGGAAACCAAGTGCTCTGGCAGCACATATGTCTGAAAGTGGATATGACACCTAGGGAAGGGAGTGTGCTGGTGAATGGCAACTGCCCGAAGCAGCAGCACAGCTCTTCCAGTGCCAAAACAACTCCACCTGCCTCATGAACTTCACATACCATCAGCTGT
Source organism: Ochotona princeps (assembly GCF_030435755.1). Classification (NCBI taxonomy): domain Eukaryota; kingdom Metazoa; phylum Chordata; class Mammalia; order Lagomorpha; family Ochotonidae; genus Ochotona; species Ochotona princeps. The sequence goes on along the minus strand of NC_080832.1, from coordinate 142,940,968 downwards.
CCTGGCAGCTATCTAGGAAACCCTATTGGGTCACTTCCGGTCCCATGCCCATTGAGCCCATTGGGATGGAATCAAGCAGCTTCAGCACCCACACAAAACTAACATGGAGCTCCTCACTCAAGGCGCTCAAAACTCCACGGCCAAAGACAAGTTCACTGCCCAAGCCATTTCCCACTGCCAGGGAAACCAAGTGCTGTGGCAGCACATATGTCTGAAAGTGGATATGACACCTACGGAAGGGAGTGTGTTGGTGAATGGGAACTGTCCGAAGAGGCAGCAAAGCTCTCCAGTGGCAAAACAACTCCGCCTGCCTCATGAACTTCACATACCATCAGCTGTCCTGGCAGCTATCTAGGAAACCCAGTTGGGTCACTTCCGGTCCCATGCCCATTGAGCCCAGTGGGATGGAATCAAGCAGCTTGAGCACCCACACAAAATGAACATGGAGCTCCTCACTCAAGGCGCTCAAAACTCCACAGCCAAAGACAAGTTCAGTGCCCAAGCCATTTCCCGCTGCCATGGAAACCAAGTGCTCTGGCAGCACATATGTCTGAAAGTGGATATGACACCTAGGGAAGGGAGTGTGGTGGTGAATGGGAACTGTCCGAAGCAGCAGCACAGCTCTTCCACTGCCAAAACAACTCCACCTGCCTCATGAACTTCACATACCATCAGCTGTCTTGGCAGCTATCTAGGAAACCCTGTTGGGTCACTTCCGGTCCCATGCCCATTGAGCCCAGTGGGATGGAATCAAGCAGCTTCAGCACCCACACAATAGGAACATGGAGCTCCTCACTCAAGGCGCTTACAACTCCGCAGCCAAAGACAAGTTCAGTGCCCAAGCCATTTCCCGCTGCCAAGGAAACCAAGTGCTCTGGCAGCACATATGTTTGAAAGTGGATATGACACCTAGGGAAGGGAGTGTGCTGGTGAACGTCAACTGAACGAAACAGCAGCATAGCTCTTTCACTGCCAAAACAACTCCACCTGCCTCATGAACTTCACATACCATCAGCTGTCCTGGCAGCTCTCTAGGAAACCCTGTTGGGTGACTTCCGGTCCCATGCCCATTGAGCCCAGTGGGATGGAATCAAGCAGCTTCAGCACCCACACAAAACGAACATGAGGCTCCTCACTCAAGGCGCTCAAAACTACACGGCCAAGGACAAGTTCAGTGCCCAAGCCATTTCCTGCTGCCATGGAAACCAAGTGCTCTGGCAGCACATATGTCTGAAAGTGGATATGACACCTAGGGAAGGGAGTGTGCTGGTGAATGGCAACTGCCTGAAGCAGCAGCACAGCTCTTCCACTGCAAAAACAACTCCACCTGCCTCATGAACTTCACATACCATCAGCTGTCCTGGCAGCTATCTAGGAAACCCTGTTGCGTCACTTCCGGTCACATGCCCATTGAGCCCAGGGGGATGGAATCAAGCAGCTTGAGCACCCACACAAAATGAATATGGAGCACCTCACTTAAGGCGCTCAAAACTCCACGGACAAAGACAAGTACACTGCCGAAGCCATTTCCGACTGTCATGGAAACCAAGTGCTCTGGCAGCACATATGTCTGAAAGTGGATATGACACCTAGGGAAGGGAGTGTGCTGGTGAATGGCAACTGCCCGAAGCAGCAGCACAGCTCTTCCACTGCCAAAACAACTCCACCTGCCTCATGAACTTCACATACCATCAGCTGTCCTGGCAGCTATCTAGGAAACCCTGTTGGGTCACTTCCGGTCCCATGCCCATTGAGCCCAGGGGGATGGAATCAAGCAGCTTGAGCACCCACACAAAACGACATGGAGCTCCTCACTCAAGGTGCTAAAAACTCCACAGCCAAAGATAAGTTCAGTGCCCAAGCCATTTCATGCTGCCATGGAAACCACGTGCTCTGGCAGCACATATGTCTGAAAGTGGATATGACACCTAGGGAAGGGAGTGTGCTGGTGAATGGCAACTGCCCGAAGCAGCAGCACAGCTCTTCCAGTGCCAAAACAACTCCACCTGCCTCATGAACTTCACATACCATCAGCTGTCCTGGCAGCTATCTAGGAAACCCTGTTGGGTCACTTCTGGTCCCATGCCCATTGAGCCCATTGGGATGGAATCAAGCAGCTTCAGCACCCACACAAAACGAACATGGAGCTCCTCACTCAAGGCGCTCAAAACTCCACGGCCAAAGACAAGCTCACTGCCCAAGCCATTTCCCGCTGCCATGGAAACCAAGTGCTCTGGCAGCACATATGTCTGAAAGTGGATATGACACCTAGGGAAAGGAGTGTGCTGGTGAATGGCAACTGCCCGAAGCAGCAGCACAGCTCTTCCAGTGCCAAAACAACTCCACCTGCCTCATGAACTTCACATACCATCAGCTGTCCTGGCAGCTATCTAGGAAACCCTGTTGGGTCACTTCCGGTCCCATGCCCATTGAGCCCAGTGGGATGGAATCAAGCAGCTTCAGCACCCACACAAAACGAACATGGAGCTCCTCATTCAAGGCACACAAAACTCCAAGGCCAAAGACAAGTTCAGTGCCCAAGCCGTTTCCCGCTGCCATGGAAACCAAGTGCTCTGGCAGCACATATGTCTGAAAGTGGATATGACACCTAGGGAAGGGAGTCTGGTGGTGAATGGGAACTGCCCGAAGCAGCAGCACAGCTCTTCCAGTGCCAAAACAACTCCACCTGCCTCATGAACTTCACATACCATCAGCTGTCCTGGCAGCTATCTAGGAAACCCTATTGGGTCACTTCCGGTCCCATGCCCATTGAGCCCATTGGGATGGAATCAAGCAGCTTCAGCACCCACACAAAACTAACATGGAGCTCCTCACTCAAGGCGCTCAAAACTCCACGGCCAAAGACAAGTTCACTGCCCAAGCCATTTCCCACTGCCAGGGAAACCAAGTGCTGTGGCAGCACATATGTCTGAAAGTGGATATGACACCTACGGAAGGGAGTGTGTTGGTGAATGGGAACTGTCCGAAGAGGCAGCAAAGCTCTCCAGTGGCAAAACAACTCCGCCTGCCTCATGAACTTCACATACCATCAGCTGTCCTGGCAGCTATCTAGGAAACCCAGTTGGGTCACTTCCGGTCCCATGCCCATTGAGCCCAGTGGGATGGAATCAAGCAGCTTGAGCACCCACACAAAACGAACATGGAGCTCCTCACTCAAGGCGCTCAAAACTCCACAGCCAAAGACAAGTTCAGTGCCCAAGCCATTTCCCGCTGCCATGGAAACCAAGTGCTCTGGCAGCACATATGTCTGAAAGTGGATATGACACCTAGGGAAGGGAGTGTGCTGGTGAATGGAAACTGCCTGAAGCAGCAGCACAGCTCTGCCACTGCCAAAACAACTCCACCTGCCTCATGAACTTCACATACCATCAGCTCTCTTGGCAGCTCTCTAGGAAACCCTGTTGGGTGACTTCCGGTCACATGCCCATTGAGCCCAGTGGGATGGAATCAAGCAGCTTGAGCACCCACACAAAACTAACATGGAGCTCCTCACTCAAGGCGTTTAAAACTCCACAGCCAAAGACAAGTTCAGTGCCCAAGCATTTCCCGCTGCCATGGAAACCAAGTGCTCTGGCAGCACATATGTCTGAAAGTGGATATGACACCTAGGGAAGGGAGTGTGGTGGTGAATGGAAACTGCCCGAAGCAGCAGCACAGCTCTTCCACTGCAAAAACAACTCCACCTGCCTCATGAACTTCACATACCATCAGCTGTCCTGGCAGCTATCTAGGAAACCCTGTTGGGTCACTTCCGGTCCCATGCCCATTGAGCCCAGTGGGATGGAATCAAGCAGCTTCAGCACCCACACAAAACGAACATGGAGCTCCTCACTCAAGGCACACAAAACTCCACGGCCAAAGACAAGTTCAGTGCCCAAGCCATTTCCCGCTGCCATGGAAACCAAGTGCTCTGGCAGCACATATGTCTGAAAGTGGATATGACACCTAGGGAAGGGAGTGTGCTGGTGAATGGCAACTGCCCGAAGCAGCAGCACAGCTCTTCCACTGCCAAAACAACTCCACCTGCCTCATGAACTTCACATACCATCAGCTGTCCTGGCAGCTATCTAGGAAACCCTGTTGCGTCACTTCCGGTCCCATGCCCATTGAGCCCAGTGGGATGCAATCAAGCAGCTTGTGCACCCACACAAAACGAACATGGAGCTCCTCATTCAAGGCACACAAAACTCCATGGCCAAAGACAAGTTCAGTGCCCAAGCCATTTCCCGCTGCCATGGAAACCAAGTGCTCTGGCAGCACATATGTCTGAAAGTGGATATGACACCTAGGGAAGGGAGTGTGCTGGTGAATGGCAACTGCCCGAAGCAGCAGCACAGCTCTTCCAGTGCCAAAACAACTCCACCTGCCTCATGAACTTCACATACCATCAGCTGTCCTGGCAGCTATCTAGGAAACCCTGTTTTGTCACTTCTGGTCACATGCCCATTGAGCCCAGTGGGATGGAATCAAGCAGCTTCAGCACCCACACAAAACGAACATGGAGCTCCTCACTCAAGGTGCTCAAAACTCCACGGCCAAAGACAAGTTCACTGCCCAAGCCATTTCCCACTGCCATGGAAACCAAGTTCTCTGGCAGCACATATGTCTGAAAGTGGATATGACACCTAGGGAAGGGAGTGTGCTAGTGAATGGAAACTGCCCGAAGCAGCAGCACAGCTCTTCCAGTGCCAAAACAACTCCACCTGCCTCATGAACTTCACATACCATCAGCTCTCTTGGCAGCTATCTTGGAAACCCTGTTGGGTCACTTCCGGTCCCATGCCCATTGAGCCCAGTGGGATGGAATCAAGCAGCTTCAGCACCCACACAAAACGAACATGGAGCTCCTCACTCAAGGCGCTTAAAACTCCGCAGCCAAAGACAAGTTCAGTGCCCAAGCCATTTCCCGCTCCATGGAAACCAAGTGCTCTGGCAGCACATATGTCTGAAAGTGGATATGACACCTAGGGAAGGGAGTGTGGTGGTGAATGGAAACTGCCCGAAGCAGCAGCACAGCTCTTCCACTGCCAAAACAACTCCACCTGCCTCATGAACTTCACATACCATCAGCTCTCTTGGCAGCTATCTAGGAAACCCTGTTGGGTCACTTCCGGTCCCATGCCCATTGAGCCCAGTGGGATGGAATCAAGCAGCTTCAGCACCCACACAATAGGAACATGGAGCTCCTCACTCAAGGTGCTTACAACTCCGCAGCCAAAGACAAGTTCAGTGCCCAAGCCATTTCCCGCTGCCAAGGAAACCAAGTGCTCTGGCAGCACATATGTTTGAAAGTGGATATGACACCTAGGGAAGGGAGTGTGCTGGTGAACGTCAACTGAACGAAGCAGCAGCATAGCTCTTTCACTGCCAAAACAACTCCACCTGCCTCATGAACTTCACATACCATCAGCTGTCCTGGCAGCTATCTAGGAAACCCTGTTGGGTCACTTCCGGTCCCATGCCCATTGAGCCCAGTGGGATGGAATCAAGCAGCTTGAGCACCCACACAAAACGAACATGAGGCTCCTCACTCAAGGCGCTCAAAACTACACGGCCAAGGACAAGTTCAGTGCCCAAGCCATTTCCTGCTGCCATGGAAACCAAGTGCTCTGGCAGCACATATGTCTGAAAGTGGATATGACACCTAGGGAAGGGAGTGTGCTGGTGAATGGCAACTGCCTGAAGCAGCAGCACAGCTCTTCCACAGCAAAAACAACTCCACCTGCCTCATGAACTTCACATACCATCAGCTGTCCTGGCAGCTATCTAGGAAACCCTGTTGCGTCACTTCCGGTCACATGCCCATTGAGCCCAGGGGGATGGAATCAAGCAGCTTCAGCACCCACACAAAACGAACATGGAGCTCCTCACTCAAGGCGCTTAAAACTCCGCAGCCAAAGACAAGTTCAGTGCCCAAGCCATTTCCCGCTGCCATGGAAACCAAGTGCTCTGGCAGCACATATGTCTGAAAGTGGATATGACACCTAGGGAAAGGAGTGTGCTGGTGAATGGCAACTGCCCGAAGCAGCAGCACAGCTCTTCCACTGCCAAAACAACTCCACCTGCCTCATGAACTTCACATACCATCAGCTGTCCTGGCAGCTCTCTAGGAAACCCTGTTGGGTGACTTCTGGTCCCATGCCCATTGAGCCCAGTGGGATGGAATCAAGCAGCTTCAGCACCCACACAAAACGAACATGGAGCTCCTCATTCAAGGCACACAAAACTCCAAGGCCAAAGACAAGTTCAGTGCCCAAGCCGTTTCCCGCTGCCATGGAAACCAAGTGCTCTGGCAGCACATATGTCTGAAAGTGGATATGACACCTAGGGAAGGGAGTCTGGTGGTGAATGGGAACTGTCCGAAGCAGCAGCACAGCTCTTCCAGTGCCAAAACAACTCCACCTGCCTCATGAACTTCACATACCATCAGCTGTCCTGGCAGCTATCTAGGAAACCCTATTGGGTCACTTCCGGTCCCATGCCCATTGAGCCCATTGGGATGGAATCAAGCAGCTTCAGCACCCACACAAAACTAACATGGAGCTCCTCACTCAAGGCGCTCAAAACTCCACGGCCAAAGACAAGTTCACTGCCCAAGCCATTTCCCACTGCCAGGGAAACCAAGTGCTGTGGCAGCACATATGTCTGAAAGTGGATATGACACCTACGGAAGGGAGTGTGTTGGTGAATGGGAACTGTCCGAAGAGGCAGCAAAGCTCTCCAGTGGCAAAACAACTCCGCCTGCCTCATGAACTTCACATACCATCAGCTGTCCTGGCAGCTATCTAGGAAACCCAGTTGGGTCACTTCCGGTCCCATGCCCATTGAGCCCAGTGGGATGGAATCAAGCAGCTTGAGCACCCACACAAAACGAACATGGAGCTCCTCACTCAAGGCGCTCAAAACTCCACAGCCAAAGACAAGTTCAGTGCCCAAGCCATTTCCCACTGCCATGGAAACCAAGTGCTCTGGCAGCACATATGTCTGAAAGTGGATATGACACCTAGGGAAGGGAGTGTGGTGGTGAATGGAAACTGCCCGAAGCAGCAGCACAGCTCTTCCACTGCCAAAACAACTCCACCTGCCTCATGAACTTCACATACCATCAGCTGTCTTGGCAGCTATCTAGGAAACCCTGTTGGGTCACTTCCGGTCCCATGCCCATTGAGCCCAGTGGGATGGAATCAAGCAGCTTCAGCACCCACACAATAGGAACATGGAGCTCCTCACTCAAAGCGCTTACAACTCCGCAGCCAAAGACAAGTTCAGTGCCCAAGCCATTTCCCGCTGCCAAGGAAACCAAGTGCTCTGGCAGCACATATGTTTGAAAGTGGATATGACACCTAGGGAAGGGAGTGTGCTGGTGAACGTCAACTGAACGAAGCAGCAGCATAGCTCTTTCACTGCCAAAACAACTCCACCTGCCTCATGAACTTCACATACCATCAGCTGTCCTGGCAGCTATCTAGGAAACCCTGTTGGGTCACTTCCGGTCCCATGCCCATTGAGCCCAGTGGGATGGAATCAAGCAGCTTGAGCACCCACACAAAACGAACATGAGGCTCCTCACTCAAGGCGCTCAAAACTACACGGCCAAGGACAAGTTCAGTGCCCAAGCCATTTCCTGCTGCCATGGAAACCAAGTGCTCTGGCAGCACATATGTCTGAAAGTGGATATGACACCTAGGGAAGGGAGTGTGCTGGTGAATGGCAACTGCCTGAAGCAGCAGCACAGCTCTTCCACAGCAAAAACAACTCCACCTGCCTCATGAACTTCACATACCATCAGCTGTCCTGGCAGCTATCTAGGAAACCCTGTTGCGTCACTTCCGGTCACATGCCCATTGAGCCCAGGGGGATGGAATCAAGCAGCTTCAGCACCCACACAAAATGAATATGGAGCACCTCACTTAAGGCGCTCAAAACTCCACGGACAAAGACAAGTACACTGCCGAAGCCATTTCCGACTGTCATGGAAACCAAGTGCTCTGGCAGCACATATGTCTGAAAGTGGATATGACACCTAGGGAAGGGAGTGTGCTGGTGAATGGCAACTGCCCGAAGCAGCAGCACGGCTCTTCCACTGCCAAAACAACTCCACCTGCCTCATGAACTTCACATACCATCAGCTGTCCTGGCAGCTATCTAGGAAACCCTGTTGGGTCACTTCCGGTCCCATGCCCATTGAGCCCAGGGGGATGGAATCAAGCAGCTTGAGCACCCACACAAAACTAACATGGAGCTCCTCACTCAAGGTGCTAAAAACTCCACAGCCAAAGATAAGTTCAGTGCCCAAGCCATTTCATGCTGCCATGGAAACCACGTGCTCTGGCAGCACATATGTCTGAAAGTGGATATGACACCTAGGGAAGGGAGTGTGCTGGTGAATGGCAACTGCCCGAAGCTGCAGCACAGCTCTTCCAGTGCCAAAACAACTCCACCTGCCTCATGAACTTCACATACCATCAGCTGTCCTGGCAGCTATCTAGGAAACCCTGTTGGGTGACTTCCGGTCCCATGCCCATTGAGCCCAGTGGGATGGAATCAAGCAGCTTCAGCACCCACACAAAACGAACATGGAGCTCCTCATTCAAGGCACACAAAACTCCAAGGCCAAAGACAAGTTCAGTGCCCAAGCCGTTTCCCGCTGCCATGGAAACCAAGTGCTCTGGCAGCACATATGTCTGAAAGTGGATATGACACCTAGGGAAGGGAGTGTGCTGGTGAATGGCAACTGCCCGAAGCAGCAGCACAGCTCTTCCAGTGCCAAAACAACTCCACCTGCCTCATGAACTTCACATACCATCAGCTGTCCTGGCAGCTATCTAGGAAACCCTATTGGGTCACTTCCGGTCCCATGCCCATTGAGCCCATTGGGATGGAATCAAGCAGCTTCAGCACCCACACAAAACGAACATGGAGCTCCTCACTCAAGGCGCTCAAAACTCCACGGCCAAAGACAAGTTCAGTGCCCAAGCCATTTCCCACTGCCAGGGAAACCAAGTGCTGTGGCAGCACATATGTCTGAAAGTGGATATGACACCTACGGAAGGGAGTGTGTTGGTGAATGGGAACTGTCCGAAGCGGCAGCAAAGCTCTCCAGTGGCAAAACAACTCCGCCTGCCTCATGAACTTCACATACCATCAGCTGTCCTGGCAGCTATCTAGGAAACCCTGTTGGGTCACTTCCGGTCCCATGCCCATTGAGCCCAGTGGGATGGAATCAAGCAGCTTGAGCACCCACACAAAACAAACATGGAGCTCCTCACTCCAGGCGCTCAAAACTCCACAGCCAAAGACAAGTTCAGTGCCCAAGCCATTTCCCGCTGCCATGGAAACCAAGTGCTCTGGCAGCACATATGTCTGAAAGTGGATATGACACCTAGGGAAGGGAGTGTGTTGGTGAATGGCAACTGCCCGAAGCAGCAGCACAGCTCTTCCAGTGCCAAAACAACTCCACCTGCCTCATGAACTTCACATACCATCAGCTGTCCTGGCAGCTATCTAGGAAACCCTGTTGGGTCACTTCCGGTCCCATGCCCATTGAGCCCAGTGGGATGGAATCAAGCAGCTTCAGCACCCACACAAAACGAACATGGAGCTCCTCACTCAAGGCGCTCAAAACTCCACAGCCAAAGACAAGTTCAGTGCCCAAGCCATTTCCCGCTGCCATGGAAACCAAGTGCTCTGGCAGCACATATGTTTGAAAGTGGATATGACACCTAGGGAAGGGAGTGTGCTGGTGAATGGCAACTGCCCGAAGCAGCAGCACAGCTCTTCCACTGCCAAAACAACTCCACCTGCCTCATGAACTTCACATACCATCAACTGTCTTGGCAGCTATCTAGGAAACCCTGTTGGGTCACTTCTGGTCAATGCCCATTGAGCCCAGTGGGATGGAATCAAGCAGCTTGAGCACCCACACAAAACTAACATGGAGCTCCTCACTCAAGGCGCTCAAAACTCCACGGCCAAAGACAAGTTCACTGCCTAAGCCATTTCCCACTGCCAGGGAAACCAAGTGCTCTGGCAGCACATATGTCTGAAAGTGGATATGACACCTACGGAAGGGAGTGTGTTGGTGAATGGGAACTGTCCGAAGCAGCAGCACAGCTCTCCAGTGCCAAAACAACTCCGCCTGCCTCATGAACTTCACATACCATCAGCTGTCCTGGCAGCTATCTAGGAAACCCTGTTGGGTCACTTCTGGTCCCATGCCCATTGAGCCCAGTGGGATGGAATCAAGCAGCTTGAGCACCCACACAAAACGAACATGGAGCTCCACACTCAAGGCGCTCAAAACTCCACAGCCAAAGACAAGTTCAGTGCCCAAGCCATTTCCCACTGCCATGGAAACCAAGTGCTCTGGCAGCACATATGTCTGAAAGTGGATATGACACCCAGGGAAGGGAGTGTGTTGGTGAATGGGAACTGTCCGAAGCAGCAGCACAGCTCTTCCAGTGCCAAAACAACTCCACCTGCCTCATGAACTTCACATACCATCAGCTGTCCTGGCAGCTATCTAGGAAACCCTGTTGGGTCACTTCCGGTCCCATGCCCATTGAGCCCAGTGGGATGGAATCAAGCAGCTTCAGCACCCACACAAAACGAACATGGAGCTCCTCACTCAAGGCGCTCAAAACTCCACGGCCAAAGACAAGTTCACTGCCCAAGCCATTTCCCGCTGCCATGGAAACCAAGTGCTCTGGCAGCACATATGTCTGAAAGTGGATATGACACCTACGGAAGGGAGTGTGTTGGTGAATGGGAACTGTCCGAAGCGGCAGCAAAGCTCTCCAGTGCCAAAACAACTCCGCCTGCCTGATGAACTTCACATACCATCAGCTGTCCTGGCAGCTATCTAGGAAACCCTGTTGGGTCACTTCTGGTCCCATGCCCATTGAGCCCAGTGGGATGGAATCAAGCAGCTTGAGCACCCACACAAAACTAACATGGAGCTCCTCACTCAAGGCGCTCAAAACTCCACAGCCAAAGACAAGTTCAGTGCCCAAGCCATTTCCCGCTGCCATGGAAACCAAGTGCTCTGGCAGCACATATGTCTGAAAGTGGATATGACACGTAGGGAAGGGAGTGTGTTGGTGAATGGCAACTGCCCGAAGCAGCAGCACAGCTCTTCCACTGCCAAAACAACTCCACCTGCCTCATGAACTTCACATACCATCAGCTGTCCTGGCAGCTATCTAGGAAACCCTGTTGGGTCACTTCCGGTCCCATGCCCATTGAGCCCAGTGGGATGGAATCAAGCAGCTTGAGCACCCACACAAAACTAACATGGAGCTCCTCACTCAAGGCGCTCAAAACTCCACGGCCAAAGACAAGTTCACTGCCCAAGCCATTTCCCGCTGCCATGGAAACCAAGTGCTCTGGCAGCACATATGTTTGAAAGTGGATATGACACCTAGGGAAGGGCGTGTGCTGGTGAATGGCAACTGCCCGAAGCAGCAGCACAGCTCTTCCACTGCCAAAACAACTCCACCTGCCTCATGAACTTCACATACCATCAGCTGTCCTGGCAGCTATCTAGGAAACCCTGTTGGCTCACTTCCGGTCCCATGCCCATTGAGCCCAGTGGGATGGAATCAAGCAGCTTCAGCACCCACACAAAACGAACATGGAGCTCCTCCCTCAAGGCGCTCAAAACTCCAAGGCCAAAGACAAGTTCAGGGCCCAAGCCATTTCCTGCTGCCATGGAAACCAAGTGCTCTGCCAGCACATATGTCTGAAAGTGGATATGACACCTAGGGAAGGGAGTGTGCTGGTGAATGGCAACTGCCCGAAGCAGCAGCACAGCTCTTCCACTGCCAAAACAACTCCACCTGCCTCATGAACTTCACATACCATCAACTGTCCTGGCAGCTATCTAGGAAACCCTGTTGGGTCACTTCCGGTCCCATGCCCATTGAGCACAGTGGGATGGAATCAAGTAGCTTCAGCACCCACACAAAACTAACATGGAGCTCCTCACTCAAGGTGCTTAAAACTCCGCAGCCAAAGACAAGTTCAGTGCCCAAGCGATTTCCCGCTGCCATGGAAACCAAGTGCTCTGGCAGCACATATGTCTGAAAGTGGATATGACACCTAGGGAAGGGATTGTGTTGGTGAATGGCAACTGCCCGAAGCAGCAGCACAGCTCTTCCACTGCCAAAACAACTCCGCCTGCCTCATGAACTTCACATACCATCAGCTGTCCTGGCAGCTATCTAGGAAACCCTGTTGGGTCACTTCCGGTCCCATGCCCATTGAGCACAGTGGGATGGAATCAAGCAGCTTCAGCACCCACACAAAACTAACATGGAGCTCCTCACTCAAGGCACACAAAACTCCACAGCCAAAGACAAGTTCAGTGCCCAAGCCATTTCCCGCTGCCATGGAAACCAAGTGCTCTGGCAGCACATATGTCTGAAAGTGGATATGACACCTAGGAAAGGGAGTGTGCTGGTGAATGGCAACTGCCCGAAGCAGCAGCACAGCTCTTCCAATGCAAAAACAACTCCACCTGCCTCATGAACTTCACATACCATCAGCTGTCTTGGCAGCTATCTAGGAAACCCTGTTGGGTCACTTCCGGTCCCATGCCCATTGAGCCCAGTGGGATGGAATCAAGCAGCTTGAACACCCACACAAAACGAACATGGAGCTCCTCACTCAAGGCGCTCAAAACTCCACGGCCAAAGACAAGTTCAGTGCCCAAGCCATTTCCCGCTGCCATGGAAACCAAGTGCTCTGGCAGCACATATATCTGAAAGTGGATATGACACCTAGGGAAGGGAGTGTGCTGGTGAATGGCAATTGCCTGAAGCAGCAGCACAGCTCTTCCACTGCAAAAACAACTCCACCTTCCTCATGAACTTCACATACCATCAGCTGTCTTGGCAGCTATCTAGGAAACCCTGTTGGGTCACTTCCGGTCCCATGCCCATTGAGCCCAGTGGGATGGAATCAAGCAGCTTCAGCACCCACACAAAACTAACATGGAGCTCCTCACTCAAGGCGCTCAAAACTCCACAGCCAAAGACAAGTTCAGTGCCCAAGCCATTTCCCGCTGCCATGGAAACCATGTGCTCTGGCAGCACATATGTCTGAAAGTGGATATGACACCTAGGGAAGGGAGTGTGTTGGTGAATGGCAACTGGCCGAAGCAGCAGCACAGCTCTTCCACTGCCAAAACAACTCCACCTGCCTCATGAACTTCACATACCATCAGCTGTCCTGGCAGCTATCTAGGAAACCCTGTTGGGTCACTTCCGGTCCCACGCCCATTGAGCCCAGTGGGATGGAATCAAGCAGCTTCAGCACCCACACAAAACGAACATGGAGCTCCTCACTCAAGGCGCTCAAAACTCCACGGCCAAAGACAAGTTCAGTGCCCAAGCCATTTCCCGCTGCCATGGAAACCAAGTGCTCTGGCAGCACATATATCTGAAAGAGGATATGACACCTAGGGAAGGGAGTGTGCTGGTGAATGGCAACTGCCCCAAGCAGCAGCACAGCTCTTCCACTGCAAAAACAACTCCACCTGCCTCATGAACTTCACATACCATCAGCTGTCCTGGCATCTATCTAGGAAACCCTGTTGGGTCACTTCCGGTCCCACGCCCATTGAGCCCAGTGGGATGGAATCAAGCAGCTTCAGCACCCACACAAAACGAACATGGAGCTCCTCACTCAAGGCGCTCAAAACTCCAGGGCCAAAGACAAGTTCAGTGCCCAAGCATTTCCCGCTGCCATGGAAACCAAGTGCTCTGCCAGCACATATGTCTGAAAGTGGATATGACACCTAGGGAAGGGAGTGTGTTGGTGAATGGCAACTGCTCGAAGCTGCAGCAGCACAGGTCTTCCAGTGCCAAAACAACTCCACCTGCCTCATGAACTTCACATACCATCAGCTGTCCTGGCAGCTATCTAGGAAACCCTGTTGGCTCTCTTCCGGTCCCATGCCCATTGAGCCAGTGGGATGGAAACAAGCAGCTTCAGCACCCACACAAAACGAATATGGAGCTCCTCACTCAAGGCGCTAAAAACTCCGCAGCCAAAGACAAGTTCAGTGCCGAAGCCAATTTCCCGTTGCCATGGAAACCAAGTGCTCTGGGAAAACATATGTCTGAAAGTGGATATGACACCTAGGGAAGGGAGTCTGGTGGTGAATGGCAACTGCCCGAAGCAGCAGCACAGCTCTTCCACTGCCAAAACAACTCCACCTGCTCATGAACTTCACATACCATCAGCTGTCCTGGCAGCTATCTTGGAAACCCTGTTGGGTCATTTTCCGGTCCATGCCCATTGAGCCCAGTGTGATGGAATCAAGCAGCTTGAGCACCCACACAAAACGAACATGGAGCTCCTCACTCAAGGCGCCCAAAACTCCACGGCCAAAGACAAGTTCAGTGCCCAAGCCATTTCCCGCTGCCATGGAAACCAAGTGCTCTGGCAGCACATATGTCTGAAAGAGGATATGACACCTAGGAAGGGAGTGTGCTGGTGATGGCAACTGCCCGAAGCAGCAGCACAGCTCTTCCACTGCCAATACAACTCCACCTGCCTCATGAACTTCACATACCATCAGCTGTCCTGGCAGCTATCTAGGAAACAATGTTGGGTCATTTCCGGTCCCATGCCCATTGAGCCCAGTGGGATGGAATCAAGCAGCTTGAGCACCTACACAAAACGAACATGGAGCTCCTCACTCAAGGCACCCAAAACTCCACGGCCAAAGACAAGTTCAGTGCCCAAGCCAATTCCCGCTGCCATGGAAACCAAGTGCTCTGGCAGCACATATGTCTGAAAGAGGATATGACACCTAGGGAAGGGAGTCTGGTGGTGAATGGGAACTGTCCGAAGCAGCAGCACAGCTCTTCCACTGCCAAAACAACTCCACCTGCTCATGAACTTCACATACCATCAGCTGTCCTGGCAGCTGTCTTGGAAACCCTGTTGGGTCACTTCCGGTCTCATGCCCATTGAGCCCAGGGGGATGGAATCAAGCAGCTTCAGCATCCACACAAAACGAACATGGAGCTCCTCACTCAAGGCGCTCAAACTCCACGGCCAAAGACAAGTTCAGTGCCCAAGCCAATTTCCTCTGCCATGGAAACCAAGTGCTCTGGCAGCACATATGTTTGAAAGTGGATATGACACCTAGGGAGGGGAGTGTGCTGGTGAATGGCAACTGCCCGAAGCAGCAGCACAGCTCTTCCTGTGCAAAAACAACTCCACCTGCCTCATGAACTTCACATACCATCAGCTCTCTTGGCAGATATCTAGGAAACCCTGTTGGGTCACTTCCCGGTCCCATGCCCATTGAGCCCAGTGGGATGGAATCAAGCAGCTTCAGCACCCACACAAAACGAACATGGAGCTCCTCACTCAAAGCGCTCAAAACTCCGCAGCCAAAGACAAGTTCACTGCCCAAGCCATTTCCCGCTGCCATGGAACGAAGTGCTCTGGCAGCACATATGTCTGAAAGTGGATATGACACCTAGGAAGGGATTGTGGTGTGAATGGCAACTGCCCGAAGCAGCAGCACAGCTCTTCCAGTGCCAAAACACTCCACCTGCCTCATGAACTTCACATACCATCAGCTGTCTTGGCAGCTATCTAGGAAACCCTGTTGGGTCACTTCCGGTCCCATGCCCATTGAGCCCAGTGGGATGGAATCAAGCAGCTTTGAGCACCCAAACAAACGAACATGGAGCTCCTCACTCAAGGCGCTCAAAACTCCACAGCTAAAGTCAAGTCAGTGCCCAAGCCATTTCCCACTGCATGGAAACCAAGTGCTCTGGCAGCACATATGTCTGAAAGTGGATATGACACCTAGGGAAGGGAGTGTGGTGGTGAATGGCAACTGCCCGAAGCAGCAGCACAGCTCTTCAACTGCAAAAACAACTCCACCTGCTCATGAACTTCACATACCATCAGCTGTCCTGGCAGCTATCTAGGAAACCCTGTTGGGTCACTTCGGTCCCATGCCCATTGAGCCCAGATCAAGCAGCTTGACCACCCAAACAAAACGATACATGGAGCTCTCACTCAAGACGCTCCAAACTTCACGGCACAGACAAGTTCAGTGCCCAAGCCATTTCCCACTGCCATGGAAACCAAGGTGCCTCTGGCAGCACAAATGTCTGAAAGTGGATATGACACCTAGGGAAGGGAGTGTGCTGGTGAATGGCAACTGCCCGAAGCAGCAGCACAGCTCTTCCACTGCCAAAACAACTCCACCTGCCTCATGAACTTCACATACCATCAGCTGTCCTGGCAGCTATCTATGAAACCCTGTTGGGTCACTTCCGGTCCCATGCCCATTGATCCCAGTGGGATGGAATCAAGCAGCTTCAGCACCCACACAAAACGAACATGGAGCTCCTCACTCAAGGCGCTCAAAACTCCGCAGCCAAAGACAAGTTCAGTGCCCAACCCATTTCCCGCTGCCATGGAAACGAAGTGCTCTGGCAGCACATATGTCTGAAGTGGATATGACACCTAGGAAGGGTGTGTGCTGGTGAATGGCAACTGCCCGAAGCAGCAGCACAGCTCTTCCACTGCCAAAACACTCCACCTGCCTCATGAACTTCACATACCATCAGCTGTCTTGGCAGCTATCTAGGAAACCCTGTTGGGTCACTTCCGGTCCATGCCCATTGAGCCCAGTGTGATGGAATCAAGCAGCTTGAGCACCCACACAAACGAACATGGAGGCTCCTCACTCAAGGCGCCCAAACTCCACGGCCAAAGACAAGTTCAGTGCCAAGCCATTTCCCGCTGCCATGGAAACCAAGTGCTCTGGCAGCACATATGTCTGAAAGAGGATATGACACCTAGGGAAGGGAGTGTGCTGGTGAATGGCAACTGCCCGGAAGCAGCAGCACAGCTCTTCCACTGCCAATACAACTCCACCTGCCTCATGAACTTCACATACCATCAGCTGTCCTGGGCAGCTATCTAGGAAACAATGTTGGGTCATTTCAGGTCCCATGCTCATTGAGCCCAGTGGGATGGAATCAAGCAGCTTGAGCACCTACACAAAACGAACATGGAGCTCCTCACTCAAGGCACCCAAAACTCCACGGCCAAAGACAAGTTCAGTGCCCAAGCCATTTCCCGCTGCCATGGAAACCAAGTGCTCTGGCAGCACATATGTCTGAAAGAGGATATGACACCTAGGGAGGGAGTCTGGTGGTGAATGGGAACTGTCCGAAGCAGCAGCACAGCTCTTCACTGCCAAAACAACTCCACCTGCCTCATGAACTTACATACCATCAGCTGTCCTGGCAGCTGTCTTGGAAACCCTGTTGGGTCACTTCCGTCTCATGCCCATTGAGCCCAGGGGGATGAATCAAGCAGCTTCAGCATCCACACAAAACGAACATGGAGCTCCTCACTCAAGGCGCTCAAAACTCCACGGCCAAAGACAAGTTCAGTGCCCAAGCCAATTTCTCTGCCATGGAAACCAAGTGCTCTGGCAGCACATATGTTTGAAAGTGGATATGACACCTAGGGAAGGGAGTGTGCTGGTGAATGGCAACTGCCCGAAGCAGCAGCACAGCTCTTCCTGTGCAAAAACAACTCCACCTGCCTCATGAACTTCACATACCATCAGCTCTCTTGGCAGATATCTAGGAAACCCTGTTGGGGTCACTTCCGGTCCCATGCCCATTGAGCCAGTGGGATGGAATCAAGCAGCTTCAGCACCCACACAAAACGAACATGAGCTCCCTCACTCAAAGCGCTCAAAACTCCGCAGCCAAAGACAAGTTCACTGCCCAAGCCATTTCCCGCTGCCATGGAAACGAAGTGCTCTGCAGCACATATGTCTGAAAGTGGATATGACACCTAGGGAAGGGAGTGTGGTGGTGAATGGCAACTGCCCGAAGCAGCAGCACAGCTCTTCCAGTGCCAAAACAACTCCACCTGCCTCATGAACTTCACATACCATCAGCTGTCTTGGCAGCTATCTAGGAAACCCTGTTGGGTCACTTCCGGTCCCATGCCCATTGAGCCCAGTGGGATGGAATCAAGCAGCTTGAGCACCCAAACAAAACGAACATGGAGCTCCTCACTCAAGGCGCTCAAAACTCACGGCCAAGACAAGTTCAGTGCCCAAGCCATTTCCCACTGCCATGGAAACCAAGTGCTCTGCCAGCACATATGTCTGAAAGTGGATATGACACCTAGGGAAGGGAGTGTGCTGGTGAATGGCAACTGCCCGAAGCAGCAGCACAGCTCTTCAACTGCAAAAACAACTCCACCTGCCTCATGAACTTCACATACCATCAGCTGTCTTGGCAGCTATCTAGGAAACCCTGTTGGGTCACTTCCGGTCCCATGCCCATTGAGCCCAGATCAAGCAGCTTGACCACCCAAACAAAACGAACATGGAGCTCCTCAATCAAAGCGCTCAAAACTTCACGGCCAAAGACAAGTTCAGTGCCCAAGCCATTTCCCACTGCCATGGAAACCAAGTGCTCTGGCAGCACAAATGTCTGAAAGTGGATATGACACCTAGGGAAGGGAGTGTGCTGGTGAATGGCAACTGCCCGAAGCAGCAGCACAGCTCTTCCACTGCCAAAACAAATCCACCTGCCTCATGAACTTCACATACCATCAGCTGTCTTGGCAGCTATCTAGGAAACCCTGTTGGGTCACTTCCGGTCCCATGCCCATTGAGCCCAGTGGGATGGAATCAAGCAGCTTCAGCACCCACACAAAACGAACATGGAGCTCCTCACTCAAGGCGCTCAAAACTCCGCAGCCAAAGACAAGTTCAGTGCCCAACCCATTTCCCGCTGCCATGGAAACGAAGTGCTCTGGCAGCACATATGTCTGAAAGTGGATATGACAACTAGGGAAGGGAGTGTGGTGGTGAATGGCAACTGCCCGAAGCAGCAGCACAGCTCTTCCAGTGCCAAAACAACTCCACCTGCCTCATGAACTTCACATACCATCAGCTGTCTTGGCAGCTATCTAAGAAACCCTGTTGGGTCACTTCCGGTCCCATGCCCATTGAGCCCAGTGGAATGGAATCAAGCAGCTTGAGCACCCAAACAAAACGAACATGGAGCTCCTCACTCAAGGCGCTCAAAACTCAAAGGCTAAAGTCAAGTTCAGTGCCCAAGCCATTTCCCGCTGCCATGGAAACGAAGTGCTCTGGCAGCACAAATGTGTGAAAGTGGATATGACACCTAGGGAAGGGAGTGTGGTGGTGAATGGCAACTGCCCGAAACAGAAACACTGATCTTCCAGTGCCAAAACAACTCCAACTGCCTCATGAACTTCATATACCATCAGCTGTCCTGACAGCTATCTATGAAACCCTGTTGGGTCACTTCCTGTCCCATGCCCATTGAGCCCAGTGTGATGGAATCAAGCAGCTTGAGCACCCACACAAAACGAACATGGAGCTCCTCACTCCAGGCGCTCAAAACTTGACAGCCAAAGACAAGTTCAGTGCCCAAGCCATTTCCCGCTGCCATGGAAACCAAGTGCTCTGGCAGCACATATGTCTGAAAGTGGATATGACACCTAGGGAACGGAGTGTGCTGGTGAATGGCAACTGACCAAAGCAGCAACACAGCTCTTCCAGTGCCAAAACAACTCCACCTGCCTCATGAACTTCACATACCATCAGCTGTCCTGGCAGCTATCTAGGAAACCCTGTTGGGTCACTTCGGGTCCCATGCCCATTGAGCCCAGTGGGATGGAATCAAGCAGCTTCAGCACCCACAGAAAACGAACATGGAGCTCCTCACTCAAGGCGCTCCAAACTTCACGGCCAAAGACAAGTTCAGTGCCCAAGCCATTTCCCGCTGCCATGGAAACCAAGTGCTCTGGCAGCACATATGTCTGAAAGTGGATATGACACCTATGGAAGGGAGTGTGGTGGTGAATGGCAACTGCCCGAAGCAGCAGCCTAGCTCTTCCAGTGCCAAAACAACTCCACCTGCCTCATGAACTTCACATACCATCAGCTGTCCTGGAAGGTATGTTGGACACACTGTTGGGTAACTTCCTGTCCCATGCCCATAGAGCCCAGTGGGATGAAATCAAGCAGTTTGAGCACCCACACAAAACGAACATGGAGCTCCTCACTCAAGGCGCTCCAAACTTCACGGCCAAAGACAAGTTCAGTGCCCAAGCCATTTCCCGCTGCCATGGAAACCAAGTGCTCTGGCAGCACATATGTCTGAAAGTGGATATGACACCCAGGGAAGGGAGTGTGCTGGTGAATGGCAACTGCCTGAAGTAGCAGCACAGCTCTTCCACTGCCAAAACAACTCCACCTGCCTCATGAACATCACATGCCATCAGCTGTCCTGGCAGCTATCTAGGAAACCCTGTTGGGTGACTTCCGGTCCCATGCCCTTTGAGCCCAGTGGGATGGAATCAAGCAGCTTCAGCACCCACACAAAACGAACATGGAGCTCCTCACTCAAGGCGCTCAAAACTCCGCAGCCAAAGACAAGTTCAGTGCCCAACCCATTTCCCGCTGCCATGGAAACGAAGTGCTCTGGCAGCACATATGTCTGAAAGTGGATATGACAACTAGGGAAGGGAGTGTGGTGGTGAATGGCAACTGCCCGAAGCAGCAGCACAGCTCTTCCAGTGCCAAAACAACTCCACCTGCCTCATGAACTTCACATACCATCAGCTGTCTTGGCAGCTATCTAAGAAACCCTGTTGGGTCACTTCCGGTCCCATGCCCATTGAGCCCAGTGGAATGGAATCAAGCAGCTTGAGCACCCAAACAAAACGAACATGGAGCTCCTCACTCAAGGCGCTCAAAACTCCACGGCTAAAGTCAAGTTCAGTGCCCAAGCCATTTCCCGCTGCCATGGAAACCAAGTGCTCTGGAAGCACAAATGTGTGAAAGTGGATATGACACCTAGGGAAGGGAGTGTGGTGGTGAATGGCAACTGCCCGAAACAGAAACACTGATCTTCCAGTGCCAAAACAACTCCAACTGCCTCATGAACTTCATATACCATCAGCTGTCCTGACAGCTATCTATGAAACCCTGTTGGGTCACTTCCGGTCCCATGCCCATTGAGCCCAGTGTGATGGAATCAAGCAGCTTGAGCACCCACACAAAACGAACATGGAGCTCCTCACTCCAGGCGCTCAAAACTTGACAGCCAAAGAAAAGTTCAGTGCCCAAGCCATTTCCCGCTGCCATGGAAACCAAGTGCTCTGGCAGCACATATGTCTGAAAGTGGATATGACACCTAGGGAAGGGAGTGTGCTGGTGAATGGCAACTGCCCAAAGCAGCAACACAGCTCTTCCAGTGCCAAAACAACTCCACCTGCCTCATGAACTTCACATACCATCAGCTGTCCTGCAGCTATCTAGGAAACCCTGTTGGGTCACTTCGGGTCCCATGCCCATTGAGCCCAGTGGGATGGAATCAAGCAGCTTCAGCACCCACAGAAAACGAACATGGAGCTCCTCACTCAAGGCGCTCCAAACTTCACGGCCAAAGACAAGTTCAGTGCCCAAGCCATTTCCCGCTGCCTTGGAAACCAAGTGCTCTGGCAGCACATATGTCTGAAAGTGGATATGACACCTAGGGAAGGGAGTGTGGTGGTGAATGGCAACTGCCCGAAGCAGCAGCACAGCTCTTCCACTGCCAATACAACTCCACCTGCCTCATGAACTTCACATACCATCAGCTGTCCTGGCAGCTATCTAGGAAACAATGTTGGGTCATTTCCGGTCCCATGCCCATTGAGCCCAGTGGGATGGAATCAAGCAGCTTGAGCACCTACACAAAACGAACATGGAGCTCCTCACTCAAGGCGCTCAAAACTCCACGGCCAAAGACAAGTTCAGTGCCCAAGCCATTTCCCGCTGCCATGGAAACCAAGTGCTCTGGCAGCACATATGTCTGAAAGAGGATATGACACCTAGGGAAGGGAGTCTGGTGGTGAATGGGAACTGTCCGAAGCAGCAGCACAGCTCTTCCACTGCCAAAACAACTCCACCTGCCTCATGAACTTCACATACCATCAGCTGTCCTGGCAGCTGTCTTGGAAACCCTGTTGGGTCACTTCCGGTCTCATGCCCATTGAGCCCAGGGGGATGGAATCAAGCAGCTTCAGCATCCACACAAAACGAACATGGAGCTCCTCACTCAAGGCGCTCAAAACTCCACGGCCAAAGACAAGTTCAGTGCCCAAGCCAATTTCCTCTGCCATGGAAACCAAGTGCTCTGGCAGCACATATGTCTGAAAGTGGATATGACACCTAGGGAAGGGAGTGTGGTGGTGAATGGCAACTGCCAGAAGCAGCAGCACAGCTCTTCCAGTGCCAAAACAACTCCACCTGCCTCATGAACTTCACATACCATCAGCTGTCCTGGAATGTATGTTGGACACACTGTTGGGTAACTTCCTGTCCCATGCCCATAGAGCCCAGTGGGATGAAATCAAGCAGTTTGAGCACCCACACAAAACGAACATGGAGCTCCTCACTCAAGGCGCTCCAAACTTCACGGCCAAAGACAAGTTCAGTGCCCAAGCCATTTCCCGCTGCCATGGAAACCAAGTGCTCTGGCAGCACATATGTCTGAAAGTGGATATGACACCTAGGGAAGGGAGTGTGCTGGTGAATGGCAACTGCCTGAAGTAGCAGCACAGCTCTTCCACTGCCAAAACAACTCCACCTGCCTCATGAACATCACATGCCATCAGCTGTCCTGGCAGCTATCTAGGAAACCCTGTTGGGTGACTTCCGGTCCCATGCCCTTTGAGCCCAGTGGGATGGAATCAAGCAGCTTCAGCACCCACACAAAACGAACATGGAGCTCCTCACTCAAGGCGCTCAAAACTCCGCAGCCAAAGACAAGTTCAGTGCCCAACCCATTTCCCGCTGCCATGGAAACGAAGTGCTCTGGCAGCACATATGTCTGAAAGTGGATATGACAACTAGGGAAGGGAGTGTGGTGGTGAATGGCAACTGCCCGAAGCAGCAGCACAGCTCTTCCAGTGCCAAAACAACTCCACCTGCCTCATGAACTTCACATACCATCAGCTGTCTTGGCAGCTATCTAAGAAACCCTGTTGGGTCACTTCCGGTCCCATGCCCATTGAGCCCAGTGGAATGGAATCAAGCAGCTTGAGCACCCAAACAAAACGAACATGGAGCTCCTCACTCAAGGCGCTCAAAACTCCACGGCTAAAGTCAAGTTCAGTGCCCAAGCCATTTCCCGCTGCCATGGAAACCAAGTGCTCTGGAAGCACAAATGTGTGAAAGTGGATATGACACCTAGGGAAGGGAGTGTGGTGGTGAATGGCAACTGCCCGAAACAGAAACACTGATCTTCCAGTGCCAAAACAACTCCAACTGCCTCATGAACTTCATATACCATCAGCTGTCCTGACAGCTATCTATGAAACCCTGTTGGGTCACTTCCGGTCCCATGCCCATTGAGCCCAGTGTGATGGAATCAAGCAGCTTGAGCACCCACACAAAACGAACATGGAGCTCCTCACTCCAGGCGCTCAAAACTTGACAGCCAAAGAAAAGTTCAGTGCCCAAGCCATTTCCCGCTGCCATGGAAACCAAGTGCTCTGGCAGCACATATGTCTGAAAGTGGATATGACACCTAGGGAAGGGAGTGTGGTGGTGAATGGCAACTGCCCAAAGCAGCAACACAGCTCTTCCAGTGCCAAAACAACTCCACCTGCCTCATGAACTTCACATACCATCAGCTGTCCTGCAGCTATCTAGGAAACCCTGTTGGGTCACTTCGGGTCCCATGCCCATTGAGCCCAGTGGGATGGAATCAAGCAGCTTCAGCACCCACAGAAAACGAACATGGAGCTCCTCACTCAAGGCGCTCCAAACTTCACGGCCAAAGACAAGTTCAGTGCCCAAGCCATTTCCCGCTGCCTTGGAAACCAAGTGCTCTGGCAGCACATATGTCTGAAAGTGGATATGACACCTAGGGAAGGGAGTGTGGTGGTGAATGGCAACTGCCCGAAGCAGCAGCACAGCTCTTCCAGTGCCAAAACAACTCCACCTGCCTCATGAACTTCACATACCATCAGCTGTCCTGGCAGCTATCTAGGAAACAATGTTGGGTCATTTCCGGTCCCATGCCCATTGAGCCCAGTGGGATGGAATCAAGCAGCTTGAGCACCTACACAAAACGAACATGGAGCTCCTCACTCAAGGCACCCAAAACTCCACGGCCAAAGACAAGTTCAGTGCCCAAGCCATTTCCCGCTGCCATGGAAACCAAGTGCTCTGGCAGCACATATGTCTGAAAGAGGATATGACACCTAGGGAAGGGAGTCTGGTGGTGAATGGGAACTGTCCGAAGCAGCAGCACAGCTCTTCCACTGCCAAAACAACTCCACCTGCCTCATGAACTTCACATACCATCAGCTGTCCTGGCAGCTGTCTTGGAAACCCTGTTGGGTCACTTCCGGTCTCATGCCCATTGAGCCCAGGGGGATGGAATCAAGCAGCTTCAGCATCCACACAAAACGAACATGGAGCTCCTCACTCAAGGCGCTCAAAACTCCACGGCCAAAGACAAGTTCAGTGCCCAAGCCAATTTCCTCTGCCATGGAAACCAAGTGCTCTGGCAGCACATATGTTTGAAAGTGGATATGACACCTAGGGAAGGGAGTGTGCTGGTGAATGGCAACTGCCCGAAGCAGCAGCACAGCTCTTCCTGTGCAAAAACAACTCCACCTGCCTCATGAACTTCACATACCATCAGCTCTCTTGGCAGATATCTAGGAAACCCTGTTGGGTCACTTCCGGTCCCATGCCCATTGAGCCCAGTGGGATGGAATCAAGCAGCTTCAGCACCCACACAAAACGAACATGGAGCTCCTCACTCAAAGCGCTCAAAACTCCGCAGCCAAAGACAAGTTCACTGCCCAAGCCATTTCCCGCTGCCATGGAAACGAAGTGCTCTGGCAGCACATATGTCTGAAAGTGGATATGACACCTAGGGAAGGGAGTGTGGTGGTGAATGGCAACTGCCCGAAGCAGCAGCACAGCTCTTCCAGTGCCAAAACAACTCCACCTGCCTCATGAACTTCACATACCATCAGCTGTCTTGGCAGCTATCTAGGAAACCCTGTTGGGTCACTTCCGGTCCCATGCCCATTGAGCCCAGTGGGATGGAATCAAGCAGCTTGAGCACCCAAACAAAACGAACATGGAGCTCCTCACTCAAGGCGCTCAAAACTCCACAGCTAAAGTCAAGTTCAGTGCCCAAGCCATTTCCCACTGCCATGGAAACCAAGTGCTCTGGCAGCACATATGTCTGAAAGTGGATATGACACCTAGGGAAGGGAGTGTGGTGGTGAATGGCAACTTCCCGAAGCAGCAGCACAGCTCTTCCAGTGCAAAAACAACTCCACCTGCCTCATCAACTTCACATACCATCAGCTGTCCTGGCAGGTATGGTGGACACCCTGTTGGGTCACTTCCGGTCCCATGCCCATTAAGCCCAGTGGGATGAAATCAAGCAGCTTCAGCACCCACACAAAACTAACATGGGACTCCTCACTCAAGGCGCTCCAAACTTCACGGCCAAAGACAAGTTCAGTGCCCAAGCCATTTCCCGCTGCCATGGAAACCACGTGCTCTGGCATCACATATGTCTGAAAGTAGATATGACACCTAGGGAAGGGAGTGTGGTGGTGAATGGCAACTGCCCGAAGCAGCAGCACAGCTCTTCCACTGCCAAAACAACTCCACCTGCCTCATGAACTTCACATACCATCAGCTGTCCTGTCAGCTATCTAGGAAACCCTGTTGGGTCACTTCCGGTCCATGCCCATTGAGCCCAGTGTGATGGAATCAAGCAGCTTGAGCACCCACACAAAACGAACATGGAGCTCCTCACTCAAGGCGCTCAAAACTTCACGGCCAAAGACAAGTTCAGTGCCCAAGCCATTTCCCGCTGCCATGCAAACCAAGTGCTCTGGCAGCACCTATGTCTGAAAGTGGATATGACACCTAGGGAAGGGAGTCTGGTGGTGAATGGCAACTGCCCTCAGCAGCAGCATAGCTCTTCCAGTGCCAATACAACTCCACCTGCCTCATGAACTTCACATACCATCAGCTGTCCTGGCAGATATGTAGGAAACCCTGTTGGGTCCCTTCCGGTCCCATGCCCATTGAGCCCAGTGGGATGAAATCAAGCAGGTTGAGCACCCAAACAAAACTAACATGGAGCTCCTCACTCAAGGCGCACAAAAGCCTACAGCCAAAGACAAATTTAGTGCCAAAGCCATTTCCCGCTGCCATGGAAACCAAGTGCTCTGGCAGCACATATGTCTGAAAGTGGATATGACACCTAGGGAAGGGAGTGTGGTGGTGAATGGCAACTGCCTGAAGCAGCAGCACAGCTCTTCCAGTGCAAAAACAACTCCACCTGCCTCATGAATTCACATACCATCAGCTGTCCTTGCAGGAATGTTGGACACCCTGTTGGGTCACTACCGGTCCAATGCCCATTGAGCCCAGTGGGAGGGAATCAAGCAGCTTCAGCACCCACACAAATCTAACATGGAGCTCCTCACTCAAGGCGCTCAAAACTCCACAGCCAAAGACAAGTTCAGTGCCCAAGCGATTTCCCACTGCCATGAGAACCTAGTCTCTGGCAGCACATATGTCTCAAAGTGGATATGACACCTAGGGAAGGGAGTGTGGTGGTGAATGGCAACTGCCCGAAGCAGCAGCACAGCTCTTCCACTGCCAAAACAACTCCACTTGCCTCATGAACTTCACATACCATCAGCTGTCCTGGCAGCTATCTAGTAAACCCTGTTGGGTCACTTCCGGTCCCATGCCCATTGAGCCCAGGGGGATGGAATCAAGCAGCTTCAGCACCCACACAAAACTAACATGGAGCTCCTCACTCAAGGCGCTCAAAACTCCGCAGCCAAGGACAAGTTCAGTGCCCAAGCCATTTCCCGCTGCCATGGAAACCAAGTGCTCTGGCAGCACATATGTCTGAAAGTGGATATGACACCTAGGGAAGGGAGTGTGTTGGTGAATGGCAACTGCCCGAAGCAGCAGCACAGCTCTTCCACTGCCAAAACAACTCCACCTGCCTCATGAACTTCACATACCATCAGCTGTCCTGGTAGGCATGTTGGACATCCTGTTGGGTCACTTCGGGTCCCATGCCCATTTAGCCCAGTGGGATGGAATCAAGCAGCTTCAGCACCCACACAAAACGAACATGGAGCTCCTCACTCAAGGCGCTCCAAACTTCACGGCCAAAGACAAGTTCAGTGCCCAAGCCATTTCCCGCTGCCATGGAAACCAAGTGCTCTGGCAGCACATATGTCTGAAAGTGGATATGACACCTAGGGAAGGGAGTGTGTTGGTGAATGGCAACTGCCTGAAGCAGCAGCACAGCTCTTCCAGTGCCAAAACAACTCCACCTGCCTCATGAACTTCACATACCATCAGCTGTCCTGGAAGGTATGTTGGACACACTGTTGGGTCACTTCCTGTCCCATGCCCATTAAGCCCAGTGGGATGAAATCAAGCAGGTTCCGCACCCACACAAAACGAACATGGAGCTCCTCAGTCAAGGCGCACAAAAGCCTACAGCCAAAGACAAATTTAGTGCCCAAGCCATTTCCCGCTGCCATGGAAACCAAGTGCTCTGGCAGCACATATGTCTGAAAGTGGATATGACACCTAGGGAAGGGAGTGTGGTGGTGAATGGCAACTGCCTGAAGCAGCAGCACAGCTCTTCCAGTGCCAAAACAACTCCACCTGCCTCATGAATTCACATACCATCAGCTGTCCTCGCAGGAATGATGGACACCCTGTTGGGTCACTTCCGGTCCAATGCCCATTGAGCCCAGTGGGATGGAATCAAGCAGCTTGAGCACCCACACAAATCTAACATGGAGCTCCTCACTCAAGGCGCTCAAAACTCCACAGCCAAGTACAAGTTCAGTACCCAAGCCATTTCCCGCTGCCATGGAAACCAAGTGCTCTGGCAGCACATATGTCTGAAAGTGGATATGACACCTAGGGAAGAGAGTGTGCTGGTGAATGGCAACTGCCCGAAGCAGCAGCACAGCTCTTCCAGTGCCAAAACAACTCCACCTGCCTTATGAACTTCACATACCATCAGCTGTCCTGGCAGCTATCTAGGAAACCCTGTTGGGTCACTTCCGCTCCCATGCCCATTGAGCCCAGTGGGATGAAATCAAGCAGCTTGAGCACCCACACAAAACGAACATGGAGCTCCTCAGTCAAGGCGCACAAAAGCCTACAGCCAAAGACAAATTTAGTGCCCAAGCCATTTCCCGCTGCCATGGAATCCAAGTGCTCTGGCAACACATATGTCTGAAAGTGGATATGACACCTAGGGAAGGGAGTGTGGTGGTGAATGGCAACTGATAAAACCTGCAGCACAGCTCTTTCAGTGCCAAAACAACTCCACCTGCCTCATGAACTTCACATACCATCAGCTGTCCTGGAAGGTATGTTGGACACACTGTTGGGTCACTTCCTGTCCCATGCCCATTGAGCCCAGTGGGATGAAATCAAGCAGCTTGAGCACCCACACAAAACGAACATGGAGCTCCTCACTCAAGGCGCTCCAAACTTCACGGCCAAAGACAAGTTCAGTGCCCAAACCATTTCCCGCTGCCATGCAAACCAAGTGCTCTGGCAGCACCTATGTCTGAAAGTGGATATGACACCTAGGGAAGGGAGTGTGGTGGTGAATGGCAACTGCCCGAAGCAGCAGCACAGCTCTTCCAGTGCCAATACAACTCCACCTGCCTCATGAACTTCTCATACCATCAGCTGTCCTGGCAGATATCTAGGAAAACCTGTTGGGTCACTTCCGGTCCCATGCCCATTGAGCCCGCTGGGATGGAATCAAGCAGCTTGAGCACCCAAACAAAACGAACATGGAGCTCCTCAGTCAAGGCGCACAAAAGCCTACAGCCAAAGACAAATTTAGTGCCCAAGCCATTTCCCGCTGCCATGGAAACCAAGTGCTCTGGCAGCACATATGTCTGAAAGTGGATATGACACCTAGGGAAGGGAGTGTGGTGGTGAATGGCAACTGCCTGAAGCAGCAGCACAGCTCTTCCAGTGCCAAAACAACTCCACCTGCCTCATGAATTCACATACCATCAGCTGTCCTTGCAGGTATGATGGACACCCTGTTGGGTCACTTCCGGTCCCATGCCCATAGAGCCCAGTGGGATGAAATGAAGCAGGTTCAGCACCCACACAAATCTAACATGGATCTCCTCACTCAAGGCGCTCAAAACTCCACAGCCAAGTACAAGTTCAGTACCCAAGCCATTTCCCGCTGCCATGGAAACCAAGTGCTCTGGCAGCACATATGTCTGAAAGTGGATATGACACCTAGGGAAGGGAGTGTGCTGGTGAATGGCAACTGCCCGAAGCAGCAGCACAGCTCTTCCACTGCCAAAACAACTCCACCTGCCTCATGAACTTCACATACCATCAGCTGTCCTGGCAGCTATCTAGGAAACCCTGTTGGATCACTTCCGTTCCCATGCCCATTGAGCCCGGTGGGATGGAATCAAGCAGCTTCAGCACCCACACAAAACTAACACGGAGCTCCTCACTCAAGGCGCTCCAAACTTCACGGCAAAAGACAAGTTCAGTGTCCAAGCCATTTCCCGCTGCCATGGAAACCAAGTGCTCTGGCAGCACAAATGTCTGAAAGTGGATATGACACCTAGGGAAGGGAGTGTGCTGGTGAATGGCAACTGCCCGAAGCAGCAGCACAGCTCTTCCAGTGCCAAAACAACTCCACCTGCCTTATAAACTTCACATACCATCAGCTGTCCTGGCAGCTATCTAGGAAACCCTGTTGGGTCACTTCCGGTCCCATGCCCTTTGAGCCCTGAGGGATGAAATCAAACAGGTTGAGCACCCACACAAAACGAACATGGAGCTCCTCACTCAAGGCGCACAAAAGCCTACAGCCAAAGACAAATTCATTGCCCAAGCCATTTCCCGCTGCCATGGAAACCAAGTGCTCTGGCAGCACATATGTCTGAAAGTGGATATGACACCTAGGTAAGGGAGTGTGGTGGTGAATGGCAACTGATAAAACCTGCAGCACAGCTCTTTCAGTGCCAAAACAACTCC
Source organism: Ochotona princeps (assembly GCF_030435755.1). Taxonomy (NCBI): domain Eukaryota; kingdom Metazoa; phylum Chordata; class Mammalia; order Lagomorpha; family Ochotonidae; genus Ochotona; species Ochotona princeps. The sequence goes on along the minus strand of NC_080832.1, from coordinate 142,910,799 downwards.
ACCTGCCTCATGAACTTCACATACCATCAGCTGTCCTGGAAGGTATGTTGGACACCCTGTTGGGTCACTTCCGGTCCCATGCCCATTGAGCCCAGTGGGATGAAATCAAGCACATTCAGCATCCACAAAAAACTGACATGGAGCTCCTCACTCAAGGCGCTCAAAACCCACAGCCAAGGACAAGTTCAGTGCCCAAGCCATTTCCCACTGCCATGGAAACCAAGTGCTCTGGCAGCACATATGTCTGAAAGTGGATATGACACCTAGGGAAGGGAGTGTGGTGGTGAATGGCAACTGCCTGAAGCAGCAGCACAGCTCTTCCACTGCCAAAACAACTCCACCTGCCTCATGAACTTCACATACCATCAGCTGTCCTGGCAGCTATCTAGGAAACCCTGTTGGGTCACTTCCGGTCCCATGCCCATTGAGCCATGTGGGAAGAAATCAAGCAGGTTGAGCACCCACACAAAACGAACATGGAGCTCCTCACTCAAGGCGCACAAAAGCCTACAGCCAAAGACAAATTTAGTGCCCAAGCCATTTCCCGCTGCCATGGAAACCAAGTGCTCTGGCAGCACATATGTCTGAAAGTGGATATGACACCTAGGGAAGGGAGTGTGGTGGTGAATGGCAACTGCCTGAAGCAGCAGCACAGCTCTTCCAGTGCCAAAACACCTCCACCTGTCTCATGAACTTCACATACCATCAGCTGTCCTGGCAGCCATCTAGGAATCCCTGTTGGGTCACTTCCGGTCCCATGCCCATTGAGCCCAGTGGGATGGAATCAAGCAGCTTGAGCACACACAGAATACTAACATGGAGCTCCTCACTCAAGGCACTCCAAACTTCACGGCCAAAGACAAGTTCAGTGCCCAAACCATTTCCCGCTGCCATGGAAATCAAGTGCTCTGGCAGCACATATGTCTGAAAGTGGATATGACACCTAGGGAAGGGAGTGTGGTGGTGAATGGCAACTGCCCGAAGCACCACCACAGCTCTTCCACTGCCAAAACAACTCCGTCTGCCTCATGAACTTCACATACCATCAGCTGCCTTGGCAGATATCTAGGAAACCCTGTTGGGTCACTTCCGGTCCCATGCCCATTGAGCCCTGTGGGATGAAATATAGCAGGTTGAGCACCCACACAAAACGAACATGGAGCTCCTCACTCAGGGCCATCAAAACTACACAGCCAAAGACAAATTTAGTGCACAAGCCATTTCCCGCTGCCATGGAAACCAAGTGCTCTGGCAGCACATGTCTGAAAGTGGATATGACACCTAGGGAAGGGAGTGTGGTGGTGAATGGCAACTGCCCGAAGCAGCAGCACAGCTCTTCCAGTGCTAAAACAACTCCACCTGCCTCATGAACTTCACATACCATCAGCTGTCCTGGCAGCTATCTAGGAAACCCTGTTGGGTCAGTTCCGGTCCCATGCCCATTGAGCCCAGATCAAGCAGCTTGACCACCCACACAAATCTAAAATGGAGCTCCTCACTCAAGGCGCTCAAAACTCCACAGCCAAAGACAAGTTCAGTGCCCAAGCCATTTCCCACTGCCATGGAAACCAAGTGCTCTGGCAGCGCATGTGTCTGAAAGTGGATATGACACCTAGGGAAGGGAGTGTGGTGGTGAATGGCAACTGCCTGAAGCAGCAGCACAGCTCTTCCAGTTGAAAAACAACTCCACCTGCCTCATGAACTTCACATACCATCAGCTGTCTTGGCAGCTATCTAGGAAACCCTTTTGGGTCACTTCCGGTCCCATGCCCATTGAGCCCAGGGGGGATGGAATCAAGCAGCTTCAGCACCCACACAAAACGAACATGGAGCTCCTCACTCAAGGCGCTCCAAACTTCACGGCCAAAGACAAGTTCAGTGCCCAAGCCATTTCCCGCTGCCATGGAAACCAAGTGCTCTGGCAGCACATATGTCTGAAAGTGGATATGACACCTAGGGAAGGGAGTGTGCTGGTGAATGGCAACTGCCCGAAGCAGCAGCACAGCTCTTCCAGGGCCAAAACAACTCCACCTGCCTCATGAACTTCACATACCATCAGCTGTTTTGGCAGATATCTAGGAAACCCTGTTGGGTCACTTCCGGTCCCATGCCCATTGAGCCCAGTGGGATGAAATCAAGCAGGTTGAGCACCCACACAAAATGAACATGGAGCGCCTCACTCAGGGCGCTCAAAACTCCACAGCCAAAGACAAATTTAGTGCCCAAGCCATTTCCCGCTGCCATGGAAACCAAGTGCTCTGGCAGCACATATGTCTGAAAGTGGATATGACACCTAGGGAAGGGAGTGTGGTGGTGAATGGCAACTGCCCGAAGCAGCAGCACAGCTCTTCCAGTGCCAAAACAACTCCACAGGCCTCATGAACTTCACATACCATCAGCTGTCCTGGCAGCTATCTAGGAAACCCTGTTGGGTCACTTCCGGTCCCATGCCCATTGAGCCCAGTGGGATGGAATCAAGCAGCTTGAGCACCCACACAAAACTGACATGGAGCTCCTCACTCAAGGCGCTCAAAACTTCCGCAACCAAAGACAAGTTCAGTGCCCAAGCCATTTCCCACTGCCATGGAATCCAAATGCTCTGGCAGCACATATGTCTGAAAGTGCATATGACACCTATGGAAGGGAGTGTGGTGGTGAATGGCAACTGCCCGAAGCAGCAGCACAGCTCTTCCAGTGCCAAAACAACTCCACCTACCTCATGAACTTCATATACCATCAGCTGTCCTGGCAGGTATGACGGATACCTTGTTGGTTCACTTCCGGTCCCATGCCCATTGAGCCCAGTGGGATGAAATCAAGCAGGTTGAGCACCCACACAAAACTAACATGGGACTCCTCACTCAAGGCGCTCCAAACTTCACGGCCAAATACAAGTTCAGTGCCCAAGCCATTTCCCGCTGCCATGGAAACCAAGTGCTCTGACAGCACATATGTCTGAAAGTAGATATGACACCTAGGGAAGGGAGTGTGGTGGTGAATGGCAACTGCCCGAAGCAGAAGCACAGCTCTTCCAGTGCCAAAACAACTCGACCAGCCTCATGAACTTCACATACCATCAGCTGTCCTGGCAGGTATGTTGGACACCCTGTTGGGTGACTTCCGGTCCCATGCCCATTGAGCACAGGGGGATGGAATCAAGCAGCTTGAGCACCCACACAAAACTAACATGGAGCTGCTCACTCAAGGCGCTCCAAACTTCACGGCCAAAAACAAGTTCAGTGCCCAAGCCATTTCCCGCTGCCATGGAAACCAAGTGCTCTGGCAGCACATGTCTGAAAGTGGATATGACACCTAGTAAAGGGAGTGTGCTGGTGAATGGCAACGGCCAAAACCTGCAGCACAGCTCTTCCAGTGCCAAAACAACTCCACCTGCCTCATGAACTTCATATACCATCAGCTGTACTGGTAGGTATTTTGAACACCTTTTTGGGTCACTTCCGGTCCCATGCCCATTGAGCCCAGTGGGATGGAATCAAGCAGCTTGAGCACCCACACAAAACGAACATGGAGCTCCTCACTCAAGGAGATCAAAAGCCCACAGCCAAGGACAAGTTCAGTGCCCAAGCCATTTCCCGCTGCCATAGAAACCAAGTGCTCTGGCAGCACATATGTCTGAAAGTGGATATGACACCTAGAGTAGTGAGTGTGCTGGTGAATGGCAACTGCCCGAAGCCGCAGCACAGCTCTTCCAGTGCCAAAACAACTCCACCTGCCTCATGAACTTCACATACCATCAGCTGTCTTGGCAGCTATCTAGGAAACCCTTTTGGGTCACTTCCGGTCCCATGCCCATTGAGCCCAGTGGGATGGAATCTAGCAGCTTGAGCACCCACACAAAACGAACATGGAGCTCCTCACTCAAGGCGCTCAAAACTCCACAGCCAAGGACAAGTTCAGTGCCCAAGCCATTTCCCGCTGCCATGGAAACCAAATGCTCTGGCAGCACATATGTCTGAAAGTGGATATGACACCTAGGGAAGGGAGTGTGGTGGTGAATGGCAACTGCCCGAAGCACCACCACAGCTCTTCCACAGCCAAAACAACTCCACCTGCCTCATGAACTTCACATACCATCAGCTGTCCTGGCAGCTATCTAGAAATCCCTGTTGGGTGACTTCTGGTCCCATGCCCATTGAGCCCAGTGAGATGAAATCAAGCAGCTTGAGCACCCACACAAAACGAACATGGGACTCCTCACTCAAGGCGATCCAAACTTTACGGCCAAAGACAAGTTCAGTGCCCAAGCCATTTCCCGCTGCCATGGAAACCAAGTGCTCTGGCAGCACATATGTCAGAAAGAGGATATGACACCTAGGGAAGGGAGTGTGGTGGTGAATGGCAACTGCCCGAAGCAGCAGCACAGCTCTTCCAGTGCCAAAACAACTCCACCTGCCTCATGAACTTCACATACCATCAGCTGTCCTGGCAGCTATCTAGGAAACCCTGTTGGGTCACTTCCGGTCCCATGCCCATTGAGTCAAGTGGGATGGAATCAAGCAGCTTCAGCACCCACACAAAACGAACATGGAGCTCCTCACTCAAGGCGCTCAAAGCTCCACGGCCAAAGACAAGTTCAGTGCCCAAGCATTTTCTGCTGCCATGGAAACCAAGTGCTCTGGCAGCACATATGTCTGAAAGTGGATATGACACCTATGGAAGGGAGTGTGTTGGTGAATGGCAAATGCCAAAACCTGCAGCACAGCTCTTCCTGTGCCAAAACAACTCCAACTGCCTCATGAACTTCACATACCATCAGCTGTCCTGGCAGCTATCTAGGAAACCCTGTTGGGTCACTTCCGGTCCCATGCCCATTGAGTCAAGTGGGATGGAATCAAGCAGCTTGAACACCCACACAAAACGAACATGGAGCTCCTCACTCAAGGCGCTCAAATCTCCACAGCCAAAGACAAGTTCAGTGCCCAAGCCATTTCCCGCTGCCATGGAATCCAAGTGCTCTGGCAGCACATATGTCTGAAAGTGGATATGACACCTAGAGAAGGGAGTGTGTTGGTGAATGGCAACTGCCTGAAGCAGCAGCACAGCTCTTCCACTGCCAAAACAACTCCACCTGCCTCATGAACTTCACATACCATCAGCTGTCCTGGCAGCTATCTAGGAAACCCTGTTGGGTCACTTCCGGTCCTATGCCCTTGAGCCCAGATCAAGCAGCTTGACCAACCACACAAAACTAACATGGAGCTCCTCACTGAAGGCGCTCAAAACTCCACAACCAAAGACAAGTTCAGTGCCCAAGCGATTACCCACTGCCATGGAAACCAAGTGCTCTGGCAGCGCATGTGTCTGAAAGTGGATATGACACCTAGGGAAGGGAGTGTGCTGGTGAATGGCAACTGCCTGAAGCAGCAGCACAGCTCTTCCACTGCCAAAACAACTCCACCTGCCTCATGAACTTCACATACCATCAGCTGTCTTGGCAGCTATCTAGGAAACCCTGTTGGGTCACTTCCGGTCCCATGCCCATTGAGCCCAGATCAAGCAGCTGGTCCACAAACAAAACTAGCATGGAACTCCTCACTCAAGGCGCTCAAAACTCCACGTCCAAAGACAAGTTCAGTGCCCAAGCCATTTCCCACTGCCATGGAAAAAAAGTGCTTTGAAAGCGCATGTGTCTGAAAGTGGATATGACACCTAGGGAAGGGAATTTGTTGGTGAATGGCAGCTGCCTGAAGCAGCAGCACAGCTCTTCCACTGCCAAAACAACTCCACCTGCCTCATGAACTTCACATACCATCAGCTGTCCTGGCAGCTATCTAGGAAACCCTGTTGGGTCACTTCCGGTCCCATGCCCATTGAGCACAGGGGGATGGAATCAAGCAGCTTGAACACCCACACAAAACTAACATTGAGATGCTCACTCAAGGCGCTCCAACCTTCACAGCCAAAGACAAGTTCAGTGCCCAAGCCATTTCCCGCTGCCATGGAAACCAAGTGCTCTGGCAGCACATATGTCTGAAAGTGGATATGACACCTAGAGAAGGGAGTGTGCTGGTGAATGGCAACTGCCTGAAGCAGCAGCACAGCTCTTCCACTGCCAAAACAACTCCACCTGCCTCATGAACTTCACATACCATCAGCTGTCTTGGCAGCTATCTAGGAAACCCTGTTGGGTCACTTCCGGTCCCATGCCCATTGAGCCCAGTGGGATGAAATCAAGCAGCTTCAGCACCCACACAAAACGAACATGGAGCGCCTCACTCAGGGCGCTCAAAACTCCACAGCCAAAGACAAATTTAGTGCCCAAGCCATTTCCCGCTGCCATGGAAACCAAGTGCTCTGGCAGCACATATGTCTGAAAGTGGATATGACACCTAGGGAAGGGAGTGTGGTGGTGAATGGCAAATGCCCGAAGCAGCAGCACAGCTCTTCCAGTGCAAAAACAACTCCACAGGCCTCATGAACTTCACATACCATCAGCTGTCCTGGCAGCTATCTAGGAAACCCTGTTGGGTCACTTCCGGTCCCATGCCCATTGAGCCCAGTGGGATGGAATCAAGCAGCTTGAGCACCCACACAAAACTGACATGGAGCTCCTCACTCAAGGCGCTCAAAACTTCCGCAACCAAAGACAAGTTCAGTGCCCAAGCCATTTCCCACTGCCATGGAATCCAAATGCTCTGGCAGCACATATGTCTGAAAGTGGATATGACACCTATGGAAGGGAGTGTGGTGGTGAATGGCAACTGCCTGAAGCAGCAGCACAGCTCTTCCAGTGCCAAAACAACTCCACCTACCTCATGAACTTCATATACCATCAGCTGTCCTGGCAGGTATGACGGATACCTTGTTGGTTCACTTCCGGTCCCATGCCCATTGAGCCCAGTGGGATGAAATCAAGCAGGTTGAGCACCCACACAAAACTAACATGGGACTCCTCACTCAAGGCGCTCCAAACTTCACGGCCAAATACAAGTTCAGTGCCCAAGCCATTTCCCGCTGCCATGGAAACCAAGTGCTCTGGCAGCACATATGTCTGAAAGTAGATATGACACCTAGGGAAGGGAGTGTGGTGGTGAATGGCAACTGCCCGAAGCAGAAGCACAGCTCTTCCAGTGCCAAAACAACTCGACCAGCCTCATGAACTTCACATACCATCAGCTGTCCTGGCAGGTATGTTGGACACCCTGTTGGGTGACTTCCGGTCCCATGCCCATTGAGCACAGGGGGATGGAATCAAGCAGCTTGAGCACCCACACAAAACTAACATGGAGCTGCTCACTCAAGGCGCTCCAAACTTCACGGCCAAAAACAAGTTCAGTGCCCAAGCCATTTCCCGCTGCCATGGAAACCAAGTGCTCTGGCAGCACATGTCTGAAAGTGGATATGACACCTAGTAAAGGGAGTGTGCTGGTGAATGGCAACGGCCAAAACCTGCAGCACAGCTCTTCCAGTGCCAAAACAACTCCACCTGCCTCATGAACTTCATATACCATCAGCTGTACTGGTAGGTATTTTGAACACCTTTTTGGGTCACTTCCGGTCCCATGCCCATTGAGCCCAGTGGGATGGAATCAAGCAGCTTCAGCACCCACACAAAACGAACATGGAGCTCCTCACTCAAGGCGATCAAAAGCCCACAGCCAAGGACAAGTTCAGTACCCAAGCCATTTCCCGCTGCCATAGAAACCAAGTGCTCTGGCAGCACATATGTCTGAAAGTGGATATGACACCTAGAGTAGTGAGTGTGCTGGTGAATGGCAACTGCCCGAAGCAGCAGCACAGCTCTTCCAGTGCCAAAACAACTCCACCTGCCTCATGAACTTCACATACAATCAGCTGTCTTGGCAGCTATCTAGGAAACCCTTTTGGGTCACTTCCGGTCCCATGCCCATTGAGCCCAGTGGGATGGAATCTAGCAGCTTGAGCACCCACACAAAACGAACATGGAGCTCCTCACTCAAGGCGCTCAAAACTCCACAGCCAAGGACAAGTTCAGTGCCCAAGCCATTTCCCGCTGCCATGGAAACCAAATGCTCTGGCAGCACATATGTCTGAAAGTGGATATGACACCTAGGGAAGGGAGTGTGGTGGTGAATGGCAACTGCCCGAAGCAGCAGCACAGCTCTTCCACAGCCAAAACAACTCCACCTGCCTCATGAACTTCACATACCATCAGCTGTCCTGGCAGCTATCTAGAAATCCCTGTTGGGTGACTTCTGGTCCCATGCCCATTGAGCCCAGTGAGATGAAATCAAGCAGCTTGAGCACCCACACAAAACGAACATGGGACTCCTCACTCAAGGCGATCCAAACTTTACGGCCAAAGACAAGTTCAGTGCCCAAGCCATTTCCCGCTGCCATGGAAACCAAGTGCTGTGGCAGCACATATGTCAGAAAGAGGATATGACACCTAGGGAAGGGAGTGTGCTGGTGAATGGCAACTGCCCGAAGCAGCAGCACAGCTCTTCCAGTGCCAAAACAACTCCACCTGCCTCATGAACTTCACATACCATCAGCTGTCCTGGCAGCTATCTAGGAAACCCTGTTGGGTCACTTCCGGTCCCATGCCCATTGAGTCAAGTGGGATGGAATCAAGCAGCTTCAGCACCCACACAAAACTAACATGGAGCTCCTCACTCAAGGCGCTCAAAGCTCCACGGCCAAAGACAAGTTCAGTGCCGAAGCCATTTCCACTGCCATGGAAACCAAGTGCTCTGAAAGCGCATATGTCTGAAAGTGAATATGACACCTAGGGAAGGGAATTTGTTGGTGAATGGCAGCTGCCTGAAGCAGCAGCACAGCTCTTAAAGTTCGAAAACAACTCCACCTGCATCATGAACTTCACATACCATCAGCTGTCCTGGCAGCTATCTAGGAAACCCTGTTGGGTCACTTCCTGTCCCATTTCCATTGAGCTCAGGGGGATGGAATCAAGCAGCTTGAGCATCCACACAAAACGAACATGGAGCTGCTCACTCAAGGCGCTCCAAACTTCACAGCCAAAGACAAGTTCAGTGCCCAAGCCATTTCCCGCTGCCATGGAAACCAAGTGCTCTGGCAGCACATATGTCTGAAAGTGGATATGACACCTAGGGAAGGGAGTGTGCTGGTGAATGGCAACTGCCCGAAGCAGCAGCACAGCTCTTCCACTGCCAAAACAACTCCATCTGCCTCATGAACTTCACATACCATCAGCTGTCCTGGCAGCTATCTAGGAAACCCTGTTGGGTCACTTCCGGTCCTATGCCCTTGAGCCCAGATCAAGCAGCTTGACCAACCACACAAAACTAACATGGAGCTCCTCACTGAAGGCGCTCAAAACTCCACAACCAAAGACAAGTTCAGTGCCCAAGCGATTACCCACTGCCATGGAAACCAAGTGCTCTGGCAGCGCATGTGTCTGAAAGTGGATATGACACCTAGGGAAGGGAGTGTGCTGGTGAATGGCAACTGCCTGAAGCAGCAGCACAGCTCTTCCACTGCCAAAACAACTCCACCTGCCTCATGAACTTCACATACCATCAGCTGTCTTGGCAGCTATCTAGGAAACCCTGTTGGGTCACTTCCGGTCCCATGCCCATTGAGCCCAGATCAAGCAGCTTGTCCACAAACAAAACTAACATGGAACTCCTCACTCAAGGCGCTCAAAACTCCACGTCCAAAGACAAGTTCAGTGCCCAAGCCATTTCCCACTGCCATGGAAAAAAAGTGCTTTGAAAGCGCATGTGTCTGAAAGTGGATATGACACCTAGGGAAGGGAATTTGTTGGTGAATGGCAGCTGCCTGAAGCAGCAGCACAGCTCTTAAAGTTCGAAAACAACTCCACCTGCATCATGAACTTCACATACCATCAGCTGTCCTGGCAGCTATCTAGGAAACCCTGTTGGGTCACTTCCGGTCCCATGCCCATTGAGCCCAGTGGGATGGAATCAAGCAGCTTGAACACCCACACAAAACTAACATTGAGATGCTCACTCAAGGCGCTCCAACCTTCACAGCCAAAGACAAGTTCAGTGCCCAAGCCATTTCCCGCTGCCATGGAAACCAAGTGCTCTGGCAGCACATATGTCTGAAAGTGGATATGACACCTAGAGAAGGGAGTGTGCTGGTGAATGGCAAGTGCCTGAAGCAGCAGCACAGCTCTTCCACTGCCAAAACAACTCCACCTGCCTCATGAACTTCACATACCATCAGCTGTCTTGGCAGCTATCTAGGAAACCCTGTTGGGTCACTTCCGGTCCCATGCCCATTGAGCCCAGTGGGATGAAATCAAGCAGCTTCAGCACCCACACAAAACGAACATGGAGCTCCTCACTCAAGGCGCTCAAAACTCCACAGCCAAAGACAAGTTCAGTGCCGAAGCCATTTCCCACTGCCATGGAAACCAAGTGCTCTGAAAGCGCATATGTCTGAAAGTGAATATGACACCTAGGGAAGGGAATTTGTTGGTGAATGGCAGCTGCCTGAAGCAGCAGCACAGCTCTTAAAGTTCGAAAACAACTCCACCTGCATCATGAACTTCACATACCATCAGCTGTCCTGGCAGCTATCTAGGAAACCCTGTTGGGTCACTTCCTGTCCCATTTCCATTGAGCTCAGGGGGATGGAATCAAGCAGCTTGAGCACCCACACAAAACTAACATGGAGCTGCTCACTCAAGGCGCTCCAAACTTCACAGCCAAAGACAAGTTCAGTGCCCAAGCCATTTCCCGCTGCCATGGAAACCAAGTGCTCTGGCAGCACATATGTCTGAAAGTGGATATGACACCTATGGAAGGGAGTGTGCTGGTGAATGGCAACTGCCCGAAGCAGCAGCACAGCTCTTCCACTGCCAAAACAACTCCATCTGCCTCATGAACTTCACATACCATCAGCTGTCCTGGCAGCTATCTAGGAAACCCTGTTGGGTCACTTCCGGTCCTATGCCCTTGAGCCCAGATCAAGCAGCTTGACCAACCACACAAAACTAACATGGAGCTCCTCACTGAAGGCGCTCAAAACTCCACAACCAAAGACAAGTTCAGTGCCCAAGCGATTACCCACTGCCATGGAAACCAAGTGCTCTGGCAGCGCATGTGTCTGAAAGTGGATATGACACCTAGGGAAGGGAGTGTGCTGGTGAATGGCAACTGCCTGAAGCAGCAGCACAGCTCTTCCAGTGCCAAAACAACTCCACCTGCCTCATGAACTTCACATACCATCAGCTGTGCTGGCAGCCATCTAGGAAACCCTGTTGGGTCACTTCCGGTCCCATGCAAATTGAGCCCAGTGCGATGAAATCAAGCAGCTTGAGCACCCACACAAAAATAACATGGAGCTCCTCACTCAAGGCGATCAAAACTTCACGGCCAAAGACAAGTTCAGTGCCCAAGCCATTTCCCGCTGCCATGGAAACCAAGTGCTCTGGCAGCACATATGTCTGAAAGTGGATATGACACCTAGGGAAGGGAGTGTGCTGGTGAATGGCAACTGCCTGAAGCAGCAGCACAGCTCTTCTAGTGCCAAAACAACTCCACCTGCCTCATCAACTTCACATACCATCAGCTGTCCTGGCAGCTATCTAGGAAACCCTGTTGGGTCACTTCCGGTCCCATGCCCATTGAGCCCAGTGGGATGGAATCAAGCAGCTTCAGCACCCACACAATACGAACATGGAGCTCCTCACTCAAGGCGCTCAAAACTCACGGCCAAAGACAAGTTCAGTGCCCAAGCCATTTCCCTCTGCGATGGAAACCAAGTGCTCTGGCAGCACATATGTCTGAAAGTGGATATGACACCTAGGGAAGGGAGTGTGCTGGTGAATGGCAACTGCCCGAAGCAGCAGCACAGCTCTTCCACTGCCAAAACAACTCCACCTGCCTCATGAACTTCACATACCATCAGCTGTCCTGGCAGCTATCTAGGAAACCCTGTTGGGTCACTTCCGGTCCCATGCCCATTGAGCCCAGTGGGATGGAATCAAACAGCTTCAGCACCCACACAAAACGAACATGGAGCTCCTCACTCAAGGCGCTCAAAACTCCACAGCCAAAGACAAGTTCAGTGCCCAAGCCATTTCCTGCTGCCATGGAAACCAAGTGCTCTGGCAGCACATATGTCTGAAAGTGGATATGACACCTAGGGAAGGGAGTGTGCTGGTGAATGGCAACTGCCTGAAGCAGCAGCACAGCTCTTCTAGTGCCAAAACAACTCCACCTGCCTCATCAACTTCACATACCATCAGCTGTCTTGGCAGCTATCTAGGAAACCCTGTTGGGTCACTTCCGGTCCCATGCCCATTGAGCCCAGAGGGATGGAATCAAGCAGCTTGAGCATCCACACAATACGAACATGGAGCTCCTCACTCAAGGCGCTCAAAACTCACGGCCAAAGACAAGTTCAGTGCCCAAGCCATTTCCCGCTGCCATGGAAACCATGTGCTCTGGCAGCACATATGTCTGAAAGTGGATATGACACCTAGAGAAGGGAGTGTGTTGGTGAATGGCAACTGCCAAAACCTGCAGCACAGCTCTTCCAGTGCCGAAACAACTCCACCTGCCTCTTGAACTTCACATACCATCAGCTGTCCTGGCAGCTATCTAGGAAACCCTGTTGGGTCACTTCCGGTCCCATGCCCATTGAGCCCAGATCAAGCAGCTTGTATACAAACAAAACTAACATGAAGCTACTCACTCAAGGCGCTCAAAACTCCACGGCCAAGGACAAGTTCAGTGCCAACGCCATTTCCCGCTGCCATGGAAACCAAGTGCTCTGGCAGCACATATGTCTGAAAGTGGATATGACACCTAGGGAAGGGAGTGTGGTGGTGAATGGCAACAGCTCGAAGCAGAAGCACAGCTCTTCCAGTGCCAAAACAACTCCACCTGCCTCATGAACTTCACATACCATCAGCTGTCCTGGCACGCATTTTGGACAACTTGTTGGGTCACTTCCGGTCCCATGCGCATTGAGCCCAGTGGGATGAATTCAAGCAGCTTGAGCACCCACACAAAATGAACATGGAGCTCCTCACTCAAGGCGCTCAAAACTTCAGGGCCAAAGACAAGTTCAGTACACAAACCTTTTCCCGCTGCCATGGAAACCAAGTGCTCTGGCACCATATATGTCTGAAATAGGATATGACACCTAGGGAAGGGAGTGTGGTGGTGAATGGCAACATCCTGAAGGAGCAGCACAGCTCTTCCAGTACCAAAACAACTCCACCTGCCTCATGAACTTCACATACCATCAGCTGTCCTGGCAGCTATCTAGGAAACCCTGTTGGGTCACTTCTGGTCCCATGCCCATGAGCCCAGTGGGATGAAATAAAGCAGCTTGAGCACCCACAGAAAACTAACATGGAGCTCCTCACTCAAGGCGCTCAAAACTCCGCAGCCAAAGACAAGTTTAGTGCCCAAGCCATTTCCCGCTGCCATGGAAACCAAGTGCTCTGGCAGCACATATGTCTGAAAGTGGATATGACACCTAGGGAAGGGAGTGTGCTGGTGAATGTCAACTGTCTGTAGCAGCAGCACAGCTCTTCCAGTGCCAAAACAACTCCACCTGCCTCATGAACTTCACATACCATCAGCTCTCCTGGCATCCATATAGGAAACCCTGTTGGGTCACTTCCGGTCCCATGCCCATTGAGCCCAGTGGGATGGAATCAAGCAGCTTGAGCACTAACACAAAGCTAACATGGAGCTCCTCAAGGTGCTCAAAACTTCACGGCCAAAGACAAGTTCATTGCCCAAGCCATTTCCACTGCCATGGAAACCAAGTGCTCTGGCAGCACATATGTCTCAAGGTGGATATGACACCTAGGGAAGGGAGTGTGGTGGTGAATGGAAACTGCCCGAAGCAGCAGAACAGCTCTTCCAGTGCCAAAACAACTCCGTCTGCCTCATGAACTTCACATACCATCAGCTGTCCTGGCAGATATCTAGGAAACCCTGTTGGGTCACTTCCGGTCCCATGCCCATTGAGCCCAATGGAATTAAATCAAGCAGGTTGAGCACCCACACATAACTGACATGGAACTCCTCACTCAAGGAGCTCAAAACCCCACAGCCAAAGACAAGTTCAGTGACCAAGCCATTTCCCGCTGCCATGGAAACCAAGTGCTCTGGCAGCACATATGTCTGAAAGTGGATATGACACCTAGGGAAGGGAGTGTGCTGGTGAATGGCAACTGCCCGAAGCAGCAGCACAGCTCTTCCAGTGCAAAAACAACTCCACCTGCCTCATGAACTTCACATACCATCAGCTGTCTTGGAAGGCATGTTGTGCAACTTGTTGGGTTACTTCCGGTCCCATGCCCATTGAGCCCAGTGGGATGAAATCAAGCAGCTTGAGCACCCACACAAAACGAACATGGAGCTCCTCACTCAAGGCGCTCAAAACCCCACAGCCAAAGACAAGTTCAGTGCCCAAGCCATTTCCTGCTGGCATGGAAACCAAGTGCTCTGGCAGCACATATGTCTGAAAGTGGATATGACACCTAGGGAAGGGAGTGTGCTGGTGAATGGCAACTGCCCGAAGCAGCAGCACAGCTCTTCCACTGCCAAAACAACTCCACCTGCATCATGAACTTCACATACCATCAGCTGTCCTGGCAGCTATCTAGGAAACCCTGTTGGGTCACATCCGGTCCCATGCCCATTGAGCCCAGTGTGATGGAATCAAGCAGCTTGAGCACCCACAAATAACTAACATGGAGCTCCTCACTCAAGGCGCTCAAAATTTCATGGCCAAAGACAAGTTCATTGCCCAAGCCATTTCCACTGCCATGGAAACCAAGTGCTCTGGCAGCACATATGTCTGAAAGTGGATATGACACCTAGGGAAGGGAGTGTGCTGGTGAATGGCAACTGCCCGAAGCAGCAGCACAGCTCTTCCAGTGCCAAAACAACTCCACTTGCCTCATGAACTTCACATACCATCACCTGCCTTGGAAGGCATGTTGGGAAACTTGTTGGGTCACTTCCGGTCCCATGCCCATTGAGCCCAGTGGGATGAAATCAAGCAGCTTCAGCACCCACACAAAACGAACATGGAGCTGTTCACTCAAGGCGCTCAAAAGCCAAAGCCAAAGACAAGTTCAGTGCCCAAACCATTTCCCGCTGCCATGGAAACCAAGTGCTCTGGCAGCACATCTGTCTGAAAGTGGATATGACATCTAGGGAAGGGAGTGTGCTGGTGAATGGCAACTGCCCGAAGCAGCAGCACAGCTCTTCCACTGAAAAAACAACTCCACCTGCCTCATGAACTTCACATACCATCATCTGTCCTGGCAGCCATCTAGGAAGCCCTGTGGGTCACTACCGGTCCCATGCCCATTGAGCCCAGTGGGATGGAATCAAGCACGTTGAACACCCACACAAAACTAACATGGAGCTCCTCACTCCAGGCGATCAAGACTTAACTGCCAAAGACAAGTTCAGTGCCCAAGCCATTTCCCGCTGCCATGGAAACCAAGTGCTCTGGCAGCACATATGTCTGAAAGTGGATATGACACCTAGGGAAGGGAGTGTGGTGGTGAATGGCAACTGCCTGAAGCAGCAGCACATCACTTCCAGTGCCAAAACAACTCCACCTGCCTCATGAACTTCACATAACATCAGCTGTCCTGGCAGGCATTTTGGACAACTTGTTGGGTCACTTCCGGTCCCATGCCCATTGAGCCCAGTGGGATGAAATTAAGCAGCTTGAGCACCCACACAAAAAGAAGATGGAGCTCCTCACTCAAGGCGATCAAAACTTCACGGCCAAAGACAAGTTCAGTGCCCAAGCCATTTCCCGCTGCCATGGAAATCAAGTGCTCTGGCAGCACATATGTCTGAAAGTGGATATGACACCTAGGGAAGGGAGTGTGCTGGTGAATGGCAACTGCCCGAAGCAGCAGCACAGCTCTTCCAGTGCAAAAACAGCTCCACCTGCCTCATGAACTTCACATACCATCAGCTGTCCTGGCAGCTACCTAGGGAACCCTGTTGGGTCACTTCCGGTCCCATGCCCATTGAGCCTAGTGGGATGGAAACAAGCAGCTTGAACACCCACACAAAAGGAACATGGAGCTCCTCACTCAAGGCGCACAAAAGCCTGCAGTCAAAGACAAATTCATTGCCCAAGCCATTTCCCGCTGCCATGGAAACCAAGTGCTCTGGCAGCACATATGTCTGAAAGTGGATATGACACCTAGGGAAGGGAGTGTGCTGCTGAATGGCAACTGCCCGAAGCAGCAGCACAGCTCTTCCAGTGCCAAAACAACTCCACCTGCCTCATGAACTTCACATACCATCAGCTGTCCTGGCAGCTATCTAGGAAACCCTGTTGGGTCACTTCCGGTCCCATGCCCATTGAGCCCAGTGGGATGGAATCAAGCAGGTTGAGCACCCACACAAAACTAACATGGAGCTCCTCACACTTAAGGCGCTCCAAACTTCACGGCCAAAGACAAGTTCCGTGCCCAAGCCATTTCCCGCTGCCATGGAAACCAAGTGCTGTGGCAGCACATATGTGGGAAAGTGGATATGACACCTAGGGAAGGGAGTGTGCTGGTGAATGGCAACTGCCCGAAGCAGCAGCACAGCTCTTCCAGTGCCAAAACAACTCCACCTGCCTCATGAACTTCACATACCATCAGCTGTCCTGGCAGCTATCTAGGAAACCCTGTTGGGTCACTTCCGGTCCCATGCCCATTGAGCCCAGTGGGATGGAATCAAGCACCTTGAGCACCCACACAAAACGAACATGGAGCTCCTCACTCAAGGCGCTCAAAACTTCACGGCCAAAGACAAGTTCAGTGCCCAAGCCATTTCCACTGATGTGGAAACCAAGTGCTCTGGCAGCACATATGTCTGAAAGTGGATATGACACCTAGGGAAGGGAGATTGGTGGTGAATGGCAACATCCTGAAGCAGCAGCACAGCTCTTCCAGTACCAAAACAACTCCACCTGCCTCATGAACTTCACATACCATCAGCTGTCCTGGCAGGTATGTTGTACAACCTGTTGGGTCACTTCCGGTCCCATGCCCATTGAGCCCAGTGGGATGAAATCAAGCAGCTTGAGCACCCCACACAAAACGAACATGGAGCTCCTCACTCAAGGCGTTCAAAACGCCACAGCCAAAGACAAGTTTAGTGCCCAAGCCATTTCCCGCTGCCATGGAAACCAAGTGCTCTGGCAGCACATATGTCTGAAAGTGGATATGACACCTAGGGAAGGGAGTGTGCTGGTGAATGGCAACTGCCCGAAGCAGCAGCACAGCTCTTCTAGTGCCAAAACAACTCCACCTGCCTCATGAACTTCACATACAATCAGCTGCCTTGGAAGGCATGTTGGACAACTTGTTGGGTCAATTCGGGTCCCATGCCCATTGAGCCCAGAGGGATGAAATCAAGCAGCTTGAGCACCCACACAAAACGAACATGGAGCTCCTCACTGAAGGCGCTCAAATCTTCACGGCCAAAGACAAGTTCAGTACACAAACCATTTCCCGCTGCCATGGAAACCAAGTGCTCTGGCAGCAAACATGTCTGAAAGTGGATATGACACCTAGGGAAGGGAGTGTGCCGGTGAATGGCAACTGCCCGAAGCAGCAGCACAGCTCTTCCAGTGCCAAAACAACTCCACCTGCCTCATGAACTTCACATACCATCAGCTGTCCTGGCAGCTATCTAGGAAACCGTGTTGGGTCACTTCCGGTCCCATGCCCATTGAGCACAGTGGGATGAAATAAAGCAGCTTGAGCACCCACACAAAACGAACATGCAGCTCCTCACTCAAGGCGCTCAAAACTCCACGGCCAAAGACAAGTTCAGTGCCCAAGCCATTTCCCGCTGCCATGGAAACCAAGTGCTCTGGCAGCACATATGTCTGAAAGTGGATATGACACCTAGGGAAGGGAGTGTGGTGGTGAATGGCAACTGCCTGAAGCAGCAGCACAGCTCTTCCACTGCCAAAACAACTCCATCTGCCTCATGAACTTCACATACCATCAGCTGTCCTGCCAGCTACCTAGGAAACCCTGTTGCGTCACTTCCGGTCCCATGCCCATTGAGCCCAGTGGGATGGAATCAAGCAGCTTGACCACCCACACAATACGAACATGGAGCTCCTCACTCAAGGCGCTCAAAACTACAAGGCGAAACAGAATTCAGTGCCCAAGCCACTTCCCGCTGCCATTGGAACCAATTGCTCTGGCAGCACATATGTCTGAAAGTGGATATGACACCTAGGGAAGGGAGTGTGCTGGTGAATGGCAACTGCCCGAAGCAGCAGCACAGCTCTTCCAGTGCCAAAACAACTCCATCTGCCTCATGAACTTCACATACCATCAGCTGTCCTGCCAGCTACCTAGGAAACCCTGTTGGGTCACTTCCGGTCCCATGCCCATTGAGCCCAGTGGGATGGAATCAAGCAGCTTCAGCACCCACACAAAACGAATATGGAGCTCCTCACTCAAGGCGCTCAATACTACAAGGCGAAACAGAATTCAGTGCCCAAGCCATTTCCGGGTGCCATTGGAAATCAAGTGCTCTGGCAGCACATATGTCTGAAAGTGGATATGACCCCTAAGGAAGGGAGTGTGTTGGTGCTGGTGAATGGCAACTGCCCGAAGCAGCAGCACAGCTCTTCCACTGCCAAAACAACTCCACCTGCCTCATGAACTTCACATACCATCAGCTGTCCTGGCAGCTATCTAGGAAACCCTGTTGGGTCACTTCCGGTCCCATGCCCATTGAGCCCAGTGGGATGGAATCAAGCAGCTTCAGCACCCACACAAAACGAACATGGAGCTCCTCACTCAAGGCGCTCAAATCTCCACGGCCAAAGACAAGTTCAGTGCCCAAGCCATTTCCCGCTGCCATGGAAACCAAGTGCTCTGGCAGCACATATGTCTGAAAGTGGATATGACACCTAGGGAAGGGAGTGTGCTGGTGAATTCCAACTGTCCGAAACAGCAGCACAGCTCTTCCAGTGCAAAAACAACTCCATCTGCCTCATGAACTTCACATACCATCAGCTGTCCTTGCAGCTATCTAGGAAACCCTGTTGGGTCACTTCCGGTCCCATGCCCATTGAGCCCAGTGGGATGGAATCAAGCAGCTTCAGCACCCACACAAAACGAACATGGAGCTCCTCACTCAAGGCGCTCAAAACTCCACTTCCAATGACAAGTTCAGTGCCCAAGCCATTTCCCGCTGCATTGGAAATCAAGTGCTCTGGCAGCACATATATCTGAAAGTGGATATGACACCTAGGGAAGGGAGTGTGCTGGTGAATGGCAACTGCCTGAAGCAGCAGCACAGCTCTTCCAGTTGAAAAACAACTCCACCTGCCTCATGAACTTCACATGCCATCAGCTGTCCTGGCAGCTATCTAGGAAACCCTGTTTGGTCACTTCGGGTCCCATGCCCATTGAGCCCAGTGGGATGAAATCAAACAGCTTGAACACCCACACAAAGCGAACATGGAGCTCCTCTCTCAAGGCGCTCAGAACGCCACAGCCAAAGACAAGTTCATTGCCCAAGCCATTTCCCGCTGCCATGGAAACCAAGTGCTCTGGCAGCACATGTGTCTGAAAGTGGATATGACACCTAGGGAAGGGAGTGTGCTGGTGAATGGCAACTGCCCGAAGCAGCAGCACAGCTCTTCCACTGCCAAAACAACTCCACCTGCCTCATGAACTTCACATACCATCAGCTGTCCTGGCAGCTATCTAGGAAACCCTGTTGGGTCACTTCCGGTCCCATCCCCATTGAGCACAGTGGGATGAAATAAAGCAGCTTGAGCACCCACACAAAACGAATATGCAGCTCCTCACTCAAGGCGCTCAAAATTCCACAGCCAAAGACAAGTTCAGTGCCCAAGCTATTTCCTGCTGCCATGGAAACCAAGTGCTCTGGCAGCACATATGTCTGAAAGTGGATATGACACCTAGGGAAGGGAGTGTGGTCTTGAATGGCAACTGCCTGAAGCAGCAGCACAGCTCTTCCACTGCCAAAACAACTCCATCTGTCTCATGAACTTCACATACCATCAGCTGTCCTGCCAGCTACCTAGGAAACCCTGTTGGGTCACTTCCGGTCCCATGCCCATTGAGCCCAGTGGGATGGAATCAAGCAGCTTCAGCACCCACACAAAACGAACATGGAGCTCCTCACTCAAGGCGCTCAAAACTACAAGGCGAAACAGAATTCAGTGCCCAAGCCACTTCCCGCTGCCATGGAAACCAAGTGCTCTGGCAGCACATATGTCTGAAAGTGGATATGACACCTAGGGAAGGGAGTGTGCTGGTGAATGGCAACTGCCCGAAGCAGCAGCACAGCTCTTCCAGTGCCAAAACAACTCCACCTGCCTCATTAACTTCACATACCATCAGCTGTCCTGGCAGCTATCTAGGAAACCCTGTTGGGTCACTTCCGGTCCCATGCCCATTGAGCCCAGTGGGATGGAATCAAGCAGCTTCAGCACCCACACAAAACGAACATGGAGCTCCTCACTCAAGGCGCTCAAAACTACAAGGCGAAACAGAATTCAGTGCCCAAGCCACTTCCCGCTGCCATGGAAACCAAGTGCTCTGGCAGCACATATGTCTGAAAGTGGATATGACACCTAGGGAAGGGAGTGTGCTCGTGAATTCCAACTGTCCGAAACAGCAGCACAGCTCTTCCAGTGCCAAAACAACTCCATCTGCCTCATGAACTTCACATACCATCAGCTGTCCTGCCAGCTACCTAGGAAACCCTGTTGGGCCACTTCCGGTCCCATGTAGATTGAGCCATGTGGGATGGAATCAAGCAGCTTCAGCACCCACACAAAACGAATATGGAGCTCCTCACTCAAGGCTCTCAATACTACAAGGCGAAACAGAATTCAGTGCCCAAGCCATTTCCCGCTGCATTGGAAATCAAGTGCTCTGGCAGCACATATGTCTGAAAGTGGATATGACCCCTAAGGAAGGGAGTGTGTTGGTGCTGGTGAATGGCAACTGCCCGAAGCAGCAGCACAGCTCTTCCAGTGCCAAAACAACTCCACCTGCCTCATGAACTTCACATACCATCAGCTGTCCTGGCAGCTATCTAGGAAACCCTGTTGGGTCACTTCCGGTCCGATCCCCATTGAGCCCAGTGGGATGAAATTAAGCAGCTTGAGCACCCACACAAAACGAACATGCAGCTCCTCACTCAAGACGCTCAAAACTCCACGGCCAAAGAAAAGTTCAGTGCCCAAGCCATTTCCCGCTGCCATGGAAACCAAGTGCTCTGGCAGCACATATGTCTGAAAGTGTATATGACACCTAGGGAAGGGAGTGTGCTGGTGAATTCCGACTGTCCGAAACAGCAGCACAGCTCTTCCACTGCCAAAACAACTCCATCTGCCTCATGAACGTCACATACCATCAGCTGTCCTGGCAGCTATCTAGGCAACCCTGTGGGGTGACTTCCGGTCCCATGCCCATTGAGCCCAATGGGATGGAATCAAGCCGCTTGAGCACCCACACAAAACGAACATGGAGCTCCTCACTCAAGGCGCTCAAAACTCCACAGCCAAAGACAAGTTCAGTGCCCAAGCCATTTCCCGCAGCCATGGAAACCAAGTGCACTGGCAGCACATATGTCTGAAAGTGGATATGACACCTAGGGAACGGGGTGTGTTGGTGAATGGCAACTGCCCGAAGCAGCAGCACAGCTCTTCCAGTGCCAAAACAACTCCACCTGCCTCATGAACTTCACATACCATCAGCTGTCCTGGCAGCTATCTAGGAAACCCTGTTGCGTCACTTTGGGTCCCATGCCCATTGAGCCCAGTGGGATGAAATCAAACAGCTTGAACACCCACACAAAGCGAACATGGAGCTCCTCACTCAAGGCGCTCAAAACTCCACAGCCAAAGACAAGTTCAGTGCCTAAGCCATTTCCCGCTGCCATGGAAACCAAGTGCTCTGGCAGCACATATGTCTGAAAGTGGATATGACACCTAGGGAAGGGAGTGTGCTGGTGAATGGCAACTGCCCGAAGCAGCAGCACAGCTCTTCCAGTGCCAAAACAACTCCACCTGCCTCATGAACTTCACATACCATCAGCTGTCCTGGCAGCTATCTAGGAAACCCTGTTGGGTCACTTCCGGTCCCATCCCCATTGAGCACAGTGGGATGAAATAAAGCAGCTTGAGCACCCACACAAAATGAATATGCAGCTGCTCACTCAAGGCGCTCAAAATTCCACGGCCAAAGACAAGTTCAGTGCCCAAGCTATTTCCTGCTGCCATGGAAACCAAGTGCTCTGGCAGCACATATGTCTGAAAGTGGATATGACACCTAGGGAAGGGAGTGTGCTGGTGAATGGCAACTGCCTGAAGCAGCAGCACAGCTCTTCCACTGCCAAAACAACTCCATCTGCCTCATGAACTTCACATACCATCAGCTGTCCTGGCAGGTATCTAGGAAACCCTGTTGGGTCACTTCCGGTCCCATGCCCATTGAGCCCAGTGGGATGGAATCAAGCAGCTTCAGCACCCACACAAAACGAACATGGAGCTCCTCACTCAAGGCTCTCAAAACTACAAGGCGAAACAGAATTCAGTGCCCAAGCCACTTCCCGCTGCCATGGAAACCAAGTGCTCTGGCAGCACATATGTCTGAAAGTGGATATGACACCTAGAGAACTATGTGTGGTGGTGAATGGCAACTGCACGAAGCAGCAGCACAGCTCTTCCAGTGCCAAAACAACTCCACCTGCCTCATGAACTTCACATACCATCAGCTGTCCTGGAAGCTATCTAGGAAATCCTGTTGGGTCACTTCCGGTCCCAAGCCCATTGAGCCCAGTGGGATGGAATTATGCAGCTTCAGCACCCACACAAAACGAACATGGAGCTCCTCACTCAAGGCACTCAAAACTACATGGCGAAAGACAAGTTCAGTACCCAAGCCATTTCCTGCTGCCATGGAAATCAAGTGCTCTGGCAGCACATATGTCTGAAAGTGGATATGACACTTAGGGAAGGGAGTGTGCTGGTGAATGCCAACTGCCCGAAGCAGCAGCACAGCTCTTCTAGTACCAAAACAACTCCACCTGCCTCATGAACTTCACATACCATCAGCTGTCCTGGCAGCTATCTAGGAAACCCTGTTGGGTCACTTCCGGTCCCATGCCCATTGAGCCCAGTGGGATGGAATCAAGCAGCTTCAGCACCCACACGAAACAAACATGGAGCTCCTCACTCAAGGCGCTCAAAACTTCACGGCCAAAGACAAGTTCAGTGCCCAAGCCATTTCCCGCTGCCATGGAAACCAAGTGCTCTGGCAGCACATATGTCTGAAAGTGGATATGACACCTAGGGAAGGGAGTGTGGTGGTGAATGGCAACTGCCCGAAGCAGCAGCACAGCTCTTCCACTGCCAAAACAACTCCACCTGCCTCATGAACTTCACATACCATCAGCTGTCCTGGCAGCTATCTAGGAAACCCTGTTGGGTCACTTCCGGTCCCATGCCCATTGAGCCCAGTGGGATGAAATCAAGCAGCTTGAGCACCCACACAAAAAACGAACATGGAGCTCCTCACTCAAGGCGCTCAAAACTCCACAGCCAAAGACAAGTTCAGTGCCCAAGCCATTTCCCGCTGCCATGGAAACCAAGTGCTCTGGCAGCACATATGTCTGAAAGTGGATATGACACCTAGGGAAGGGAGTGTGCTGGTGAATGGCAACTGCCCGAAACAGAAACAAGGCTCTTCCAGTGCCAAAACAACTCCACCTGCCTCATGAACTTTACATACCATCAGCTGTCCTGCCAGCTATCTAGGAAACCCTGTTGGGTCACATCCGGTCCCATGCCCATTGAGCCCAGTGGGATGGAATCAAGCAGCTTGAGCACCCACACAAAGCAAACATGGAGCTTCTCACCTAAGGCACTCAAAACTCCACAGCCAAAGACAAGTTCAGTACCCAAGCCATTTCCCGCTGCCATGGAAACCAAGTGCTCTGGCAGCACATATGTCTGAAATTGGATATGACACCTAGGCAAGGGAGTGTGCTGGTGAATGGCAACTGCCCGAAGCAGCAGCACAGCTGTTCCAGTGCCAAAACAACTCCACCTGCCTCATGAACTTTACATACCATCAGCTGTCCTGGCAGCTATCTAGGAAACCCTGTTGGGTCACTTCCGGTCCCATGCCCATTGAGCCCAGTGGGATGGAATCAAGCAGCTTCTGCACCCACACAAAACGAACATGGAGCTCCTCACTCAAGGCGCTCAAAACTACACGGCCAAAGACAAGTTCAGTGCCCAAGCCATTTCCCGCTGCCATGGAAATCAAGTCCTCTGGCAGCACATATATCTGAAAGTGGATATGACACCTAGGGAAGGGAGTGTGGTATTGAATGCCAACTGCCTGAAGCAGCAGCACAGCTATTCCAGTGCCAAAACAACTCCACCTGCCTCATGAACTTCACATACCATCAGCTGTCCTGGCAGCTATCTAGGAAAACCTGTTGGGTCACTTCCGGTCCCATGCCCATTGAGCCCAGTGGGACGGAATCAAGCAGCTTCAGCACCCACACAAAACGAAGATGGAGCTTCTCACTCAAGGCGTTCAAAACTACATGGCGAAAGACATTTTTAGTGCCCAAGCCATTTCCCGCTGACATGGAAATCAGGTGCTCTGGCAGCACATATATCTGAAAGTGGATATGACACCTAGGGAAGGGAGTGTGTTGGTGAATGGCAACTGCCCGAAGCAGCAGCACAGCTCTTCCAGTGCCAAAACAACTCCACCTGCCTCATGAACTTCACATACCATCAGCTGTCCTGGCAGCTATCTAGGAAACCCTCTTGGGTCACTTCGGTTCCCATGCCCATTGAGCCCAGTGGGATGGATTCAACCAGCTTGAGCACCCACACAAAACGAACATGGAGCTCCTCACTCAACGCGCTCAAAACTCCACAGCCAAAGACAAGTTCAGTGCCCAAGCCATTTCCCGCTGCCATGGAAATCAAGTGCTCTGGCAGCACATATGTCTGAAAGTGGATATGACACCTAGGGAAGGGAGTGTGGTGGTGAATGGCAACTGCCCGAAGCAGCAGCACAGCTCTTCTAGTGCCAAAACAACTCCACCTGCCTCATGAACTTCACATACCATCAGCTGTCCTGGCAGCTATCTAGGAAACCCTGTTGGGTCACTTCCGGTCCCATGCCCATTGAGCCCAGTGGGATGGAATCAAGCAGCTTGAGCACCCACACAAAACGAACATGGAGCTCCTCACTCAAGGCGCTCAAAACTCCACAGCCAAAGACAAGTTCAGTGCCCAAGCCATTTCCCGCTGCCATGGAAATCAAGTGCTCTGGCAGCACATATGTCTGAAAGTGGATATGACACCTAGGGAAGGGAGTGTGCTGGTGAATGGCAACTGCCCGAAACAGAAACACTGATCTTCCAGTGCCAAAACAACTCCAACTGCCTCATGAACTTCATATACCATCAGCTGTCCTGACAGCTATCTATGAAACCCTGTTGGGTCACTTCCTGTCCCATGCCCATTGAGCCCAGTGTGATGGAATCAAGCAGCTTGAGCACCCACACAAAACGAACATGGAGCTCCTCACTCAAGGCGCTCAAAACTTGACAGCCAAAGACAAGTTCAGTGCCCAAGCCATTTCCCGCTGCCATGGAAACCAAGTGCTCTGGCAGCACATATGTCTGAAAGTGGATATGACACCTAGAGAACTATGTGTGGTGGTGAATGGCAACTGCCCGAAGCAGCAGCACAGCTCTTCCAGTGCCAAAACAACTCCACCTGCCTCATGAACTTTACATACCATCAGCTGTCCTGGCAGCTATCTAGGAAACCCTGTTGGGTCACTTCTGGTCCTATGCCCATTGAGCCCAGGGGGATGGAATCAAGCAGCTTCTGCACCCACACAAAACGAACATGGAGCTCCTCACTCAAGGCGCTCAAAACTACACGGCCAAAGACAAGTTCAGTGCCCAAGCCATTTCCCGCTGCCAAGGAAATCAAGTCCTCTGGCAGCACATATATCTGAAAGTGGATATGACACCTAGGGAAGGGAGTGTGGTATTGAATGCCAACTGCCTGAAGCAGCAGCACAGCTATTCCAGTGCCAAAACAACTCCACCTGCCTCATGAACTTCACATACCATCAGCTGTCCTGGCAGCTATCTAGGAAAACCTGTTGGGTCACTTCCGGTCCCATGCCCATTGAGCCCAGTGGGACGGAATCAAGCAGCTTCAGCACCCACACAAAACGAAGATGGAGCTTCTCACTCAAGGCGTTCAAAACTACATGGCGAAAGACATTTTTAGTGCCCAAGCCATTTCCCGCTGACATGGAAATCAAGTGCTCTGGCAGCACATATGTCTGAAAGTAGATATGACACCTAGAGAACTATGTGTGGTGGTGAATGGCAACTGCCCGAAGCAGCAGCACAGCTCTTCCAGTGCCAAAACAACTCCACCTGCCTCATGAACTTCACATACCATCAGCTGTCCTGGCAGCTATCTAGGAAACCCTGTTGGGTCACTTCCGGTCCCATGCCCATTGAGCCCAGTGGGATGAAATCAAGCAGCTTGAGCACCCACACAAAACGAACATGGAGCTCCTCACTCAAGGCGCTCAAAACTCCACAGCCAAAGACAAGTTCAGTGCCCAAGCCATTTCCCGCTGCCATGGAAACCAAGTGCTCTGGCAGCACAAATATCTGAAAGTGGATATGACACCTAGGGAAGGGAGTGTGGTGGTGAATGGCAACTGCCCGAAGCAGCAGCACAGCTCTTCCAGTGCCAAAACAACTCCACCTGCCTCATGAACTTCACATACCATCAGCTGTCCTTTCAGCTATCTAGGAAACCCTGTTGGGTCACTTCCGGTCCCATGCCCATTGAGACCAGTGGGATGGAATCAAGCAGCGTGAGCACCCACACAAAACGAACATGGAGCTGCTCACTAAAGGCGCTCAAAACTCCACGGCCAAAGACAAGTTCAGTGCCCAAGCCATTTCCCGCTGCCAAGGAAACCAAGTGCTCTGGCAGCACATATGTCTGAAAGTGGATATGACACCTAGAGAACTATGTGTGGTGGTGAGTGGCAACTGCCTGAAGCAGCAGCACAGCTCTTCCAGTGCCAAAACAACTCCACCTGCCTCATGAACTTCACATACCATCAGCTGTGCTGGCAGCTATCTAGGTAACCCTGTTGGGTCACTTCAGATCCCATGCCCATTGAGCCCAGTGGGATGGAATCAAGCAGCTTCAGCACCCAAAAAAAAACGAACATGCAGCTCCTCACTCAAGGCGCTCAAAACTTGACAGCCAAAGACAAGTTCAGTGCCCAAGCCATTTCCCGCTGCCATGGAAACCAAGTGCTCTGGCAGCACATATGTCTGAAAGTGGATATGACACCTAGGGAAGAGAGTGTGCTGGTGAATGGCAACTGCCCGAAGCAGCAGCACAGCTCTTCCAGTGCCAAAACAACTCCACCTGCCTCATGAACTTTACATACCATCAGCTGTCCTGGCAGCTATCTAGGAAACCCTGTTGGGTCACTTCCGGTCCTATGCCCATTGAGCCCAGTGGGATGGAATCAAGAAGCTTCAGCACCCACACGAAACAAACATGGAGCTCCTCACTCAAGGCACTCAAAACTTCACGGCCAAAGACAAGTTCAGTGCCCAAGCCATTTCCCGCTGCCATGGAAACCAAGTTCTGTGGCAGCACATATGTCTGAAAGTGGATATGACACCTAGGGAAGGGAGTGTGGTGGTGAATGGCAACTGCCCGAAGCAGCAGCACAGCTCTTCCAGTGCCAAAACAACTCCACCTGCCTCATGAACTTTACCTATGATCAGCTGTCCTGGCAGCTATCTAGGAAACCCTGTTGGGTCACTTCTGGTCCCATGCCCATTGAGCCCAGTGTGATGGAATCAAGCAGCTTGAGCACCCACACAAAACGAACATGGAGCTCCTCACTCAAGGCGCTCAAAACTTGACAGCCAAAGACAAGTTCAGTGCCCAAGCCATTTCCCGCTGCCATGGAAACCAAGTGCTCTGGCAGCACATATGTCTGAAAGTGGATATGACACCTAGAGAACTATGTGTGGTGGTGAATGGCAACTGCCCGAAGCAGCAGCACAGCTCTTCCAGTGCCAAAACAACTCCACCTGCCTCATGAACTTCACATACCATCAGCTGTCCTGGCAGCTATCTAGAAATCCTGTTGGGTCACTTCCGGTCCCAAGCCCATTGAGAACAGTGGGATGGAATTATGCAGCTTCAGCAACCACACAAAACGAACATGGAGCTCCTCACTCAAGGCACTCAAAACTACATGGCGAAAGACAAGTTCAGTACCCAAGCCATTTCCTGCTGCCATGGAAACCAAGTGCTCTGGCAGCACATATGTCTGAAAGTGGATATGACACCTAGGGAAGGGAGTGTGCTGGTGAATGCCAACTGCCCGAAGCAGCAGCACAGCTCTTCCAGTGCCAAGACAACTACACCTGCCTCATGAACTTCACATATCATCAGCTGTCCTGTCAGCTATCTAGGAAACCCTGTTGGGTCAGTTCAGGTCCCATGCCCATTGAGCCCAGTGGGATGGAATCAAGCAGCTTGAGCACCAACGCAATACGAACATGGAGCTCCTCACTCAAGGCGCTCAAAACTCCACAGCCAAAGACAAGTTCAGTGCCGAAGCCATTTCCCGCTGCCATGGAAACCAAGTGCTCTGGCAGCACATATGTCTGAAAGTGGATATGACACCTAGAGAACTATGTGTGGTGGTGAATGGCAACTGCCTGAAGCAGCAGCACAGCTCTTCCACTGCAAAAACAACTCCACCTGCCTCATGAACTTCACATACCATCAGCTGTGCTGGCAGCTATCTAGGAAACCCTGTTGGGTCACTTCAGATCCCATGCCCATTGAGCCCAGTGGGATGGAATCAAGCAGCTTCAGCACCCAAAAAAAACGAACATGGAGCTCCTCACTCAAGGCGCTCAAAACTCCACGGCCAAAGACAAGTTCAGTGCCCAAGCCATTTCCCGCTGCCATGGAAACCAAGTGCTCTGGCAGCACATATGTCTGAAAGTGGATATGACACCTAGGGAAGAGAGTGTGCTGGTGAATGGCAACTGCCCGAAGCAGCAGCACAGCTCTTCCAGTGCCAAAACAACTCCACCTGCCTCATGAACTTCACATACCATCAGCTGTCCTGGCAGCTATCTAGGAAACCCTGTTGGGTCACTTCCGGTCCCATGCCCATTGAGCCCAGTGGGATGGAATCAAGAAGCTTCAGCACCCACACGAAACAAACATGGAGCTCCCAACTCAAGGCGCTCAAAACTTCACGGCCAAAGACAAGTTCAGTGCCCAAGCCATTTCCCGCTGCCATGGAAACCAAGTGCTCTGGCAGCACATATGTCTGAAAGTGGATATGACACCTAGGGAAGGGAGTGTGGTGGTGAATGGCAACTGCCTCAAGCAGCAGCACAGCTCTTCCAGTGCCAAAACAACTCCACCTGCCTCATGAACTTCACATACCATCAGCTGTCCTGGCAGCTATCTAGGAAACCCTGTTGGGTCACTTCCGGTCCCATGCCCATTGAGCCCAGTGGGATGAAATCAAGCAGTTTCAGCACCCACACAAAACGAATATGGAGCTCCTCACTCAAGGCGCTCAAAACTCCACAGCCAAAGACAAGTTCAGTGCCCAAGCCATTTCCCGCTGCCATGGAAACCAAGTGCTCTGGCAGCACAAATATCTGAAAGTGGATATGACACCTAGGGAAGGGAGTGTGTTGGTGAATGGCAACTGCCCAAAGCAGAAGCACAGCTCTTCCAGTGCCAAAACAACTCCACCTGCCTCATGAACTTCACATACCATCAGCTGTCCTGGCAGCTATCTAGGAAACCCTGTTGAGTCACTTCTGGTCCCCTGCCCATTGAGCCCAGTGGGATGTAATTAAGCAGCTTCAGCACCCACACAAAGCGAACATGGAGCTCCTCACTCAAGGCACTCAAAACTCCACGGCCAAAGACAAGTTCAGTGCCCAAGCCATTTCCCGCTGCCATGGAAATCAAGTGCTCTGGCAGCACATATGTCTGAAAGTGGATATGACACCTATGGAAGGGAGTGTGGTGGTGAATGGCAACAGCCGGAAGCAGCAGCACAGCTCTTCCAGTGCCAAAACAACTCCACCTGCCTCATGAACTTCACATACCGTCAGCTGTCCTGGCAGATATCTAGGAAACCCTGTTGGGTCAGTTCCGGTCCCATGCCCATTGAGCCCAGTGGGATGGAATCAAGCAGCTTGAGCACCCACACAAAACGAACATGGAGCTCCTCACTCAAGGCACTCAAAACTCCACGGCCAAAGACAAGTTCAGTGATCAAGCCATTTCCCGCTGCCTTGGAAACCAAGTGCTCTGGCAGCACATATGTCTGAAAGTGGATATGACACCTAGGGAAGGGAGTGTGGTGGTGAATAACAACTGCCCGAAGCAGCAGCACAGCTCTTCCAGTGCCAAAACAACTCCACCTGCCTCATGAACTTCACATACCATCAGCTGTCCTGGCAGCTATCTAGGAAACCCTGTTGGGTCACTTCAGGTCCCATGCCCATTGAGCCCAGTGGGATGGAATCAAGCAGCTTGAGCACCCACACAAAGCGAACATGGAGCTCCTCACTCAAGGCGCTCAAAACTTGACAGCCAAAGACAAGTTCAGTGCCCAAGCCATTTCCCGCTGCCATGGAAACCAAGTGCTCTGGCAGCACATATGTCTGAAAGTGGATATGACACCTACGGAAGGGAGTATGTTGGTGAATGGCAACTGCCTGAAGCTGCAGCACAGCTATTCCAGTGCCTAAACAACTCCACCTGCCTCATGAACTTCACATACCATCAGCTGTCCTGGCAGCTATCTAGAAATCCCTGTTGGGTCACTTCCGGTCCCATGCCCATTGAGCCCAGTGGGATGGAATCAAGCAGCTTCAGCACCCACACAAAACGAATATGGAGCTCCTCACTCAAGGCACTCAAAACTACATAGCAAAAGACAAGTTCAGTGCCCAAGCCATTTCCCGCTGCCATGGAAACCAAGTGCTCTGGCAGCACATATGTCTGAAAGTGGATATGACACCAAGGGAAGGGAGTGTGTTGGTGAATGGCAACTGCCCGAAGTAGCAGCACAGCTCTTCCAGGGCCATAACAACTCCACCTGCCTCATGAACTTCACATACCATCAGCTGTCCTGGCAGCTATCTAGGAAACCCTGTTGGGTCACTTCCGGTCCCATGCCCATTGAGCCCAGTGGGATGGAATCAAGCAGCTTGAGCACCCACACAAAACGAACATGGAGCTCCTCACTCAAGGCACTCAAAACTCCACGGCCAAAGACAAGTTCAGTGCCCAAGCCATTTCCCGCTGCCATGGAAACCAAGTGCTCTGGCAGGACATATATCTGAAAGTGGATATGACACCTAGGGAAGGGAGCGTGGTATTGAATGCCAACTGCCTGAAGCAGCAGTACAGCTAATCCAGTGCCAAAACAACTCCACCTGCCTCATGAACTTCACATACCATCAGCTGTCCTGGCAGCTATCTAGGATACCCTGTTGGGTCACTTCGGGTTACATGCCCATTGAGCCCAGAGGGATGGAATCAAGCAGCTTCAGCACCCACACAAATCTAACATGGAGCTCCTCACTCAACGCGCTCAAAATTTGACAGCCAAAGACAAGTTCAGTGCCCAAGCCATTTCCCGCTGCCATGGAAACCAAATGCTCTGGCAGCACATATGTCTGAAAGTGGATATGACACCTAGGGAAGGGAGTATGTTGGTGAATGGCAACTGCCCGAAGCAGCAGCACAGCTCTTCCAGTGCCAAAACAACTCCACCTGCCTCATGAACTTCACATACCATCAGCTGTCCTGGCAGCTATCTAGGAAACCCTGTTGGGTCACTTCCGGTCCCATGCCCATTGAGCCCAGTGGGATGGAATCAAGCAGCTTGAGCACCCACACAAATCTAACATGGAGCTCCTCACTCAAGGCGCTCAAAACTACATGGCGAATGACATGTTCAGTGCCCAAGCCATTTCCCGCTGCCATGGAAACCAAGTGCTCTGGCAGCACATATGTCTGAAAGTGGATATGACACCTAGGGAAGGGATTGTGCTGCTGAATTGCAGCTGCCCGAAGCAGCAGCACAGCTCTTCCAGTGCCAAAACAACTCCACCTGCCTCATGAACTTCACATACCATCAGCTGTCCTGGCAGCTATCTAGAAATCAATGTTGGGTCTCTTCTGGTCCGATGCCCTTTGAGCCCATTGGGATGGAATTAAGCAGCTTCAGCACGAACACAAAACTAACATGGAGCTCCTCACTCAAGGCACTCAAAACTCCACGGCCAAAGACAAGTTCAGTGCCCAAGCCATTTCCCGCTGCCATGGAAACCAAGTGCTCTGGCAGCACATATGTCTGAAAGTGGATATGACACCTAGGGAAGGGAGTGTGGTGGTGAATAGCAACTGCCCGAAGCAGCAGCACAGCTCTTCCACTGCCAAAACAACTCCACCTGCCTCATGAACTTCACATACCATCAGCTGTCCTGGCAGCTATCTAGGAAACCCTGTTGGGTCACTTCCGGTCCCATGCCCATTGAGCCCAGTGGGATGGAATCAAGCAGGTTCAGTACCCACACAAATCTAACATGGAGTTCCTCACTCAAGGAGCTCAAAACTACATGGCGAATGACATGTTCAGTGCCCAAGCCATTTCCCGCTGCCATGGAAACCAAGTGCTCTGGCAGCACATATGTCTCAAAGTGGATATGACACCTACGGAAGGGAGTATGTTGGTGAATGGCAACTGCCTGAAGCTGCAGCACAGCTATTCCAGTGCCTAAACAACTCCACCTGCCTCATGAACTTCACATACCATCAGCTGTCCTGGCAGCTATTTAGGAAACCCTGTTGGGTCACTTCCGGTCCCATATCCATTCAGCCCAGTGGGATGGAATCAAGCAGCTTCAGCACCCACACAAAACGAATATGGAGCTCCTCACTCAAGGCACTCAAAACTACATAGCAAAAGACAAGTTCAGTGCCCAAGCCATTTCCCGCTGCCATGGAAACCAAGTGCTCTGGCAGCACATATGTCTGAAAGTGGATATGACACCAAGGGAAGGGAGTGTGTTGGTGAATGGCAACTGCCCGAAGTAGCAGCACAGCTCTTCCAGGGCCAAAACAACTCCACCTGCCTCACGAACTTCACATACCATCAGCTGTCCTGGCAGCTATCTAGGAAACCCTGTTGGGTCACTTCCGGTCCCATGCCCATTGAGCCCAGTGGGATGGAATCAAGCAGCCTGAGCACCCACACAAAACGAACATGGAGCTCCTCACTCAAGGCACTCAAAACTCCACGGCCAAAGACAAGTTCAGTGCCCAAGCCATTTCCCGCTGCCATGGAAATCAAGTGCTCTGGCAGGACATATGTCTGAAAGTGGATATGACACCTAGGGAAGGGAGTGTGGTATTGAATGCCAACTGCCTGAAGCAGCAGCACAGCTAATCCAGTGCCAAAACAACTCCACCTGGCTCATGAACTTCACATACCATCAGCTGTCCTGGCAGCTATCTAGGATACCCTGTTGGGTCACTTCGGGTTACATGCCCATTGAGCCCAGAGGGATGGAATCAAGCAGCTTCAGCACCCACACAAATCTAACATGGAGCTCCTCACTCAAGGCGCTCAAAACTACATGGCGAATGACATGTTCAGTGCCCAAGCCATTTCCCGCTGCCATGGAAACCAAGTGCTCTGGCAGCACATATGTCTGAAAGTGGATATGACACCTAGGGAAGGGAGTGTGCTGGTGAATGGCAACTGCCCGAAGCAGCAGCACAGCTCTTCCACTGCCAAAACAACTCCACCTGCCTCATGAACTTCACATACCATCAGCTGTCCTGGCAGCTATCTAGGAAACCCTATTGGGTCACTTCCGGTCCCATGCCCATTGAGCCCATTGGGATGGAATAAAGCAGCTTAGAAACCCACACAAAGCGAACATGGAGCTCCTCACTCAAGGCACTCAAAACTCCACGGCCAAAGACAAGTTCAGTGCCCAAGTCATTTCCCGCTGCCATGGAAACCAAGTGCTCTGGCAGCACATATGTCTCAAAGTGGATATGACACCTAGGGATGGGAGTGTGGTGGTGAATGGCAACTGTCCGAATTAGCATCACAGCTCTTCCAGTGCCAAAACAACTCCACCTGCCTCATGAACTTCACATACCATCAGCTGTCCTGGCAGCTATCTTGGAAACCCTGTTGGGTCACTTCCGGTCCCATGCCCATTGAGCCCAGTGGGATGGAATCAAGCAGCTTCAGCACCCACACAAAACGAACATGGAGCTCCTCACTCAAGGCACTCAAAACTCCACGGCCAAAGACAAGTTCAGTGCCCAAGCCATTTCCCGCTGCCTTGGAAACCAAGTGCTCTGGCAGCACATATGTCTGAAAGTGGATATGACAGCTAGGGAAGGGAGTGTGTTGGTGAATAACAACTGCCCGAAGCAGCAGCACAGCTCTTCCAGTGCCAAAACAACTCCACCTGCCTCATGAACTTCACATACCATCAGCTGTCCTGGCAGCTATCTAGGAAACCCTGTTGGGTCACTTCAGGTCCCATGCCCATTGAGCCCAGTGGGATGGAATCAAGCAGCTTCAGCACCCACACAAAGCGAACATGGAGCTCCTCACTCAAGGCGCTCAAAACTTGACAGCCAAAGACAAGATCAGTGCCCAAGCCATTTCCCGCTGCCATGGAAACCAAGTGCTCTGGCAGCACATATGTCTGAAAGTGGATATGACACCTACGGAAGGGAGTATGTTGGTGAATGGCAACTGCCTGAAGCTGCAGCACAGCTCTTCCAGTGCCTAAACAACTCCACCTGCCTCATGAACTTCACATACCATCAGCTGTCCTGGCAGCTATCTAGAAATCCCTGTTGGGTCACTTCCGGTCCCATGCCCATTGAGCCCAGTGGGATGGAATCAAGCAGCTTCAGCACCCACACAAAACGAACATGGAGCTCCTCACTCAAGGCGCTCAAAACTCCATGGCCAAAGAGAAGTTCAGTGCCCAAGCCATTTCCCGCTGCCATGGAAACCAAGTGCTCTGGCAGCACATATGTCTGAAAGTGGATATGACACCAAGGGAAGGGAGTGTGTTGGTGAATGGCAACTGCCCGAAGTAGCAGCACAGCTCTTCCAGGGCCAAAACAACTCCACCTGCCTCACGAACTTCACATACCATGAGCTGTCCTGGCAGCTATCTAGGAAACCCTGTTGGGTCACTTCCGGTCCCATGCCCATTGAGCCCAGTGGGATGGAATCAAGCAGCCTGAGCACCCACACAAAACGAACATGGAGCTCCTCACTCAAGGCACTCAAAACTCCACGGCCAAAGACAAGTTCAGTGCCCAAGCCATTTCCCGCTGCCATGGAAATCAAGTGCTCTGGCAGGACATATGTCTGAAAGTGGATATGACACCTAGGGAAGGGAGTGTGGTATTGAATGCCAACTGCCTGAAGCAGCAGCACAGCTAATCCAGTGCCAAAACAACTCCACCTGCCTCATGAACTTCACATACCATCAGCTGTCCTGGCAGCTATCTAGGATACCCTGTTGGGTCACTTCGGGTTACATGCCCATTGAGCCCAGTGGGATGGAATCAAGCAGCTTCAGCACCCACACAAATCTAACATGGAGCTCCTCACTCAACGCGCTCAAAATTTGACAGCCAAAAACAAGTTCAGTGCCCAAGCCATTTCCCGCTGCCATGGAAACCAAATGCTCTGGCAGCACATATGTCTGAAAGTGGATATGACACCTACGGAAGGGAGTATGTTGGTGAATGGCAACTGCCCGAAGCAGCAGCACAGCTCTTCCAGTGCCAAAACAACTCCACCTGCCTCATGAACTTCACATACCATCAGCTGTCCTGGCAGCTATCTAGGAAACCCTGTTGGGTCACTTCCGGTCCCATGCCCATTGAGCCCAGTGGGATGGAATCAAGCAGCTTGAGCACCCACACAAAACGAACATGGAGCTCCTCACTCAAGGCGCTCAAAACTACATGGCGAATGACATGTTCAGTGCCCAAGCCATTTCCCGCTGCCATGGAAACCAAGTGCTCTGGCAGCACATATGTCTGAAAGTGGATATGACACCTAGGGAAGGGAGTGTGGTGGTGAATAACAACTGCCCGAAGCAGCAACACAGCTCTTCCAGTGCCAAAACAACTCCACCTGCCTCATGAACTTCACATACCATCAGCTGTCCTGGCAGCTATCTAGGAAACCCTGTTGGGTCACTTCCGGTCCCATGCCCATTGAGCCCAGTGGGATGGAATCAAGCAGCTTCAGCACCCACACAAAACGAACATGGAGCTCCTCACTCAAGGCGCTCAAAACTACATGGCGAAAAACAGGTTCAGTGCCCAAGCCATTTCCCGCTGCCATGGAAATCAAGTGCTGTGGCAGGACATATATCTGAAAGTGGATATGACACCTAGGGAAGGGAGTGTGGTATTGAATGCCAACTGCCTGAAGCAGCAGCACAGCTATTCCAGTGCCAAAACAACTCCACCTGCCTCATGAACTTCACATACCATCAGCTGTCCTGGCAGCTATCTAGGAAACCCTGTTGGGTCAGTTCCGGTCCCATGCCCATTGAGCCCAGAGGGACGGAATCAAGCAGCTTCAGCACCCACACAAATCTAACATGGAGCTCCTCACTCAAGGCGCTCAAAACTTGACAGCCAAAGATAAGTTCAGTGCCCAAGTCATTTCCCGCTGCCTTGGAAACCAAGTGCTCTGGCAGCACATATGTCTGAAGGTGGATATGACACCTAGGGAAGGGAGTGTGGTGGTGAATAGCAACTGCCGGAAGCAGCAGCACAGCTCTTCCAGTGCCAAAACAACTCCACCTGCCTCATGAACTTCACATACCATCAGCTGTCCTGGCAGCTATCTAGAAATCCCTGTTGGTTCACTTCCGGTCCCATGCCCATTGAGCCCAGTGGGATGGCATCAAGCAGCTTCAGCACCCACACAAAACGAATATGGAGCTCCTCAATCAAGGCGCTCAAACCTCCACGGCCAAAGACAAATTCAGTGCCCAAGCCATTTCCCGCTGCCATGGAAACCAAGTGCTCTGGCAGCACATATGTCTGAAAGTGGATATGACACCTAGGGAAGGGAGTGTGGTGGTGAATGGCAACTGCCCGAAGCAGCAGCACAGCTCTTCCAGTGCCAAAACAACTCCACCTGCCTCATGAACTTCACATACCATCAGCTGTCCTGGCAGTATCTAGGAAACCCTGTTGGGTCACTTCCGGTCCCATCCCCATTGAGCCCAGTGGGATGGAATCAAGCAGCTTCAGCACCCACAGAAAACTAACATGGAGCTCCTCACTCAAGGCGCGCAAAACTGCACAGCCAAAGACAAGTTCAGTGCCCAAGCCATTTCCCGCTGCCATGGAAACCAAGTGCTCTGGCAGTACATATGTCTGAAAGTGGATATGACACC
Organism: Ochotona princeps; assembly: GCF_030435755.1. Lineage (NCBI taxonomy): Eukaryota > Metazoa > Chordata > Mammalia > Lagomorpha > Ochotonidae > Ochotona > Ochotona princeps. Next base: position 142,873,213 of record NC_080832.1, on the reverse strand, counting down.
TAGGGAAGGGAGTGTGGTGGTGAATGGCAACTGCCGGAAGCAGCAGCACAGCTCTTCCAGTGCCAAAACAACTCCACCTGCCTCATGAACTTCACATACCATCAGCTGTCCTGGCAGCTATCCAGGAAACCCTGTTGGGTCACTTCCGGTCCCATGCCCATTGAGCCCAGGGGGATGGAATCAAGCAGCTTGAGCACCCACACAAAACTAACATGGAGCTGTTCACTCAAGGCGCTCAAAACTCCACAGCCAAAGACAAGTTCAATGCCCAGGCCATTTCCCGCTGCCTTGGAAACCAAGTGCTCTGGCAGCACATATGTCTGAAAGTGGATATGACAGCTAGGGAAGGGAGTGTGCAGCTGAATTGCAACTGCCCGAAGCAGCAGCACAGCTCTTCCACTGTCAAAACAACTCCACCTGCCTCATGAACTTCACATACCATCAGCTGTCCTGGCACCTATCTAGGAAACCCTGTTGTGTCACTTCTGGTCCCATGCCCATTGAGCCCAGTGGGATGGAATCAAGCAGCTTCAGCACCCACACCAAACGAACATGGAGCTCCTCACTCAAGGCGCTCAAAACTACATGGCGAAAAACAAGTTCAGTGCCCAAGCCATTTCCCGCTACCATGGAAATCAAGTGCTCTGGCAGCACATATGTCTGAAAGTGGATATGACAGCTAGGGAAGGGAGCGTGGTGGTGAATGGCAACTGCCCGAAGCAGCAGCACAGCTCTTCCACTGCCAAAACAACTCCACCTGCCTCATGAACTTTACATACCATCAGCTGTCCTGGCAGCTATCTAGGAAACCCTGCTGGGTCACTTCCGGTCCCATGCCCATTGAGCCCATTGGGATGGAATCAAGCAGCTTAGAAACCCACACAAAGCGAACATGGAGCTCCTCACTCAAGGCACTCAAAACTCCACGGCCAAAGACAAGTTCAGTGCCCAAGTCATTTCCCGCTGCCATGGAAACCAAGTGCTCTGGCAGCACATATGTCTGAAAGTGGATATGACACCTAGGGAAGGGAGTGTGTTGGTGAATGGCAACTGTCCGAATCAGCAGCACAGCTCTTCCAGTGCCAAAACAACTCCACCTGCCTCATGAACTTCACATACCATCAGCTGTCCTGGCAGCTATCTAGGAAACCCTGTTGGGTCACTTCCGGTCCCACGCCCATTGAGCCCAGTGGGATGGAATCAAGCAGCTTCAGCACCCACACAAAACGAACATGGAGTTGTTCACTCAAGGCGCTCAAAAGCCAAAGCCAAGACAAGTTCAATGCCCAAGCCATTTCCCGCTGCCATGGAAACCAAGTGCTCTGGCAGCACATATGTCGGAAAGTGGATATGACACCTAGGTTAGAGAGTATGTTGGTGAATGGCAACTGGCCGAAGTAGCAGCACAGCTCTTCCAGTGCCAAAACAACTCCACCTGCCTCATGAACTTCACATACCATCAGCTGTCCTGGCAGCTATCTAGGAAACCCTGTTGGGTCACTTCCGGTCCCATGCCCATTGAGCCCAGTGGGATGGAATCAAGAAGCTTCAGCACCCACACAAATCTAACATGGAGCTCCTCACTCAAGGCGCTCAAACTCCACAGAACAAACAAGTTCAGTGCCCAAGCCATTTCCCGCTGCCATGGAAACCAAGTGCTCTGGCAGCACATATGTCTGAAAGTGGATATGACCCCTAGGGAAGGGAGTGTGGTGGTGAATGGCAACTGCCCGAAGAAGCAGCACAGCTCTTCCACTGCCAAAACAACCCCACCTGCCTCATGAACTTCACATACCATCAGCTGTCCTGGCAGCTATCTAGAAAACCCTGTTGTATCACTTCCGGTCCCATGCCCATTGAGCCCAGTGGGATGGAATCAAGCAGCTTCAGCACCCACACAAAACGAACATGGAGCTCCTTACTCAAGGCGATCAAAACTCCACGGAAAAAACAAGTTCAGTGCCCAAGCCATTTCCCGCTGCCATGGAAACCAAGTGCTCTGGCAGCACATATGTCTGAAAGTGGATATGACAGCTAGGGAAGGGAGTGTGCTGGTGAATGGCAACTGCCCGTAGCAGCGGCACAGCTCTTCCAGTGCCAAAACAACTCCACCTGCCTCCTGAACTTCCTGGCAGCTATTTAGGAAACCCTGTTGGGTCACTTCCGGTCCCATATCCATTCAGCCCAGTGGGATGGAATCAAGATTCTTGAGCACCCACACAAATCTAACATGGAGCTCCTCACTCAAGGCGCTCAAAACTTCACAGCCAAAGACAAGTTCAGTGCCCAAGCCATTTCCTGCTGCCATGGAAACCAAGTGCTCTGGCAGCACATATGTCTGAAAGTGGATATGACACCTAGGGAAGGGAGTGTGCTGGTGAATGGCAACTGCCCGAAGCACCAGCACAGATCTTCCACTGCCAAAACAAATCCACCTGCCTCATGAACTTCCTGGCAGCTATCTAGGAAACCCTGTTGGGTCACTTCCGGTCCCATGCCCATTCAGCCCAGTGGGATGGAATCAAGAAGCTTCAGCACCCACACAAATCTAACATGGAGCTCCTCACTCAAGGTGATCAAAACTCCACGGCGAAAACAAGTTCAGTGCCCAAGCCATTTCCCGCTGCCATGGAAACCAAGTGCTCTGGCAGCACATATGTCTGAAAGTGGATATGACAGCTGGGAAGGGAGTGTGCTGGTGAATGGCAACTGCCCGAAGCAGCAGCACAGCTCTTCCACTGCCAAAACAATCCTCCTGCCTCATGAACTTCACATACCATCAGCTGTCCTGGCAGCTATCTAGGAAACCCTGTTGGGTCACTTCCGGTCCCATGCCCATTGAGCCCAGTGGGATGCAATGAAGCAGCTTCAGCACCCACACAAAACGAACATGGAGCTCCTCACTCAAGGCGCTCAAACTCCACGGAACAAACAAGTTCAGTGCCCAAGCCATTTCCCGCTGCCATGGAAACCAAGTGCTCTGGCAGCACATATGTCTGAAAGTGGATATGACCCCTAGGGAAGGGAGTGTGGTGGTGAATGGCAACTGCCCGAAGCAGCAGCACAGCTCTTCCACTGCCAAAACAATCCTCCTGCCTCATGAACTTCACATACCATCAGCTGTCCTGGCAGCTATCTAGGAAACCATGTTGGGTCACTTCCGGCACCATGCCCATTGAGCCCAGTGGGATGGAATCAAGAAGCTTCAGCACCCACACAAATCTAACATGGAGCTCCTCACTCAAGGCGCTCAAACTCCACGGAACAAAGAAGTTCAGTGCCCAAGCCATTTCCCGCTGCCATGGAAACCAAGTGTTCTGGCAGCACATATGTCTGAAAGTGGATATGACCCCTAGGGAAGGGAGTGTGGTGGTGAATGGCAACTGCCCGAAGCAGCAGCACAGCTCTTCCACTGCCAAAACAACCCCACCTGCCTCATGAACTTCATATACCATCAGCTGTCCTGGCAGCTATCTAGAAAACCCTGTTGTATCACTTCCGGTCCCATGCCCATTGAGCCCAGTGGGATGGAATCAAGCAGCTTCAGCACCCACACAAAACGAACATGGAGCTCCTTACTCAAGGCGATCAAAACTCCATGGAAAAAACAAGTTCAGTGCCCAAGCCATTTCCCGCTGCCATGGAAACCAAGTGCTCTGGCAGCACATATGTCTGAAAGTGGATATGACACCTAGGGAAGGGAGTGTGCTGGTGAATGGCAACTGCCCGTAGCAGCGGCACAGCTCTTCCAGTGCCAAAACAACTCCACCTGCCTCCTGAACTTCCTGGCAGCTATTTAGGAAACCCTGTTGGGTCACTTCCGGTCCCATATCCATTCAGCCCAGTGGGATGGAATCAAGATTCTTGAGCACCCACACAAATCTAACATGGAGCTCCTCACTCAAGGCGCTCAAAACTTCACAGCCAAAGACAAGTTCAGTGCCCAAGCCATTTCCTGCTGCCATGGAAACCAAGTGCTCTGGCAGCACATATGTCTGAAAGTGGATATGACACCTAGGGAAGGGAGTGTGCTGGTGAATGGCAACTGCCCGAAGCACCAGCACAGATCTTCCACTGCCAAAACAAATCCACCTGCCTCATGAACTTCCTGGCAGCTATCTAGGAAACCCTGTTGGGTCACTTCCGGTCCCATGCCCATTGAGCCCAGTGGGATGGAATCAAGAAGCTTCAGCACCCACACAAATCTAACATGGAGCTCCTCACTCAAGGTGATCAAAACTCCACGGCGAAAACAAGTTCAGTGCCCAAGCCATTTCCCGCTGCCATGGAAACCAAGTGCTCTGGCAGCACATATGTCTGAAAGTGGATATGACACCTAGGGAAGGGAGTGTGCTGGTGAATGGCAAGTGCCCGAAGCAGCAGCACAGCTCTTCCACTGCCAAAACAACTCCACCTGCCTCATGAACTTCACATACCATCAGCTGTCCTGGCAGCTATGTAGGAAAACCTGTTGGGTCACTTCCGGTCCCATGCCCATTGAGCCCAGTGGGATGGAATCAAGCAGCTTCAGCACCCACACAAAACGAACATGGAGCTCCTCACTCAAGGCGCTCAAAACTCCTCGGCCAAAGACAAGTTCAGTGCCGAAGCCATTTCCTGCTGCCATGGAAACCAAGTGCTCTGGCAGCACATATGTCTGAAAGTGGATATGACACCTAGGGAAGGGAGTGTGCTGGTGAATGGCAACTGCCCGAAGCAGCAGCACAGCTCTTCCAGTGCAAAAACAACTCCACCTGCCTCATGAACTTCACATACCATCAGCTGTCCTGGCAGCTATCTAGGAAACCCTGTTGGGTCACTTCCGGTCCCATGCCCATTGAGCCCAGTGGGATAGAATCAAGCAGCTTCAGCACCCACACAAAACGAACATGGAGCTCCTCACTCAAGGCGCTCAAAACTCCGCAGCCAAAGACTAGTTTAGTGCCCAAGCCATTTCCCGCTGCCATGGAAACCAAGTGCTCTGGCAGCACATATGTCTGAAAGTGGATATGACTCCTAGGGAAGGGAGTATGCTGGAGAATGGCAACTGCCCGAAGCAGCAGCACAGCTCTTCCACTGCCAAAAGAACTCCACCTGCCTCTTGAACTTCCTGGCAGCTATCTAGGTAACAATGTTGGGTCACTTCCGGTCCCATGCCCATTGAGACCAGCGGGATGGAATCAAGAAGCTTCAGCACACACACAAATCTAACATGGAATCTTCAATCAAGGTGCTAAATACTCCGACGGCAAAGACAAGTTCAGTGCCCAAGCCATTTCCCGCTGCCATGGAAACCCAGTGCTCTGGCAGCACATATGTCTGAAAGTGGATATGACCCCTAGTGAAGGGAGTGTGCTGGTGAATGGCAACTGCCCGAAGCAGCAGCACAGCTCTTCCACTGACAAAACAACTCCACCTGCCTCATGAACTTCACATACCATCAGCTGTCCTGGCAGCTATCTAGGAAACCCTGTTGTGTCACTTCCGGTCCCATGCCCTTTGAGCCCAGTGGGATGGAATCAAGCAGCTTCAGCACCCACACAAAACGAACATGGAGCTCCTCACTCAAGGTGCTCAAAACTCCTCGGCCAAAGACAAGTTCAGTTCCCATGCCATTTCCTGCTGCCATAGCAACCAAGTGCTCTGGCAGCACATATGTCTGAAAGTGGATATGACACCTAGGGAAGGGAGTATGCTGGAGAATGGCAACTGCCCGAAGCAGCAGCACAGCTCTTCCAGTGCCAAAACAACTCCACCTGCCTCATGAACTTCCTGGCAGCTTTCTAGGTTACAATGTTGGGTCACTTCCGGTCCCATGCCCATTGGGACCAGCGGGATGGAATCAAGAAGCTTCAGCACCCACACAAAACGAACATGGAGCTCCTCACTCAAGGCGCTCAAAACTCCACAGCCAAAGACAAGTTCAGTGCCCAAGCCATTTCCCGCTGCCATGGAAACCAAGTGCTCTGGCAGCACATATGTCTGAAAGTGGATATGACACCTAGGGAAGGGAGTGTGGTGGTGAATGGCAACTGCCCGAAGCAGCAGCACAGCTCTTCCACTGCCAAACAACTCCACCTGCCTCATGAACTTCACATACCATCAGCTGTCCTGGTAGCTATCTAGGAAACCCTGTTGGGTCAATTCCGGTCCCATGCCCATTGAGCCCAGTGGGATAGAATCAAGCAGCTTCAGCACCCACACAAAACGAACATGGAGCTCCTCACTCAAGGCGCTCAAAACTCCGCAGCCAAAGACTAGTTCAGTGCCCAAGCCATTTCCCGCTGCCATGGAAACCAAGTGCTCAGGCAGCACATATGTCTGAAAGTGGATATGACACCTAGGGAAGGGAGTATGCCGGAGAATGGAAACTGCCCGAAACAGCAGCACAGCTCTTCCAGTGCCAAAACAACTCCACCTGCCTCATGAACTTCCTGGCAGCTATCTAGGTAACCCTGTTGGGTCACTTCCGGTCCCATGCCAATTAAGACCAGCGGGATAGAATCAAGAAGCTTCAGCACCCAAACAAATCTAACATGGAGCTCTTCACTCAAGGCGCTAAATACTCCGACGGCAAAGACAAGTTCAGTGCCCAAGCCATTTCCCGCTGCCATGGAAACCCAGTGCTCTGGCAGCACATATGTCTGAAAGTGGATATGACCCCTAGTGAAGGGAGTGTGCTGGTGAATGGCAACTGCCCGAAGCAGCAGCACAGCTCTTCCACTGCCAAAACAACTCCACCTGCCTCATGAACTTCACATACCATCAGCTGTCCTGGCAGCTATCTAGGAAACCCTGTTGGGTCACTTCCGGTCCCATGCCCATTGAGCCCAGTGGGATGGAATCAAGCAGCTTCAGCACCCACACAAAACGAACATGGAGCTCCTCACTCAAAGCGCTCAAAACTCCACAGCCAAAGACAAGTTCAGTGCCCAAGCCATTTCCCGCTGCCATGGAAACCAAGTGCTCTGGCAGCACATATGTCTGAAAGTGGATATGACACCTAGGGAAGGGAGTGTGCTGGTGAATGGCAACTGCCCGAAGCAGCAGCACAGCTCTTCCACTGCCAAAAGAACTCCACCTGCCTCATGAACGTCACATACCATCAGCTGTCCTGGCAGCTATCTAGGACACCCTGTTGGGTCACTTCCGGTCCCATGCCCATTGAGCCCAGTGGGATGGAATCAAGCAGCTTCAGCACCCACACAAAACGAACATGGAGCTCCTCACTCAAGGCGCTCAAAACTCCACGGCCAAAGACAAGTTCAGTGCCCAAGCCATTTCCCGCTGCCATGGAAACCAAGTGCTCTGGCAGCACATATGTCTGAAAGTGGATATGACACCTAGGGAAGGGAGTGTGGTGGTGAATGGCAACTGCCCGAAGCAGCAGCACAGCTCTTCCACTGCCAAAACAACTCCACCTGCCTCATGAACTTCACATACCATCAGCTGTCTTGGCAGCTATCTAGGAAACCCTGTTGGGTCACTTCCGGTCCCATGCCCTTTGAGCCCAGTGGGATGGAATCAAGCAGCTTCAGCACCCACACAAAACGAACATGGAGCTCCTCACTCAAGGTGCTCAAAACTCCTCGGCCAAAGACAAGTTCAGTTCCCATGCCATTTCCCGCTGCCATAGCAACCAAGTGCTCTGGCAGCACATATGTCTGAAAGTGGATATGACACCTAGGGAAGGGAGTGTGCTGGAGAATGGCAACTGCCCGAAGCAGCAGCACAGCTCTTCCACTGCCAAAACAACTCCACCTGCCTCATGAACTTCACATACCATCAGCTGTCCTGGCAGCTATCTAGGAAACCCTGTTGGGTCACTTCCGGTCCCATGCCCTTTGAGCCCAGTGGGATGGAATCAAGAAGCTTCAGCACCCACACAAAACGAACATGGAGCTCCTCACTCAAGGTGCTCAAAACTCCTCGGCCAAAGACAAGTTCAGTTCCCATGCCATTTCCCGCTGCCATGGAAACCAAGTGCTCTGGCAGCACATATGTCTGAAAGTGGATATGACACCTAGGGAAGGGAGTGTGCTGGAGAATGGCAACTGCCCGAAGCAGCAGCACAGCTCTTCCACTGCCAAAACAACTCCACCTGCCTCATGAACTTCACATACCATCAGCTGTCCTGGCAGCTATCTAGGAAACCCTGTTGGGTCACTTCTGGTCCCATGCCCATTGAGCCCAGTGGGATGGAATCAAGAAGCTTCAGCACCCACAGAAAACGAATATGGAGCTCCTCACTCAAGGCGCTCAAAACTCCTCGGCCAAAGACAAGTTCAGTGCCCAAGCCATTTCCCGCTGCCATGGAAACCAAGTGCTCTGGCAGCACATATGTCTGAAAGTGGATATGACACCTAGGGAAGGGAGTCTGGTGGTGAATGGCAACTGCCCGAAGCAGCAGCACAGCCCTTCCAGTGCCAAAACAACTCCACCTGCCTCATGAACTTCACATACCATCAGCTGTCCTGGCAGCTATCTAGGAAACCCTGTTGGGTCACTTCCGGTCCCATGCCCATTGAGCCCAGTGGGATGGAATCAAGAAGCTTCAGCACCCAAACAAATCTAACATGGAGCTCTTCACTCAAGGCGCTAAATACTCCGCAGCCAAAGACAAGTTCAGTGTCCAAGCCATTTCCCGCTGAAATGGAAACCAAGTGCTCTGGCAGCACATATGTCTGAAAGTGGATATGACACCTAGGGACGGGAGTGTGGTGGTGAATGGCAACTGCCCGAAGCAGCAGCACAGCTCTTCCAGTGCCAAAACAACTCCACCTGCCTCATGAACTTCACATACCATCAGCTGTCCTGGCAGCTATCAGGAAACCCTGTTGGGTCACTTCCGGTCCCATGCCCATTGAGCCCAGTGGGATGGAATCAAGCAGCTTCAGCACCCACACAAAACTAACATGGAGCTCCTCACTCAAGGCGCTCAAAACTTCGCAGCCAAAGACAAGTTCAGTGCCCAAGCCATTTCCCGCTGCCATGGAAACCAAGTGCTCTGGCAGCACATATGTCTGAAAGTGGATATGACACCTAGGGAAGGGAGTGTGCTGGTGAATGGCAACTGCCTGAAACAGCAGCACAGCTCTTCCACTGCCAAAACAACTCCACCTGCCTCATGAACTTCACATATCATCAGCTGTAATGGCAGCTATCTAGGAAACCCTGTTGGGTCACTTCCGGTCCCATGCCCATTGAGCCCAGTGGGATGGAATCAAGCAGCTTCAGCACACACACAAAACGAACATGGAGCTCCACATTCAAGGCGATCAAAACTCCGCAGCCAAAGACAAGTTCAGTGCCCAAGCCATTTCCCGCTGCCATGGAAACCAAGTGCTCTGGCAGCACATATGTCTGAAAGTGGATATGACACCTAGGGAAGGGAATGTGCTGGTGAATGGCAAAGGCCAGAAGCAGCAGCACAGCTCTTCCACTGCCAAAACAACTCCACCTGCCTCATGAACTTCCTGGCAGCTCTCTAGGAAACCCTGTTGTGTCACTTACGGTCCCATGCCCATTGAGCCCAGTGGGATGGAATCAAGCAGCTTCAGCACCCACACAAAACGAACATGGAGCTCCTCACTCAAGGCGCTCAAAACTCCACAGCCAAAGACAAGTTCAGTGCCTAAGCCATTTCCCGCTGCCATGGAAACCAAGTGCTCTGGCAGCGCATATGTCTGAAAGTGGATTTGACACCTAGGGAAGGGAGTCTGTTGGTGAATGGCAACGGCCCGAAGCAGCAGCACAGCTCCTACAGTGTCAAAACAACTCCACCTGAATCATGAACTTCACATACCATCAGCTGTCCTGGCAGCTATCTAGGAAACCCTGTTGGGTCACTTCCGGTCCCATGCCCATTGAGCCCATTGGGATGGAATCAAGCAGCTTCAGCACCCACACAAAACTAACAAGGAGCTCCTCACTCAAGGTTCTCAAAACTCCTCGGTCAAAGACAAGTTCAGTGCCCAAGCCATTTCCTGCTGCCATGGAAACCAAGTGCTCTGGCAGCACATATGTCTGAAAGTGGATATGACACCTAGGGAAGGGAGTGTGTTGGTGAATGGCAACTGCCCGAAGCAGCAGCACAGCTCTTCCACTGCCAAAACAACTCCACCTGCCTCATGAACTTCACATACCAACAGCTGTCCTGGCAGCTATCTAGGAAACCCTGTTGGGTCACTTCTGTTCCCATGCCCATTGAGCCCAGTGGGATGGAATCAAGCAGCTTCAGCACCCACACAAAACGAACATGGCGCTCCTCAGTCAAGGCGCACAAAACTCCTCGGCCAATGACAAGTTCAGTGCCCAAGCCATTTTCTGCTGCCATGGAAACCAAGTGCTCTGGCAGCACATATGTCTGAAAGTGGATATGACACCTAGGGAAGGGAGTGTGGTGGTGAATGGCAACTGCCCGGAGCAGCAGCACAGCTCTTCCAGTGCCAAAACAACTCCACCTGCCTCATGAACTTCCTGGTAGCTCTCTAGGAAACCCTGTTGTGTCACTTCCGGTCCCATGCCCATTGAGCCCAGTGAGATGAAATGAAGCAGCTTCTGCACCCACACAAAACGAACATGGAGCTCCTCACTCAAGGCGCTAAATCTCCACAGCCAAAGACAAGTTCAGTGCAAAAGCTATATCCCGCTGCCATGGAAACCAAGTGCTCTGGCAGCACATATGTCTGAAAGTGGATATGACACCTAGGGAAGGGAGTGTGCTGGTGAATGGCAACTACCCGAAGCAGCAGCACAGCTCTTCCACTGCCAAAACAACTCCACCTGCCTCATGAACTTCACATCCCATCAGCTGTCCTGGCAGCTATCTAGGAAACCCTGTTGGGTCACTTCCGGTCCCATGCCCATTGAGCCCAGTGGGATGGAATCAAGCAGCTTCAGCACCCACACAAAAGGAACATGGAGCTCCTCACTCAAGGCGCTCAAAACTCCGCAGAGAAAGACAAGTTCAGTGCCCAAGCCATTTCCCGCTGCCATGGAAACCAAGTGCTCTGGCAACACATATGTTTGAAAGTGGATATGACACCTAGGGAAGGGAGTGTGCTGGTGAATGGCAACTGCCCGAAGCAGCAGCACAGCTCTTCCACTGCCAAAACAACTCCACCTGCCTCATGAACTTCACATACCAACAGCTGTCCTGGCAGCTATCTAGGAAACCCTGTTGGGTCACTTCTGGTCCCATGCCCATTGAGCCCAGTGGGATGGAATCAAGCAGCTTCAGCACCCACACAAAACTAACATGGAGCTCCTCACTCAAGGCGCACAAAACTCCTCGGCCAATGACAAGTTCAGTGCCCAAGCCATTTCCCGCTGCCATGGAAACCAAGTGCTCTGGCAGCACATATGTCTGAAAGTGGATATGACACCTAGGGAAGGGAGTCTGGTGGTGAATGGCAACTGCCCGAAGCAGCAGCACAGCTCTTCCACCTCCAAAACAACTCCACCTGCCTCATGAACTTCCTGGTAGCTCTCTAGGAAACCCTGTTGTGTCACTTCCGGTCCCATGCCCATTGAGCCCAGTGAGATGAAATGAAGCAGCTTCGGCACCCACACAAAACGAACACGGAGCTCCTCACTCAAGGCGCTAAATACTATACAGCCAAAGACAAGTTCAGTGCAAAAGCTATATCCCGCTGCCATGGAAACCAAGTGCTCTGGCAGCACATATGTCTGAAAGTGGATATGACACCTAGGGAAGGGAGTGTGCTGGTGAATGGCAACTGCCCGAAGCAGCAGCACAGCCCTTAAAGTGCCAAAACAACTCCACCTGCCTCATGAACTTCACATACCATCAGCTGTCCTGGCAGCTATGTAGGAAACCCTGTTGGGTCACTTCCGGTCCCATGCCCATTGAGCCCAGTGGGATGGAATCAAGCAACTTGAACACCCACACAAAACTAACATGGAGCTCCTCACTCAAGGCGCTCAAAACTCCGCAGAGAAAGACAAGTTCAGTGCCCAAGCCATTTCCTGCTGCCATGGAAACCAAGTGCTCTGGCAACACATATGTTTGAAAGTGGATATGACACCTAGGGAAGGGAGTGTGCTGGTGAATGGCAACTGCCCGAAGCAGCAGCACAGCTCTTCCACTGCCAAAACAACTCCACCTGCCTCATGAACTTCACATACCAACAGCTGTCCTGGCAGCTATCTTGGAAACCCTGTTGGGTCACTTCCGGTCCCATGCCCATTGAGCCCAGTGGGATGGAATCAAGCAGCTTGAGCACCCAAACAAATCTAACACGGAGCACCTCACTCAAGGCGCTAAATACTCCGCAGGCAAAGACAAGTTCAGTGCCCAAGCCATTTCCCGCTGCCATGGAAACCAAGTTTTGTGGCAGCACATATGTCTGAAAGTGGATATGACACCTAGGGAAGGGAGTGTGCTGGTGAATGGCAACTGCCCGAAGCAGCAGCACAGCTCTTCCAAGCCAAAACAACCCCACCTGCCTCATGAACTTCACATACCATCAGCTGTCCTGGCAGCTATCTAGGAAACCCTGTTGGGTCACTTCCGGTCCCATGCCCATTGAGATCAGGGAGATGGAATCAAGCAGATTCAGCACCCACACAAAACGAACATGGCGCTCCTCAGTCAAGGCGCACAAAACTCCTGGCCAATGACAAGTTCAGTGCCCAAGCCATTTTCTGCTGCCATGGAAACCAAGTGCTCTGGCAGCACATATGTCTGAAAGTGGATATGACACCTAGGGAAGGGAGTGTGTTGGTGAATGGTAACTGCCCGAAGCAGCAGCACAGCTCTTCCAGTGCCAAAACAACTCCACCTGCCTCATGAACTTCACATACCATCAGCTGTCCTGGCAGCTATCTAGGAAACCCTGTTGGGTCACTTCTGGTCCCATGCCCATTGAGCCCAGTGGGATGGAATCAAGCAGCTTCAGCACCCACACAAAACTAACATGGAGCTCCTCACTCAAGGCGCACAAAACTCCTCGGCCAATGACAAGTTCAGTGCCCAAGCCATTTCCCGCTGCCATGGAAACCAAGTGCTCTGGCAGCACATATGTCTGAAAGTGGATATGACACCTAGGGAAGGGAGTGTGCTGGTGAATGGCAACTGCGCGAAGCAGCAGCACAGCTCTTCCACTGCCAAAACAACTCCACCTGCCTCATGAACTTCCTGGTAGCTCTCTAGGAAACCCTGTTGTGTCACATCCGGTCCCATGCCCATTGAGCCCAGTGAGATGAAATGAAGCAGCTTCGGCACCCACACAAAACGAACACGGAGCTCCTCACTCAAGGCGCTAAATACTCCACAGCCAAAGACAAGTTCAGTGCAAAAGCTATATCCCGCTGCCATGGAAACCAAGTGCTCTGGCAGCACATATGTCTGAAAGTGGATATGACACCTAGGGAAGGGAGTGTGCTGGTGAATGGCAACTGCCCGAAGCAGCAGCACAGCTCTTCCCCTGCCAAAACAACTCCACCTGCCTCATGAACTTCACATACCATCAGCTGTCCTGGCAGCTATCTAGGAAACCCTGTTGGGTCACTTCCGGTCCCATGCCCATTGAGCCCAGTGGGATGGAATCAAGCAACTTGAACACCCACACAAAACTAACATGGAGCTCCTCACTCAAGGCGCTCAAAACTCCGCAGAGAAAGACAAGTTCAGTGCCCAAGCCATTTCCTGCTGCCATGGAAACCAAGTGCTCTGGCAACACATATGTTTGAAAGTGGATATGACACCTAGGGAAGGGAGTGTGCTGGTGAATGGCAACTGCCCGAAGCAGCAGCACAGCTCTTCCACTGCCAAAACAACTCCACCTGCCTCATGAACTTCACATACCAACAGCTGTCCTGGCAGCTATCTAGGAAACCCTGTTGGGTCACTTCTGGTCCCATGCCCATTGAGCCCAGTGGGATGGAATCAAGCAGCTTGAGCACCCAAACAAATCTAACACGGAGCACCTCACTCAAGGCGCTAAATACTCCGCAGGCAAAGACAAGTTCAGTGCCCAAGCCATTTCCCGCTGCCATGGAAACCAAGTTTTGTGGCAGCACATATGTCTGAAAGTGGATATGACACCTAGGGAAGGGAGTGTGCTGGTGAATGGCAACTGCCCGAAGCAGCAGCACAGCTCTTCCAAGCCAAAACAACCCCACCTGCCTCATGAACTTCACATACCATCAGCTGTCCTGGCAGCTATCTAGGAAACCCTGTTGGGTCACTTCCGGTCCCATGCCCATTGAGCCCAGTGGGATGGAATCAAGCAGATTCAGCACCCACACAAAACGAACATGGCGCTCCTCAGTCAAGGCGCACAAAACTCCTGGCCAATGACAAGTTCAGTGCCCAAGCCATTTTCTGCTGCCATGGAAACCAAGTGCTCTGGCAGCACATATGTCTGAAAGTGGATATGACACCTAGGGAAGGGAGTGTGTTGGTGAATGGTAACTGCCCGAAGCAGCAGCACAGCTCTTCCACTGCCAAAACAACTCCACCTGCCTCATGAACTTCACATACCATCAGCTGTCCTGGCAGCTATCTAGGAAACCCTGTTGGGTCACTTCTGGTCCCATGCCCATTGAGCCCAGTGGGATGGAATCAAGCAGCTTCAGCACCCACACAAAACTAACATGGAGCTCCTCACTCAAGGCGCACAAAACTCCTAGGCCAATGACAAGTTCAGTGCCCAAGCCATTTCCCGCTGCCATGGAAACCAAGTGCTCTGGCAGCACATATGTCTGAAAGTGGATATGACACCTAGGGAAGGGAGTCTGGTGGTGAATGGCAACTGCCCGAAGCAGCAGCACAGCTCTTACACTGCCAAAACAACTCCACCTGCCTCATGAACTTCACATACCATCAGCTGTCCTGGCAGCTATCTAGGAAACCCTGTTGGGTCACTTCCGGTCCCATGCCCATTGAGCCCAGTGGGATGGAATCAAGCAGCTTCAGCACCCAAACAAAACGAACATGGAGCTCCGCACTCAAGGCGCTCAAAACTTCGCAGCCAAAGACAAGTTCAGTGCCCAAGCCATTTCCCGCTGCCATGGAAACCAAGTGCTGTGGCAGCACATATGTCTGAAAGTGGATATGACACCTAGGGAAGGGAGTGTGTTGGTGAATGGAAACTGCCCGAAGCAGCAGCACAGCTCTTCCACTGCCTAAACAACTCCACCTGCCTCATGAACTTCCTGGCAGCTATCTAGGTAACCCTGTTGGGTCACTTCCGGTCCCATGCCCATTGAGCCCAGTGGGATGGAATCAAGCAGCTTCAGCACCCGCACAAATCTAACATGGAGCACCTCACTCAAGGCGCTAAATACTCCTCAGGCAAAGACAAGTTCAGTGCCCAAGCCATTTCCCGCTGCCATGGAAACCAAGTTTTGTGGCAGCACATATGTCTGAAAGTGGATATGACACCTAGGGAAGGGAGTGTGCTGGTGAATGGCAACTGCCCGAAGCAGCAGCACAGCTCTTCCACTGCCAAAACAACTCCACCTGCCTCATGAACTTCACATACCATCAGCTGTCCTGGCAGCTATCTAGGAAACCCTGTTGGGTCACTTCCAGTCCCATGCCCATTGAGCCCAGAGGGATGGAATGAAGCAGCTTCAGCACCCACACAAAACGAACATGGAGCTCCTCACTCAAGGCGCTCAAAACTCCGCAGCCAAGAACAAGTTCAGTGCCCAAGCCATTTCCTGCTGCCATGGAAACCAAGTGCTCTGGCAACACATATGTCTGAAAGTGGATATGACACCTAGGGAAGGGAGTCTGGTGGTGAATGGCAACTGCCCGAAGCAGCAGCACAGCTCTTCCACTGCCAAAACAACTCCACCTGCCTCATGAACTTCACATACCATCAGCTGTCCTGGCAGCTATCTAGGACACCCTGTTGGGTCACTTCTGGTCCCAGGCCCATTGAGCCCAGTGGGATGGAATCAAGCAGCTTCAGCACCCACACAAAACGAACATGGAGCTCCTCACTCAAGGCGCACAAAACTCCTCGGCCAATGACAAGTTCAGTGCCCAAGCCATTTCCCGCTGCCATGGAAA
Source organism: Ochotona princeps (assembly GCF_030435755.1). NCBI lineage: Eukaryota > Metazoa > Chordata > Mammalia > Lagomorpha > Ochotonidae > Ochotona > Ochotona princeps. Next base: position 142,857,165 of record NC_080832.1, on the reverse strand, counting down.
CCAAGTGCTCTGGCAGCACATATGTCTGAAAGTGGATATGACACCTAGGGAAGGGAGTGTGTTGGTGAATGGCAACTGCCCGAAGCAGCAGCACAGCTCTTCCACTGCCAAAACAACTCCACCTGCCTCATGAACTTCCAAGCAGCTCTCTAGGAAACCCTGTTGGGTCACTTCCGGTCCCATGCCCATTGAGCCCAGTGGGATGGAATCAAGCAGCTTCAGCACCCACACAAAGCGAACATGGAGCTCCTCACTGAAGGCGCTAAATACTCCGCAGGCAAAGACAAGTTCAGTGCCCAAGCCATTTCCCGCTGCCATGGAAACCAAGTTTTGTGGCAGCACATATGTCTGAAAGTGGATATGACACCTAGAGAAGGGAGTGTGCTGGTGAATGGCAACTGCCCGAAGCAGCAGCACAGCTCTTCCACTGCCAAAACAACTCCACCTGCCTCATGAACTTCACATACCATCAGCTGTCCTGGCAGCTATCTAGGAAACCCTGTTGGGTCACTTCCGGTCCCATGCCCATTGAGCCCAGTGGGATGGAATCAAGCAGCTTCAGCACCCACACAAAACGAACATGGAGCTCCTCACTCAAGGCGCTCAAAACTTCGCAGCCAAAGACAAGTTCAGTGCCCAAGCTATTTCCCGCTGCCATGGAAACCAAGTGCTCTGGCAGCACACATGTCTGAAAGTGGATATGACACCTAGGGAAGGGAGTGTGCTGGTGAATGGAAACTGCCCGAAGCAGCAGCACAGCTCTTACACTGCCAAAACAACTCCACCTGCCTCATGAACTTCCTGGCAGCTATCTAGGAAACCCTGTTGGGTCACTTCCGGTCCCATGCCCATTGAGCCCACTGGGATGGAATCAGCAGCTTCAGCACCCACACAAAACTAACATGGAGCTCTTCACTCAAGATGCTCAAAACTCCACAGCCAAAGACAAGTTCAGTGCCCAAGCCATTTCCCGCTGCCATGGAAACCAAGTGCTCTGGCAGCACATATGTCTGAAAGTGGATATGACACATAGGGAAGGGAGTGTGTTGGTGAATGGCAACTGCCCGAAGCAGCAGCACAGCTCTTCCACTGCCTAAACAACTCCACCTGCCTCATGAACTTCCTGGCAGCTATCTAGGTAACCCTGTTGGGTCACTTCCGGTCCCATGCCCATTGAGCCCAGTGGGATGGAATCAAGAAGCTTCAGCACCCAAACAAATCTAACATGGAGCACCTCACTCAAGGCGCTAAATACTCCGCAGGTAAAGACAAGTTCAGTGCCCAAGCCATTTCCCGCTGCCATGGAAACCAAGTTTTGTGGCAGCACATATGTCAGAACGTGGATATGACACCTAAGGAAGGGAGTCTGGTGGTGAATGGCAACTGCCCGAAGCAGCAGCACAGCTCTTCCACTGCCAAAACAACTCCACCTGCCTCATGAACTTCACATACCATCAGCTGTCCTGGCAGCTATTTAGGAAACCCTGTTGGGTCACTTCCGGTCCCATGCCCATTGAGCCCAGTGGGATGGAATCAAACAGCTTCAGCACCCACACAAAACTAACATGGAGCTCCTCACTCAACGTGCTCAAAACTCCTCGGCCAAAGACAAGTTCAGTGCCCAAGCCATTTCCTGCTGCCATGGAAACCAAGTGCCCTCGCAGCACATATGTCTGAAAGTGGATATGACACCTAGGGAAGGGAGTCTGGTGGTGAATGGCAACTACCCGAAGCAGCAGCACAGCTCTTCCACTGCCAAAACAACTTCACCTGCCTCATGAACTTCACATACCATCAGCTGTCCTGGCAGCTATCTAGGAAAACCTGTTGGGTCACTTCCGGTCCCATGCCCATTGAGCCCAGTGGGATGGAATCAAGCAGCTTCAGCACCCACACAAAACGAACATGGAGCTCCTCACTCAAGGCGCTCAAAACTCCGCAGCCAAAGTAAAGTTCAGTGCCCAAGCCATTTCCTGCTGCCATGGAAACCCAGTGCTCTGGCAGCACATATGTCTGAAAGTGGATAAGACACCTAGGGAAGGGAGTCTGGTGGTGAATGGCAACTGCCCGAAGCAGCAGCACAGCTCTTCCACTGCCAAAACAACTCCACCTGCCTCATGAACTTCACATACCATCAGCTGTCCTGGCAGCTATCTAGGAAAACCTGTTGGGTCACTTCCGGTCCCATGCCCATTGAGCCCAGTGGGATGGAATCAAGCAGCTTCAGCACCCACACAAAACGAACATGGAGCTCCTCACTCAAAGCGCACAAAACTCCTCGGCCAATGACAAGTTCAGTGCCCAAGCCATTTCCCGCTGCCATGGAAACCAAGTGCTCTGGCAGCACATATGTCTGAAAGTGGATATGACACCTAGGGAAGGGAGTGTGTTGGTGAATGGCAACTGCCCGAAGCAGCAGCACAGCTCTTCCACTGCCAAAACAACTCCACCTGCCTCATGAACTTCACATACCATCAGCTGTCCTGGCAGCTATCTAGGAAACCCTGTTGGGTCACTTCCGGTCCCATGCCCATTGAGCCCAGTGGGATGGAATCAAGCAGCTTCAGCACCCACACAAAACGAACATGGAGCTCCTCACTCAAGGCGCTCAAAACTTCGCAGCCAAAGACAAGTTCAGTGCCCAAGCTATTTCCCGCTGCCATGGAAACCAAGTGCTCTGGCAGCACATATGTCTGAAAGTGGATATGACACCTAGGGAAGGGAGTGTGCTGCTGAATGGAAACTGCCCGAAGCAGCAGCACAGCTCTTCCACTGCCAAAACAACTCCACCTGCCCCATGAACTTCCTGGCAGCTATCTAGGAAACCCTGTTGGGTCACTTCCGGTCCCATGCCCATTGAGCCCAGTGGGATGGAATCAGCAGCTTCAGCACCCACACAAAACTAACATGGAGCTCTTCACTCAAGATGCTCAAAACTCCACAGCCAAAGACAAGTTCAGTGCCCAAGCCATTTCCCGCTGCCATGGAAACCAAGTTTTGTGGCAGCACATATGTCTGAAAGTGGATATGACACATAGGGAAGGGAGTGTGTTGGTGAATGGCAACTGCCCGAAGCAGCAGCACAGCTCTTCCACTGCCTAAACAACTCCACCTGCCTCATGAACTTCCTGGCAGCTATCTAGGTAACCCTGTTGGGTCACTTCCGGTCCCATGCCCATTGAGCCCAGTGGGATGGAATCAAGAAGCTTCAGCACCCAAACAAATCTAACATGGAGCACCTCACTCAAGGCGCTAAATACTCCGCAGGTAAAGACAAGTTCAGTGCCCAAGCCATTTCCCGCTGCCATGGAAACCAAGTTTTGTGGCAGCACATATGTCAGAAAGTGGATATGACACCTAGGGAAGGGAGTGTGCTGGTGAATGGCAACTGCCCGAAGCAGCAGCACAGCTCTTCCACTGCCAAAACAACTCCACCTGCCTCATGAACTTCACATACCATCAGCTCTCCTGGCAGCTATCTAGGAAACCCTGTTGGGTCACTTCCGGTCCCATGCCCATTGAGCCCAGTGGGATGGAATCAAGCAGCTTCAGCACCCACACAAAACTAACATGGAGCTCCTCACTCAACGTGCTCAAAACTCCTCGGCCAAAGACAAGTTCAGTGCCCAAGCCATTTCCTGCTGCCATGGAAACCAAGTGCCCTCGCAGCACATATGTCTGAAAGTGGATATGACACCTAGGGAAGGGAGTCTGGTGGTGAATGGCAACTACCCGAAGCAGCAGCACAGCTCTTCCACTGCCAAAACAACTTCACCTGCCTCATGAACTTCACATACCATCAGCTGTCCTGGCAGCTATCTAGGAAAACCTGTTGGGTCACTTCCGGTCCCATGCCCATTGAGCCCAGTGGGATGGAATCAAGCAGCTTCAGCACCCACACAAAACGAACATGGAGCTCCTCACTCAAGGCGCTCAAAACTCCGCAGCCAAAGTCAAGTTCAGTGCCCAAGCCATTTCCTGCTGCCATGGAAACCCAGTGCTCTGGCAGCACATATGTCTGAAAGTGGATAAGACACCTAGGGAAGGGAGTCTGGTGGTGAATGGCAACTGCCCGAAGCAGCAGCACAGCTCTTCCACTGCCAAAACAACTCCACCTGCCTCATGAACTTCACATACCATCAGCTGTCCTGGCAGCTATCTAGGAAACCCTGTTGGGTCACTTCTGGTCCCATGCCCATTGAGCCCAGTGGGATGGAATCAAGCAGCTTCAGCACCCACACAAAACGAACATGGAGCTCCTCACTCAAAGCGCACAAAACTCCTCGGCCAATGACAAGTTCAGTGCCCAAGCCATTTCCCGCTGCCATGGAAACCAAGTGCTCTGGCAGCACATATGTCTGAAAGTGGATATGACACCTAGGGAAGGGAGTGTGTTGGTGAATGGCAACTGCCCGAAGCAGCAGCACAGCTCTTCCACTGCCAAAACAACTCCACCTGCCTCATGAACTTCCTGGCAGCTATCTAGGAAACCCTGTTGGGTCAGTTCCAGTCCCATGCCCATTGAGCCCAGTGGGATGGAATCAAGCAGCTTCAGCACCCACACAAAACGAACATGGAGCTCCTCACTCAAGGCGCTCAAAACTCCACTGCCAAAGACAAGTTCAGTGCCCAAGCCATTTCCCGCTGCCATGGAAACCAAGTGCTCTGGCAGCACATATGTCTGAAAGTGGATATGACACCTAGGGAAGGGAGTGTGCTGGTGAATGGAAACTGCCCGAAGCAGCAGCACAGCTCTTCCACTGCCAAAACAACTCCACCTGCCTCATGAACTTCCTGGCAGCTATCTAGCAGTGTTTCCTTGATTGAATTAGCTCTCACACCAATATTTGCGTCTAGAGCCTTTGCATTGAGGGCTATCTGAAAACGGCTGTGGCGCTGAAGTTGCCTGTGAATGTGGAGTTGGTGGCATGTGAAACCCGCATGTGGAGCATTCGTTTGTGTGGGATGCTCTACCAGGTTCATTCCTAGATAATGCACTCAAAGGGCACTAAGCATAGAGTGTGAAAACTGAGTTTCCTTGAGAGCTGCTTGGAAGCCTGATGGTGTGTGAAGTTAGTGAGCCAAATGGAGTTGTTCTCCCACAAGAACCACTCGGTTGATCCTTCTTCAATATGCCCTTCACCAACATGCAGTGTTTCCTTGATTGAATGCGCTCTCACACCAATATTTGCGTCTAGAGCCTTTGCATTGAGGGCTATCTGAAAACGGCTGTGGCGCTGAAGTTGCCTGTGAATGTGGAGTTGGGGGCATGTGAAACCCGCATGTGGAGCATTCGTTTGTGTGGGATGCTCTACCAGGTTCATTCCTAGATAATGCACTCAAAGGGCACTAAGCATAGAGTGTGAAAACTGAGTTTCCTTGAGAGCTGCTTGGAAGCCTGATGGTGTGTGAAGTTAGTGAGCCAAATGGAGTTGTTCTCCCACAAGAACCACTCTTCTGATCCTTCTTCAATATGCCCTTCACCAACATGCAGTGTTTCCTTGATTGAATTAGCTCTCACACCAATATTTGCGTCTAAAGCCTTTGCATTGAGGGCTATCTGAAAACGGCTGTGACGCTAAAGTTGCCTGTGAATGTGGAGATGGTGGCATGTGAAACCCGCCTGTGGAGCATTCGTTTGTGTGGGATGCTCTACCAGGTTCATTCCTAGATATTGCACTCAAAGGGCACTAAGCATAGAGTGTGAAAACTGAGTTTCCTTGAGAGCTGCTTGGAAGCCTGATGGTGTGTGAAGTTAGTGAGCCAAATGGAGTTGTTCTCCCACAAGAACCACTCGGCTGATCCTTCTTCAATATGCCCTTCACCAACATGCAGTGTTTCCTTGATTGAATTAGCTCTCACACCAATATTTGCGTCTAGAGCCTTTGCATTGAGGGCTATCTGAAAACGGCTGTGGCGCTGAAGTTGCCTGTGAATGTGGAGTTGGTGGCATGTGAAACCCGCATGTGGAGCATTCGTTTGTGTGGGATGCTCTACCAGGTTCATTCCTAGATAATGCACTCAAAGGGCACTAAGCATAGAGTGTGAAAACTGAGTTTCCTTGAGAGCTGCTTGGAAGCCTGATGGTGTGTGAAGTTAGTGAGCCAAATGGAGTTGTTCTCCCACAAGAACCACTCGGCTGATCCTTCTTCAATATGCCCTTCACCAACATGCAGTGTTTCCTTTATTGAATCATCTCTCACACCAATATTTGCGTCTAAAGCCTTTGCATTGAGGGCTATCTGAAAACGTCTGTGGCGCTGAAGTTGCCTGTGAATGTGGAGTTGGTGGCATGTGAAACCCGCATGTGGAGCATTCGTTTGTGTGGGATGCTCTACCAGGTTCATTCCTAGATAATGCACTCAAAGGGCACTAAGCATAGAGTGTGAAAACTGAGTTTCCTTGAGAGCTGCTTGGAAGCCTGATGGTGTGTGAAGTTAGTGAGCCAAATGGAGTTGTTCTCCCACAAGAACCACTCGGCTGATCCTTCTTCAATATGCCCTTCACCAACATGCAGTGTTTCCTTGATTGAATTAGCTCTCACACCAATATTTGCGTCTAGAGCCTTTGCATTGAGGGCTATCTGAAAACGGCTGAGGCGCTGAAGTTGCCTGTGAATGTGGAGTTGGTGGCATGTGAAACCCGCATGTGGAGCATTCGTTTGTGTGGGATGCTCTACCAGGTTCATTCCTAGATAATGCACTCAAAGGGCACTAAGCATAGAGTGTGAAAACTGAGTTTCCATGAGAGCTGCTTGGAAGCCTGATGGTGTGTGAAGTTAGTGAGCCAAATGGAGTTGTTCTCCCACAAGAACCACTCGGCTGATCCTTCTTCAATATGCCCTTCACCATCATGCAGTGTTTCCTTGATTGAATAAGCTCTCACACCAATATTTGCGTCTAGAGCCTTTGCATTGAGGGCTATCTGAAAACGGCTGTGGCGCTGAAGTTGCCTGTGAATGTGGAGTTGGTGGCATGTGAAACCCGCATGTGGAGCATTCGTTTGTGTGGGATGCTCTACCAGGTTCATTCCTAGATAATGCACTCAAAGGGCACTAAGCATAGAGTGTGAAAACTGAGTTTCCTTGAGAGCTGCTTGGAAGCCTGATGGTGTGTGAAGTTAGTGAGCCAAATGGAGTTGTTCTCCCACAAGAATCACTCGGCTGATCCTTCTTCAATATGCCCTTCACCAACATGCAGTGTTTCCTTGATTGAACTAGCTCTCACGCCAATATTTGCATCTAGAGCCTTTGCATTGAGGGCTATCTGAAAACGGCTGTGGCGCTGAAGTTGCCTGTGAATGTGGAGTTGGTGGCATGTGAAACCCGCATGTGGAGCATTCGTTTGTGTGGGATGCTCTCCAAGCTTCATTTCAGTCCTAGACACTCAAAGGGCACTAAGCATAGAGTGTGAAAACTGAGTTTCCTTGAGAGCTGCTTGGAAGCCTGATGGTGTGTGAAGTTAGTGAGCCAAATGGAGTTGTTCTCCCACAAGAACCACTCGGCTGATCCTTCTTCAATATGCCCTTCACCAACATGCAGTGTTTCCTTGATTGAATCATCTCTCACACCAATATTTGCGTCTAGAGCCTTTGCATTGAGGGCTATCTGAAAACGGCTGTGGCGCTGAAGTTGCCTGTGAATGTGGAGTTGGTGGCATGTGAAACCCGCATGTGGAGCATTCGTTTGTGTGGGATGCTCTACCAGGTTCATTCCAAGATAATGCACTCAAAGGGCACTAAGCATAGAGTGTGAAAACTGAGTTTCCTTGAGAGCTGCTTGGAAGCCTGATGGTGTGTGAAGTTAGTGAGCCAAATGGAGTTGTTCTCCCACAAGAATCACTCGGCTGATCCTTCTTCAATATGCCCTTCACCAACATGCAGTGTTTCCTTGATTGAACTAGCTCTCACACCAATATTTGCATCTAGAGCCTTTGCATTGAGGGCTATCTGAAAACGGCTGTGGCGCTGAAGTTGCCTGTGAATGTGGAGTTGGTGGCATGTGAAACCCGCATGTGGAGCATTCGTTTGTGTGGGATGCTCTCCAAGCTTCATTTCAGTCCTAGACACTCAAAGGGCACTAAGCATAGAGTGTGAAAACTGAGTTTCCTTGAGAGCTGCTTGGAAGCCTGATGGTGTGTGAAGTTAGTGAGCCAAATGGAGTTGTTCTCCCACAAGAACCACTCGGTTGATCCTTCTTCAATATGCCCTTCACCAACATGCAGTGTTTCCTTGATTGAATTAGCTCTCACACCAATATTTGCGTCTAGAGCCTTTGCATTGAGGGCTATCTGAAAACGGCTGTGGCGCTGAAGTTGCCTGTGAATGTGGAGTTGGTGGCATGTGAAACCCGCATGTGGAGCATTCGTTTGTGTGGGATGCTCTACCAGGTTCATTCCTAGATAATGCACTCAAAGGGCACTAAGCATAGAGTGTGAAAACTGAGTTTCCTTGAGAGCTGCTTGGAAGCCTGATGGTGTGTGAAGTTAGTGAGCCAAATGGAGTTGTTCTCCCACAAGAACCACTCGGCTGATCCTTCTTCAATATGCCCTTCACCAACATGCAATGTTTCCTTGATTGAATCATCTCTCACACCAATATTTGCGTCTAAAGCCTTTGCATTGAGGGCTATCTGAAAACGGCTGTGTCGCTAAAGTTGCCTGTGAATGTGGAGATGGTGGCATGTGAAACCCGCATGTGGAGCATTCGTTTGTGTGGGATGCTCTACCAGGTTCATTCCTAGATATTGCACTCAAAGGGCACTAAGCATAGAGTGTGAAAACTGAGTTTCCTTGAGAGCTGCTTGGAAGCCTGATGGTGTGTGAAGTTAGTGAGCCAAATGGAGTTGTTCTCCCACAAGAACCACTCGGCTGATCCTTCTTCAATATGCCCTTCACCAACATGCTGTGTTTCCTTGATTGAATTAGCTCTCACACCAATATTTGCGTCTAGAGCCTTTGCATTGAGGGCTATCTGAAAACGGCTGTGGCGCTGAAGTTGCCTGTGAATGTGGAGTTGGTGGCATGTGAAACCCGCATGTGGAGCATTCGTTTGTGGGGGATGCTCTACCAGGTTCATTCCTAGATAATGCACTCAAAGGGCACTAAGCATAGAGTGTGAAAACTGAGTTTCCTTGAGAGCTGCTTGGAAGCCTGATGGTGTGTGAAGTTAGTGAGCCAAATGGAGTTGTTCTCCCACAAGAACCACTCGGCTGATCCTTCTTCAATATGCCCTTCACCAACATGCAGTGTTTCCTTGATTGAATTAGCTCTCACACCAATATTTGCGTCTAGAGCCTTTGCATTGAGGGCTATCTGAAAACGGCTGTGGCGCTGAAGTTGCCTGTGAATGTGGAGTTGGTGGCATGTGAAACCCGCATGTGGAGCATTCGTTTGTGTGGGATGCTCTACCAGGTTCATTCCTAGATAATGCACTCAAAGGGCACTAAGCATAGAGTGTGAAAACTGAGTTTCCTTGAGAGCTGCTTGGAAGCCTGATGGTGTGTGAAGTTAGTGAGCCAAATGGAGTTGTTCTCCCACAAGAACCACTCGGCTGATCCTTCTTCAATATGCCCTTCACCAACATGCAGTGTTTCCTTGATTGAATCATCTCTCACACCAATATTTGCGTCTAGAGCCTTTGCATTGAGGGCTATCTGAAAACGGCTGTGGCGCTGAAGTTGCCTGTGAATGTGGAGTTGGTGGCATGTGAAACCCGCATGTGGAGCATTCGTTTGTGTGGGATGCTCTACCAGGTTCATTCCTAGATAATGCACTCAAAGGGCACTAAGCATAGAGTGTGAAAACTGAGTTTCCATGAGAGCTGCTTGGAAGCCTGATGGTGTGTGAAGTTAGTGAGCCAAATGGAGTTGTTCTCCCACAAGAACCACTCGGCTGATCCTTCTTCAATATGCCCTTCACCATCATGCAGTGTTTCCTTGATTGAATTAGCTCTCACACCAATATTTGCGTCTAGAGCCTTTGCATTGAGGGCTATCTGAAAACGGCTGTGGCGCTGAAGTTGCCTGTGAATGTGGAGTTGGTGGCATGTGAAACCCGCATGTGGAGCATTCGTTTGTGTGGGATGCTCTACCAGGTTCATTCCTAGATAATGCACTCAAAGGGCACTAAGCATAGAGTGTGAAAACTGAGTTTCCTTGAGAGCTGCTTGGAAGCCTGATGGTGTGTGAAGTTAGTGAGCCAAATGGAGTTGTTCTCCCACAAGAATCACTCGGCTGATCCTTCTTCAATATGCCCTTCACCAACATGCAGTGTTTCCTTGATTGAACTAGCTCTCACACCAATATTTGCATCTAGAGCCTTTGCATTGAGGGCTCTCTGAAAACGGCTGTGGCGCTGAATTTGCCTGTGAATGTGGAGTTGGTGGCATGTGAAACCCGCATGTGGAGCACTCGTTTGTGTGGGATGCTCTACCAGGTTCATTCCTAGATAATGCATTCAAAGGGCACTAAGCATAGAGTGTGAAAACTGAGTTTCCTTGAGAGCTGCTTGGAAGCCTGATGGTGTGTGAAGTTAGTGAGTCAAATGGAGTTGTTGTCCCACAAGAACCACTCGGCTGATCCTTCTTCAATATGCCCTTCACCAACATGCAGTGTTTATTTGATTGAATTAGCTCTCACACCAATATTTGCGTCTAGAGCCTTTGCATTGAGGGCTATCTGAAAACGGCTGTGGCGCTGAAGTTGCCTGTGAATGTCGAGTTGGTTTCATGTGAAACCCGCATGTGGAGCATTCGTTTGTGTGGGATGCTCTACCAGGTTCATTCCTAGATAATGCACTCAAAGGGCACTAAGCATAGAGTGTGAAAATTGAGTTTCCTTGAGAGCTGCTTGGAAGCCTGATGGTGTGTGAAGTTAGTGAGCCAAATGGAGTTGTTCTCCCACAAGAACCACTCGGCTGATCCTTCTTCAATATGCCCTTCACCAACATGCAGTGTTTCCTTGAATGAATTAGCTCTCACACCAATATTTGCATTTAGAGCCTTTGCATTGAGGGCTATCTGAAAACGGCTGTGGCGCTGAAGTTGCCTGTGAATGTGGAGTTGGTGGCATGTGAAACCCGCATGTGGAGCATTCGTTTGTGTGGGATGCTCTACCAGGTTCATTCCTAGATAATGCACTCAAAGGGCACTAAGCATAGAGTGTGAAAACTGAGTTTCCTTGAGAGCTGCTTGGAAGCCTGATGGTGTGTGAAGTTAGTGAGCCAAATGGAGTTGTTCTCCCACAAGAACCACTCGGCTGATCCTTCTTCAATATGCCCTTCACCAACATGCAGTGTTTCCTTGATTGAATTTGCTCTCACACCAATATTTGCGTCTAGAGCCTTTGCATTGAGGGCTATCTGAAAACGGCTGTGGCGCTGAAGTTGCCTGTGAATGTGGAGTTGGTGGCATGTGAAACCCGCATGTGGAGCATTCGTTTGTGTGGGATGCTCTACCAGGTTCATTCCTAGATAATGCACTCAAAGGGCACTAAGCATAGAGTGTGAAAACTGAGTTTCCTTGAGAGCTGCTTGGAAGCCTGATGGTGTGTGAAGTTAGTGAGCCAAATGGAGTTGTTCTCCCACAAGAACCACTCGGCTGATCCTTCTTCAATATGCCCTTCACCAACATGCAGTGTTTCCTTGATTGAATTAGCTCTCACACCAATATTTGCGTCTAGAGCCTTTGCATTGAGGGCTATCTGAAAACGGCTGTGGCGCTGAAGTTGCCTGTGAATGTGGAGTTGGTGGCATGTGAAACCCGCATGTGGAGCATTCGTTTGTGTGGGATGCTCTACCAGGTTCATTCCTAGATAATGCACTCAAAGGGCACTAAGCATAGAGTGTGAAAACTGAGTTTCCTTGAGAGCTGCTTGGAAGCCTGATGGTGTGTGAAGTTAGTGAGCCAAATGGAGTTGTTCTCCCACAAGAACCACTCGGCTGATCCTTCTTCAATATGCCCTTCACCAACATGCAGTGTTTCCTTGATTGAATTAGCTCTCACACCAATATTTGCATCTAGAGCCTTTGCATTGAGGGCTATCTGAAAACGGCTGTGGCGCTGAAGTTGCCTGTGAATGTGGAGTTGGTGGCATGTGAAACCCGCATGTGGAGCATTCGTTTGTGTGGGATGCTCACCAAGATTCATTTCAGTCCTAGGCACTCAAAGGGCACTAAGCATAGAGTGTGAAAACTGAGTTTCCTTGAGAGCTGCTTGGAAGCCTGATGGTGTGTGAAGTTAGTGAGCCAAATGGAGTTGTTCTCCCACAAGAACCACTCGGCTGATCCTTCTTCAATATGCCCTTCACCAACATGCAGTGTTTCCTTGATTGAACTAGCTCTCACACCAATATTTGCGTCTAGAGCCTTTGCATTGAGGGCTATCTGAAAACGGCTGTGGCGCTGAAGTTGCCTGTGAATGTGGAGTTGGTGGCATGTGAAACCCGCCTGTGGAGCATTCGTTTGTGTGGGATGCTCTACCAGGTTCATTCCTAGATAATGCACTCAAAGGGCACTAAGCATAGAGTGTGAAACCTGCGTTTCTTTGAGAGCTGCTTGGAAGCCTGATGGTGTGTGAAGTTAGTGAGTCAAATGGAGTTGTTCTCCCACAAGAACCACTCGGCTGATCCTTCTTCAATATGCCCTTCACCAACATGCAGTGTTTCCTTGATTGAATCATTTCTCACACCAATATTTGCGTCTAGAGCCTTTGCATTGAGGGCTATCTGAAAAACGGCTGTGGCGCTGAAGTAGTCTGTGAATGTGGAGTTGGTGGCATGTGAAACCCGCATGTGGAGCACTCGTTTGTGTGGGATGCTCTACCAGGTTCATTCCTAGATAATGCACTCAAAGGGCACTAAGCATAGAGTGTGAAAACTGAGTTTCCTTGAGAGCTGCTTGGAAGCCTGATGGTGTGTGAAGTTAGTGAGCCAAATGGAGTTGTTCTCCCACAAGAACCACTCGGCTGATCCTTCTTCAATATGCCCTTCACCAACATGCAGTGTTTCCTTGATTGAATTAGCTCTCACACCAATATTTGCGTCTAGAGCCTTTGCATTGAGGGCTATCTGAAAACGGCTGTGGCGCTGAAGTTGCCTGTGAATGTGGAGTTGGTGGCATGTGAAACCCGCATGTGGAGCATTCGTTTGTGTGGGATGCTCTCCAAGCTTCATTTCAGTCCTAGACACTCAAAGGGCACTAAGCATAGAGTGTGAAAACTGAGTTTCCTTGAGAGCTGCTTGGAAGCCTGATGGTGTATGAAGTTAGTGAGCCAAATGGAGTTGTTCTCCCACAAGAACCACTCAGCTGATCCTTCTTCAATATGCCCTTCAACAACATGCAGTGTTTCCTTGATTGAATTAGCTCTCACACCAATATTTACGTCTAGAGCCTTTGCATTGAGGGCTATCTGAAAACGGCTGTGGCGCTGAAGTTGCCTGTGAATGTGGAGTTGGTGGCATGTGAAACCCGCATGTGGAGCATTCGTTTGTGTGGGATGCTCTACCAGGTTCATTCCTAGATAATGCACTCAAAGGGCACTAAGCATAGAGTGTGAAAACTGAGTTTCCTTGAGAGCTGCTTGGAAGCCTGATGGTGTGTGAAGTTAGTGAGCCAAATGGAGTTGTTCTCCCACAAGAACCACTCGGCTGATCCTTCTTCAATATGCCCTTCACCAACATGCAGTGTTTCCTTGATTGAATTAGCTCTCACACCAATATTTGCATCTAGAGCCTTTGCATTGAGGGCTATCTGAAAACGGCTGTGGCGCTGAAGTTGCCTGTGAATGTGGAGTTGGTGGCATGTGAAACCCGCATGTGGTGCATTCGTTTGTGTGGGATGCTCTCCAAGCTTCATTTCAGTCCTAGACACTCAAAGGGCACTAAGCATAGAGTGTGAAAACTGAGTTTCCTTGAGAGCTGCTTGGAAGCCTGATGGTGTGTGAAGTTAGTGAGCCAAATGGAGTTGTTCTCCCACAAGAACCACTCAGCTGATCCTTCTTTAATATGCCCTTCACCAACATGCAGTGTTACCTTGATTGAATTAGCTCTCACACCAATATTTGCGTCTAGAGCCTTTGCATTGAGGGCTATCTGAAAACGGCTGTGGCGCTGAAGTTGCCTGTGAATGTGGAGTTGGTGGCATGTGAAACCCGCATGTGGAGCATTCGTTTGTGTGGGATGCTCTACCAGGTTCATTCCTAGATAATGCACTCAAAGGGCACTAAGCATAGAGTGTGAAAACTGAGTTTCCTTGAGAGCTGCTTGGAAGCCTGATGGTGTGTGAAGTTAGTGAGCCAAATGGAGTTGTTCTCCCACAAGAACCAATTGGCTGATCCTTCTTCAATATGCCCTTCACCAACATGCAGTGTTTCCTTGATTGAATAAGCTCTCACACCAATATTTGCTTCTAGAGCCTTTGCATTGAGGGCTATCTGAAAACGGCTGTGGCGCTGAAGTTGCCTGTGAATGTGGAGTTGGTGGCATGTGAAACCCGCATGTGGAGCATTCGTTTGTGTGGGATGCTCTACCAGGTTCAATCCTAGATAATGCACTCAAAGGGCACTAAGCATAGAGTGTGAAAACTGAGTTTCCTTGAGAGCTGCTTGGAAGCCTGATGGTGTGTGAAGTTAGTGAGCCAAATGGAGTTGTTCTCCCACAAGAACCACTTGGCTGATCCTTCTTCAATATGCCCTTCACCAACATGTAGTGTTTCCTTGATTGAATAAGCTCTCACACCACACCAATATTTGCGTCTAGAGCCTTTGCATTGAGTGCTATCTGAAAATGGCTGTGGCGCTGAAGTTGCCTGTGAATGTGGAGTTGGTGGCATGTGAAATCCGCATGTGGAGCACTCGTTTGTGTGGGATGCTCTATCAGGTTCATTCCTAGATAATGCACTCAAAGGGCACTAAGCATAGAGTGTGAAAATTGAGTTTCCTTGAGAGCTGCTTGGAAGCCTGATGGTGTGTGAAGTTAGTGAGCCAAATGGAGTTGTTCTCCCACAAGAACCACTCGGCTGATCCTTCTTCAATATGCCCTTCACCAACATGCAGTATTTCCTTGAATGAATTAGCTCTCACA
Organism: Ochotona princeps; assembly: GCF_030435755.1. Classification (NCBI taxonomy): domain Eukaryota; kingdom Metazoa; phylum Chordata; class Mammalia; order Lagomorpha; family Ochotonidae; genus Ochotona; species Ochotona princeps. The sequence continues at coordinate 142,842,089 of NC_080832.1, read as the reverse complement.
CCAATATTTTCATCTAGAGCCTTTGCATTGAGGACTATCTGAAAACGGCTGTGGCGCTGAAGTTGCCTGTGAATGTGGAGTTGGTGGCATGTGAAACCCGCATGTGGAGCATTCGTTTGTGTGGGATGCTCACCAAGCTTCATTTCAGTCCTAGGCACTCAAAGGGCACTAAGCATAGAGTGTGAAAACTGAGTTTCCTTGAGAGCTGCTTGGAAGCCTGATGGTGTGTGAAGTTAGTGAGCCAAATGGAGTTGTTCTCCCACAAGAACCACTCGGCTGATCCTTCTTCAATATGCCCTTCACCAACATGCAGTGTTTCCTTGATTGAATTAGCTCTCACACTAATATTTGCGTCTAGAGCCTTTGCATTGAGGGCTATCTGAAAACGGCTGTGGCACTGAAGTTGCCTGTGAATGTGGAGTTGGTGGCATGTGAAACCCCCATGTGTCGCATTCGTTTGTGTGGGATGCTCTACCAGGTTCATTCCTAGATAATGCACTCAAAGGGCACTAAGCATAGAGTGTGAAACCTGCGTTTCCTTGAGAGCTGCTTGGAAGCCTGATGGTGTGTGAAGTTAGTGAGTCAAATGGAGTTGTTCTCCCACAAGAACCACTCGGCTGATCCTTCTTCAATATGCCCTTCACCAACATGCAGTGTTTCCTTGATTGAATCATTTCTCACACCAATATTTGCGTCTAGAGCCTTTGCATTGAGGGCTATCTGAAAACGGCTGTGGCGCTGAAGTAGTCTGTGAATGTGGAGTTGGTGGCATGTGAAACCCGCATGTGGAGCATTCGTTTGTGTGGGATGCTCTACCAGGTTCATTCCTAGATAATGCACTCAAAGGGCACTAAGCATAGAGTGTGAAAACTGAGTTTCCTTGAGAGCTGCTTGGAAGCCTGATTTTGTGTGAAGTTAGTGAGCCAAATGGAGTTGTTCTCCCACAAGAACCAGTCGGCTGATCCTTCTTCAATATGCCCTTCACCAACATGCAGTGTTTCCTTGATTGAATTAGCTCTCACACCAATATTTGCATCTAAAGCCTTTGCATTGAGGACTATCTGAAAACGGCTGTGGCGCTGAAGTTGCCTGTGAATGTGGAGTTGGTGGCATGTGAAACCCGCATGTGGAGCATTCGTTTGTGTGGGATGCTCTACCAGGTTCATTCCTAGATAATGCACTCAAAGGGCACTAAGCATAGAGTGTGAAACCTGCGTTTCCTTGAGAGCTGCTTGGAAGCCTGATGGTGTGTGAAGTTAGTGAGCCAAATGGAGTTGTTCTCCCACAAGAACCACTCGGCTGATCCTTCTTCAATATGCCCTTCACCAACATGCAATGTTTCCTTGATTGAATTAGCTCTCACACCAATATTTGCGTCTAGAGCCTTTGCATTGAGGGCTATCTGAAAACGGCTGTGGCGCTGAAGTTGCCTGTGAATGTGGAGTTGGTGGCATGTGAAACCCGCATGTGGAGCATTCGTTTGTGTGGGATGCTCTACCAGGTTCATTCCTAGATAATGCACTCAAAGGGCACTAAGCATAGCGTGTGAAAACTGAGTTTCCTTGAGAGCTGCTTGGAAGCCTGATGGTGTGTGAAGTTAGTGAGCCAAATGGAGTTGTTCTCCCACAAGAACCACTCGGCTGATCCTTCTTCAATATGCCCTTCACCAACATGCAGTGTTTCCTTGATTGAATTAGCTCTCACACCAATATTTGCGTCTAGAGCCTTTGCATTGAGGGCTATCTGAAAACGGCTGTGGCGCTGAAGTTGCCTGTGAATGTGGAGTTGGTGGCATGTGACACCCGCATGTGGAGCATTCGTTTGTGTGGGATGCTCTACCAGGTTCATTCCTAGATAATGCACTCAAAGGGCACTAAGCATAGAGTGTGAAAACTGAGTTTCCTTGAGAGCTGCTTGGAAGCCTGATGGTGTGTGAAGTTAGTGAGCCAAATGGAGTTGTTCTCCCACAAGAACCACTCGGCTGATCCTTCTTCAATATGCCCTTCACCAACATGCAGTGTTTCCTTGATTGAATTCGCTCTCACACCAATATTTACGTCTAGAGCCTTTGCATTGAGGGCTATCTGAAAACGGCTGTGGCGCTGAAGTTGCCTGTGAATGTGGAGTTGGTGGCATGTGAAACCCCCATGTGGAGCATTCGTTTGTGTGGGATGCTCTACCAGGTTCATTCCTAGATAATGCACTCAAAGGGCACTAAGCATAGAGTGTGAAAACTGAGTTTCCTTGAGAGCTGCTTGGAAGCCTGATGGTGTGTGAAGTTAGTGAGCCAAATGGAGTTGTTCTCCCACAAGAACCACTCGGCTGATCCTTCTTCAATATGCCCTTCACCAACATGCAGTGTTTCCTTGATTGAATTAGCTCTCACACCAATATTTGCGTCTAGAGCCTTTGCATTGAGGGCTATCTGAAAATGGCTGTGGCGCTGAAGTTGCCTGTCAATGTGGAGTTGGTGGCATGTGAAACCCGCATGTGGAGCATTCGTTTGTGTGGGATGCTCTACCAGGTTCATTCCTAGATAATGCACTCAAAGGGCACTAAGCATAGAGTGTGAAAACTGAGTTTCCTTGAGAGCTGCTTGGAAGCCTGATGGTGTGTGAAGTTAGTGAGCCAAATGGAGTTGTTCTCCCACAAGAACCACTCGGCTGATCCTTCTTCAATATGCCCTTCACCAACATGCAGTGTTTCCTTGATTGAATTCGCTCTCACACCAATATTTGCGTCTAGAGCCTTTGCATTGTGGGCTATCTGAAAACGGCTGTGGCGCTGAAGTTGCCTGTGAATGTGGAGTTGGTGGCATGTGAAACCCGCATGTGGAGCATTTGTTTGTGTGGGATGCTCTACCAGGTTCATTCCTAGATAATGCACTCAAAGGGCACTAAGCATAGAGTGTGAAAACTGAGTTTCCTTGAGAGCTGCTTGGAAGCCTGATGGTGTGTGAAGTTAGTGAGCCAAATGGAGTTGTTCTCCCACAAGAACCACTCGGCTGATCCTTCTTCAATATGCCCTTCACCTACATGCAGTGTTTCCTAGGTTGAATTAGCTGTTACACCAATATTTGCGTCTAGATCCTTTGCATTGAGGGCTATCTGAAAACGGCTGTGGCACTGAAGTTGCCTGTGAATGTGGAGTTGGTGGCATGTGAAACCCGCATGTGGAGCATTCGTTTGTGTGGGATGCTCTACCAGGTTCATTCCTAGATAATGCACTCAAAGGGCACTAAGCATAGCGTGTGAAAACTGAGTTTCCTTGAGAGCTGCTTGGAAGCCTGATGGTGTGTGAAGTTAGTGAGCCAAATGGAGTTGTTCTCCCACAAGAACCACTCGGCTGATCCTTCTTCAATATGCCCTTCACCAACATGCAGTGTTTCCTTGATTGAATTAGCTCTCACACCAATATTTGCGTCTAGAGCCTTTGCATTGAGGGCTATCTGAAAACGGCTGTGGCGCTGAAGTTGCCTGTGAATGTGGAGTTGGTGGCATGTGAAACCCGCATGTGGAGCATTCGTTTGTGTGGGATGCTCTACCAGGTTCATTCCTAGATAATGCACTCAAAGGGCACTAAGCATAGAGTGTGAAAACTGAGTTTCCTTGAGAGCTGCTTTAAAGCCTGATGGTGTGTGAAGTTAGTGAGCCAAATGGAGTTGTTCTCCCACAAGAACCACTCGGCTGATCCTTCTTCAATATGCCCTTCACCAACATGCAGTGTTTCCTTGATTGAACTAGCTCTCACACCAATATTTACGTCTAGAGCCTTTGCATTGAGGGCTATCTGAAAACGGCTGTGGCGCTGAAGTTGCCTGTGAATGTGGAGTTGGTGGCATGTGAAACGCGCATGTGGAGCATTCGTTTGTGTGGGATGCTCTACCAGGTTCATTCCTAGATAATGCACTCAAAGGGCACTAAGCATAGAGTGTGAAAACTGAGTTTCCTTGAGAGCTGCTTGGAAGCCTGATGGTGTGTGAAGTTAGTGAGCTAAATGGAGTTGTTCTCCCACAAGAACCACTTGGCTGATCCTTCTTCAATATGCCCTTCACCAACATGTAGTGTTTCCTTGATTGAATAAGCTCTCACACCACACCAATATTTGCGTCTAGAGCCTTTGCATTGAGTGCTATCTGAAAATGGCTGTGGCGCTGAATTTGCCTGTGAATGTGGAGTTGGTGGCATGTGAAATCCGCATGTGGAGCACTCGTTTGTGTGGGATGCTCTTTCGGGTTCATTCCTAGATAATGCACTCAAAGGGCACTAAGCATAGAGTGTGAAAACTGAGTTTCCTTGAGAGCTACTTGGAAGCCTGATGGTGTGTGAAGTTAGTGAGTCAAATGGAGTTGTTCTCCCACAAGAACCACTCGGCTGATCCTTCTTCAATATGCCCTTCTCCAACATGCAGTGTTTCCTTGATTGAATTAGCTCTCACACAAATATTTGCGTCTAGAGCCTTTGCATTGAGGGCTATCTGAAAACGGCTGTGGCGCTGAAGTTGCCTGTGAATGTGGAGTTGGTGGCATGTGAAACCCGCATGTGGAGCATTCGTTTGTGTGGGATGCTCTACCAGGTTCATTCCTAGATAATGCACTCAAAGGGCACTAAGCATAGAGTGTGAAAAAAATTGAGTTTCCTTGAGAGCTGCTTGGAAGCCTGATGGTGTGTGAAGTTAGTGAGCCAAATGGAGTTGTTCTCCCACAAGAACCACTCGGCTGATCCTTCTTCAATATGCCCTTCACCAACATGCAGTGCTTCCTTGAATGAATTAGCTCTCACAACAATATTTGCGTCTAGAGCCTTTGCATTGAGGGCTATCTGAAAACGGCTGTGGCACTGAAGTTGCCTGTGAATGTGGAGTTGGTGGCATGTGAAACCCGCATGTGGAGCATTCGTTTGTGTGGGATGCTCTACCAGGTTCATTCCTAGATAATGCACTCAAAGGGCACTAAGCATAGAGTGTGAAAACTGAGTTTCCTTGAGAGCTGCTTGGAAGCCTGATGGTGTGTGAAGTTAGTGAGCCAAATGGAGTTGTTCTCCCACAAGAACCACTCGGCTGATCCTTCTTCAATATGCCCTTCACCAACATGCAGTGTTTCCTTGATTGAATTAGCTCTCACACCAATATTTGCGTCTAGAGCCTTTGCATTGAGGGCTATCTGAAAACGGCTGTGGCACTGAAGTTGCATGTGAATGTGGAGTTGGTGGCATGTGAAACCCGCATGTGGAGCATTCGTTTGTGTGGGATGCTCTACCAGGTTCATTCCTAGATAATGCACTCAAAGGGCACTAAGCATAGAGTGTGAAAATTGAGTTTCCTTGAGAGCTGCTTGGAAGCCTGATGGTGTGTGAAGTTAGTGAGCCAAATGGAGTTGTTCTCCCACAAGAACCACTCGGCTGATCCTTCTTCAATATGCCCTTCACCAACATGCAGTATTTCCTTGAATGAATTAGCTCTCACACCAATATTTGCATCTAGAGCCTTTGCATTGAGGGCTATCTGAAAATGTCTGTGGCGCTGAAGTTGCCTGTGAATGTGGAGTTGGTGGCATGTGAAACCCGCATGTGGAGCATTCGTTTGTGGGGGATGCTCTACCAGGTTCATTCCTAGATAATCCACTCAAAGGGCACTAAGCATAGAGTGTGAAAACTGAGTTTCCTTGAGAGCTGCTTGGAAGCCTGATGGTGTGTGAAGTTAGTGAGCCAAATGGAGTTGTTCTCCCACAAGAACCACTCAGCTGATCCTTCTTCAATATGCCCTTCACCAACATGCAGTGTTTCCTTGATTGAATTCGCTCTCACACCAATATTTGCGTCTAGAGCCTTTGCATTGAGGGCTATCTGAAAATGGCTGTGGCGCTGAAGTTGCCTGTGAATGTGGAGTTGGTGGCATGTGAAACCCGCATGTGGAGCATTCGTTTGTGTGGGATGCTCACCAAGCTTCATTTCAGTCCTAGGCACTCAAAGGGCACTAAGCATAGAGTGTGAAAACTGAGTTTCCTTGAGAGCTGCTTGGAAGCCTGATGGTGTGTGAAGTTAGTGAGCCAAATGGAGTTGTTCTCCCACAAGAACCACTCGGCTGATCCTTCTTCAATATGCCCTTCACCTACATGCAGTGTTTCCTAGGTTGAATTAGCTGTTACACCAATATTTGCGTCTAGATCCTTTGCATTGAGGGCTATCTGAAAACGGCTGTGGCACTGAAGTTGCCTGTGAATGTGGAGTTGGTGGCATGTGAAACCCGCATGTGGAGCATTCGTTTGTGTGGGATGCTCTACCAGGTTCATTCCTAGATAATGCACTCAAAGGGCACTAAGCATAGCGTGTGAAAACTGAGTTTCCTTGAGAGCTGCTTGGAAGCCTGATGGTGTGTGAAGTTAGTGAGCCAAATGGAGTTGTTCTCCCACAAGAACACTCGGCTGATCCTTCTTCAATATGCCCTTCACCAACATGCAGTGTTTCCTTGATTGAATTAGCTCTCACACCAATATTTGCGTCTAGAGCCTTTGCATTGAGGGCTATCTGAAAACGGCTGTGGCGCTGAAGTTGCCTGTGAATGTGGAGTTGGTGGCATGTGAAACCCCCATGTGGAGCATTCGTTTGTGTGGGATGCTCTACCAGGTTCATTCCTAGATAATGCACTCAAAGGGCACTAAGCATAGAGTGTGAAAACTGAGTTTCCTTGAGAGCTGCTTGGAAGCCTGATGGTGTGTGAAGTTAGTGAGCCAAATGGAGTTGTTCTCCCACAAGAACCACTCGGCTGATCCTTCTTCAATATGCCCTTCACCAACATGCAGTGTTTCCTTGATTGAATTCGCTCTCACACCAATATTTACGTCTAGAGCCTTTGCATTGAGGGCTATCTGAAAACGGCTGTGGCGCTGAAGTTGCCTGTGAATGTGGAGTTGGTGGCATGTGAAACCCGCATGTGGAGCATTCGTTTGTGTGGGATGCTCTACCAGGTTCATTCCTAGATAATGCACTCAAAGGGCACTAAGCATAGAGTGTGAAAACTGAGTTTCCTTGAGAGCTGCTTGGAAGCCTGATGGTGTGTGAAGTTAGTGAGCCAAATGGAGTTGTTCTCCCACAAGAACCACTCGGCTGATCCTTCTTCAATATGCCCTTCACCAACATGCAGTGTTTCCTTGATTGAATTAGCTCTCACACCAATATTTGCATCTAGAGCCTTTGCATTGAGGGCTATCTGAAAACGGCTGTGGCGCTGAAGTTGCCTGTGAATGTGGAGTTGGTGGCATGTGAAACCCGCATGTGGAGCATTCGTTTGTGTGGGATGCTCACCAAGCTTCATTTCAGTCCTAGGCACTCAAAGGGCACTAAGCATAGAGTGTGAAAAGTGAGTTTCCTTGAGAGCTGCTTGGAAGCCTGATGGTGTGTGAAGTTAGTGAGCCAAATGGAGTTGTTCTCCCACAAGAACCACTCGGCTGATCCTTCTTCAATATGCCCTTCACCAACATGCAGTGTTTCCTTGATTGAATCATTTCTCACACCAATATTTGCGTCTAGAGCCTTTGCATTGAGGGCTATCTGAAAACGGCTGTGGTGCTGAAGTTGCCTGTGAATGTGGAGTTGGTGGCATGTGAAACCCGCATGTGGAGCATTCGTTTGTGTGGGATGCTCTACCAGGTTCATTCCTAGATAATGCACTCAAAGGGCACTAAGCATAGAGTGTGAAAACTGAGTTTCCTTGAGAGCTGCTTTAAAGCCTGATGGTGTGTGAAGTTAGTGAGCCAAATGGAGTTGTTCTCCCACAAGAACCACTCGCTGATCCTTCTTCAATATGCCCTTCACCAACATGCAGTGTTTCCTTGATTGAATTAGCTCTCACACCAATATTTGCGTCTAGAGCCTTTGCATTGAGGGCTATCTGAAAACGGCTGTGGCGCTGAAGTTGCCTGTGAATGTGGAGTTGGTGGCATGTGAAACCCGCATGTGGAGCATTCCTTTGTGTGGGATGCTCTACCAGGTTCATTCCTAGATAATGCACTCAAAGGGCACTAAGCATAGAGTGTGAAAACTGAGTTTCCTTGAGAGCTGCTTGGAAGCCTGATGGTGTGTGTGAAGTTAGTGAGCCAAATGGAGTTGTTCTCCCACAAGAACCACTCGGCTGATCCTTCTTCAATATGCCCTTCACCAACATGCAGTGTTTCCTTGATTGAATTAGCTCTCACACCAATATTTGCATCTAGAGCCTTTGCATTGAGGGCTATCTGAAAACGGCTGTGGCGCTGAAGTTGCCTGTGAATGTGGAGTTGGTGGCATGTGAAACCCGCATGTGGTGCATTCGTTTGTGTGGGATGCTCTCCAAGCTTCATTTCAGTCCTAGACACTCAAAGGGCACTAAGCATAGAGTGTGAAAACTGAGTTTCCTTGAGAGCTGCTTGGAAGCCTGATGGTGTGTGAAGTTAGTGAGCCAAATGGAGTTGTTCTCCCACAAGAACCACTCAGCTGATCCTTCTTTAATATGCCCTTCACCAACATGCAGTGTTACCTTGATTGAATTAGCTCTCACACCAATATTTGCGTCTAGAGCCTTTGCATTGAGGGCTATCTGAAAACGGCTGTGGCGCTGAAGTTGCCTGTGAATGTGGAGTTGGTGGCATGTGAAACCCGCATGTGGAGCATTCGTTTGTGTGGGATGCTCTACCAGGTTCATTCCTAGATAATGCACTCAAAGGGCACTAAGCATAGAGTGTGAAAACTGAGTTTCCTTGAGAGCTGCTTGGAAGCCTGATGGTGTGTGAAGTTAGTGAGCCAAATGGAGTTGTTCTCCCACAAGAACCACTCGGCTGATCCTTCTTCAATATGCCCTTCACCAACATGCAGTGTTACCTTATTGAATCATTTCTCACACCAATATTTGCGTCTAGAGCCTTTGCATTGAGTGATATCTGAAAACGGCTGTGGTGCTGAAGTTGCCTGTGAATGTGGAGTTGGTGGCATGTGAAACCCGCATGTGGAGCATTCGTTTGTGTGGGATGCTCTACCAGGTTCATTCCTAGATAATGCACTCAAAGGGCACTAAGCATAGAGTGTGAAAACTGAGTTTCCTTGAGAGCTGCTTGGAAGCCTGATGGTGTGTGAAGTTAGTGAGCCAAATGGAGTTGTTCTCCCACAAGAACCACTTGGCTGATCCTTCTTCAATATGCCCTTCACCAACATGTAGTGTTTCCTTGATTGAATAAGCTCTCACACCATACCAATATTTGCGTCTAGAGCCTTTGCATTGAGGGCTATCTGAAAATGGCTGTGGCGCTGAATTTGCCTGTGAATGTGGAGTTGGTGGCATGTGAAATCCGCATGTGGAGCACTCGTTTGTGTGGGATGCTCTATCAGGTTCATTCCTAGAAAATGCACTCAAAGGGCACTAAGCATAGACTGTGAAAACTGAGTTTCCTTCAGAGCTACTTGGAAGCCTGATGGTGTGTGAAGTTAGTGAGTCAAATGGAGTTGTTCTCCCACAAGAACCACTCGGCTGATCCTTCTTCAATATGCCCTTCACCAACATGCAGTGTTTCCTTGATTGAATTAGCTCTCACACCAATATTTGCGTCTAGAGCCTTTGCATTGAGGGCTATCTGAAAACGGCTGTGGCGCTGAAGTTGCCTGTGAATGTGGAGTTGGTGGCATGTGAAACCCGCATGTGGAGCATTCGTTTGTGTGGGATGCTCTACCAGGTTCATTCCTAGATAATGCACTCAAAGGGCACTAAGCATAGAGTGTGAAAATTGAGTTTCCTTGAGAGCTGCTTGGAAGCCTGATGGTGTGTGAAGTTAGTGAGCCAAATGGAGTTGTTCTCCCACAAGAACCACTCGGCTGATCCTTCTTCAATATGCCCTTCACCAACATGCAGTGCTTCCTTGAATGAATTAGCTCTCACAACAATATTTGCGTCTAGAGCCTTTGCATTGAGGGCTATCTGAAAACGGCTGTGGCACTGAAGTTGCCTGTGAATGTGGAGTTGGTGGCATGTGAAACCCGCATGTGGAGCATTCGTTTGTGTGGGATGCTCTACCAGGTTCATTCCTAGATAATGCACTCAAAGGGCACTAAGCATAGAGTGTGAAAACTGAGTTTCCTTGAGAGCTGCTTGGAAGCCTGATGGTGTGTGAAGTTAGTGAGCCAAATGGAGTTGTTCTCCCACAAGAACCACTCGGCTGATCCTTCTTCAATATGCCCTTCACCTACATGCAGTGTTTCCTAGGTTGAATTAGCTCTCACACCAATATTTGCGTCTAGAGCCTTTGCATTGAGGGCTATCTGAAAACGGCTGTGGCACTGAAGTTGCCTGTGAATGTGGAGTTGGTGGCATGTGAAACCCCCATGTGGAGCATTCGTTTGTGTGGGATGCTCTACCAGGTTCATTCCTAGATAATGCACTCAAAGGGCACTAAGCATAGAGTGTGAAAACTGAGTTTCCTTGAGAGCTGCTCGGAAGCCTGATGGTGTGTGAAGTTAGTGAGCCAAATGGAGTTGTTCTCCCACAAGAACCACTCGGCTGATCCTTCTTCAATATGCCCTTCACCAACATGCAGTGTTTCCTTGATTGAATTAGCTCTCACACCAATATTTGCGTCTAGAGCCTTTGCATTGAGGGCTATCTGAAAACGGCTGTGGCGCTGAAGTTGCCTGTGAATGTGGAGTTGGTGGCATGTGAAACCCGCATGTGGAGCATTCGTTTGTGTGGGATGCTCACCAAGCTTCATTTCAGTCCTAGGCACTCAAAGAGCACTAAGCATAGAGTGTGAAAACTGAGTTTCCTTGAGAGCTGCTCGGAAGCCTGATGGTGTGTGAAGTTAGTGAGCCAAATGGAGTTGTTCTCCCACAAGAACCACTTGGCTGATCCTTCTTCAATATGCCCTTCACCAACATGCAGTGTTTCCTTGATTGATTTAGCTCTCACACCAATATTTGCGTCTAGAGGCTTTGCATTGAGGGCTATCTGAAAACGGCTGTGGCGCTGAAGTTGCCTGTGAATGTGGAGTTGGTGGCATGTGAAACCCGCATGTGGAGCATTCGTTTGTGTGGGATGCTCTACCAGGTTCATTCCTAGATAATGCACTCAAAGGGCACTAAGCATAGAGTGTGAAAACTGAGTTTCCTTGAGAACTGCTTGGAAGCCTGATGGTGTGTGAAGTTAGTGAGCTAAATGGAGTTGTTCTCCCACAAGAACCACTCGGCTGATCCTTCTTCAATATGCCCTTCACCAACATGCAGTGTTTCCTTGATTGAATTAGCTCTCACACCAATATTTGCGTCTAGAGCCTTTGCATTGAGGGCTATCTGAAAACGGCTGTGGCGCTGAAGTTGCCTGTGAATGTGGAGTTGGTGGCATGTGAAACCCGCATGTGGAGCATTCGTTTGTGTGGGATGCTCTACCAGGTTCATTCCTAGATAATGCACTCAAAGGGCACTAAGCATAGAGTGTGAAAACTGAGTTTCCTTGAGAGCTGCTTGGAAGCCTGATGGTGTGTGAAATTAGTGAGCCAAATGGAGTTGTTCTCCCACAAGAACCACTCGGCTGATCCTTCTTCAATATGCCCTTCACCAACATGCAGTGTTTCCTTGATTGAATTAGCTCTCACACCAATATTTGCGTCTAGAGCCTTTGCATTGAGGGCTATCTGAAAACGGCTGTGGCACTGAAGTTGCCTGTGAATGTGGAGTTGGTGGCATGTGAAACCCGCATGTGGAGCATTCGTTTGTGGGGGATGCTCACCAAGCTTAATTTCAGTCCTAGGCACTCAAAGGGCACTAAGCATAGAGTGTGAAAACTGAGTTTCCTTGAGAGCTGCTTGGAAGCCTGATGGTGTGTGAAGTTAGTGAGCCAAATGGAGTTGTTCTCCCACAAGAACCACTCGGCTGATCCTTCTTCAATATGCCCTTCACCAACATGCAGTGTTTCCTTGATTGAATTAGCTCTCACACCAATATTTGCATCTAGAGCCTTTGCATTGAGGGCTATCTGAAAACGGCTGTGTCGCTGAAGTTGCCTGTGAATGTGGAGTTGGTGGCATGTGACACCCGCATGTGGAGCATTCGTTTGTGTGGAATGCTCTACCAGGTTCATTCCTAGATAATGCACTCAAAGGGCACTAAGCATAGAGTATGAAACCTGCGTTTCCTTGAGAGCTGCTTGGAAGCCTGATGGTGTGTGAAGTTAGTGAGCCAAATGGAGTTGTTCTCCCACAAGAACCACTTGGCTGATCCTTCTTCAATATGCCCTTCACCAACATGCAGTGTTTCCTTGATTGAATTAGCGCTCACACCAATATTTGCGTCTAGAGCCTTTGCATTGAGGGCTATCTGAAAATGGCTGTGGCGCTGAAGTTGCCTGTGAATGTGGAGTTGGTGGCATGTGAAACCCGCATGTGGAGCATTCGTTTGTGTGGGATGCTCTACCAGGTTCATTCCTAGATAATGCACTCAAAGGGCACTAAGCATAGAGTGTGAAAACTGAGTTTCCTTGAGAGCTGCTTGGAAGCCTGATGGTGTGTGAAGTTAGTGAGCCAAATGGAGTTGTTCTCCCACAAGAACCACTCGGCTGATCCTTCTTCAATATGCCCTTCACCAACATGCAGTGTTTCCTTGATTGAATTAGCTCTCACACCAATATTTGCGTCTAGAGCCTTTGCATTGAGGGCTATCTGAAAACGGCTGTGGCGCTGAAGTTGCCTGTGAATGTGGAGTTGGTGGCATGTGAAACCCGCATGTGGAGCATTCGTTTGTGTGGGATGCTCACCAAGCTTCATTTCAGTCCTAGGCACTCAAAGGGCACTAAGCATAGAGTGTGAAAACTGAGTTTCCTTGAGAGCTGCTCGGAAGCCTGATGGTGTGTGAAGTTAGTGAGCCAAATGGAGTTGTTCTCCACAAGAACCACTTGGCTGATCCTTCTTCAATATGCCCTTCACCAACATGCAGTGTTTCCTTGATTGAATTAGCTCTCACACCAATATTTGCGTCTAGAGCCTTTGCATTGAGGGCTATCTGAAAACGGCTGTGGCGCTGAAGTTGCCTGTGAATGTGGAGTTGGTGGCATGTGAAACCCGCATGTGGAGCATTCGTTTGTGTGGGATGCTCTACCAGGTTCATTCCTAGATAATGCACTCAAAGGGCACTAAGCATAGAGTGTGAAAACTGAGTTTCCTTGAGAGCTGCTTGGAAGCCTGATGGTGAGTGAAGTTAGTTAGCCCAATGGAGTTGTTTTCCCACAAGAACCACTCGGCTGATCCTTCTTCAATATGCCCTTCACCAACATGCAGTGTTTCCTTGATTGAATTAGCTCTCACACCAATATTTGCGTCTAGAGCCTTTGCATTGAGGGCTATCTGAAAACGGCTGTGGCGCTGAAGTTGCCTGTGAATGTGGAGTTGGTGGCATGTGAAACCCGCATGTGGAGCATTCGTTTGTGTGGGATGCTCTACCAGGTTCATTCCTAGATAATGCACTCAAAGGGCACTAAGCATAGAGTGTGAAAACTGAGTTTCCTTGAGAGCTGCTTGGAAGCCTGATGGTGTGTGAAGTTAGTGAGCCAAATGGAGTTGTTCTCCCACAAGAACCACTCGGCTGATCCTTCTTCAATATGCCCTTCACCAACATGCAGTGTTTCCTTGATTGAATTAGCTCTCACACCAATATTTGCGTCTAGATCCTTTGCATTGAGGGCTATCTGAAAACGGCTGTGGCACTGAAGTTGCATGTGAATGTGGAGTTGGTGGCATGTGAAACCCGCATGTGGAGCATTCGTTTGTGTGGGATGCTCTACCAGGTTCATTCCTAGATAATGCACTCAAAGGGCACTAAGCATAGAGTGTGAAAATTGAGTTTCCTTGAGAGCTGCTTGGAAGCCTGATGGTGTGTGAAGTTAGTGAGCCAAATGGAGTTGTTCTCCCACAAGAACCACTCGGCTGATCCTTCTTCAATATGCCCTTCACCAACATGCAGTATTTCCTTGAATGAATTAGCTCTCACACCAATATTTGCATCTAGAGCCTTTGCATTGAGGGCTATCTGAAAATGTCTGTGGCGGTGAAGTTGCCTGTGAATGTGGAGTTGGTGGCATGTGAAACCCGCATGTGGAGCATTCGTTTGTGGGGGATGCTCTACCAGGTTCATTCCTAGATAATGCACTCAAAGGGCACTAAGCATAGAGTGTGAAAACTGAGTTTCCTTGAGAGCTGCTTGGAAGCCTGATGGTGTGTGAAGTTAGTGAGCCAAATGGAGTTGTTCTCCCACAAGAACCACTCGGCTGATCCTTCTTCAATATGCCCTTCACCAACATGCAGTGTTTCCTTGATTGAATTAGCTCTCACACCAATATTTGCATCTAGAGCCTTTGCATTGAGGGCTATCTGAAAATGGCTGTGGCGCTGAAGTTGCCTGTGAATGTGGAGTTGGTGGCATGTGAAACCCGCATGTGGAGCATTCGTTTGTGTGGGATGCTCACTAAGCTTCATTTCAGTCCTAGGCACTCAAAGGGCACTAAGCATAGAGTGTGAAAACTGAGTTTCCTTGAGAGCTGCTTGGAAGCCTGATGGTGTGTGAAGTTAGTGAGCCAAATGGAGTTGTTCTCCCACAAGAACCACTCGGCTGATCCTTCTTCAATATGCCCTTCACCTACATGCAGTGTTTCCTAGGTTGAATTAGCTCTCACACCAATATTTGCGTCTAGAGCCTTTGCATTGAGGGCTATCTGAAAACGGCTGTGGCACTGAAGTTGCCTGTGAATGTGGAGTTGGTGGCATGTGAAACCCCCATGTGGAGCATTCGTTTGTGTGGGATGCTCTACCAGGTTCATTCCTAGATAATGCACTCAAAGGGCACTAAGCATAGAGTGTGAAAACTGAGTTTCCTTGAGAGTTGCTCGGAAGCCTGATGGTGTGTGAAGTTAGTGAGCCAAATGGAGTTGTTCTCCCACAAGAACCACTAGGCTGATCCTTCTTCAATATGCCCTTCACCAACATGCAGTGTTACCTTATTGAATCATTTCTCACACCAATATTTGCGTCTAGAGCCTTTGCATTGAGTGATATTTGAAAACGGCTGTGGCGCTGAAGTTGCCTGTGAATGTGGAGTTGGTGGCATGTGAAACCCGCATGTGGAGCATTCGTTTGTGTGGGATGCTCTACCAGGTTCATTCCTAGATAATGCACTCAAAGGGCACTAAGCATAGAGTGTGAAAACTGAGTTTCCTTGAGAGCTGCTTGGAAGCCTGATGGTGTGTGAAGTTAGTGAGCCAAATGGAGTTGTTCTCCCACAAGAACCACTCGGCTGATCCTTCTTCAATATGCCCTTCACCAACATGCAGTGTTTCCTTGATTGAATTAGCTCTCATACCAATATTTGCGTCTAGAGCCTTTGCATTGAGGGCTATCTGAAAACGGCTGTGGCGCTGAAGTTGCCTGTGAATGTGGAGTTGGTGGCATGTGAAACCCGCATGTGGAGCATTCGTTTGTGTGGGATGCTCTCCAAGCTTCATTTCAGTCCTAGACACTCAAAGGGCACTAAGCATAGAGTGTGAAAACTGAGTTTCCTTGAGAGCTGCTTGGAAGCCTGATGGTGTGTGAAGTTAGTGAGCCAAATGGAGTTGTTCTCCCACAAGAACCACTCGGCTGATCCTTCTTCAATATGCCCTTCACCAACATGCAGTGTTTCCTTGATTGAATTAGCTCTCACACCAATATTTGCATCTAGAGCCTTTGCATTGAGGGCTATCTGAAAATGGCTGTGGCGCTGAATTTGCCTGTGAATGTGGAGTTGGTGGCATGTGAAACCCGCATGTGGAGCATTCGTTTGTGGGGGATGCTCACCAAGCTTAATTTCAGTCCTAGGCACTCAAAGGGCACTAAGCATAGAGTGTGAAAACTGAGTTTCCTTGAGAGCTGCTTGGAAGCCTGATGGTGTGTGAAGTTAGTGAGCCAAATGGAGTTGTTCTCCCACAAGAACCACTTGGCTGATCCTTCTTCAATATGCCCTTCACCAACATGCAGTGTTTCCTTGATTGAATTAGCTCTCACACCAATATTTGCATCTAGAGCCTTTGCATTGAGGGCTATCTGAAAACGGCTGTGGCGCTGAAGTTGCCTGTGAATGTGGAGTTGGTGGCATGTGACACCCGCATGTGGAGCATTCGTTTGTGTGGAATGCTCTACCAGGTTCATTCCTAGATAATGCACTCAAAGGGCACTAAGCATAGAGTATGAAACCTGCGTTTCCTTGAGAGCTGCTTGGAAGCCTGATGGTGTGTGAAGTTAGTGAGCCAAATGGAGTTGTTCTCCCACAAGAACCACTTGGCTGATCCTTCTTCAATATGCCCTTCACCAACATGCAGTGTTTCCTTGATTGAATTAGCGCTCACACCAATATTTGCGTCTAGAGCCTTTGCATTGAGGGCTATCTGAAAACGGCTGTGGCACTGAAGTTGCCTGTGAATGTGGAGTTGGTGGCATGTGAAACCCCCATGTGGAGCATTCGTTTGTGTGGGATGCTCTACCAGGTTCATTCCTAGATAATGCACTCAAAGGGCACTAAGCATAGAGTGTGAAAACTGAGTTTCCTTGAGAGCTGCTCGGAAGCCTGATGGTGTGTGAAGTTAGTGAGCCAAATGGAGTTGTTCTCCCACAAGAACCACTAGGCTGATCCTTCTTCAATATGCCCTTCACCAACATGCAGTGTTACCTTATTGAATCATTTCTCACACCAATATTTGCGTCTAGAGCCTTTGCATTGAGTGATATCTGAAAACGGCTGTGGCGCTGAAGTTGCCTGTGAATGTGGAGTTGGTGGCATGTGAAACCCGCATGTGGAGCATTCGTTTGTGTGGGATGCTCTACCAGGTTCATTCCTAGATAATGCACTCAAAGGGCACTAAGCATAGAGTGTGAAAACTGAGTTTCCTTGAGAGCTGCTTGGAAGCCTGATGGTGTGTGAAGTTAGTGAGCCAAATGGAGTTGTTCTCCCACAAGAACCACTCGGCTGATCCTTCTTCAATATGCCCTTCACCAACATGCAGTGTTTCCTTGATTGAATTAGCTCTCATACCAATATTTGCGTCTAGAGCCTTTGCATTGAGGGCTATCTGAAAACGGGTGTGGCGCTGAAGTTGCCTGTGAATGTGGAGTTGGTGGCATGTGAAACCCGCATGTGGAGCATTCGTTTGTGTGGGATGCTCTCCAAGCTTCATTTCAGTCCTAGACACTCAAAGGGCACTAAGCATAGAGTGTGAAAACTGAGTTTCCTTGAGAGCTGCTTGGAAGCCTGATGGTGTGTGAAGTTAGTGAGCCAAATGGAGTTGTTCTCCCACAAGAACCACTCGGCTGATCCTTCTTCAATATGCCCTTCACCAACATGCAGTGTTTCCTTGATTGAATTAGCTCTCACACCAATATTTGCATCTAGAGCCTTTGCATTGAGGGCTATCTGAAAATGGCTGTGGCGCTGAATTTGCCTGTGAATGTGGAGTTGGTGGCATGTGAAACCCGCATGTGGAGCATTCGTTTGTGGGGGATGCTCACCAAGCTTAATTTCAGTCCTAGGCACTCAAAGGGCACTAAGCATAGAGTGTGAAAACTGAGTTTCCTTGAGAGCTGCTTGGAAGCCTGATGGTGTGTGAAGTTAGTGAGCCAAATGGAGTTGTTCTCCCACAAGAACCACTTGGCTGATCCTTCTTCAATATGCCCTTCACCAACATGCAGTGTTTCCTTGATTGAATTAGCTCTCACACCAATATTTGCATCTAGAGCCTTTGCATTGAGGGCTATCTGAAAACGGCTGTGGCGCTGAAGTTGCCTGTGAATGTGGAGTTGGTGGCATGTGACACCCGCATGTGGAGCATTCGTTTGTGTGGAATGCTCTACCAGGTTCATTCCTAGATAATGCACTCAAAGGGCACTAAGCATAGAGTATGAAACCTGCGTTTCCTTGAGAGCTGCTTGGAAGCCTGATGGTGTGTGAAGTTAGTGAGCCAAATGGAGTTGTTCTCCCACAAGAACCACTTGGCTGATCCTTCTTCAATATGCCCTTCACCAACATGCAGTGTTTCCTTGATTGAATTAGCGCTCACAACCAATATTTGCGTCTAGAGCCTTTGCATTGAGGGCTATCTGAAAATGGCTGTGGCGCTGAAGTTGCCTGTGAATGTGGAGTTGGTGGCATGTGAAACCCGCATGTGGAGCATTCGTTTGTGTGGGATGCTCTACCAGGTTCATTCCTAGATAATGCACTCAAAGGGCACTAAGCATAGAGTGTGAAAACTGAGTTTCCTTGAGAGCTGCTTGGAAGCCTGATGGTGTGTGAAGTTAGTGAGCCAAATTGAGTTGTTCTCCCACAAGAACCACTCGGCTGATCCTTCTTCAATATGCCCTTCACCAACATGCAGTGTTTCCTTGATTGAATTAGCTCTCACACCAATATTTGCGTCTAGAGCCTTTGCATTGAGGGCTATCTGAAAACGGCTGTGGCGCTGAAGTTGCCTGTGAATGTGGAGTTGGTGGCATGTGAAACCCGCATGTGGAGCATTCGTTTGTGTGGGATGCTCACCAAGCTTCATTTCAGTCCTAGGCACTCAAAGAGCACTAAGCATAGAGTGTGAAAACTGAGTTTCCTTGAGAGCTGCTCGGAAGCCTGATGGTGTGTGAAGTTAGTGAGCCAAATGGAGTTGTTCTCCCACAAGAACCACTTGGCTGATCCTTCTTCAATATGCCCTTCACCAACATGCAGTGTTTCCTTGATTGATTTAGCTCTCACACCAATATTTGCGTCTAGAGGCTTTGCATTGAGGGCTATCTGAAAACGGCTGTGGCGCTGAAGTTGCCTGTGAATGTGGAGTTGGTGGCATGTGAAACCCGCATGTGGAGCATTCGTTTGTGTGGGATGCTCTACCAGGTTCATTCCTAGATAATGCACTCAAAGGGCACTAAGCATAGAGTGTGAAAACTGAGTTTCCTTGAGAACTGCTTGGAAGCCTGATGGTGTGTGAAGTTAGTGAGCTAAATGGAGTTGTTCTCCCACAAGAACCACTCGGCTGATGCTTCTTCAATATGCCCTTCACCAACATGCAGTGTTTCCTTGATTGAATTAGCTCTCACACCAATATTTGCGTCTAGAGCCTTTGCATTGAGGGCTATCTGAAAACGGCTGTGGCGCTGAAGTTGCCTGTGAATGTGGAGTTGGTGGCATGTGAAACCCGCATGTGGAGCATTCGTTTGTGTGGGATGCTCTACCAGGTTCATTCCTAGATAATGCACTCAAAGGGCACTAAGCATAGAGTGTGAAAACTGAGTTTCCTTGAGAGCTGCTTGGAAGCCTGATGGTGTGTGAAATTAGTGAGCCAAATGGAGTTGTTCTCCCACAAGAACCACTCGGCTGATCCTTCTTCAATATGCCCTTCACCAACATGCAGTGTTTCCTTGATTGAATTAGCTCTCACACCAATATTTGCGTCTAGAGCCTTTGCATTGAGGGCTAACTGAAAACGGCTGTGGCACTGAAGTTGCCTGTGAATGTGGAGTTGGTGGCATGTGAAACCCGCATGTGGAGCATTCGTTTGTGTGGGATGCTCACCAAGCTTAATTTCAGTCCTAGGCACTCAAAGGGCACTAAGCATAGAGTGTGAAAACTGAGTTTCCTTGAGAGCTGCTTGGAAGCCTGATGGTGTGTGAAGTTAGTGAGCCAAATGGAGTTGTTCTCCCACAAGAACCACTTGGCTGATCCTTCTTCAATATGCCCTTCACCAACATGCAGTGTTTCCTTGATTGAATTAGCTCTCACACCAATATTTGCATCTAGAGCCTTTGCATTGAGGGCTATCTGAAAACGGCTGTGTCGCTGAAGTTGCCTGTGAATGTGGAGTTGGTGGCATGTGACACCCGCATGTGGAGCATTCGTTTGTGTGGAATGCTCTACCAGGTTCATTCCTAGATAATGCACTCAAAGGGCACTAAGCATAGAGTATGAAACCTGCGTTTCCTTGAGAGCTGCTTGGAAGCCTGATGGTGTGTGAAGTTAGTGAGCCAAATGGAGTTGTTCTTCCACAAGAACCACTTGGCTGATCCTTCTTCAATATGCCCTTCACCAACATGCAGTGTTTCCTTGATTGAATTAGCGCTCACACCAATATTTGCGTCTAGAGCCTTTGCATTGAGGGCTATCTGAAAATGGCTGTGGCGCTGAAGTTGCCTGTGAATGTGGAGTTGGTGGCATGTGAAACCCGCATGTGGAGCATTCGTTTGTGTGGGATGCTCACCAAGCTTCATTTCAGTCCTAGGCACTCAAAGGGCACTAAGCATAGAGTGTGAAAACTGAGTTTCCTTGAGAGCTGCTCGGAAGCCTGATGGTGTGTGAAGTTAGTGAGCCAAATGGAGTTGTTCTCCCACAAGAACCACTTGGCTGATCCTTCTTCAATATGCCCTTCACCAACATGCAGTGTTTCCTTGATTGAATTAGCTCTCACACCAATATTTGCGTCTAGAGCCTTTGCATTGAGGGCTATCTGAAAACGGCTGTGGCGCTGAAGTTGCCTGTGAATGTGGAGTTGGTGGCATGTGAAACCCGCATGTGGAGCATTCGTTTGTGTGGGATGCTCTACCAGGTTCATTCCTAGATAATGCACTCAAAGGGCACTAAGCATAGAGTGTGAAAACTGAGTTTCCTTGAGAGCTGCTTGGAAGCCTGATGGTGAGTGAAGTTAGTTAGCCCAATGGAGTTGTTTTCCCACAAGAACCACTCGGCTGATCCTTCTTCAATATGCCCTTCACCAACATGCAGTGTTTCCTTGATTGAATTAGCTCTCACACCAATATTTGCGTCTAGAGCCTTTGCATTGAGGGCTATCTGAAAACGGCTGTGGCGCTGAAGTTGCCTGTGAATGTGGAGTTGGTGGCATGTGAAACCCGCATGTGGAGCATTCGTTTGTGTGGGATGCTCTACCAGGTTCATTCCTAGATAATGCACTCAAAGGGCACTAAGCATAGAGTGTGAAAACTGAGTTTCCTTGAGAGCTGCTTGGAAGCCTGATGGTGTGTGAAGTTAGTGAGCCAAATGGAGTTGTTCTCCCACAAGAACCACTCGACTGATCCTTCTTCAATATGCCCTTCACCAACATGCAGTGTTTCCTTGATTGAATTAGCTCTCACACCAATATTTGCGTCTAGAGCCTTTGCATTGAGGGCTATCTGAAAACGGCTGTGGCACTGAAGTTGCATGTGAATGTGGAGTTGGTGGCATGTGAAACCCGCATGTGGAGCATTCGTTTGTGTGGGATGCTCTACCAGGTTCATTCCTAGATAATGCACTCAAAGGGCACTAAGCATAGAGTGTGAAAATTGAGTTTCCTTGAGAGCTGCTTGGAAACCTGATGGTGTGTGAAGTTAGTGAGCCAAATGGAGTTGTTCTCCCACAAGAACCACTCGGCTGATCCTTCTTCAATATGCCCTTCACCAACATGCAGTATTTCCTTGAATGAATTAGCTCTCACACCAATATTTGCATCTAGAGCCTTTGCATTGAGGGCTATCTGAAAATGTCTGTGGCGGTGAAGTTGCCTGTGAATGTGGAGTTGGTGGCATGTGAAACCCGCATGTGGAGCATTCGTTTGTGGGGGATGCTCTACCAGGTTCATTCCTAGATAATGCACTCAAAGGGCACTAAGCATAGAGTGTGAAAACTGAGTTTCCTTGAGAGCTGCTTGGAAGCCTGATGGTGTGTGAAGTTAGTGAGCCAAATGGAGTTGTTCTCCCACAAGAACCACTCGGCTGATCCTTCTTCAATATGCCCTTCACCAACATGCAGTGTTTCCTTGATTGAATTAGCTCTCACACCAATATTTGCATCTAGAGCCTTTGCATTGAGGGCTATCTGAAAATGGCTGTGGCGCTGAAGTTGCCTGTGAATGTGGAGTTGGTGGCATGTGAAACCCGCATGTGGAGCATTCGTTTGTGTGGGATGCTCACTAAGCTTCATTTCAGTCCTAGGCACTCAAAGGGCACTAAGCATAGAGTGTGAAAACTGAGTTTCCTTGAGAGCTGCTTGGAAGCCTGATGGTGTGTGAAGTTAGTGAGCCAAATGGAGTTGTTCTCCCACAAGAACCACTCGGCTGATCCTTCTTCAATATGCCCTTCACCTACATGCAGTGTTTCCTAGGTTGAATTAGCTCTCACACCAATATTTGCGTCTAGAGCCTTTGCATTGAGGGCTATCTGAAAACGGCTGTGGCACTGAAGTTGCCTGTGAATGTGGATTTGGTGGCATGTGAAACCCCCATGTGGAGCATTCGTTTGTGTGGGATGCTCTACCAGGTTCATTCCTAGATAATGCACTCAAAGGGCACTAAGCATAGAGTGTGAAAACTGAGTTTCCTTGAGAGCTGCTCGGAAGCCTGATGGTGTGTGAAGTTAGTGAGCCAAATGGAGTTGTTCTCCCACAAGAACCACTAGGCTGATCCTTCTTCAATATGCCCTTCACCAACATGCAGTGTTACCTTATTGAATCATTTCTCACACCAATATTTGCGTCTAGAGCCTTTGCATTGAGTGATATTTGAAAACGGCTGTGGCGCTGAAGTTGCCTGTGAATGTGGAGTTGGTGGCATGTGAAACCCGCATGTGGAGCATTCGTTTGTGTGGGATGCTCTACCAGGTTCAGTCCTAGATAATGCACTCAAAGGGCACTAAGCATAGAGTGTGAAAACTGAGTTTCCTTGAGAGCTGCTTGGAAGCCTGATGGTGTGTGAAGTTAGTGAGCCAAATGGAGTTGTTCTCCCACAAGAACCACTCGGCTGATCCTTCTTCAATATGCCCTTCACCAACATGCAGTGTTTCCTTGATTGAATTAGCTCTCATACCAATATTTGCGTCTAGAGCCTTTGCATTGAGGGCTATCTGAAAATGGCTGTGGCGCTGAAGTTGCCTGTGAATGTGGAGTTGGTGGCATGTGAAACCCGCATGTGGAGCATTCGTTTGTGTGGGATGCTCTCCAAGCTTCATTTCAGTCCTAGACACTCAAAGGGCACTAAGCATAGAGTGTGAAAACTGAGTTTCCTTGAGAGCTGCTTGGAAGCCTGATGGTGTGTGATGTTAGTGAGCCAAATGGAGTTGTTCTCCCACAAGAACCACTCGGCTGATCCTTCTTCAATATGCCCTTCACCAACATGCAGTGTTTCCTTGATTGAATTAGCTCTCACACCAATATTTGCATCTAGAGCCTTTGCATTGAGGGCTATCTGAAAATGGCTGTGGCGCTGAATTTGCCTGTGAATGTGGAGTTGGTGGCATGTGAAACCCGCATGTGGAGCATTCGTTTGTGGGGGATGCTCACCAAGCTTAATTTCAGTCCTAGGCACTCAAAGGGCACTAAGCATAGAGTGTGAAAACTGAGTTTCCTTGAGAGCTGCTTGGAAGCCTGATGGTGTGTGAAGTTAGTGAGCCAAATGGAGTTGTTCTCCCACAAGAACCACTTGGCTGATCCTTCTTCAATATGCCCTTCACCAACATGCAGTGTTTCCTTGATTGAATTAGCTCTCACACCAATATTTGCATCTAGAGCCTTTGCATTGAGGGCTATCTGAAAACGGCTGTGGCGCTGAAGTTGCCTGTGAATGTGGAGTTGGTGGCATGTGACACCCGCATGTGGAGCATTCGATTGTGTGGAATGCTCTACCAGGTTCATTCCTAGATAATGCACTCAAAGGGCACTAAGCATAGAGTATGAAACCTGCGTTTCCTTGAGAGCTGCTTGGAAGCCTGATGGTGTGTGAAGTTAGTGAGCCAAATGGAGTTGTTCTCCCACAAGAACCACTTGGCTGATCCTTCTTCAATATGCCCTTCACCAACATGCAGTGTTTCCTTGATTGAATTAGCGCTCACACCAATATTTGCGTCTAGAGCCTTTGCATTGAGGGCTATCTGAAAATGGCTGTGGCGCTGAAGTTGCCTGTGAATGTGGAGTTGGTGGCATGTGAAACCCGCATGTGGAGCATTCGTTTGTGTGGGATGCTCTACCAGGTTCATTCCTAGATAATGCACTCAAAGGGCACTAAGCATAGAGTGTGAAAACTGAGTTTCCTTGAGAGCTGCTTGGAAGCCTGATGGTGTGTGAAGTTAGTGAGCCAAATTGAGTTGTTCTCCCACAAGAACCACTCGGCTGATCCTTCTTCAATATGCCCTTCACCAACATGCAGTGTTTCCTTGATTGAATTAGCTCTCACACCAATATTTGCGTCTAGAGCCTTTGCATTGAGGGCTATCTGAAAACGGCTGTGGCGCTGAAGTTGCCTGTGAATGTGGAGTTGGTGGCATGTGAAACCCGCATGTGGAGCATTCGTTTGTGTGGGATGCTCACCAAGCTTCATTTCAGTCCTAGGCACTCAAAGGGCACTAAGCATAGAGTGTGAAAACTGAGTTTCCTTGAGAGCTGCTCGGAAGCCTGATGGTGTGTGAAGTTAGTGAGCCAAATGGAGTTGTTCTCCCACAAGAACCACTCGGCTGATCCTTCTTCAATATGCCCTTCACCAACATGCAGTGTTTCCTTGATTGATTTAGCTCTCACACCAATATTTGCGTCTAGAGGCTTTGCATTGAGGGCTATCTGAAAACGGCTGTGGCGCTGAAGTTGCCTGTGAATGTGGAGTTGGTGGCATGTGAAACCCGCATGTGGAGCATTCGTTTGTGTGGGATGCTCTACCAGGTTCATTCCTAGATAATGCACTCAAAGGGCACTAAGCATAGAGTGTGAAAACTGAGTTTCCTTGAGAACTGCTTGGAAGCCTGATGGTGTGTGAAGTTAGTGAGCTAAATGGAGTTGTTCTCCCACAAGAACCACTCGGCTGATCCTTCTTCAATATGCCCTTCACCAACATGCAGTGTTTCCTTGATTGAATTAGCTCTCACACCAATATTTGCGTCTAGAGCCTTTGCATTGAGGGCTATCTGAAAACGGCTGTGGCGCTGAAGTTGCCTGTGAATGTGGAGTTGGTGGCATGTGAAACCCGCATGTGGAGCATTCGTTTGTGTGGGATGCTCTACCAGGTTCATTCCTAGATAATGCACTCAAAGGGCACTAAGCATAGAGTGTGAAAACTGAGTTTCCTTGAGAGCTGCTTGGAAGCCTGATGGTGTGTGAAATTAGTGAGCCAAATGGAGTTGTTCTCCCACAAGAACCACTCGGCTGATCCTTCTTCAATATGCCCTTCACCAACATGCAGTGTTTCCTTGATTGAATTAGCTCTCACACCAATATTTGCGTCTAGAGCCTTTGCATTGAGGGCTATCTGAAAACGGCTGTGGCACTGAAGTTGCCTGTGAATGTGGAGTTGGTGGCATGTGAAACCCGCATGTGGAGCATTCGTTTGTGGGGGATGCTCACCAAGCTTAATTTCAGTCCTAGGCACTCAAAGGGCACTAAGCATAGAGTGTGAAAACTGAGTTTCCTTGAGAGCTGCTTGGAAGCCTGATGGTGTGTGAAGTTAGTGAGCCAAATGGAGTTGTTCTCCCACAAGAACCACTTGGCTGATCCTTCTTCAATATGCCCTTCACCAACATGCAGTGTTTCCTTGATTGAATTAGCTCTCACACCAATATTTGCTTCTAGAGCCTTTGCATTGAGGGCTATCTGAAAACGGCTGTGGCGCTGAAGTTGCCTGTGAATGTGGAGTTGGTGGCATGTGACACCCGCATGTGGAGCATTCGTTTGTGTGGAATGCTCTACCAGGTTCATTCCTAGATAATGCACTCAAAGGGCACTAAGCATAGAGTATGAAACCTGCGTTTCCTTGAGAGCTGCTTGGAAGCCTGATGGTGTGTGAAGTTAGTGAGCCAAATGGAGTTGTTCTCCCACAAGAACCACTTGGCTGATCCTTCTTCAATATGCCCTTCACCAACATGCAGTGTTTCCTTGATTGAATTAGCGCTCACACCAATATTTGCGTCTAGAGCCTTTGCATTGAGGGCTATCTGAAAATGGCTGTGGCGCTGAAGTTGCCTGTGAATGTGGAGTTGGTGGCATGTGAAACCCGCAAGTGGAGCATTCGTTTGTGTGGGATGCTCTACCAGGTTCATTCCTAGATAATGCACTCAAAGGGCACTAAGCATAGAGTGTGAAAACTGAGTTTCCTTGAGAGCTGCTTGGAAGCCTGATGGTGTGTGAAGTTAGTGAGCCAAATGGAGTTGTTCTCCCACAAGAACCACTCGGCTGATCCTTCTTCAATATGCCCTTCACCAACATGCAGTGTTTCCTTGATTGAATTAGCTCTCACACCAATATTTGCGTCTAGAGCCTTTGCATTGAGGGCTATCTGAAAACGGCTGTGGCGCTGAAGTTGCCTGTGAATGTGGAGTTGGTGGCATGTGAAACCCGCATGTGGAGCATTCGTTTGTGTGGGATGCTCACCAAGCTTCATTTCAGTCCTAGGCACTCAAAGGGCACTAAGCATAGAGTGTGAAAACTGAGTTTCCTTGAGAGCTGCTCGGAAGCCTGATGGTGTGTGAAGTTAGTGAGCCAAATGGAGTTGTTCTCCCACAAGAACCACTTGGCTGATCCTTCTTCAATATGCCCTTCACCAACATGCAGTGTTTCCTTGATTGAATTAGCTCTCACACCAATATTTGCGTCTAGAGCCTTTGCATTGAGGGCTATCTGAAAACGGCTGTGGCGCTGAAGTTGCCTGTGAATGTGGAGTTGGTGGCATGTGAAACCCGCATGTGGAGCATTCGTTTGTGTGGGATGCTCTACCAGGTTCATTCCTAGATAATGCACTCAAAGGGCACTAAGCATAGAGTGTGAAAACTGAGTTTCCTTGAGAGCTGCTTGGAAGCCTGATGGTGAGTGAAGTTAGTTAGCCCAATGGAGTTGTTTTCCCACAAGAACCACTCGGCTGATCCTTCTTCAATATGCCCTTCACCAACATGCAGTGTTTCCTTGATTGAATTAGCTCTCACACCAATATTTGCGTCTAGAGCCTTTGCATTGAGGGCTATCTGAAAACGGCTGTGGCGCTGAAGTTGCCTGTGAATGTGGAGTTGGTGGCATGTGAAACCCGCATGTGGAGCATTCGTTTGTGTGGGATGCTCTACCAGGTTCATTCCTAGATAATGCACTCAAAGGGCACTAAGCATAGAGTGTGAAAACTGAGTTTCCTTGAGAGCTGCTTGGAAGCCTGATGGTGTGTGAAGTTAGTGAGCCAAATGGAGTTGTTCTCCCACAAGAACCACTCGGCTGATCCTTCTTCAATATGCCCTTCACCAACATGCAGTGTTTCCTTGATTGAATTAGCTCTCACACCAATATTTGCGTCTAGAGCCTTTGCATTGAGGGCTATCTGAAAACGGCTGTGGCGCTGAAGTTGCCTGTGAATGTGGAGTTGGTGGCATGTGAAACCCCCATGTGGAGCATTCGTTTCTGTGGGATGCTCTACCAGGTTCATTCCTAGATAATGCACTCAAAGGGCACTAAGCATAGAGTGTGAAAACTGAGTTTCCTTGAGAGCTGCTTGGAAGCCTGATGGTGTGTGAAGTTAGTGAGCCAAATGGAGTTGTTCTCCCACAAGAACCACTCGGCTGATCCTTCTTCAATATGCCCTTCACCTACATGCAGTGTTTCCTTGATTGAATTAGCTCTCACACCAATATTTGCGTCTAGAGCCTTTGCATTGAGGGCTATCTGAAAACGGCTGTGGCACTGAAGTTGCCTGTGAATGTGGAGTTGGTGGCATGTGAAACCCCCATGTGGAGCATTCGTTTGTGTGGGATGCTCTACCAGGTTCATTCCTAGATAATGCACTCAAAGGGCACTAAGCATAGAGTGTGAAAACTGAGTTTCCTTGAGAGCTGCTTGGAAGCCTGATGGTGTGTGAAGTTAGTGAGCCAAATGGAGTTGTTCTCCCACAAGAACCACTCGGCTGATCCTTCTTCAATATGCCCTTCACCAACATGCAGTGTTACCTTGATTGAATTAGCTCTCACACCAATATTTGCGTCTAGAGCCTTTGCATTGAGTGATATCTGAAAACGGCTGTGGCGTTGAAGTTGCCTGTGAATGTGGAGTTGGTGGCATGTGAAACCCGCATGTGGAGCATTCGTTTGTGTGGGATGCTCTACCAGGTTCATTCCTAGATAATGCACTCAAAGGGCACTAAGCATAGAGTGTGAAAACTGAGTTTCCTTGAGAGCTGCTTGGAAGCCTGATGGTGTGTGAAGTTAGTGAGCCAAATGGAGTTGTTCTCCCACAAGAACCACTTGGCTGATCCTTCTTCAATATGCCCTTCACCAACATGCAGTGTTTCCTTGATTGAATTAGCTCTCACACCAATATTTGCATCTAGAGCCTTTGCATTGAGGGCTATCTGAAAACGGCTGTGGCGCTGAAGTTGCCTGTGAATGTGGAGTTGGTGGCATGTGACACCCGCATGTGGAGCATTCGTTTGTGTGGAATGCTCTACCAGGTTCATTCCTAGATAATGCACTCAAAGGGCACTAAGCATAGAGTATGAAACCTGCGTTTCCTTGAGAGCTGCTTGGAAGCCTGATGGTGTGTGAAGTTAGTGAGCCAAATGGAGTTGTTCTCCCACAAGAACCACTCGGCTGATCCTTCTTCAATATGCCCTTCAACAACATGCAGTGTTTCCTTGATTGAATTAGCGCTCACACCAATATTTGCGTCTAGAGAATTTGCATTGAGGGCTATCTGAAAATGGCTGTGGCGCTGAAGTTGCCTGTGAATGTGGAGTTGGTGGCATGTGAAACCCGCATGTGGAGCATTCGTTTGTGTGGGATGCTCTACCAGGTTCATTCCTAGATAATGCACTCAAAGGGCACTAAGCATAGAGTGTGAAAACTGAGTTTCCTTGAGAGCTGCTTGGAAGCCTGATGGTGTGTGAAGTTAGTGAGCCAAATTGAGTTGTTCTCCCACAAGAACCACTCGGCTGATCCTTCTTCAATATGCCCTTCACCAACATGCAGTGTTTCCTTGATTGAATTAGCTCTCACACCAATATTTGCGTCTAGAGCCTTTGCATTGAGGGCTATCTGAAAACGGCTGTGGCGCTGAAGTTGCCTGTGAATGTGGAGTTGGTGGCATGTGAAACCCGCATGTGGAGCATTCGTTTGTGTGGGATGCTCACCAAGCTTCATTTCAGTCCTAGGCACTCAAAGGGCACTAAGCATAGAGTGTGAAAACTGAGTTTCCTTGAGAGCGGCTCGGAAGCCTGATGGTGTGTGAAGTTAGTGAGCCAAATGGAGTTGTTCTCCCACAAGAACCACTTGGCTGATCCTTCTTCAATATGCCCTTCACCAACATGCAGTGTTTCCTTGATTGATTTAGCTCTCACACCAATATTTGCGTCTAGAGGCTTTGCATTGAGGGCTATCTGAAAACGGCTGTGGCGCTGAAGTTGCCTGTGAATGTGGAGTTGGTGGCATGTGAAACCCGCATGTGGAGCATTCGTTTGTGTGGGATGCTCTACCAGGTTCATTCCTAGATAATGCACTCAAAGGGCACTAAGCATAGAGTGTGAAAACTGAGTTTCCTTGAGAGCTGCTTGGAAGCCTGATGGTGTGTGAAGTTAGTGAGCTAAATGGAGTTGTTCTCCCACAAGAACCACTCGGCTGATCCTTCTTCAATATGCCCTTCACCAACATGCAGTGTTTCCTTGATTGAATTAGCTCTCACACCAATATTTGCGTCTAGAGCCTTTGCATTGAGGGCTATCTGAAAACGGCTGTGGCGCTGAAGTTGCCTGTGAATGTGGAGTTGGTGGCATGTGAAACCCGCATGTGGAGCATTCGTTTGTGTGGGATGCTCTACCAGGTTCATTCCTAGATAATGCACTCAAAGGGCACTAAGCATAGAGTGTGAAAACTGAGTTTCCTTGAGAGCTGCTTGGAAGCCTGATGGTGTGTGAAGTTAGTGAGCCAAATGGAGTTGTTCTCCCACAAGAACCACTCGGCTGATCCTTCTTCAATATGCCCTTCACCAACATGCAGTGTTTCCTTGATTGAATTAGCTCTCACACCAATATTTGCGTCTAGAGCCTTTGCATTGAGGGCTATCTGAAAATGGCTGTGGCGCTGAAGTTGCCTGTGAATGTGGAGTTGGTGGCATGTGAAACCCGCATGTGGAGCATTCGTTTGTGTGGGATGCTCTCCAAGCTTCATTTCAGTCCTAGACACTCAAAGGGCACTAAGCATAGAGTGTGAAAACTGAGTTTCCTTGAGAGCTGCTCGGAAGCCTGATGGTGTGTGAAGTTAGTGAGCCAAATGGAGTTGTTCTCCCACAAGAACCACTCGGCTGTTCCTTCTTCAATATGCCCTTCACCAACATGCAGTGTTTCCTTGATTGAATTAGCTCTCACACGAATATTTGCATCTAGAGCCTTTGCATTGAGGGCTATCTGAAAATGGCTGTGGCGCTGAATTTGCCTGTGAATGTGGAGTTGGTGGCATGTGAAACCCGCATGTGGAGCATTCGTTTGTGTGGGATGCTCACCAAGCTTCATTTCAGTCCTAGGCACTCAAAGGGCACTAAGCATAGAGTGTGAAAACTGAGTTTCCTTGAGAGCTGCTTGGAAGCCTGATGGTGTGTGAAGTTAGTGAGCCAAATGGAGTTGTTCTCCCACAAGAACCACTCGGCTGATCCTTCTTCAATATGCCCTTCACCAACATGCAGTGTTTCCTTGATTGAATTAGCTCTCACACCAATATTTGCGTCTAGAGCCTTTGCATTGAGGGCTATCTGAAAACGGCTGTGGCGCTGAAGTTGCCTGTGAATGTGGAGTTGGTGGCATGTGAAACCCGCATGTGGAGCATTCGTTTGTGTGGGATGCTCTCCAAGCTTCATTTCAGACCTAGGCACTCAAAGGGCACTAAGCATAGAGTGTGAAAACTGAGTTTCCTTGAGAGCTGCTTGGAAGCCTGATGGTGTGTGAAGTTAGTGAGCCAAATGGAGTTGTTCTCCCACAAGAACCACTCGGCTGTTCCTTCTTCAATATGCCCTTCACCAACATGCAGTGTTTCCTTGATTGAATCATCTCTCACACCA
Organism: Ochotona princeps; assembly: GCF_030435755.1. Taxonomy (NCBI): domain Eukaryota; kingdom Metazoa; phylum Chordata; class Mammalia; order Lagomorpha; family Ochotonidae; genus Ochotona; species Ochotona princeps. Next base: position 142,811,046 of record NC_080832.1, on the reverse strand, counting down.
ATATTTGCGTCTAGAGCCTTTGCATTGAGGGCTATCTGAAAACGGCTGTGGCGCTGAAGTTGCCTGTGAATGTGGAGTTGGTGGCATGTGAAACCCGCATGTGGAGTATTCGTTTGTGTGGGATGCTCTACCAGGTTCATTCCTAGATAATGCACTCAAAGGGCACAAAGCATAAAATGTGAAAACTGAGTTTCCTTGAGAGCTGCTTGGAAGCCTGATGGTGTGTGAAGTTAGTGAGCCAAATGGAGTTGTTCTCCCACAAGAACCACTCGGCTGATCCTTCTTCAATATGCCCTTCACCAACATGCAGTGTTTCCTTGATTGAATTAGCTCTCACACCAATATTTGCGTCTAGAGCCTTTGCATTGAGGGCTATCTGAAAATGGCTGTGGCGCTGAAGTTGCCTGTGAATGTGGAGTTGGTGGCATGTGAAACCCGCATGTGGAGCATTCGTTTGTGTGGGATGCTCTACCAGGTTCATTCCTAGATAATGCACTCAAAGGGCACTAAGCATAGAGTGTGAAAACTGAGTTTCCTTGAGAGATGCTTGGAAGCCTGATGGTGTGTGAAGTTAGTGAGCCAAATGGAGTTGTTCTCCCACAAGAACCACTCGGCTGATCCTTCTTCAATATGCCCTTCACCAACATGCAGTGTTTCCTTGATTGAATTAGCTCTCACACCAATATTTGCGTCTAGAGCCTTTGCATTGAGGGCTATCTGAAAACGGCTGTGGCGCTGAAGTTGCCTGTGAATGTGGAGTTGGTGGCATGTGAAACCCGCATGTGGAGCATTCCTTTGTGTGGGATGCTCACCAAGCTTCATTTCAGTCCTAGGCACTCAAAGAGCACTAAGCATAGAGTGTGAAAACTGAGTTTCCTTGAGAGCTGCTTGGAAGCCTGATGGTGTGTGAAGTTAGTGAGCCAAATGGAGTTGATCTCCCACAAGAACCACTCGGCTGATCCTTCTTCAATATGCCCTTCACCAACATGCAGTGTTTCCTTGATTGAATTAGCTCTCACACCAATATTTGCGTCTAGAGCCTTTGCATTGAGGGCTATCTGAAAACGGCTGTGGCACTGAAGTTGCCTGTGAATGTGGAGTTGGTGGCATGTGAAACCCGCATGTGGAGCATTCGTTTGTGTGGGATGCTCTACCAGGTTCATTCCTAGATAATGCACTCAAAGGGCACTAAGCATAGAGTGTGAAAACTGAGTTTCCTTGAGAGCTGCTTGGAAGCCTGATGGTGTGTGAAGTTAGTGAGCCAAATGGAGTTGTTCTCCCACAAGAACCACTCGGCTGATCCTTCTTCAATATGCCCTTCACCAACATGCAGTGTTTCCTTGATTGAATTAGCTCTCACACCAATATTTGCATCTAGAGCCTTTGCATTGAGGGCTATCTGAAAACGGCTGTGGCGCTGAAGTTGCCTGTGAATGTGGAGTTGGTGGCATGTGAAACCCGCATGTGGAGCATTCGTTTGTGGGGGATGCTCTACCAGGTTCATTCCTAGATAATGCACTCAAAGGGCACTAAGCATAGAGTGTGAAAACTGAGTTTCCTTGAGAGATGCTTGGAAGCCTGATGGTGTGTGAAGTTAGTGAGCCAAATGGAGTTGTTCTCCCACAAGAACCACTCGGTTGATCCTTTTTCAATATGCCCTTCACCAACATGCAGTGTTTCCTTGATTGAATTAGCTCTCACACCAATATTTGAGTCTAGAGCCTTTGCATTGAGGGCTATCTGAAAACGGCTGTGGCGCTGAAGTTGCCTGTGAATGTGGAGTTGGTGGCATGTGAAACCCGCATGTGGAGCATTCCTTTGTGTGGGATGCTCACCAAGCTTCATTTCAGTCCTAGGCACTCAAAGGGCACTAAGCATAGAGTGTGAAAACTGAGTTTCCTTGAGAGTTGCTTGGAAGCCTGATGGTGTGTGAAGTTAGTGAGCCAAATGGAGTTGATCTCCCACAAGAACCACTCGGCTGATCCTTCTTCAATATGCCCTTCACCAACATGCAGTGTTTCCTTGATTGAATTAGCTCTCACACCAATATTTGCGTCTAGAGCCTTTGCATTGAGGGCTATCTGAAAACGGCAGTGGCACTGAAGTTGCCTGTGAATGTGGAGTTGGTGGCATGTGAAACCCGCATGTGGAGCATTCGTTTGTGTGGGATGCTCTACCAGGTTCATTCCTAGATAATGCACTCAAAGGGCACTAAGCATAGAGTGTGAAAACTGAGTTTCCTTGAGAGCTGCTTGGAAGCCTGATGGTGTGTGAAGTTAGTGAGCCAAATGGAGTTGTTCTCCCACAAGAACCACTCGGCTGATCCTTCTTCAATATGCCCTTCACCAACATGCAGTGTTTCCTTGATTGAATTAGCTCTCACACCAATATTTGGGTCTAGAGCCTTTGCATTGAGGGCTATCTGAAAACGGCTGTGGCGCTGAAGTTGCCTGTGAATGTGGAGTTGGTGGCATGTGAAACCCGCATGTGGAGCATTCGTTTGTGGGGGATGCTCTACCAGGTTCATTCCTAGATAATGCACTCAAAGGGCACTAAGCTTAGAGTGTGAAAACTGAGTTTCCTTGAGAGCTGCTTGGAAGCCTGATGGTGTGTGAAGTTAGTGAGCCAAATGGAGTTGTTCTCCCACAAGAACCACTCGGCTGATCCTTCTTCGATATGCCCTTCACCAACATGCAGTGTTTCCTAGATTGAATTAGCTCTCACACCAATATTTGCGTCTAGAGCCTTTGCATTGAGGGCTATCTGAAAACGGCTGTGGCGCTGAAGTTGCCTGTGAATGTGGAGTTGGTGGCATGTGAAACCCGCATGTGGAGCATTCGTTTGTGGGGGATGCTCTACCACGTTCATTCCTAGATAATGCACTCAAAGGGCACTAAGCATAGAGTGTGAAAACTGAGTTTCCTTGAGAGCTGCTTGGAAGCCTGATGGTGTGTGAAGTTAGTGAGCCAAATGGAGTTGTTCTCCCACAAGAAACATTAGACTGATCCTTCTTCAATATGCCCTTCACCAACATGCAGTGTTTCCTTGATTGAATTAGCTCTCACACCAATATTTGCGTCTAGATCCTTTGGATTGAGGGCTATCTGAAAATGGCTGTGGCGCTGAAGTTGCCTGTGAATGTGGAGTTGGTGGCATGTGAAACCCGCATGTGGAGCATTCGTTTGTGTGGGATGCTCTACCAGGTTCATTACTAGATAATGCACTCAAAGGGCACTAAGCATAGAGTGTGAAAACTGAGTTTCTTTGAGAGCTGCTTGGAAGCCTGATGGTGTGTGAAGTTAGTGAGCCAAATGGAGTTGTTCTCCCACAAGAACCACTCGGCTGATCCTTCTTCAATATGCCCTTCTCCAACATGCAGTGTTTCCTTGATTGAATTAGCTCTCACACCAATATTTGAGTCTAGAGCCTTTGCATTGAGGGCTATCTGAAAACGGCTGTGGCGCTGAAGTTGCCTGTGAATGTGGAGTTGGTGGCATGTGAAACCCGCATGTGGAGCATTCGTTTGTGTGGGATGCTCTACCAGGTTCATTCCTAGATAATGCACTCAAAGGGCACTAAGAATAGAGTGTGAAAACTGAGTTTCCTTGAGAGCTGCTTGGAAGCCTGATGGTGTATGAAGTTAGTGAGCCAAATGGAGTTGTTCTCCCACAAGAACCACTCGGCTGATCCTTCTTCAATATGCCCTTCACCAACATGCAGTGTTTCCTTGATTGAATTAGCTCTCACACCAATATTTGCATCTAGAGCCTTTGCATTGAGGGCTATCTGAAAACAGCTGTGGCGCTGAAGTTGCCTGTGAATGTGGAGTTGGTGGCATGTGACACCCGCATGTGGAGCATTCGTTTGTGTGGGATTCTCTCCAAGCTTCATTTTAGTCCTAGGCACTCAAAGGGCACTAAGCATAGAGTGTGAAAACTGAGTTTCCTTGAGAGCTGCTTGGAAGCCTGATGGTGTGTGAAGTTTGTGAGCCAAATGGAGTTGTTCTCCCACAAGAACCACTCGGATGATCCTTCTTCAATATGCCCTTCACCAACATGCAGTGTTTCCTTCATTGAATTAGCTCTCACACCAATATTTGCATCTAGAGCCTTTGCATTGAGGGCTATCTGAAAATGGCTGTGGCGCTGAATTTGCCTGTGAATGTGGAGTTGGTGGCATGTGAAACCCGCATGTGGAGCATTCGTTTGTGTGGGATGCTCACCAAGCTTCAATTCAGTCCTAGGCACTCAAAGGGCACTAAGCTTAGAGTGTGAAAACTGAGTTTCCTTGAGAGCTGCTTGGAAGCCTGATGGTGTGTGAAGTTAGTGAGCCAAATGGAGTTGTTCTCCCACAAGAACCACTCGGCTGATCCTTCTTCAATATGCCCTTCACCAACATGCAGTGTTTCCTTGATTGAATTAGCTCTCACACCAATATTTGCGTCTAGAGCCTTTGCATTGAGGGCTATCTGAAAATGGCTGTGGCGCTGAAGTTGCCTGTGAATGTGGAGTTGGTGGCATGTGAAACCCGCATGTGGAGCATTCGTTTGTGTGGAATGCTCTACCAGGTTCATTCCTAGATAATGCACTCAAAGGGCACTAAGCATAGAGTGTGAAAACTGAGTTTCCTTGAGAGCTGCTTGGAAGCTTGATGGTGTGTGAAGTTAGTGAGCCAAATGGAGTTGTTCTCCCACAAGAACCACTCGGCTGATCCTTCTTCAATATGCCCTTCACCAACATGCAGTGTTTCCTTGATTGAATTAGCTCTCACACCAATATTTGGGTCTAGAGCCTTTGCATTGAGGGCTATCTGAAAACGGCTGTGGCGCTGAAGTTGCCTGTGAATGTGGAGTTGGTGGCATGTGAAACCCGCATGTGGAGCATTCGTTTGTGTGGGATGCTCTACCAGGTTCATTCCTAGATAATGCACTCAAAGGGCACTAAGCATAGAGTGTGAAAATTGAGTTTACTTGAAAGCTGCTTGGAAGCCTGATGGTGTGTGAAGTTAGTGAACCAAATGGAGTTGTTCTCCCACAAGAACCACTCGGCTGATCCTTCTTCAATATGCCCTTCACCAACATGCAGTGTTTCCTTGAATGAATTAGCTCTCACACCAATATTTGCATCTAGAGCCTTTGCATTGAGGGCTATCTGAAAACGGCTGTGGCGCTGAAGTTGCCTGTGAATGTGGAGTTGGTGGCATGTGAAACCCGCATGTGGAGCATTCGTTTGTGTGGGATGCTTTACCAGGTTCATTACTAGATAATGCACTCAAAGGGCACTAAGCACAGAGTGTGAAAACTGAGTTTCCTTGAGAGCTGCTTGGAAGCCTGATGGTGTGTGAAGTTTGTGAGCCAAATGGAGTTGTTCTCCCACAAGAACCACTCGGCTGATCCTTCTTCAATATGCCCTTCACCAACATGCAGTGTTTCCTTGATTGAATTAGCTCTCACACCAATATTTGCATCTAGAGCCTTTGCATTGAGGGCTATCTGAAAATGGCTGTGGCGCTGAATTTGCCTGTGAATGTGGAGTTGGTGGCATGTGAAACCCGCATGTGGAGCATTCGTTTGTGTGGGATGCTCACCAAGCTTCAATTCAGTCCTATGCACTCAAAGGGCACTAAGCATAGAGTGTGAAAACTGAGTTTCCTTGAGAGCTGCTTGGAAGCCTGATGGTGTGTGAAGTTAGTGAGCCAAATGGAGTTGTTCTCCCACAAGAACCACTCGGCTGATCCTTCTTCAATATGCCCTTCACCAACATGCAGTGTTTCCTTGATTGAATTAGCTCTCACACCAATATTTGGGTCTAGAGCCTTTGCATTGAGGGCTATCTGAAAATGGCTGTGGCGCTGAAGTTGCCTGTGAATGTGGAGTTGGTGGCATGTGAAACCCGCATGTGGAGCATTCGTTTGTGTGGAATGCTCTACCAGGTTCATTCCTAGATAATGCACTCAAAGGGCACTAAGCATAGAGTGTGAAAACTGAGTTTCCTTGAGAGCTGCTTGGAAGCTTGATGGTGTGTGAAGTTAGTGAGCCAAATGGAGTTGTTCTCCCACAAGAACCACTCGGCTGATCCTTCTTCAATATGCCCTTCACCAACATGCAGTGTTTCCTTGATTGAATTAGCTCTCACACCAATATTTGGGTCTAGAGCCTTTGCATTGAGGGCTATCTGAAAACGGCTGTGGCGCTGAAGTTGCCTGTGAATGTGGAGTTGGTGGCATGTGAAACCCGCATGTGGAGCATTCGTTTGTGTGGGATGCTTTACCAGGTTCATTACTAGATAATGCACTCAAAGGGCACTAAGCATAGAGTGTGAAAACTGAGTTTCCTTGAGAGCTGCTTGGAAGCCTGATGGTGTGTGAAGTTAGTGAGCCAAATGGAGTTGTTCTCCCACAAGAACCACTCGGCTGATCCTTCTTCAATATGCCCTTCACCAACATGCAGTGTTTCCTGATTGAATTAGCTCTCACACCAATATTTGAGTCTAAGCCTTTGCATTGAGGGCTATCTGAAAACGGCTGTGGCGCTGAAGTTGCCTGTGAATGTGGAGTTGGTGGCATGTGAAACCCGCATGTGGAGCATTCGTTTGTGTGGGATGCTCTACCAGGTTCATTCCTAGATAATGCACTCAAAGGGCACTAAGCATAGAGTGTGAAAACTGAGTTTCCTTGAGAGCTGCTTGGAAGCCTGATGGTGTGTGAAGTTAGTGAGCCAAATGGAGTTGTTCTCCCACAAGAACCACTCGGCTGATCCTTCTTCAATATGCCCTTCACCAGCATGCAGTGTTTCCTTGATTGAATTAGCTCTCACACCAATATTTGCGTCTAGAGCGTTGCATTGAGGGCTATCTGAAAACGGCTGTGGCGCTGAAGTTGCCTGTGAATGTGGAGTTGGTGGCATGTGAAACCCGCATATGGAGCATTCGTTTGTGTGGGATGCTCTACCAGGTTCATTCCTAGATAATGCACTCAAAGGGCACTAAGCATAGAGTGTGAAAACTGAGTTTCCTTGAGAGCTGCTTGGAAGCCTGATGGTGTGTGAAGTTAGTGAGCCAAATGGAGTTGTTCTCCCACAAGAACCACTCGGCTGATCCTTCTTCAATATGCCCTTCACCAACATGCAGTGTTTCCTAGAATGAATTAGCTCTCACACCAATATTTGCGTCTAGAGCCTTTGCATTGAGGGCTATCTGAAAACGGCTGTGGCGCTGAAGTTGCCTGTGAATGTGGAGTTGGTGGCATGTGAAACCCGCATGTGGAGCATTTGTTTGTGTGGATGCTCTACCAGGTTCATTCCTAGATAATGCACTCAAAGGGCACTAAGCATAGAGTGTGAAAACTGAGTTTCCTTGAGAGCTGCTTGGAAGCCTGATGGTGTGTGAAGTTAGTGAGCCAAATGGAGTTGTTCTCCCACAAGAACCACTCGGCTGATCCTTCTTCAATATGCCCTTCACCAACATGCAGTGTTTCCTTGATTGAATTAGCTCTCACACCAATATTTGCGTCTAGATCCTTTGCATTGAGTGCTATCTGAAAATGGCTGTGGCCCTGAATTTGCCTGTGAATGTGGAGTTGGTGGCATGTGAAACCCGCATGTGGAGCATTCGTTTGTGTGGGATGCTCTACCAGGTTCATTCCTAGATAATGCACTCAAAGGGCACTAAGCATAGAGTGTGAAAACTGAGTTTCCATGAGAGCTGCTTGGAAGCCTGATGGTGTGTGAAGTTAGTGAGCCAAATGGAGTTGTTCTCCCACAAGAACCACTCGGCTGATCCTTCTTCAATATGCCCTTCACCAACATGCAGTGTTTCCTTGATTGAATTAGCTCTCACACCATTATTTGCATCTAGAGCCTTTGCATTGAGTGCTATCTGAAAATGGCTGTGGCCCTGAATTTGCCTGTGAATGTGGAGTTGGTGGCATGTGAAACCCGCATGTGGAGCATTCGTTTGTGTGGGATGCTCTACCAGGTCCATTCCTAGATAATGCACTCAAAGGGCACTAAGCATAGAGTGTGAAAATTGAGTTTCCTTGAGAGCTGCTTGGAAGCCTGATGGTGTGTGAAGTTAGTGAGCCAAATGGAGTTGTTCTCCCACAAGAACCACTCGGCTGATCATTCTTCAATATGCCCTTCACCAACATGCAGTGTTTCCTTGATTGAATTAGCTCTCACACCAATATTTGAGTCTAGAGCCTTTGCATTGAGGGCTGTGGCGCTGAAGTTGCCTGTGAATGTGGAGTTGGTGGCATGTGAAACACGCATGTGGAGCATTCGTTTGTGTGGGATGCTCTCCAAGCTTCATTTCAGTCCTAGGTACTCAAAGGGCACTAAGCATAGAGTGTGAAAACTGAGTTTCCTTGAGAGCTGCTTGGAAGCCTGATGGTGTGTGAAGTTAGTGAGCCAAATGGAGTTGTTCTCCCACAAGAACCACTCGGCTGATCCTTCTTCAATATGCCCTTCACCAACATGCAGTGTTTCCTTGATTGAATTAGCTCTCACACCAATATTTGAGTCTAGAGCCTTTGCATTGAGGCCTATCTGAAAACGGCTGTGGCGCTGAATTTGCCTGTGAATGTGGAGTTGGTGGCATGTGAAACCCGCATGTGGAGCATTCGTTTCTGTGGAATGCTCTACCAGGTTCATTCCGAGATAATGCACTCAAAGGGCACTAAGCATAGAGTGTGAAAACTGAGTTTCCTTGAGAGCTGCTTGGAAGCCTGATGGTGTGTGAAGTTAGTGAGCCAAATGGAGTTGTTCTCCCACAAGAACCACTCGGCTGATCCTTCTTCGATATGCCCTTCACCAACATGCAGTGTTTCCTTGATTGAATTAGCTCTCACACCAATATTTGCGTCTAGAGCCTTTGCATTGAGGGCTATCTGAAAACGGCTGTGGCGCTGAAGTTGCCTGTGAATGTGGAGTTGGTGGCATGTGAAACCCGCATGTGGAGCATTCGTTTGTGGGGGATGCTCTACCAGGTTCATTCCTAGATAATGCACTCAAAGGGCACTAAGCATAGAGTGTGAAAACTGAGTTTCCTTGAGAGCTGCTTGGAAGCCTGATGGTGTGTGAAGTTAGTGAGCCAAATGGAGTTGTTCTCCCACAAGAAACACTAGACTGATCCTTCTTCAATATGCCCTTCACCAACATGCAGTGTTTCCTAGATTGAATTAGCTCTCACACCAATATTTGCGTCTAGATCCTTTGCATTGAGGGCTATCTGAAAACGGCTGTGGCGCTGAAGTTGCCTGTGAATGTGGAGTTGGTGGCATGTGAAACCCGCATGTGGAGCATTCGTTTGTGTGGGATGCTCTCCACGTTTCATTTTAGTCCTAGGCACTCAAAGGGCACTAAGCATAGAGTGTGAAAACTGAGTTTCTTTGAGAGCTGCTTGGAAGCCTGATGGTGTGTGAAGTTAGTGAGCCAAATGGAGTTGTTCTCCCACAAGAACCACTCGGCTGATCCTTCTTCAATATGCCCTTCTCCAACATGCAGTGTTTCCTTGATTGAATTAGCTCTCACACCAATATTTGAGTCTAGAGCCTTTGCATTGAGGGCTATCTGAAAACGGCTGTGGCGCTGAAGTTGCCTGTGAATGTGGAGTTGGTGGCATGTGAAACCCGGATGTGGAGCATTCGTTTGTGTGGGATGCTCTACCAGGTTCATTCCTAGATAATGCACTCAAAGGGCACTAAGAATAGAGTGTGAAAACTGAGTTTCCTTGAGAGCTGCTTGGAAGCCTGATGGTGTGTGAAGTTAGTGAGCCAAATGGAGTTGTTCTCCCACAAGAACCACTCGGCTGATCCTTCTTCAATATGCCCTTCACCAACATGCAGTGTTTCCTTGATTGAATTAGCTCTCACACCAATATTTGCGTCTAGAGCCTTTGCATTGAGGGCTATCTGAAAACAGCTGTGGCGCTGAAGTTGCCTGTGAATGTGAAGTTGGTGGCATGTGAAACCCGCATGTGGAGCATTCGTTTGTGTGGGATGCTCTCCAAGCTTCATTTTAGTCCTAGGCACTCAAAGGGCACTAAGCATAGAGTGTGAAAACTGAGTTTCCTTGAGAGCTGCTTGGAAGCCTGATGGTGTGTGAAGTTTGTGAGCCAAATGGAGTTGTTCTCCCACAAGAACCACTCGGCTGATCCTTCTTCAATATGCCCTTCACCAACATGCAGTGTTTCCTTGATTGAATTAGCTCTCACACCAATATTTGCATCTCGAGCCTTTGCATTGAGGGCTATCTGAAAATGGCTGTGGCGCTGAATTTGCCTGTGAATGTGGAGTTGGTGGCATGTGAAACCCGCATGTGGAGCATTCGTTTGTGTGGGATGCTCACCAAGCTTCTATTCAGTCCTAGGCACTCAAAGGGCACTAAGCTTAGAGTGTGAAAACTGAGTTTCTTTGAGAGCTGCTTGGAAGCCTGATGGTGTGTGAAGTTAGTGAGCCAAATGGAGTTGTTCTCCCACAAGAACCACTCGGCTGATCCTTCTTCAATATGCCCTTCACCAACATGCAGTGTTTCCTTGATTGAATTAGCTCTCACACCAATATTTGGGTCTAGAGCCTTTGCATTGAGGGCTATCTGAAAATGGCTGTGGCGCTGAAGTTGCCTGTGAATGTGGAGTTGGTGGCATGTGAAACCCGCATGTGGAGCATTCGTTTGTGTGGGATGCTCTACCAGGTTCATTCCTAGATAATGCACTCAAAGGGCACTAAGCATAGAGTGTGAAACCTGCGTTTCCTTGAGAGCTGCTTGGAAGCTTGATGGTGTGTGAAGTTAGTGAGCCAAATGGAGTTGTTCTCCCACAAGAACCACTCGGCTGATCCTTCTTCAATATGCCCTTCACCAACATGCAGTGTTTCCTTGATTGAATTAGCTCTCACACCAATATTTGCATCTCGAGCCTTTGCATTGAGGGCTATCTGAAAACGGCTGTGGCGCTGAAGTTGCCTGTGAATGTGGAGTTGGTGGCATGTGAAACCCGCATGTGGAGCATTCCTTTGTGTGGGATGCTCTACCAGGTTCATTCCTAGATAATGCACTCAAAGGGCACTAAGCATAGAGTGTGAAAATTGAGTTTACCTGAAAGCTGCTTGGAAGCCTGATGGTGTGTGAAGTTAGTGAGTCAAATGGAGTTGTTCTCCCACAAGAACCACTCGGCTGATCCTTCTTCAATATGCCCTTCACCAACATGCAGTGTTTCCTTGAATGAATTAGCTCTCACACCAATATTTGCATCTAGAGCCTTTGCATTGAGGGCTATCTGAAAACAGCTGTGGCGCTGAAGTTGCCTGTGAATGTGGAGTTGGTGGCATGTGAAACCCGCATGTGGAGCATTCGTTTGTGTGGGATGCTCTACCAGGTTCATTCCTAGATAATGCACTCAAAGGGCACTAAGCATAGAGTGTGAAAACTGAGTTTCCTTGAGAGCTGCTTGGAAGCCTGATGTTGTGTGAAGTTAGTGAGCCAAATGGAGTTGTTCTCCCACAAGAACCACTCGGCTGATCCTTCTTCAATATGCCCTTCACCAACATGCAGTGTTTCCTTGATTGAATTAGCTCTCACACCAATATTTGAGTCTAGAGCCTTTGCATTGAGGGCTATCTGAAAACGGCTGTGGCGCTGAAGTTGCCTGTGAATGTGGAGTTGGTGGCATGTGAAACCCGCATGTGGAGCATTCGTTTGTGTGGGATGCTCTACCAGGTTCATTCCTAGATAATGCACTCAAAGGGCACTAAGCATAGAGTGTGAAAACTGAGTTTCCTTGAGAGCTGCTTGGAAGCCTGATGGTGTGTGAAGTTAGTGAGCCAAATGGAGTTGTTCTCCCACAAGAACCACTCGGCTGATCCTTCTTCAATATGCCCTTCACCAACATGCAGTGTTTCCTTGATTGAATTAGCTCTCACACCAATATTTGCGTCTAGAGCCTTTGCATTGAGGGCTATCTGAAAACGGCTGTGGCGCTGAAGTTGCCTGTGAATGTGGAGTTGGTGGCATGTGAAACCCGCATGTGGAGCATTCGTTTGTGTGGGATGCTCTCCAAGCTTCATTTTAGTCCTAGGCACTCAAAGGGCACTAAGCATAGAGTGTGAAAACTGAGTTTCCTTGAGAGCTGCTTGGAAGCCTGATGGTGTGTGAAGTTTGTGAGCCAAATGGAGTTGTTCTCCCACAAGAACCACTCGGCTGATCCTTCTTCAATATGCCCTTCACCAACATGCAGTGTTTCCTTGATTGAATTAGCTCTCACACCAATATTTGCATCTCGAGCCTTTGCATTGAGGGCTATCTGAAAATGGCTGTGGCGCTGAATTTGCCTGTGAATGTGGAGTTGGTGGCATGTGAAACCCGCATGTGGAGCATTCGTTTGTGTGGGATGCTCACCAAGCTTCTATTCAGTCCTAGGCACTCAAAGGGCACTAAGCTTAGAGTGTGAAAACTGAGTTTCTTTGAGAGCTGCTTGGAAGCCTGATGGTGTGTGAAGTTAGTGAGCCAAATGGAGTTGTTCTCCCACAAGAACCACTCGGCTGATCCTTCTTCAATATGCCCTTCACCAACATGCAGTGTTTCCTTGATTGAATTAGCTCTCACACCAATATTTGGGTCTAGAGCCTTTGCATTGAGGGCTATCTGAAAATGGCTGTGGCGCTGAAGTTGCCTGTGAATGTGGAGTTGGTGGCATGTGAAACCCGCATGTGGAGCATTCGTTTGTGTGGGATGCTCTACCAGGTTCATTCCTAGATAATGCACTCAAAGGGCACTAAGCATAGAGTGTGAAACCTGCGTTTCCTTGAGAGCTGCTTGGAAGCTTGATGGTGTGTGAAGTTAGTGAGCCAAATGGAGTTGTTCTCCCACAAGAACCACTCGGCTGATCCTTCTTCAATATGCCCTTCACCAACATGCAGTGTTTCCTTGATTGAATTAGCTCTCACACCAATATTTGCGTCTAGAGCCTTTGCATTGAGGGCTATCTGAAAACGGCTGTGGCGCTGAAGTTGCCTGTGAATGTGGAGTTGGTGGCATGTGAAACCCGCATGTGGAGCATTCCTTTGTGTGGGATGCTCTACCAGGTTCATTCCTAGATAATGCACTCAAAGGGCACTAAGCATAGAGTGTGAAAATTGAGTTTCCTTGAGAGCTGCTTGGAAGCCTGATGGTGTGTGAAGTTAGTGAACCAAATGGAGTTGTTCTCCCACAAGAACCACTCGGCTGATCCTTCTTCAATATGCCCTTCACCAACATGCAGTGTTTCCTTGAATGAATTAGCTCTCACACCAATATTTGCATCTAGAGCCTTTGCATTGAGGGCTATCTGAAAACAGCTGTGGCGCTGAAGTTGCCTGTGAATGTGGAGTTGGTGGCATGTGAAACCCGCATGTGGAGCATTCGTTTGTGTGGGATGCTCTACCAGGTTCATTCCTAGATAATGCACTCAAAGGGCACTAAGCATAGAGTGTGAAAACTGAGTTTCCTTGAGAGCTGCTTGGAAGCCTGATGTTGTGTGAAGTTAGTGAACCAAATGGAGTTGTTCTCCCACAAGAACCACTCGGCTGATCCTTCTTCAATATGCCCTTCACCAACATGCAGTGTTTCCTTGATTGAATTAGCTCTCACACCAATATTTGAGTCTAGAGCCTTTGCATTGAGGGCTATCTGAAAACGGCTGTGGCGCTGAAGTTGCCTGTGAATGTGGAGTTGGTGGCATGTGAAACCCGCATGTGGAGCATTCGTTTGTGTGGGATGCTCTACCAGGTTCATTCCTAGATAATGCACTCAAAGGGCACTAAGCATAGAGTGTGAAAACTGAGTTTCCTTGAGAGCTGCTTGGAAGCCTGATGGTGTGTGAAGTTAGTGAGCCAAATGGAGTTGTTCTCCCACAAGAACCACTCGGCTGATCCTTCTTCAATATGCCCTTCACCAACATGCAGTGTTTCCTTGATTGAATTAGCTCTCACACCAATATTTGGGTCTAGAGCCTTTGCATTGAGGGCTATCTGAAAACGGCTGTGGCGCTGAAGTTGCCTGTGAATGTGGAGTTGGTGGCATGTGAAACCCGCATGTGGAGCATTCGTTTGTGTGGGATGCTCTACCAGGTTCATTCCTAGATAATGCACTCAAAGGGCACTAAGCATAGAGTGTGAAAACTGAGTTTCCTTGAGAGCTGCTTGGAAGCCTGATGGTGTGTGAAGTTAGTGAGCCAAATGGAGTTGTTCTCCCACAAGAACCACTCGGCTGATCCTTCTTCAATATGCCCTTCACCAACATGCAGTGTTTCCTAGATTGAATTAGCTCTCACACCAATATTTGGGTCTAGAGCCTTTGCATTGAGGGCTATCTGAAAACGGCTGTGGCGCTGAAGTTGCCTGTGAATGTGGAGTTGGTGGCATGTGAAACCCGCATGTGGAGCATTTGTTTGTGTGGATGCTCTACCAGGTTCATTCCTAGATAATGCACTCAAAGGGCACTAAGCATAGAGTGTGAAAACTGAGTTTCCTTGAGAGCTGCTTGGAAGCCTGATGGTGTGTGAAGTTAGTGAGCCAAATGGAGTTGTTCTCCCACAAGAACCACTCGGCTGATCCTTCTTCAATATGCCCTTCACCAACATGCAGTGTTTCCTTGATTGAATTAGCTCTCACACCAATATTTGCGTCTAGATCCTTTGCATTGAGTGCTATCTGAAAATGGCTGTGGCCCTGAATTTGCCTGTGAATGTGGAGTTGGTGGCATGTGAAACCCGCATGTGGAGCATTCGTTTGTGTGGGATGCTCTACCAGGTTCATTCCTAGATAATGCACTCAAAGGGCACTAAGCATAGAGTGTGAAAATTGAGTTTCCTTGAGAGCTGCTTGGAAGCCTGATGGTGTGTGAAGTTAGTGAGCCAAATGGAGTTGTTCTCCCACAAGAACCACTCGGCTGATCCTTCTTCAATATGCCCTTCACCAACATGCAGTGTTTCCTTGATTGAATTAGCTCTCACACCATTATTTGCATGTAGAGCCTTTGCATTGAGGGCTATCTGAAAATGGCTGTGGCCCTGAATTTGCCTGTGAATGTGGAGTTGGTGGCATGTGAAACCCGCATGTGGAGCATTCGTTTGTGTGGGATGCTCTACCAGGTCCATTCCTAGATAATGCACTCAAAGGGCACTAAGCATAGAGTGTGAAAATTGAGATTCCTTGAGAGCTGCTTGGAAGCCTGATGGTGTGTGAAGTTAGTGAGCCAAATGGAGTTGTTCTCCCACAAGAACCACTCGGCTGATCCTTCTTCAATATGCCCTTCACCAACATGCAGTGTTTCCTTGATTGAATTAGCTCTCACACCAATATTTGCGTCTAGAGCCTTTGCATTGAGGGCTGTGGCGCTGAAGTTGCCTGTGAATGTGGAGTTGGTGGCATGTGAAACACGCATGTGGAGCATTCGTTTGTGTGGGATGCTCTCCAAGCTTCATTTCAGTCCTAGGCACTCAAAGGGCACTAAGCATAGAGTGTGAAAACTGAGTTTCCTTGAGAGCTGCTTGGAAGCCTGATGGTGTGTGAAGTTAGTGAGCCAAATGGAGTTGTTCTCCCACAAGAACCACTCGGCTGATCCTTCTTCAATATGCCCTTCACCAACATGCAGTGTTTCCTTGATTGAATAAGCTCTCACACCAATATTTGGGTCTAGAGCCTTTGCATTGAGGGCTATCTGAAAATGGCTGTGGCCCTGAATTTGCCTGTGAATGTGGAGTTGGTGGCATGTGAAACCCGCATGTGGAGCATTCGTTTGTGTGGGATGCTCTACCAGGTTCATTCCTAGATAATGCACTCAAAGGGCACTAAGCATAGAGTGTGAAAATTGAGTTTCCTTGAGAGCTGCTTGGAAGCCTGATGGTGTGTGAAGTTAGTGAGCCAAATGGAGTTGTTCTCCCACAAGAACCACTCGGCTGATCCTTCTTCAATATGCCCTTCACCAACATGCAGTGTTTCCTTGATTGAATTAGCTCTCACACCAATATTTGAATCTAGAGCCTTTGTATTGTGGGCTATCTGAAAATGGCTGTGGCGCTGAATTTGCCTGTGAATGTGGAGTTGGTGGCATGTGAAACCCGCATGTGGAGCATTCGTTCGTGTGGGATACTCTCCAAGTTTCATTTCAGTCCTAGGCACTCAAAGGGCACTAAGCATAGAGTGTGAAAACTCAGTTTCTTTGAGAGCTGCTTGGAAGCCTGATGGTGTGTGAAGTTAGTGAGCCAAATGGAGTTGTTCTCCCACAAGAACCACTTGGCTGATCCTTCTTCAATATGCCCTTCACCAACATGCAGTGTTTCCTTGATTGAATTAGCTCTCACACCAATATTTGCATCTAGAGCCTTTGCATTGAGGGCTATCTGAAAACGGCTGTGGCGCTGAAGTTGCCTGTGAATGTGGAGTTGGTGGCATGTGAAACCCGCATGTGGAGCATTCGTTTGTGTGGGATGCTCTACCAGGTTCATTCCTAGATAATGCAATCAAAGGGCACTAAGCATAGAGTGTGAAAACTGAGTTTCCTTGAGAGCTGCTTGGAAGCCTGATGGTGTGTGAAGTTAGTGAGCCAAATGGAGTTGTTCTCCCACAAGAACCACTCGGCTGATCCTTCTTCAATATGCCCTTCACCAACATGCAGTGTTTCCTTGATTGAATTAGCTCTCACACCAATATTTGCGTCTAGAGCCTTTGCATTGAGGGCTATCTGAAAACGGCTGTGGCGCTGAAGTTGCCTGTGAATGTGGAGTTGGTGGCATGTGAAACCCGCAAGTGGAGCATTCGTTTGTGTGGGATGCTCTATCAGGTTCATTCCTAGATAATGCACTCAAAGGGCACTAAGCATAGAGTGTGAAAACTGAGTTTCCTTGAGAGCTGCTTGGAAGCCTGATGGTGTGTGAAGTTAGTGAGCCAAATGTAGTTGTTCTCCCACAAGAATCACTCGGCTGATCCTTGTTCAATATGCCCTTCACCAACATGCAGTGTTTCCTTGATTGAATTAGCTCTCACACCAATATTTGCGTCTAGAGCCTTTGCATTGAGTGCTATCTGAAAACGGCTGTGGCGCTGAAGTTGCCTGTGAATGTGGAGTTGCGGGCATGTGAAACACGCATGTGGAGCATTCGTTCGTGTGGGATACTCTCCAAGCTTCATTTCAGTCCTAGGCACTCAAAGGGCACTAAGCATAGAGTGTGAAAACTGAGTTTCCTTGAGAGCTGCTTGGAAGCCTGATGGTGTGTGAAGTTAGTGAGCCAAATGGAGTTGTTCTCCCACAAGAACCACTCGGCTGATCCTTCTTCAATATGCCCTTCACCAACATGCAGTGTTTCCTTGATTGAATTAGCTCTCACACCAATATTTGCGTCTAGAGCCTTTGCATTGAGGGCTATCTGAAAACGGCTGTGGCGCTGAAGTTGCCTGTGAATGTGGAGTTGGTGGCATGTGAAACCCGCAAGTGGAGCATTCGTTTGTGTGGGATGCTCTATCAGGTTCATTCCTAGATAATGCACTCAAAGGGCACTAAGCATAGAGTGTGAAAACTGAGTTTCCTTGAGAGCTGCTTGGAAGCCTGATGGTGTGTGAAGTTAGTGAGCCAAATGTAGTTGTTCTCCCACAAGAATCACTCGGCTGATCCTTGTTCAATATGCCCTTCACCAACATGCAGTGTTTCCTTGATTGAATTAGCTCTCACACCAATATTTGCGTCTAGAGCCTTTGCATTGAGTGCTATCTGAAAACGGCTGTGGCGCTGAAGTTGCCTGTGAATGTGGAGTTGCGGGCATGTGAAACACGCATGTGGAGCATTCGTTCGTGTGGGATACTCTCCAAGCTTCATTTCAGTCCTAGGCACTCAAAGGGCACTAAGCATAGAGTGTGAAAACTGAGTTTCCTTGAGAGCTGCTTGGAAGCCTGATGGTGTGTGAAGTTAGTGAGCCAAATGGAGTTGTTCTCCCACAAGAACCACTCGGCTGATCCTTCTTCAATATGCCCTTCACCAACATGCAGTGTTTCCTTGATTGAATTAGCTCTCACACCAATATTTGCGTCTAGAGCCTTTGCATTGAGGGCTATCTGAAAACGGCTGTGGCGCTGAAGTTGCCTGTGAATGTGGAGTTGGTGGCATGTGAAACCCGCATGTGGAGCATTCGTTTGTGTGGGCTGCTCTACCAGGTTCATTCCTAGATAATGCACTCAAAGGGCACTAAGCATAGAGTGTGAAAACTGAGTTTCCTTGAGAGCTGCTTGGAAGCCTGATGGTGTGTGAAGTTAGTGAGCCAAATGGAGTTGTTCTCCCACAAGAACCAATCGGCTGATCCTTCTTCAATATGCCCTTCACCAACATGCAGTGTTTCCTTGATTGAATTAGCTCTCACACCAATATTTGCGTCTAGAGCCTTTGCATTGAGGGCTATCTGAAAACGGCTGTGGCGCTGAAGTTGCCTGTCAATGTGGAGTTGGTGGCATGTGAAACCCGCATGTGGAGCATTCGTTTGTGTGGGATGCTCTCAAAGCTTCATTTTAGTGCTAGGCACTCAAAGGGCACTAAGCATAGAGTGTGAAAACTGAGTTTCCTTGAGAGCTGCTTGGAAGCCTGATGGTGTGTGAAGTTAGTGAGCCAAATGGAGTTGTTCTCCCACAAGAACCACTCGGCTGATGCTTCTTCAATATGCCCTTCACCAACATGCAGTGTTTCCTTGATTGAATTAGCTCTCACACCAATATTTGCGTCTAGAGCCTTTGCATTGAGGGCTATCTGAAAATGGCTGTGGCGCTGAAGTTGCCTGTGAATGTGGAGTTGGTGGCATGTGAAACCCGCATGTGGAGCATTCGTTTGTGTGGGATGCTCTACCAGGTTCATTCCTAGATAATGCACTCAAAGGGCACTAAGCATAGAGTGTGAAAACTGAGTTTCCTTGAGAGCTGCTTGGAAGCCTGATGGTGTGTGAAGTTAGTGAGCCAAATGGAGTTGTTCTCCCACAAGAACCACTCGGCTGATCCTTTTTTAATATGCCCTTCACCAACATGCAGTGTTTCCTTGATTGAATAAGCTCTCACACCAATATTTGCGTCTAGAGCCTTTGCATTGAGGGCTATCTGAAAACGGCTGTGGCGCTGAAGTTGCCTGTGAATGTGGAGTTGGTGGCATGTGAAACCCGCATGTGGAGCATTCGTTTGTGGGGGATGCTCTACCAGGTTCATTCCTAGATAATGCACTCAAAGGGCACTAAGCATAGAGTGTGAAAACTGAGTTTCCTTGAGAGCTGCTTGGAAGCCTGATGGTGTGTGAAGTTAGTGAGCCAAATGGAGTTGTTCTCCCACAAGAACCACTCGGCTGATCCTTCTTCAATATGCCCTTCACCAACATGCAGTGTTTCCTTGATTGAATTAGCTCTCACACCAATATTTGCGTCTAGAGCCTTTGCATTGAGGGCTATCTGAAAACGGCTGTGGCGCTGAAGTTGCCTGTGAATGTGGAGTTGGTGGCATGTGAAACCCGCATGTGGAGCATTCGTTCGTGTGGGATGCTCTACCAGGTTCATTCCTAGATAATGCACTCAAAGGGCACTAAGCATAGAGTGTGAAAACTGAGTTTCCTTGAGAGCTGCTTGGAAGCCTGATGGTGTGTGAAGTTAGTGAGCCAAATGGAGTTGTTCTCCCACAAGAACCACTCGGCTGATCCTTCTTCAATATGCCCTTCACCAACATGCAGTGTTTCCTTGATTGAATTAGCTCTCACACCAATATTTGCGTCTAGAGCCTTTGCATTGAAGGCTATCTGAAAATGGCTGTGGCGCTGAAGTTGCCTGTGAATGTGGAGTTGGTGGCATGTGAAACCCGCATGTGGAGCATTCGTTTGTGTGGGATGCTCTACCAGGTTCATTCCTAGATAATGCACTCAAAGGGCACTAAGCATAGAGTGTGAAAACTGAGTTTCCTTGAGAGCTGCTTGGAAGCCTGATGGTGTGTGAAGTTAGTGAGCCAAATGGAGTTGTTCTCCCACAAGAACCACTCGGCTGATCCTTCTTCAATATGCCCTTCACCAACATGCAGTGTTTCCTTCATTGAATTAGCTCTCACACCAATATTTGCGTCTAGAGCCTTTGCATTGAGGGCTATCTGAAAACGGCTGTGGCGCTGAAGTTGCCTGTGAATGTGGAGTTGGTGGCATGTGAAACCCGCATGTGGAGCATTCGTTTGTGTGGGATGCTCTCCAAGCTTCATTTCAGTACTAGACACTCAAAGGGCACTAAGCATAGAGTGTGAAAACTGAGTTTCCTTGAGAGCTGCTTGGAAGCCTGATGGTGTGTGAAGTTAGTGAGCCAAATGGAGTTGTTCTCCCACAAGAACCACTCGGCTGATCCTTCTTCAATATGCCCTTCACCAACATGCAGTGTTTCCTTGATTGAATTAGCTCTCACACCAATATTTGCGGCTAGAGCCTTTGCATTGAGGGCTATCTGAAAACGGCTGTGGCGCTGAAGTTGCCTGTGAATGTGGAGTTGGTGGCATGTGAAACCCGCATGTGGAGCATTCGTTTGTGTGGGATGCTCTCCAAGCTTCATTTCAGTACTAGACACTCAAAGGGCACTAAGCATAGAGTGTGAAAACTGAGTTTCCTTGAGAGCTGCTTGGAAGCCTGATGGTGTGTGAAGTTAGTGAGCCAAATGGAGTTGTTCTCCCACAAGAACCACTCGGCTGATCCTTCTTCAATATGCCCTTCACCAACATGCAGTGTTTCCTTGATTGAATTAGCTCTCACACCAATATTTGCGTCTAGAGCCTTCGCATTGAGGGCTATCTGAAAATGGCTGTGGCGCTGAAGTTGCCTGTCAATGTGGAGTTGGTGGCATGTGAAACGCGCATGTGGAGCATTCGTTTGTGTGGGATGCTCTACCATGTTCATTCCTAGATAATGCACTCAAAGGGCACTAAGCATAGAGTGGTGAAAACTGAGTTTCCTTGAGAGCTGCTTGGAAGCTTGATGGTGTGTGAAGTTAGTGAGCCAAATGGAGTTGTTCTCCCACAAGAACCACTCGGCTGATCCTTTTTTAATATGTCCTTCACCAACATGCAGTGTTTCCTTGATTGAATTAGCTCTCACACCAATATTTGCGTCTAGAGCCTTTGCATTGAGGGCTGTCTGAAAACGGCTGTGGCGCTGAAGTTGCCTGTGAATGTGGAGTTGGTGGCATGTGAAACCCGCATGTGGAGCATTCGTTTGTGTGGGATGCTCTACCAGGTTCATTCCTAGATAATGCACTCAAAGTGCACTAAGCATAGAGTGTGAAAACTGCGTTTCCTTGAGAGCTGCTTGGAAGCCTGATGGTGTGTGAAGTTAGTGAGCCAAATGGAGTTGTTCTCCCACAAGAACCACTCGGCTGATCCTTCTTCAATATGCCCTTCACCAACATGCAGTGTTTCCTTGATTGAATTAGCTCTCACACCAATATTTGCGTCTAGAGCCTTTGCATTGAGGGCTATCTGAAAACGGCTGTGGCGCTGAAGTTGCCTGTCAATGTGGAGTTGGTGGCATGTGAAACCCGCATGTGGAGCATTCGTTTGTGTGGGATGCTCTACCAGGTTCATTCCTAGATAATGCACTCAAAGGGCACTAAGCATAGAGTGTGAAAACTGAGTTTCCTTGAAAGCTGCTTGGAAGCCTGATGGTGTGTGAAGTTAGTGAGCCAAATGGAGTTGTTCTCCCACAAGAACCACTCGGCTGATCCTTCTTCAATATGCCCTTCACCAACATGCAGTGTTTCCTTGATTGAATTAGCTCTCACACCAATATTTGCGTCTAGAGCCTTTGCATTGAGGGCTATCTGAAAACGGCTGTGGCGCTGAAGTTGCCTGTCAATGTGGAGTTGGTGGCATGTGAAACCTGCATATGGAGCATTCGTTCGTGTGGGATGCTCTACCAGGTTCATTCCTAGATAATGCACTCAAAGGGCACTAAGCATAGAGTGTGAAACCTGCGTTTCTTTGAGAGCTGCTTGGAAGCCTGATGGTGTGTGAAGTTAGTGAGCCAAATGGAGTTGTTCTCCCACAAGAACCACTCGGCTGATCCTTCTTCAATATGCCCTTCACCAACATGCAGTGTTTCCTTGATTGAATTAGCTCTCACACCAATATTTGCGTCTAGAGCCTTTGCATTGAGGGCTATCTGAAAACGGCTGTGGCGCTGAAGTTGCGTGTGAATGTGGAGTTGGTGGCATGTGACTCCCGCATGTGGAGCATTCGTTTGTGTGGGATGCTCTACCAGGTTCATTCCTAGATAATGCACTCAAAGGGCACTAAGCATAGAGTGTGAAAACTGAGTTTCCTTGAGAGCTGCTTGGAAGCCTGATGGTGTGTGAAGTTAGTGAGCCAAATGGAGTTGTTCTCCCACAAGAACCACTCGGCTGATCCTTCTTCAATATGCCCTTCACCAACATGCAGTGTTTCCTTGATTGAATTAGCTCTCACACCAATATTTGCGTCTCGAGCCTTTGCATTGAGGGCTATCTGAAAACGGCTGTGGCGCTGAAGTTGCCTGTGAATGTGGAGTTTGTGGCATGTGAAACCCGCCTGTGGAGCGTTCGCTTGTATGGGATGCTCGCCAAGCTTCATTTCAGTCCTAGACACTCAAAGGGCACTAAGCATAGAGTGTGAAAACTGAGTTTCCTTGAGAGCTGCTTGGAAGCCTGATGGTGTGTGAAGTTAGTGAGCCAAATGGAGTTGTTCTCCCACAAGAACCACTCTGATGATCCTTCTTCAATATGCTCTTCACCAACATGCAGTGTTTCCTTGATTGAATTAGCTCTCACACCAATATTTGCGTTTAAAGCCTTTGCATTGAGGGCTATCTGAAAATGGCTGTGGCGCTGAAGTTGCCTGTCAATGTGGAGTTGGTGGCATGTGAAACCCCCATGTGGAGCATTCGTTTGTGTGGGATGCTCTCCAAGCTTCATTTCAGTCCTAGACACTCAGAGGGCACTAAGCATAGAGTGTGAAAACTGAGTTTCCTTGAGAGCTGCTTGGAAGCCTGATGGTGTGTGAAGTTAGTGAGCCAAATGGAGTTGTTCTCCCACAAGAACCACTCGGCTGATCCTTCTTCAATATGCCCTTCACCAACATGCAGTGTTTCCTAGATTGAATTAGCTCTCACACCAATATTTGCGTCTAGAGCCTTTGCCTTGAGGGCTATCTGAAAATGGCTGTGGCGCTGAAGTTGCCTGTCAATGTGGAGTTGGTGGCATGTGAAACCCGCATGTGGAGCATTCGTTTGTGTGGGATGCTCTACCAGGTTCATTCCTAGATAATGCACTCAAAGGGCACTAAGCATAGAGTGTGAAAACTGAGTTTCCTTGAGAGCTGCTTGGAAGCCTGATGGTGTGTGAAGTTAGTGAGCCAAATGGAGTTGTTCTCCCACAAGAACCAATCGGCTGATCCTTCTTCAATATGCCCTTCACCAACATGCAGTGTTTCCTTGATTGAATCATTTCTCACACCAATATTTGCGTCTAGAGCCTTTGCATTGAGGGCTATATGAAAACGGCTGTGGCGCTGAAGTTGCCTGTCAATGTGGAGTTGGTGGCATGTGAAACCCGCCTGTGGAGCATTCGTTTGTGTGGGATGCTCTCCAAGCTTCATTTCAGTCCTAGGCACTCAAAGGGCACTAAGCATAGAGTGTGAAAACTGAGTTTCCTTGAGAGCTGCTTGGAAGCCTGATGGTGTGTGAAGTTAGTGAGCCAAATGGAGTTGTTCTCCCACAAGAACCACTCAGCTGATCCTTCTTCAATATGCCCTTCACCATCATGCAGTGTTTCCTTGATTGAATTAGCTCTCACACCAATATTTGCGTCTAGAGCCTTTGCATTGAGGGCTATCTGAAAACGGCTGTGGCACTGAAGTTGCCTGTGAATGTGGAGTTGGTGGCATGTGAAACCCGCCTGTGGAGCATTCGTTTGTGGGGGATGCTCTACCAGGTTCATTCCTAGGTACTGCACTCAAAGGGCACTAAGCATAGAGTGTGTAAACTGTGTTTCCTTGAGAACTGATTGGAAGCTTGATGGTGTGTGAAGTTAGTGAGCCAAATGGAGTTGTTCTCCCACAAGAACCACTCGGCTGATCCTTCTTCAATATGCTCTTCACCAACATGCAGTGTTTCCTTGATTGAATTAGCTCTCACACCAATATTTGCGTTTAAAGCCTTTGCATTGAGGGCTATCTGAAAATGGCTGTGGCGCTGAAGTTGCCTGTCAATGTGGAGTTGGTGGCATGTGAAACCCCCATGTGGAGCATTCGTTTGTGTGGGATGCTCTCCAAGCTTCATTTCAGTCCTAGACACTCAGAGGGCACTAAGCATAGAGTGTGAAAACTGAGTTTCCTTGAGAGCTGCTTGGAAGCCTGATGGTGTGTGAAGTTAGTGAGCCAAATGGAGTTGTTCTCCCACAAGAACCACTCGGCTGATCCTTCTTCAATATGCCCTTCACCAACATGCAGTGTTTCCTAGATTGAATTAGCTCTCACACCAATATTTGCTTCTAGAGCCTTTGCATTGAGGGCTATCTGAAAATGGCTGTGGCGCTGAAGTTGCCTGTCAATGTGGAGTTGGTGGCATGTGAAACCCGCATGTGGAGCATTCGTTTGTGTGGGATGCTCTACCAGGTTCATTCCTAGATAATGCACTCAAAGGGCACTAAGCATAGAGTGTGAAAACTGAGTTTCCTTGAGAGCTGCTTGGAAGCCTGATGGTGTGTGAAGTTAGTGAGCCAAATGGAGTTGTTCTCCCACAAGAACCAATCGGCTGATCCTTCTTCAATATGCCCTTCACCAACATGCAGTGTTTCCTTGATTGAATCATTTCTCACACCAATATTTGCGTCTAGAGCCTTTGCATTGAGGGCTATATGAAAACGGCTGTGGCGCTGAAGTTGCCTGTCAATGTGGAGTTGGTGGCATGTGAAACCCGCCTGTGGAGCATTCGTTTGTGTGGGATGCTCTCCAAGCTTCATTTCAGTCCTAGGCACTCAAAGGGCACTAAGCATAGAGTGTGAAAACTGAGTTTCCTTGAGAGCTGCTTGGAAGCCTGATGGTGTGTGAAGTTAGTGAGCCAAATGGAGTTGTTCTCCCACAAGAACCACTCAGCTGATCCTTCTTCAATATGCCCTTCACCATCATGCAGTGTTTCCTTGATT
This sequence comes from Ochotona princeps, assembly GCF_030435755.1. Taxonomy (NCBI): domain Eukaryota; kingdom Metazoa; phylum Chordata; class Mammalia; order Lagomorpha; family Ochotonidae; genus Ochotona; species Ochotona princeps. Next base: position 142,785,862 of record NC_080832.1, on the reverse strand, counting down.
GAATTAGCTCTCACACCAATATTTGCGTCTAGAGCCTTTGCATTGAGGGCTATCTGAAAACGGCTGTGGCACTGAAGTTGCCTGTGAATGTGGAGTTGGTGGCATGTGAAACCCGCATGTGGAGCATTCGTTTGTGGGGGATGCTCTACCAGGTTCATTCCTAGGTACTGCACTCAAAGGGCACTAAGCATAGAGTGTGTAAACTGTGTTTCCTTGAGAACTGATTGGAAGCTTGATGGTGTGTGAAGTTAGTGAGCCAAATGGAGTTGTTCTCCCACAAGAACCACTCGGCTGATCCTTCTTCAATATGCTCTTCACCAACATGCAGTGTTTCCTTGATTGAATTAGCTCTCACACCAATATTTGCGTTTAAAGCCTTTGCATTGAGGGCTATCTGAAAACGGCTGTGGCGCTGAAGTTGCCTGTCAATGTGGAGTTGGTGGCATGTGAAACCCGCATGTGGAGCATTCGTTTGTGTGGGATGCTCTCCAAGCTTCATTTCAGTCCTAGACACTCAAAGGGCACTAAGCATAGAGTGTGAAAACTGAGTTTCCTTGAGAGCTGCTTGGAAGCCTGATGGTGTGTGAAGTTAGTGAGCCAAATGGAGTTGTTCTCCCACAAGAACCACTCGGCTGATCCTTCTTCAATATGCCCTTCACCAACATGCAGTGTTTCCTAGATTGAATTAGCTCTCACACCAATATTTGCGTTTAAAGCCTTTGCCTTGAGGGCTATCTGAAAATGGCTGTGGCGCTGAAGTTGCCTGTGAATGTGGAGTTGGTGGCATGTGAAACCCGCATGTGCAGCATTCGTTTTTGTGGGATGCTCTACCAGGTTCATTCCTAGATAATGCACTCAAAGGGCACTAAGCATAGAGTGTGAAAACTGAGTTTCCTTGAGAGCTGCTTGGAAGCCTGATGGTGTGTGAAGTTAGTGAGCCAAATGGAGTTGTTCTCCCACAAGAACCACTCGGCTGATCCTTCTTCAATATGCCCTTCACCAACATGCAGTGTTTCCTTGATTGAATTAGCTCTCACACCAATATTTGCGTCTAGAGCCTTTGCATTGAGGGCTATCTGAAAATGGCTGTGGCGCTGAAGTTGCCTGTCAATGTGGAGTTGGTGGCATGTGAAACCCGCATGTGGAGCATTCGTTTGTGTGGGATGCTCTCCAAGATTCATTTCAGTCCTAGGCACTCAAAGGGCACTAACAATAGAGTGTGAAAACTGAGTTTCCTTGAGAGCTGCTTGGAAGCCTGATTGTGTGTGAAGTTAGTGAGCCAAATGGAGTTGTTCTCCCACAAGAACCACTCGGCTGATCCTTCTTCAATATGCCCTTCACCAACATGCAGTGTTTCCTTGATTGAATTAGCTCTCACACCAATATTTGCTTCTAGAGCCTTTGCATTGAGGGCTATCTGAAAATGGCTGTGGCGCTGAAGTTGCCTGTGAATGTGGAGTTGGTGGCATGTGAAACCCGCATGTGGAGCATTCGTTTGTGTGGGATGCTCTCCAAGCTTCATTTCAGTCCTAGGCACTCAAAGGGCACTAAGCATAGAGTGTGAAAACTGAGTTTCCTTGAGAGCTGCTTGGAAGCCTGATTGTGTGTGAAGTTAGTGAGCCAAATGGAGTTGTTCTCCCACAAGAACCACTCGGCTGATCCTTCTTCAATATGCCCTTCACCAACATGCAGTGTTTCCTAGATTGAATTAGCTCTCACACCAATATTTGCTTCTAGAGCCTTTGCATTGAGGGCTATCTGAAAATGGCTGTGGCGCTGAAGTTGCCTGTGAATGTGGAGTTGGTGGCATGTGAAACCCGCATGTGGAGCATTCGTTTGTGGGTGATGCTCTACCAGGTTCATTCCTAGATAATGCACTCAAAGGGCACTAAGCATAGAGTGTGAAAACTGAGTTTCCTTGAGAGCTGCTTGGAAGCCTGATGGTGTGTGAAGTTAGTGAGCCAAATGGAGTTGTTCTCCCACAAGAACCACTCGGCTGATCCTTCTTCAATATGCCCTTCACCAACATGCAGTGTTTCCTTGATTGAATCATTTCTCACACCAATATTTGCGTCTAGAGCCTTTGCATTGAGGGCTATCTGAAAATGGCTGTGGCGCTGAAGTTGCCTGTCAATGTGGAGTTGGTGGCATGTGAAACCCGCATGTGGAGCATTCGTTTGTGTGGGATGCTCTCCAAGCTTCATTTCAGTCCAAGGCACTCAAAGGGCACTAAGCATAGCGTGTGAAAACTGAGTTTCCTTGAGAGCTGCTTGGAAGCCTGATGGTGTGTGAAGTTAGTGAGCCAAATGGAGTTGTTCTCCCACAAGAACCACTCGGCTGATCCTTCTTCAATATGCCCTTCACCAACATGCAGTGTTTCCTTGATTGAATCATTGCTCACACCAATATTTGCGTCTAGAGCCTTTGCATTGAGGGCTATCTGAAAACGGCTGTGGCGCTGAAGTTGCCTGTGAATGTGGAGTTGGTGGCATGTGACACCCGCATGTGGAGCATTCGTTTGTGTGGGGATGCTCTACCAGGTTCATTCCTAGATAATGCACTCAAAGGGCACTAAGCATAGTGTGTGAAAACTGAGTTTCCTTGAGAGCTGCTTGGAAGCTTGATGGTGTGTGAAGTTAGTGAGCCAAATGGAGTTGTTCTCCCACAAGAACCACTCGGCTGATCCTTCTTCAATATGCTCTTCACCAACATGCAGTGTTTCCTTGATTGAATTAGCTCTCACACCAATATTTGCGTTTAAAGCCTTTGCATTGAGGGCTATCTGAAAATGGCTGTGGCGCTGAAGTTGCCTGTCAATGTGGAGTTGGTGGCATGTGAAACCCGCATGTGGAGCATTCGTTTGTGTGGGATGCTCTCCAAGCTTCATTTCAGTCCTAGACACTCAAAGGGCACTAAGCATAGAGTGTGAAAACTGAGTTTCCTTGAGAGCTGCTTGGAAGCCTGATGGTGTGTGAAGTTAGTGAGCCAAATGGAGTTGTTCTCCCACAAGAACCACTCGGCTGATCCTTCTTCAATATGCCCTTCACCAACATGCAGTGTTTCCTTGATTGAATTAGCTCTCACACCAATATTTGCGTCTAGAGCCTTTGCATTGAGGGCTATCTGAAAACGGCTGTGGCGCTGAAGTTGCCTGTCAATGTGGAGTTGGTGGCATGTGAAACCCGCCTGTGGAGCATTCGTTTGTGTGGGTTGCTCTCAAAGCTTCATTTTAGTGCTAGGCACTCAAAGGGCACTAAGCATAGAGTGTGAAAACTGAGTTTCCTTGAGAGCTGCTTGGAAGCCTGATGGTGTGTGAAGTTAGTGAGCCAAATGGAGTTGTTCTCCCACAAGAACCACTCGGCTGATCCTTCTTCAATATGCCCTTCACCAACATGCAGTGTTTCCTTGATTGAATTAGCTCTCACACCAATATTTGCGTCTAGAGCCTTTGCATTGAGGGCTATCTGAAAATGGCTGTGGCGCTGAAGTTGCCTGTGAATGTGGAGTTGGTGGCATGTGAAACACGCATGTGGAGCATTCGTTTGTGTGGGATGCTCTACCAGGTTCATTCCTAGATAATGCACTCAAAGGGCACTAAGCATAGAGTGTGAAAACTGAGTTTCCTTGAGAGCTGCTTGGAAGCCTGATGGTGTGTGAAGTTAGTGAGCCAAATGGAGTTGTTCTCCCACAAGAACCACTCGGCTGATCCTTCTTCAATATGCCCTTCACCAACATGCAGTGTTTCCTTGATTGAATAAGCTCTCACACCAATATTTGCGTCTAGAGCCTTTGCATTGAGGGCTATCTTGAAACGGCTGTGGCGCTGAAGTTGCCTGTGAATGTGGAGTTGGTGGCATGTGAAACCCGCATGTGGAGCATTCGTTTGTGTGGGATGCTCTACCAGGTTCATTCCTAGATAATGCACTCAAAGGGCACTAAGCATAGAGTGTGAAAACTGAGTTTCCTTGAGAGCTGCTTGGAAGCCTGATGGTGTGTGAAGTTAGTGAGCCAAATGGAGTTGTTCTCCCACAAGAACCACTCGGCTGATCCTTCTTCAATATGCCCTTCACCAACATGCAGTGTTTCCTTGATTGAATCATTTCTCACACCAATATTTGCGTCTAGAGCCTTTGCATTGAGGGCTATCTGAAAACGGCTGTGGCGCTGAAGTTGCCTGTGAATGTGGAGTTGGTGGCATGTGAAACCCGCATGTGGAGCATTCGTTTGTGTGGGATGCTCTACCAGGTTCATTCCTAGATAATGCACTCAAAGGGCACTAAGCATAGAGTGTGAAAACTGAGTTTCCTTGAGAGCTGCTTGGAAGCCTGATGGTGTGTGAAGTTAGTGAGCCAAATGGAGTTGTTCTCCCACAAGAACCACTCGGCTGATCCTTCTTCAGTATGCCCTTCACCAACATGCAGTGTTTCCTTGATTGAATTAGCTCTCACACCAATATTTGCGTCTAGAGCCTTTGCATTGAAGGCTATCTGAAAACGGCTGTGGCGCTGAAGTTGCCTGTGAATGTGGAGTTGGTGGCATGTGAAACCCGCATGTGGAGCATTCGTTCGTGTGGGATGCTCTACCAGGTTCATTCCTAGATAATGCACTCAAAGGGCACTAAGCATAGAGTGTGAAAACTGCGTTTCCTTGAGAGCTGCTTGGAAGCCTGATGGTGTGTGAAGTTAGTGAGCCAAATGGAGTTGTTCTCCCACAAGAACCACTCGGCTGATCCTTCTTCAATATGCCCTTCACCAACATGCAGTGTTTCCTTCATTGAATTAGCTCTCACACCAATATTTGCGTCTAGAGCCTTTGCATTGAGGGCTATCTGAAAACGGCTGTGGCGCTGAAGTTGCCTGTGAATGTGGAGTTGGTGGCATGTGAAACCCGCATGTGGAGCATTCGTTTGTGTGGGATGCTCTCCAAGCTTCATTTCAGTACTAGACACTCAAAGGGCACTAAGCATAGAGTGTGAAAACTGAGTTTCCTTGAGAGCTGCTTGGAAGCCTGATGGTGTGTGAAGTTAGTGAGCCAAATGGAGTTGTTCTCCCACAAGAACCACTCGGCTGATCCTTCTTCAATATGCCCTTCACCAACATGCAGTGTTTCCTTGATTGAATTAGCTCTCACACCAATATTTGCGTCTAGAGCCTTTGCATTGAGGGCTATCTGAAAACGGCTGTGGCGCTGAAGTTGCCTGTGAATGTGGAGTTGGTGGCATGTGAAACCCGCATGTGGAGCATTCGTTTGTGTGGGATGCTCTCCAAGCTTCATTTCAGTACTAGACACTCAAAGGGCACTAAGCATAGAGTGTGAAAACTGAGTTTCCTTGAGAGCTGCTTGGAAGCGTGATGGTGTGTGAAGTTAGTGAGCCAAATGGAGTTGTTCTCCCACAAGAACCACTCGGCTGATCCTTCTTCAATATGCCCTTCACCAACATGCAGTGTTTCCTAGATTGAATTAGCTCTCACACCAATATTTGCGTCTAGAGCCTTCGCATTGAGGGCTATCTGAAAATGGCTGTGGCGCTGAAGTTGCCTGTCAATGTGGAGTTGGTGGCATGTGAAACGCGCATGTGGAGCATTCGTTTGTGTGGGATGCTCTACCAGGTTCATTCCTAGATAATGCACTCAAAGGGCACTAAGCATAGAGTGGTGAAAACTGAGTTTCCTTGAGAGCTGCTTGGAAGCTTGATGGTGTGTGAAGTTAGTGAGCCAAATGGAGTTGTTCTCCCACAAGAACCACTCGGCTGATCCTTTTTTAATATGTCCTTCACCAACATGCAGTGTTTCCTTGATTGAATTAGCTCTCACACCAATATTTGCGTCTAGAGCCTTTGCATTGAGGGCTGTCTGAAAACGGCTGTGGCGCTGAAGTTGCCTGTGAATGTGGAGTTGGTGGCATGTGAAACCCGCATGTGGAGCATTCGTTTGTGTGGGATGCTCTACCAGGTTCATTCCTAGATAATGCACTCAAAGGGCACTAAGCATAGAGTGTGAAAACTGAGTTTCCTTGAGAGCTGCTTGGAAGCCTGATGGTGTGTGAAGTTAGTGAGCCAAATGGAGTTGTTCTCCCACAAGAACCACTCGGCTGATCCTTCTTCAATATGCCCTTCACCAACATGCAGTGTTTCCTTGATTGAATTAGCTCTCACACCAATATTTGCGTCTAGAGCCTTTGCATTGAGGGCTATCTGAAAACGGCTGTGGCGCTGAAGTTGCCTGTGAATGTGGAGTTGGTGGCATGTGAAACCCGCATGTGGAGCATTCGTTTGTGTGGGATGCTCTACCAGGTTCATTCCTAGATAATGCACTCAAAGGGCACTAAGCATAGAGTGTGAAAACTGAGTTTCCTTGAAAGCTGCTTGGAAGCCTGATGGTGTGTGAAGTTAGTGAGCCAAATGGAGTTGTTCTCCCACAAGAACCACTCGGCTGATCCTTCTTCAATATGCCCTTCACCAACATGCAGTGTTTCCTTGATTGAATTAGCTCTCACACCAATATTTGCGTCTAGAGCCTTTGCATTGAGGGCTATCTGAAAACGGCTGTGGCGCTGAAGTTGCGTGTGAATGTGGAGTTGGTGGCATGTAACTCCCGCATGTGGAGCATTCGTTTGTGTGGGATGCTCTACCAGGTTCATTCCTAGATAATGCACTCAAAGGGCACTAAGCATAGAGTGTGAAAACTGAGTTTCCTTGAGAGCTGCTTGGAAGCCTGATGGTGTGTGAAGTTAGTGAGCCAAATGGAGTTGTTCTCCCACAAGAATCACTCGGCTGATCCTTCCTCAATATGCCCTTCACCAACATGCAGTGTTTCCTTGATTGAATTAGCTCTCACACCAATATTTGCGTCTAGAGCCTTTGCATTGAGGGCTATCTGAAAACGGCTGTGGCGCTGAAGTTGCCTGTGAATGTGGAGTTGGTGGCATGTGAAACCCGCATGTGGAGCATTCGTTTGTGTGGGATGCTCTACCAGGTTCATTCCTAGGTAATGCACTCAAAGGGCACTAAGCATAGAGTGTGAAAACTGAGTTTCCTTGAGAGCTGCTTGGAAGCCTGATGGTGTGTGAAGTTAGTGAGCCAAATGGAGTTGTTCTCCCACAAGAACCACTCGGCTGATCCTTCTTCAATATGCCCTTCACCAACATGCAGTGTTTCCTTGATTGAATTAGCTCTCACACCAATATTTGCGTCTCGAGCCTTTGCATTGAGGGCTATCTGAAAACGGCTGTGGCGCTGAAGTTGCCTGTGAATGTGGAGTTTGTGGCATGTGAAACCCGCCTGTGAAGCGTTCGCTTGTGTGGGATGCTCGCCAAGCTTCATTTCAGTCCTAGACACTCAAAGGGCACTAAGCATAGAGTGTGAAAACTGAGTTTCCTTGAGAGCTGCTTGGAAGCCTGATGGTGTGTGAAGTTAGTGAGCCAAATGGAGTTGTTCTCCCACAAGAACCACTCGGCTGATCCTTCTTCAATATGCTCTTCACCAACATGCAGTGTTTCCTTGATTGAATTAGCTCTCACACCAATATTTGCGTTTAAAGCCTTTGCATTGAGGGCTATCTGAAAATGGCTGTGGCGCTGAAGTTGCCTGTCAATGTGGAGTTGGTGGCATGTGAAACCCCCCCATGTGGAGCATTCGTTTGTGTGGGATGCTCTCCAAGCTTCATTTCAGTCCTAGACACTCAAAGGGCACTAAGCATAGAGTGTGAAAACTGAGTTTCCTTGAGAGCTGCTTGGAAGCCTGATGGTGTGTGAAGTTAGTGAGCCAAATGGAGTTGTTCTCCCACAAGAACCACTCGGCTGATCCTTCTTCAATATGCCCTTCACCAACATGCAGTGTTTCCTAGATTGAATTAGCTCTCACACCAATATTTGCTTCTAGAGCCTTTGCATTGAGGGCTATCTGAAAATGGCTGTGGCGCTGAAGTTGCCTGTGAATGTGGAGTTGGTGGCATGTGAAACCCGCATGTGGAGCATTCGTTTGTGTGGGATGCTCTACCAGGTTCATTCCTAGATAATGCACTCAAAGGGCACTAAGCATAGAGTGTGAAAACTGAGTTTCCTTGAGAGCTGCTTGGAAGCCTGATGGTGTGTGAAGTTAGTGAGCCAAATGGAGTTGTTCTCCCACAAGAACCACTCGGCTGATCCTTCTTCAATATGCCCTTCACCAACATGCAGTGTTTCCTTGATTGAATCATTTCTCACACCAATATTTGCGTCTAGAGCCTTTGCATTGAGGGCTATCTGAAAACGGCTGTGGCGCTGAAGTTGCCTGTCAATGTGGAGTTGGTGGCATGTGAAACCCGCCTGTGGAGCATTCGTTTGTGTGGGATGCTCTCCAAGCTTCATTTCAGTCCTAGGCACTCAAAGGGCACTAAGCATAGAGTGTGAAAACTGAGTTTCCTTGAGAGCTGCTTGGAAGCCTGATGGTGTGTGAAGTTAGTGAGCCAAATGGAGTTGTTCTCCCACAAGAACCACTCGGCTGATCCATCTTCAATATGCCCTTCACCAACATGCAGTGTTTCCTTGATTGAATTAGCTCTCACACCAATATTTGCGTCTAGAGCCTTTGCATTGAGGGCTATCTGAAAACGGCTGTGGCACTGAAGTTGCCTGTGAATGTGGAGTTGGTGGCATGTGAAACCCGCATGTGGAGCATTCGTTTGTGGGGGATGCTCTACCAGGTTCATTCCTAGATAATGCACTCAAAGGGCACTAAGCATAGAGTGTGAAAACTGAGTTTCCTTGAGAGCTGCTTGGAAGCGTGATGGTGTGTGAAGTTAGTGAGCCAAATGGAGTTGCTCTCCCACAAGAACCACTCGGCTGATCCTTCTTCAATATGCCCTTCACCAACATGCAGTGTTTCCTTCATTGAATTAGCTCTCACACCAATATTTGAGTCTAGAGCCTTTGCATTGAGGGATATCTGAAAATAGCTGTGGCGCTGAAGTTGCCTGTGAATGTGGAGTTGGTGGCATGAGAAACCCTCATGTGGAGCATTCGTTTGTGTGGGATGCTCTACCAGGTTCATTCCTAGGTACTGCACTCAAAGGGCACTAAGCATAGAGTGTGAAAACTGTGTTTCCTTGAGAACTGCTTGGAAGCTTGATGGTGTGTGAAGTTAGTGAGCCAAATGGAGTTGTTCTCCACAAGAACCACTCGGCTGATCCTTCTTCAATATGCTCTTCACCAACATGCAGTGTTTCCTTGATTGAATTAGCTCTCACACCAATATTTGCGTTTAAAGCCTTTGCATTGAGGGCTATCTGAAAATGGCTGTGGCGCTGAAGTTGCCTGTGAATGTGGAGTTGGTGGCATGTGAAACCCGCATGTGGAGCATTCGTTTGTGTGGGATGCTCTCCAAGCTTCATTTCAGTCCTAGACACTCAAAGGGCACTAAGCATAGAGTGTGAAAACTGAGTTTCCTTGAGAGCTGCTTGGAAGCCTGATGGTGTGTGAAGTTAGTGAGCCAAATGGAGTTGTTCTCCCACAAGAACCACTCGGCTGATCCTTCTTCAATATGCCCTTCACCAACATGCAGTGTTTCCTAGATTGAATTAGCTCTCACACCAATATTTGCGTTTAAAGCCTTTGCCTTGAGGGCTATCTGAAAATGGCTGTGGCGCTGAAGTTGCCTGTGAATGTGGAGTTGGTGGCATGTGAAACCCGCATGTGCAGCATTCGTTTTTGTGGGATGCTCTACCAGGTTCATTCCTAGATAATGCACTCAAAGGGCACTAAGCATAGAGTGTGAAAACTGAGTTTCCTTGAGAGCTGCTTGGAAGCCTGAGGGTGTGTGAAGTTAGTGAGCCAAATGGAGTTGTTCTCCCACAAGAACCACTCGGCTGATCCTTCTTCAATATGCCCTTCACCAACATGCAGTGTTTCCTTGATTGAATTAGCTCTCACACCAATATTTGCGTCTAGAGCCTTTGCATTGAGGGCTATCTGAAAATGGCTGTGGCGCTGAAGTTGCCTGTCAATGTGGAGTTGGTGGCATGTGAAACCCGCATGTGGAGCATTCGTTTGTGTGGGATGCTCTCCAAGCTTCATTTCAGTCCTAGACACTCAAAGGGCACTAAGCATAGAGTGTGAAAACTGAGTTTCCTTGAGAGCTGCTTGGAAGCCTGATGGTGTGTGAAGTTAGTGAGCCAAATGGAGTTGTTCTCCCACAAGAACCACTCTGCTGATCCTTCTTCAATATGCTCTTCACCAACATGCAGTGTTTCCTTGATTGAATTAGCTCTCACACCAATATTTGCGTTTAAAGCCTTTGCATTGAGGGCTATCTGAAAATGGCTGTGGCGCTGAAGTTGCCTGTCAATGTGGAGTTGGTGGCATGTGAAACCCCCATGTGGAGCATTCGTTTGTGTGGGATGCTCTCCAAGCTTCATTTCAGTCCTAGACACTCAAAGGGCACTAAGCATAGAGTGTGAAAACTGAGTTTCCTTGAGAGCTGCTTGGAAGCCTGATGGTGTGTGAAGTTAGTGAGCCAAATGGAGTTGTTCTCCCACAAGAACCACTCGGCTGATCCTTCTTCAATATGCCCTTCACCAACATGCAGTGTTTCCTAGATTGAATTAGCTCTCACACCAATATTTGCTTCTAGAGCCTTTGCATTGAGGGCTATCTGAAAATGCCTGTGGCGCTGAAGTTGCCTGTCAATGTGGAGTTGGTGGCATGTGAAACCCGCATGTGGAGCATTCGTTTGTGTGGGATGCTCTACCAGATTCATTCCTAGATAATGCACTCAAAGGGCACTAAGCATAGAGTGTGAAAACTGAGTTTCCTTGAGAGCTGCTTGGAAGCCTGATGGTGTGTGAAGTTAGTGAGCCAAATGGAGTTGTTCTCCCACAAGAACCACTCGGCTGATCCTTCTTCAATATGCCCTTCACCAACATGCAGTGTTTCCTTGATTGAATCATTTCTCACACCAATATTTGCGTCTAGAGCCTTTGCATTGAGGGCTATCTGAAAACGGCTGTGGCGCTGAAGTTGCCTGTCAATGTGGAGTTGGTGGCATGTGAAACCCGCCTGTGGAGCATTCGTTTGTGTGGAATGCTCTCCAAGCTTCATTTCAGTCCTAGGCACTCAAAGGGCACTAAGCATAGAGTGTGAAAACTGAGTTTCCTTGAGAGCTGCTTGGAAGCCTGATGGTGTGTGAAGTTAGTGAGCCAAATGGAGTTGTTCTCCCACAAGAACCACTCGGCTGATCCTTCTTCAATATGCCCTTCACCAACATGCAGTGTTTCCTTGATTGAATTAGCTCTCACACCAATATTTGCGTCTAGAGCCTTTGCATTGAGGGCTATCTGAAAACGGCTGTGGCACTGAAGTTGCCTGTGAATGTGGAGTTGGTGGCATGTGAAACCCGCATGTGGAGCATTCGTTTGTGGGGGATGCTCTACCAGGTTCATTCCTAGATAATGCACTCAAAGGGCACTAAGCATAGAGTGTGAAAACTGAGTTTCCTTGAGAGCTGCTTGGAAGCGTGATGGTGTGTGAAGTTAGTGAGCCAAATGGAGTTGCTCTCCCACAAGAACCACTCGGCTGATCCTTCTTCAATATGCCCTTCACCAACATGCAGTGTTTCCTTGATTGAATTAGCTCTCACACCAATATTTGAGTCTAGAGCCTTTGCATTGAGGGATATCTGAAAATAGCTGTGGCGCTGAAGTTGCCTGTGAATGTGGAGTTGGTGGCATGAGAAACCCTCATGTGGAGCATTCGTTTGTGTGGGATGCTCTACCAGGTTCATTCCTAGGTACTGCACTCAAAGGGCACTAAGCATAGAGTGTGAAAACTGTGTTTCCTTGAGAACTGCTTGGAAGCTTGATGGTGTGTGAAGTTAGTGAGCCAAATGGAGTTGTTCTCCACAAGAACCACTCGGCTGATCCTTCTTCAATATGCTCTTCACCAACATGCAGTGTTTCCTTGATTGAATTAGCTCTCACACCAATATTTGCGTTTAAAGCCTTTGCATTGAGGGCTATCTGAAAATGGCTGTGGCGCTGAAGTTGCCTGTGAATGTGGAGTTGGTGGCATGTGAAACCCGCATGTGGAGCATTCGTTTGTGTGGGATGCTCTCCAAGCTTCATTTCAGTCCTAGACACTCAAAGGGCACTAAGCATAGAGTGTGAAAACTGAGTTTCCTTGAGAGCTGCTTGGAAGCCTGATGGTGTGTGAAGTTAGTGAGCCAAATGGAGTTGTTCTCCCACAAGAACCACTCGGCTGATCCTTCTTCAATATGCCCTTCACCAACATGCAGTGTTTCCTAGATTGAATTAGCTCTCACACCAATATTTGCGTTTAAAGCCTTTGCCTTGAGGGCTATCTGAAAATGGCTGTGGCGCTGAAGTTGCCTGTGAATGTGGAGTTGGTGGCATGTGAAACCCGCATGTGCAGCATTCGTTTTTGTGGGATGCTCTACCAGGTTCATTCCTAGATAATGCACTCAAAGGGCACTAAGCATAGAGTGTGAAAACTGAGTTTCCTTGAGAGCTGCTTGGAAGCCTGAGGGTGTGTGAAGTTAGTGAGCCAAATGGAGTTGTTCTCCCACAAGAACCACTCGGCTGATCCTTCTTCAATATGCCCTTCACCAACATGCAGTGTTTCCTTGATTGAATCATTTCTCACACCAATATTTGCGTCTAGAGCCTTTGCATTGAGGGCTATCTGAAAACGGCTGTGGCGCTGAAGTTGCCTGTCAATGTGGAGTTGGTGGCATGTGAAACCCGCCTGTGGAGCATTCGTTTGTGTGGAATGCTCTCCAAGCTTCATTTCAGTCCTAGGCACTCAAAGGGCACTAAGCATAGAGTGTGAAAACTGAGTTTCCTTGAGAGCTGCTTGGAAGCCTGATGGTGTGTGAAGTTAGTGAGCCAAATGGAGTTGTTCTCCCACAAGAACCACTCGGCTGATCCTTCTTCAATATGCCCTTCACCAACATGCAGTGTTTCCTTGATTGAATTAGCTCTCACACCAATATTTGCGTCTAGAGCCTTTGCATTGAGGGCTATCTGAAAACGGCTGTGGCACTGAAGTTGCCTGTGAATGTGGAGTTGGTGGCATGTGAAACCCGCATGTGGAGCATTCGTTTGTGGGGGATGCTCTACCAGGTTCATTCCTAGATAATGCACTCAAAGGGCACTAAGCATAGAGTGTGAAAACTGAGTTTCCTTGAGAGCTGCTTGGAAGCGTGATGGTGTGTGAAGTTAGTGAGCCAAATGGAGTTGCTCTCCCACAAGAACCACTCGGCTGATCCTTCTTCAATATGCCCTTCACCAACATGCAGTGTTTCCTTGATTGAATTAGCTCTCACACCAATATTTGAGTCTAGAGCCTTTGCATTGAGGGATATCTGAAAATAGCTGTGGCGCTGAAGTTGCCTGTGAATGTGGAGTTGGTGGCATGAGAAACCCTCATGTGGAGCATTCGTTTGTGTGGGATGCTCTACCAGGTTCATTCCTAGGTACTGCACTCAAAGGGCACTAAGCATAGAGTGTGAAAACTGTGTTTCCTTGAGAACTGCTTGGAAGCTTGATGGTGTGTGAAGTTAGTGAGCCAAATGGAGTTGTTCTCCACAAGAACCACTCGGCTGATCCTTCTTCAATATGCTCTTCACCAACATGCAGTGTTTCCTTGATTGAATTAGCTCTCACACCAATATTTGCGTTTAAAGCCTTTGCATTGAGGGCTATCTGAAAATGGCTGTGGCGCTGAAGTTGCCTGTGAATGTGGAGTTGGTGGCATGTGAAACCCGCATGTGGAGCATTCGTTTGTGTGGGATGCTCTCCAAGCTTCATTTCAGTCCTAGACACTCAAAGGGCACTAAGCATAGAGTGTGAAAACTGAGTTTCCTTGAGAGCTGCTTGGAAGCCTGATGGTGTGTGAAGTTAGTGAGCCAAATGGAGTTGTTCTCCCACAAGAACCACTCGGCTGATCCTTCTTCAATATGCCCTTCACCAACATGCAGTGTTTCCTAGATTGAATTAGCTCTCACACCAATATTTGCGTTTAAAGCCTTTGCCTTGAGGGCTATCTGAAAATGGCTGTGGCGCTGAAGTTGCCTGTGAATGTGGAGTTGGTGGCATGTGAAACCCGCATGTGCAGCATTCGTTTTTGTGGGATGCTCTACCAGGTTCATTCCTAGATAATGCACTCAAAGGGCACTAAGCATAGAGTGTGAAAACTGAGTTTCCTTGAGAGCTGCTTGGAAGCCTGATGGTGTGTGAAGTTAGTGAGCCAAATGGAGTTGTTCTCCCACAAGAACCACTCGGCTGATCCTTCTTCAATATGCCCTTCACCAACATGCAGTGTTTCCTTGATTGAATTAGCTCTCACACCAATATTTGCGTCTAGAGCCTTTGCATTGAGGGCTATCTGAAAATGGCTGTGGCGCTGAAGTTGCCTGTCAATGTGGAGTTGGTGGCATGTGAAACCCGCATGTGGAGCATTCGTTTGTGTGGGATGCTCTCCAAGCTTCATTTCAGTCCTAGACACTCAAAGGGCACTAAGCATAGAGTGTGAAAACTGAGTTTCCTTGAGAGCTGCTTGGAAGCCTGATGGTGTGTGAAGTTAGTGAGCCAAATGGAGTTGTTCTCCCACAAGAACCACTCTGCTGATCCTTCTTCAATATGCTCTTCACCAACATGCAGTGTTTCCTTGATTGAATTAGCTCTCACACCAATATTTGCGTTTAAAGCCTTTGCATTGAGGGCTATCTGAAAATGGCTGTGGCGCTGAAGTTGCCTGTCAATGTGGAGTTGGTGGCATGTGAAACCCCCATGTGGAGCATTCGTTTGTGTGGGATGCTCTCCAAGCTTCATTTCAGTCCTAGACACTCAAAGGGCACTAAGCATAGAGTGTGAAAACTGAGTTTCCTTGAGAGCTGCTTGGAAGCCTGATGGTGTGTGAAGTTAGTGAGCCAAATGGAGTTGTTCTCCCACAAGAACCACTCGGCTGATCCTTCTTCAATATGCCCTTCACCAACATGCAGTGTTTCCTAGATTGAATTAGCTCTCACACCAATATTTGCTTCTAGAGCCTTTGCATTGAGGGCTATCTGAAAATGCCTGTGGCGCTGAAGTTGCCTGTCAATGTGGAGTTGGTGGCATGTGAAACCCGCATGTGGAGCATTCGTTTGTGTGGGATGCTCTACCAGATTCATTCCTAGATAATGCACTCAAAGGGCACTAAGCATAGAGTGTGAAAACTGAGTTTCCTTGAGAGCTGCTTGGAAGCCTGATGGTGTGTGAAGTTAGTGAGCCAAATGGAGTTGTTCTCCCACAAGAACCACTCGGCTGATCCTTCTTCAATATGCCCTTCACCAACATGCAGTGTTTCCTTGATTGAATCATTTCTCACACCAATATTTGCGTCTAGAGCCTTTGCATTGAGGGCTATCTGAAAACGGCTGTGGCGCTGAAGTTGCCTGTCAATGTGGAGTTGGTGGCATGTGAAACCCGCCTGTGGAGCATTCGTTTGTGTGGGATGCTCTCCAAGCTTCATTTCAGTCCTAGGCACTCAAAGGGCACTAAGCATAGAGTGTGAAAACTGAGTTTCCTTGAGAGCTGCTTGGAAGCCTGATGGTGTGTGAAGTTAGTGAGCCAAATGGAGTTGTTCTCCCACAAGAACCACTCGGCTGATCCTTCTTCAATATGCCCTTCACCAACATGCAGTGTTTCCTTGATTGAATTAGCTCTCACACCAATATTTGCGTCTAGAGCCTTTGCATTGAGGGCTATCTGAAAACGGCTGTGGCACTGAAGTTGCCTGTGAATGTGGAGTTGGTGGCATGTGAAACCCGCATGTGGAGCATTCGTTTGTGGGGGATGCTCTACCAGGTTCATTCCTAGATAATGCACTCAAAGGGCACTAAGCATAGAGTGTGAAAACTGAGTTTCCTTGAGAGCTGCTTGGAAGCGTGATGGTGTGTGAAGTTAGTGAGCCAAATGGAGTTGCTCTCCCACAAGAACCACTCGGCTGATCCTTCTTCAATATGCCCTTCACCAACATGCAGTGTTTCCTTGATTGAATTAGCTCTCACACCAATATTTGAGTCTAGAGCCTTTGCATTGAGGGATATCTGAAAATGGCTGTGGCGCTGAAGTTGCCTGTGAATGTGGAGTTGGTGGCATGAGAAACCCTCATGTGGAGCATTCGTTTGTGTGGGATGCTCTACCAGGTTCATTCCTAGGTACTGCACTCAAAGGGCACTAAGCATAGAGTGTGAAAACTGTGTTTCCTTGAGAACTGCTTGGAAGCTTGATGGTGTGTGAAGTTAGTGAGCCAAATGGAGTTGTTCTCCCACAAGAACCACTCGGCTGATCCTTCTTCAATATGCCCTTCACCAACATGCAGTGTTTCCTTGATTGAATCATTTCTCACACCAATATTTGCGTCTAGAGCCTTTGCATTGAGGGCTATCTGAAAATGGCTGTGGCGCTGAAGTTGCCTGTCAATGTGGAGTTGGTGGCATGTGAACCCCGCATGTGGAGCATTCGTTTGTGTGGGATGCTCACCAAGCTTCATTTCAGTCCAAGGCACTCAAAGGGCACTAAGCATAGAGTGTGAAAACTGAGTTTCCTTGAGAGCTGCTTGGAAGCCTGATGGTGTGTGAAGTTAGTGAGCCAAATGGAGTTGTTCTCCCACAAGAACCACTCGGCTGATCCTTCTTCAATATGCCCTTCACCAACATGCAGTGTTTCCTTGATTGAATCATTGCTCACACCAATATTTGCGTCTAGAGCCTTTGCATTGAGGGCTATCTGAAAACGGCTGTGGCGCTGAAGTTGCCTGTGAATGTGGAGTTGGTGGCATGTGACACCCGCATGTGGAGCATTCGTTTGTGTGGGGGATGCTCTACCAGGTTCATTCCTAGATAATGCACTCAAAGGGCACTAAGCATAGTGTGTGAAAACTGAGTTTCCTTGAGAGCTGCTTGGAAGCTTGATGGTGTGTGAAGTTAGTGAGCCAAATGGAGTTGTTCTCCCACAAGAACCACTCGGCTGATCCTTCTTCAATATGCTCTTCACCAACATGCAGTGTTTCCTTGATTGAATTAGCTCTCACACCAATATTTGCGTTTAAAGCCTTTGCATTGAGGGCTATCTGAAAATGGCTGTGGCGCTGAAGTTGCCTGTCAATGTGGAGTTGGTGGCATGTGAAACCCGCATGTGGAGCATTCGTTTGTGTGGGATGCTCTCCAAGCTTCATTTCAGTCCTAGACACTCAAAGGGCACTAAGCATAGAGTGTGAAAACTGAGTTTCCTTGAGAGCTGCTTGGAAGCCTGATGGTGTGTGAAGTTAGTGAGCCAAATGGAGTTGTTCTCCCACAAGAACCACTCGGCTGATCCTTCTTCAATATGCCCTTCACCAACATGCAGTGTTTCCTTGATTGATTTAGCTCTCACACCAATATTTGCGTCTAGAGCCTTTGCATTGAGGGCTATCTGAAAACGGCTGTGGCGCTGAAGTTGCCTGTGAATGTGGAGTTGGTGGCATGTGAAACCCGCATGTGGAGCATTCGTTTGTGTGGGATGCTCTACCAGGTTCATTCCTAGATAATGCACTCAAAGGGCACTAAGCATAGAGTGTGAAAACTGAGTTTCCTTGAGAGCTGCTTGGAAGCCTGATGGTGTGTGAAGTTAGTGAGCCAAATGGAGTTGTTCTCCCACAAGAACCACTCGGCTGATCCTTCTTCAATATGCCCTTCACCAACATGCAGTGTTTCCTTGATTGAATAAGCTCTCACACCAATATTTGCGTCTAGAGCCTTTGCATTGAGGGCTAGCTGAAAACGGCTGTGGCACTGAAGTTGCCTGTGAATGTGGAGTTGGTGGCATGTGAAACCCGCATGTGGAGCATTCGTTTGTGTGGGATGCTCACCAAGCTTCATTTCAGTCCTAGGCACTCAAAGGGCACTAAGCATAGAGTGTGAAAACTGAGTTTCCTTGGGAGCTGCTTGGAAGCCTGATGGTGTGTGAAGTTAGTGAGCCAAATGGAGTTGTTCTCCCACAAGAACCACTCGGCTGATCCTTCTTCAATATGCCCTTCACCAACATGCAGTGTTTCCTAGATTGAATTAGCTCTCACACCAATATTTGCGTCTAGAGCCTTTGCATTGAGGGCTATCTGAAAACGGCTGTGGCGCTGAAGTTGCCTGTCAATGTGGAGTTGGTGGCATGTGAAACCCGCATGTGGAGCATTCGTTTGTGTGGGATGCTCTCCAAGCTTCATTTCAGTCCTAGGCACTCAAAGGGCACTAAGCATAGAGTGTGAAAACTGAGTTTCCTTGAGAGCTGCTTGGAAGCCTGATTGTGTGTGAAGTTAGTGAGCCAAATGGAGTTGTTCTCCCACAAGAACCACTCGGATGATCCTTCTTCAATATGCCCTTCACCAACATGCAGTGTTTCCTTGATTGAATTAGCTCTCACACCAATATTTGCTTCTAGAGCCTTTGCATTGAGGGCTATCTGAAAATGGCTGTGGCGTTGAAGTTGCCTGTGAATGTGGAGTTGGTGGCATGTGAAACCCGCATGTGGAGCATTCGTTTGTGTGGGATGCTCTCCAAGCTTCATTTCAGTTCTAGGCACTCAAAGGGCACTAAGCATAGAGTGTGAAAACTGAGTTTCCTTGAGAGCTGCTTGGAAGCCTGATGGTGTGTGAAGTTAGTGAGCCAAATGGAGTTGTTCTCCCACAAGAACCACTCGGCTGATCCTTCTTCAATATGCCCTTCACCAACATGCAGTGTTTCCTTGATTGAATTAGCTCTCACACCAATATTTGCGTCTAGAGCCTTTGCATTGAGGGCTATCTGAAAACGGCTGTGGCGCTGAAGTTGCCTGTCAATGTGAAGTTGGTGGCATGTGAAACCCGCATGTGGAGCATTCGTTTGTGTGGGATGCTCTACCAGGTTCATTCCTAGATAATGCACTCAAAGGGCACTAAGCATAGAGTGTGAAAACTGAGTTTCCTTGAGAGCTGCTTGGAAGCTTGATGGTGTGTCAAGTTAGTGAGCCAAATGGAGTTGTTCTCCCACAAGAACCACTCGGATGATCCTTCTTCAATATGCCCTTCACCAACATGCAGTGTTTCCTTCATTGAATCATTGCTCACACCAATATTTGCGTCTAGAGCCTTTGCATTGAGGGCTATCTGAAAACGGCTGTGGCGCTGAAGTTGACTGTCAAAGTGGAGTTGGTGGCATGTGAAACCCGCATGTGGAGCATTCGTTTGTGTGGTATGCTCTACCAGGTTCATTCCTAGATAATGCACTCAAAAGGCACTAAGCATAGAGTGTGAAAACTGAGTTTCCTTGAGAGCTGCTTGGAAGCTTGATGGTGTGTGAAGTTAGTGAGCCAAATGGAGTTGTTCTCCCACAAGAACCACTCGGCTGATCCTTCTTCAATATGCCCTTCACCAACATGCAGTGTTTCCTTGATTGAATTAGCTCTCACGCCAATATTTGAGTCTAGAGCCTTTGCATTGAGGGCTATCTGAAAACGGCTGTGGCGCTGAAGTTGCCTGTGAATGTGGAGTTGGTGGCATGTGAAACCCGCATGTGGAGCATTCGTTTGTGTGGGATGCTCACCAAGCTTCATTTCAGTCCTAGGCACTCAAAGGGCACTAAGCATAGAGTGTGAAAACTGAGTTTCCTTGAGAGCTGCTTGGAAGCCTGATGGTGTGTGAAGTTAGTGAGCCAAATGGAGTTGTTCTCCCACAAGAACCACTCGGCTGATCCTTCTTCAATATGCTTTTCACCAACATGCAGTGTTTCCTAGATTGAATTAGCTCTCACACCAATATTTGCGTCTAGAGCCTTTGCATTGAGGGCTATCTGAAAACGGCTGTGGCGCTGAAGTTGCCTGTGAATGTGGAGTTGGTGGCATGTGAAACCCGCATGTGAAGCATTCGTTTGTGTGGGATGCTCTCCAAGCTTCATTTCAGTACTAGACACTCAAAGGGCACTAAGCATAGAGTGTGAAAACTGAGTTTCCTTGAGAGCTGCTTGGAAGCCTGATGGTGTGTGAAGTTAGTGAGCCAAATGGAGTTGTTCTCCCACAAGAACCACTCGGCTGATCCTTCTTCAATATGCCCTTCACCAACATGCAGTGTTTCCTTGATTGATTTAGCTCTCACACCAATATTTGCGTCTCGAGCCTTTGCATTGAGGGCTATCTGAAAACGGCTGTGGCGCTGAAGTTGCCTGTGAATGTGGAGTTGGTGGCATGTGAAACCCGCATGTGGAGCATTCGTTTGTGTGGGATGCTCACCAAGCTTCATTTCAGTCCTAGACACTCAAAGGGCACTAAGCATAGAGTGTGAAAACTGAGTTTCCTTGAGAGCTGCTTGGAAGCCTGATGGTGTGTGAAGTTAGTGAGCCAAATGGAGTTGTTCTCCCACAAGAACCACTCGGCTGATCCTTCTTCAATATGCCCTTCACCATCATGCAGTGTTTCCTTGATTGAATTAGCTCTCACACCAATATTTGCATCTAGAGCCTTTGCATTGAGGGCTATCTGAAAATGGCTGTGGCGCTGAAGTTGCCTGTGAATGTGGAGTTGGTGGCATGTGAAACCCGCATGTGGAGCATTCGTTTGTGTGGGATGCTCACCAAGCTTCATTTCAGTCCTAGGCACTCAAAGGGCACTAAGCATAGAGTGTGAAAACTGAGTTTCCTTGAGAGCTGCTTGGAAGCCTGATGGTGTGTGAAGTTAGTGAGCCAAATGGAGTTGTTCTCCCACAAGAACCACTCGGCTGATCCTTCTTCAATATGCTTTTCACCAACATGCAGTGTTTCCTTGATTGAATTAGCTCTCACACCAATATTTGCGTCTCGAGCCTTTGCATTGAGGGCTATCTGAAAACGGCTGTGGCGCTGAAGTTGCCTGTGAATGTGGAGTTGGTGGCATGTGAAACCCGCATGTGAAGCATTCGTTTGTGTGGGATGCTCTCCAAGCTTCATTTCAGTACTAGACACTCAAAGGGCACTAAGCATAGAGTGTGAAAACTGAGTTTCCTTGAGAGCTGCTTGGAAGCCTGATGGTGTGTGAAGTTAGTGAGCCAAATGGAGTTGTTCTCCCACAAGAACCACTCGGCTGATCCTTCTTCAATATGCCCTTCACCAACATGCAGTGTTTCCTTGATTGAAATAGCTCTCACACCAATATTTGAGTCTAGAGCCTTTGCATTGAGGGCTATCTGAAAACGGCTGTGGCGCTGAAGTTGCCTGTGAATGTGGAGTTGGTGGCATGTGAAACCCGCATGTGGAGCATTCGTTTGTGTGGGATGCTCACCAAGCTTCATTTCAGTCCTAGGCACTCAAAGGGCACTAAGCATAGAGTGTGAAAACTGAGTTTCCTTGAGAGCTGCTTGGAAGCCTGATGGGTGTGAAGTTAGTGAGCCAAATGGAGTTGTTCTCCCACAAGAACCACTCCGCTGATCCTTCTTCAATATGCTTTTCACCAACATGCAGTGTTTCCTTCATTGAATTAGCTCTCACACCAATATTTGCGTCTAGAGCCTTTGCATTGAGGGCTATCTGAAAACGGCTGTGGCGCTGAAGTTGCCTGTGAATGTGGAGTTGGTGGCATGTGAAACCCGCATGTGGAGCATTCGTTTGTGTGGATGCTCTACCAGGTTCATTCCTAAATAATGCACTCAAAGGGCACTAAGCATAGAGTGTGAAAACTGAGTTTCCTTGAGAGCTGCTTGGAAGCCTGATGGTGTGTGAAGTTAGTGAGCCAAATGGAGTTGTTCTCCCACAAGAACCACTCGGCTGATCCTTCTTCAATATGCCCTTCACCAACTTGCAGTGTTTCCTTGATTGATTTAGCTCTCACACCAATATTTGCGTCTCGAGCCTTTGCATTGAGGGCTATCTGAAAATGGCTGTGGCGCTGAAGTTGCCTGTGAATGTGGAGTTGGTGGCATGTGAAACCCGCATGTGGAGCATTCGTTTGTGTGGGATGCTCACCAAGCTTCATTTCAGTCCTAGACACTCAAAGGGCACTAAGCATAGAGTGTGAAAACTGAGTTTCCTTGAGAGCTGCTTGGAAGCCTGATGGTGTGTGAAGTTAGTGAGCCAAATGGAGTTGTTCTCCCACAAGAACCACTCGGCTGATCCTTCTTCAATATGCCCTTCACCATCATGCAGTGTTTCCTTGATTGAATTAGCTCTCACACCAATATTTGCATCTAGAGCCTTTGCATTGAGGGCTATCTGAAAATGGCTGTGGCGCTGAAGTTGCCTGTGAATGTGGAGTTGGTGGCATGTGAAACCCGCATGTGGAGCATTCGTTTGTGTGGGATGCTTACCAAGCTTCATTTCAGTCCTAGGCACTCAAAGGGCACTAAGCATAGAGTGTGAAAACTGAGTTTCCTTGAGAGCTGCTTGGAAGCTTGATGGTGTGTGAAGTTAGTGAGCCAAATGGAGTTGTTCTCCCACAAGAACCACTCAGCTGATCCTTCTTCAATATGCCCTTCACCAACATGCAGTGTTTCCTTGATTGAATTAGCTCTCACACCAATATTTGAGTCTAGAGCCTTTGCATTGAGGGCTATCTGAAAACGGCTGTGGCGCTGAAGTTGCCTGTGAATGTGGAGTTGGTGGCATGTGAAACCCGCATGTGGAGCATTCGTTTTTGTGGGATGATCACCAAGCTTCATTTCAGTCCTAGGCACTCAAAGGGCACTAAGCATAGAGTGTGAAAACTGAGTTTCCTTGAGAGCTGCTTATAAGCCTGATGGTGTGTGAAGTTAGTGAGCCAAATGGAGTTGTTCTCCCACAAGAATCACTCGGCTGATCCTTCTTCAATATGCCCTTCACCAACATGCAGTGTTTCCTTGATTGAATTAGCTCTCACACCAATATTTGCGTTTAAAGCCTTTGCATTGAGGGCTATCTGAAAACGGCTGTGGCGCTGAAGTTGCCTGTGAATGTGGAGTTGGTGGCATGTGACACCCGCATGTGGAGCATTCGTTTGTGTGGGATGCTCTTTCAGGTTCATTCCTAGATAATGCACTCAAAGGGCACTAAGCATAGAGTGTGAAAACTGAGTTTCCTTGAGAGCTGCTTGGAAGCCTGATGGTGTGTGAAGTTAGTGAGCCAAATGGAGTTGTTCTCCCACAAGAACCACTCGGCTGATCCTTCTTCAATATGCTTTTCACCAACATGCAGTGTTTCCTTGATTGAATTAGCTCTCACACCAATATTTGCGTCTAGAGCCTTTGCATTGAGGGCTATCTGAAAACGGCTGTGGCGCTGAAGTTGCCTGTGAATGTGGAGTTGGTGGCATGTGAAACCCGCATGTGGAGCATTCGTTTGTGTGGATGCTCTACCAGGTTCATTCCTAGATAATGCACTCAAAGGGCACTAAGCATAGAGTGTGAAAACTGAGTTTCCTTGAGAGCTGCTTGGAAGCCTGATGGTGTGTGAAGTTAGGGAGCCAAATGGAGTTGTTCTCCCACAAGAACCACTCGGCTGATCCTTCTTCAATATGCCCTTCACCAACATGCAGTGTTTCCTTGATTGAATTAGCTCTCACACCAATATTTGCGTTTAAAGCCTTTGCATTGAGGGCTATCTGAAAACGGCTGTGGCGCTGAAGTTGCCTGTGAAATTGGAGTTGGTGGCATGTGACACCCGCATGTGGAGCATTCGTTTGTGTGGGATGCTCTACCAGGTTCATTCCTAGATAATGCACTCAAAGGGCACTAAGCATAGAGTGTGAAAACTGAGTTTCCTTGAGAGCTGCTTGGAAGCCTGATGGTGTGTGAAGTTAGTGAGCCAAATGGAGTTGTTCTCCCACAAGAACCACTCGGCTGATCCTTCTTCAATATGCCCTTCACCAACATGCAGTGTTTCCTTGATTGAATTAGCTCTCACACCAATATTTGCATCTAAAGCCTTTGCATTGAGGGCTATCTGAAAACGGCTGTGGCGCTGAATTTGCCTGTGAATGTGGAGTTGGTGGCATGTGAAACCCGCATGTGGAGCATTCGTTTGTGTGGGATGCTCTTTCAGGTTCATTCCTAGATAATGCACTCAAAGGGCACTAAGCATAGAGTGTGAAAACTGAGTTTCCTTGAGAGCTGCTTGGAAGCCTGATGGTGTGTGAAGTTAGTGAGCCAAATGGAGTTGTTCTCCCACAAGAACCACTCGGCTGATCCTTCTTCAATATGCTTTTCACCAACATGCAGTGTTTCCTTGATTGAATTAGCTCTCACACCAATATTTGCGTCTAGAGCCTTTGCATTGAGGGCTATCTGAAAACGGCTGTGGCGCTGAAGTTGCCTGTGAATGTGGAGTTGGTGGCATATGAAACCCGCATGTGGAGCATTCGTTTGTGTGGGATGCTCTCCAAGCTTCATTTCAGTCCTAGACACTCAAAGGGCACTAAGCATAGAGTGTGAAAACTGAGTTTCCTTGAGAGCTGCTTGGAAGCCTGATGGTGTGTGAAGTTAGTGAGCCAAATGGAGTTGTTCTCCCACAAGAACCACTCGGCTGATCCTTCTTCAATATGCCCTTCACCAACATGCAGTGTTTCCTTGATTGAATTAGCTCTCACCCAAATATTTGCGTCTAGAGCCTTTGCATTGAGGGATATCTGAAAACGGCTGTGGCGCTGAAGTTGCCTGTGAATGTGGAGTTGGTGGCATGTGAAACCCGCATGTGGAGCATTCATTTGTGTGGGATGCTCTTTCAGGTTCATTCCTAGATAATGCACTCAAAGGGCACTAAGCATAGAGTGTGAAAACTGAGTTTCCTTGAGAGCTGCTTGGAAGCCTGATGGTGTGTGAAGTTAGTGAGCCAAATGGAGTTGTTCTCCCACAAGAACCACTCGGCTGATCCTTCTTCAATATGCCCTTCACCAACATGCAGTGTTTCCTTGATTGAATTAGCTTTCACACCAATATTTGCTTGTAAAGCCTTTGCATTGAGGGCTATCTGAAAACGGCTGTGGCGCTGAAGTTGCCTGTGAATGTGGAGTTGGTGGCATGTGAAACCCGCATGTGGAGCATTCGTTTGTGTGGGATGCTCTACCAAGCTTCATTTCAGTCCTAGGCACTCAAAGGGCACTAAGCATAGAGTGTGAAAACTGAGTTTCCTTGAGAGCTGCTTGGAAGCCTGATGGTGTGTGAAGTTAGTGAGCCAAATGGAGTTGTTCTCCCACAAGAACCACTCGGCTGATCCTTCTTCAATATGCTTTTCACCAACATGCAGTGTTTCCTTCATTGAATTAGCTCTCACACCAATATTTGCGTCTAGAGCCTTTGCATTGAGGGCTATCTGAAAACGGCTGTGGCACTGAAGTTGCCTGTGAATGTGGAGTTGGTGGCATGTGAAACCCGCATGTGGAATATTCGTTTGTGTGGGATGCTCTACCAGGGTCATTCCTAGATAATGCACTCAAAGTGCACTAAGCATAGAGTGTGAAACCTGAGTTTCCTTGAGAGCTGCTTGGAAGCCTGATGGTGTGTGAAGTTAGTGAGCCAAATGGAGTTGTTCTCCCACAAGAATCACTCGGCTGATCCTTCTTCAATATGCCCTTCACCAACATGCAGTGTTTCCTTGATTGAATTAGCTCTCACACCAATATTTGCGTCTAGAGCCTTTGCATTGAGGGCTATCTGAAAACGGCTGTGGCGCTGAAGTTGCCTGTGAATGTGGAGTTGGTGGCATGTGAAACCCGCATGTGGAGCGTTCGTTTGTGTGGGATGCTCTACCAGGTTCATTCCTAGATAATGCACTCAAAGGGCACTAAGCATAGAGTGTGAAACCTGAGTTTCCTTGAGAGCTGCTTGGAAGCCTGATGGTGTGTGAAGTTAGTGAGCCAAATGGAGTTGTTCTCCCACAAGAACCACTCGGTTGATCCTTCTTCAATATGCCCTTCACCAACATGCAGTGTTTCCTTGATTGAATTAGCTCTCACACCAATATTTGCGTCTAGAGCCTTTGCATTGAGGGCTATCTGAAAACGGCTGTGGCGCTGAAGTTGCCTGTGAATGTGGAGTTGGTGGCATGTGACACCCGCATGTGGAGCGTTCGTTTGTGTGGGATGCTCTACCAGGTTCATTCCTAGATAATGCACTCAAAGGGCACTAAGCATAGAGTGTGAAAACTGAGTTTCCTTGAGAGCTGCTTGGAAGCCTGATGGTGTGTGAAGTTAGTGAGCCAAATGGAGTTGTTCTCCCACAAGAACCACTCGGCTGATCCTTCTTCAATATGCCCTTCACCATCATGCAGTGTTTCCTTGATTGAATTAGCTCTCACACCAATATTTGCATCTAGAGCCTTTGCATTGAGGGCTATCTGAAAATGGCTGTGGCGCTGAAGTTGCCTGTGAATGTGGAGTTGGTGGCATGTGAAACCCGCATGTGGAGCATTCGTTTGTGTGGGATGCTTACCAAGCTTCATTTCAGTCCTAGGCACTCAAAGGGCACTAAGCATAGAGTGTGAAAACTGAGTTTCCTTGAGAGCTGCTTGGAAGCTTGATGGTGTGTGAAGTTAGTGAGCCAAATGGAGTTGTTCTCCCACAAGAACCACTCAGCTGATCCTTCTTCAATATGCCCTTCACCAACATGCAGTGTTTCCTTGATTGAATTAGCTCTCACACCAATATTTGAGTCTAGAGCCTTTGCATTGAGGGCTATCTGAAAACGGCTGTGGCGCTGAAGTTGCCTGTGAATGTGGAGTTGGTGGCATGTGAAACCCGCATGTGGAGCATTCGTTTTTGTGGGATGATCACCAAGCTTCATTTCAGTCCTAGGCACTCAAAGGGCACTAAGCATAGAGTGTGAAAACTGAGTTTCCTTGAGAGCTGCTTATAAGCCTGATGGTGTGTGAAGTTAGTGAGCCAAATGGAGTTGTTCTCCCACAAGAATCACTCGGCTGATCCTTCTTCAATATGCCCTTCACCAACATGCAGTGTTTCCTTGATTGAATTAGCTCTCACACCAATATTTGCGTTTAAAGCCTTTGCATTGAGGGCTATCTGAAAACGGCTGTGGCGCTGAAGTTGCCTGTGAATGTGGAGTTGGTGGCATGTGACACCCGCATGTGGAGCATTCGTTTGTGTGGGATGCTCTTTCAGGTTCATTCCTAGATAATGCACTCAAAGGGCACTAAGCATAGAGTGTGAAAACTGAGTTTCCTTGAGAGCTGCTTGGAAGCCTGATGGTGTGTGAAGTTAGTGAGCCAAATGGAGTTGTTCTCCCACAAGAACCACTCGGCTGATCCTTCTTCAATATGCTTTTCACCAACATGCAGTGTTTCCTTGATTGAATTAGCTCTCACACCAATATTTGCGTCTAGAGCCTTTGCATTGAGGGCTATCTGAAAACGGCTGTGGCGCTGAAGTTGCCTGTGAATGTGGAGTTGGTGGCATGTGAAACCCGCATGTGGAGCATTCGTTTGTGTGGATGCTCTACCAGGTTCATTCCTAGATAATGCACTCAAAAGGCACTAAGCATAGAGTGTGAAAACTGAGTTTCCTTGAGAGCTGCTTGGAAGCCTGATGGTGTGTGAAGTTAGGGAGCCAAATGGAGTTGTTCTCCCACAAGAACCACTCGGCTGATCCTTCTTCAATATGCCCTTCACCAACATGCAGTGTTTCCTTGATTGAATTAGCTCTCACACCAATATTTGCGTTTAAAGCCTTTGCATTGAGGGCTATCTGAAAACGGCTGTGGCGCTGAAGTTGCCTGTGAAATTGGAGTTGGTGGCATGTGACACCCGCATGTGGAGCATTCGTTTGTGTGGGATGCTCTACCAGGTTCATTCCTAGATAATGCACTCAAAGGGCACTAAGCATAGAGTGTGAAAACTGAGTTTCCTTGAGAGCTGCTTGGAAGCCTGATGGTGTGTGAAGTTAGTGAGCCAAATGGAGTTGTTCTCCCACAAGAACCACTCGGCTGATCCTTCTTCAATATGCCCTTCACCAACATGCAGTGTTTCCTTGATTGAATTAGCTCTCACACCAATATTTGCATCTAAAGCCTTTGCATTGAGGGCTATCTGAAAACGGCTGTGGCGCTGAATTTGCCTGTGAATGTGGAGTTGGTGGCATGTGAAACCCGCATGTGGAGCATTCGTTTGTGTGGGATGCTCTTTCAGGTTCATTCCTAGATAATGCACTCAAAGGGCACTAAGCATAGAGTGTGAAAACTGAGTTTCCTTGAGAGCTGCTTGGAAGCCTGATGGTGTGTGAAGTTAGTGAGCCAAATGGAGTTGTTCTCCCACAAGAACCACTCGGCTGATCCTTCTTCAATATGCTTTTCACCAACATGCAGTGTTTCCTTGATTGAATTAGCTCTCACACCAATATTTGCGTCTAGAGCCTTTGCATTGAGGGCTATCTGAAAACGGCTGTGGCGCTGAAGTTGCCTGTGAATGTGGAGTTGGTGGCATATGAAACCCGCATGTGGAGCATTCGTTTGTGTGGGATGCTCTCCAAGCTTCATTTCAGTCCTAGACACTCAAAGGGCACTAAGCATAGAGTGTGAAAACTGAGTTTCCTTGAGAGCTGCTTGGAAGCCTGATGGTGTGTGAAGTTAGTGAGCCAAATGGAGTTGTTCTCCCACAAGAACCACTCGGCTGATCCTTCTTCAATATGCCCTTCACCAACATGCAGTGTTTCCTTGATTGAATTAGCTCTCACCCAAATATTTGCGTCTAGAGCCTTTGCATTGAGGGATATCTGAAAACGGCTGTGGCGCTGAAGTTGCCTGTGAATGTGGAGTTGGTGGCATGTGAAACCCGCATGTGGAGCATTCATTTGTGTGGGATGCTCTTTCAGGTTCATTCCTAGATAATGCACTCAAAGGGCACTAAGCATAGAGTGTGAAAACTGAGTTTCCTTGAGAGCTGCTTGGAAGCCTGATGGTGTGTGAAGTTAGTGAGCCAAATGGAGTTGTTCTCCCACAAGAACCACTCGGCTGATCCTTCTTCAATATGCCCTTCACCAACATGCAGTGTTTCCTTGATTGAATTAGCTTTCACACCAATATTTGCTTGTAAAGCCTTTGCATTGAGGGCTATCTGAAAACGGCTGTGGCGCTGAAGTTGCCTGTGAATGTGGAGTTGGTGGCATGTGAAACCCGCATGTGGAGCATTCGTTTGTGTGGGATGCTCTACCAAGCTTCATTTCAGTCCTAGGCACTCAAAGGGCACTAAGCATAGAGTGTGAAAACTGAGTTTCCTTGAGAGCTGCTTGGAAGCCTGATGGTGTGTGAAGTTAGTGAGCCAAATGGAGTTGTTCTCCCACAAGAACCACTCGGCTGATCCTTCTTCAATATGCTTTTCACCAACATGCAGTGTTTCCTTCATTGAATTAGCTCTCACACCAATATTTGCGTCTAGAGCCTTTGCATTGAGGGCTATCTGAAAACGGCTGTGGCACTGAAGTTGCCTGTGAATGTGGAGTTGGTGGCATGTGAAACCCGCATGTGGAATATTCGTTTGTGTGGGATGCTCTACCAGGGTCATTCCTAGATAATGCACTCAAAGTGCACTAAGCATAGAGTGTGAAACCTGAGTTTCCTTGAGAGCTGCTTGGAAGCCTGATGGTGTGTGAAGTTAGTGAGCCAAATGGAGTTGTTCTCCCACAAGAATCACTCGGCTGATCCTTCTTCAATATGCCCTTCACCAACATGCAGTGTTTCCTTGATTGAATTAGCTCTCACACCAATATTTGCGTCTAGAGCCTTTGCATTGAGGGCTATCTGAAAACGGCTGTGGCGCTGAAGTTGCCTGTGAATGTGGAGTTGGTGGCATGTGAAACCCGCATGTGGAGCGTTCGTTTGTGTGGGATGCTCTACCAGGTTCATTCCTAGATAATGCACTCAAAGGGCACTAAGCATAGAGTGTGAAACCTGAGTTTCCTTGAGAGCTGCTTGGAAGCCTGATGGTGTGTGAAGTTAGTGAGCCAAATGGAGTTGTTCTCCCACAAGAACCACTCGGTTGATCCTTCTTCAATATGCCCTTCACCAACATGCAGTGTTTCCTTGATTGAATTAGCTCTCACACCAATATTTGCGTCTAGAGCCTTTGCATTGAGGGCTATCTGAAAACGGCTGTGGCGCTGAAGTTGCCTGTGAATGTGGAGTTGGTGGCATGTGACACCCGCATGTGGAGCGTTCGTTTGTGTGGGATGCTCTACCAGGTTCATTCCTAGATAATGCACTCAAAGGGCACTAAGCATAGAGTGTGAAAACTGAGTTTCCTTGAGAGCTGCTTGGAAGCCTGATGGTGTGTGAAGTTAGTGAGCCAAATGGAGTTGTTCTCCCACAAGAACCACTCGGCTGATCCTTCTTCAATATGCCCTTCACCAACATGC
The DNA here is from genome assembly GCF_030435755.1 of Ochotona princeps. NCBI lineage: Eukaryota > Metazoa > Chordata > Mammalia > Lagomorpha > Ochotonidae > Ochotona > Ochotona princeps. The sequence continues at coordinate 142,755,527 of NC_080832.1, read as the reverse complement.
AGTGTTTCCTTGATTGATTTAGCTCTCACACCAATATTTGCGTCTAGAGCCTTTGCATTGAGGGCGATCTGAAAACGGCTGTGGCGCTGAAGTTGCCTGTGAATGTGGAGTTGGTGGCATGTGAAACCCGCATGTGGAGCATTCGTTTGTGTGGGAAGCTCACCAAGCTTCATTTCAGTCCTAGACACTCAAAGGGCACTAAGCATAGAGTGTGAAAACTGAGTTTCCTTGAGAGCTGCTTGGAAGCCTGATGGTGTGTGAAGTTAGTGAGCCAAATGGAGTTGTTCTCCCACAAGAACCACTCGGCTGATCCTTCTTCAATATGCCCTTCACCATCATGCAGTGTTTCCTTGATTGAATTAGCTCTCACACCAATATTTGCGTCTAGAGCCTTTGCATTGAGGGCTATCTGAAAATGGCTGTGGCGCTGAATTTGCCTGTGAATGTGGAGTTGGTGGCATGTGAAACCCTCATGTGGAGCATTCGTTTGTGTGGGATGCTCACCAAGCTTCATTTCAGTCCTAGGCACTCAAAGGGCACTAAGCATAGAGTGTGAAAACTGAGTTTCCTTGAGAGCTGCTTGGAAGCCTGATGGTGTGTGAAGTTAGTGAGCCAAATGGAGTTGTTCTCCCACAAGAATCACTCGGCTGATCCTTCTTCAATATGCCCTTCACCAACATGCAGTGTTTCCTTGATTGAATTAGCTCTCACACCAATATTTGCGTTTAAAGCCTTTGCATTGAGGGCTATTTGAAAACGGCTGTGGCACTGAAGTTGCCTGTGAATGTGGAGTTGGTGGCATGTGACACCCGCATGTGGAGCATTCGTTTGTGTGGGATGCTCTACCAGGTTCATTCCTAGATAATGCACTCAAAGGGCACTAAGCATAGAGTGTGAAAACTGAGTTTCCTTTAGAGCTGCTTGGAAGCCTGATGGTGTGTGAAGTTAGTGAGCCAAATGGAGTTGTTCTCCCACAAGAACCACTCGGCTGATCCTTCTTCAATATGCCCTTCACCAACATGCAGTGTTTCCTTGATTGAATTAGCTCTCACACCAATATTTGCATCCAAAGCCTTTGCATTGAGGGCTATCTGAAAACGGCTGTGGCGCTGAAGTTGCCTGTGAATGTGGAGTTGGTGGCATGTGAAACCCGCATGTGGAGCATTCGTTTGTGTGGATGCTCTACCAGGTTCATTCCTAGATAATGCACTCAAAGGGCACTAAGCATAGAGTGTGAAAACTGAGTTTCCTTGAGAGCTACTTGGAAGCTTGATGGTGTGTGAAGTTAGTGAGCCAAATGGTGTTGTTCTCCCACAAGAACCACTCGGCTGATCCTTCTTTAATATGTCCTTCACCAACATGCAGTGTTTCCTTGATTGAATTAGCTCTCACACCAATATTTGCGTCTAGATCCCTTGCATTGAGGGCTATCTGAAAACGGCTGTAGCGCTGAAGTTGCCTGTGAATGTGGAGTTGGTGGCATGTGAAACCCGCATGTGGAGCATTCGTTTGTGTGGGATGCTCACCAAGCTTCATTTCAGTCCTAGACACTCAAAGGGCACTAAGCATAGAGTGTGAAAACTGAGTTTCCTTGAGAGCTGCTTGGAAGCCTGATGGTGTGTGAAGTTAGTGAGCCAAATGGAGTTGTTCTCCCACAAGAACCACTCGGCTGATCCTTCTTCAATATGCCCTTCACCAACATGCAGTGTTTCCTTGATTGAATTCGCTCTCACACCAATATTTGCATCTAGAGAATTTGCATTGAGGGCTATCTGAAAACGGCTGTGGCACTGAAGTTGCCTGTGAATGTGGAGTTGGTGGCATGTGAAACCCGCATGTGGAGCATTCGTTTGTGTGGGATGCTCTACCAGGTTCATTCCTAGATAATGCACTCAAAGGGCACTAAGCATAGAGTGTGAAAACTGAGTTTCCTTGAGAGCTGCTTGGAAGCCTGATGGTGTGTGAAGTTAGTGAGCCAAATGGAGTTGTTCTCCCACAAGAACCACTCGGCTGATCCTTCTTCAATATGCCCTTCACCAACATGCAGTGTTTCCTTGATTGAATTAGCTCTCACACCAATATTTGCGTCTAGAGCCTTTGCATTGAGGGCTATCTGAAAACGGCTGTGGCACTGAATTTGCCTGTGAATGTGGAGTTGGTGGCATGTGAAACCCGCATGTGGAGCATTCGTTTGTGTGGGATGCTCTACCAGGTTCATTCCTAGATAATGCACTCAAAGGGCACTAAGCATAGAGTGTGAAAACTGAGTTTCCTTGAGAGCTGCTTGGAAGCCTGATGGTGTGTGAAGTTAGTGAGCCAAATGGAGTTGTTCTCCCACAAGAACCACTCGGCTGATCCTTCTTCAATATGCCCTTCACCAACATGCAGTGTTTCCTTCATTGAATTAGCTCTCACACCAATATTTGCGTCTAGAGCCTTTGCATTGAGGGCTATCTGAAAACGGCTGTGGCGCTGAAGTTGCCTGTGAATGTGGAGTTGGTGGCATGTGAAACCCGCATGTGGAGCATTCGTTTGTGTGGGATGCTCTTTCAGGTTCATTCCTAGATAATGCACTCAAAGGGCAATAAGCATAGAGTGTGAAAACTGAGTTTCCTTGAGAGCTGCTTGGAAGCCTGATGGTGTGTGAAGTTAGTGAGCCAAATGGAGTTGTTCTCCCACAAGAACCACTCGGCTGATCCTTCTTCAATATGCCCTTCACCAACATGCAGTGTTTCCTTGATTGAATCAGCTCTCACACCAATATTTGCATCTAGAGAATTTGCATTGAGGGCTATCTGAAAATGGCTGTGGCGCTGAATTTGCCTGTCAATGTGGAGTTGGTGGCATGTGAAACCCGCATGTGGAGCATTCGTTTGTGTGGGATGCTCACCAAGCTTCATTTCAGTCCTAGACACTCAAAGGGCACTAAGCATAGAGTGTGAAAACTGAGTTTCCTTGAGAGCTGCTTGGAAGCCTGATGGTGTGTGAAGTTAGTGAGCCAAATGGAGTTGTTCTCCCACAAGAACCACTCGGCTGATCCTTCTTCAATATGCTTTTCACCAACATGCAGTGTTTCCTTGATTGAATTAGCTCTCACACCAATATTTGCGTCTAGAGCCTTTGCATTGAGGGCTATCTGAAAACGGCTGTGGCGCTGAAGTTGCCTGTGAATGTGGAGTTGGTGGCATGTGAAACCCGCATGTGGAGCATTCGTTTGTGTGGGATGCTCTCCAAGCTTCATTTCAGTCCTAGACACTCAAAGGGCACTAAGCATAGAGTGTGAAAACTGAGTTTCCTTGAGAGCTGCTTGGAAGCCTGATGGTGTGTGAAGTTAGTGAGCCAAATGGAGTTGTTCTCCCACAAGAACCACTCGGCTGATCCTTCTTCAATATGCCCTTCACCAACATGCAGTGTTTCCTTGATTGAATTAGCTCTTACCCAAATATTTGCGTCTAGAGCCTTTGCATTGAGGGCTATCTGAAAACGGCTGTGGCGCTGAAGTTGCCTGTGAATGTGGAGTTGGTGGCATGTGAAACCCGCATGTGGAGCATTCATTTGTGCGGGATGCTCTTTCAGGTTCATTCCTAGATAATGCACTCAAAGGGCACTAAGCATAGAGTGTGAAAACTGAGTTTCCTTGAGAGCTGCTTGGAAGCCTGATGGTGTGTGAAGTTAGTGAGCCAAATGGAGTTGTTCTCCCACAAGAACCACTCGGCTGATCCTTCTTCAATATGCCCTTCACCAACATGCAGTGTTTCCTTGATTGAATTAGCTCTCACACCAATATTTGCGTCTAAAGCCTTTGCATTGAGGGCTATCTGAAAATGGCTGTGGCACTGAAGTTGCCTGTGAATGTGGAGTTGGTGGCATGTGAAACCCGCATGTGGAGCATTCGTTTGTGTGGGATGCTCACCAAGCTTCATTTCAGTCCTAGGCACTCAAAGGGCACTAAGCATAGAGTGTGAAAACTGAATTTCCTTGAGAGCTGCTTGGAAGCCTGATGGTGTGTGAAGTTAGTGAGCCAAATGGAGTTGTTCTCCCACAAGAACCACTCGGCTGATCCTTCTTCAATATGCTTTTCACCAACATGCAGTGTTTCCTTCATTGAATTAGCTCTCACACCAATATTTGCGTCTCGAGCCTTTGCATTGAGGGCTATCTGAAAACGGCTGTGGCGCTGAAGTTGCCTGTGAATGTGGAGTTGGTGGCATGTGAAACCCGCATGTGGAGCATTCGTTTGTGTGGATGCTCTACCAGGTTCATTCCTAGATAATGCACTCAAAGGGCACTAAGCATAGAGTGTGAAAACTGAGTTTCCTTGAGAGCTACTTGGAAGCTTGATGGTGTGTGAAGTTAGTGAGCCAAATGGAGTTGTTCTCCCACAAGAACCACTCGGCTGATCCTTTTTTAATATGCCCTTGTCCTGTCCAGCAGGACAGTCAACGGGGTCGCAGTCACCTAGGAGAGAATGAAGGGACAAGAGACACGAAGAATGGACAGCAAGACAGTAGGTCTGATCAAGCTGTCAGTTTATTGATTTCAACTGAGGGTTTTTATATTATTCAGTAACTAAGGCTCAGGGAAAGAGAAACTGGGACACAAGCCATGGTCTCAAGACCGATTGTTCTTGAGCAGCCACCATATCAACAATAGTAACCAGCATATCAACAATAGCATAGGTAATCAGTAACAAGATGTCGGTAAGTACAGCATCAATCACATTCTGAAACAGTTGCTAGGACAATTGAAGCTAAGCGTGTGATTAGTTTCATAACTTCTTTCCCAAGCATCTAGCCAAGCGGGGGTTTCCACTATCCCATGGGTCTATATTTAAAATGGCTTCAGTGTGGCTATAGTGCACGGCTCCCGACATCTCCCCCTTTTTTCTATATATCAATGAAAGCGGCGAAAAGAGAAAGGTTCGTGAAGCAAGATAAGCGCTGCCTGTCTTAGGTTCATTCTGAGGGACCCTCAGCTCTTACCCGTCTCTGGGCAGCCCTGCCAGTCATCCAGGACTCCCTGTCTTAGGTTGGCGGGGTATCAGAAAGGTGCCCGTCATTGGCTACACGCTTACTAGAAAAGGGGCCATGTAACAATTCATAGCTGGAGCATGTATTCCCCGGCAACGCTGCCGTAAATGACAGCCCTGTTGGGAAACACTGCTCCAACCACAAATGGCCACATTACCTTAGACGAACCGGTTAGAAGACTGGAGCCGCGCATTACAACGTGGGGGTTCACTTCTTGAGGAGTCAGGGTTCTCCGAACACAATCTATCTTCTAGAGCTAAGCGGTGATAATATGCTTGAATAGGTTTAGAAGCTAAATTATCAATTTGCTGCTTTATCAAATTAGTGAGTTTAGTAAATGCCCAGGGACCAAAGGAAATTAAAAGCAATAATCCAACTAGGGGCCCCAATATAGTGGGTAATAAGGTAGTGAGCCAGGGGGATGAAGAGAACCAATTTTTATACCAGCTTTCCTCTTTTTCCCTTTCTTCTTTTCGTTTTTTAAGACCTTCACGAATCTTTTTCATGCTCTCTTTTACAACACCTGTTTTGTCTACATAAAAGCAGCATTCTTCTTTAAGGGCGGCGCATAGGCCTCCTTGCTGCAAGAACAATAGATCTAAGCCTCGGCGATTTTGTAACACTACTTCAGCTACGGAGGAGAGGGAGTCAGATAAATCATCAATGCCTTGTTGTAATCGTTGTATATCCTCATCAATGGTGGAACGTAACTCGGCATACCGGTTCTCGGAAAGAATGAGAGAGGAAATGCCGGTGCCAGCGCCAACAGCACCAAGTCCTAACAGAACAGAAATTGTAAGGGCAGTGATAGGCTCACGCTTTGAACGAGAGAGGGAAGTGGGATTGGATTCCCATAATTGTAAAAATTCCTCAGAGGCATAATAGGACAAACGAGGGACTAACTGGACTAATATACAAAATTCCTTATGAAATGAAAAAATCTGATAGGAAAGACAGGGGGTGAGACCGCCAGTGCAGGCCCACCAAGCATCGCTAGGGGGAAGAAGGTATTGAGAGTGGGCTGCTGGAATAATGGTGGAATTACACAAATAAGAGAAGGAATCTAAATAGGGGGATCTAAGGGAAGTAATCAAGCAAAGACCTAAACCAACAACCTGGGTTAAAGACATGCCAGACCAATCGCTGCTGGTCCACCTACAAGAGGAGGAAGAATTGGAATAATAAAAAACATCAATTAAGGCAATACCTTCATAAAATGGGGGACGGGCATTTGTGCAAAGCCAACAATCATTCATAAATTCAGATGAAGACTCATTAACTATTAAGGCTGTTTGGTTAACCAAGGTCAAAATGAGATTGTCGGGAAGAAGGGCAGGGAGATTAAGACGTAAAGGAGGAGATTGTGAGGGAGGCAGGGAGCGAGAAATAACAGAAGATGGGAGAGGTTGAGGGGTCGGGGAAGGAATGGGAGGTCGGATAGCAGGTTGGGGTAAGGGAGGCTTATATGCAATAACATTATTTGGCCCAATATTGGCAGGAGAATTAGCATTAACAGGTTCTTTTAACAATTTGATAGAAAATAATACGCCCGTATCTATTCCTGACTTATACAATCTAAGTCCCCAATCACGGCCTCTCACCCAAGTCTCTTCTTGATCGGTGTATGCTCTAGGAGTGAACTGAATTTTTAAAGGGGTACACCAGCCTTTTGTGTCGGGATGATTGGGACGGCATACAGCGGTGTCATCGTAATAGGAGGAAAGGAAGGTGAGGCCATAGACTGCTGCTGTAGTTGGGTAGCTGAAATTGCGTCTGACTGTAATCAGGTCCTTGTCTTCTGAGTTTTTAATCCAGTAAGCAGTACCTGTAGTTTCACATCCCCAAGAGGCACAGAAATAATCAGCAGAGCCACCACATTTATGAAGGAGATGACGATCACGGTGGCTTCCAGGGCACACATAAAAATCGGTGGCTTGGAGGAGAACTCGTTGTCGAGTGTCGGCACATCCAGGGTCAGGCAGTTGATGAGGCAGTTCAGGTGCTACAGAAAGTCCGAGGAGAGTACTAAGTCCCCAAGATTTGGCAGCCCCAAGAGCAAGCTTACATAAGTCCGGAGTGAGGACTTCTGGCCACCATACATGGGGGGTGATACGAGATGTTGACCAAACAATATCACGTCGCTCAGATAGCACGACCCAGGTGTAATTCCATGGTTGGTGTGGATTATGGAGTTGTGGTCTAAGGCTGTTAGCAGTCGTCTGTGCCCATTGGGTCAGAATCCACAGGACCCAGAGGTTGCAAAAGGTCACCATCAACCGCGTTTGTAGTAGCAGCAGCATCTGGAAAAGAAGGAGAGGAAAATGTCTCAGAGAGGGGGTTGGGTTGGCCTCCTTTCTGGACAGCGATGAGTTAACGGCTCTAAGAAGCCGCTCTGGTAGCCAGCGTGGTTCTGCATTTTCCCTGTCATACACGCAGGCAGAGCCTCGTCCCCAGGTAAGCACTGGGTCTGGTCCTTTCCATGCTCCTGTGAGAGGATCTTTCCACATGGCTAAGGCATGTGAATCCTGGGTTGTGGAATGCCAATGTCGATCTGCTGCAGATTGATTATTATTATCTAGGGTTAAGAAATTTATAATAAAAAGGGCATGATTCAATCTATTCTTAGGAGTGGGTGTCACAGATAAATCTGTGGAGAGTTCTAACTTCTTAAGCATATTTTTCAAAGTCTGATGTGTCCTTTCAATAATTCCTTGTCCTTGTGGGTTATAAGGGATGCCAGTAATATGTTTAATTTTCAGTTGAGAGCAGAATTGTCGGAATTTAGCTCCTGTATATCCTGGGCCATTATCAGTTTTAATGCTGTTAGGTTTGCCCATAACTGACAGGCTTTGTAGCATGTGGGTAATAACATCTTTGGAAGCTTCTCCAGTTAGTGCTGTGGCATAAATAAAACCACTATAGGTATCTACTGTTACGTGGACATATTTGAGTCTGCCGAAGGATGGGAAATGTGTGACATCCATTTGCCATCTATCGTTTGGGATTAAGCCTCGGGGGTTAACTCCTAAATGAGGTACTGGAGAAAACTGAGCACAGGAGTTACAACTTTTAACAATTTCTCTAGCCTGTTCTCTAGTGATCTTGAACATCTGACGAAGTGTGAGCGCATTTAAGTGATGTAAGGCATGTGCTCGGTGGGCTTCAGACACAGAGGGATCTATGGTTAGGAAAACTAGCCGTGTGGCAGCATCGGCTTGGGCGTTTCCTTCAGCCAAGGGTCCCTTGAGTCCTGTATGGGCTCTCAAATGTCCTATAAAAAAGGAATCTCTTCTTTTTCTAATTAAGGATTGTATCTGAACAAAAAGCTGAAGAGCTGTAGAGGTGGTCTTGATATATGGAACTGTCTCTAACAAAGGAACGGAGTGGGCTATATAAGCACTATCTGTATATAAATTAAAAATAGTTGTTGGAAAACTTTTAAAAACCTGAAGCACAGCAAACAATTCAACTAACTGAGCAGACACATAAGGGGATTTTATTGGGAAAGATTGGCCTTGAACGACGTAAGCAGCCGTTCCGCTTGAGGAGCCATCTGTAAAAACCGTAATTCCTTTTTTCAGGGGGCTATGAGAAGTGACTTTGGGGAAAACAAAGGAGTGATTTCTCATAAATTGTATTAAGGGGTCATTTGGATAATGATTATCTATTACACCGGCAAAGGACGCACAGCTAACACCCCAATCATTATTAACTTGGAGTAGCCAGTCTACTTGTTCTGAGGTGTAAGGCACAATTATAATATCTGGGTCTTTTCCAAAATATTGTATGGCTAATTTTCTTGCTTTTAAAATTAAGGCGGCTACGAGGGAAAAATAGGTGGCAAGGACTTTGGCTGGTTTTGACTGTAGGGGCACCCACATTAGGGGGTGTCCTGAAGGGGACTTGTTCATTTCTTTTTGCCAGAAAACTCCTAAAGGGGCATGTGTCGTGGCACACACAATAAAACTTAAGGGAAGAAGGGGATCATATTGGAAAATAACTTGGGAAGAAATGGCATCACTTATTGTCTTAATAGACTCTCTTGCTGCTGATGTAAGGGTGCGAGATGAAAAGGGATGAGGGTCTCCAGTCAGTAAATCATGAAGGGGCAAAAAAATTTCAGGTGCAATTTTTAAGTATGGCCTTAAAAATTGCAAATTGCCTAAAAGGGATTGAAAATCATGGAGGGTTTTTAGGGCAGACAAATCAAGACTAATTTTGGGTGTATAAATTTTTCCTTGATTTAATTGATATCCCAAAAAGTTATAAGGATCTTTGACTTGAACTTTCTCAGGGGCTATCGATAACCCATTGTTCTGAAGAACACACAGCATCTGTTTAAAGCAAGAAAAGGCGGCTGCCTCAGAGGGTGCTGCAATCAAGATATCATCCATATAATGCAGAATATAAATTTCAGGCCACTTTTTTCTTACAGGTTTGAGAGTTTGAGCAACATATTTTTGGGCTAGGGTAGGGCTATTTGCCATACCTTGTGGAAGGACTCGCCACTGATAGCGGTCCATGGGTCCCTGAAAATTTATCTGAGGGAGGCTAAAAGCAAAATGTAGGCAATCATCCGGATGTAAGGGGATGCTAAAGAAACAATCCTTAAGATCAATAACTATCTTAAATAAATTACTGGGTATTGCTATGGGGGCCGGGAGGCCAGGTTGTAAGGCTCCCATAGGCACCATGGCTTTATTAACCATTCTTAAATCTTGTAATAATCTCCACTTTCCAGATTTTTTCTTATAACGAATATGGGAGTGTTCCAGGGGATGAGGAGGGCTCAATGTGTCCTGCAGTGAGCTGTTCCTGCACCAGCTTCCTAGCTGCAATAAGTTTTTCTTGGTTCAGCGGCCACTGATCAACCCAGACAGGCACACTAGTATTCCATGAGATCTTATCAGCATGTCTGGATGGGGCAGGATGAACAGTGGTCGCTAGGAAAAATTTTGTACGCTCTCATTAGGTGAAACTGAAAAGCCTAAACCTGTTTTATCAGATTTTTGTGTAACCTGTATTGGTTGTTTAATTCCTTGAGACTGTTTTCCTAAACCTTGGCCAGGGAGAAAACCTTGTCTAAGCATCTGTTTTGTAATAGCTTCATTAGGGCTACACATGATGACATTCATTTGAGAGAGAATATCTCTCCCCAAAGATTAACAGGCAATTCTGAAACAACATATGGTGTAACAATACCTGAGTTCCCTTCTGGGTCAGTCCAGGTCAAGGCTTGAGAGCTTACTTGTGGGCAATTAGCCTGCCCTATGCCTTGAAGATGAGTGATTGAATTCTTCAAGGGCCAGGCCTTTGGCCAGAACCTTGAAGAAATAACTGTAGCATCAGCGCCAGAATCAAGGAGGCCTGTAAAAACTTTACCATTTAACCTGAGAGTCAGGGTTGGCCGAGTATGAGGGGAAATTTTATGTGCCCAAAAAACCTCAGCTACACCTGTTTCATTACTCTTTCGGGAAGATTGATAGTAAGGATTGAAAAGTTTCGGGAAAACGGGCAAAATAATTAACTGTGCCAATGGGAAACAGGGGGTGATAACTAAAACGCCTTCAAAGATTCTGGCAAGAACTTTTAATTCTCCAGTAAATGTTGGTTCAATTGGGGTGGGAATAATGTGAAGACCCTTATTAGCCAATGTAAATCGGCCCACTATTAAGCCAAATGTATTAGGGGGAAGAGGGCCAAAAACACCTGTGGATATAGCTTGTACGCCATCTTCTGGCTTTAATATTGTACTGGAGGAGGAACAGAGGTCCAATCCTGGGCTTTCTTTTGTGGCTTTCCATAATTGGGAAATGCATTTTTTGTCTGAGTTGTCGGCTGTGGTGGGAAGGCAGTTTGGGATGGGATGAACCTCACACCCCCGGGGTTCATCCGAGACCAGGGGGCCGGGAGCTGCCCCCGTCGGGAGTTTCCCGAATAGAAGGGAAAGAGGGGTCGTCCATTCCTATCGGTGCGGGAGCGGCACTCATTAGCCCAATGGCGGCCTTTATGGCAGCGTGGGCATAACGTATACGGCCGTTCTTGAGAGCCTCCTTTTTGAGGACAGTCTTTTTGAAGATGGCCAGGCTGCTTGCAGTAATAGCAAATGTTATTGGCGCCTGTTCTTTGCAGGGCTGTGCCTATAGCAAGGCGAGGAGTAGCAGCTCCAGAACAGAGACGGACGTATTCTGCCAGAGTCTTACTACGGTGGTGCTTTAATATATCTTGGCAAATGGTATTAGCGTTTTCAAAAGCAAGTTGTTTAAGAAATGGGCTGTCTAATTCTTGAGGGCCAAATAAGCGCTCTGCTGTCTCTGTCAGGCGGTTAATAAAGGAGCTGTAGGGTTCTTCTGGGTCTTGTATAATTATGGTGAGTTTAGACGATGAACCCGCTTTATCTGGCAATCGCTTCCAAGCTGTAAGACAAACCTGACGGACCTGGGAGAGCAACCCAGTAGGGAACTGCATTTGTGCTTCTAAGGTGTTAAAGGGCTCTTTTCCTAAGATTCGTCTAGCTGTCCAATCTCGGGATTCAGGATGTTGACGATTTTTTGCCTCTACTTCTTGGGCTGCATCAGCTGCCTCGGACTTCCATAACACAAAATCTCCTCCAGAAAGGGAGGCTTTAGCTAAGTGCATAAATTCTCTTGGTGTTAGCCAGCCTTCAGTATAGGATTCTAACAGTGCTAGGGTAAAGGGAGCAACTGGACCATAGGTAATAACTGCTGTCTTTAACCTTTCTAAAATTTTTGCATCTAAGGGTTGGTAAACATAAGGCGAATGGGGTAAACGCCCCTGTGCTGGAACTTGAGGTCGCTGATTTCCAGTCTCAATGTCTCTATGGGTATCCGGCTCATGGCCTTCTGGCTGATTTTCATCCTCAATGCCGCCCTCACTTCTTTCCTCTATACTTTTAGGTGGGCTTTGTTCTCTTGGAGGAGGGGAAGAATCCCTAGGGACTCTAGCACCGCTACGGAGGGACAAGGGAAAGGCTAAAACTTTTGGATTGGCCTTGACCTCTGGTTTAAGTTTAAGTTCAGTTAATTTATTTTCTAAGACTTGCAACTGTTTTGTGAGCTCAACCTGGTTTTGTTTAGCCTTCACCATTTGGCGCAGAAAAGTGAGTTCATCTGCCATTTCTTGTGGCTCAGAAGCAGCTGGGGGTTGATTATAGGATGGTGGGAGCGAGAACGAAGGCATCTCCCTCTCCCCTGGGGCACTTGGTAGGGAGGTGTGAAATAATCTTGGTGGGTCATGGCACTGATCAATCTCATACTTGGCTGCTTCATTTTCTAAGGCAGCCTCCTCAGGAGAGAGATTATCATGGAGAGAACCGCCAACTGTGGGGAGAGTTGGATAGAGGCGTCGTGATTGGCTATCAATCTGAGAGTGTATAATTTCTGGGGCAGAGTGATCAAGGGGTTTTGCATCTGATTCTGCCTCCATATCTATAATGACAGAGGATGGGTGAGAACCAGGGGAAGGTGAGGGAACGGGTGTAGACAGTTGAGAACGACTCTCTTTAAGAGATCGTTCTCCCTCAAAAGCCAGATCCTGTAAATCTGGATGTTGAGACTTAATCCTTAAAATATCATAAATCAAAGTCCAATAATTAAAAGCCGTAACAGGAATTTTCTCAGGTCCAAAAACTTCATAATAATCTTTAAAACAATCACCTACTCTACACCAAGTTTTCTCATCAATAGAACCGTCCTGGGGATACCAAGGACAAATTTGACCTACAAAATCCAAAAAGGTTTTGAGGTCTTTCTTTTTCACCCTAATTCCTCGTGTCTTGAATGAATCTATGAGACCTTGCAAAAATAGGTCTTGTTGTGATAATGCTTGTCCCATCTTACCTCGGCTCCGTAAGATTTGCGCCGTGAATATTTTCCCCCACGAGCTCGACTTCCGGCGGGTCAACCGTGAAACTGCTCAACCGGTGTTCCTTTTCGACACCACGAGAGGCCTCTCCATGAATGATGGCACGGCGTTCTCTCTGTCGGTGGTCTGCACACATCCACGTTGGGCGCCACTTTGTCCTGTCCAGCAGGACAGTCAACGGGGTCGCAGTCACCTAGGAGAGAATGAAGGGACAAGAGACACGAAGAATGGACAGCAAGACAGTAGGTCTGATCAAGCTGTCAGTTTATTGATTTCAACTGAGGGTTTTTATATTATTCAGTAACTAAGGCTCAGGGAAAGAGAAACTGGGACACAAGCCATGGTCTCAAGACCGATTGTTCTTGAGCAGCCACCATATCAACAATAGTAACCAGCATATCAACAATAGCATAGGTAATCAGTAACAAGATGTCGGTAAGTACAGCATCAATCACATTCTGAAACAGTTGCTAGGACAATTGAAGCTAAGCGTGTGATTAGTTTCATAACTTCTTTCCCAAGCATCTAGCCAAGCGGGGGTTTCCACTATCCCATGGGTCTATATTTAAAATGGCTTCAGTGTGGCTATAGTGCACGGCTCCCGACATGCCCTTCACCAACATGCAGTGTTTCCTTGATTGAATTAGCTCTCACACCAATATTTGCGTCTAGAACCCTTGCATTGAGGGCTATCTGAAAACGGCTGTGGCACTGAAGTTGCCTGTGAATGTGGAGTTGGTGGCATGTGAAACCCGCATGTGGAATATTCGTTTGTGTGGGATGCTCTACCAGGGTCATTCCTAGATAATGCACTCAAAGAGCACTAAGCATAGAGTGTGAAACCTGAGTTTCCTTGAGAGCTGCTTGGAAGCCTGATGGTGTGTGAAGTTAGTGAGCCAAATGGAGTTGTTCTCCACAAGAACCACTCGCTGATCCTTCTTCAATATGCCCTTCACCAACATGCAGTGTTTCCTTGATTGAATTAGCTCTCACACCAATATTTGCGTCTAGAGCCTTTGCATTGAGGGCTATCTGAAAACGGCTGTGGCGCTGAAGTTGCCTGTGAATGTGGAGTTGGTGGCATGTGACACCCGCATGTGGAGCATTCGTTTGTGTGGATGCTCTACCAGGTTCATTCCTAGATAATGCACTCAAAGGGCACTAAGCATAGAGTGTGAAAACTGAGTTTCCTTGAGAGCTGCTTGGAAGCCTGATGGTGTGTGAAGTTAGTGAGCCAAATGGAGTTGTTCTCCCACAAGAACCACTCGGCTGATCCTTCTTCAATATGCCCTTCACCAACATGCAGTGTTTCCTTGATTGAATTAGCTCTCACACCAATATTTGCATCTAAAGCCTTTGCATTGAGGGCTATCTGAAAATGGCTGTGGCACTGAATTTGCCTGTGAATGTGGAGTTGGTGGCATGTGTCACCCGCATGTGGAGCATTCGTTTGTGTGGGATGCTCACCAAGCTTCATTTCAGTCCTAGGCACTCAAAGGGCACTAAGCATAGAGTGTGAAACCTGCGTTTCCTTGAGAGCTGCTTGGAAGCCTGATGGTGTGTGAAGTTAGTGAGCCAAATGGAGTTGATCTCCCACAAGAACCACTCGGCTGATCCTTCTTCAATATGCTTTTCACCAACATGCAGTGTTTCCTTGATTGAATTAGCTCTCACACCAATATTTGCGTCTAGAGCCTTTGCATTGAGGGCTATCTGAAAACGGCTGTGGCGCTGAAGTTGCCTGTGAATGTGGAGTTGGTGGCATGTGACACCCGCATGTGGAGCATTCGTTTGTGTGGGATGCTCTACCAGGTTCATTCCTAGATAATGCACTCAAAGGGCACTAAGCATAGAGTGTGAAAACTGAGTTTCCTTGAGAGCTGCTTGGAAGCCTGATGGTGTGTGAAGTTAGTGAGCCAAATGGAGTTGTTCTCCCACAAGAACCACTCGGCTAATCCTTCTTCAATATGCCCTTCACCAACATGCAGTGTTTCGTTGATTGATTTAGCTCTCACACCAATATTTGCGTCTAGAGCCTTTGCATTGAGGGCTATCTGAAAACGGCTGTGGCGCTGAAGTTGCCTGTGAATGTGGAGTTGGTGGCATGTGAAACCCGCATGTGGAGCATTCGTTTGTGTGGGATGCTCACCAAGCTTCATTTCAGTCATAGACACTCAAAGTGCACTAAGCATAGAGTGTGAAAACTGAGTTTCCTTGAGAGCTGCTTGGAAGCCTGATGGTGTGTGAAGTTAGTGAGCCAAATGGAGTTGTTCTCCCACAAGAATCACTCGGCTAATCCTTCTTCAATATGCTCTTCACCAACATGCAGTGTTTCCTTGATTGAATTAGCTCTCACACCAATATTTGCGTCTAGAGCCTTTGCATTGAGGGCTATCTGAAAATGGCTGTGGCGCTGAAGTTGCCTGTCAATGTGGAGTTGGTGGCATGTGAAACCCGCATGTGGAGCATTCGTTTGTGTGGGATGCTCTCCAAGCTTCATTTCAGTCCTAGGCACTCAAAGGGCACTAAGCATAGAGTGTGAAAACTGAGTTTCCTTGAGAGCTGCTTGGAAGCCTGATGGTGTGTGAAGTTAGTGAGCCAAATGGAGTTGTTCTCCCACAAGAACCACTCGGCTGATCCTTCTTCAATATGCCCTTCACCAACATGCAGTGTTTCCTTGATTGAATTAGCTCTTACCCAAATATTTGCGTCTAGAGCCTTTGCATTGAGGGCTATCTGAAAACGGCTGTAGCGCTGAAGTTGCCTGTGAATGTGGAGTTGGTGGCATGTGAAACCCGCATGTGGAGCATTCATTTGTGCGGGATGCTCTTTCAGGTTCATTCCTAGATAATGCACTCAAAGGGCACTAAGCATAGAGTGTGAAAACTGAGTTTCCTTGAGAGCTGCTTGGAAGCCTGATGGTGTGTGAAGTTAGTGAGCCAAATGGAGTTGTTCTCCCACAAGAACCACTCGGCTGATCCTTCTTCAATATGCCCTTCACCAACATGCAGTGTTTCCTTGATTGAATTAGCTCTCACACCAATATTTGCTTCTAGAGCCTTTGCATTGAGGGCTATCTGAAAATGGCTGTGGCACTGAAGTTGCCTGTGAATGTGGAGTTGGTGGCATGTGAAACCCGCATGTGGAGCATTCGTTTGTGTGGGATGCTCACCAAGCTTCATTTCAGTCCTAGGCACTCAAAGGGCACTAAGCATAGAGTGTGAAAACTGAATTCCTTGAGAGCTGCTTGGAAGCCTGATGGTGTGTGAAGTTAGTGAGCCAAATGGAGTTGTTCTCCTACAAGAACCAATCGGCTGATCCTTCTTCAATATGCTTTTCACCAACATGCAGTGTTTCCTTCATTGAATTAGCTCTCACACCAATATTTGCGTCTCGAGCCTTTGCATTGAGGGCTATCTGAAAACGGCTGTGGCGCTGAAGTTGCCTGTGAATGTGGAGTTGGTGGCATGTGAAACCCGCATGTGGAGCATTCGTTTGTGTGGGATGCTCTACCAGGTTCATTCCTAGGTAATGCACTCAAAGGGCACTAAGCATAGAGTGTGAAAACTGAGTTTCCTTGAGAGCTACTTGGAAGCTTGATGGTGTGTGAAGTTAGTGAGCCAAATGGAGTTGTTCTCCCACAAGAACCACTCGGCTGATCCTTCTTTAATATGCCCTTCACCAACATGCAGTGTTTCCTTGATTGAATTAGCTCTCACACCAATATTTGCGTCTAGAACCCTTGCATTGAGGGCTATCTGAAAACGGCTGTGGCGCTGAAGTTGCCTGTGAATGTGGAGTTGGTGGCATGTGAAACCCGCATGTGGAGCATTCGTTTGTGTGGGATGCTCTACCAGGTTCATTCCTAGATAATGCACTCAAAGGGCACTAAGCATAGAGTGTGAAAACTGAGTTTCCTTGAGAGCTGCTTGGAAGCCTGATGGTGTGTGAAGTTAGTGAGCCAAATGGAGTTGTTCTCCCACAAGAACCACTCGGCTGATCCTTCTTCAATATGCCCTTCACCAACATGCAGTGTTTCCTTGATTGAATTAGCTCTCACACCAATATTTGCGTCTAGAGCCTTTGCATTGAGGGCTATCTGAAAACGGCTGTGGCGCTGAAGTTGCCTGTGAATGTGGAGTTGGTGGCATGTGACACCCGCATGTGGAGCATTCGTTTGTGTGGGATGCTCTACCAGGTTCATTCCTAGATAATGCACTCAAAGGGCACTAAGCATAGAGTGTGAAAACTGAGTTTCCTTGAGAGCTGCTTGGAAGCCTGATGGTGTGTGAAGTTAGTGAGCCAAATGGAGTTGTTCTCCCACAAGAACCACTCGGCTGATCCTTCTTCAATATGCCCTTCACCAACATGCAGTGTTTCCTTGATTGAATTAGCTCTCACACCAATATTTGCATCTAAAGCCTTTGCATTGAGGGCTATCTGAAAATGGCTGTGGCACTGAATTTGCCTGTGAATGTGGAGTTGGTGGCATGTGTCACCCGCATGTGGAGCATTCGTTTGTGTGGGATGCTCACCAAGCTTCATTTCAGTGCTAGGCACTCAAAGGGCACTAAGCATAGAGTGTGAAACCTGAGTTTCCTTGAGAGCTTTTTGGAAGCCTGATGGTGTGTGAAGTTAGTGAGCCAAATGGAGTTGTTCTCCTACAAGAATCACTCGGCTGATCCTTCTTCAATATGCCCTTCACCAACATGCAGTGTTTCCTTGATTGAATTAGCTCTCACACCAATATTTGCGTCTAGAGCCTTTGCATTGAGGGCTATCTGAAAACGGCTGTGGCGCTGAAGTTGCCTGTGAATGTGGAGTTGGAGGCATGTGACACCCGCATGTGGAGCATTCGTTTGTGTGGGATGCTCTACCAGGTTCATTCCTAGATAATGCACTCAAAGGGCACTAAGCATAGAGTGTGAAAACTGAGTTTCCTTGAGAGCTGCTTGGAAGCCTGATGGTGTGTGAAGTTAGTGAGCCAAATGGAGTTGTTCTCCCACAAGAAAAACTCGGCTGATCCTTCTTCAATATGCCCTTCACCAACATGCAGTGTTTCCTTGATTGATTTAGCTCTCACACCAATATTTGCGTCTAGAGCCTTTGCATTGAGGGCTATCTGAAAACGGCTGTGGCGCTGAAGTTGCCTGTGAATGTGGAGTTGGTGGCATGTGAAACCCGCATGTGGAGCATTCGTTTGTGTGGGATGCTCACCAAGCTTCATTTCAGTCATAGACACTCAAAGGGCACTAAGCATAGAGTGTGAAAACTGAGTTTCCTTGAGAGCTGCTTGGAAGCCTGATGGTGTGTGAAGTTAGTGAGCCAAATGGAGTTGTTCTCCCACAAGAATCACTCGGCTAATCCTTCTTCAATATGCTCTTCACCAACATGCAGTGTTTCCTTGATTGAATTAGCTCTCACACCAATATTTGCGTCTAGAGCCTTTGCATTGAGGGCTATCTGAAAACGGCTGTGGCGCTGAAGTTGCCTGTCAATGTGGAGTTGGTGGCATGTGAAACCCGCATGTGGAGCATTCGTTTGTGTGGGATGCTCTCCAAGCTTCATTTCAGTCCTAGGCACTCAAAGGGCACTAAGCATAGAGTGTGAAAACTGAGTTTCCTTGAGAGCTGCTTGGAAGCCTGATGGTGTGTGAAGTTAGTGAGCCAAATGGAGTTGATTTCCCACAAGAACCACTCGGCTGATCCTTCTTCAATATGCTCTTCACCAACATGCAGTGTTTCCTTGATTGAATTAGCTCTCACACCAATATTTGCGTCTAGAGCCTTTGCATTGGGGGATATCTGAAAACGGCTGTGGCGCTGAAGTTGCCTGTGAATGTGGAGTTGGTGGCATGTGACACCCGCATGTGGAGCATTCGTTTGTGTGGGATGCTCTACCAGGTTCATTCCTAGATAATGCACTCAAAGGGCACTAAGCATAGAGTGTGAAACCTGCGTTTCCTTGAGAGCTGCTTGGAAGCCTGATGGTGTGTGATGTTAGTGAGCCAAATGGAGTTGTTCTCCCACAAGAACCACTCGGCTGATCCTTCTTCAATATGCCCTTCACCAACATGCAGTGTTTCCTTGATTGAATTAGCTCTCACACCAATATTTGCGTCTAGAGCCTTTGCATTGAGGGCTATCTGAAAACGGCTGTGGCGCTGAAGTTGCCTGTGAATGTGGAGTTGGTGGCATGTGAAACCCACATGTGGAGCATTCGTTTGTGTGGATGCTCTACCAGGTTCATTCCTAGATAATGCACTCAAAGGGCACTAAGCATAGAGTGTGAAAACTGAGTTTCCTTGAGAGCTGCTTGGAAGCCTGATGGTGTGTGAAGTTAGTGAGCCAAATGGAGTTGTTCTCCCACAAGAACCACTCGGCTGATCCTTCTTCAATATGCCCTTCACCAACATGCAGTGTTTCCTTGATTGATTTAGCTCTCACACCAATATTTGCGTCTAGAGCCTTTGCATTGAGGGCTATCTGAAAACGGCTGTGGCACTGAAGTTGCCTGTGAATGTGGAGTTGGTGGCATGTGAAACCCGCATGTGGAGCATTCGTTTGTGTGGGATGCTCACCAAGCTTCATTTCAGTCATAGACACTCAAAGGGCACTAAGCATAGAGTGTGAAAACTGAGTTTCCTTGAGAGCTGCTTGGAAGCCTGATGGTGTGTGAAGTTAGTGAGCCAAATGGAGTTGTTCTCCCACAAGAATCACTCG
Organism: Ochotona princeps; assembly: GCF_030435755.1. NCBI lineage: Eukaryota > Metazoa > Chordata > Mammalia > Lagomorpha > Ochotonidae > Ochotona > Ochotona princeps. The sequence goes on along the minus strand of NC_080832.1, from coordinate 142,735,891 downwards.
GCTAATCCTTCTTCAATATGCTCTTCACCAACATGCATTGTTTCCTTGATTGAATTAGCTCTCACACCAATATTTGCGTCTAGAGCCTTTGCATTGAGGGCTATCTGAAAACGGCTGTGGCGCTGAAGTTGCCTGTCAATGTGGAGTTGGTGGCATGTGAAACACGCATGTGGAGCATTCGTTTGTGTGGGATGCTCTCCAAGCTTCATTTCAGTCCTAGGCACTCAAAGGGCACTAAGCATAGAGTGTGAAAACTGAGTTTCCTTGAGAGCTGCTTGGAAGCCTGATGGTGTGTGAAGTTAGTGAGCCAAATGGAGTTGATTTCCCACAAGAACCACTCGGCTGATCCTTCTTCAATATGCTCTTCACCAACATGCAGTGTTTCCTTGATTGAATTAGCTCTCACACCAATATTTGCGTCTAGAGCCTTTGCATTGAGGGCTATCTGAAAACGGCTGTGGCGCTGAAGTTGCCTGTGAATGTGGAGTTGGTGGCATGTGACACCCGCATGTGGAGCATTCGTTTGTGTGGGATGCTCTACCAGGTTCATTCCTAGATAATGCACTCAAAGGGCACTAAGCTTAGAGTGTGAAACCTGCGTTTCCTTGAGAGCTGCTTGGAAGCCTGATGGTGTGTGATGTTAGTGAGCCAAATGGAGTTGTTCTCCCACAAGAACCACTCGGCTGATCCTTCTTCAATATGCCCTTCACCAACATGCAGTGTTTCCTTGATTGAATTAGCTCTCACACAAATATTTGCGTCTAGAGCCTTTGCATTGAGGGCTATCTGAAAACGGCTGTGGCGCTGAAGTTGCCTGTGAATGTGGAGTTGGTGGCATGTGAAACCCACATGTGGAGCATTCGTTTGTGTGGATGCTCTACCAGGTTCATTCCTAGATAATGCACTCAAAGGGCACTAAGCATAGTGTGAAAACTGAGTTTCCTTGAGAGCTGCTTGGAAGCCTGATGGTGTGTGATGTTAGTGAGCCAAATGGAGTTGTTCTCCCACAAGAACCACTCGGCTGATCCTTCTTCAATATGCTCTTCACCAACATGCAGTGTTTCCTTGATTGAATTAGCTCTCACACCAATATTTGCGTCTAGAGCCTTTGCATTGAGGGCTATCTGAAAACGGCTGTGGCGCTGAAGTTGCCTGTGAATGTGGAGTTGGTGGCATGTGAAACCCGCATGTGGAGCATTCGTTTGTGTGGGATGCTCTCCAAGCTTCATTTCAGTCCTAGGCACTCAAAGGGCACTAAGCATAGAGTGTGAAAACTGAGTTTCCTTGAGAGCTGCTTGGAAGCCTGATGGTGTGTGAAGTTAGTGAGCCAAATGAAGTTGATTTCCCACAAGAACCACTCGGCTGATCCTTCTTCAATATGCCCTTCACCAACATGCAGTGTTTCCTTGATTGAATTAGCTCTCACACCAATATTTGCGTCTAGAGCCTTTGCATTGAGGGCTATCTGAAAACGGCTGTGGCGCTGAAGTTGCCTGTGAATGTGGAGTTGGTGGCATGTGACACCCGCATGTGGAGCATTCGTTTGTGTGGGATGCTCTACCAGGTTCATTCCTAGATAATGCACTCAAAGGGCACTAAGCATAGAGTGTGAAACTTGCGTTTCCTTGAGAGCTGCTTGGAAGCCTGATGGTGGGTGATGTTAGTGAGCCAAATGGAGTTGTTCTCCCACAAGAACCACTTGGCTGATCCTTCTTAAATATGCTCTTCACCAACATGCAGTGTTTCCTAGATTGAATTCGCTCTCACACCAATATTTGCGTCTAGAGCCTTTGCATTGAGGGCTATCTGAAAACGGCTGTGGCGCTGAAGTTGCCTGTGAATGTGGAGTTGGTGGCATGTGAAACCCGCATGTGGAGCATTCGTTTGTGTGGGATGCTCTCCAAGCTTCATTTCAGTCCTAGGCACTCAAAGGGCACTAAGCATAGAGTGTGAAAACTGAGTTTCCTTGAGAGCTGCTTGGAAGCCTGATGGTGTGTGAAGTTAGTGAGCCAAATGGAGTTGATTTCCCACAAGAACCACTCGGCTGATCCTTCTTCAATATGCCCTTCACCAACATGCAGTGTTTCCTTGATTGAATTAGCTCTCACA